>NC_090933.1:1060653545-1061903545 GCF_040938575.1 Ambystoma mexicanum | reverse complement strand
CCCTCTAACGCATCTAAAAGACGCGAGATGTCCATTCAGTGCCAACAAAATAAAGCAAGGTGACAGTTCAAAGGATTCTCCAAGAGTCTGACGTCAGATTTTAGTTTTCGCTTGAATCAAAATGTTCCCAGCTTTCATGTACTGGGCTGGCACGTTTAATGACCACGCTTTCTAACGCTCTCCATATGGGTTTGGAAAGTTACACGCGATCATATCCGACACATTAAAATAATAAAATCAATTCGGCAAACTCGAAGGTAATCCATCAATGGCGTATTGACAGGGTTCCCACGGCCCTGCTGGCTTCTTTTTTATCGACTTCACAGGTTTAATAAAGTTAGCAGGCCATTTGCTTCTTGGAGGAATTACAGACGAAACTTTCTCAATTGGCAGAGTTTTCTTCTGGAAACTTGGGGCTTGATGTTAACATCCTTAGCGGTAACTGCTTCCTCTATCGAATATATGAGCAGTCTGTGTGGAGTAGATTGGGTGTGCTAAACAGCTCTCTAATCCGGCTCCTGACTCACATTGTCGTAAAAGTCGTAAATATCCAAATATTCAGCTGTGGCTCCATCGGGGTGAGACCTATCAGGTTCCTAGGCGTGCCCGGAAACCGTGTCTGCTGGCACAATGGCGGCCTAGACTTGACAGAAAGGTGGTTTAGATTGGACGGATCACGTGTGGAGTTCAGTGGCTGGTCATTTATATGCTAATGCGGTGTCAAAGTGCCTAGGCTCTCTTTCCTGCAATCTGAAATGGAAATTACAGAAATACTGCTATTCCACAGGAAAAAAAGTAAAAAGAAAAAGAAATTGCACTTGTCCAAACCTGGGGTCCTATCGATGTTCATAATTCTGAAACTGGCAAACTCCTCCCAACTGGCAAAAGATATTTTATTTATTTAGTTATTTATTTATTTATATTTGTAAAGCGCCAAAACCCGAGGCACCAGGGCGCTATTGCAAACCAGTTACATGAAATAAACTTAGTTGATGCAGTGTACATTCTGGCATAGGTATAGATGAGGTTGCCGGAGCAACACGTTACATGATTTAGCTGATGCAGCGTGCATATGCCTCATTACAAGTTTGACATTGTGATAAGAAAGTAGTAGCAATTCACTACTTTTCTTTGGCAGAAATAGAATTGCTACTGCTATAACCGCATCGCTGAATTCCGAGTTTTGGAGGTAAATTGGGGGATTCACTCCCAGAAGCAAGCTGGAGGTAAATCCTCCACTTTACTTCCTACAATTGGTAGATTAACCATCCAGAATTACCGCTCAAAATAAATCTGCCAACAAAAAAAACCATTGAGACCTATGGGCCCATAGAAATGGGGATTTAATACTCCATAACTCAGAATTGTAATGCCGGGCCCATGGCAACGCATCAGACCAGGAGGGGTGGTAAAGGTTAGCAAGTTTTCCACTGTAATGGCAAATGTACTGCCAATTTACATCCAAACTCTTAATAAGGCCCCTCCCAGAGAGACTGTGTTACGGAAACTTTGCTGTGGTGCAAGTACAATCTTGCCTGGTATTAGCACGAGGGCAAAAACTGCCCTAGTGAAAAAGTATATTCTTTCAATGTGTGTTTGCACGAGGGGACGGTTTTCCCTTGGGCTTATGCTGTTCCCTGTAAAAATAAGAAAGAATCCCCTGTTGCAAAAATGTATTCAAAGCTCATTGGCCACATTACGAGTTCATTGGAGCTCCAAAAAGTAGTACCAGCACTGTTATTGGCAGTAACTGAATTACTGCCACTTTACTGCCACTTTTACTGCATTGCAGAATTCTTAGTTTGGAAGTAAAGTGGAAGATTCATCTCAAGCAGAATGCGGGAGGTAAATGCTACCCTAGGCTTCCAGAAATCATGTGTGGAATGAATGTGGCAGAATTGCTGCTCACTGTACTTCTGCAAAATCCCCATGGAGTCCTACGGACTCCAAAAATGGGGATTTACACTGCCTTCTCAACATAATCCTGTGGTAAATCCATGGGACCGAGTACCGGCAATGGTACACACTTTTAGCGGTAATACACCGAATTACAATCAAACTTGTAATGAGTGGTTCATTATAAACTAAAAAATAAATTGAATAGAGGGCACTGTCTACATTTGCACTTCCAAGAAAATCAGTCTGCTTCAAGCAATTTCAAATATTTGCAGTATTAAGAAAAGAGGTTAAACTAGCGGATCCAGGTTAACACATGTGTTTTACATTTCACAACCCAGAGTAGTGTAGATATGAGTTATGTTCCTTGCCCCAGCTCTGCCGGACAAAAAAGATAAATCCCATTGTTTGGAAATACATGTGTTAAGCCAGGCATTCATGTGCAGCACCTGACTCCAGCAACTATCATTCATAATGGGAGAATGGGCAATGGGCCTCAATGTGTTTTGCACTAGTGCAAGGTTTCTATGTATTTATTTAAACTTTTTATGTACCGTGCCACATGCCCGGGGGCCTAATAGCGCACAAATGAGACATACAAGACAAACAAATGAATGAGAGTAAGAATGGAGGATTCAGTGTCCCGGGAGCATAAAAGAACAGCAGAGGCAGGATTGAGTTTATCAGGGGGAAGGTTGAAGAGATAAGTCTTCAGCCTTTTTAAAAATTCTGTGGTTGTGGGAGTAGCTCTGAGGCTATACGGAAGTGCATTCCAGGCAATCAGGATTTAAACATCAAAACTATGACCGCCAGCTTTGGCCAGTTTGAACCTTGGCTGCACAATTTTGAGTTGGTTCTTAGACCTGAGAGAGCGCGAGGGGACATAGTGCAGAAGGTGATCCACAAGATATTTCGGAGCTAAATTGAGTACACATTTGTGAGTCCGCATAAGAAGCTTGTGATGCCTCTATGCTTCCCAGGAAGCCAGTGAAGATCCCGCCTGGAGGCTGTAACATGAGCCTGTTTAGAAAGGCCAGAGATGGCATGGACGGCTGCATTCTGAGAAATCTACAAAGATGACAAATTAAGCTGAGAGCAGCCCCTCAGAAGACTATTGCAGTAATCCAGGTGGGAATTAACAAGAGCGCTGGCAAGAACGGCTGCATTTTCATGTGAAACAAAAGGTCGAATGTTGCAAAGTAATTTATTGACCATGCCACAGGACGAAAGAATCCGGGCAACATGCTGATTCATAGTTAATGAAGCCAAACACACACTGCACCCTGGTGTTTTTATTAGGGATCCTCTACTGGGCCCCTTCTAAGACTAAGAACAGGGTTTTTGCACCTCAAGACTCCACTAACACTGTTTCATGTAATTAGTGCGCAAAGATTCACTCATTCAAGGGTCAAGCAAATTGTGGCCCTGTTTCGGCCATCCTGTTCGTTCGGGAATTGTAAATAACCGTTTGAAATGAGTGTTTTCCTGACCCCTAGCAAGAGGCTCACCATCCCAACCAACCTCAGAAATGTATACAATGTGTTTGGGTGGTCATGCGTGTCTTGCCCCAAAAGTGGCACACAAGTCTGAAAAGTTTGTACAGAATATTATTCATTTTATTTGTATAATCATATGAACCATTGTGCTATTAAAAGTCATTGGGCCTCATTATGACCCGATCGGTAAGGTATTACCGGTACCGGTAAAGGCACTGGTGCTAGTAATCCCTTCCCGCCCAATTCCAAGGTTCCTTTGCGGGTCCTCCCTTAACGGCTAGTTTTACCAGCCATTAAGGACGGGCCTCGCAAAGGGACCTTGGAGGTAATTACAGTATCGCAATTTGCGGTACTGTAATTACCACCTTCCCCATTTCCACTGAGCCCTATGGGGGCAAAAATGGGAATGGAGAAGGGCCAATGGTGAATGGGGAATTACCACCCCGCCAACCTTGGAATGGGGCGGTAATTCCACCCTTCACCATGGTGGAATCGGTAAGGTACCGGCGTCAACCATGGCGCTAATAGCGCCATGGTTAACACCTGGGTCGTAATTAGGCCCATTGTTTTATCATATGGTGGAAAGGAGGTGTATACAAACGTGGATCACAGTGTGATTTGGCTCCAAATAGTCAGATTGTATTATAATACTACATGAACACAGCCTCTTATATTCTCTCTCTCTCGCTCTCTCTCTCTCTCTCTCTCTCTCTCTCTCTTTCTCTCTCTTTTTCTCTCTCTCTCTCTTCCCCCCTCTCTCCTTTTCTTTCCCTGTTCCTCTCTCTATGCCTCTCTCTCTCTCTCTCTATTTCTGTCTCTGTCTTCCTCTTTCTCTACTCACTCTACCCCTCAGCCCCCTCACTCTACCTCTTAGCCCCCTCACTCTCCTTAACTTTCCTCTTTCTCTCCTATCTGTGTATTTCTCCTCTCACCCTCTTACTGTAAACATCCTGGCTAGGATGTGAGAATGAAGTGGCTGAGCTGGAGAGCAGATGTGCAGCTGCACAGTGGGCCTCATTACAGAGACGGCGGTAACCATGGCGCTATTAGCGCCATGGTTGCTGCCGGTATTTTACTGAGTCCGCCATGGTGAATGGCGGAATTACTGCCCTATTACAAGGTGTGTGGGGGCGGTAATTCCCTATTCACCATGGCACTTCCCCATTCCCATTTTTGCCCCATAGGGGAATGGGGAAGGAGGTAATTACTGTACCACAAATTGCGGTACCGTAATTACCTCCAAGGTCCCTTTGCGGGTCCCATCCTTAATGGCTGGTAAAACCAGCCGTTAAGGAAGGGTCCCACAAAGGGACCTCGTAGTAAGGCGGTAAGGGTTTACCGGCACTGGTACCCTTACCGGTACCGGTAAACCCTTACCGCCATCCGTGTAATGTGTGTCTCATTGTGTTTGGCTAATTTTCTTGTGAGATGCGAGTTAAGGAGCCTGGCTGACTTTCGGAAAAGAGAAGCTGAGAGGATTTGCTGGGATGTTCATGTAGGGTAACCATGCTATCCAAATCAAGAGCACAGCCATGCCACCAAGTAGTACCACCATTTTATAGTGGCTGAC
This sequence comes from Ambystoma mexicanum, assembly GCF_040938575.1. NCBI lineage: Eukaryota > Metazoa > Chordata > Amphibia > Caudata > Ambystomatidae > Ambystoma > Ambystoma mexicanum. The sequence goes on along the minus strand of NC_090933.1, from coordinate 1,061,898,583 downwards.
AACAAACAAGTAGGACTACATTAAAGAAGTGCATGGGGATTGGTTAAGCGCGAGATGTTCTCTAGTTTGTAATGTCATACCTTTTACAGGGATTGTACAATTTGCAATGCTAATTGAAGTCATATGAATTAGTAAAACTATGTGCTTGACTGTGTCTGATGCACTCAACCATTTTTGCATTTAATTGAAGTTAAGATGTGCTGGTGCAAGATGTTTGCCTGGTATTTGAGGAGATATATATACAGAGGGACACTAAGAGAAGTAATCTGAAGGGGCAATTCTTTTCAGGCCCCATGTGGGGAGGGGTGGTTTCTGCAAATCTCCTCCGCCAAACCCTCCACTCCTGATCCCCTAACACATTTCGGGCTCCCTTTTGCTAAATCCACCAAGCCATTGTTGACAAAAACGCCACCAGAGGAAAACAAAACAGATATTTTGAGGGAGGAGTGGATTTTATGCTTAAAAGTATAATTAGGGGAGCAGTGAAAGAGTAATGCCCCAAACATACTGGAATGTTGCCCACATATCTTTCTGTGACAGTTCAATGTGGTTTACGAATGCGCGCCTCATGCTGGGAGACATGTCGCTGCAGGCAATAAATTGCGTGCCACACTTAGCTTTAGTGAAAACAGGGGGATGTGTTTGCCTGAGCTGTGCCCCCTGCGCATGCTCCCAGGTGCTCTGCTTCCTCTTTCTGTATCAGCACTACTTATCTTTAGTAAGCGAGGGGGCCAGAATGAGGATTCCTTGGGGCGTGGCCCCTCGCGTTGCTCCCCGTGGCCAGAGCTCCTGCTGATGCGACTGCTCGGGTCGGTTCCTTAAGCATAAGGCCCATGCTTTCGCTTTCATGCCTGCGTGCACATGCCACTCCCAGCGTGGCCTGAAAACTGTAGTTCTCGGCCCAGAGGCTGCTGGGATATGTAGTTCGAAGGGCCTTTTTTCCTGCAATGACGGCAAAGAAGCCTTTTATAAGGCTGGAATTTTTTTCTTTGCTTTTGCTTTGTGTGTTATCTTTGCTTCCCTTGTCTGGTGGCCTTTGTGGTTGCCCCTTGATCCCACCCCCATACTCAACCCACATGCACTCACACTCTGTGCCCTGACAGTATTACCCTTATTTTACATTGCTCACAACTTCCTAGTAGGGTCTCCTTCATGAATTATTACTGTGTTTTGTCCAAGTATGGTTTAGGTAGGTTGTAGGTATTCACTCTCTTGGCATGTTTGATTTTGTTGATGTTTCAATGTAGTTGTGGTAGAGTTTCCTTCTGTTTAATAGTTGTTACCCTTCAACTTCCTCTTTTTTCTGCTACCTTCTCTAGCTAGCTCCTGTTATGCCACAATGGTTGTCTTTTCTGTTGTGTGGCTATTGCCTCTCATGACAGTAATTCCCCATGTATTGTCTTGGTGGTGCCTTGCCCTGTGGGAAATCTGTCTTATGTGCCTGGTAGGGTATATTGCAGGGGTGTTCTCTTTGGCTGTGAGTTCTGAAGCAAAGTAGGGGTTTTCTGTTATGCTACATTAGTTGGTGCTGGCATATGGCATGTGTTATGTTTATAGGTGCCGCTGTCAGCATTCACAGATATTTTACTGCTATTGGTGATTGTCTGGTTGCTGTTCCTTCCAGGATATCCGGGTGATTAATCTGTCCTTGCTGGACACTATTGGAAAAATGTTTGCTTCTTTTTTACGCGAAAAATTGGTTCGGTGGTCCAGGCGAGAAGAGATTTACGATGTCCGTCAAACTGGATTTACCAAGGGAGTCAGAGTAGAAATCAATCTATTGATTCTGAACTCATTGAAACTTGAAACCTTAAAGGCAAAAAGAAAACGTCATCTGGCATTCATCGACCTACGGCGTGCTTTCGACAGCATAAATCGGGGCAAGCTTTGGCAGAAAATGTCAAACTGGAACTGCCCTCACAACTTGTTGCAGCCAATAAAAGCCTAACACTCCAACACCGTTATACGGATACGCCTAAACAATCAGGGCGACCTATCAAAGAAAATACCAACGGAAAAAGGTGTGAAACAGGGATGCCCACTGGCTGCTGAACTTTTCTAACTGTTCATCTCCGACCTCCCAATACAACTAGAAACTGTCCGTTGCTTCCCGCCAAAAATTAACAACACGGAAATTCGTTGTATAACCTACGTCGATGATTTTGTCTTGATGGACCTCACGTAGATTGGTCTTCAATGGCTTTTAACCAAACTACATGAGTACCTAAATACGAATGATCTTGAATTAAATACGGAAAAGACAAAGATCATGACCATTGGGGCAGTTGGAACCAAAAAACAAATTGCCTTTCAGTGGAAAATTGATGGTACACCTCTAAGTGTGGTTAATTCCATCAGATATCTCGGCATAAAGTTCAATACATCCCTCAATCAACACCACTGGAAGCTTGATCTTGTCAATCGCATGACGCAATTCAGTATCCAAGGCCTAAAAATAAACAAGACCTATGGAAAATTCACGCTTGTCCCAGTTCTAATCTTCTATGTTCAAAAGGTTCTCCCGGCAATTACCTTTGGGTCCGAATCGGGTTGGAACATCGATGCCCAGTTTTGGCAGAAGCTAGAAGATATATTCTGATGTCGGGTACTGAGGCTGCCTCTTTACATCTCGATGACTTCACTTTGATATGAACTATCACTAAACTCCATGCATAACTGCGTTACGTGGAAATCGTTGATGGTGTTGCGTAAGATGAAGTTGAATCCCTTGACTCTGCCGTACCAAATTTTTGACCACAGCCCAGGTTGTGGGAGACCAGGTCTCCTAGATGAATGGCGACAGTTGTTGGAAGCTGCCTTAGCTAATGTCGACTTAAACCTAGCCGATCTGATATCACAACCCCAACGGGTCAAAAAGAAGTTTGAGTCTTGGTGCTGGATCCCGAACTGTGATTTGCGACAAATGATGCTGACCACACTGAAATCAGGCATCGGAGAACACAAACTCTATGTCCAGTATCGCTACTTAACAAACTGTCCATCACAACATCATCGTGAGCAATTCTTGAGGCTACACCTATACGCCCTGAAGACCAGGGAGATGCAATTTCTTCAGCATATCAATGAAGTAAAGGACAATCTTTGTAGTTTCTGCAACCTCGAAACTGAAACTACAGAACATTTAGTCACTGGATGTCCTGCGATAACCTCACAGCGAATGCGCCACTTAGGGGGATTCCTATCTGTTAAATCCGACAATCAGAACTGGTGGTCATATGCCGCCGCGAGGCAAAATGTCAGATTGACCTGTGCTATTGTGGACTTCTTGGATTCTTTACATCTAAATGAGAATGTTGCCTCACAATGAATCCCTCAATCTAATCTTTGCTATGGCAATGCCGTTTTAAGCATCAAAAAGGAGGTTGGTGTCTGCAAGAATTGCTGACCATCTTATGTGGAAAATAGGATAACCATGAATTGTTTTGCTGTAATAAAAGTTTGGCGTCCTGTCACCTTGCTTTCGGGGTACGCTGAGCTCGAGAAAAAAAAATCTCTTTCAATGTACTCTCCTCCTTAGTGAGATGTGTCCTTTCCATCTTGGTCATTAAACCTGTTGCGTCTCTTATTCTTACCATTGTGCCTTTCTTTGCTGTATCACCTTTGTGATGGGAGGAAGTCTTGTATGGTGTTGACACATTTTAGGTCATATCTATATGAATTCTCATGGTATGAGCAAAAGGCAGTTCAGACTCTTTCATTAATGCTTAAAACACTAGCGATAGTTAAAGAATGCCTTTTTGGATATAGGATTAGAGATATATCAAGTGATTACATATTTGTTACTCATGATATACCAATGAAAACTACTGCAGCTCAGAACATCTTTGCAGATGCTTAACTTTCATTAATTGTACCTTGTCTACCGATGGGTATGATTCCCATTAAATACTAAGCCACATTAATACTGGCATAGTTACAACAACCTTACCAAGCAATCTCACTCAAAGCTCCTGGTTCACCAGGGTGGATATGTTACCATGAGTAACAAAAAGTATGAATTTATTAACTAAATTAGCGGTCATTTTACTAAAGTAGCTGTACATTTTGCTCCCATATAGGTCTTTGCCTGACAGGCCCTTAATGTGCAAAAGGTGTTACAGTCCTTGGTCATTAAGGAAAACAGGACACACACCCTTTGCTTTGCTTCATATTTAGCTTGCCTTTCTCTACCTATTGCTTCCATGCCCCAGGTGTTGAAAATCAGAAAAGCAAATAGTTAAACCAATGGACTTACTGCAGTGGCAACCCCCAATAACCTTAAATGTAGGTGACTTATGCATCTCTTTATTCTAGTCAATATTTTGGAGCTGTTTAAAATGAGGTGCTTATGTTACCATCACATTCTATGTGTGCATGGGGATATCTACAGAACATAATAATGTGTATTATTAAAAACATGAATTAAAAAGGAAAACACATTGGAACCAAACATATGGTAGAGAGGTGTTGCATTGATTGTGAAAACATCACATTGGGAGCTGAACATTCCTCTTGTCGGGATTACATGTATGATCATTCCATCCTCGCTATATATTATTATAACAAGCCTGTGTGGAGGATGTGAGATGGGGTTGCATAATGATAGTACATTTGTGAAAATAGTAGTGCTTAAAAGGGAGGCTTGCACATACACACCAGTTCTGATTTCATGACTTGTGTGATCTTTTTGGCAAACATAATATCAAGTGTAGTTGGGCAGTTTTAGCTATCCCTCACATTCAGTACCAACACGTATAGTTTACCTGGACAGCACGAAGAAGGGCCTTCTGTAGTTGCTGCTCTCAAGCACTTGAATGATCTCCACAATGACTTGGGAATCGAGAGGAACTATAGAGAATCCAAGAGCAATTCTTGAGTTAGATGAAGCACTCACTAGTTATTATTATCATACACCTTCACAGCCACTATGAATGTGCACTTGGGTCTGGAAGGGGCTGGAAGGGGGTAGGCAAAACCGCAAACTTGAGATTTCTTTAAGGAGACCTGATGCATCAGGCAGGGGTGAGTACTTGCTGTTTAATCTGCATATTATGATTTTGTGAAAGAACTGCTACAAGTTACTGTAGATGTTCCCTGAGTAGCTGATATATTTCTGTCCAAACTCCCTGTATGTATACGACAGCATTTTAGTTGCACACATACCAATAGCTGTGCAACAATTGGTACCTAAGCATGTGTTGCAATTACCACAAAAGAAACCTTACCTCAGTATACGTAAGCCAACGCCACTGCAGCTAGGCTATGGCAAAGGCCACAAAAAGCAATCGTGATTAATGGAAATTGGCTTAAGGTCACTCGTTCTTAGATTTACGGCAAATGGTGCTTGCTCTAGGGGAAGGGCCAAGGCCATAGCACATACAATGCAATTAAATTAGAGGCATTCTGACTATATAGAAAACTAAAGGGCATCACATTGCATGGTGCATTAGCTATGTATAGAGTTAAGAGCTTCCCTATAGCGACTTATTGTATCTGGGTTTGGGGTCATGTGTATTCAAAGGCAATAGGCAGGGAAGCTATTTGGTGGCCAGATCGAAATATTGAGATCCTGAATACTGATTTAGATCTGATCATTAGACATACCCCTCTTGATTGGAAGATTGGGGTTTTCAATTCCATTTGCTTTGATAGTTTTATGGGGGAACTGAATGTAAAATCAAGCCCCAAATTTAACAGCTTTTCCTCTGGGAAATGTATGCATGTCTACAATGAGCAATGAGGACTTGGCTGCTGCAAAGAGGACATTGTACAGAGACATTACAGCTGTGAATTGAGTGGCAGCCAAATAGATTCTATCCAGCACCTGAAGAAGATAAAACAAAAATATAGAAACTCCTGTAAATCTAAGACTGGAGCTTTACTCCAGGCTGATTCAGAATGTATGTTACAAACTTTGATTAAACACAATGCTCGGGATTTTTGGGCAATGATTAACAACTTGGAGCTTTTGTTCCAAATTAGTGAATTGAATGTTGTTGCAGAGGCCCAATGGATTGATTTCTTTAGAGAGATTTATGGCTGTGAGATTGTATAGATGGACCATATCTCGATGGTTGACAGGTATATTCTAGTTACTCCATGGGTCCCTGAGTTAGAATACGAGGAAATGTGGGCTCTGATAAAGAAATGTAAACAGTCAAGAGCACTAGGGCCAATGGGCTCACCAATAATGCCCTGAGGTTGTATCCACTGAATTGGTCTAAGGTCCTATTGCTGGTATTCAGCAGTATTCTAGATTCAGGAATCTTTCCATCCTCATCGAGCACGGGCAACATCGTGCCCATGGTTAAGAAAGGATCTAGGGAAGACCCCCCAAATAACTATCACCCTATTTCCTTAATCAATGCAGACTGTAAAATCTTGGCATCTTTAAGATTGGGCCATTTGGAAGAGTGGGCTAAGTCAACCACAAGACTAAATACTTTCCAGACGGGCTTCCGTAAAGGACATTCTAATAATCTGAATGGCTTAGCGGTAAGGGCATTGCAGGACTCGGCTTGGGCCAATGCGAATGGGTGTATATACTTGGCCTTTTGGCCTTAATCAATCTCTCGATGGCCTTTGATAAGTTCATTAGGAACAGACTGTGGAGCAAATTGGCAAGCTGAGGACTGCTGGGTGGTCTTTTATAACTTTTGATGGGTCTCTATGAGAATTCTGGCATCTGTATCAGGCTCAATAAGGAAGGTGTTCTCTTATAGAGAATTAATACATTTGTGGGTTTGAGGCAGGGATGCTCCTTGGCACCCTGCCTCTTCAACCCATATGTCTCTGACGCAGTGAAGCACTTGGCCGGGGCTGGCCTGATTGCCTCTAAGATTGGGCCAATCAGGGTGAAATGGTTGCCATATGCCGATGATTTCCATTTGTTTGATAATTCTCGGTCGGCCAACAACAAGTTTTCTGAATACGCCAACGACAATGTCTATTAATCAATCATAGTAAGACCAGGATTTGGTCAATCTCTAAGGGGAAAAACCATAAATCTGAAGTCTGTCTCTAGAAAACAAGGTGATGGGGACGACTGATTCCCTGGTATATTTAGGTTTTCAAATAACTGCTCAGCCAGGGTTGAAAAATATTAAAGAGACTCTAATAAATAAAGGTAAGATGTTAACCAACCAGGCTTTAAAAGTCGATAGAAAATATGGCTGCATCTCTTTTAGATCTGTATTAAATTGCTTTGAAGGAAAGATGGTGCCGAAATTGATACATGGACTGGAATTGTTTGATGAGGCTATTTATAAGGTATTGGATAACATTGAGGCCAGACTCTGGTGTCAAATTGTAAAGGTTTCTAATGCTATATCTCCTGCAGCTCCTGAAGTTCCTTCGAACTGGGGACTACCTCATTGGGGGCTTGAGTGCAATGGTGGTTGATTGCACTATACTTGAAATTGATCACCCAGATGTCAAGCTCATTATATGCAGATCTGGGAGCACAATTGCTAGTTACAAAAGATCAGCAAAGTAATAGTCATGTTCTACTATCACTAAGAACCTGGTATTCTGGTATTCTCACTAATCTGGTGATGGATTGTGACACCTTTATGTCCAATCCAGAGAAAGTAAAGAAAGCTCTTTATAATCATGATTGGGTGTTCACTACTGATCTATTCCACTCCTATCCCTCTTTGTGCGATTTGGTATATGAATACAAGAAGCGTGGAGCCCCCTTGCTTATCTTGGCTCAATTTCCTAATCACTGTTATAGAATGATTTTGAGGCTACGATGGAGCCTTCTTTTAACAAAAGAGGTTCTGTTGAGGAGAAATATTATCCTCAAACAAGACATGGGCTGTAGGTTCTGTCAAGACTACCCTATTGAAACCTCAAGACGCCTGGCATTAGAATGTGCAGGATTAAATAAATGCAGAAAGGAGTGTATGTCTAAATTGCCTGAGCGGAATAATGCAATGAGGGTATTACATTGTTATTACAATTGGATGAGATGTGTGAATGTTAACGCTGTATCATAGGGATTAGCGCTGTCTGGTTTCATTAAGACGATGAATTTGATGAATTGAAGCTTTTAAACAGTATTCTTTGATTGTTCTCAATGATTGTTTTGTAATGTTTTTTTTTCAAACCAAATACAAATAAAGAATAATACCTCCAAAAAATAGAACAGACATAGAACAAATGCAAGTGGCATCTCGTTACGATAATAACATCACCAGCATTATTTCACTAGAACTATTTATTTCTCAATTGCAAAGCTAACTAAACAGCAATTTGAAGCAGACAACAGGTCATCATTATCAGAGTTTGTGGGTTGGCTATGGTTAGGCGTCTTGCCAAGGTCTTCCTCAATACATTGCGGGTTCAAATTAAAACATGTTAATTATTCAACATGGGATACTACAAGGCTTCTCCTGAGGACAGACACAATAGCCCCAGCAGCATTCAACACTTTCTCAGTCTGTAAGTTAGCACGAGGCAGCTTTAAGATTCTGTGGCTACTCTCACATGTACTGCTTTACTGCTGGACCACTTATTGAAGATAAATGTAGTGGATTATGGCCCTTACCCATTCCGGATGTGCCGAATAGATAAGGATTTCACATCTGAGCTGCCGGAGGTGTGTGCAGTGTGTTTTTGTAGAAATCTGAACACTCAGAATTCCCAATTGATTGAGGACTATACCCCTCAGGCTGCCCATCTCCAGTCTATCAATAGCATCACAACAGTTCACATGAGATGGCTCTGGAGATGTAGGCAACAAGAGGAATGGACTCCTTGATGATGAAGATGATAAAGTTATTGGCATCTCTGCTGGTATGTTACATACATAGGTCATGGCATTATCTTTCTGCTTCTGTTCCCCATACAAATCTTTTTTCAACTGTTTTATCCTTGCATATATGTATATGTTTAATGCATTTTATTTGTCTGGGTTTCGACAAATGGTAGGGAGGATATTAGACCCATTATTAGCATCATCAAAGCCCATCTGTTTGTGTTTGAACTTTGCCACTGTACCACCATCTCCTTCCAGATGTCATCAACCCCTATGACCTGTGCCTCAAAAAACGTGCATGCTTGAATACAGAAAGTTATCTGTTGCCGAAATGCATTCAACTTTGGGATTGGTTCCTTCTCTGCTAGGAAGGGTAGGGAAGGACACAGAAGGCCTCATTACAAGTCTGGCGGTAACCCTGTCGGTGCTGCCGGCGGGGTTGCAGCCAGACTTGCAATATTTACCGGTGCCCGGCTTTCCGGAATCACCGGGGATTACGCCACAGGCGATCTGGAAAGTCAGTCGCCGGTAAATTGTTAATCCCATTCCCATTTGAGTCCCATAGGACTCAATGGGAATGGGGATGACGGAAGCACCGGCACTGTTAATAATGGTGCTGCTGCTTCTGTGAAAGTCTGCGGGTGGTTGCCGTTCCGCCTGCCAGGTCTGACCCTGGTGAGCGCGACAGCACCTGCTCACAGACTAGTGTGCCGGTCCAGTAACAACATTGCCGGCAGGCTTACCGGCACCGCTGTTACCAGACCAGCACACTTTTAATGAGGCCCAGAGTGTGCAGTTACCTCTAATTATCTTTCCACTGGTTCACATGCACATGTTGATGTGCGCTTTGTACTCTTCTGACTGATTTAGTACATGTATCACTGTAAAAGGTATGCTATCATACAACTCTGGTACAATTTGAAAATAATGTTGGATAGTAATTTCTCACTGTAATCAACTTACCTCATAAATCAACCGGGAGTTTCAAGAAAAGAATGTGGCAAGAAGTAGACAACATGTTTGACTGGTTTGCACTCATGAAGCACACTATTGCATATGACCTGGGATATGTGTGTGTCCCCTTAGCACTCCTCTAGTGGACTGACCTAGTATAATACTGCATAGGTAATGCATGCCGACCAGCTCCATCATGGTCTGTTTAAAGATTTCTGGTGGTGTGACGACCTCAGAATTGATGGAGCTAACAGAGACCGGTTTTGCGAAACTTTATTTCAGAGCTTAAATGGAGGGTGTTCTTGAAGGAGATGTGTAGAGAAATGGAGGGATGGATCTGTCGCTTGATAGCAGAGTGGTGTGGGTGAGATAGATGTGGATGATGGCATAGTCAGTCCTGGCACGTGGGAATAGGTTCGGCCATTCGAATAGTGGAGAGGTGGAAAAGTCAATGTTGAGCATGTTGTCCCTATTGTGGATAGAGTTCAATAGAAGCTTTGTTATGTCAATTGATTCTGTGCAATAAAGGAGTGCTTTTATACTGCATTTATACTGCTTTTAGTGGCATGTTTTGTGAGGTTAAGGAGAGCATTCCTGCACCTTTTAGTGACATGGGTTCCTGGTAAATTGAATTACTTCTCGATCTTTAATGCATTTTTAAAGCATAAGAGACGCAATGTGAAAAGCCACTGCCCTGCTTTCATTTCTATCCCCTAAAAAGGGATAGAAATGCGTTTTAATCTTTTTGTTTTACATTTTACAATAAAAGGCCATGTAGGGGCTTATCAGTGTGAAATACACCTCTGGCACTCATATAGGTGCGAAGGATCTCCCCATACCTTAGTGGCAGATGGAATATGCAAGGGGTCTGATATGCGCAGGCCATCTTTGAGATTAAGGCGACCTGCACTTTTTTTTATATGTTTGCTAGTTTCTTAGAATTTGAACCATAGAGTAGGTTGAATCATGGCTCTTTATTTGTACATGGTTACAGAACTTGGTATTGCTCTAACAACAAACACCGACTCACGGAGCACACCATTCGGCAGTTAACACTCCAGCCCCTCTAACGCATCTAAAAGACGCGAGATGTCCATTCAGTGCCAACAAAATAAAGCAAGGTGACAGTTCAAAGGATTCTCCAAGAGTCTGACGTCAGATTTTAGTTTTCGCTTGAATCAAAATGTTCCCAGCTTTCATGTACTGGGCTGGCACGTTTAATGACCACGCTTTCTAACGCTCTCCATATGGGTTTGGAAAGTTACACGCGATCATATCCGACACATTAAAATAATAAAATCAATTCGGCAAACTCGAAGGTAATCCATCAATGGCGTATTGACAGGGTTCCCACGGCCCTGCTGGCTTCTTTTTTATCGACTTCACAGGTTTAATAAAGTTAGCAGGCCATTTGCTTCTTGGAGGAATTACAGACGAAACTTTCTCAATTGGCAGAGTTTTCTTCTGGAAACTTGGGGCTTGATGTTAACATCCTTAGCGGTAACTGCTTCCTCTATCGAATATATGAGCAGTCTGTGTGGAGTAGATTGGGTGTGCTAAACAGCTCTCTAATCCGGCTCCTGACTCACATTGTCGTAAAAGTCGTAAATATCCAAATATTCAGCTGTGGCTCCATCGGGGTGAGACCTATCAGGTTCCTAGGCGTGCCCGGAAACCGTGTCTGCTGGCACAATGGCGGCCTAGACTTGACAGAAAGGTGGTTTAGATTGGACGGATCACGTGTGGAGTTCAGTGGCTGGTCATTTATATGCTAATGCGGTGTCAAAGTGCCTAGGCTCTCTTTCCTGCAATCTGAAATGGAAATTACAGAAATACTGCTATTCCACAGGAAAAAAAGTAAAAAGAAAAAGAAATTGCACTTGTCCAAACCTGGGGTCCTATCGATGTTCATAATTCTGAAACTGGCAAACTCCTCCCAACTGGCAAAAGATATTTTATTTATTTAGTTATTTATTTATTTATATTTGTAAAGCGCCAAAACCCGAGGCACCAGGGCGCTATTGCAAACCAGTTACATGAAATAAACTTAGTTGATGCAGTGTACATTCTGGCATAGGTATAGATGAGGTTGCCGGAGCAACACGTTACATGATTTAGCTGATGCAGCGTGCATATGCCTCATTACAAGTTTGACATTGTGATAAGAAAGTAGTAGCAATTCACTACTTTTCTTTGGCAGAAATAGAATTGCTACTGCTATAACCGCATCGCTGAATTCCGAGTTTTGGAGGTAAATTGGGGGATTCACTCCCAGAAGCAAGCTGGAGGTAAATCCTCCACTTTACTTCCTACAATTGGTAGATTAACCATCCAGAATTACCGCTCAAAATAAATCTGCCAACAAAAAAAACCATTGAGACCTATGGGCCCATAGAAATGGGGATTTAATACTCCATAACTCAGAATTGTAATGCCGGGCCCATGGCAACGCATCAGACCAGGAGGGGTGGTAAAGGTTAGCAAGTTTTCCACTGTAATGGCAAATGTACTGCCAATTTACATCCAAACTCTTAATAAGGCCCCTCCCAGAGAGACTGTGTTACGGAAACTTTGCTGTGGTGCAAGTACAATCTTGCCTGGTATTAGCACGAGGGCAAAAACTGCCCTAGTGAAAAAGTATATTCTTTCAATGTGTGTTTGCACGAGGGGACGGTTTTCCCTTGGGCTTATGCTGTTCCCTGTAAAAATAAGAAAGAATCCCCTGTTGCAAAAATGTATTCAAAGCTCATTGGCCACATTACGAGTTCATTGGAGCTCCAAAAAGTAGTACCAGCACTGTTATTGGCAGTAACTGAATTACTGCCACTTTACTGCCACTTTTACTGCATTGCAGAATTCTTAGTTTGGAAGTAAAGTGGAAGATTCATCTCAAGCAGAATGCGGGAGGTAAATGCTACCCTAGGCTTCCAGAAATCATGTGTGGAATGAATGTGGCAGAATTGCTGCTCACTGTACTTCTGCAAAATCCCCATGGAGTCCTACGGACTCCAAAAATGGGGATTTACACTGCCTTCTCAACATAATCCTGTGGTAAATCCATGGGACCGAGTACCGGCAATGGTACACACTTTTAGCGGTAATACACCGAATTACAATCAAACTTGTAATGAGTGGTTCATTATAAACTAAAAAATAAATTGAATAGAGGGCACTGTCTACATTTGCACTTCCAAGAAAATCAGTCTGCTTCAAGCAATTTCAAATATTTGCAGTATTAAGAAAAGAGGTTAAACTAGCGGATCCAGGTTAACACATGTGTTTTACATTTCACAACCCAGAGTAGTGTAGATATGAGTTATGTTCCTTGCCCCAGCTCTGCCGGACAAAAAAGATAAATCCCATTGTTTGGAAATACATGTGTTAAGCCAGGCATTCATGTGCAGCACCTGACTCCAGCAACTATCATTCATAATGGGAGAATGGGCAATGGGCCTCAATGTGTTTTGCACTAGTGCAAGGTTTCTATGTATTTATTTAAACTTTTTATGTACCGTGCCACATGCCCGGGGGCCTAATAGCGCACAAATGAGACATACAAGACAAACAAATGAATGAGAGTAAGAATGGAGGATTCAGTGTCCCGGGAGCATAAAAGAACAGCAGAGGCAGGATTGAGTTTATCAGGGGGAAGGTTGAAGAGATAAGTCTTCAGCCTTTTTAAAAATTCTGTGGTTGTGGGAGTAGCTCTGAGGCTATACGGAAGTGCATTCCAGGCAATCAGGATTTAAACATCAAAACTATGACCGCCAGCTTTGGCCAGTTTGAACCTTGGCTGCACAATTTTGAGTTGGTTCTTAGACCTGAGAGAGCGCGAGGGGACATAGTGCAGAAGGTGATCCACAAGATATTTCGGAGCTAAATTGAGTACACATTTGTGAGTCCGCATAAGAAGCTTGTGATGCCTCTATGCTTCCCAGGAAGCCAGTGAAGATCCCGCCTGGAGGCTGTAACATGAGCCTGTTTAGAAAGGCCAGAGATGGCATGGACGGCTGCATTCTGAGAAATCTACAAAGATGACAAATTAAGCTGAGAGCAGCCCCTCAGAAGACTATTGCAGTAATCCAGGTGGGAATTAACAAGAGCGCTGGCAAGAACGGCTGCATTTTCATGTGAAACAAAAGGTCGAATGTTGCAAAGTAATTTATTGACCATGCCACAGGACGAAAGAATCCGGGCAACATGCTGATTCATAGTTAATGAAGCCAAACACACACTGCACCCTGGTGTTTTTATTAGGGATCCTCTACTGGGCCCCTTCTAAGACTAAGAACAGGGTTTTTGCACCTCAAGACTCCACTAACACTGTTTCATGTAATTAGTGCGCAAAGATTCACTCATTCAAGGGTCAAGCAAATTGTGGCCCTGTTTCGGCCATCCTGTTCGTTCGGGAATTGTAAATAACCGTTTGAAATGAGTGTTTTCCTGACCCCTAGCAAGAGGCTCACCATCCCAACCAACCTCAGAAATGTATACAATGTGTTTGGGTGGTCATGCGTGTCTTGCCCCAAAAGTGGCACACAAGTCTGAAAAGTTTGTACAGAATATTATTCATTTTATTTGTATAATCATATGAACCATTGTGCTATTAAAAGTCATTGGGCCTCATTATGACCCGATCGGTAAGGTATTACCGGTACCGGTAAAGGCACTGGTGCTAGTAATCCCTTCCCGCCCAATTCCAAGGTTCCTTTGCGGGTCCTCCCTTAACGGCTAGTTTTACCAGCCATTAAGGACGGGCCTCGCAAAGGGACCTTGGAGGTAATTACAGTATCGCAATTTGCGGTACTGTAATTACCACCTTCCCCATTTCCACTGAGCCCTATGGGGGCAAAAATGGGAATGGAGAAGGGCCAATGGTGAATGGGGAATTACCACCCCGCCAACCTTGGAATGGGGCGGTAATTCCACCCTTCACCATGGTGGAATCGGTAAGGTACCGGCGTCAACCATGGCGCTAATAGCGCCATGGTTAACACCTGGGTCGTAATTAGGCCCATTGTTTTATCATATGGTGGAAAGGAGGTGTATACAAACGTGGATCACAGTGTGATTTGGCTCCAAATAGTCAGATTGTATTATAATACTACATGAACACAGCCTCTTATATTCTCTCTCTCTCGCTCTCTCTCTCTCTCTCTCTCTCTCTCTCTCTTTCTCTCTCTTTTTCTCTCTCTCTCTCTTCCCCCCTCTCTCCTTTTCTTTCCCTGTTCCTCTCTCTATGCCTCTCTCTCTCTCTCTCTATTTCTGTCTCTGTCTTCCTCTTTCTCTACTCACTCTACCCCTCAGCCCCCTCACTCTACCTCTTAGCCCCCTCACTCTCCTTAACTTTCCTCTTTCTCTCCTATCTGTGTATTTCTCCTCTCACCCTCTTACTGTAAACATCCTGGCTAGGATGTGAGAATGAAGTGGCTGAGCTGGAGAGCAGATGTGCAGCTGCACAGTGGGCCTCATTACAGAGACGGCGGTAACCATGGCGCTATTAGCGCCATGGTTGCTGCCGGTATTTTACTGAGTCCGCCATGGTGAATGGCGGAATTACTGCCCTATTACAAGGTGTGTGGGGGCGGTAATTCCCTATTCACCATGGCACTTCCCCATTCCCATTTTTGCCCCATAGGGGAATGGGGAAGGAGGTAATTACTGTACCACAAATTGCGGTACCGTAATTACCTCCAAGGTCCCTTTGCGGGTCCCATCCTTAATGGCTGGTAAAACCAGCCGTTAAGGAAGGGTCCCACAAAGGGACCTCGTAGTAAGGCGGTAAGGGTTTACCGGCACTGGTACCCTTACCGGTACCGGTAAACCCTTACCGCCATCCGTGTAATGTGTGTCTCATTGTGTTTGGCTAATTTTCTTGTGAGATGCGAGTTAAGGAGCCTGGCTGACTTTCGGAAAAGAGAAGCTGAGAGGATTTGCTGGGATGTTCATGTAGGGTAACCATGCTATCCAAATCAAGAGCACAGCCATGCCACCAAGTAGTACCACCATTTTATAGTGGCTGACAACAAACAAGTAGGACTACATTAAAGAAGTGCATGGGGATTGGTTAAGCGCGAGATGTTCTCTAGTTTGTAATGTCATACCTTTTACAGGGATTGTACAATTTGCAATGCTAATTGAAGTCATATGAATTAGTAAAACTATGTGCTTGACTGTGTCTGATGCACTCAACCATTTTTGCATTTAATTGAAGTTAAGATGTGCTGGTGCAAGATGTTTGCCTGGTATTTGAGGAGATATATATACAGAGGGACACTAAGAGAAGTAATCTGAAGGGGCAATTCTTTTCAGGCCCCATGTGGGGAGGGGTGGTTTCTGCAAATCTCCTCCGCCAAACCCTCCACTCCTGATCCCCTAACACATTTCGGGCTCCCTTTTGCTAAATCCACCAAGCCATTGTTGACAAAAACGCCACCAGAGGAAAACAAAACAGATATTTTGAGGGAGGAGTGGATTTTATGCTTAAAAGTATAATTAGGGGAGCAGTGAAAGAGTAATGCCCCAAACATACTGGAATGTTGCCCACATACCCAGGGTAAATTGGTTGTATTTATGAGTTTAGGTACATATGGATAGGCTCTGAAGAGGGTGCTACAGTTCTGGCATTGTTGCATACCCTAACAAATGTATGGGTTCATCAGTGTTACTCACCAATCAGTGGCTCACCCCTCAAAGTAGACAGTCCCTTAGTACTCAAGGGAAAAGAAAATGATCATTGGTTTTAATCTGAACATTTCCCTTTCGTCAAGGAAGGATATTTTCAGCAAACATTTATTTGCATATTCTTCTATAAAAAACAACTACAAAAATGCCATTTAATTGTACTATCATTGTCAAATGGATATTGTTTATATTTTTCAATGTACATTTCTATCGATCTCTTTCAGTATATACTATAGTCATTCTAGGAATGTTAGACATGTCTTACTGAACAAATCAAGTTATCAAAACCTGGGATAGGTACGTACATGTTTTCCTACTGTACACTTTCAAACATCTCCTATGAGGAAGGGGAAGGAAACACATAGAGCCATTGTGGGTTCCTGGCTGTGTTGCATAAAATGAAAGAGCATTTTGGTAGCATATGTATGACCAAAGATCTTTATATTTGACAAATATGTCTGTGATAAAAGGGATGTAAGCTTAAATGCATAACTGCATAATAAACACTGAGCTTGGGGTCCATTTTAGTTTTCACAAACCAGACCCTAACATTAAAGTATCTGTCATTCGGAAAGCCTCAATAATTGAAGGTGAGGAGAACATTTGCATTTTTGTATTTATTAAACACTTTTATAAAGCGTGAACAAGGCACGAGTGCATCAGAGCTCCGTACAAATAAAGCATATGCAATATTAATCCAACGAAAACAATACAACAAAAAACAAATAATACTTTGAGCCATTTTCTGCCACTTCCCTTTAATCCACAAATGTTATTACAGGCTTAGCTTAGCTAGACATCTACATACTTTGTACTGTACCAGAGACATGCATCATTCTTGTAACACTGGACATCATGAATTGAACAGGTCACACTATAAAAACCACCATAGATGCTCGCAATTATACACTTTATATGAAGATATTGATATCTGTTAGCAAAATAACAAACACTACCATTTGCATTGGTTATAAGTGAGGAAACAACATATGCCAATAATTTACATTGGTGAATGTGAGAAAATGAAGCACATTTCAAAACACATGGATTTGTCTTATATGTTCTGAAAAACCCTAACTGACATTAATGAATAATGTGTGTAAACCGACATGAAACAAGTTCACCCTTAGTTGTACCCCCACCCCTGCCTACTATTTGTTTAGTAAGGAGATTAGGAACACCGTAGCTGGCACTTTGGCTATGAAGGCAAAGGCATCAGAGATATAGCTCCAATTCTCATTTACTTCCCCCACCCCTTAGCTAACATTGGGTTAGTGACAAGAAAAAGTATTTGCGAGATTGCAAATTATGGAGACAGTGACCCCTTCTGCATGAAGGAAACAAACCCCAGTTACTAAATTTAAAAACAGGCTACTTCATCGGTCACTCGGTACCTCAGCAACAAAGGAAGATTGGCCTCTGTGTCAGTTTAACACTGGGCCAAATTACAGTACCCTGCGGAAAGGGTCCTAGCTGACTAATTGAATGATTGAGTGATTATTGCCCTATTTATACCTACACTAGGCTAGGCCCATTGGCTGCTAAGAAGAATCAGCTTCTCTCTGCCAGCACTGTCGTTGGCTCAACACAGCATTCCAAACTCTCTTTGGCAGCTGCACCGGTCTCCGCTGCAGTCTCCATAGATGCAGCCCTGCAACATTCCCCCTCCTTCTTCCAATCCCAACCATTCTTTCCACAAGATTCACCTGTCAAGGCCCAGCAAGCACTC
The DNA here is from genome assembly GCF_040938575.1 of Ambystoma mexicanum. Taxonomy (NCBI): domain Eukaryota; kingdom Metazoa; phylum Chordata; class Amphibia; order Caudata; family Ambystomatidae; genus Ambystoma; species Ambystoma mexicanum. Next base: position 1,061,880,455 of record NC_090933.1, on the reverse strand, counting down.
GGCAGCTCTTTCTCTCTTCAGAAAACTCCAACAGCAGATCTGACATAGCCAGGACCTAGGAAACCAGCCATACTTGTCCTTCTTTTCATTCCTGTTTCAACCCTTTCAGCAAGTCCTACCTTTTATAATACGTTCCCACATATTCCCTTTACCATTTTCAGCCTCTGTAGCATCAGCTGTCACCACCCCTCCATGAAGTCACTTACATTTTTATCACGTGCTAGACACTTGAGAGCTTTCCAGTACCTTTCTGCCTCCTTCTTATGCAATTTTCCAGCCCGGGCCTGAATGACCTTTGAACAGCACACACCTCCCAATAATGCAACTTATTCTTCCTTCCTCTTTAACGCCTGGAACAATGAACATTAATTTCCAATGCCCTTTTCTAGGTACTGCATGCACACTACCTTGCAAAGACTGGTGTCAGCTCTCAATCTTACATTATTTTGCATCTGACAGTGATCAGCCAGCATGTTGTTTGTGTGCCTGCTCCTTTGTTAATACACACAGAGTCTGTGGCCTACATATCTAGCCCACACAAATCACCCATGTGTCAGTCTAGAAAAATAGATACCTCTCACGATCAATGACAATGTATCATGTTGGCCGAAAACCAACCGTCTCATGTACTAAACGTCAGAAATATAGACTCATAAGTTTAACCAATGTGCGGCCATTTTAATGTAGCAAGAATCGCCATTTTGTTTTCTCACGTTTGCTCATTGCTTTTTGTTCTAAACTGCTTAGCCGAAAGCTTATTCTGATTATTCTGCTTATTCTGCTTCACTGTTACATTGTTGTTCAAACACGAAAGAGCAAGGGCGCAAGGCCGGGAGTTATTCGTTGAAACATAACGTAGGAAGCCACAGAGAGGAATGCCCAATCCCCGCCCGCATATAGCCTTGGAGGAGAGCAACACGGCATTTAATCATTTCACTGATGCCAGCCAGTCTTGTTAATATGGTAGAAATGCTAGAAAGGAACAGTTAAAGGCTTGAATTATGCTTTTCTTACGGCCCCCCTTTTCCTAAGCCTAGTAGAGCGTGCTGACTCCCAGGACACGAATATCAAATAGGAGATAGCAAGGCCTGGAATGCGACTCTTCCCCCGTATGCAGCTTGCTCGCAAGAACAGAATCACTGTGTTCTGTTCAACAAAGAAATATGTCTCTAGACTCGCAATGTTGCATATTGTTGCTAAAATAGATGTTGAAAGGTGTCATATTCGTCGAAATTGTCAATCATCAAACCCAGTTCAAAGAAACTATACAATGGGCGGTGTTAAACATGTCATGACTGATTGTAAGATGTCCATTTTGTATATATGTAACTGATGTACGCTATTTGCTCTCTTGCGTCCCTCGAGGTCTGGAGACACACGTCGCGGGCGTGAGAACGAGTTGGCCAACTGAGACTATTTGCTTTGCAATAAACCCTAGCTTTTGGGAATACAACCTCGTGTCTGGAGTATCAGTTTGTGTGTGGTGATTTGCCTTGTTTCTGCAACGTGCGGGTCCCCTAGGGGCCCCTTCAAGATGGCGCCCGAATAGGGACCCTCCCCCACTTGTCCATCGTGTACATAGTAAAATAAGGAAGGCGGAGAGAACGGTGAGGACGGGACGATCGAGCCGGGATCAAGAGGTGTTCGGGGTGCTCTGCGTAAGTGATGAGAGACTCCTTTGCAGATCTGCACACAACAGATCCCTGATCGACGTGTCCAGCCAGAGAACAAGGAGGTGAGGGTCCAGAAATGAGGCACAGCCAAGATACGCAGACACAACGTCATTGGTTGCGTCAGTATACGGACAAATTGTGACTTGGAAGACAAATTGATTTATCAGGTGAGTCGTACCCCGATTCCTAAGTGATCCTGATATTGGTTGAGAGTTGATTTTGCAAAATCAAACACCCAGAGTAAGTTTGATTAGCCGAGTGGAAGGTTAAAACATGCCTGAGGTATTGTCCACCCTAGAGGGGTTTTTCCGCTGCGGTAGACAATCTTTGGAAATTGGCCAAGTTGTGCCACCTGGGGGAACGCTGGCGAATGAGATGTATGTGAAGTATGGTGTGGGAACGATAACGTTCTGTGAGATTTGGCATAGGCAAACCAAAAAACAAGAAGACCTTCAGTGGCTGATTAATGGTAGTTTTGAGATGGCAAGAATAGATAACTTGGAGAAGGTGTTGATAGAAAAGAAAACACGTCCCGCAGCACTTGATATCCTTAGGGACTGGAGAAGGGAAGCTGTGCTTCGTTGGAGAAGTAGAGAGAAACATGCGCGCTGGCATAAGTCAAAAACTGAAATAGCAGAAGAAAAGGAGGAGGAGGAGTGGACTGAGAGTCTGAGAAGGTCAGGTAGATGCGTCCAGTTGAACATAGAAAAAATATACCCACAACGAGAATTGCATATAGCAGACGTATTAATAGAGAAAATGTTGACTGATACGAAGCGCGGTCCAAGTCCAGAAATTAAAACGAGCGCGTCAATAACCGTTGTTCAGCCCCCTCCTGTTGCCCAGCCCCTCCCAGCTGTTCAAATCCTAGCACAGCCGCAGACTGCACATTTAGCACACTTAGCATCTCCTATTAGCCAGTCAGGACCGCAACAGTCACTTCCCGTTCCTGTTGTTCGATCCGCACCTCCCGCCCTAGAAGCAGACACAGTCCCGTCTGTACCTCCCGTGGTTGAACTTGAAGCTACGGAGGTGAGAGATGGGACTGGACAAACTGGATGCACAAGAGTGATCCGTAGTGCGATCAGCAAGGAGAGGAAATGGGAGTTGCAACAACAGGCAGAGATGTATATAGACGGGAACGATGGGACGGCAGCATTGGACTTGATGTATGATTTCCGAAGAAGCAATGAAAGACAAGTAGTGTTGGAATGCATGGGTGAATATTTAGTGGGAAGATGGAAACAGTTAATTGGGAAATTACCGCCGCAACAATTGTTGGATTTAAATGCATTAGCATGTTATAGAGAAAGAGATGAAGAAATAAGGGAACATGTATATGGACTTTTTGAGCTAAACAATGAACTTGATAATGAATATGCTGAAATGTCTACCACACCTGGGTATAAGAGGAAAGATGTCGGGAAAGGAAGAATGCAAAAGGCGATAGTTGATGAATTATTGTTGCTAAAACAGGTGGGGGAGGATTTGAAAGTATGCTTATTGAAAACGAGGGTGTTACTCCAGCAAGTATCAGGACACAACAGGGGAAGGGGAAATGCACAGGGCAGGAATAATTTAAACATGCATGGAGGGCCTTTGGGATTAAATCAATGTGCGTATCGCAGAGAGGAAGGACACTGGCGAGCGCAATGTGCACACTTGCAAAATAGTGGCGGGTATGGTCTGAGAAGGCAGCACAGAGGGCACCCAGGAACAAATGGCCACACCAGAAACCATATGTAGCTGCATCAGAATAATCAAGGGAATGGTGCACAGAATCAAGGCCAGGCTATGAATCAAACTTCTTTTACCCAGAGTCAAAATCAGCAGGGTATACAAAATGGAATAGAGAAAGAGGCGGGAACATTTTTGATACTCATTTGGGTGCATACTACAATAATAGCAGTGACTACATTTCTGATGATGTGTTGTTACCGCAATAGGACAGCCCACGACAGGGGTCGGAACCGGTGTCCATTCCCGTGAATCAGAAAGGACCCTACGTAGAGATGAAAGTCGGGAATGAAGAGCATAGATTCCACGTAGATACGGGGGCACAGAAGTGCTCGATAGACCATCACTTGGTTCCAGATATACCTCTGTAAGGGTGACAAAATATCTAAGTAGGGTTCGCAGGTACCCCAGTAATAAATCCCGAGTCCAAATCAGTAGCAGTGACAATAGGGCCTTTTACTGAATATTGCCCACTTCTTTTAACAGAGAATTGTGGGGAAAATCTCCTGGGATTGAATTTATTGAAAAAACTAAGCACGGTTATCCACTGTACACCAGATGGGGTATTCTTGACTATTTCTCCTCAGAATATGCCAACATCTGAATTTGTGACTAAACCTTTAACAAGGGAATTGAGTGAGGTGCCAACTTGTATTTGGGCAGTGAATGACAATGATGTGGGATGCTTGAAGATAGAGCCAGTGAAAATTGTTTTAAAAGAAGGAGTAACATTACCGCGCATCACGCAGTATAACATTTCAGCAGAAGGAGAGAAAGGATCGAAATGTATTGTTTCTGATTTGGTGAAATTGGGAGTGATTGAAGAGATTACAGGCAGAACATGCAATAGCCCCATTCTTCCTCTTCCGCTGTATAAGAAAGGGGGTAATGAGGTACCGTACCGTTTTATAATTGATTTGCGTGCATTAAACAAAGTAGTAGATCCCCAATTCCCGTTAGTTCCAGATGTTACCGCAATTTTGACCATGATTCCTGCATCGTCAGAATACTTTAGCGTGATTGACTTAAAGAATGCTTTCTTTAGCATTCCAGTGGACAAGGACAGTAGATATTTGTTCGCGTTCACATTATGAGGACGGTCATTCACATTCACGTGCATTCCACAAGGGTACACAGAAAGTCCGAGTATTTACAGCAGGGCATTGAAGGAACAACTAGATATGCTAGAGTATCCAACAGATTGTGTGCTGTTACAATACATAGACAATTTGTTAATAGCGGCAGATACAGAGGAGATTTGTAAAAAGAGCACAGTGTTATTGTTGTCACATCTAGCAGCACATGGCCATAAAGCAAGCTTGAAGAAGTTTCAGTATAATCGAAAGGAAGTGGCTTATTTGGGTTACCTACTTTCGAAAGAAGGGAGAAGACTAACGCTAGAGCGCATAGAGAGTATTTCTTGTATGCCTATTCCAAAAACACAGAAAGGAGTCAGAGCCATAATAGGCATGGCTTCTTATTGTCGTCAGTGGATTGTGAATTTTGCGTTAATTGTGAAGCCAATGTTGGAGTTGACAAAGAAGGATGTAGTGATGCCGTTGCAGTGGAATGAAGAATGTCAGAAAGCATTTGATTTGCTAAAAACTGTATTGTGTTCTGCTCCAGTTTTGGGCACGCCCAATTATAAAAAGGTTTTTAGGTTGTTTGTGCATGAGAATGAAGGCTGCGCGATATCTGTTTTAACACAGGAACAAGGTGGAAGAAATAGGCCATGCAGCTATTTTTCTTCCGCACTGGACCCTGTAGCGCGCGCACTACCACAATGTTTGCGATCTGTTGCAGCGGCTGCTGCATCAGTGAAACAAACGGAAGAGATGGTATTGGGGCACACCTTAATTTTGATGGTGCCACATGCCATAGATGTCCTACTAAATAGAACACAGACGCAACACCTCACCTCTGCTAGATTGACTAGATATGAAATTACCCTATTCGCGCCCCACATCCAAATTATGAGATGTAGCGCTTTGAATCCTGCAGAATTAATGCCATTACCCACAGAAGAACTTGGTGACAATGAATCACCTCCCCATGATTGTTTAATGGTTACTGAGGAAGAAACAAAGGGGAGAATTGATTTAAGCGACACCCCACAAAAAGAGCCAGATGGAGAGGTATTTTGTGACGGCTTCTGTTTTAAACTACCTGATGGCACATCAACTGCCCCCTATGCTATCAGCACCCTAGAGAGTATTGTAAAAAGCAAAAGAATCCCCTACAACTCGGCACAAGCCGCAGAGATAATAGCCTTGACCAGAGCCTGTGAGATTTCTGAGAATCTGAGCGTGAACATATATACCGATAGCCAGTACGCCTTTGGCGTAGTTCATAACTTTGGCCGACTTTGGGCTGAGAGGGGTTTCTTGACATCACATGGGGCCAGAATTCATCATAGCCCTCTGATTGTACAATTATTGTCTGCACTCATGTTTCCAAAGCACCCAGCAATAGTGAAATGCGAGGCGCATAAAAAAGTAACATGTAAAGTGGGAGAGGGAAACGCATTTGCAGACTGGATTGCGAAACAAACTGCCACTGATTTAAATACCAAAATTATGACAGTACAGTCTGAGGAAGTGCCCTGTATGATAGAAGATTGGATTGCCACTGTCAAAGAAATACAGGCGAAGCTACTGCTGATGAGATACAAGGATGGTGTCATGATGCCTACCTCCAAGGAGCCAGGTCCGACCCAGCAACCCCAGAGGCAGGCATCATTTCCCCCAGGGGAGTGCCAGTGGGCCCAAGCTGGGGCCCTTTGGACGCAGTCCTGGCGCCTTAGGCACCAGGCTCATGTTGGACCCCTGTCCTGGCGCCTTAGGCGCCAGGCTCATAAAGCTAGACATGTGTTCAAGTGTTTTAATGTGCACTTACCTGATGCAGACCATGCTGCCACATCCAGGCCCTCTTGAGGCCTGAATGGAACTACTTTACCTGTGGGATTACTTTCCACCCGGGTGTGGTCGGGGAAGGAAACATACCTGATCGGAGGAAGGATACACACTTGGGACTTCTTCCAAAGCTATTTAAACCACACCCGATCAGCAACTCACGCTTCGCGTTGTTCTGCTCCTCGCAGCTGGACGCTCACCGTGTCAGCTCCTGCATCTGGACCTCAGCCACGCCTGTCAGTATCCTGGGTCACCTGCAAAGGGAGACAAAAGACCTTACCTGCTAAATCAGCACCACAGAGGCATCACACCGACGATCCTGAAAAGGAAGACATCATTTTAAAAGCATTTCGCTACGATCGCTGCAGTGCTGCATTTCACTCACCTTTCCTGGATGCCACCATCTTCCGCAGCGATCATCCGGATCCACAGCCACTTCCCAGAACCTAGAGAGAAAGACAAGAACAAGGTGAGAGAAGGAAGGGAATAGGAAAAACTCAGTTTCCTTCTAAGTCTTACCTGTTGGGTCATTCCCATTTCATTTCGGGTCTTGCCGCTTCCAGGCATCCGGACCCCGGCCCCTATGGGGAAAAAAGACAAAGACATTGAATGAGCGAATGCAAAGACATTACCCGAGCACTCATCCAGAACTTACCTGTCATTTACTGGAACTGCACGTATCACTTCGGGTCGGCGCCATATCTCCGGCATTCCGAACCCCGGCCCCTAAGGGGAAAAAGATAATGAACATTATTATTAAGCTTGGACTTTTGAACTTGCAACAGAACTTTTACAGAGCCTTACCTGAATAGTCAAGCTTACCTGAACTCCCATAATCCTCAATCCAGTGAAGTAACTGGTTTTCAACGCGCCCCTGCATCAGAAGCAGGATGGAGAGCTCATCCTTCCTGACCCTAAGGTGAGACTTCACGGGGAATCGTGGAAGGGTATCGTGGAGGGTTGGAAGAGAGTGGGAGGCATGAGCATAACTCAGTCAGTAGGTAATACTCCCTTTTCACGCACAGGGGAATATTCCTGCGAGCCGGAGAAGCCAGAGTAGAGGGGCCCTTCCTGTCCATCTTCAGAGTTCTGCGCTTCACCATTGAAGAAGCATCAGCACTCGAAGCCAGACCTGCGCCTCCGTGGGAATCAGGTGAGCGTTACAGATGGGCGGGGGGCTCTGCTGAATTAGATTTAGAGGGTTGTTGGGTGGACAAGGGAATTAAAAACTGGATGTTGCCAAATTCCTATGTAATTGCAATGGTCACAATGGCCCACAGCCCTACTCATATTTGTGCCAAAAAAATAATCCAGCACCTAGCCACGGTATGAGAGAATGTAAACATAAAGAAGAATGCAGAAAGGTTGGTTCAGAACTGCCTCATGTGTTTACAACATAATGTAGGAAAGGGAGCAGTGACTCCAACATGCAGTTTTGGGCCACCCTCTATGCCTTTTGAGGTAATCCATTTTGATTTCATAGAGATGGAGAGATGCCAAAACTTGAAATATGTCCTAGTGGCAATATTTGCATTTAGCATACGGGTGGAAGCACATCCTTTAAAAGACTGCACTGCAATGAGCACGGCGAAAGTAATGTTAAAAGAATACTTCTCCCGTTTTGGCCTGGCTCATGTCATATGGTCAGATAACGGTCCACACTTTGTGGGCGCAGTGATATTACAGATTTGCCAGGTCGCCAGATCAATAAGCGATTCCATTGTTCCAGACATCCGATGTCGGCCGGTCTTATTGAACGTCACAACGGAATCTTAAAATCTAAGATTAGTAAGATATGTGCAGGAAGTAAGTTGAGCTGGGTGGACGCATTACCATTAGCGCTATTGTGCATGCGCACGTCAGTACAGGCCCTTGCTAACCCGTATGAAATTGTCATGGGGAGGCCGGTGAATGTTTGGTGCGCACCTCAGCCTAAGCGAGCATCCTGTGCTTAGTACTTATTGTGGACGTTTAATACAAAAACTTTGATTCATCAGCAGGTGCAGAGGCTGTACCCGTAAGGTATACTGGTCCGGGGCACACGCTGGCGCCAGGAGACTGGGTGCTACTTAAAAAGTTTGAACGAAAATCATTGTTAGCACCCAGATGGCGTGGCCCCTATCAAATACGTCTGGCAATGCAAACGGCGATCCATGTGGATGGGAGAAAGGCGTGGATTCATGCCACGCACACCAAAAAGATCCCACCGCCGCTGAAAGACTTGCCTGATCGAGACGACCAGAAAGAAACAGCAGCTCCAGAAGCAAAAGAAACTGTTGCCAGTCCCTTACTACAGGATCTGCCTAACCCTGAATTGAAGCGTGAAGCAAAGCCTGGAAAGATTGCTATAAAGGAGGAAGGACAAAGAGTGCCCCAACGTCGGCCAGCTGAATATGCATCACTGCTGGCCAAAACAAAGCATGTACCACTTTGGCGCCCACCAGCATCTGCCATTGTACCACAGCCCGAAACGAAATCTGCACCACCGCTGCGGCGTCCACAGCCACCTGTCATTGCGCCGCAGGACTCCGAATTTGAGTCTGGGAGTACACCGGCACTATTCATTGACCACACTGTACCAGGAGCTAAACAGTACAATCTACGGCTACGAAAGAAGGAGTAATCGAATCTGCATTTCATTAATCTTTTCATCATTGCCTCTGGTTCCCATCACGGATGGAGAGGGAACTGGAGGTCTAGAGGAGAGAAGTGTGAGAGTTGTGCAAATCGGGCAACTCAAGAATCGCGGCTCCTCGGTGCGATCATAGAAATCCATGTGTCCTGAACCCGAGCGAACAAGCGGGGCGCACATGGTAAAAAGGCAATTGATAACTGCTCTGGAGTTCTTTTGAGCAAAGTGCAAATGCATAATGATCTAGCCTAATGAGAAAGCAATCCAGGCTGCTAAGAACTTGCAGAATAAACTGTTGACATTTATCGAACTCATTGACATTCGGGCGAGTGGCATACAGAGAGATATTCACGACCACCACTGCGGAGGAAGAAGGACTGTGAGAGAGAGAATGCCAGAACCAGCTTTAGCCTCCTCCTGCACCGCTGCTGATAACAAATTAGATATAAAGACTGAGAAATTAGAGAAAGCACATTGTCGAAAAAACTGTATGCTGATCTTGATGATTGTTATGTGTGTCATGAGTATGTTAAGACCAATAATGACAGCGTTGATACTATGGTACGTGGAAGCAACGCACCCATTAAAGATGTTCCTGCCAGTAATTAATATCTCCACTACTGAAAGCTCGGTTCATGTAATTACTTACACCTTGCCCCCAATGGAGGAGAGGCACAGAGAAGGATATGGGAATAATACATTACTGCTTATAATGAACATGACACATGCAATTTTAAAGAAAAATAATTGCTGGGTATGCGCCCATTTACCACAACATGCTGGAAAGAGAATAGGTTGGTATGTGCAGCCATTACCATTAAGTTCTGCATGCAGTGCTTCACTAAGTGCATTATTTTATGGGAAATGGAATAAGAGTGATACGGATCAATTAGATAAAACAAACATGAATGAATTTGAGGAAATGATTATGAGACCCGTAGGTTGTTCTATATTCCATAAAGCACGAATGATAATCCAAAAACCTACGCCCAAACCTGCATGACAAGGTAGACTGTCTGTACCATCTAGAACATCAGTAATCACTTTCCGTGTGAGAGCAGAAGGAAATAAAGATGCAATGCCCACTTCCTATATAGTGAATTATAGTCCACAAACTGTCCCTTTCTGCCTGAAGAAAAAAGGCTCCTATTCAGTAGGAACTTTCACTGGGTGCATGAATACAGCGGTTCTCAAGAGAGAAGTAGAACCAGTGTATGTAGGTGATCCTGTTTATTTTATATGCGCAGAAAAAGCGTATCCCTGGTTACCTAGAAATTGGGGAGGCACATGTTATTTGGGTCTATTTTTCCCGGGAGTGTTCCTCGTGGAGACAGCAGATGTAGCCAGGTTATCCAGATCTAGGCTGCAAAGAAGCACAGAGGATGCTTTGAGAACAGAAGACGTAGCAAAATCATTTGTACCATTTTTGGCCCAAGCAATAAATTCCTATAACATAAGGCAATTATCCAGAGTATTAGAGAGTGTAATAAACATAACAACCGATATACTATACAACATGACGTTGTAGGAAAAAGGAATTAGGTTAATGACACTGCAAAATAGAATGGCTCTTGATGTAATCCTGGTTGATCGTGGGGGAGTTTGCAAAATCGTGGGATCAGCGTGCTGTGTATTCGTAAATGACTCCTCCCCTACGATTTTTGAAGCGATAAGAAAGCTAAACGTTCTGAGCTCTCAACTCCATACCATGGATGGGAACTGGGAGGCAGGGTCCTGGTTCTGGGAGATATTACGTGCTTGGGAATGGAAGTTAATTGCAATACTAGTAGTAGTGTTCGGAATATTTATGACTTGCTGTTGTTGTATACACTGTCTGCCCTTAGTTTGCACTGAGATAAGTGAAGAGTGTATGCATATGGTAACCCAAAAACGAACATATGGCCAAGACAATAAAGATACTCATGAAATGAAAACAATAAAAGAATTCATGGCCATAAATATTGGTGGGAATGAAGACGCATATAGTAGTATGCAAGATTCAGGTTTAAAATCAAATTCAGATACTTCAGACACATCATCAGAGGAGGATGGAATGTATGGATGAGACGTTTGGCAATCGGCCAAAAGGATGGTTTGTCAGTCTAGAAAAATAGATACCTCTCACGATCAATGGCAATGTATCATGTTGGCCGAAAACCAACCGTCTCATGTACTAAACGTCAGAAATACAGACTCATAAGTTTAACCAATGTGCAGCCATTTTAATATAGCAAGAATTGCCATTTTGTTTTCTAACGTTTGCTCATTGCTTTTTGTTCTAAACTGCTTAGCCGAAAGCTTATTCTGCTTAGTCTGCTTATTCTGCTTCACTGTTACATTGTTGTTCAAACGCGAAAGAGCAAGGCCGCGAGAACGGGAGTTATTCGTTGAAACATAACGTAAGCAGCAACAGAGAGGAATGCCCAATCCCCTCCCGCATATAGCCTTGGAGGAGAGCAACACGGCATTTAATCATTTCACTGATGCCACCCAGTCTTGTTAATATGGTAGTAATGCTAGAAAGGAACAGTTAAAGGCTTGAATTATGCTTTTCTTAAGGCCCCGGTTTTCTAAGCCCAGTAGAACGTGCTGACTCCCAGGACACGAATAGCAAATAGGGGATAGCAAGGCCTGGAATGCGCCTCTTCCCCCGTATGCAGCTTGCTCACAAGAACAGAACAGAAGCACTGTGTTCTGTTCAACACAGAAATATGTCTCTAGACTTGCAATGTTGCATTTTGTTGCTAAAATAGATGTTCGAAGGTGTCATATTCGTCGAAATTGTCAATCATCAAACCCAGTTCAAAGAAACTATACAATGGGCGGTGTTAAACATGTCATGACTGATTGTAATATGTCCATTTTGTATATATGTAACTGATGTATGTTATTTGCTCTCTTGCGTCCCTCGAGGTCTGGAGACACACGTTGCGGGGCGTGAGACCGAGTTGGCCAACTGAGATTATTTGCTTTGCAATAAACCCTAGCTTTTGGGAATACAACCTCGTGTCTGGCATATCAGTTTGTGTGTGGTGATTTGCCTTGTTTCCACAACACGAGGGTCCCCTAGGGGTCCCTTCACATGTAGTAGCTTTTAGTATCTAAAGTCACCCTGTTTCATTTCCTAATGCTACATGTTGGTACCTATGTTAGTACTTCATGTTAGCAATCCATGTTAGTAATCCATGCATTACACTACACAGCATGTGCTGTATGAATTCCTTAGCACATTGCCCTTCGTACAATACATAAGCACAAACAAATATCCATGTAAAAAATAAGTCTATATATATTTCAAACTAACACCTATTCACAAATTAATTAAAAACAGACTTCTATGACCCGGCCTTCAGAGCTTTTCATGTAATGAGGAATCAAATAAAGGTTGGGAGTAAGGGCATTCTAGCATGACTCGCAAACACCACCTAATACATGTAAAGTATAGAAATCTAGTCATAAAGTGGCAAATCCTGACTCAGAAGAGCATGGGGTGCTCCTGAAATCTTCAGCGTGCTTGCCAAATATAGAGGAGTCTGAAAATGTATCACTTTGCTTGAAAGATAAATTAATTCTGGCTTGTAAAGGGAGCTAATGGAGCCTCTTCATATCCGGTGAATCTTTATCATTCGTCCTGGCACCGGATGTCATCTAGGCAACAGCATGATGAACAGCTTTCAGAGGAGCCACAGCAAAATGAGGAATCCCCTACTGAAATAGAATTCCCCTAATCAGTCTGCAACAAAACTAAAGATTGGACCGGAAAGGATCAGGACGAAAGCAACTGATCTCAGTGAATACAAATGGTAATTAGCAGATGTTACCAGTGCATTGAGAGGGGAATAAAGGAAACACAGGAATCCAGAGTAAACCCCAGAGATTTGACAGAAGATGAGAAACCCCTAACATATTAACCTCAAAAAACCAAGCAGAAATAGGTGTCTGTGCAGTAGAGTAAGAAAACAAAAGAAACTCTTCTATAAATGGATTTAACTTCAGAGACAGGAAGCCATCCAAGCTGCAATGTCTAATAAGTAATTACGAAGATGATACACGTGAACCTCAGATGAGATCTGATCTTAATATACAGCTGACTGTGAAATGTATAAATCACTTCATTAGCATATGTGGCTCGTCACCCTTCTCGTTTCCAGGCATAACTGGAATTTAATATATAGAACATGGGTTAGCACTTTTGGCTTTTATAATGACCGCTTAGTTACAAAAGTGTGTTCTTCATGCTGTACAATTCTGGAGTTGCTAGTGAGATTTAGAAATCATTATATTGATGAGCGTCTAACAAACCTGTGTCTTACATTTGCAATTTATAAGACATGCTATTAAGTGGTTAATTTGGTTAACAATTGCACTGAAGACCATTTAGTTTGCGACCTGCTTTCCAAAGGTGTGTCGTCTACCAGTAGTCAGATTTCCTTAGTACGTGTTTCTTCAATGATTACATGTCCCTGCATGGTTTTAAAATGGATACCCCAGTGAGTTGCAGGAGAAATGATAAACAGGGGTGCTATACTTAACCTCTTTATCCATTGTGATTGGTGAGTAAACAAGATTTTTCTTTGGCTGGGGGTATGATTCCCACACGATGCAAGACTGAACACCAGGCCATGGTGTTTTAAATCATGTATTGATATGGTATTAAGTGCTTGATCTGTAAAATTAGCTTTGATCATTGATTAAAATAAAATGTGTTTGGATGCAAATATTTGGGAAAAAGCTAATATTTTTAAGGGGCAATTTCTGGAAAAGATTGGACATTCACACAAGTTACTGAGCGAAGTTTCCTCTGAGCAAGTTAGTCTGCAATATGGAATTAGGAGGGGACATGGGTGGCATTAATGTCTTGTGTAGTGTTCATATAATAACTTTCAAACATGTTCTGTGGATGTTGCCACAAACTAATGATAGTGGCTTTTAAATGTTCTTACTCTAGATTATGTGGGATTGTATTACTTAGGACACATAATTAAATCTAAACCTGTCATTGTCTAATTACTAGCTATGCATACTTGTTTGAACAACATGTGTACAACACTCTCTTACCATAATTAGCCATTACAAAGATATTATCATCTTCACGTTACTGTGAGAAAACCACCTGAGACATTCCCTGCATGGTAAGAAATGTCTAATCCAACCCTGCTAACTTGTTATTGTCTACCAGCTCTATGAAGACAGAATATTTGGAATGATGGAGGTCTACGCATTACCTGTCATGATTCATACAACTTGTACTCTCTATTGGCTACAGCTGTTGCTAATTAGCAGCAGTTGCTGGTAACAACGTTCTTTCAGTGCTATGAAGTATTGGTGTAACTCTCAGCTTTGAGATATGTTGTAAACACATATGCCACATTGGACTGCTGTAGATCTACAAGCCTCTTTGGAGGGGTTCACACTGTTGTGTGTTGGTCTAGTTCTTTTGGCAGAGAGCCTCTGCAATAAAAGAGGCTCTGCTGGCATGCACAGATCAGTGCAGCAGACCCCCGGGAAGCGGCAACTCGTGTCTGTGTCTTTGTGTCTCGCCTGGTGACCACGTGATCGTGGCCTGGTTTGCAGCGTGGCCCGAGTGCCCTCGGAGCCGCGACTGCTGGTAACTTGGGGGTGATCCCCCACACTGTGAAGACTGCGCCCGGTGACCCGGGTGCTGTAGGGTGCCCCCCTACATTTGATCCGCTGGTTGCCCCCAGCGTTCCTGCATGTCGGGTGATCCCGACAGCATCTGTGGCCCGCCCGGGTGACCGGAGGCGGGCCACCACATTGGTGACGAGGAAGTCGCGCCCGCCTGCTGGCATTCGCGGCGGGCGGTTGAAAAGACCCGCGCACGCGGCTGCAGTCGGCGGCCATGGGGAAAAAGCACACGGGTGCTATCCGCGTGGCGGGTGGCCCAGGGACCTTGTGCTGTCGAGCGGCACTGGTCGCCTGGTGCCCGCAGCGGAGGTGGACCAACCGACCCTGAGAAAAGCAGTGGGCGTGCTCCACGCAGCCTTGGCCCCGGCGGCAGGAAAAGATAACTAGAGACTGGCCGTAAGAATCGCCGGGCAGGGAGCACACCGGTGATTGCCCTGAAAGAGGGGTGTGGCCCCAGCAACCCCCGAACAAAGAAAAGGGGTGTGGCCCAGCGGCAGCCCAATGCCAAAAAGGGGGCAGAGCTTAGGTAAGTTCACAGCGGGTGAGGTGTCTGGTCCTCGCGTGCCCCCGTCATTAACGAAGGCCCCAGGAAGAGACCCGCAGCAGAGGGGCCCACCTTCCACTGTGTCTCACACACACGGCAACAGACGTCCCTGGCAAGACCTGGGCCGCCTGGTGAAAATGTTCTATAATAATATATTTTTACTGTGTCCTGGCCCGGGGGGGGGGCTTGAGGAACAGTACCAGGGGTGTGGCCCCCATGGTAGTGATGCCCTGCAGCTACCCCGTCCTTGCGGCACAAAGAAGGGGGGCAAGGCCTGCCAGGCAGTGGTGACTGGAGAAAGAACGGTCAGGCAGCCAGCTCCTCACAGGCACAGGATTAAGAGCCCCTGAACAACTGGTGAGTGGCCAACAGAACAACCGCAGTGGCACAAGGAGGTCCCAAATAATACATCTTTGTGCATGTGTCGACCTGCCGCCCCAGGGGTAGCGGCTCCATTTGGAGTCCTCGTGCGCCCGCAGGGAGGGACACGCAGGGACATTTTGAGGCCAATAACAGGGAGTGCCAAGGGGAAGGGCCTATAGCGCCAGGAACGTGTGGGTTTGGCACACTGTAGGCCCTGACGGGCTGCCCGATCTGGACACCCCTGCCATCATTAATACCCCAGGAGGTACTGGCCACCCACAGGGCACGGGCAAACAGACGAAAGGCCTCCCCACGAGGAGTCAGGGCGCCGGCGGCGCTGTCACTAAACAAGTCCACGTCATCCACCACCAGCAGCCACAGTAAGCATCCGGCCCAGTGTTCGTCATAGCGTAGGATGACAATGAGGGCATTTGTCGAGGGCAGCTCGCGCCACTGCCCCACTTTGACACAATGGGTTCGCCTGCCAGTTTGGGGCCCCGGTGGACGGCCTGGATAGAAAACCTAGAGCTGTACTTCGAGGCGATGGAGATCAAGGATGCAGCGAAACGCCCAACACTCCTGTACTCCGCCGGACTGGCCGTTCAGAGGCTATTTAAGACATTAAGGCCCAGAGATCAGTCATACGGTGCAGCCATTGTTGCCCTGAACGAGTATTTTCATCCCATGGTCAACAGGGACTACGAATGATTCCGGATGAAGTGTGCGAAACAGGAGGAAGGGGAGAGCCTTGATGCGTTCCATGGGAAGCTGCATGGCATTGCACTGTCCTGCGACCTGGGAAACTTTGTGGGGGATGAGATCCAAGCACAGATCATATCTCCCGGGATCTTCTGAACTCAAAGAGCCTGCCGTCAGGCCCCGTGGGGTGCGGACTGGAACACACCCATTTGTTGGCAGTGTTAAATGTTTAAATTTTAGTAGCTATTAGGTGGTGCTTGGACTGGAATGCACCCCATGTGTGCTGTGATGATGCAGGGGCACTGTGGGTGCGTGGACTAGAATGCACCCCGTGTAACCCTGTAGAAGGTTCCATTTGCAGTGGAGTGAATTTTGTTTGGGTATAATAAAGGAGGGATGTTGTGTGTTGGTCTAGTTCTTTTGGCAGAGAGCGTCATGACCTCGTCATGACGCCTCTGCAATAAAAGGGTCTCTGCTGGCACGCACAGATCAGTGCAGCAGAGCCCCAGAAAGCGGCAACTCGTGTCTGTGTCTTTGTGTCCTGCCTGGTGACCACGTGATCGTGGCCTGGTTTGCAGCGTGGCCCGAGTGCCCTCAGAGCCGCGACTGCTGGTAACTTGGGGGTGATCCCCCACAGTGTGAAGACAGTGCCCGGTGCCCCCCTACATTTGATCCGCTGGTTGCCCCCAGCGTTCCTGCCGTGTTGGGTGAGCCCGATGTCATCTGTGGCCCACCCTGGTGACCGGAGGCGGGCCACCACACACACCATGAAAGAAGGATGAGTCCCGATGTCTCAATGGCCCTGAAGATGTTGTCCTGACGTTTCAATTACCAAAGAACCTTGCAAAAGGTCACAGACATACACGGATCTCAAATATATCACAGGTTGCAGATGCTGCTGGCAGTTAGTGCTCTCTATCGTTCAGTGTTATCACCTTCTTGGGACAGAATCCTTGCAGGTACCACACTCAGAAATCGCAGGGCACTGGAACAAGACTGAAACCACACGTTGTTACCACACGGTCAAGATAGGAAGGGGCAGGATGGGTACTTCCATAGTCATTGTAGAAGTCTCGAGTGAACACACCGGCAGAGCATACATCAGACATCACATTTTTGACAAATGAACATTAATTTGGCTAATTACTTTTGGTTGTGAATAATCTTCCTAATTGATGCACACATTCTTTGCATGTTCTGCATGGAATTCTAACTTTTAACACACAGTGATTCTAACTTGAACACATATAAGGAGGTTCAGATGAAACTGTGACACGTATAATGTTCTCTAGGATGCACACATTCAAAACCGTCCTCCATATTATACATTTCTGCAGGTTCTATGAAAATTTGATTTATGTTCCCTGCATTTTCATGAACACACATTTGCAGGATTTTCTCAGGAACTTGTGGAAATGATGTAAGACACACTCAGAAAAATAATGCATCATAGGAACTCGCAAGTGAAAGGGGGGAATAGGAGAGAGTTTACACCAGTGGTGGGCAACGGGCTTAACAGGTCACCAGCCAGCTCATTGCCCATTACGGAGGAGCTAAAGCCAGCCCAGGGAAAGTGCACCCAAGTGCTGTTGTGCTGGCTTTGACTGTCAAAGGGAAACATGGTTTTACTTTGAAAGTTTTAGTTCCCCAGAACTCTTCAGTGTTCCCCTGTCTCCCCACACATTTAGGCCTCCATTGGCATTCCTTGGGAGATGCTATGGCTCCCCCATGCATGCCCTCATGAACCGCGAAGCAGAAAATCTCTTGCTGCTTCCTATTTCCTGCTAATGCTGCGTGGGAGCCGGGTGCCTCTGTGGAAGATGGCATCAGGACCAGGGCAGCAGTTAAGGAAAATGTACTTGCTTGGTAATTAATGCATATGTATGCATGCTTGCGTGCAAATGTTTGTAACAGTAAGTGTGTATTAGTGAATTATGGAGTGTCAGACGTATGTGTGCCTGAGTGAATGGAGAAATGTGTGTTTGAATAGCAGAAATGGATGAATGAATGCGTATGAATGTATGCATGTCTGCGCATGGATGAGATGGGTCCAGGAGAGGGGTGTATTGAGGCTGCAATATCTTGTCCTCTCACCCTCACAGCAATGGTGAGTGTGGGAGTATGTCAGGACACGGCTTTGCTCCATGTCTGTATGGCCATCAAGAGTAAAGCAAACATGAGTCGTGTTTACTTTACTCTTGATGCCCATTTTGTTTTTACGTGGCAAGACTGGCCTACATTGGGGGTGGGTGGTCAGTCTTTATACACAGTCATATATGTGTCCAGGCTGGCTAAGCAATGTAGGCCAGTCTTGCCAAGGCAGCTCAAGGCAGTGAGGACTGGATTTGAGAGTATGGCTGCAGCTAGGAAAATAAGAAAAATGTATGTGTGTGTTTGTGTATGCAAGGGTCTGTATCTGTAAGTGGGTGTGTGAATGAGAGAGTGTATCTTTTTAGTTCTGTGTGTGTATGCAAGAGCATATGTATGCTATTTGGGTGAATTAATAATGAATGCAGATGTCTTTGTGTGATTGTGAGTGAATGAGGAATTAATGTTATGCAAATGATTAATGATGAAGGCTGATGTGTGCTGAACAGAAAGTTTCTTATTGCGGGGGGTGGGATGGACGCAAGGAGTACTTTTTTATTGATGAGGTGAATATTTGTCCAAACAGGGCACAGGAAGTTAATGGGCCTCATTAGGACCCTGGTGGTAGGGGGCTAACGGCGCGTGTAGAGCTGCCAGATCAGTTATCCCCCTAATTCCTCATTCTGAGGTCTGCTCGTGGGTCATTAACGGGCCCGTTCTTAGCACCCTCTCCATTCCCATTGAGCCCTATGGGGACTCAAATGGGAATGGGGATATACCGGGTCCGTGTTCCCTGAATGGGGAAATACTGGGCCCTCCAAGGTCGAAATGGCCCGGTATTTACCCATTCGGGGAACCTGTACCAGGTACCCGGTATGGGGGTAGCTATGCCGCTAAAAGTGGCATGGCTACCTCCATAGTTGTAATGAGGCCCAATGTGTCCAGTTTCGACACGGGCCTCATTCCGAGTATGGCGGTGAGGGATAGCGGCCACCGCTAACGAGAGCGGTGGCGGTAATCCCTTACCGCCATACTCCGAGTTCCCTTAGCGCCATGGTGCTTTTAACACCTGCTTTTAGCAGGCGTTAAATACCATGGCGCTAAGGGACCTTGATGTTAATTACGCCACCGTAATTTACGGTGGCGTAATTGACGCCTTCCCCACTCCCATTATGCCCTATGGGGCAAGAATGGGAATGGGGAAGGGTAAATGGGGATTGGGGAATTACCGCCCCGCCAACCTTGGAATGGGGCGGTAATTCCGCCAACCACCAAGGCGCTGCCGGTCCGGGTACGGCGTCAACCAAGGCGTTAATAGCGCCATTGGTTAGCGCCGTACTCGGAATGAGGCCCATAGTCCCCGTGAGATGGCATTTCTTTTTCATTGGCAACAAAAGGGAAGGCAGCACATTTAGTATTCCTACTTGTACTGGCCCGCAATAGTGGGTCCGGTATTGCACATGTCTCTTCACTGTGGCCGGGCACATTTACTGGGCGTCAATGGTGAATGCAGTATAATGAGTGTTTCTAGGTGGTACTGGCCCACATTGCAATGTGCACCACCCTGGAGCTCTCATTATGCTGCCTTCACAATTGGTAGGGCATTGTTTACCAGGTATGAAGGTGAAGACACTGCGGAAATCAGATGTGAAAGCATCACAATGAGTCTTCCAATGTGGTACTGGCCCACATTGGTGAGTCCACTCTTTGCACATCTTCACAGTAGCATTGCAATATTTACTGGGCTTCAAGCGTGAAGACAGCATGAAGAGTGTTCCTATTTGGTACTGGCCAACATTGATGGGTTCAATCTGGACAAGTTTCTTTACTGTAGCATGGCAACTTGTACTGGGCATCAAGGCTGAAGGCAACATGATGAGTGTTCCTACATGTTATTGGCCCACATTGGTGGGTTCAGTCTGGACATATTGGGCCTCATTACGACCCGTGCGGTAACAATGGCGCTAGTAGCGCCATGGTTGCCGTCGGTATTTTACCAATTCCGCCATGGTGAATGGCGGAATGACCGCCCCATTCCAAGGTTGGCAGGGCGGTAATTCCCCATTCACCATTGGCCCTTCCCCATTCCCATTTTTGCCCCCATAGGGCTCAATGGAAAGGGGGAAGGTGGTAGTTACGGTACCGCAAATTGTGGTACCGTAATTACCTCCAAGGTCCCTTTGCGGGTCCAATCCTTAACGGCTGGTAAAACCAGCCGTTAAGGTGGGGACCCGCAAAGGGACCTCGTAATTAGGCGGTAAGGGGTTAACTTCACAGCCACCTTTTACGCCGCCATAAACACCTTACCGCCTGGGTCGTAATGAGGCCCATTTTCTTACTGCGTCATCATTGCATTAGGCAAAAGGATTATCTTCTTTTATGGTAGTACTGGCATATATTGGTGGAGCCTTCATGGACATGTGTAGGCACAGACAACATGAACATGTGTTTTAAACTTACATCTACTGTGTGGAAAGGCATCATGAAAATGGACTGGAAAAAGCTTCTTGTCAATGTGGATGACTTGCATTTATTGTATTTGTTCATGTATTAGCCTACAAACCCATTGTAAACTGGCATTTTACCCAATTTTTCACATCCCTGGTCTCTCCAGCATATTCGCGGAAACATTTACGCCCTTCCAATTAAAAAACTCACATGCCTCTACTGGTTTACACTAGAAAGGCTAGAAGAAGGAGGGGTGCATGGAGAGGTGCAGGCCTAGACTACAGTTTGCAGCACATGAAGGGTTCCATCAGGGGCACATTTAGCTGTATTTTAGCTCAAGCCCTACTGCAATGTCTTCCCTGGAGAGTGGGATTCGATGCCGTCAGAGTGACCACCCTCCCATCAGGGACGTCATTTCACCAAAATGCCTGGGGTAGTGGAAGTGACACCGAACGACCCAATACTTATGATGACATCACAGGAAGTGATGTCACCTGACCGCACCCCAAGTGACATCATGGGAAGTGATGGAACACGACCTTTCACCCCTTGACAAAACAGGAAGTGGCATCACATGGCATGTTTCTAAGTACACTTAATATATGGTTACAGTATCACTGTAAAGTAATATACATTGCATACAAGAATGGATCACCATATGTATCGTTAATATCAGTGTGTATAGGCCCATATTACCAGAATACTGTGAATTCAAGCAGACGTCCAAGACCAAACAATAATGATGTGTTATTATAAAGCACTTACGCTTAAGCGATTTATATAGAAAAACTATTCATACAATATCACACAACCTGTGTTGTTACTCATTTATCAACCACAGCAGGAAGAAAGGCTGAGTTGACTTTGCCGGGAGTCGAACCTGCAAGCTGCAGGTCACACACACATTTCAGTAGCGAGCACTATACCCACTGAGCTATCTTACCGACTATAGCTAGCAGAAAACCAGCCACTCCAGAAACAAAGCGCTACATGCTGCAGGCCACAGTCCAGGAGCCGCAATTAAAATAAAAAATAAAAAACGTTTTTTTAAGAAAAACAATTTTTCTAAATGATGTCCCTGCCTCCCATTATGCATCTCTACTGTGGCTTTCTTTTACTAATAAGTTCACACTACAACATCTGTGGTAGCAGTCTGTGGAACTTCGACAGCTAATGCTTTGTTTCCATCTTCTTAGAGTATTTTCAGTTAGTCCAATAAAAAGTATCAAGACTTGCATTTTGTGGGCATATATATGGTCGAACGACAAGACTAAGTGCCAATGGGCCTCATCACGAGTTGGGCGGTAATGCCGGTGCTATTAGCACTGGCGCTAATAGCCCTACCGCCAAATCCCCCGGCGCTATTAGTGCCGGATCACAGGTTTGGCAGAACGGTTATTGCCCATTCCCCATTGGGCCCATTCAGGAATTCCTCAGTCCCCATTGGGCCCAATGGGGAAAATGTGCGCTATTACCACCGGCAGATTTCCTGCCAATGGTAATAGCGCCGAAAATCAGCAAATCCGCCAAGGCCATGATCTGGCGGACCCTTAAATGTGGCAGTAATAGCACTACCGCTGAATTTAAGGGTTACCGCCAGACTCATGATGAGGCCCAATGTCTTTGTTCCAAATTGATGCAGAGTGGGCCATAGATGAGACATTGGGCCTCATTACACGGAAGGCGGTGAGCCATGGCGCTATTAGCGCCATGGCTCATGCCGGTAAAATACCGGCACCGCCTTGGCGGAAAGGGGATTTACCGCCCCATTCCAAGGTTGGAGGGGCGGTAAATCCCCCTTCCGCCATTGCCCTTCCCCATTCCCATTTCTGCCCCATAGGGCTCTATGGGAATGGGGAAGGCGCTAATTACTGCACCGCAATTTTGCGGTGCCGTAATTAGCTCCGAGGTCCCTTAGCGGGTTGGTTTTTAACGCCTGCAAAAAGCAGGCGTTAAAGCACCAACCCGCTAAGGGACCTCGTAGTGAGGCGGTAGGGATTTACCGGTACCGGTATTTTACCGGTACCGGTAAATCCCTACCGCCATCCGTGTAATGAGGCCCATAGAATTGCAAAGTCTTGAAATTCTGTAAAAAATACAATTACTTAAAAGTCAGTTAAATTAAGTCATTTTGTCACAAGAAAACCGATGAATGTTGGCGGGTGTGGGAAGTGCCAACAATTCTCTCCCCATTGATCAGCCTATGAGCATATACATGACATCACAGCAGGGATCAACAATGAGACCAAAAATGACATCAGGGGTTGCATGCATCGATGGAGGCTTCGAGTTAAGATTGCTGTACAACTAGGGTTTTATAGTTGAGCAACAACAAAGTTGGGGTGATAGTGTTTTTCAGTTTTCTGAAGGAAAGGTACAGTTTTCAATGGTGTTTTAAATTTAATTCAACATTGTTCTAGTTCAACTAACGTTTCAAATATGTAATCGTGTATGCTCAAATTTTATTTGCAATATGTCTTGATTCTTAGCAAAACGTAGTTAAATGTTTATCTATTCATGGGCTTTTCTGCTGAAGTCTCTGAATGTATTTTTCGAGGCCTGGCAATTGTTGTCGGGAAAAAGATCAGTATTAGTTTCAATGGGCCTCATTATAAGTTGGGAGGTGCAGTAAAATGTGTCGGTAATACCGTTTACTGCTGCATTACCATATCACCCAATTACGAGTTTGTACCACCTTACCACCCAAAATCGGCCAATTCAGCGGTACCACTTAAATCCCCATGGCAATTAATGGGGACTAAAACCGCCTACCACCACCTGTAATCCGGAGGTAATACTGCGGTACCAGGTGGTGTTAACGGTAATAAAGGTGGATGGTATCTCTGTGGGTTTACCGCTGAGATGCCAGCAAACTTATACATGACGCCGACTGTCACTACTTGCAATATACAAAGCATTTCAAAGTTGTGCAAAACACAGAACTTAAAATAAGCCGCGAGACATTCAGAATCATACTACAAAACTTCACCTAAGACATTTAAGAAATAAAGGTATGACTTTAAAATTCCAAAATGCCTTTCACTAATATTTTCATTTCATCAGTGCATAATGCATCATCTGGAGGGTTGAGTAAATGGCATATTGAAGCACCGAAGCAGCTAATAGAAAGTACTACTTCTGTTGCTTTATCTATTGCAGTCCAGAGTCAGACTGGGACAAGAAATCGGCCCGATCACCCAAAAAATTGGCCCACCCCTCGCCTCAAAAAAATGGCCCACCCCTCGCCTCACGACCCTTGACCTCTGATGACATCACCAGAAATGATGCCATTTTACCCCACCCCAAAGTGACATCCCAGGGAGCGATGAAACACGACCTTTCACCCCTTGACAAAACAGGAAGTGTAATCAAATGGCATTGGCCCTAAGTACACTAAATCACTGTGAATCCAAGCAGACGTCCAAGGGAAAATGATAATGTTATTGTATAGCATTTAAGCTTAAGCTATTTTTATACTATAAATATGCATACAATATCACTCGACTTGTTTTGGTACTCATTTATCGACCTAAGAAGAACGGATGAAAGGCTTTTTGAATAAAAACAAAAACGAAAAGAAAAGAAAGATCGAAAAAAGAAAATATCTTTTTTTTCTATTTCTTTCTTGCAAACGGGCACAGGCATGGCCAGAAACCGTCCCCCAATACCCAGGGACGATTTCGTCCCGGTCACGAGCCAAAAGGCAGAGGGGCCAATCTGACCCTGTTGCCGTCCATGTTCACCAATTCCCTTGCAACTGAGTTTGTATTACTAAATGATTGAAAGTACTAAAATTAATTGCCAGAAGTGTGCAAATTGTTATTTTTTATCAGCTGAAGCAGCCATCTCACCATCAAGTCATCACCATATTGTCACCAATTTGTCACTGATACACACTCCATACACCCTTCACAAGCAGCTGTCTATCATTGTGCCAGTAGCTGTGCCCCTGTCATTCCAATAGAATTGATCTGCCTACACATGTGTGTTCTCTCCACAACACCAACATATGCACTATGAGAAGGTGAATGTGACTTACGTGTCTATTCAAGCAGAAAGAAAGCCAGGCATCCATATTCCCTGTTTAAAGTTTTGCAACTCGAGGTTGAGAACGCGATTGTGTACTCTTCATAGTCTAGGAACCAAGTTTTCCTCCTGGTGCATCTCTCAACACATTGGTTGCACTCCTCAATCAGCTCAGTACCAGGTTTGGATTTGCTCCATCAATGTACATTTGATTAACTAGACAATACTGAGCAGATCGCTATTAGTTTTCAATCATGCCCTGGTTGGTTGTCGCCAGTTTCCCGGGCCTTTCCATGAAAATCATGTAATTAATTTCTTATATCCAAAATGTTTTTCCAGAAAGACTTATTTTATGGTGCACTCAACTTCCGCGAACTAATAGGTAGCAGGATACAAGAATGGTCTCCATTACAGTGAATGTGTTCAGTATACTGGATGCGACTGTGTCAAGCTATCTAGGTGAAGTTACCACGGATACCCATGTTGCTTATATTTATGAACAGGAAGGGCAACTATAAGTACAGGTAAAATGGAAAAAGAAAGGGGCCCTCAAAAGAGGGCGTCATGGGGTCACAGCTCAGTATCAGGTGGAGGATAAGGTGGAGGAGAGAATATTTAGGGCCCAGGTGAGAACATTGATTGACCATGATACAGAACCAGCAATTTCCCCAAGTAACACAGGGGAATTAAAGAAGAAAGACACGGGTTGAGAGGGAAGTTTGGGGGCTCAACAAAGTGTCATTGAAGGTGGGGGAGCAGACCCAAGAGAGGCCGAACATTGGATAATGCTGCTGACACCGCTGCTGCGTAGATTGGGGCAGCAGCATGAAGATCTGCCTAAGTGGAAGAAAAGTCAGTAAGATGATCCTGCAACCACATTGTATTTAGCAGTTGTGTTTGTATGTACAGTACAGGACTGAAGGGCCTTCTTCATGCACTGTGTGAGAAGTTACTTCAAGCACAAAGGCATCCAGGACCCCATCTTTACCACTGCGCTGGTAGACCTACGGATTTCCGCTCATCTTGGAAGCCTGCAATCAACTGGGGCCTTGTGATTGCAGTTTGAGTCTCCTGCTAGATGTAATGCTATTGACCATTGTATTCTTTATTCCCAAACTTGGTTTTATTAAAAGTATATTTTGAACAGTTATAAACATGTGGCTCAGTCCTGTGCAAGTGTATAGGAAAATTGACCACATTGTTAGGCTGGGCGTATGTAGTCCTGTTGAACTGGCTGGGGCATATATTACTACTGCACCTATTCAGTAAAGTGTCCTATGCCATACATATATTTTACTGTAGCACTGGTTCTAAAGCCTGTGCTGGAAGGTGTCCTGGCCTTTGGGCACGGCACCCTAGAATTATAGAAAATTGAACCATTACCTATTGGAAGCTCCCTTCTTGATGAACACTCACCCCACATGTGAGAGCATGCATTAAGCTTCTTACGCGCTCCTCCCAACTTGTTCACATCAGACTGACTGCGAAGAGCTATGTTATTGAGGCCATCAGTTAAGAGCGCTTTGCCCGGATGACATCAAATGTTTTTATACAGTTATAAATGGAATAGGCATATCATGGATATCATGGATCTCACATTAATTGGCAGTGTACTTGTGTGAGCTTTGGACCCAGGTGCACTGTTTTATTTGCATTTTAGAAAGGGACATTTTTCAATGTGCTTCTTGGCAAGGCCTCTCATGTACAGATATAATCTGACCACTCTGTAGGTCTACTTTAAAATTACTGTTCGTTTAAAGCTTCCCTTCTTTCATCTCCGTTCCCCCTTTTGTTCACACTAGACTTACTTCCTCAAACTACAGTTTGCAGCACATGAAGGGGTCTATCAGGGGCACATTTAGCTGTATTTTAGCTCAAGCCCTACTGCAATGCCTTACCTGGAAAGTGGGACCTGGTGCCATTAGAGTGACCACCCTCCCATTGTTTGGCAGAACTTCAAACAGCTAAAAGTAGGGAATTTGTATGATCGAATTTCCTCTGACAGGACTTTAAACCCGGGGAGAGATTGACAAATGCACCATTATTGCTGGCTCATGGCTGATAACAACCTTTCCATGATCTCTGAGATGGAGTGGAGGTGTTAGGGGCACATAATAAAGCAGTCGACAATTCAATATTGTGGGGTAACTAGCAAGGGTTCAACCCTGCGTACGATCTCTGTGATTGGGCTGAGGTTCCGCAAGTACAGGGTTGTCATTCCTATGAAGGAGGATTTTGGGTGTACAAGTGGCATTTGCACCTCCTGTGAACAATGTGTGTTTCTTAGAAAAGGTGCAAGGAGAGTGGATGCAAAGGTCAAGTTTCATTGTGGTATAGTGCCTAGTACTGATTTAGTATTGATTTACAACATATCATCGAGAAGATCCTCAGACCATGACTTGAACACCAGCATCCCATGACCGGTGCACCAGCACCGCAACAAGCATAATCAACTGTTCCTGACAATGCTCTTTCGACTGATGAATCCTTCATGCCGTTAGCAACAATTCCAGGGCCCCCACAGCCTCGTGGCACCTTTTCTAGATGGCCTGGCTGGTGTTCTCCTCCTTAGTGCCCTCATGACACCTATCTCTTTGAGACCATCCACTGTAACAGCGTCCCCCACAATCACCACAATCCTATGTACTGGACATCACTATCCCATTATCCCGGATCCCTTCTTGCAACCCTTTAGCCTTGATTCTTCCCATGGTAGCACATATATACCCAGTGCTTACTTTGTGGGGGGGCTTGGCAGGGCTCAGCCCAGGCACTTATTTCTGAGCCCCTTCGCTTGTTGCAGATTCCAGTTTGATTATGTTGTGGCGTTTTGGCAACATTATTATTTTAATTGGCAGTCAGCCATAGTACTATAACAACAACAGTGTGACTGGGCCAGAGTTCTGCATGGTATAGCTCAATGCTATTTATGGGCCTGATGAACCAGATTGGAAGTGGTATTTGCCATTTTCATAAATAGCAATGGGCCTCATTCCGAGTACGGCGCTAACCAATGGCGCTATTAACGCCTTGGTTGACGCCGTACCCGGACCGGCAGCGCCTTGGTGGTTGGCGGAATTACCGCCCCATTCCAAGGTTGGCGGGGCGGTAATTCCCCAATCCCCATTTACCCTTCCCCATTCCCATTCTTGCCCCATAGGGCATAATGGGAGTGGGGAAGGCGTCAATTACGCCACCGTAAATTACGGTGGCGTAATTAACATCAAGGTCCCTTAGCGCCATGGTATTTAACGCCTGCTAAAAGCAGGTGTTAAAAGCACCATGGCGCTAAGGGAACTCGGAGTATGGCGGTAAGGGATTACCGCCACCGCTCTCGTTAGCGGTGGCCGCTATCCCTTACCGCCATACTCGGAATGAGGCCCAATGAGTTGGACAGGGACAATGCTAGGCACTGATGATGGTCATGTCTGCATACTGCTCCACTCAGCTTGCATAACATTGCTGTACATTCTCTACTGTAATAACCATCTGTCAGTGTAACGCTCATCTGGTATCCACGGGGACGTCACTCAGCCTGTTCTGACCTCTTACGACCTCAAACCCTTCCCTGGAGGCTATTTGACTGGAGACTGGGTCTGAAACACAGGATTGGTAGAGTTTAACTCCCTATTGTCTCTGTGTGCTTGAACCTCTTCTTCCCCGGGGTCCAACACTTCCCTTTGATCCACAGCTCACCTTGTTTTCTTGGATAGTGTGCTCTCCGTCCTGCTTTCAGCGCAGGGGCACATTGATTGATGTGGGCTCGTTGCTGGCTAGTTACTTCACTGGCAAGAGTCCGACAGGTAAGTATAATGAGTCTTTTGAACAGTTCTCTAACTTCGTTCCTTTCCTTCCTTAGATGATGGCCGGCGTCCGGGGATGGCGGCGTGCTGCTGAGATGAGTAGCGCTGAAGGTGAGTGAGAGCGCGATGCGCGATGCACCCCTTTAGTATTTGTATTGAACTGCCGCAACGTTTTCGGCGTGGATGCCAGTTATGAAGAACAAATGCGGTGAGTAAGCGTGGTATGTGGCGCCTCTAGATGTTTCCACCCTAACCTGGAGTGTCTTTTCCCCCTTGTAGATGGATGAGAAGTTCCGGAGACAGAGCTGGGATTCAGGTAAGTGTTTGAAGCTCGTACAGTATTTAAAAAAATAAGCGAAGATTTGCAGAATGCTTACTAATGCCTTTTTTCTGTTCTTTTCCCTTTTCCTTAGGAAGCGGCGTGCCGGGATGGGAATGACACCACCGAAGATGCCTGCAGAACAGAAGGAGCGATGAATGATGGGCAGAAGCGCCGCAAGGTAAGGCTGTTCCTAACAGTGTTCTTGTTCTTGGAGGAGTTGAGCGCAGAAGAAAGATGCAGGCCTACTGGAGACCGATCCGAACACGGTGAGTGTCATGCTGCAGGTGCAGAAAACACAAAGCATGTTTCTCAGCCTGGGCGTGGCTTAAATAGTCTCTGGGTATCCCAGGTGTCTATAGGCTAAAACACACCCAAAAGATTAGACTGCACATGCAGTTCTGGGAACCGAAATATGTGGGGGCATCCATCTTGTCCCCATCAATGCACTACAAGTCCAATCCCCAATGTTATCCTCTGGAGTGAGTGAATCTGGTGCCACAAGCGCCAAGTCTGACTCCAAGTGGGTCTTTGGAGGGATGGAGAGGCCATTGAGGGCCATGTAGGTGATCGTGGCCTGGCTTCAGCCTGACATCTTGGAGGTCTGGGGACATGAGGGGCAGGAATCATGACAGTCAGGGTTGACAACAACGGAACAGTCACCAGTCAGCATCCCCAACACAGGCGGAAGGTCAGTGAAAGGGCAATATCGTGGAGTTCCTGTCATGAGTGGCAACCTATGTAAGACAATCTTGATGCAGTGTTTGTAATGATTTTGCCTGCATTTGTCCATTAATTTACCGGAGGTGGAAAGCATGCCTGCTCTTTTTTTCTGTGGATACATGGTTAACATATTCTACATGCCACTGGTAGGATGAGAGCAAAATGTTAACAATGATGTATTTTAAAGAAACACTTATACATTTAGTTTATTTCAAGACACAACTAACATGTTATGTTGATTTATATCTGTAAATCGCATAGTGGATCAATCACCCTAAATTAACTAGTGGGAGTTGCAGCTTTAACCACAAATATGTTGACACAGTATCGAGCAGCCGTAGGAGTTTCAACAGTGGGCAGGGAGTTGTCCATCCCAATGTGTAACAGGCGTGCTAGAAAATAGTTGCGCCCTGGCACCTATTTTCGTACAAATTAAGCTCTGGATCCCCCACCCCAAACCAACGTTTACAAGGAAGAAGAGGACAGACAAAAGTTCCCGGTTGCTCGATCCCAGGGTTACCTGTCGCATGCTGTTCAGTTGTACCATTTCAGCCAGACAGTCTTCTACTTGGAGGGGCTCTGCATTTTTCAGGTCCTTATGACACGCCCTTCCCATCCCCTTGGGCAGGCACTACATGGTCCTATTTCCTAATAGCCAAGGGTCAACTGGATCCAATAGATGTGAGGAACAGGCAGGGGCCCAATGGAGGCTGGTGAATGTTTTAATTAAAGGGGCATAATTGTTTCCCACGATTATGCGGCAGCATCTGAGCATAGTAATGAGGCAATGAGAGCCCAAAACAACCAAGGGATGTTCGGGGAGCGGGGTTCCCCTTCTTCACCGGAAACATTGTATAAATTGTGCATTTTGCAGCACACTTTCTGTGAAAAAGTGGGTAAAGAGCCAGACACTTTGCAATCAGTTTTGTAGGATAACATAAGTAAAATACAAGCACATCACATACACTGCACTGGAGTATTTTCGAACTCATTTTCATGGTGAGTTGTCCCACAATATATGTCAGTATAAAAGACAAAACAAATTTTCTTGCTGGACCTATCCATGCAGGCTTCAAAAATATATGCCAATATTACCATATAATATAATCATGCTGGCTCTGCCGGTTAGAAATACTGTGCCACATTAAGAACATATTGCAATGAAGTAGCTCCCAGCCTTCTTAGGTTCACTCGCTAGGTTTATTACCAGCTTCATAGGTATCTTTATAAACAGTTTCTCAAGTTACTTTGAAGTTACATAAAGGACATAAACCACTGGCGGCCCATCACCCACGCAGAGGGCTGACCAACTGACCAGGTTAGAACATTCACACTTGCATTCCAACACTCAGGCATAAACACTCAACATGACATCACAATATTCCTTCTACACAAGCATGCCATAAACAACACATATGTCCAATGTTTGCAGTATAGCCAGACCCTCCAGGATATTGTGGCATGAAATGGAAAATTTTTCGGCACAAAAAAGAAAAAATTGCAGCACACAACTGCATTTTTTGCGGCATTATTTATTGTCGAAAAATACATCATTTAACATCTTTTTTATCCAAAAACAGAGAACTTGAACAGTACAGAGTGTTGCACATTGAAACAGGAATGTTTGAGGTGATGTGGAGAACTTTTAACAAACCTTTGAGCTAACTTTATTGAGCAATAGCATCAAACTGTGAGCCTGAAATGCCCGTCATTGTTTTTTCAAAGCAGTCTTCTGAGTTAATGCCTTCTGCCACTTGATTTATAAGCACTATAATGGCACTGATTGCATAGCTTTCTGAGCACCCCCGTCCATTCCTGAGCTACATCAGTTTCAGTACTTGGTCTCAATCCCATCTCCCCTAATCACATCAGTCCTGACTTGCAGCTCCTCTTTTATTCTGTGGGTTCCTAAATATAGCTCTACCAGTCGACCTCAGTCCTGACTTTCAGCACTCTACGCAACTCCTGCTTTGGTACCTTCATAATGCTGCCCAGCTATAACCCCTACATTTTCAGTACTGGGATGTAGACACATACAGGCACACATGCACACAGCTCTGCTGATCTACCTAAATTCTAAAATGCGCCCCTTCTGCTAACCCCCTACTGAGATCCTCACACACGGGTGCGTCCAGGCACACCTGTCCCTAGTTAAGGTAACCCTTATGGTCCATTTCTGGAAGCCCATCACTACTTCACTACCACTCTTTAGTCATGGCATGTGAACCCAATGTGTACGGGCAGTCCTCCGGGGTTAGGTCCACACATTTCAAAATAATGACATTGAAGTGGAGCTAAACACCCTCAAAGCCTAAATTGGCAGATAAGTACCAAAATCGAAAATTTTAAAAGACTGGGGAGTGAAGCGTTGGGTATAGATAGTGGGTGAGTGCAGTGAAGAAAGAGGAAATCCAAAGATGGCATGGGGGTGGTGGGATCCCTATAAAAGTAAATGGAAGGTGTATCTTAATTAAAGATGACAACGTCGATACGATAATCTCAAAAAGACTCAGTCTCCCATCCAAATGAGCCATGAGAATCCTCCCTTCAGCGGAGGACAGGAGCATCCTCTGCAGGCCATCTGGCTTGCCTCCAAGGCTGAAGGCACTTCCCTCGCCAGCATTCGTCCCCCAGATCTATACTCCCAGTCCGTTGCTGTGCACTGCTAGAATTGTTTTACATAAATCAGGGCATTTATGTAATTCCTTTAGCTCTTAGTCTTCACTGTGGGTCACCTGCGTCTGAAAATCACCTCCTTCCCAGTTCCTATTCCAGCTTTCTACCAGATTCACTGCCTGCTCCTCTGGAAGCACTCTCGAAACCGCATAACACTCTGAGGTGCTCCCACAGTCGGTCCATCGCTACTAGTGTTCTGTGAGTTGCTCCCAAAGCCTTAATCCTCCACAGCAACACTGTGTTATTTGGGGAAGGGGTCCCTCAAGATGCTTCTTAAGCTCAAGGGATCCAGTAAGCGCTCTTGCCAGTAATCCTGCCAGGTTTCCTGGCACCTTAAATCCTTTAAGTCATTTAGTGCGGTGGACAGGCCACATCACTGGTGAGGGTCACAGCACAGCTGTGGCAGCAATGCGCTTTACAGGAGCTTGCTGCCATGTGAAGAGGATATGGGATACTGCTGTTGCCAAAGCTTGGTCTCGGCAAGCTTGGTGTCAGTGCAGACCCTCCCTAGAATAACTCTGTTACACTTAATCAGGTCCAGCACCTCTGCCAAACACAAAACGTGGGTTCCTTCCCCAAGATAGTTTCTATGAGTGTCCTTCACTGAAGTCCTGCTAAAAACAAGCATTTGCAAATCCAACAGTATTGACTTGATTTTAACATAACTGTGTATAGGAATTGCCAGCTGCTGCTATGGTAATTAATTGCAAGGCCTTTGTCATTTGTGTCCCGTTCTGTCTGGCCACGCTCTTTAGGACAGCCAGGCTGAGTCACCACAGCCTAACATTTTGGGGTGTGGAGGGGGGAGAGGGCTACAGCTCGATCAGCTCCATGGAGGGGCTAGAATTCAAAGGTGTGAACCCTGGTTCACACCTTTGAACTGAAGCCCCTCGGTTTATTTGCTTTTTGCTCAGTGGAGTTGTTAACCTTTGAGCTGCTGCAATTGGCAACCCCTCTGTGGATGCTATAAATCATTAAATGAGCGTGAAAAAGATACATAAAGCTAATGTGTCTTTTTTGCGCTCATTTAATGATTTATAGCGGCCATAGCGGGAAAAGGCAAATTTTGTGTTTTTTTTGCAAATCGCAAAAACGCCATAAACTGGGTGGTCTGTATAGCCATGTAAGAACACTAACCATGTTCGCTTAGATTTGCAACCTTTCTTTAAATCAAAAACCGAACTTGAGGCCCTGCCCACATTGTGGAAGCCCCACCCCCTTGACACGTCCCTTTTATAGATTTGAAAAATGTACAACACCAAGAGAAGATGAAAAATGCATGCTTGCAGCTATTTTGTTGGTGTACTTATATTAGTTTTTAAATAGCAATGTACCTCATTCAAATAAATAATTATGTAAGGCTGAAATTAATTTTCACTAAATTATATACTATACATTTTTTTGCCCTAGACAAGACGAAAAGCAGAGCTGGTACTGACAAACTTGGATTCAGTGACTGCTCAGATTTCAACAAGATGTGCATTACCCATTTGACTATTTTGCTAGATGAATAGATGGCGCAGCATTTCTGAAAACGTTGTTTGTTTTAAAAGCAGTTGTAAAAATATTCCTATAAAAATTGTATTAAGCTTTGAAAGCTAGCGCTTCCTTGGAATAGCTCCGTGGGTTAAGAACCTGCTGCAGGTTTCATATAAATCACTGCAGAGGGGACACTAGCACATCAATCCAACATTACAAAAGAATCTCATGGGGAGAAACAGTGAACGTGCTTCTTTAACCATTTTATAAAGTGTACGCCAATTACAGAATGGTATGTTGCCATTATTGCCCAAACAAATTAATTATATATGAGCACAAACGTGTATAACGTGGCTTAGACACATCTAGCATTAAGATGGCTCTTTGTAATCCCTAACAACCTTGTAGAGGCACAGGGCAATCATAAAACCCATCTAGAAAATATGTTTGTTTTGATAAAACCCTTCCACGCCCCCTCCGTTAACCTCTTCTCGACACCTGCCAACATCCCTCCCCCACCTTATCCTTTCCCCTCTCTAAAAGCAGCATGTCTCACTCTCAAGAACAGTAATTGCATCACCCTCACCCTCTGACCTCTGCACCCTCTCTCACACCCCTACTGCACAGAAACCCTTGAAAAGTAGAAAACGAGCCTGGTCCCCCTCCACGACTGTCTACTCCTCTCCGCTTCGATCCAGCCTCCCAATCTCTCCCTCCCCATCCCTGCTTCACTCCCCCTGCCCTCACTCTGCTTCCACCCCCTCTCTCTCGACTTCTCCCCTGCACACCAGACCCCCATTCCTTCAAGACTCACCCGAGACCCCTCAAACCCCCCTTGCCCATCCACCCACCCGCGTCCCCAATCCCCACCCACACCCCTCACATATCCTCCTCTGCCTGCCTACTCTTCACAGCCACCACCGACTTGCCTCCACCCTTCGTCACCCAGAGCCCGCTGGCACCCTACCTCCCCACCACCTTCATCTTCCTGCATCACTGACCTTGAGCACCCCACCCCTCTGGTCCCCCCTCACCACCCCCCATGCACCTCCTACTCACACCCCAACAACCTCCATGACCACCCTATCAAAATCCATGACCACACCCCACTCCGAAATCAAGTGCATCATTTTTAACGCCCGCTCTGTAGCGAAAAACAAACACAGCATCTTTGACCTTCTCTCCTCTGACAAACCTGACCAAGTCTTTATCACTGAAACCTGGTTCTCGGATGACTTTGCCCCTGTTGCACATGAGGCTTTCCCCCCCTTCCCCCTGGCTACTCCCTGATCCCGCTCAACAGACCCTCAAGAGGAGGCGGCATGGCAGTCCTTTTCAAATCTCACTTCTCTGTCTCACCCGTTGATTCTCAGACATGCATTCCATCATGCGAATCCCTCCTGGTTAAACTCTCACTACCTAGAACTTTCTCCCACAGCTTCCTAATCATTTACAGACCTCCTGGTTACGACAGACATTTCACAACCAACCTCTGCGAATCTGTAGCCACTATTCAAGTAAATCACCCCTCCCTGACTCTCCTAGGAGACTTCAATATCTGGTTGGACAACCCCACCAACCCCATGACCCATTCACTGGTCGACAATCTTGATGCGCTCAACCTCTCCCTTCACATGAATGGCCCGACTCATTCCAAAGGGCAAACCCTAGATGCTATTTTCAGCTCCCATTACCTGATACATCTAGCCCCCTCCCTTACCACTCATCTGGTCCGACCACTTTGTCGTCCCTTTCTCCATCCTCTCCCCTGCCCCCACCCCACAAACACCCCCCCCCTTCACTGCAAATGCTGGAACAAACTAAAGATCTTCCCTGACCTAGCCGAAGCCCTGCTTCTCACACCCCCCTCAACAGCCCCACTGATGGATCTTTAACCATTGACTCCTTTGACTCAAGGCTCAATGACTCACTATTTCCACTTACCCCCTCATGCCCCTCTTCCTCCCACCTTGGACCATTTCCCAAATGGTTTGCTCCTGAACTGAGGAATGGCAAAAAACTAAATAAATCATTGGAACGCAAATGGCAAGAAGAAAAAAACAGTCTTGGTAGATCCATCTTCGCCTTGCACCATCGCAACTACAAAGCAGAAATTCGGAATGTCAAAAAAGCCCACTATAACAATCGGATTCTCAACTGTGGAAACCGCAGCAAAGAACTCTACAGAATCATATCTGAATTCGTCAAACCCACTTGCACCTATGCCCAATCTACCCCATCACAATCGCTCTGCGACTCTCTCTCCCTCCATTTCTACACCACTGCTCTTGACAGAACCACTTTCCTTAACAACAAACGGTCCCTCCTCTCCCTGCCCCAAATATCGTGCAATCCGACAACCACCCCCTCCCGTCGCCACAACTTCCACCTTACCGACCTTTCACTCCTTCAAACCAATCACCAGAGAAGAATTTCTTGACGTTATATCTGCTCACAAACCCTCTGGTTCCCCCTAGATCCCTGCCCTGCCTCAATCCTTAAAGAAATATTCTTGTTCACCTGCACAGGAGAGCATGCAAGAACCATCCTAAACGACTCCCTCAGCTCTGGAATCTTTCCCGATGCCTTCAAAATTGTACATGTCAAGCCTCTTAAAAAAACATCCCTTGGCCACTCATGACCCCAATAGTTACCGTCCCATCTCGGACACCAGATTCCTTGCAAAACTCATTGATCGAACTGCATACTCCCAACTAAACGCCTTTGTCGAATCCAACAACCTCCTTGACCCCGCTCAATCAGGCTTCAGACCTCTACATCGAACCGAAACCACTCTGGCCGCAATCTGGGATGATCTTAAGATCACTGCAGACTCTGCAGGATGTGCTGCACTAATTCTCCTCGACCTGTTTGCAGCCTTCGACACAATTAACCATTCAATCCTCCTTGACCGCCTCCACTCCCTAGGAATATGTGGAACCGTTCTCAAATGGATCTCCTCCTTCCTCAACAACAGGAAACAAATAACCCTCCTCTCTCCTTTTGTCTCGGCAGCTCGCCTAGTTAATACTGGAGTACCGCAAGGCGCATGTCTATCAGCTTTCCTATTCGACCTCTATATGTCCACCCTCCCTGGAATCATCCGCCTGCACAATATCCTGTGCTACAACTACGCCGACAACACCAAAATCATCCTTAAACTCTACAACTCAGACTCCAACTCTCAACCCGACCTCGCATCCTGCCTCCTAGATATCGACCGTTGGATGACTAAAAACCACCCCCTCCTAAACCCCACCAAAATCGAAATCATGATGTGTGGCAAAACTGAGCTTCTCCCGCGTCCACTCCCTTGGCCCCCTTCCATGGGCCAAGCACCCACCCCCTCCGTCACAGTAAAAAACCTTGGATGCACTATGGACTCTGGCCTAACCCTCTCCCGACAGATCAATCTTGTCACTACCATCTCAATATTCTCAGGTGCAACTTTCCCTACCTCTCCTTCCCGAAAAGACTTGCCGCTGTTATGTCCATTGTAATGTCGAGACTGGACTATGCCAACTCCCTTTAGCTAGGAGTCACGGCATACCACTGTCACAAACTCCAAAGAGCGCAAAACGCTGCTGCTAAAATGCTACTAGCGCTGGGACCAAGAGACCACACCTCTCCAGCTCTCAGAACCCATTACTGGCTCCCAGTTGGACGAAAGGCTACTTTCAAGACCCTTGGCATCACTCATCGTGCAGTGCACAAGACTGGCCCTCCATACCTGCAAGATAAGCAAAAACCTTACCTCCTACCCCGCACCCTAAGATCAAGCTCTGCCCTCCCTTTAGATTTCCCAACCACCAACTCCGTCAGGATCAGAGTATCCTCTTTCTCAGCATTAGCGCCGACTCTGTGGAACTCGCTTCCACCTCACATCCGACACACCCAAGACTATATGGCATTCCGCAAATTACGAAAAACATGGTTCTTTCAATAACACCAACGACAACCCTAAAGATATGTCTGAACTCCCACCAACCCAATAACTAAATACACAACGAGACTCTCTACCATATGTTCAATGACCTCTGATCCTACCAACAGGTTAGGATGGATGGATGGAGTGGATGAAGGGAATGGATTGAGGGAATAGATGTCTGGAATGATCGAGGGAAAGGATTGACGAAATGGGAGGATGGAATGGATAGTGTGGATGCCTGTATGGAGTGAGGGAGGGAGTGAACGGATGGAGTAGATGGAGAGGATAGAATGAATGGAACAGATAGACGCATGTGACATGAAGGGATTGGATGTATGGCACGGATGCATGTGAAATGAATAGAAGGTATGTATATAGAATAGATAGAATGGATGAACTAGAGAGATTAGACAAAATTAATAGAACTGATGAATGGAGTGGATGAGTGGATGGAATGGATGGATGGATCGAACGAACGAACGAACGAACGAACGAACGAACCAACCAACCAACCAACCAACCAACCAACCAACCAACGAACGGAGTGGAACAGTGAATAAATAGATAGATGGAAAGGATGGAGGGGAATGAGTGGATGGAATGGACAGATGGATGTAGGGGACCGATGGAATTGATGCCTGATAGAATGGATGGACGCAATAGATAAAAAGACGGACGGATGAAAGGGATGGATGACATGGACGGAGTGGATGGACACATGTGGAGTGAGTGGATGGAAAAGATGGTGTGGATGCTTGTGGAATGATTGGAAGATATGTACAGAGAATTGATGAATGCAAGCGATGGAATGGTTGAAATATGTGTATATGGAATTTTTAGATGGAATGGATGGATGGAATTGGATGATGTCTGCTTAATTGAAAGGACGGACATATACGGTTGGATAAAACGGATGGATTGATGAATGGATAGAACGGATGAAATGTATGGAACAGACTGAGTGGATGGAATGGATGTAGCGGAATCGATCGATGGATAGAACGGATGTAGTGGACCGAGTGTATTAAACTGATGAATGAAACGGAGGAGGTGGATGGAAAGGTGGGAGTATATGGATATGGGATCAATCAATGATGGAATGAATGGAGTAGACCGAGTAGATTGAGTGGATGGAATGGATGGACGGAGCAGATGGATGGAACAAACACAATAGATGAAATTAATGAAATAATGGAATGGATGGAATAAGTGGAGTGGATGAGATGGATGAAGTGTGCCGAGTGGATGGAATGGATGGAGTGGATGGAATGGATGGGGTGGGTGAAATGGATGGAATGGATGAAATACATGAAGTGGATGGAATGGATAGAATGGATGAACCGGGTGGAGTGGATAGAATGGATAGAGTGGATCAAATGGATGGAGTGGATGAGGGGCATAGAATGGTTGGAATGGATGGAATGGATGAAATGGATGGAGTGGATGAAGTGGATGGAGTGGATGGAGTGGACAGAATGGTCAGAGTGGATGGAATGGACGGAATGAATGGAGTGGATGGAATGGATGGAGTGGATGGAGTGGATGGAGTGGATGGAATGGATGGAATGGATGGAGTGGATAAAATGGATCAAGTGGAGGGAGTGGATGGAATGGATGGAGTGGATGGAGTGGATAGAATGGACGGATGGATGGATGGTATTGAGGGAGTGAGCGGATCGGATAGACAAAGTGGATTGATTGGATGGAGTGTACTAAATGGATGGAGTGGATTGAATAGATGCAGTGGATCGAATAGATGGAGTAGATCGAATGGAAGGAATGGATGGAGTGGATCGAATGGATGGAGTGGATCAAATCCATGGAGTGGATTGAATGGATGGAGTGGATCAAGTGGATAGAGTAGATTGAGTGGATGAGATGGGTGGAATGGTTGGAATGGATGGAATTGGTGTAATAGATGAAACAGATGGAATAGATGAAATAGATAGAGTGGATGGAATAGATAGAGTGGATGAAGTGGATGGATGGAATGGATGGAATGGATGAGATTGATGGAATGGATGGAATTGGTGTAATGGATAAAATGGATAGAATTGATAGTATGGATAAAATGGATAGAGTGGATGGAATAGATAGAGTGGATGAAGTGGATGGAAGGGGCGAAGTGGATAAAATGAGTGGGGCAGATGGAATGGATGGAATCGATGAAATGGATGGAATCAACACAATGGATGGAGCCGATGGAGTGGATGGAGTGGATGGAATGGATGTGGTGGATGGAGAGGATGAGGTGGATAAATGGTTACGGTGGATAGAGTGGATAGGGTGGATGGAGTGGAGGGAGTAGGTGGGGTTAATGTGGTGGATAGAATGGATGAAATGGATAGAATGAATGGAAGAAATGGATGGAATGGATGGAATGGGTGCAGTGGATGGAATGGATGAAATGGGTGGAACGGATGGAATGGAAGAAAAGGATGGAGTGGATGAAATGGATGGAAATGGATGGAATTAATGGAGTACGTAGTTAGAACTGCGAACATTGGCCTGCGCCAGATCCTGATGGGATTGTGAATGGTGGCCTAAAACATTTCTGGATGGAGGTACAAGTGTTGGCATGTCCCACACTTGGAGCTGTGAACATTAGCCAAATCGCATCTGGGTAGAAATACAAATGTAAATGTTAACATGTGCCACACGTGTATCACTGTGTACTCTGTCTTCCTGTTCCCCATGCTGTTGCTATATATCCGTACCCCCCCCTGTTACTGTAAGCCCAGCCCCATGTCTCTATGTGTCTCTCTATGTGTCATATATCCGTACCCCCCCTGTTACTGTAAACCCAGCCCCATGTCTCTATGTGTCTCTCTATGTGTCCGTTTGTCACTCTGTCCCCTGCCATCCTGTTCACATGCCTGGTCTTGGGCACTTTAAAGATAACCATCATATCACATCACTACGCTTACGCTCTACTATACACCATCAGTCAACTAGAATAGAGCTATACCCCTGATTAATTCGGCTTAGTTGTTCACTTAAGAATACGACCCCATGAATACCTCATCACCCTAATAAAACGCAGCTAACCGAGCACATTACTGCTTAGTTGCTCACATATGCGTCCTTCAGGCCTAACGCAGCCAGAGCCCAGTCTGGGTGTCCACCCGCCAGACTGCACACACCCAACTGATATCTCCAGCACCACACCTAACGCTAGAATGCAGCTACCACCCAGCAATTACATCAGCTGCACACATATCTGGTGCACCCACGCACCCTACGACTCAATCTCTCTCTATTGACCAGAACTACGGTTCCCGAGGGCATTCAACCTACCAGCGCTTTGAGGTCATACCAATGATGTATAGAGTGCTATATAAATGCCAAGTAACATAACATAACAGATGAGATAAGAGGCTGAACCAGGTTTACTGACTTGCAACTAACATCTCCCAGTTCTTCCTAGTCTTTCACAGATACTGGCCTGTTAATACATCTCCAAATGTTATCTTTGTTGTTGAACTTGTTAAGCATATCATGCAGCAATATTATAGAAATCTTGCTGCCTTATACCATAGTGAGACCCCCCTAGATTTGTAATGATTTCACAATCATTTTAAATACTATGAAATCCGCTGTTTTTCAAAAACACCTGTGAAATCAGCCGTTTATTTCAAAAACACACACAAAACAGCAGTTTTAGTTTTACAAATTAGTCGGCATAGGTGGCAACCAGTGGGCCAGACTGGGGACGGTGACCCAGAGGTTTAAATTCTATGTGATATGATCACCGCACAAATACTGCGGCAAAAAAAAATGATATGAAAAAATGTGCCCTTTTTATGCAGAGGGAGACCCCCGCACTCCCCCATGCTACTCATACAATAACTAATTAATAATAATAATAATAATAATAATTTAGCATTTATATAGCGCTACGAACCTGTAAGCGATATTCAATCAACACTACAGCCAAGTCAATGCCTAGTCTGGATGCTGAGGAAAACCCTTATTGATGTATTTTTATGTCCAGTTCAGTACTCTGGATGACAACCCGTGTATAACAACCCCCTCTTAGAATCCCCCTGACCCCACTGAGCCAAGAAGTAGGTTTGTTTTGCAAATTAAAAGGTTTATTTGAAAATTTAAACAATATATATATATATATATATATATATATATATATATATATATA
Source organism: Ambystoma mexicanum (assembly GCF_040938575.1). Classification (NCBI taxonomy): domain Eukaryota; kingdom Metazoa; phylum Chordata; class Amphibia; order Caudata; family Ambystomatidae; genus Ambystoma; species Ambystoma mexicanum. The sequence continues at coordinate 1,061,838,603 of NC_090933.1, read as the reverse complement.
TATATATATATATACTTATATATCACACTTCTATAAATAAATTGATAATGGATATTACACTTGTGAATATGAGCAGTAATCAGCAAGAGGTAACTTATGAATAGGAACAGAAGAATAAGGTGGGAAAGAATGCTTTATATGGTTCAAGGAAACGCAATGATGAATGAAATGCAGTACAGAAGATAACTTGATATGGCTTCAACAAAAGACAATGTAATCACTTTTCCTTGACAATTCACTCCCCCCCTATGCAATGTAAGAAATGGAAGGGGAGCACACAGTCTTCAAGAATCCCAACAAAATGCAATACGAAATGCAGTTCCCTCCCAGCAAGCTTAGAGGAAAACAGGTAGAGGTTTGAAACACAGGCCCAAAATGCTTTTAAATGTGATGGCAATGGATGGGAAAATGTGCTAACTGATTTTAATTCCCTCTAGAGATTCAGGGTGAGGGAGAGATACTTTATATTAGTTCAGGCTCACTTTAGCAATGCTCTATGCGTAACTACCAGGTTGCAAACGGATTTTAACAAAGGAAAGAATGGAGCTGCTATTTTGACAAGTGGAGAAATTGAGCCAAATCGCAAATCGGTTCTAGGTTCGTTGGAAAGCCTAGAATAACAGCTTTAAAATGAAATTTCGTTCCTAGCCCAAACGGTTCAAGAGATACGGACGATTTAATAAAGGTAGATTTTCGGATTTAAAGTAAAACTCAAAATGACAGGTGACAGTTGGAAGCGTTAGGATGACAGATGACGGCTCGCAGCTTTAGAATGACAGATGACAGGATTACTAGGAGGCAGTTCTACTTAGGTTAACATAGTTTGGATTAGATTATTTTAACTAAGAGATTGGGTTCTGCACAGTTCTGGCGGATATTCACTCCTAATTTTGAAATGGATGGGCCTCGTCACGGATCTGGTCAACTGGACTGGACTTCGGTTCTCTCTGCTCGGTGGGTCAAATAGGCACTGGTTCTGCTCACAGTGATCCGGATCTCTGGTTCTGCTCACAGCGGTCTGGGTCAGCTCTCTGGATACAGCGGCCTGTGGTTCTCTGGATCTCTGGTCTGGTCTCTGGCAATTGTTCTTGGCAAAGAATTCAAACCGCTCGCCCGGCTGTGGAATAGTTTGCAAATGATTTTAAGGATGCTGAGGCCTGCTGAGAAGAGTTCTCAGTTTGTGGGTTTAGACCCTTGCTTTAAGTTCTGAAGTAAATCTCTAGTCTCTGAAGATTGATGGATGTGAAGTCTGGAGTCTCCCGGCAGAGCGTCCCGCTGAAAATGGAATTGAATCTCTCTACCTGTCCCAGCAGTCTCTTTTTATGTGTTTTGGAAGTGGGTGTGTGCGTGGCATAACTGAGCCTGCCCCTCTCTACTTGTCATTGGCCAGTTCCTCCTCTCTCCTTTGATTGGGGGAAAGAAATGGAGTGTCAGAGTGATACTGTAGGTTTTATGGTCCGGGGAACCTCCCCTTGTCAAATTGCACACAAATCTATTTCTGATCCAAATACATATTTATCTATGTACCATTTCTCTCATATTAAAGGTCCAGTTAACATATTTTCTGTAGCACCAAACCATCCGATCCCTGTCTTTGTACGATGTCATGTCCACTGATGACAGAATTCTCCCCTTTTCATCCAGATAACGACCTCTAAACCTTTCCAGATTTTACACAAATGTGCACCAGGGATATGGGTTTCAGATGATAACGTGTCAGATTTTTAACATGCAGACATTTGGAGTAACAACCTTTTTTTCCGCTACTATCCCCAGGAACATACCACAGGTTCCTAACACCTCTTAAAATGTGCACCGAAAAATCACAAGAATAATGGTATTATTTATATAATTTTGACCAGTCCGCACTATGAGTTATCTATCTTTTTAAAATTCAAAATGGGGTGTGGCTTCCCACATCACATGGTGGAATAACTGGTTTATCCACTTCCCCCAAGCTCAGCTGCTAGCAGAGGCACTGCCCCTCCCAGTTTCTCCCAAGAGGAAGCCACTTTACGCCCCCCCCAATATAACATTTGCTTGAGTCCATTGTTCAGTTTCCTGCAGTCCCCAGGTAATTCAATCAGAGAGGTATTTAATTCCTTTTGGTGGGGAAGCAGGATGCAGCCAGGCCTGGGAACACAGCTGTTGATCCAGTTTCAACTCCTGTCGGGAGTAGTTGTCAGGCAGAATCCAGTTTCATTAAGCCAGGTTTCAGCTAAATGTCACTTTTTGTTCCCAGTTTTCTACCTTCAAATCAAACTGACAATTTTTACACATGCAGCTAGAGTGCTGATTCTAAGTTCAAAACTATGACATTTCAACAGTTACAAACTATGTGACACTCAAAAGTAGGTCCCTCATTTAATTTAAACATTTCGATTTTAGTGGTTTTCAGTTAAACTTAAGCTGCTGACCTCCACAGCTCAGCCAGTTTTGTTATGAACATTGTTTTGGGCTATTTTTATTTCCAGATTTTGTATGCACACAAAACTTCATTCTGCCAAATGTCTGCTAGTGTCCAGTGAGATTTTTGTATATCCTGCAATGTCTGACATAGGCATTTTAATCTTGCATTCAGAGAAACCAAGGTGATTTCAAAGGGCTTTTTAAGCTAACAGGCACTGCTGTTTTTTCTTTGGCACACATTCCACTCATGGCACCCCTGGCCCATCACGCTCGCACTGGTGGGTGGAAGGTTAGGCGACCATTTTGGTGTGCGCACAAACTGCGCGGTTCTCCTGGATTCTGGGGCACATGTGGGCTTTTTGGCCATCTTGGATTTTCTAAGCCCACAGCACCAAATGTTGCAGCTTAATGACTCAAACGTGGGTCAATACACCTGACAAAGCCCCCCCACCTGACTGCACTTTGAATTTGAGTCGATGGGGTGTCGGGTGCGAAGAATGTTTTGACCCACGCACTGGTATGTCCGCATCATCTTCTTCCAATTCCACAAATGGCACAGTTCAGCATCTTTTCCTCCATCCGGTTGGATCGATCGGTTCTCCTTGCTGGTCCTGATGGGAATATTGGGTGGTACCGCAGGCCCCTCGGGTCTCTGCTCCCGGTCCCTGGGTCGTCCTCCTTGGCCAGTCTCCAGGTTTTCTTTCTCCTAGGACGATAAAGGAAAGCGGCAATACCTATTCGTAGACATTTCTTCCCACCATTGATATAGTGGGGTGGCATATACATTTTATAGTCAAAACATTTGCGTTCTTATTTTAACAAAAAACAAGATACAATTATAAGACATTTTTTTTTCCAAATCATAATATTTTAGAGACTATATGTGGGATATTTTAGGGTTGGAATTGAATTACTCTGAGCGGTCCCCTCTGGTATTGCAGAGGACTCCTCCAGTTGTTGCAGAGTGTGCCTGGGATGGCAACACTTTAGCTGATTTATATGTACCCACTTGTCTTCCCCCTCTGCCGAACTGCCTTTGGGGATGCGGATCTTGTACGCTACAGGGGAGATCTTGTCTATAATTTCAAACGGTCCCTTCCATGTAGGCAAACATTTTCGCTGTTTGGCCTGGTTCCTTTGGAAATTGTATAGATAGACCCGGTCCCCCACAGTATATTCCTTCCTGGTGGTCTTCAGGTCGTAGTGGGTTTTCATGCTATCAGCTGATCTTTCTAGATTCCGCTGAGCATAGGCAAAAGCATGCTGAAGGTGTTTCCTTAAATTCTCCACATACTCGTGAGTTGTGGAGACATTTATCAGTGTCTGCTCTTGGGTCCTGTAGAGCAGATGCTGGGGAAGCACCATCTTGCGTCCGGTCATCAACTCAAATGGTGACATTTTAGTTGCAGATGAAGGGGTAGATCTGATGGCCATTAGGACCAGAGGTAGTCGGATATCCCAACTTGCCCCAGAATCTGCCACAAACTTTTTTAATATGCTCACAATGGTTCAGTTGTATCTCTCCACTGCTCCAGAAGAAGCTGGCCTGTAAGCAATATGTAGCTTCCTTTTGACCCCCAGTATCTCCCACATCTTTGTCATTACTTCACTGGTGAAGTGGCTACCCCTGTCTGACTCAATCCTTTGAGGTAGACCAAAACGGGAAAAGATGTGGTTAATCATCAGGGCAGCTGCTGTTTCTGCCTTGCAATTTGGGGCTGGGAGACATTCCACCCACTTGGTAAACAAGCATGTAACGGTCAACATGTACTTGTTTCCTCTAGACGAGCGAATTACAGGGCCTACAAAGTCGATTCGCAAATCTGACCATGGCAGTGTCACCCCCCTCTTTTGGAGAGGCGCACAGCGTGTGAGGGATGATGGCTGAAATTGTGCACACACAAGACACCCCTTCAAGTATTGGTCGAGGTCCTGCCCCATGTGTGGCCAGTATGCAACCTCTCTTAAGATTTCCAGTGTTGTGTGAAACCCCCTATGACCGGCGGTGGCCGCGTCATGGGCGTGACTTAACATCAGGCTTCGGAATGAGGTAGGGACCACCCACTGATCCTGGCCAGCTTGGGATTCCCTTACCAACAAACCGTCTTGGATTCAGAAACTTTTTGGACATTTCATCAACACTCTTAGGTCCTCCTTCCCAATGTAATCGGTATCCGTCAGGGGAAAGTTCTCAGGGTCCTCAATGTGTTGGTAAAACTTACCAATTATTGGATACCCCTTCTGAACTGTAATCAAATCAGCATCAGGGGTCTCCTTATTCCATTGTGCAGTTGAAAGATCATTGTGAGCATTGGTCTGGGACCTAGTGATGGCAGTGACCTGGATTTCCCCCAACAGGGACTCTATTTCTATTAGATCCCCTTGGATGGCCCCGGTTTTGGCCAGCTGATCAGCTAAGTCATTTCCAGTTTTGTCTGGTCCCTCTACTTTGGAATGACCCTTGATCTTTTTCCAGTAGATGGTCATCCCATTCGATGTGTCCAGATCATCTATGTTTTGGATTAACTTCCCATGTTTCAAGGGTTTGTTATTAGCACATAACATGCCTCTGGTTTTCCAATTAACCAGGTGCTCCACGAACCTGTTCCGTACATAATACGAATCTGTGATTATGACCAGTTCGTGGAGTTGATGTTGGACAGCAGTGAGGATGGCCTGATGCACAGCCATCAATTTTGCCACCTGACTACTTCGGGGACCAATTTTGTATCCAGCGGAGGGTTCTGGTGACTCATTCACCCATGCATTCTCTACGCCGGCCACCAGTTCTTTCTCCCCGTTGTCGTCAACATGGTACGAGCATCCATCCACATAGACAGTGGGCATTCCCTCACACTTGTCTTCTTCAAAGACTTTGTGTGGGGAATTAAGGTATGCTTCCATGTTGTCCTTGATTTTTAGACTTTCGTCCTCGAGACAGTTTTCTCTGGCACAATCATGCAAGTCAGCCAGAACTTGCGCGAGGGGACTCTTCTTGTTTTGGCCATATCTGACCTCCACAGGAAAGCCTTGCATTGACAGAATCCAGGAAGTAATTCGGGAATTACTCACATTTCCGGCCCGGATTCTGTCACTTTGGAGGTATTGCAGAGGCTGGTGTGGAGTCTCCACTATGATGTGTTCCCCCTGGATAAACGGGCGGTAATTCTTCAATGCCCACACCGTTGCCAGGAGTGCCTTCTTACAATCGTTGAATTTTTCCTCCACAGAGGATAAAGTTTTGCTCGCATAGGAGATTACTTTATTGACCTTGTCATGCTTTTGGTATAATACTGCCGTCAAGCACGTATTAGAGAACCCTGTCTCCAGGAAGAACTCCTTGTTTCTGACAGGGTAAGCTAGGCAAGGCGCTTGTGAGAGGCTTCTTTTGAGTTGTCTTACTGCCTCGGATTGTTCTGGACCCCATTCCCACTTGACCCCCCCTTCAAGAGATGAATCAGGCGTCTAGTGATCTCTGCGTAGCCTTCAATGAACTTTCTGCTGTAATTAGTCAGGCCAAGGAGGCTCCTTAGTTCCCGCAGAGTTGTGGGGTCTTTCAGCTTCTGAAGTGCTTCCACTTTCTTTTCTTGGGGACAGAGACCCTGAGGAGTAATCTCATGCCCCAAGAAATTAACACGGGTTCTACACCACTGTGCTTTCTGAAAGGAAAGTTTTGCTCCGGCGGCCCTCAACTGCGTCAGAACATAACGGATCTCCGCTATGTGTTCTTCCACAGATGAACTTTTGATGAGGACATCATCTACATAAGCCAGGTTACCCTTCGCACCCAGGTCGGGCATGGTCTTATGTAGGAAAATGTTGAATTCATTGCCGGAGTTGAGGTATCCGAAGGGAGTCCGGGTCCATGTGTACTGCTGGCCCCCAAAGGTAAAAGCCAGTTTGTATTGGTCCTCCCTACTGACAGGCACGGTCCAGTATCCATTGGTCAGGTCTATTGCTGTGAAAACCTGTGACCCCTGAATCTGGGCCAGCCCTTGGACAATGTAGGGCAGAGGCCATCGGGAAGTATGGACCCATTTGTTGAGCTCCCTAAGGTCGGCGCAGAGTCTCCACTGGCCGTTTGGCTTCAATATTCCTAGCACCGGATTATTGAAAGTGCTGTGGACTGGACGGATTATTCCCCGGGACTCAAGGTTCTTAATTATTTCAGTAAGGGACTCCATGGATGCGAGAGGCAAACGATATTGCTTCACAAACACTGGAGTCATTCCAGGGTCCGTGGGAATTGTTGTGGTGTGGATGTTGGTGCGACCACAGTCATATGAGTCTACCGCAAAGAGATCTTGAAAATCCAAGAAAACTTGTTTCAACTTTTGTTTCTGTTCTAGAGTCACACAGGCATCAGCTAGGTTGACTCTCTCTTCCACCATCTGCCTGAAGTCTGGAAAGACTTCTGGTTTGGCTATCTCAGCAGCCTCCTCCAGCTGGGTGGAGAAGTCCCTGGTCAGAGTGCTGATTTGGACTGGGGGCTTCAGGTGGGAAAGGCAGCCCTCATGGACCTGGAAAATCACCTCATCCCTCCTGAAGTCACAAGTCACATCTTCCTTACCATAAGGGCAAGAAGTGTACACCAGGAAGTTCCCCCCATGCCGGGTGAAAATCCTGTCTGGTGTTGTGTTGTCATCACTGTCACTGTCAAAACAGTCCTTGGGGATTGGTGCTAACAGTTCATTTCCTAGATCAATGGAAAAATGTCGGTCATCAACCGCCATTCCAATAATGGTGCCTGCGGCTAGAGTAATACTCTTTAAGTCGCTGTTATCCACCTCTATTGGAATGGTGTCATGTTCTATGTTGACTAATGGTGTTGGGTTTACCCCCAACCCTTGCTGTTGGAGAGAAGCATTTAGATGTATGTAAGCATCAGGGTTTTTCAATTTTTGTCCTCTTTTAACTTTCACTTCCAGGGAGAATTGCCGGGTCCTTTCTGGGATGGTCTTAATCTGAATTTCAACTGCATAAGGTAGCAGTTGAGCTGACCTAAATGCTTTTTCTGGATCATCAAAGCCCACGGGATTATCCGCTAATCGGGACCAAGCTTTTAAGTTTATTAGGTCCAAACTAATGGCAAAGCGATTGAGAATGTCACTGCCTAAGTAAAAGGCGGCAGTGACATCTCGCATGACCCAACAATTATGGACTCTGCTCTTGTTGCCAATGGAGATTTTGAGCATACACCTGCTTGGCAGGAGATGTTTGGAATTAGGTGCTTCCAGGTCCATTTCCCATTTGTCTATCAGTTTGAATGTGGGAATGGCTGGATCTTTTGGGAGTTGGCGGAACATGGCTTCGCTGATGAAGCTCTTACCGTTGTTCACACACACTCGAGCGAGAACAGAGTCCTTCCCATCATTTAACTGAACAGGGATGAACAACTGCTCTCCAATTTGCTGAATATCAGCCAGGCTCTGAGCTGATTTCACATCTTTCTGGACTATAGGAGTGGGAGTGTCTGATTGTGGATTGGTAAAGAATTTCAGAGTATTTCCTTCCAGTGTGGAATACCACCTTAAACTGGAAGGAAGGTTGATTTTCAGAAATAGAGAGGACCTCCCATCACCAGTCTGTTGTCCTACTTCTATCTCTGTCACGTCTGGAATTTGGTTGTTCTGGAAGTGAAATTCTACTTGGTCAGATTTTTGTTCAACCATGTGGCAGGTGCCATTTAAACTAACATGGTTGACACTCTGTTTTAATTTTATTAGTCGGCTAGTCTGGGTCCAGAGGACCTTGTTTACGCAATCTATTAGGGGTGACAACCTACTCAGGAGGTCATTCCCTAGTAAACAAGGGGTGCCCTCTGGAGTCACTACTATGACCGGGTGTTTCACCTTGTGTCGCCCAATTTTGATGTCCAAATCTGCAGTCCCCTCGACAGAAATTTCCTTCCCGTCAAAGTTCTGCAGTTGTCCAGGAAGAGAGGTGAGAGGAATACAGTAATTCTCCCCCCTTCCTGCATTTAGTTCCTCAAAGGCCCTTTTGGACAGAAGGGTAGCTTGGGATCCAGTGTCCACCAGTGCCAAAATTGTACCCTGCCCCTGTACTTGTACCGGGGCATAGTATCTTCCCTCCTTGTCCTCAAGGGGGCACAGATAATGCACATTTTTGGACAACTGGTGGGCTAACTTTCTGGTTTTGGACATTGCTAGCGAAGAGATTTGGGCAGAATTCTGTGAAGAGCCTGGAGAATCTGAAAGAAAAAGTTGGTAACTGGAAATGGTTTTGGGTTCTGGGCCGGCCTCCCCTTTTTGGAGGCAGTCATCAGGATGGGTTTGACCCATGGGATTTTGGTATTGTCGGTTCTGGGATGAGATGATGGGCGGCGGTAGCTCAGTCTCCACATCTCCCCAGTCTGAATTGGCATCCCTTGGGACCCATTTTTCCTTGGGAGGAGTTCCCCCATCTCTGAGGGAGAAGATCCTTTTCCCAGGATCTTCTGGGGATCCCTCTCCCTCAAATTGGAAGACCTGTACCTCCTCCACAAAGTGGGTCTGTTTGGGTCCTTTGTTTCTCCTACCCCCCTCTGCTCCTTGGGAGGCAGGCTTTCAGGGGCAGGAGATTTTGTTTCCGGTTCCTGGTTTTCCAGGGGCTGTTTACAAGTTGGGAAGGAAGCTTCCTCCAAGGCTTTACACCCCCCTTCCCCTTGTGACTCCTCCCTGGGAACCGGCGGGTTATCGGGGTGCTGCCCCCGTCATTGTTCTGGAGCACCAGGTCCAGAGTTTGGGGCATTCTGCGGTGGCATGCTCATCTGAGGGTTCTGTTGAGCTCTCAGTATTATGACCCAGATCCCGTGCCATATTTTGGACTTGGCGCTCAAGTTGTGAAACCCGCTCAGGCTGATACAGGGCTCTATTTTCTCCCCTGGGCTGATCCCAGGAAGGGTAGCTATCCCTTCTCTGGTAGTACCCCTGGTTCGGAAGATTTTGGTACCCCTCCACCCTTGGCCTCCCCTCTCCCGGATTAGGTTGTCTGGGCTCAGGGAATTGGGGAAAGAAGGATGGATGATTTTGGGGCTGGAAATTGGGTGGATACCTGGGGAAAAAGTTCTGCCCAGGATTTGGAGAATTTCTGCCCTCCTGTGGGAAGTTGGGAGGGAAGTTACCTGGGTTAGGTGCTTGGCTGGATCCCCCCCCTTGGACTGGAGGAGTCCACACATAACCCAGGATTGGTTGGTTTCCCTTGTAGCGGGGACTTACATAGTCAGGGGAGCGGGGGACCCCATTTGTGGGACTACCTCCTCGACTCCCTGTCTGTGACTGGCCCTAGGGCCTTCTGGGCTGTGAATTATTTGGTGCAGGCAGGTTTTTAGGCCCCCCCATCTCCAAATCTAAAACGGGGGCAATCTTTACCTCTGCCACCTTGGCAGCAGCAGGGGTGCTGTTGGTTTTGGGGTTTTTCGGCACATTATTTTTATTTTCGATGGGCTTCTGCACCTCATAGATCCGGGTAGCCTGTTCAATGACCAAGTCTAAAGATCTTTTCTCATGAAAATCTCTCACGAGCTGGGTCATTATGTATTATGGGTAAGGCATGGAAAAACGTATTGATAAATTCTCTGCTATCCGTGCGCACCCTTCTGGTGGTCTGCGCAAAAGCACGCTTTAATTCTTGCACAAACTCTTGTGGGGCCTGATCCTCCCCACATTGCAAATTGTAGGCTGCCTTGCGAGCCTCTTGAGGATTTCTGTGCACAGAAAATGTTTCAAGATGGCCACCCTATATGTGGACTACCTTGAATGGTTTTGATCCTCCAGCCCCGCAAAGAAACTGGAGTATTCTGGTGAGAAGGTCCACTTTACATATTGAATACAGTTTTGGCTGCCCTTCAAAGGGAAAGTCTCCATCATTCGCTCATAGAGCTCCAAGTGTTCCCAAACAGAATACTTGGCGTTCTTATGATAAGGCGTGATGACACTCCTTATTGCCTTTATTTGTTTCAATGGGTCCTTAAGCAAGGCCCTTTTTGCCTTATTGGCCTTTTTGGTTCGGATAACCCTGGTCCATTCATCCTCCGACTCAGAAGCGCTGCTCCCAGAGGTGCCCGTCTGATCTTCCAGGTTTTCCCGGATTCTGCGAGCCTGGGAATGGCTGGCAGAATGTGGGGACCTGGTCTCCTGTGTCCTGTGACGCTCAGAGGAGTCTTCAGATCCCTCATTGCTACCAGGATTTGCTGGGTATCCCCCCCACTGACCTAACTGGGCAGAGGTTTTCAGGATGCCCTTAGTGGGCCTACTCTCCTGGGGTTCCCCACTAAATTGCACTGTGCTTGGGTGCCCATACCCGGATGCCCGCCCATCCATTCCTGGGAGGTACTGGCCTATATTTCTAGCTGGATAGTAATCTGCCATCCCCGTGGCCCTGGGCTCATGTGCGCGAGGGGACATGTGGGTGGCAGAGTCCAGGGACTGGGAGAGATGAAGGCCTCTGGTACTAGGGCTCCTGAGATTATGCTCAGGAGTTTCTCTTTCCCAGTGAACCTCATCTCTATCCGCCACTGTTTCCTGTTGCAAAGCAAGAGCCTGCGCTTTCAGTTCCTCAGTTAAGGCCTTACTAGACTCTATCAGTCTCTCCTGCATCGCTACCTGTTGCTGGAGCCTATCATTGTGCTGGCAGAAAGCGTCATTCTCTCTCTGTGCCTCCTGATTGGTCCTGGAGTACTGGGCCAGTCTCTGCTGCAGGAGGCTTACCTCCTCAGTCCCATCCCTACTGACCTGCTTCTTTCTTGCCAGAGCCTCCTCCACCCTCCTGGTGTGATCTAGCAAGCCCTGATGCTCTTTTTGGAGGTCACCCAGCCCCTGGAGGGCCAAGTGATTTTCTTCAATTTTTCTTTTTAAATGGCAGACTTCCTGGCCTAAGGTATCCCTTTCCTGACCAAAAGCCTGCATTTGGAACGCCAGGTCGTCCCTCTGCCTTTGAAAGGCACCAGCTTTCTGGCGTTCTTCATCAAACTCCGCCTGGGTGTCCAGGTCTTTGAAAATCAATTTATTGCTTTCCTCTTTCTCTCTGCCTAGTTGGATTTGCAGGGTGGCTACCTGCTCTGTGCATGCCCTGTTGAAATTGATCTGTTGCTCCAGCTTTTTATGGCTCTGCAGTAAGGAGTCCAAACTGTCTTGGTGCTCCTTCTGCAAAGCCAGAATTCTGGTATCCTGGTCTGTCTTTTCCTGTTGCAGTATATCCATGTCCTCTTTTATTTTAATGATATACTGCCTACTATCATTTTCTGACTCCTGGCTCCTCTGCAGCCTCTGCTCAGAAGAGACCAGGTCAGATTGGGCCTTTTCTAACGCCATCTGTTGCCTATTTGCCAGATCTTGGCCTTCAGCACATTTGTCCTGCATGGCTCCCATATATAGATACAAATATGACGCTATCCTAACCATCTTGTTGTGTTCATCTTTGACTTTAGGAGCCATGTATAATTCACTCAGGGCCACATGTAATGGACCCTGATCTCTCCATGTATCTGACCCTGTTTCAGTGACCTGTTGCGCGATTGCCTGCAACCAGACCGTTTGGTCCTGATGAGTCCACTCACCTCTCACAAATAGCTTATGTAAGAGGTGCTCTCTGGCTATTTTCATATCTACCAAGGTCGTCATTCTGGAATTTGAGTTCCTTCCTGATTTACAGAAGTTTGTATTTTATTTTGCAAAACAGACCGTTTCCTTAGAGCGTTCCTTTGAGGGATGCTTTCACAGTGTGAAACAGCGTGGTGATCTAACCGGATATGTGTATCTGTTCAGTTGGCACACTGTATTAATCTGCACAAGTGGTAATTCTAACCAGATTATCCCGGACGAGCCCCCACTTTTGTAAGCGATATTCAATCAACACTACAGCCAAGTCAATGCCTAGTCTGGGATGCTGAGGAAAACCCTTATTGATGTATTTTTATGTCCAGTTCAGTACTCTGGATGACAACCCTTGTATAACACCCCCCTCTTAGAATCCCCCTGACCCCGCTGAGCCAAGAAGTAGGTTTGTTTTGCAAATTAAAAGGTTTATTTGAAAATTTAAACAATATATATATATCACACTTCTATAAATAAATTGATAATGGATATTACACTTGTGAATATGAGCAGTAATCAGCAAGAGGTAACTTATGAATAGGAACAGAAGAATAAGGTGGGAAAGAATGCTTTATATGGTTCAAGGAAACGCAATGATGAATGAAATGCAGTACAGAAGATAACTTGATATGGCTTCAACAAAAGACAATGTAATCACTTTTCCTTGACAATTCACCCCCCCTATGCAATGTAAGAAATGGAAGGAGAGCACACAGTCTTCAAGAATCCCAACAAAATGCAATACGAAATGCAGTTCCCCCCCAGCAAGCTTAGAGGAAAACAGGTAGAGGTTTGAAACACAGGCCCAAAATGCTTTTAAATGTGATGGCAATGGATGGGAAAATGTGCTAACTGATTTTAATTCCCTCTAAAGATTCAGGGTGAGGGAGAGATACTTTATATTAGTTCAGGCTCACTTTAGCAATGTTCTATGCGTAACTACCAGGTTGCAAACAGATTTTAACAAAGGAAAGAATGGAGCTGCTATTTTGACAAGTGGAGAAATTGAGCCAAATCGCAAATCGCGGGAAATTTTGCGAGTGCGTGAATCGCGATTGCGGTAAAAGTATAAAGAGTAGGAAGTCGGTTCTAGGTTCGTTGGAAAGCCTAGAATCACAGCTAATAAAGGTAGATTTTCAGATTTAAAGTAAAACTCATAATGACAGGTGACAGTTGGCAGCGTTAGGATGACAGATGACGGCTCGCAGCTTTAGAATGACAGATGACAGGATTACTAGGAGGCAGTTCTACTTAGGTTAAAATAGTTTGGATTAGATTATTTTAACTAAGAGATTGGGTTCTGCACAGTTCTGGCGGATACTCACTCCTAATTCTGAAATGGATGGGCCTCATCACGGATCTGGTCAACTGGACTGGACTTTGGTTCTCTCTGTTCGGCGGGTCAATCAGGCACCGGTTCTGTTCACAGCGATCCGGATCTCTGGTTCTGCTCACAGCGGTCTGGGTCAGCTCTCTGGATACAGCGGCCTGTGGTTATCTGGATCTCTGGTCTGGTCTCTGGCAATTGTTCTTGGCAAAGATTTTCAAACCGCTCGCCCGGCTGTGGAATAGTTTTCGCAAATGATTTTAAGAATGCTGAGGCCTGCTGAGAAGAGTTCTCAGTTTGTGGGTTTAGGCCCTTGCTTTAAGTTCTGAAGTAAATCTCTGGTCTCTGAAGATTGATCGATGTGAAGTCTGGAGTTTCCCGGCAGAGCGTCCCGCAGAAAATGGAATTGAATCTCTCTACCTGTCCCAGCAGTCTCTTTTTATGTGTTTTGGAAGTGGGTGTGTGCGTGGCATAACTGAGCCTGCCCCTCTCTACTTGTCATTGGCCAGTTCCTCCTCTCAACTTTGATTGGGGGAAAAATATGGAGTGTCAGAGTGATGCTGTAGGTTTTATGGTCCGAGGAACCTCCCCTTGTCAAATTGCACACAAATCTATTTCTGATACAAATACATATTTATCTATGTACCATTTCTCTCATATTATAGGTCCAGTTAACATATTTTGTGTAGCACCAAACCATCCGATCCCTGTCTTTGTACGATGTCGTGTGCACTGATGACAGAATTCTCCCCTTTTCATCCAGATAACGACCTCTAAACCTTTCCAGATTTTACACAAATGTGCACCAGGGATATGGGTTTCAGATGATAACGTGTCAGATTTTTAACATGCAGACATTTGGAGTAACAACCTTTTTTCCGCTACTATCCCCAGGAACATACCACAGGGTCCTAACACCTCTTAAAATGTGCACCGAAAAATCACAAGAATAATGGTATTATTTATATAATTTTGACCAGTCCACACTATGAGTTATCTATCTTTTTAAAATTATGCCCTGGTCAAAATGGGGTGTGGCTTCCCACATCACATGGTGGAATAACTGGTTTATCCACTTCCCCCAAGCTCAGCTGCTAGCAGAGGCACTGCCCCTCCCAGTTTCTCCCAAGAGGAAGCCACTTTACGGCCCCCCCAATATAACATTTGCCTGAGTCCATTGTTCAGTTTCCTGCAGTCCCCAGGTAATTCAATCTGAGAGGTGTTTAATTCCTTTTGGTGGGGAAGCAGGATGCAGCCAGGCCTGGGAACACAGCTGTTGATCCAGTTTCAACTCCTGTCGGGGGTAGTTGTCAGGCAGAATCCAGTTTCATTAAGCCAGGTTTCAGCTAAATATCACTTTTTTTTCCCAGTTTTCTACCTTCACCCCTGGCCCATCACGCTCGCACTGGTGGGTGGAAGGTTAGGCGACCATTTTGGTGTGCGCACAAACTGCTCGGTTCTCCTGGATTCTGGCGCACATGTGGGCTTTTTGGCCATCTTGGATTTTCTAAGCCCAAAGCACCAAATGTTGCAGCTTAATGACTCAAACGTGGGTCAATACACCTGACAAAGCCTCAGGCATCTGAGCGCTGCTTATTATTACCCACGGCATGTGGTTCTCATTTATCAACCTCAGAAGGATGAAAGGCTGAGTTTGGCCCGCCGGGATTCTAACATGTGTTGGCAGGCTCTGCATAGATGTCAAAGCGAGCGCTCTATTCACTGTGCTATTGGACCGGCTAATTACCCAAACCCCCCCCCACATATAAATGCGTGAAAAGTGAAAAATCAATTTTCTTTTTTAAATCCCTTCTTTTTTGCCACTGGATTTTTCACAGCGACCATATCACTGGATACAGAGGTGGAGAGGTGGGCCAAAGAGGGATCCGTTGACAAGAGAGGGAGCCGTTGGCCAGAGTGGAGTGGTGTGTCAGAATGCAGAGAGTTAGTGGTGGCCCAGAGGGGCAGCAGTGGGCCAGAAAGCCTAAATGGTATATAGGCCAGAAAGCAGAGAGGCGGGGGTGGACCAAGGGGCCAGCAGTGGGCCAGAAAGAGAGGGAGCAGTGGGCCAGAAGGAGGGAACAAGCTGGAGATTGTGGGAAAGGATGGGGGAAGAGCAGGATAGACAGAGAAAAGTTGTGAGATGAAGAATCAGTCACAAAGAATGACGGACTGTAGACTGCAGGAGGAACTGGAGAGCGTGAGGTGTGAGTTGAACACGCAACTGGGAGGGTAGCAAGGACTAGGGAGTGTGATTTGTGGCTTGCCAGTGTGACAAAACAAGAAAGCATGTGCATGATTGGCAAAGTGAGTGATTTGGGAGTTTAAGTTATGATGGTGAATTGGTGAGTGGGGGGGATGTTGCCACCTGGGGGCGTGTTTGTGCTTGGGGGATTGGAGAACATAGAAGGCAAATATGTGCACCATTATAAATGATAATAATAAAGTTAATGATCTAAACTAGCCTCATACCATAAACCATAAAAGTAAAGCAAAACAAAAACAATCAAGCCCGGGACATCTGGAACTCTATTAACTTGATAGCAGAAACTACATGCATACAAAAAATGCAAATAATGACAATAGCCCTCATTAGGGAGGAAGGATAGCTCAGGGGCAACACGTTTGTCTTGGAACCAAGACGACGTGGTGGGACATAGGGGTCTGAAATCAGCTTACCCATCCGATAATATTTCTCTTTCAGTCCTAAAAGAGATTTTTCCCTCTATAGCTTCTGTGATGGTGTCTGCGGTTAATCATTCCTTTTCAACTAGCTTTATTCCTCCTACTCTTAATCATGCACTCCTCTTCTTCTCGCTAATTTTCAAACTATCTCTCTTTTACCTTTTCTCATGAGGTTGCTTGAATCTTTGGTCACTCCACTGCTATGCTCATTTATGGAGGACTCCTGCTTCCTCAATCCTTTTCAGTCAGGCTTTCGGCTGTGTCGTGGTACCAAATCATCATAGGTTTCCGTTGTGGATGGCCAGGCCCGGTTAGTGGATCAGGCTGGCGTTGGTGCACTGATTATGTTAGATCTGTGAGCTGCATTTGACACCATCAACCATTCTATCCAGGCGTTGCTCTGCAGGTATTACTGGCTCGGTCTTGGCCTGGCTTCATGCCTTTCTATTTGATCACTCTCAATCTCTTTCTCTTCCTCCTTTTCTTTCTGCCCCAGTTCCCATCACTTATGGTGTTCCTTGTTGTTCTGCTCTTTCTACGCTACCCTTTAATGTGTATATTTAGCCTTTGGCCAAGCTTTGCTGTTGTCCATATGCGGATGACACACAGATTCTTGTCTGCCTTGACCTCATGCAACAGGCTACTGCAGAACTCTGTTGTACATGTCTACATGCTACTAATATGTGGATGAACAACAATTGACTTCATTTTAAGTGTGATAAAACTGAAGTGTTGATAGTTGGTCTGCCATCTGCTGCCTCCCTTTGGACATCAGCCTTTTGGCCTGCCTTTCTTGGACCCTTAACAAAACCGCTGCCCATTGTTAAATATTGGGCATTAAGATCGCCTCCTCCCACTCCAAAGAGGCCTAAGTTAGTGCTGTATTTTAAACTTAAGATCCTTTGCATAATTCTACCTTTTTTGCCTGCCTACCTTCATGCTTCTGTTGTGTCCTCTACTGTCTTTGGGACTTTGGAATTACTCTAATTCTCTCTACCTGGCTCAACCTGCCTATCTTTTTCATTGTTTACAGGTTTTACAGAATACAGCAGCAAGAGTGACTATTGGCACGCCTCATCATGACTCCATTGCTCCTATTCTTGGATCCCTCCACTAGCTCCCGGTTTCTAAGCATGTAGAATTTGAGGCACTTTGTATTATTCATCGGGCTTCTATGATATGGGTCCAGAATACATGTAAGCAAAATTTTGTCCCTATGTTCCTTCTCGGCCTTTGCGATCTTCGGAAGCTCTTCTAATCCAGGTTCTGCGCTTCTACCATTCTCCTACTGGTGGTCACGTTTTCCCAGTGGCAGGTGCTTTGTTGTGGAATAAAATTCCTTATTTGCTTCATGCTACCAAGAATGATCTATCCTTTTGTCGCCATTTGAAAACTCTTCTGTTTTAGGCTCTTGTTTCTGTTTCTCTTCTCCGGTTCCCAAAGCCATGATGTCCTTGTTGGTTAAAGTTGTGTTTTATAAATATAGATAACATAACATAAATGCTCACGCTCCCAGATAGGTTATATCTTAATTATTAAATGGTTCCTGCCTTCTATTATGATCTCTGACATATTGCTTTTGTGATTTCTCACCAGGCACCAGTGCCAATACAGTTTTATCCACCCACCAGAAGGGCCCCTTCCAACAAATGGAGGTTCAACTCAAAGTTTGTGCTTGAAAATCCTTTGAACCATTCCTTCTTTCCTTTATTATTATTATTATTATTATTATTATTATTATTATTATTATTATTATTATTATTATTATTATTATTATTAGTGTGTGGACCTAGTTTCAGGACTCAACAGAGCGCTTTATAAGTCAAATAGGGAAGTACACACTGAAGAAAGCAGAGATACCAGGGCAGGAAATTTAGCACCAAGGGATGAAACAAGGGAAGTAGTTCTTCTGAATAAT
Source organism: Ambystoma mexicanum (assembly GCF_040938575.1). NCBI lineage: Eukaryota > Metazoa > Chordata > Amphibia > Caudata > Ambystomatidae > Ambystoma > Ambystoma mexicanum. The sequence continues at coordinate 1,061,820,671 of NC_090933.1, read as the reverse complement.
GAATGGAAGCCCTTTACAATAATTGGCAATTGGGATGCTTTCAAACAGCAATGAGAGATGACATGATCAATTATAATGCCTGGAAAAAGGAATACGCCAGTAGAAAAGAGAAGGAACCTCTGGACAAAATCATATGCATTGAGACCTGTTTCATTTCGTTTTCTTTGTAGAAATATTGTCTCAACAAACTAAAAGTTTATCCAGCTCTCGCTAGTTTCTGACCTTTGCAGTGTTTTGTAACTTAATGCTAAGTGCTATGGTAGGTAAAAAAGTAAAACATTGCAAACCAATAATTTAGACAGGTGTTCTGAGAGTCATGATATCGGGGTGATGAGGAGCAAATCAGGTGACTTGAACAAAACAAGTAGTTCCATTGAACATTGTATACCCCAGAAGCCACTCTTATAGGGAAGGAGATACACAATTTCTTGTGTAGATGGAATCTATATCACCTGGTAGAAGCATGGAAAGAGGTGCTTGATCCCCCAATGTTATAACCAGGCGTATCTTCGGTCTTAATAAAGTTAAAGCCCCCGGGTCTGGTGGGCTCACCGTAGCCTCCATAGATGCCTAGCTAGGGCTTTTGGCTCCCAAATCTCTTGAACTTTTAAATCAATACTGAGAGGTGCGAGCAATAGCTGGAATGCTCTAGGAATCCGTTATAATTGTTCTATACAAGCCCAGCCCACTTGCTTGAAGAATGATCACCCAATCTTATTAGTCACTGGTAATTTCAAATAAAGCAAAATCACGAGTTATTATGTTATAGATGGTCCTGCCTGAGCGAAGCCATGTAGACTAGAGCGGCTTTGTCAAGGGAGGTTATCAGCCTTGAACACTAGACTTCTGTCCTCTCCTCTGCCCTGATCTGACCAGTTACATGAGGTTGGGTTGACTCTGATGCTTCATATAGAGAAAGTAAGTGCTGGGGATTTTTGTGTGGAAAGTTGAGATGGCACCTGAACAGACCCCAACAGAAACACTTGCGAGGAAGACAGGTAAGAACAATAAAATAAATGACCGGATTCTGGAGGAAAAAAAAGCTTCTGATCAGCAGGTGCTGCATGGTATTCCCCTCTCCCATCCCTTCTGCCTTCTACCTACTACTCTTCTGTGTTCTCCTCATCTTTATCTCTACTTCCACCAATTATATACTCTTAATAAATACTTTCGAATGCAGCTCAGTGCTATGATTCTCCATATGTGATACTGTTGACAGGACTGTTTTGACTCTTACAGAATTCCAGAGTTCTGGATGCCTGGGGCAGTGAGCATATAGCCTGTATGTGGGTTGGGCATTGTGTTCAACGTTATGAATTACCTAGCAACCTCCGACTTTGTTGAACTCAGCAGGTGCAAGGCAAACCGCTTAATGACAAAAAACCATGAATGTATGTTTCTAATAGATTTTCATGGTGCAAATTAATTTTAACAAGGTCATTCTACAAATTGAAGACTAATTATGAACCTAATGCTTATATTGCCTAATGTTTGCCATTTACGTCTTTGATGTTCTCCAAATCTACAAATCTGTTTGTGTATTACTATGTGCTCTTTTTTATCGTCTTCGTTTGTATTTTGTTAATGACATTTTCTCTAAGAAATATGGTAAATATATTTATAAAATAATAATCTTTAAAAAATCCAATAAAATGTGCATTCTTGCAGTGTTTATCCTAAATTAGGTTTTAGCATCTGTGCTACAAAATCTATTCTGCAGGTTTGTGGTCATCAGATTTTATCCTTCCCCACCGGACTGACAGTGAAAAAAGACTGCACTCGGCTCCAAGACTGCCTTTTGCTCTGATAAACTCCTAGAGCGACAGGTTGTGAAAATGAGTAAATGAGCCTGACAAATATCAGCTTGTGAAGAATTGAGGTACTAACATATAAGATAATATACACTTACTAAAGAGGGAGAGGTTTTTTGTTTTACATTTTATTGTTTAAATCGAAGACCTAGCTCGAGAGCAGTGGAACACTGTACAGGGTGTGGGTAGCCAGCCTTTGGGCTGGAGACTTAACAGTAGAATAGTACTGTTTCGGTCTGAGGGTCAGTGTTGGCACCCATTGGGATTAGTCCTTCGTCATGTGTTGTTAAGAAAGACACATTTTGAGAGAACCATGAAAATTGAGAACATTGGGGGCATTCCGAGCCAATATGGGTATCGAGTTCCAGAGGGAGAGTGTGGGACAAGAGAAGTATTGGTTGTGGGTTCTCTCTGAGTTGCATGCATGCATTATCAAACAGTATGCTGGCCTATAGAGGAAGCCAATGTAGATCAAGTAGGATGGGTGCTATATGGACACATTTCCATGCATCAATATTAAGGAAACCGGCGGTATCGTGGATTACTTTTAGGAGAAACCCAGTGAGCGGACGGCAGCCCCATCAGGAGTGCAAATCCAGATCAATGTGCAAGACGAGAAGGGCCTGCACTGTGGTCCAGAAGTCCTGAGGGTTTGATTTTAGTGAAGGTTGAGGATTCGGAGCAAGGCTATTTGAGCCTTCTTGGCTATGTGTTTCTGGAAGAACAGACTGCTGTCAATGGGGAAGCCTAAGGATGTTACTGAATCCGAGATTGGCAGACCAAATCCTTCTAGACTCATATAATTGAGCCATTGTTAGATGAGCTGTTGTTTATCAGGGGGACTGATGAGGACAAACGCAGTCTTTGAGGGGTTATGTTTCAAATAGGCAGTCAACATCCAGAATTGGATGATGGCTAGGTAATCATGGAGATGGCTGATTTCCTCTGTGCTTTTCATTCTCGCGTACAACTGAGTATCCTTTGCATGTTTGTGGATGACTATATTGGGATCCCTGAGGGGTGTCCCCAGAGGCTCCATTTAAAAGTTAAAAGGGATTGGTGAGAAGATGGAACCTTGGAGGACTCTGCAGGAGACTGAGAGTCAGTTACAATGCAAAGCATTCATCTGGGCAGCCTGGTGTCTGCCCGATAGGTATGAGGTAAATAGTGTTTCATTTTTACATAGGTGCCTGTCAAGCAAGAGGTTAAGATCAATGTGTAATGGCCACCATTCTTGGTAACACCAGTAACAAAACAAGGACACCACTACACAATGGGGTGTAGTAGGACGAATCTTGCCCAGGGGTTTTAAGGGGAATGGGACACATGGTTCACAATTACCTACAGAAACTTTCCACCGCCGGCCATGCTGAACCATCTCCCTGCCAAAGCGAAATGAGGTAAAGTCCCATGGGCTTTTCATGTCTCACAAGACTTGAATCATTCTTGGGTGGCACAAGCCTATTTAATTCACGTTCAGCATACCTCTCATCATCTCCACCATGGGACTCTCGTAAGCGAAGAAGAACCTTAAACACTCACACTATATCAACTAAAGACAGCTCTACATACCTAGCTTGTTGTTGCCCGAATTTCCTGGTCACTCCTGGTTTGAAACCCTGACGGAGAAACACATCATGCTTGTTCCCCAACGCATAAGAAGAAAGGATAAAGAAAGGTTAGCTCCAGTAGTGTGCGATTGTGCAAATTATGATTCCGTATTTTTTTTTAACCATTAGGATGTGACAGAAACTGCTCATTTGGACATTGTACCGTGCTTGACTTTTCTGAACACTTGGGTTCAAGCTACTGTAAAGGGATACATTTTACAAACATCACGATAGCAGAACGTTATTTGATTTGCATATTTCCTAGTGGAAGATATGTGCTGTGGAGTCAAGCTAACTTCCACAAGCAGACAGGAACTGCTTCAGTAACAAAAGACAAGAACTGAATACGTTGGTTTCTTGGAGGTACCCAGTTGACTCAGGCCATATCAGGGGAGTACAGGACCTACCAGCAGCAAGAGCCACTTTGCTCACATCTCAGATACCAAAGCCATACACAGGGGGGTACAGGAGACAGAGAGGGGGAGAGTATTTACAGTAGAACAGATTTTCTAAGACACAAGTGAAGTCCCATTACCCTCAGACAATCTCCCTCCATTGTGGTGTGCCCTCAATGACAGTAGCAGTGTGGTCACTAGTGAATACTGTGAAGTAGACAAGATCTCAGTGTCTGGTCTCCGTGGCGCCTATGGAAGCCTTTGGAACAGGCACATCATTACACAATGTCACAAAGTGCAGAAACTATGGGAATTCTCATGGATCACAGCTCCTCTGCTACACATGCACCCTTATTTATATGTGATTCTTCTATGTGCTGCTTCTCAGCTAGGTTTGCACTTTCTGAATCCCATACATACGTACATACATACATACATGAATGAAAATTCGATCACAACATGCCCATCCTCAAAGAGCAGCCCTGGCTACCCCTTCAAGTGTGCATCATGGCCAAGAAAACACCTAGAGCACACATCTACCTGGCTGAGAAACTCACCATGCATGGAGGTCATTGCACCACCAGAAAGCACGACATCACCAGCCTGGAAACAAAAAACGATACCAGCATTCCAATGTCATACTGTATGAACCTGTGTTGGCTTCAGTGTATTGTTGCCAATGAAGACAATTCCAGATTTGTTTCATGCACAAGACTGCTCACTCTCTGTGTAAGAAGCATTGTTTGCAAGTTAATGTGACATTTACATGAAGGCACTGGTTTGGTATTGGAAGGCATCTCATATTGGCCTAAACGTGACATCTCTTGAATTATAGTTTGCCAAGTAGAACAAGCTTGTGTTATCTTGTATTTGCCTAAACGTGAGTTATAGTTTGCAAAGTAGAACATGCTAGTGTTGTCTTGTATTTGTACTTACTTTAATTTTACCAGCTCTGACAATTTGAACAAGGCCACTTTAGCGTGGCCGATTCTGAAGCATTTAGCTTCCAGAAATTGCTGTTTCCCACCTGCTCAAACGCCAGGTACTTGCATTCCTTAGTAGTTCTCTTAAACTACAAAATCCAGCAGCATCTGGGCTTTAAATCCACGTCGGCGTCGCGTTAGTACTGGTGCATTTGGAAGGCCAGTTACCACCGGTTTGCGCAAGGTTTGCGCAAGTGCAAGCCGAGATCTGCCTGCTCTCATTCCTCCGGCAACCTTAATAACTGGATTCCAACTTCCATGTTCTACTAAATTGCAAGTTAAGGCCCACAACCGTTTGCTGTGCATTGACTAATTGTGTGAAAACATTAACATGGCTTAGATACCTAAAACTTGCTATTAATCTAGACAAACAGAAATTCTAGCCAAATATCAGTCGCTTGACTCTTTGACTCATTTGGGAAACATGTAGGGCAAGGGTCTCATATATAATGATGCTATTATGCTTTCCAACCAAGGAAGAAAAATCATTCCCACGCTAAACAATACTATTACACTCCAACAAAACAGTACCAAAACTAAGCATTCAGCCATTTTGAAGCATTACCAATCCGTGGAATGACTCCCCTTATCTCATGATTTAAACCACAGAGAACTAATTCCACAACCGTTAACTTCTACTCATCTAACGTCAACCCCCTTCCTATCCTCTATCTCTATCTCTACCTGTGGTGTTCCCGAGGGGTCTAACCTCTCTCCCTGGCTGTTCAACCAATACCTGGCACTTCTTGACCACTGCATTGCTGCTCTCTGCCCCAACTTTCAGTGCTATGCAGATGACACTCAGCTAATTTTCACGCTCCCTTCAGCCACCTCTTCTCCTTCTCTCATCTCAAATTGTCTGTCTGCTGTCCAGGAGTGGTTTGCTGTCAATGATCTCTGCCTTAATACCAGTAAGACTGAGATTCTCCTCATCAGCACACCCGCTCCCTCCTTTCCTGTTAGTCTCTGGCTGGCCTCTCTTGGCTCTCTTCCTACTTCTACCTGTGAGGATAAAAACCTTGGGGTCATCTTCGACTCCACACTCTCCATCTCTCCTCACATCTCTGATGTCTCTAAGAAGTCACACTACCAGCTCCACCTCCTCAGAGGGATTCTCCCTTTCCTCTCCTTCACCCAGAAGCTCACTGTCTCCAGAGCTCTGGTTCTCTCTAGGCTGGACAACTGCAACAGCCTCTTTCTAAATCTGCCTGCCTCTACTCTCCGCCCTCTGCAACTCATCCAAAGCAGGACTGCCGCAGTTGCCCTTGGCATCAAGCCCAGGGACTGTATCTCTGCAGGACTGAAATCCCTGAACTGGCTTCCAGTGGCAGCAAGGATTACGTTCAAAACCCTCTAAATTGTCAACCAGGGTTTCTGTGGCCTGAGCTCTCAATACCTTCAACTCTCTCTTCCTAAATATCTTCCTTCTCAAGCTCTTTACTCATTTGCCTCCAACTCTCTCAGGGCCAGTCACTTCTCCAAGCAATGAGTTGGTGGTAGATTTTTTTCACCTGGCCTAGTAAGACCGTTGTCTCTGTCTTCTCTCTGTTCCCCTCCCTTGCCTCGTCGCAGCTTGAAACACTTGTGTACAGGTGCATTATAAATGCCATACCATATATAATACTCATGAGCTCAGTATGACACCCCCTCTTTGACCAGAGAACCACAAAGATCCTGTGGTAGCCTCAGATATTAACACACCCCAATTTGAGAACAGGAAAACACTGGATAAACACCATTCTATATTGACAGAACAGCCCAAGAGGGCTAAACTCATAGAAGACTCAGAGCATAAAAGTAATGATAAGGACCCTCATTGTAACCAGCACTTGAATATCTCTCTACCTAACACCCTTGCTCAAGCCTTGGCTGATTTCTACAATCAATGTTTTGCCACTGGATCCTTCCCCCCTCTCCTCAAGCACTCCCTTGTGTACTCCCTCCTTCTGCCAATCCCACCTGTCTGGCAAACTATCGCCCAATCTCTATCACTCCTTTCCTCGGCAAAATCTTGGAAAAGCTGTCCATCTCCCAGTTTACACTCTAAACTGAATCTGATGATTTTCTCCCTGACCATCAGTCTGGCTTCAGAGCAATCAGAGTCATGGAAACTTCTCTCCTGAACACCTGTGATGACCCACTCTCTAATCTTGACTCTATCCTTCCTTCTGTCCTCATCCTCCATGATCATTCCTCTTCCTGTTCAAACGACTCTGTGAGAACTGTAGAGGAGGTCCCAAATACAACCCACACTCCAACCATCCATTTTGAAGTACCAGGAACGTTTATACCGAAATATGTGATGTATGATGAGGAAATAAGCCAGCAGAGAGCCGCAGTAGGAATCTGTCCAGTACCTATCAGAAGAACACCACCTATTGAAGTACCAATACCAAGAAAACCATGGGCAGTAAGGGATCCATTAAGAAAGCCCTCTCAACAAATGAAACGAAATGAAGATCATCGAAGTACAGTCCCTGAAGAAACTAAAAAGGTCTTAATAGAAGACGAATAGTGACGTCACGAGAACCCAGACTGACTCACATATATAGAAGAAATGACGATCAGAGAATGACGTAAAGAGACGAAACGCCATGAAAGAGGATATTGTGAACCTAAAGTGAAAGGACGATGTCACACGTAAGGAGCTTAAGCTGTAAGCATTACAAAGATATTTGACCAGTTTACACCTGTACATATGCTTGGAACCGCAAGAAAGCTAAGAAAACAGTACGGCTTGCTATGCTTAGTAGAAGGATAGTGCGGCAAGCGCCACTATACATAATCTACCTCAAACGAAGCAAGTTATATAAGTGTATGTCCACTTTGCACAAGAAGCAGAATAAACCCAGGTTACTAAAGGCCACACGAGAAAAAGCTTCATATTTAGCAAAATTGACAAGAGACGGCTGAAACGAAACTCAGCAGAGGCAACTCGTGCCAGGAAAGCCAAGGTCGTACCAATAGACGAGATGACCAGTAGCTGCATTTAATTGAAACTAAGAAAAGAATATCTTGCTTCTGAAAGGTTGAGATAAGAAACTGAAGGCAGGTGGTGGGTGAAACGAAAATCAAATACACAAATTGATGGAAAAGAGGCAAATTCACGGTTTCTGAATCACGTGACCAGCCAAGCAAGAAGAAGCGAGAGCTCACACCTACGCATGGCACCAGGCCAGGCGAAGATATCAGAACTTTTCCAGACTGAAGATGCAGTCTCGAGGCCAACCAGAGTGAAATAATTGACACATGCCACTAAAGTGATGATTGATTGTTACAATAATTGGAGGAAGGCTGGGCAACTAAGGGGCTCCCAGCACCTGGCCTAACATTTTGCGTGCTGCTAAGCAAAGTGGAAAAGTATGCATGGGGTTGGTGCTACCCAATCATAATGGACCAGGTAATCTAGGGTCCTATAGTTAGTAGAACCAATAGGATGTCGTACTTTTAGTGACGCCCGCAGTCGCCATTTTTGAAGGAAGGGCTTAGATGCCCACCTGACAATGTTTACCCAATCCCCTCACTCCGTTACCATATACAGATATAGTACCTATAGTAAAGTTACATTTTCCTAACCAATAGAATTACATGTCAATTTTTGAGAGTTATCCGTCAATGATGATGAGTTTTTAGTATAAACGTTATGATTTTTATGAAGTTCGTTGGAGTTATGAAGCAAGAAGGAAGATCACGCATCCGCTGATATTCATGAGATTCCACATTTTTTGTACTTGTAATTAAACTGACTTCCTTTGCCAAACCGTTGAGTTGTCATTATTGATTGGTGTTGAAGTATGTATCTGCAGCCCCATCCATCTCACGGGTGCTGTTATCTTGTCTTAAAGTGTTTCTGAGCAAACCCCAACTCTATGGGCCAGTTGAGGGTCTCGGAGCACACTTGGTAGTAGAGATCGGATTGTTATCGATTATCGATTAGACAAGACTTGCTTTGACCGTCGACATAAAGTAACTCTAGGTCCCTGGTAATATCACAAGACCTTTTCCATTCGGCTGAGTAGACCCTGAAGCTCCCCGTAGACAGTAAAAATTAAATCTGCAGAACAAGGTCTGAAGGGACCCGTGTTACCCACATAACCCCTTCCCACTCCTACGGGCCGCTGAACGGGAGAAAAGCCGGAGAAGGCAGTGACGAAGGCAGTGATCCTGAGCTTCCAGAGAGGAACCATGCAAACGGTGAGTGAAAAAGACCAATGCTTTAGCAAAAAGCACATACCTTAGAACAAGTCAGGCGTTAAGGGTTTAACAGCGCCGTCAGCGCCGTTAACCCTTAACGCCTGATTCACACTTTAACGCCTGCTTTTTGCAGGCGTTAAAGTCCAAGGCGCTAAGCGACCTTGGTGCTAATTACGGCACCGTAATTTACAGTGCCGTAATTAGCGCCTTCCCCATCCCCATTATGCCCTATGGGGCAAAAATGGGAATGGGGAAGGGCAAATGGTGAATGGGGAATTACCGCCCCACTCACCTTGGAATGGGGCGGTAAATCTGCCATCCACCATGGCGGAATCCGGCTTGGACCATGGTGCTGATAGCACCATGGTCCACCGCCTGACTTGTAATGAGGGCCATTGAAAAGATAATGGAGGGAGGCGAGAAAACAAAATATAGTCAGAAGTAGAGAAGAATTTATATATACATGGGGAAGGAAAAAATTACTCAAGAATAATTAAGTAGACAGAGAGAGGATACCGGGGAAGACACCCGAGAAGAATAATTAAGTAGACAGAGAGAGGATACCGGGGAAGACATCCAAGAAGTGAGAGGATTTGACTAATTTCTACGCTTTTAATACACACGGTTAGAAGAAACCTGTATCCAGAGTCCCAAATAAAGCAGAACAAATAGGTCACCACAGCGATTAAAGATGCTTTTTGTTAAAGGGATGGATTTAAACTCCATGTCGGGGTAAACATATTAGAGGCAAAGGCATATGTGGCCAGCTGGAGTTCATCTAGTCTGTTAACATCTGTCTTATGTGTTGTTTGTTGTGATGTCATAAGTCAAAAACCTTTTTTTAGAGGAACTGACATAAGATTTACGTGATTAAATAACTGAGATACTGTAGTATACGAATTGATGTTTATTGAGTAAAATTGAAGATATACAATTTTGTGGAAAAAATGGGATTGGAGCTTGCAGTGATTGGTGCTCGCTCATACTGTTGGAATTGTTTAAGTCACGTAAAGTGTTAACAAGTGTTATATAAAGAGAACGGGAACAGATTTAAGCATGGAAGACATAACTCCATTAGCATACCTGTGCAAACAGTTGCCGAAACAGGCACGTAAAATGAACAAATACAGTGCAGAATGGGTTAAAGGGACCGCCCACAAAATGATCATGCCTTGGCCACAGGGCGGGTCATTATCTAAAGCTGTTTTGCAACACATGACAACGTACTTGCATGCCACATACACGGGCAAAAAGTTAGACATACGCCTAGCTAGTCTGGAGTTGTGGAAAATGTATCAACAAGACAAGGAAGAGGAACCACCATTAGACTGGATACTTAACGTATGCACAGAGGGGGGTGAGACACCCTCAACGCCACCCGCCCCATCTGAAATGAAAATTGAAAATGATAAGGAGGAAGGGATATACCTGCTCAGGGAATTTAAAGCAGCCACGGGGTATAGCAACCCAACATATGAGTCACCTAAGCAAAGTAGTGAGGAAAATCAAGATAAAGATAGAGATATTACCTTCAAGGTCCTGAGGGACAAGGAGAGACGCGGTGACGAGAGAAGAGACCAGACACAGGCAAGTACATCTCTCGAGGCAGAGAGAGAAGGCAAAAGATGGAAAGGAATCGAGGACAGAAATGATGAGATAGCATTCGCAAAGAACGAATCGATGGGAGGGTAGATTTTATTGAAACTCAATGGCAAAGGCATTGATGATTCGAAACAAAAGGAGAAGCTACACGATGTACAGAGAAAGGAGATGGAAAAAGAAAAAGGATTGAAAGATGAAAGAATAAGGAAAAAGATAGACAGAGACGAGAACAGTTATATTGTGAAGAGCTAGAAAGGCAGCACAATCATAAACAAAGAGCAGTCAATAATCAAGACAGACAGGAGCAGCAAAGGTTAGAGGAAAAACAAAGGATACGAGAAAAAACAATAAAGAGACAAAGGGATGAGGAAATGCAAAGGGCAAATGAACATAGAGACGCAAAGAAAGAGGAAGAAGAAGGTCAGAGAAGAAGCGAGGAAGCGCAGAGAGTTTGATGACGATATAGAACGTAAGCGAAGACAGAGAGCATGCGATCTCCAATATCTGGAAAGAGAGGTTAAAAAACCTGAGTAAGTAGTAGATTGGGAAGATATAGAAGAATTCTTTCCTGAGTACGTTTCAGTACCAGGCACGTCCAGGGCAAATATCGAGGATGACTTCGACACCAGAAGCATCAGAGAGACGATTGATAGAATATATGATGAAATGGGGCTAGAACAAGTACCCCAAGGGGAGGGGGAAGATGAGCGCCTGGAGAGCACTCAGCTTATGACACTGAGGATGTCTCCCGAAGTAGTGGGATAGAGAATTATCCTTAGATAGATTGGAAATAAGCAGGAACAAAGAGGATGCAAGAAGTTGAACGAATTGGAGGCAGACAATGTCTGACACTGAAAGAGAGGAGACTGAGGAAAAGGAAGAAGAGAGGAGATGCGGAAGACGATTCTAAAGGGGAAAAGGGATAAGATGGTCAGGTACTAGCGAGTCTGCACCGAGGGCATCAGAGTCAGCCACACAATCAGACCGACACAAAGAAGCATCTCATGGTCAGAGGGGGGTGTCTCCACTACCCTATGTGAGCCTGCTAAGGACATTGCCAGGTAGGCGGCGATGCCGGAATATTTCCCCTTCAATAAACAGAAGAACCATGAGAGAAGAGAGAGAGGGTTATGCGTCACAATTTCCGTTGCTCAAGAAAGGAGGGGCAAGACCACAGTATATTCCATGGCCACATATGGATCGGGAAAACTTGAAAAATAAGCTTTCAATGTTGACATGGGAGCAGGAAAATGGATACACGAGCTAGAAAAAATGACAGGAGGAAACACGTTAGCTATCGGGGATATCAAAGGTCTCTTAATCGCCATACTTGGTGATAGAGCTGACGATGTGTGGACATGGGCAGGTTACCCTGATGTGGCCACAGTTAATACCGCGCATTAACGGAGCTCTGTTTAACAATTGCAGAACCGCGGTGTGGAAAGCACTACGAGTGCTATACCCAGATACTTCCAATATAGGAGCTATCATGACTCGGAAAATGAAGGAGTCGGAAGATCCGTTGATTTACATAGAGAATTTTCAAGACGCGTGGGTACTCGAGACTCGTGAATCTTGGGGGAAATCTATACCAGTGTTCTACCATATATTGTGCCAAGGGCTGCGAGAGCGGGTACAGAAACAGCTCAAGAAAATGGTAGGAATCGAGGTCAATCCATGTTCGGAAATACAGCTCACCATCGCACACTATTGCAGGCTACTGCAAGAAAAGAATCACAAAAAGGAAGCTGCACGAAAGGGTGAAGATGCAAAATTAGTGCAGAAGAAATTGTCAAAATATGCTCTTGAAGGAGCAATGATAACTAGCACAGCTGAATCGAGCATGCCACAAGTCAATAATCCACAGCAGAATAATCAGGGTAGTATGGGGTTTTACCCCAGGGAAAGAGGATTTAGAGGGAGAGGATGGCAGAGTAATCAGGGAGGTTTCCAGAATAATCATGTTTCAAAACATGCAAAATGGCAATCAAGATATGTCAAATGGGCAAATGATTAGGCCACCGCCATTATGTTGGTTGTATGGAATGACAGGGCATCGAGCGTGCAAATGCAGAAATCAAGGCATGATGCAAAACGGCCAAGGAACTGGAGCAGGTTTGGTGAATCCACCTGTGTTTTTACAGCAGGGGGGAAATGGAGTTGCACAGAATCACATGGTGCAACAGCAGACGCCAGGAGCACATCAAAGCTTACAACCTCAGAATTTGATTAGTTTTCCACAAGGACTGTCTCAACAGTCGCCTATGCAACTGTCACAGACAGTAGGTGCAGGACAAGCTGCGAACCCTGGAACGAGGAGTAACACTGGTGATGGGGGAAGGCCATTCTCGCAAGGTGGGACACAATTATATATGGACTAGGACAGCTCACTAGGTACCCTGATGTGTTCTATCCTATCAGTGACACCAGACCCTCATAGGGATCCAAGGGTGGATGTTGTTGTAGGGGATAAATAATATTCCTTCCTAGTAGACATGGGTGCAACACATTCGTGTATACATGAAGGTCAATTTTCCTTGTCTGGCGATGCTATAAATACTCAGCGTCGCACAGGAGATACAAGTCGTGTTCCCTTTAGAAATGCACTCTATAGGAGAATGTGAAATGAATGTGCCTTTATTATATTCACGACAAACCCCAGTAAACATTTTGGCTCGAGATCTAATGACAAAGTTAAATATGACAATCTCATTCACGGAGGAGGGCATAGTATATTCAACTCCAGGAATGTACTATTCAAACATATGCAAAATGATTAGAGCATATCCAGGACACACAGCTAGGAGGGCTATATCATTAGAACCAAAAATATTTGCATATGGAATACGCGTGTTAATGGCAGGTCTGTCAGGCCTTGCTGAAAAAACTACGAGGACCCCAGATTAATTTTTGTTCAGGCCAAGAATACCTATGCACGAGTAAAGAGGACAAGTATTTCCCTTAATAATGCACACAGCTGCGATGCAAGGAAAAATGCTTTTGATGGATGGTTATGATGATAAAGGCCGCCAATGGTGCACAGTAATCGCCATTGAAAGGGGTACCGATTGACTGACGTCACTGATTACAATCTATTTGACGAGCAAGCAGATGGGGGAGAAACAGCAGTTGAGGTGAACCACACTTTCCGGGTAAAAATGATCAAACAAGAAGTGACTCAGAGAATGATGTTGGCACAGAACCGTCCTGAATATTTCAAGGACGACATGGCCCAGGTGCCTGTCTCAGTATGGACTACATGCCCCTAAGACATAGGCTTAGTAAAAGGAATCGGAGAAGTGAAGATTAAACTGAAGCCAGGAGCAATTCTACTGAAAGCACAGCACTACCCCATGTCCACGGAGGCTGATGAAGGAATTCTTAAGACAATTTCATCTATGATGGAGCAAGGCATCTTAGAGTCGTCATGCAATACTGCAGTTTACCCTATCAAAAAATCAAAGGGAGTGTCTTGGTGTTTAATTCAGGATTTCCGCCTGGTAAACGATATTGTTGAGGCTGATTTCCCTTTAGTCCTAAACCCAGCTACAATCCTATGTAATATATCTGTTGAGGCAAAATATTTCCAGTGATTGACTTGAAAAATGCATTTTTCTTAATCCCGTTGCACCGTGACTCACAAGATCTGACGTCATTCACGTTCAGACAAATGCATCTGAAAAGCACAGGGCTACCCCAGGGCTACTGTGAGTCTCCTTCTATCTTTAACAGAGTTCTGCAGATGCACGTAAGCAATATATCATTAGAACGTTTTGTCTTGCAGTATGTGGATGACCTCTTAATTTGCAGCACAACAGAGGAGCAATGCAGATACAATTCTGTTCAGCTATTGACTATATTGTCTGAGAAAGGATATTAGGTTGATAAAGACACGTTACAATATTGTCAACGAGAAGTGCTATACATAGGTCAGCTGATCTCACACGAGGGGAAAAGAGTTACCCCAGAAAGAGCTGAAGGCATACTAAACACAGCCAAGCCACACACAGTAAAGCAGATGCAGAGTTTCTTAGGCCTGTGCAATAATGTCAGGGCATGGGTTTTCGACTATAGCTCGTACACCAAGCCTTTGCTTCAGGCCCTAAAGAAAGCACAAGTGAAGAAAGAAAGGATTGAATGGTCTGAGATCATGGAGGAAGGACTTGCTGAACTCAGAAGAGCCATTTGCACAGCACCAGTTCTAGGTATTCCCTACTATGCAGAGGAATTTTACCTGTTCTCACACACGAATGGCAGCGTTATGACAGCAGTGCTCACACAAAGAACCACATTGGAGTACAAGCCTGTGGCATACTATAGTGGAAATTTGGACCCAGTGATGAGAGGCCATTTCCTGTGCGAACAAAGTTTAGCTGCTGCAGCGTTTGCCATAGAGAAGGCTACTACTATTGTAATGGGATGCTCGATGACATTGTACATTGAGCACTCGCAATTTGCTATTCTAGAGAAACTGAAGGGCACACTAACATCTCAGAGAGCTTCTGCTTATGAAGTGATCATATTGAATCCTTCTATTAAAATATTACGATGCAAAATAGTGAACCCAGCTATGTTCATAGCCGAGCCTGTCACTAAAGGAGAACCAATATATGACTGTGCGAATTATGAAGAATTCTACAATGAAATCCCCAGAGTGAAAGAAAATGCATAGTCAGAAGGGGAAATTGTCTTCATTGACGGTTCTTCGAGAATCGATCAATGCGATGATCAAAGATTCAAAGATACACAGGAATTTCTGAGATGAAGCACACAGCAAATGGAGAATTTCCTTAGTGCATGAATACCATCTCATTATTCAGCACAGGCTGCAGAATTATTGGCGTTGATACTCGCGATTGAGAATCATGCAGACCAGGAAGTAACGGTGTACAGTGACTCTGCCTATGTGACGTCAACAGTGCATGCAGACATAGCGTGCTACAAAAGGAGGGGCTACCTCCGAGCGGACGGCATGCCAGTACAGCACGCAGCCTTATTGGACAGGCTGATTAAGGCACTACAGCTCCCAGTGGGCATAGCGGTCGTGAAATGCACCACCCACACGAAGGGGACAGATTTGATCTCATAAGGAAATCAAGCAGCAGACATGGAAGGAAAGCGTATGGCATCCAAGAGTGAGACGATCATGGAGGTGGAAGTCACTTGCACAAATGAGAAAATGATTGTTGGACAGAGTGCACCTGAAAGCTACAATAATCTGAGACAAACATACTTGATGGAACTACAAGGGGAGGCACCACAGAGGAAAAGAACTTATGGAAACGGTGAGGGTGTTCTTTAAACCCCTCCGAATGTTTGTGGCGACAAGACAGCACTGGTAAACCAGTAATGCCTATAGCCCTGTTAAAAATAGGGCTGGAGCAGTTACACATGACAAAAGCACACATGACAAAAGAGAATCTAGCGGCAACGCTCTCTGAAGATTGGTTTATACTGAATTTAACCGAGCATGTTGCATTTTTTATAGTGAACTGTATAATCTGCCAACAGTTCACAGCTGGGCACACATTAAAGGTAATAAGATGAGTCATCCCAAGGCCAAATGGACCTTTTCAGCACTTACATGTGGATTACGTCAACATGATCCAAGTATGTAACGGGTACAGATACCTAATTTTTGTGATGTGTCCATTCTCTAGATGGATAGAGGCAGGTCCATGTACACACCTAGACTCTACCTGTGCGGCCAAATTTCTAGTGAGAGAGGTATTTCCAAGGTGTGGGGTATGTGAAGTCATGAGATCAGATAACGGGACCCATTTTGTAAATTAAGTTTTTGAACAGATTAGCTTGTTGCTTGGTATAAAGCACAAGTTCTCGTGGCGTATCACCCACAAGGTAAAGGGATATGTTAGAAGCTCAACGGCTTGTTAAAGGAGAGGATAGCCAAGTTGAAACTTACTCTACTAAAGGGATGGTTGCACTGCCTTCCTTTGGCACTGTATGCATTCAGAAACCAACCTGGTTCTGACCACCATGTTATGCCGCACAAAATAGCCACAGGAAGAAGAATGTCCACTCCCCTGACACTCAGAGACAGAGCTAGATGTGATGCCCACTCAACAGGAGAAAATTTAGGGTCTGAAACGCAAAATTACTTGAATTTCATGACATCTTGCCTTTCTGTAATGTCAGGCCAGCTGTAGCGACGACAAAAAGGGTGCAGGGCAGCACGGAACACAGAAGGAGATACTACTACAGGCACAGCTCAAGGAGTTTGTGTCCCATCCATTTTCCCTGGAGGCACTGTCTTGGTAAAGAACCATACGAGGAAAAAGTAGGACGAACCAAGGCTTAATTGTCCCTTTACAGTGGAAGACTGCACTCCCTCTGCAGTAAAGCTACAAGGAAGGAGAGCTTGGATCTTTTTGGGTGACATCAAACCATACATCGGAGAAGGCCCCCTGCATGCACCCCAGTCTAAAGAGACTACAGACAACGGGGAAGAATCACAGCACGTGCAGATGAGATCCATGACGAGGAAGAAGGATGCATGAGCAGTAGCAAAATAAAGACAAAGAACCCTTTGTGCAAAAAATTGTGGCTTCATTTTGGACATTCCTCTGACCAAAAAAGGGGATAATGACTCTGTGCATCCTAGTTGCAGGGTGAAGAAGAAAATTGCATTCATAAGCCACAACATAGTCTGTTGACTTTGAACTTTGGACTGAGGCACACTGAAGCCTTGATTAGGAAAGAATATCCCACATTTTGATGGAGTACACATAAATTGGAAGGAAATACAGTACCCAGGTTCTTTCCACAAGGAGACATTGTTCGGAATCACCTATGGTGTCCCACAGTAGCGACATCACCAGAGATGTGGTGACATACTTCGATCTAGTACTAAGATTGTACCCGTCACTGGTGTGGAGGCTCACCAGTGTCACTGACATTCTTCAAGAGCCTTGAAACAAAAAGACTATAAGGAGGCTGCTTCCTGTAATTGCTGAACAGTTCCTCCTACTTCCTGAGTACAGGAAAGAGAATGAGCTTATCAAAGTATTGTTCTTTCACCTAATTGAAGACTGTCCAGATCTTGTCGGGAGAATGAAAGATGTGTTAACTTTCCTTCGAGATCCAGCAAATATAGAACGTCTGACCATAATCCTAAACAGCATTGTGATTCAAGTTGCTCTCCACGCAAATGGAAAGTGCACACATTGTTCACAGTGAAGTGAAAGCCTACAATCCCGAACCTCAGCAAGACAGGACAAATGTTCCTATGACCAGAAGACAGCAGGTTGTTGAGTAATGTCTTCTTTCGCCTAATCCAGGATTTTCCAGAGCTTGTGGGGAGACCTGTAGATGTTGGCGTCCTCACATTCATCAGAGACCCAGCTAATTCTACATGGATGGGCATGCTGCTGCATGGAATTGTGATGCAAGTGGAACTTTCTAACCATCAACAGAACTATTTGAGAAGATTTTAAACTTTCCGCCGAGGGACAGATCGAGAAAGCAGTTTTTGTTGTTTTTTTTGTTGTTGTTATACTGATAAGGACACAGCATGTCTTCGGGAATGAAGCAGATCAGAGGCGTAGACTGGGAGCTGATAGATTTTGAACATGCACAGTAAAGAGACTTGCTGAATTATTGCTTGATTTTGACACTTTCCATAGCCTAACAAGAAAACTGTATCCAGAAATAATAGACAATCCAGTGTTCAGACAAAGAGGGACAATTGCTTAAGTACCTACAGCTCACAAACAGAACCAACAGAATCCAGAGATAATATTGTACCATATTTTAACAGATGATCAAGATGGGGATCCAGAGCCGTAATCTACCGCATTCTCGAGAGGAAGGATGTTCATATATCTCTGGAAGTAAATGCTGCCGCTTAACCTACAGAGGCATAATGTATTTATGTATTATATTCATCATTGTTTTACTATCATTGACGATCAGAACTGCATTTTTTGTTGGTGCACAAAGCGTTCCAATTCCAGTGCACCCACTTAATGATGCACGCATGAAACCTACGACAGCACCCAGACCTTACATAGTCATTCCAGTCCCTAGAAGATCTGATGAGGGAATGAATGAACTTGTGATGGATGTGATTAGCAATGACACACACACACTTGTGGTAACAAACGAATCAAAAAGTCAGAGACAAGGTCGGCAGAGTATGAATGTGAAAAGGTTACTGACAACCACACGCATGTAAACATTGAATGCACATACACCAGGCCTAGTGCCAACAACTGCAAAACCACAATCCAAAGCATGGAAGAAGAAAAGACAGCTTACTATGAGAAATCCCACTATAAGCAAAGTAAAGAGCCAAATGAAGAAAGCAGATGTCATGTAGAAACAAGGAGAATCAGAAAGAAATCCAATAGAATCCGCAACATTAGAAACTCTTAATCCAACACCAAGAAAGGCAAGAGCAAACCCGGAGAAGATCTCTGCGCGAGCACAACTAATAGCAGATTCATTATGGCTGTTCATAGCCAGAGCAAGGAAAAGACAAGAGGAGTTGAAGAATAAACCCACAGAGACAACATTACAGAGCATATATGTTTCAGTTAAAGGGACAAGCACAAGTTGTACAGTGCAGCCATATACTGGACCAATGCTAGAGTGGATATGGACATTTCTAACCAGAAATAAGAAGATACATGAGGACAAGGAAAGAACTGCCTGACTTTTGTCTACTCCAATGGCACAAATGAGGAGGCCTGCACCATGGACCGGGATACCTGAGAATCCTCCAGCAAGAAGGAGCCATATAGATGCAGTCAGGGATATAGTTATAGCGAACTACATGAAAACCTTAAGAATCAAGAGAAGCATGCATGGAGATGACAGTGAACAAAACGATTACTTGGACAGCACAGCACATTTGGGAAACAACATTTGGTACCAGCATTTGAAAGAAGTTGGAAGACAGAGTTCAGAAGGGGTATGCTTTGTTTGTGCACTCCTACCATTCAGCATGGGGAAGTGCAAGATCTTCGTAGCTGTGGAAATGGATGTCCAGACAGCACATTGTCTTTCACACGTAGCCATGTGCAAAACCAGAGTCCAGTTCATGGGTAATGATGCCTCACTGAAATGGGCAAATGAAGGAACCGATCTAAATGAAGATATTTTGTCCAGGACATAAAGATAAGAAACAGTGGAACGACAAAACACATTGGGCCTCATTACGACCCTGGCGGAAATCGAAAAACGATGGCGGAAATGCAATACCGCCATCGAATAGGGCTCGGTGCGACTATGACCCATCACCGCAAAGTACGAAGCCATTAGCGACACCGTAGTGAACGCCAACGCTAATTGCACCAAGTACGCGGGCGCGCGCCATGCCAAACCATAAATACCACCATGGCGCAAGGGTACGCGAATTCCGACCCTAGCGGACATGTACCTAACGCCATCAAGCACGGCGGAAAGTACCATTCCGCTATGGTGAGAAGTACGGCATCGCGAATCAACCGTAAATGGCCCCACTGAGTGCCTGTACACCGCTCCCTGCCCACAAAGTACAACTCCCCGTAGGTGCAATGAAGTCACAATGCAACCAGTGAAATGCACAAGTCACCCATGCATGCCAACGAACAAAAGAAACACAAGAGGGGCCAATGGGAGCTGCAGGGCACAGATGGCATGAATACAGAAGCCATTCCAATGGACATGACCACAGTCCCCCCCCAAGAAACGCACGCAAACACAGGCACCTGTGACCAGCAATATTCCGAAAATCACATCATTCCACCAGTCCACCTGGCTGACCGGCATCTGTCACACAAAACCCAATCCCCCGCCCCTGAGCATGACAACATTCAAACAGTCATATTGGCAGCCCCCATCCCTGACCTCACTGGGCTACGTAGGCAAACGCGCCCAGCACAGTACCACGCAACTAAACTCCGAAGCTGGAACCCAATGCAGGTCTCCTCACAAAACATCGCTCCCCAAATAGGAATATGCCACATCACTCGCAAAGAAGAACGCTACACGGCCCATATCAGAATAGAAATTTAATGCACAACAAAATCACCAAGCCCATACAGCCATTAGGCCATGAACTCCAAAACACATTTCACCATTGTGGGCTGCATCCGCAAGAAATGACCAGCTACTACTTGTATGACGCCCTGTTCCATCATGGTACACAGAGCCACATTCACGTACGAAAAGGCAACATGGAAGCGCACAGAACCGCAGGGCCGTCCCAATGGGGAGGCACTAGTCCAGCTGAAAGGCCGAAATGTTGCTCCGAGCCACTAGTACTGCGTAAGGGCATGTGGCCCATTGGCGATCGTCCCATAAGATCGTAATGCTGCTCCACTGATTAACACGAAGCAGCAGGTGTCGGGAGTAAAAGCCATCTGCAGGAGTGGCATACAGATGGCAGTGGCAAAAGGGGAGGAGATACCTGTCAACCAAAAGAAAAGAAAAAGAACAGAATGGCCATCCGAACTACATTCCAACAACTCACTCCAATGATCACACTAAATCCACAGCCATATGCATGCTAGCCCACTCCAAAGGATCATCACCACCCCAAAACCACTTGCGACTCATAACCATCTATATCGAGGTGCAAACACCATCACAAACGAGTGTACCTGTGCATGCGTCTGTTAAAACAGAATCCATCAGATGGGATTGGTAACGTGCATGGACACAAGTGTCTGAAGACGCGTCGAGACAGGGAGGGCTCAACAAGGCCAGATAGACGATGGTCCCACTATGGCAGCCCTGCATCACATAGCGCAGGGGAGGCGGATAGATTCCAAGAAGCCCTGTACATGGCAAACTCTGTATCAAATCATCTGCCCATGCATCCATTCATCATTCCCTCATCCCGGGATTAAAACGCCTGAATATTTACTCACATAACATTAGAAATATCCATTGAGTATGTGCGTTATGCAGCCTGCAAAATCCACTGTGCCCCAGGCCGTAATTCCAGTGTTGTGAAGTAACATGTATTTGGGAACGTCCGGCCACATCGCCCACGTCGCTATTGCGCATCCCAAACTATTCATATCAATCATTGCATCCTCGCCATGGCCCCTGTCCCAAGGACATTGAACAATAGAACGTTATATTTGCAGTCAGACCTGTGGGCATCTCCTCGCCGCTAGCTGAAAACCGAAAGCGCCGCCCTTCGAATTCCTCATTTGCAACATCACGTCGAAAAGGCATCTGTGGCCGTTTGAAATCACAAATTAATCCATCTAGTGCGGCTGTGTGTGAAAATGGCAACTGCCTTCACTCACAAATGGGACGCCCCGTCCGTCGTTGCAACTCGGTACAGTGATGCATGAGGGCCCACCGTTACTCGAGTACTACGTTCCACTGACCCTTCACAAGTCTGTTCGCGACTGCAAAGATTGTATGTGAAACAATGGGACCATAGCCGAATGTACATATCAACAAATGTTACACGCCCATCGGGTACAAATACATGATTGCTATAGCAAGATGCCATTACTCGAATTGCAGCGTTGTGTGCGGGACGTGCTCGGCCAAAGGGGAGAGCAGCTTGCACAGGTGGAATGAATCACCACAGGTGGAGGCCATACAGCCTGAAGACACATAAATTGCACACCCAGTCTCCTCCCACAACCACACCCACTCCGAAATGCTACCGGCAGGACTCGCGATGTTGGCCCTGGGGGACCTGATAGCACTGCAAGTACTCCAACTCCAAGAAGAAGACGAACACCAACTACAACCGGCCGCACGGAGGGGACGCAGGAGGAGGCCAAGGCAGGGCCAGCAAGGGCCGCCAGCACAGCCACTACCACCACGCAGGCAGCCCGCAATCCCACGCCTCCGAGCACATCCGTTCAACCTCACTGATGAGCAGATCCACACCCTCTACCGTTTGGACCGGGACACCATAACCGCCATTGTGGACATGACACAGGCTGACCTTGTCAGCATGATAGATAGCCCAACCGCCATCCCACCCCTACTGAAGGTGGTGTCTGTACTACACTTCCTGGCCACAGGCACCTACCAGCACACAGTCGGACAGTTGCATGGCATTTCTCAGCCACTGTTCTCACGGACACTATTGCAAGTGCTCGATGCCCTCCTGCAGCACGCAGACGACTACATCTCTCTACCACGCTCGGAGCAGGAAATTACCAACACAAAAGTGGGATTCCATGCACTTGCCGGCATACCGGGTTGCATTGGTGCCATCGACTGCACCCATGTGGAATTGGTCGTCCCACATGCCATGGAGGCCCAGTACCGCAACCGAAAACAATTTAATTCCCTGAATGTACAAATGGTGTGTGACTCCAACAGGATCATTACACATTGTTGTGCCCGATTCCCTGGATCAACCCATGATTCTATGGTCTTGAGGAACTCTACAATACCACGCTACATGGAGCGACACGCAGGGAACAGATCCTGGCTACTCGGTGAGTCTCATTACATGCATGATAATGTGGGGTATGTGATTCGGCAATGACCTGGCAGGAAGGGGGGGGAGGGGTGTGCGTACGTAGCAATGGCATTCCACATCATACGTTTATCGTCCACATACAGGTGATGCTGGATATCCACTGAAGAGATGGCTCCTCACACCAGTCCGGAACCCACGGGACCAGCATGAGGAGGACTACAACCATGCCCACTCACGTACCCGTGTAGTCATTGAACAGGCATTCGGCCTACTGAAGACTCGTTTCCGCTGCCTCAGCAGGTCTGGCGGGGCACTCCTGTACCGCCATGTGAAGGTTGCAAAGATGGTCATGGCATGTGTCATGCTCCACAACATGTGCGTACGTAGAAATGTGCCCATGCCCCCTGACGCAGAACTGCAAGCACCTGATGATGGTCATGATGAGGGTGGGGATGTGGCAGCACCTCAAGGAGTCTGCGAGGCACAGGAGGGCCGTGACATTCGTCAGCATCTCATTGATGCATGCTTCTAGCACTCACGCCTGGTGGCTGATACATGGACACGGTACTCGTGGCACTGTGTGTGTCTGGTACATGCACAATATGGACTGTACGCCTATGATGGCCTAGTACACAAAGATAATTGTCCACACATCTCATTGGTTGATCGTGCACTGTTTATGGCATATGTGATATCATGTTGAACACCCTATCGACCCGCCACCCAAGTGAGCCCAAAACACCTCTCCACCCTCCTACCTCTCCCCCGAACACCAGTGTCCAAAGATGCTCATTGTCAGTGGGCAGTCGCTATTGCAAGCCCCCTCTGCGGGTATCAGGGGCACCCCTGCCTGTGGAGCGCAGGTTCCTCCCGGATCTACGTTGGGGGCTGCCCTGGACGGAACTTGCAACGGATGATGTCTCTGCCTGCTCACGTCCATGCATGTCCCTAAGGGTTTGTGAGAGCTCAGTGAGCACACGGCGCACTGCGGCAAGTTCGGCACATACATTTTTGGACGTCGCATGCAGTTCCCCCCTCAGGCTCTCGGTGCTTCTCTCCATTTGGACTCTCAGGCTCTCGGTGCTACTCTCCATTTGGACTCTCAGGCTCTCGGTGCTACTCTCCATTTGGACTCTCAGGCTCTCGGTGCTACTCTCCATTTGTGCCCTTAGTGTCTCTGTACTCCTCTCCATTTCTGCCCTAAGTGTCTCAGTTGATGTTTCTATGTCTGCCTTAGTGCCCCCACATTCATCGGCATGGTCCTTGAGGAGCGTGGCCAGTTGCTGCTGTTGCACGATTAACTGGTCGAGGGACTGTTGCCTCTGCTGGGCCATGGCCATTTGCGGGGGTGTCACAGAGGGGCTGGTGACCTCATGTTGCCTTGCCACAGGGCTTGTGGGGGATGGCCAGTCGTCGTCTTATGGGTGCCCCTGCGTGGTATCCTCATGTTGTACGGGATGGGACAGACAGGGGGATTGGGACAGGTCATGGATGGATCTGACTTCGACATCCCCGTCTTCTGTGTCGGAGCATGCTGCCATCAATGGGGTGTCACCTATGGTGCTGCTGCCACCAGAGGCAGTGCCTTCTGTGGCATCCGTTGGGGGGACCTGTGGTGGTGGTGTTGTGGGCATGCTGGCTGCTGGGGTGCCTGTTGATGTTCCCTCCTCTGTGCTGCCACCTGATTTGTGCTGCTGCCGTGTCTTGATGCGTGCAGCTGAGGTGGAGGGTCTTTGGCCGTTGGTCTTGGCCCTCTTTGCAGGTGTGCTGGTAGGGGTGTCCTGATGCTCGTCGTTTGGATCGGACCCTGTGGTGGAGTAAAGGAGGGCGAGAATTAATAATGGGTCTGTGGGAATTGGAATGGCATTGTATCACATGCATTGGGGTGGTACCTGAGGGTGATTTGGGTCGGGGCCTTGGAGGTGCTTTCATTTGTGTGTGGAGTGAGGGTGCAGTTGTTTGGCAGCCTGCAGTTAGGGTGTGCCTGCTGCATGTGTAGTGCGTGTTTTAGGGGTTTTTAATTATTTATGTATTTATTGTGAGTTTTAAAGGGCGCTATCAGGCCGATGTGTGTAGACGTTCTCCTGGACATGTGTTTCTGTTGCACTATGTGGACACATGGTACTTCACATGATTGGACATTGTGGATTTAGCATTGTTTTATTTGGCCCACCTACCTGAATCTTCGGATGTCTGCACTCCTTTCTCCATCCCTCCGACTCCCTCTATGGTCTCCATTCCAATGGTGGAGGCACAGATTTCTTCCCAGGGGGTCAACTTGATGGGTGATTCAGGACCTCCCCCGGTGGCTGTGGCAATGTTGCGGTTGGCAGACAGTATGCTACGGACGCGTATCCGCAGGTCATCCCATCGCTTTCTGCATTGCTGTGGGTTGCGGGGTGCGGTCCCCACCGCACTTACCCGCTGTGCCACCAGAGCCCATATGGCCTTCTTGTTCGCAAGTGCCGTCCTGGTCATTTGCGTGGAGAAGACGACGGCAGCATTCTCCTGGAGGGTCTCTGTTAGCACGGTGAGTTCCTCACGGGAGAAGTGGACCTGCCGCTTGCGGTCGCACGCTTTCTTCGCTACTTTTCCCATTTTTCTCGGTTTCGCTAGGGTGGATGACGGGTTGGGGTGTGTCTCAGGGTAGTGTTTTTAGTGGTTGTGTGGATTTTGTGGTTTTATAGGTGTACGGCGGGATGTTTCCCGTTCCGGGCCCATGTTTTTACTTCCGTTTCCGTATATTTATGGTCACCGTACTTTCCGGTTGGCGCTCACTGCGGTGTCCGCTGAGATGGGTGGCGGTATTGCACCTAGGGCGCCGTACGGCGGCGGTGTGGGCCGTTTTGGGGTCATTTCCGCCATCGCGGACTTTGCACTTCCGCCATGGCGTGGTGCTCGTGCCCGATGGGTCGGAATGGGCCGCACTTTGCTCCTTCGTGCAATGGCGGAAACGCTATTTACGCTGTGGCGGTCCGGTCAGTCGCTTTCCGCCAGGGTCGTAATGAGGGCCATTGTGATAAGGTATGAGAAGCCTGGAGTTAAAGAAGCAGAGATTAGAAGAGAAGCATATCAGAAAAATGAACATCCAAGGAAAAACTCCAGAAGAGGCTCAAAATTGGAAAAACAGAGGCCAGATGCAGATTTGGGGAACAGTGCTTTCACCAGACGAATGGGAGAAAGGAGTAGTGATTTGCGGGGCCTAGATGGTCTTTGGAGCCTGCAAAGAAGCAATTGAAAATGCGCAAAGGTTATGCAAGCCATTGTGGCCAAAACTTGCAAAAATGCTGACATGGGTCGAAGACAGAGGAGGACCCTTGCAGATAGTATCACTGGAAAGCTCAAAATGGCACCAGAAAGATGGGAGAGAATCAGAACTGTGAACGAATCTTTGACGCCCCAGGAATGGTGCATGTAACTGCAGTCATTATGGATCATTGTTTGGCATGTGGATCCAAAGTATACATCAGACTGCCGAGAAACTGGGGAGGTATATGCACAATAGTGAATGTCCACGTTCCAGCATTGGTGATCCAGAAAAGTGACTTGAATATTGACAGTTTCCCGAAAGCAGATGCTCATCCGAGGAAGAAGAGATCTGTGGAACTGCTGACTCGAATGAAGAGGGAGAATTACTTTTCTGCCCAATCTGAAGAAGATTTTCATGCAATTCCATACAAATATAGGCTGTTTAGCCTCACCTCATCAGTGTTCACAACGATCTTCATGCCAAGATTCCACGTTGGAACAAATACTAAATGGTTGCAGACAACCAGATGGGAGTTACTGCAGACCATCAACAAAACCATAAAGAGATTCAATGCAGTCAAGAAGGAGTTAAGGGCAATCCGATTGATGACTCTCCAGAACACATATGTACTTGACATGATCACAGCTATGGATGGAGGTGTTTGTGCAAAAATCGGAGTATCATGTTGCACATTTATACCTTCTCACGATGAGGAAAATGGAACTCCAACAGAAGCCATAGGTATGCTGACAAAACTACAGAATCAGATGATTGATGAAACTGACGAAGTTGATGATGACAGTTGGATTGGATCACTATTCTCATGGGTTCCACAATGGATGGCAGATGCATTGAAGTTCCTGGAGCCCTGTTAGTGATGATATTGCTAGGATTCTGTGTTATCAAGATAATAATCTCTCAGTGCCAGAAAACTGCGAAGAAAGCCATAGGGATGAAGGTCATGATTGATGTCAAGCCAGGATGGAAGCCAAAAGACCTGATCTATGAAGAAATAAGAGACTTTGTGAAGGCCAGCATTCATGCACTGAAGGAACACAGTTTCTCTATCCCAGGAAGCACAGAAATTATGTGGGAAGATGGGTTTACTGCAGCCCAAATGGACAATGTCAACTGATAAAATGGGACAAGGACGAACACGTTAGAACAGCAGGAAGTTTAAAAGGAGTAATAAAGATATGGACCCCAAAGAGAGATTTCTTCAGACCATCATGTATAAACCCAGATGAAGAAAGAATGGACCCAGGCGATGAAATAAAGGTGAATACAGATGAATTAAAGAAGATGGATCCAAAGAGGAGGTGAAAGTGGTCGATGAATCGCCCAGTGGGGGGAGTGTAGAGGAGGTCCCAAATACAGCCCGCACTCCAACCATCCATATTTAAGTACCAGGAACATCTACACCGCAATATGTGACATATGATGAGCAAATAAACCAGCAGCAGTAGAGCTCTGTCCACTACCTATCAGAAGAACAGCACCTATTGAAGTACCAATACCAAGAAAACCACGGACAGTAAGGTATCTATTAAGAAAGCCCTATCAACAAATGAAAAAAAAATGAAGATCGTCTAAGTACAGTCCCTGAAGAAACTAAAAAGGTCTTTATAGAAAACGAATGGTGACGTCACGAGAACCCAGACTGACTCACATATATAGAAGAAATGACAATCAGAGAATGACGTAATGAGACGAAATGCCATGAACAAGGATATCGTGAACCTAAAGTGAAAGGATGATGTCAAACATAAGGAGCTTAAGCTGTAAGCATGGCAAAGATATTTGACCAGTTTACACCTGTACATATGCTTGGAACCGCAAGAAAGCTAAGAAAACCGTGCGGCTTGCAATGCTTAGTAAAAGGATAGTGCGGCAAGCGCCACTATACATAATCTACCTCAAACGAAGCACATTATAAAAGTGTATTTCCACTTTGCACAAGAAGCAAAATCAACCCAGGTTACTAAAGGCCACACGAGAAAAAGCTTCATATTTAGCAAAATCGAGAGGAGACGGCTGAAACGAAACTCAGCAGAGGCAACTCGAGCCAGGAAAATCAAGGTCGTACCAATAGAAGAGACAAACAGTAGCTACATTTAATTGAAACTAAGAACAGAATATCCTGCTTCTGAAAGGTCGAGATAAGAAACTGAAGGCAGGTGGTGGGTGAAACGAAAATCAAATACACAAATTGATGGAAAAGAGGCAAATTCACAGTGTCTGAAACAAGTGACCAGCCGAGCAAGAAGAAGTGAGAGCTCACACCACCTACGCATGGCACCAGGCCAGGTGAAGATATCAGAACTTTTGCAGACAGAAGATGCAGTCTCGAGGCCAACCAAAGTGAAATAATTGACACATGGCCACTAAAGTGATGATTGATTGTAACAATAATTGGAGGAAGGCCGGGTAACTAAGGGGCACCCCGCACCTGGCCGACCATTCTGCGTGCTGCTAAGCAAAGTGGAAATGTATGCATGGGGTTGGTGCCAACCCAATCAAAATGGACCAGGTAATCTAGTGTCCTATAGTTAGTAGAACCAATAGGACGTTGTACTTTTAGTGATGCCTGCAGTAGCCATTTTTGAAGGAAGGGCTTAGATGCCCACCTGACAGTGTTTACCCAATCCCCTCACTCCATTACCATATACAGATATAGTACCTATAGTAAAGTTACCTTTTCCTAACCAATAGAATTGCATGTCAACTTTTGAGTGTTACACGTCAATGATGACAAGTTTTTAGTATAAATGTTATGATTTTTATGAAGTTCGTTGGAGTTGTGAAGTGAGAAGGAAGATCACGCATCCACTGATATTCATGAGACTTCCCGTTTTTTGTACTTGTCATTACACTGACTCCCTAACTGTTGAGTTGTCCTTATTGGTTGGTGTTGAAGTATATATCTGCGCCACCATCCATCTCAGGGGTGCTGCTATCTTGTCTTAAAGTGCTTCTGAGCAAACCCCAATTCTATGGGCCATTTGAGGGTTTTGGAGCACAGAACCTGGGCATCACGGATCAGCCCTGGAGTGGTTGACCTGCTTCCTCCTGGACCGACCCTCCAAGGTCCAACCTGGGTCTTTTCTCTGCACCACCTCTCTCTACACATGTGGTGTTCCCCAGGGTTCTAACCTCTATCCCTGGCTCTTAAATGTCTACTTGGCCCCTTTGGCCCATCTGATCTCTACCTTATGCTCTTACTTTCAGTGTTATGCAGATGACACACAACTCTCTTTCAATTCAGGCTCCCCTCAGCCGCCTCTTCCCTCTCACTCACTCCTGACTGTCTATCCGTGATTCAAGAAGTGTGTGCTTCCAATGATCCATGCCTTAGTGCCACTAAGAGAGAGTTCCTTCTCATCAGGACCCCTTCTCCCACTTTCCCTCTCTCACTCTGACCACCCTCCTTGGTTCCTCTTGTGTTGCCTTCCTGTGAGGCAAAAAACCTTGGGGTCATCTTCTACTCCACTCTCTCCTTCTCTCCTCACATCACGGACCTTGCCAAGTAGGCTCAGTTCCAGCTGCATATCGTCAGAGGTATTCTTACTTTTCTCACTGTCCCCCAGAAGCTCACTGTCTCCAGGACCCTGGTTCTCTCTAGGATGGACTAAAGCAACAGCCTCTTTCTCAATCTGCCCTTCTCTAACCTGCACCCTCTGCAACTAATCCATAACAGAACTGCAAGACTTGTCCTTGGCCTCAAGCCCGGGGACTGTATCTCTCCAGCCCTGAAATCTCTCCACTGGCTCCTGGTGGCTGCAAGGATCAAGTTCAAGAACTCTTCATCATCCACAACGCTTTCTGGGGCTGGGCCCTGCACTACATCCAACTTTCTCTTTCAAAATGCCTTCTTTTTCGAGCCCTTCGCTCAGCTACCTCAGACACTTCTTCATGTAGGGAGTGGGGGTAGATTGCTGTCCTCTGCAGGTGCCTCCCTCAGATATGGCTTCCCTGCCCCTCTCAAACTTGAGCCAGACCACCTGAAGTTCCGGAAGCAGCTCAATACCTTCCTTTTCTGCTCTGCTTTCCCTCTCTCTCTCTCTCTCCCTCTCTCTCTCTCTCTCTCAGAGTCAACTGGGTACTAGGTTCCTCCATAATCAGTCTCCCCTGCACAGCCTCTGGGCCACCACACACTTAGGGACTGTAACTGTTACCCACAGTCCCCTGCCTCCTTGTACTTACCAAGAGCTGTGCTGCCCTGGATCCACTTACTTGACACAGCGCTGCCCTGATTGCCCTTCTCTGCTCCCTTCCCCCTGCACTTTACGTCATAGCATTTGCACAATCTGAATGACACAAGGCCTAGTAAGATCGTTTGTCTTGTCATCCCACTGCCTTCCCTCCCTTGTCTTGTCGCACCTAGAAACACTTGTGTACGGGCACGTTATAAATTACATATCATATCATATCATTAATACACGTTCACTGGTTCAGCGTGGGATTGAGGTTGCTGATCATCTCACCATGTACAACCTTGATATGTATGCAGTCACTGAGACATGGCTCCATGAGACTGCACAGATATCAGTTGCACATTCTGTGCCGCCTGCGTATAAAATATTAAGAGCAGACCGTATTGGGCAGCGATGGGGAGGGGTGGCACTTATCCTCAAAGAGAACTTTGACTGTCACCCCATCAACCTCTCTACCATTGAGGGTTGATTGTCTGCTTCTAAAGATGAAAATCAACCACAATTCCTTGTTAACACTATTTGTTCTTTATAAACCTCCACAAAACCTACCCTCTTTGAAGAGCAACTACTTGCTGCACTGAACAGTGTCACCAAACCTAAATCTCTGGTGATTGTTCTAGGAGATTTCAATTTATGGGCAGAAGACCCTTCAGACATAAAGGCAGCATCTCTACTATCAGGCCTTGATGCCGCTGGCTTCATCCAATTGGTTAAACACCAAACCCACAAATGTGGCCACACTATAGACTGGATACTGACACACAACCTACACAGTATACCCACCTCTATACAGGCCTGCCCCTGTTCAGACCACTTTATGTTTTTTTTTTTTTTAAATTTCTTTTATTGATTTTATACAAACAAAAACAATGAAAACCAAACAAGCAGCATGATCATAATGGTTCAATTGCACATCAAGTGATCGTAGTCACTGCTCCCATTATCCCACTCTCCCCCCGTGAGCCTAATTGTCCATCTCTTACAGCGTTTGGCACATGCGGCTGAGTTTCGTCTTCTCCGGAGTCATTTGGGTTTGATGTTACTTCAAACAGTTCTGTTATTAGCGCCTTCCAGGCCAATAGGGTGCCCACCTCCCCCTCATCAGCCCGGCTGCTCGCCTCTTGCCATGCCACCGTTTCAGCCTCCGCCCATTTCTGTGGATCCTTCCACCATACATCCACCTTAGGTTTGTGGCATTTCTTCCACCCCATGGCGATCCTACGTTTTGCAAGCACATACGCCAGATTTCTTAGTTTCTCAATATGTTTGAGTTTCCGCGGCCTAGGGAACCCACCCAGTAAGCAGGCCCAAGCCGTGTCTATAACAAGAGTAACCCCTTTATCAGCTAGTTTATGCGCCACATCACTCCAGTAGCATCTAATAATCGGGCACGACCATAACATATGTGTCATGTCAGCGTTTTCTAGGTTGCATTTAGGACACACTTGTATGCCCGCATTTCGGAACTTAGATATCCTCAAGGGGGTCATATATGCCCTATGCGTTACATACAGCTGAATTTGTTTTAATCTGGCATTTCTAGATACTTTTTTGTGGTAGCCCAGGGCACACTCCCACATCCCGTCCTCCATCGGGGCCCCCACTTCCATCTCCCAGTCCAGTCTCAGATGCGTCAAATCTTTACCCACCTTAGCCATCACCATCTCGTACAGTCTCGAGATCTCATGACCTCCTTCAGACATATCATACATTGTTTCCAAAACTGCATCTGGTTCTTCTATCCGAACTGTTTCTGGCCAGGTGCCCTTAATCATTCGCACCAGTCTAATGTATGTGACGTATTGCCCCGTGTGTAGCCCCACCTCTTCGTTGAGTTCTATAAACTCCTTAATGGATCCCTCCTGCCAGACATCGCCTAACGTTGCCAGCCCCACCGATTCCCAATAGTTCCTAACAATCCCCCTTAGCTGATCATCCCCCCTGTTAAAGCAACCAACGGTACCTGCGTGAGGCACTGGTATGGAACCTCCATTAGGCGACAAGCCCTACGCCAAATTTTCTGCCCCAGCTTCAACATCGCAGGGCGCTCCCTCATGTCAGTTTTGGACAGCCAGATCATTTCTTTCAAATAAAACGGGGCACAGTCCTGCCCAAGTATCCTGTGCTCAGGGGTCACTTCATCGGAGAGCCACTTAGCCACATATTGCAATTGTCCCGCCAAATAATAAACCTCAAAATGGGGCAGTCTGATACCTCCTTTTTCGTAAAAGTTATGAAGTTTCCAGAACGCCACCCTATTTCGGGTACCGTGCCACAAGAAGTCCCTACACATGCTGTTCAATTTACTAAAAAACTTCTTGGGTACCATGTGTGGGATATTGCTAAAGTAATGCAATAGCCTGGGCAGAACTACCATCTTGAGCATAGCCCCCCGCCCCATCATCGCTAAGGGCAATCTTGCCCAGAACTGCATGCTGTTTCTGATTTTCTCAACGGCTACTTCCGTATTGTGTCTGTGTTCGTCCAGCGCCGTGTGATATATATCTATACCCAAACAGCGAAAAGAGCGCATTGCCCAACGTACCTGTAGCACCGGCAGACCTCCTGCAGGGATCCCCCTATAGCTACCTAACGGGAACATGACAGACTTTTGGGGGTTTACAGAGATGCCCGACAACTCTGCATGCCTTTCCATCACTTCAAGTATGTATAAGAGGTTTTCTTCTGGGTGTTGTAAGTATAGCAACAGATAGTCCGCGTACAAGGATATCAAGTGTTGTTCGCCTCCCACCTCAATGCCAATCGTCTCATATTGTGCCCTAAGGTATATTGCCAAAGGCTCCAGGGCCAAGATGTAAAGCATCGGGGACCAGGGGCACCCTTGTCTGGTGCCTCTGCCAAGTTGCCATCTTTCGGATATCACCGCTCCAGTTCGGACCCTGGCGAGCGGCTCACTATACAGCATCTTGGACCACCTGACATAGCACGGCCCCATTCCATACCCTTCCAAAGCAGCCAATAGCCATGACCACTTGACCGAGTCAAAAGCATTGACCGCATCTAGAGACACTATTGCCATCTCACCCTCGTTTTTGACACCCCACTCGACTACCCGATGAAGTCGCCTATGGTTGTGTGTAATCTTCCTGTTCGGGACATAACCCGTCTGATCAGGATGTATGAGTCTACCGATCACTTTCCGCAATCGGTTCGCAAGAACAGCTGTGAGAATCTTGCTGTCTTGATTGAGCATCGACAGGGGCCTGTAGGAACCAACGCTGTGCTCCGGTCTATTGGGCTTGGGCAGCGGTATTATAATCGCCTCTCTAAGTGACTCAGACAACCGTCCTATCTCAAACGCTTCATTCAACATGTCCAGCATGGGGGGGGAGGATTTCCTCCTTGTATACTTTATAAAATTCGCTGGGGAACCCATCTGCCCCTGGGGCCTTACAAGTGGGCAGTTGCTTTACTACCTCTTCTAATTCTTCCAACGTGATTGGCTCATCTAACTCCTCCCTCTCTTCGTCGCTTATCTTGGGCAGCCCTATGTCTTCTAATGTTTTGTTTATCATGCGCTGGTCACCTATCTCATCATCTCCATACAGCACTTTGTAATATTCCGCGAATTCTTTGTTAACACCCTCTTGCGTGGCCACCTCCTCTCCGTCCTTCCTAATAATGGTCCTAATCGGGGACTTAGGGGTTTCGCTTTTGTATAGCCAGGCCAAAAGGCGGCCCGTCTTGTCTCCCCCTGCGTGCTGCCTCTCGATATATTTTTTATAATTGAGATTGCAGAGTCTTTCCCAGTGCCCTGCGCATTGTTGCTGTAGTTGGAGTACGAGCTCCGTGTCTACCTCTTCGCTCTTCAGCGTTGTTTCCAGCTCAGTTTCCACCCTCTGTAGGTCAGCCAAAACCCAACCCTGTAACCCTCTTGACTTAGCAATGGCCGCCCCCCGCATCACAACCTTAAACGCTTCCCATAGTGTTCCCGCAGAGTCTTATTTACCCTGTCATCTGACCTGTCCACCGCCGGATCCAACACACAATTGAAGTCCCCTCCCCAGATCACCGCGCCTCCCATACACACACTAAGATTGGCACTCAGGGCTCTGAAATATGCTGCTGTGTTTTGGTTGGGGGCATACGTGTTTACTATGCATACCTCCCTGCCCTCTATCAGCCCTCGCAATACAGCCATCCTTCCATCCGTTTCCACCACCTCCTGTGTCAGTTTGAACGGGACATGCAATGCCACCCAGATTAGCACCCCCCGGGCATATGCATAGTATGGCAAGTCCACTACGGTCCCTTTCCACTTTCTCTTAACTAGGTCCAACTTCTCCCGCGTCAAATACGTTTCTTGTAGTAATGCAATGTCTATTTTCTGCCTTTTCAGATACATCATGATCTTGTTCCTTTTCAGGTAGCTGTTAAGGCCCCTGACGTTCCACGTTATTATCCTGAGGTCCCCCATAGGTCGTTAATAAGCACCCACCCAATGTCCCTTCATGCACCGCGCGTGCCGCAAGCTGGTTCTCCCAAATAGGCTCAACTCAAAACTTATGTTCCCCATAACCACACAAACACGCAACTCCCCATCCCCCAACTTTCTGCCCTCCCACCCCTCCCCCAATAGTAACCTCCCCAACAGTTGCTGGATCTCAGGCATCCCCACATCTAGCCCTGCCGAGCACTAGCCGCTATTCAGGGCTCAGTAGGATATAGCCGCTCTAATGGCCGCTGAAACTAATAGTCTATTGGGGTAGGTCGTCCGCGTTCTGTTGCTCCTTCCAAAAAAAAACCTTACACAATCGATTGCCAAACCGTTACCGATTACAGTTACACTCACTATATTCCAGTCTGAATCGAGCACCAGGCTCGGATCGTGTAAGAAGTTCAGTTAGGCACAGCTTCTCCATACAATCAGGGTCCTTTTCCTCACTGAATTTTCATTTGGTGTGATCCTGCCGATCCCGATCTGCTTCTTGTTCCGGGCAGCCTTGCAGGTCTAGCCATGTGACAACATCCTCGGGGGTATCGAAAAAGAGCGCTTTGTTCATATGTAGCACTTTCAATCGTGCCGGGTACAGAAGCATATATCTGATTCCTGCTGCCCTCAGCCTCCTTTTGACGGCTACATAGCTGTACCTCTGCCTCTGTACCAGCATCGTGTAGTCCGGATACGCTGTGATGTTAGTGGATGCTCTCGCTATCGTGCCGCCCTTACGAAAGTATTCGAGGATCTTCTCTCTATCTCTGTAATTTAGGATCTTCGCGATGATCGGTCTTGGTGGGGCCCCCGGCCGGGGCTTCCTCATCAGGGCGCGGTGCGCCCTCTCCACCGTAAGTCCCTGCGAGAGCTTGCCTGCTCCGATCTCTTGCAGGATCATGTTTTCAACATAGTTTGTGGGATCTTGGCCTTCTTCGCCCTCCGGAAGGCCAACCACGCGAATGTTGTTTCTCCTCGCTCTTCCTTCCGCTGTTCCACACGATTTTCCAAGTTAGCGACCTGTTGTTTTAAGACATGGATCTCCTTCGCATTGCTCGTACTAACATCTGTATTAATCTTCACCCCACTTTCCAGACAGCTGGTCCTTTCTGCAAGTGTCCTAACATCTTGGCGAGTTCTGTGCCTACGGCATCGATCTTATTCTCCAGAGCTGTGCGTAGCTCCGCCATTGCCAAGCCCATTTGGCGCTTAGCCCCATTATAGCTTCAAGGATCTGGTGCTTGTCCCCTTCGGGGGCATCCTCCGCGGGGGTCTCGATCGCGCTCTGCACAGATGTTGAGGGGGTCCGTTGCGTTCTCGTGAAAGTCTCCATCGTGGGTTGCTTGATCTTAGCTCTCAACCCTTTCGCCGACATGGCGCTTTCTCACTGCTCCTGTGCGCCTTTGCTTTAGTGCTACTGTCGCACCGTCCTCGGTCCTGCAATGGTCAGGCTTTCAGGTCGCCAAACGCACATTAGAAATGGCACTTCGGATTGTCTTGTGGATGGGCTATGGCTTCGCACTCCCCATGCAACTTCCCCAGGCCTCGTCACCCCAGCATCCAATGTCATCCCCTCTTACGGCCAGATCGCCGAGGCTCCATTCGCGTATATCAGGCCCAGCGCTTTCATGGGTTCGACCACACTGCCATATCACCCAATTGTGTTGCTTCTCCAGGCATTTACCGCAGCCGTGTCCCGCAGGTCCAGGGAATCAGTTTCATTTCTCCTCGGAGGCCTTTCCTTTGTTAGCCGCCATCTTGGTGGCGCAGCAGCCCCACAATCGCACCGACAAAACCATGTATATCTCACGTTTCTCGGCGACTATGAGCTTCTCAAGCGAACTTCACGTATCTTGCAGCTTCCGACACCTGACCCTTAAATTTCTAGGCGCTCGTTGCAGTTTTAGTAGGTAAATTTGGCAAAAATAGAGTCGGATCATCAGGAGCTCCTCACGCAGCACGTCCTATTCCATGGCCAGTTAGCCACGCCCCCCCAGACCACTTTATGGTTAACATGACAATACTGGTACCTACAGCACCTACTAGGCTAGACAACAATCCAAGAATAGAGAATTGTAGGAACTTTAAAAACATCTCTGCCATCAACTTCTCGACATCATTGATCTCTAACATACACCCACTAGAATAATGTGTTAATGCCACAGATCTAGTTCTACACCCTCCCTTACTATTACCTCCACTATTGACACACTGGCACCAGAAAAAGTAAATAGATCGAAAGTGAGAACATAAAAAACTCATGGGTGAATGATAGCGTTATGTAAGCTAGGAAAGTAAAAAGAGCACTAGAATGGGAATGGCACAATAAACCTGGTCCTCTCATACATAGAATCAGTACAAACATTTAAACAAACCATCATAGAACTTCATCTCAAGAATTAACAATGCAAGATGCAGCTCTAGTGAGCTTTTCAACATTTTTAAGGAATTCCAAAGTAAAACATCCCCATTTCCTCCCATCTCCAGAGATGAGGCCTGGTGCCAAGTAATGCAAAATGAATTTGTTAACAAAACCACAGCTCAACAGCAGGCTTTTGCCAAACGACAATCCTCCCTAATAAAATCCCCATGAGGATATAAAGGGACTGCACACCTTGACCACTATCAACCACTACCCAATAAGTTTGAAGTTCAAACCTGTACAGAAGCCAAAAATGGTGCCATACTACAGAAACTCACTCACCTCATGTTTATGGGACATCTGTCTGACTAACATATTTAAACACTCTATTGATGTATTCGCCCCATGGATTGCAAAAATGGTCAACATGTGTGATGCTGGAAATGCATCGGAGGGACAGGGCCTCCGTATCCTTGTCCTTTACTGCTTTACTGCTTTTTATCGTGTGTTCTGTCGTGTTTTCCGCGCAGGAGTTCATGTGGAACTCCTGGCGGTGCAGCACTCTTTCTTTTGGTTTGGTGATCGGACCTGTGGGATACCCTTATGGCACCCATGGGTGGGGGTACAACCCTGTGCCCCTAGTGTATGTTTTTGGGCACCTGTGGGTGGCCCGCAGAGCAGGATATGGGCTGGTGGCAGCTCCATGCTGAATTTGACAGGTGCGCTGAGTATCCTCCATTTTGGGATACCCCGGCCGTGCCATCGGGATCAGTTGATTCCTGATGGAAAACAAGATGGCCCGGTGGCCTCATGCTTTCTATTACCCATTACCTTGTTTTCCCAAAGTCCTTGGAAGCCCTGACTCTGTCCCTTCCCCCTGACTGGCTGTTGGGTGCAAATGCCATATATGGTGTTGTTGTGAAGGCCCGGTCAGACTAGCTGGAGCCTTCCCGGTGATGTATGTTGTGGGTATCTCCTATGGGTGGGACCTGGGT
The DNA here is from genome assembly GCF_040938575.1 of Ambystoma mexicanum. Lineage (NCBI taxonomy): Eukaryota > Metazoa > Chordata > Amphibia > Caudata > Ambystomatidae > Ambystoma > Ambystoma mexicanum. The sequence continues at coordinate 1,061,782,396 of NC_090933.1, read as the reverse complement.
GAATAGAGTGTGTGACGAATATGCATTCTGTGTTGTGGGTGTCTAGTATCTGGTGGTTGACACAATGACTGAGACAACCCTGCCCGAAACCGGTATGAATGCAGCTTGGAGTGTTGAATGGCTCGGTACTTGTCCCAATACACATAACTTGTTGTGAGTGTCTGGAGAGAGGTGAATGGCCTGAATACCTAGTGTGCCTGATTGGCTGCCTGCCTGCATGAATGCTCGTAGTCGTGATTGGATGCTTGAGTGTGACCCAGCGGAATGAATGGGAGATCAACAGTATATCTGGGGACCTCTCACTGCTAGGAATCGTGTTCAGAAGCTGAAGTCCACTACGACGAGTAACTGGATTAACTGACGCTTGACCTTGAAGCCCTGCTGGAAGAGAAGAATTGCTGTTGCTCTCCTTCACAATCTGAAAGCTGCTGTGCCTCCAAGGACTGACCCAGAGAGGACCTGGTAAGGTGCCCTCGTCCCAAACTACGAGGGACCATCGTGCACAGCTGATCTTTGCCAAAGCTCCCTGGTAGACAGACCTATGACAGGCTGCCGACCCGATACGGGGATTGCTGCGGCACTCCAAGGAGAAGCACTCGGACTGTTGTCCGCCACTGTCGACGACCGCCGTCGCCGACCGGAGCCGCCGTGCTCCCGTTTGCCTAAGAACTTTCATTGATCATCGGACGCTCTCGCCTGCATCGTCATCTGCTTGTCTCCCGCTGGAGAAGGCCCGACCGTCGACGTGCAGAGAAGCATCCACAGGTGGGTTTCCTGCCACCTAAGGACCACAGAGACGCCGACGACTCGATGCCCTTGCTGGGCCACAGTTCTTCATCATCTCTTTGCGGTCCAGAACTATCGTCACCGAGGTACCCCGCACGCCTCTTCCTTGCAGGACGCCAACGCTCTGTCGTCGACGAGCACCGCTAGGAACGAAGCTGCCACTTCACTGCTGTAGTTCCACCTGTTCACCGTCGGATGACCAGTGACTCCCGCCTTAAAGGGAGGGCACTCAAGAAGGGCCGTCGATTCCCCGACACTGAACGCCAAGTTCCCTGACACCTTTCGACAATCCGTGGCTCCCGCCTGAAAGGGAGGCACTCAAGAAGGATCGGTCGACGCATTGTCAGAGAACTCTACTCCACCAGGTACATTGGGGGGGGGTAAAAACCTTAATAGGAAGGAGTGAGACTATCGAACATATGGACTGGGCTTGTGCGATATATCTTATTTTACAGGTTGCCCAGGTGGGGGATCTCCACACAGAACTGTGTCTAGGGTACGGGGCAAGTATTCTGCCTACTGTTTCAACCATCTTGCGTTCCTTCCAATCTCTATTGCTGGTTTCTTTCCTCGTTATTAATCTGTGTGACATTTTAACCGTACAGTTGATGCACTTTAATGAGATTTGATAACATTGGTGCCACCACTTTAGAATTGTATATATTTGTCATTATTGACTTCCAAGTACAAAGTGCGTTATTCTGATCTTGTACATACCCTTGAATATTAATTATATAAAGACTGTGTTTTCAGTAATACAGTGTGTGGACATTCCTTTGTGGGGGTTCGGGGACTACACTGTACTTAAGAACCAGCCTGCATCACCTCCTGAGAAGCTAGGCCTTGATTGCTCGTCCATTGCTACATTATAGAGAATCTTGGTTGGGGTCTTCTGTGCCTCTTCTCTACCATATAGAGAGCAGAAGTACAGACACCCCCTACCAGTCTTTACAACATGCCCTACAGGTATGGCACAGTACCGCCCTTCCTGAAGTAAGCATGGATTACTCAATTACTTAAGAAGAATACGTTAGATCCGGCATCAGCTAAGAACTATCGACCCATCACCAACATCCAATATCTCCTTAAAATTCTAGACATAGTAGCATATCTGTAGCTACAGAAATTCATGTAGCACAATCAAATCTTGGGTCCCTATCTATCTGGATTTAGAACCCAACACAGGAACAGAGACCGCATTATTAGACCTCATATCCAACAATATAGGCAGTGGAAAAATTGCATCCAGCACTCCAGATGCTATTAGACCTCTTGGCAGCCTTCGATCTCATTGATCCTAAACTCTAACAAGAGAGATTGGAAGGAATTGCCAACTGCTCAGAGAAGGCCACCCAACGGATTGTTGCATTCCTGTGTCCAAGGACTTCAAGAGTAGCTGTTGAGAATGCTCATGCCTCCCCTATTACCACCACATATGGAGTGTCACAGGGTTCATGCCTGTCTCCCACCCTGTACAACATGTACATCAGGCCTTTCCTTGATCTTCCTGATAGCCTCGGTGTCCAGTATGCAAACTATGCTGATGACGCCCAGGTGCTCTTGGAGTTGTCGGGAACTTACTCAGATGACATTAAAGCCTTGATCAAGATGCACATGGCAATTCAATCCTGGATGCCATCAACCTCACTGGCCCTTTACAACAACAAAAAACTGCGCTCCTCATTATTACCACAAGGGCATGCCTCAAGAAACTAGACCCAGTATACACAAACGTCATCATCCTGGGCAGTCAGAATCCAGTCTACAAATGTGTGAAAACACTCGGGGTATTCCTGGATTCTGAACTATAAACAAAACAACATATCTCTCACATACGCTCATAATGTAGATATGCGAATAAGCTATTATACCAGATCAGACCCTACCTGTCAATTAAAAAACAGATCCCTACTTGTGACTGCAATAGTAAACTCTCGCCTAGACTATTGCAACAACTTGTTGATTGGCACATCACAAACTAACCTGCACCGTCTACAGACAACACAGAATAGAGCAATAAGAATGATCCATGGTCTGCCCAAACAGGACCACGTCACCCCATACAGAAAGGCCTTGCACTGATTGCCCATTTAACAGAGGATCACCCATTAGATACTGTCTCTGACCTACAAATGCCAGAACACCTCTGCCCCAATGTACTTGGTTAACCGTGAAGCAACCCACGCGTACATTATGGGCCAATGATAAACACACATTGACACAACCATGTGTTAAAGCAGCCAAATTTGGCAGGGCAAGTTTTGAAACACCCACATCATGGAAATGGAATAACTTCCCCCTTTTTATAAGGAAATCTCCATCCGTGGCAGACTTTAAGAAAGCCACTAAAATGTGCCTCTTTAACTCAGAAGACTGAAATACCTTATCCTGACCTGATTTGTCCTTCCTGAGCCCTGTCTTTTTAAGTTTTATGTGCGCCCTGAGGCCCACGAGAATGTGGTGCGTTTTACAAATAAAATAGTAAAATAATAATAATAATAATAATAATAATAATAATAATAATAATAATAATAATAATAATAATAATTATAATTTGAGTCCTACATCATAGACAACCACATCAGACTTCAGTTTCCACTACAATAAATGTATAACTTCTGGGTCTGGATTTGAACTTAGATTTCAAAACGGTGACATTGGGAGATGATTCTGGTCTAGATGGACTCATATCTGCACATTAAAAATTGCTTCGTAGGGGCACAATCACCCGCAAACGACTGGTGCTTCAAGGGTGGAAAACCAAGATTGCTCCTTCATTTGACTGCTGGGTTGAGGAGATGCACAAACTTTCAAAGATTGAACAGCTGATGTGCAAGCTGAAGAATAAACTGATTTCATATGTGAAAATCTGGGGGAAATGTAATGATATGATCTGATCTATTTATTTTTGTATTGTTATTTTTTTCTGTATTTTTTTTTGTTTTTTGGGGGGTGATCTTGTGTTTTGCTATTTGTATTATATTTGTTATCCCTCCTTCACTTCTGTTGGTAACCAGGTAATTGGAATGCTTTCACAAATCTATAAATAAATAAATAATGTAAAAACATGTATAACTTCTCTACAGGATGAGCATGCATAGCATCTGCTGCTGGCTTGGGACTTCATAACCAGTACAAATCTTACTGCTTATCTGTGATGCAATTTATTCTTACACATTAATTTAGAGTGACACACTTTTTCGAGTGACAGACGTAAACTTACATATGAAATTGAATCCCCTATCCACAAAACAGTAAGCAATTCAAAAGTTGCCTTTCCTTATTCCCCAACACACCCAAAGACTACCCACAAATGGCCTCATCCCCATACATTAAGGGCACAGATGAATCTTACAGAGACATCACACACAGAAACACTGGGTCTATTCTCATATTGAACCCTCACCATCATGTAATCATTTGTGGTAGTATTATTTGCCTAGTTTCAAGCAGGAACTTAACACACCTCTGTGAGTTTCAGAACTAGACATTAACAAATCATAAAATGCTTTTATTTGATGAAATAATGTAACACCCTGATTTAGCTTTTACCCCAAACTATCTGGGGGCCTTATTGCATGTTTGTGAAGTTCCTCTCTTTCTGAACAGATGCTCAACACAGTGGTATTCTTTCCTCGTAGTTATAAAATATTTTTTCCATGTCTGTCATCAAACCCACTGGCATTCCTACTATTTACATGTGTTCATTTATGATCTTCGTCATGCTGTTGATGTTTTGGTTGTCAAGGAGAATTGTGGAAGTGATTGGAACCACACTGGGCACGGACGTATGATTGCCTTAGTTTACAATATAATTTACATATGCAAAGGAGACTTGTAGTGATAAAAGTGGGCTGTAGCTTGCTTTCCAGAGCGGACCATATGTCCACTTAGTATGGAGCCGAAACCAATCATTGCGTATGGAACATCGTTTACTTAAAGGTGGTGTTTAAATTCCTAAAACTGTGCAATTAATACATGTTGCAATAAATCAAGGGACATTAATGACAAGACACACAGATGTTACACAGCTGATGGGATGATGGGAGCAAATGGATTTTTACTGGAATAGAACTTCTGGAATTGATTACAAAAAGAATAGGAGTTAATAAAATGGCTGACAAAAGTGAAACAACGGTTCCTGAATCCCAACATTTCAAGGTATGGTGTCAAAGAAAAACACTGCATATGGAGTGTAGCTCTGCCTTTTTATTTTAAAAACATTCATAAAGGCTACTTGCTAGTTACGTATTTATTTAAGTAGACTAAAGAAGCAGTTGAATGCTTCAGAACAATCAGTTAACAGGAATGCACATAATGCACAGGAGGGCGGTTATTAAGCAACAGGAGCAGTAATTAGGTTTGAGGTGGGGTCGGCCGGCAGGTGGGGTTGGCGGTGTCTACAGCGCGTGAAGAAAGTGTTAATTGAAAAAGAGATGTATGAGCTCTTTTGTGAATTGCACGAGGGTGGGTGTGTCTCTAATGTTGATGAGTGTAAGTTTCCACAGACTGGGTCGTCGAACGAAAACGGCAAGGTTAAATGATTGAATGCAAACTTTTTATTTTTTTTATAATTTATTTATAGACTTTTAGTTTTGTAAAGAAAAACAAACTTTTTGTCAAATACATTTATAATCCTCAGCCCACGTCATTGCATTAATGCAATCTAGTCCAGAGTGATTGCACTATCTTCTGTAACAAGTGAGTTAGAAAAATAGGCCGGTCCTTCTGAGCTCTCATGCTTCTGCTCTGCAATGTCCTTCTTGGATGTACCTGTTGAGTTGGGCCTTCTAAATGAATTTCACAGAAAACAAAAGGCATGGCTCTTCACCTTTGAATAGCAAATAAGCTATGGTAACCCGTTGAGCACAAGGCACACAAGGTCATTCATTAAGCAGGGACATGTAGAATGAGCATTTAGTAGTATCCTGGCTTGGAGAGCAAACCAACGTAGTTTGTGTAGGAGAGGTGTGATTCTGTAAAATGTCTGCATACCCATAAAAAGAGGTGCTGCGGCATGGTGGACTGTTCTTATAGGAGCCAAGTGAGCAGCTTCAGTAGGGCATTTCCTCCCTTAATGTTTCCAAATAACAAAATATAGCTCATCATTGCAGTTCAATTTTGTATTTTACTGTTGAAGTATCAATGAGTGTAGTGGAAGGCCTTGACTGAACTTCCTGCTTAAGTGTTGTCTTGTGGGTCCGTATTTGCTGTATATGTGAATTCAGATAGAGAGAGTGCTGTGTAAAACATCTTTCTAGCGAAATTGCTATTGTTTTCAAATACTTTAATATAAAATGTGACTTTAATTGATTGAGGAACACTCTTAATGTATTATTATCAAAAGTCAACAGAAAAATAAATATGGAAGTATACTTATATACTTTTAAGAAAATGTGACTATTGGCTTGTGTTTTTCTTCTCTTAATTATTGCTATTCTTTTTAACCATTGACTTTCTAAACATGGTATATTTATTTTATTTTATTTATTTATTGGGTATTTATAATGCGCCTATACAGCATAGGGGGATCAAGGCTTAACAAGACAAAAGAAGGGTAGCATACCTCAGTGGCAACATGCTTGTCTTGGAATCAAGACGACGCAGAGCAACACAGGTTTGAATCCCAGGTCGGCGCTTAGAAACCCCTTTGGTATTCAGCGTGTTGTAAAGTAATAATAATAAATGTAGTTATATTTATTTATTTTGGATTTGTAGAGCACACTGCAGCCCGTAGGCATTGAGGCGCTATAAGGTAATTTAAGAAGAATTGCTTGAGGGTTACAGGAAGCAGCCCGCATATGGGTACTTAATACATAAGGCTTGCTTACAGTAAAATTGGCTACAGTGCAAGGATACAGTAGCATAGGCGGGAATAGAGGTAACATATAAGAAGCAAAGCCTAAAGGACAGTCCATTCATGATATCATAGTTAGGCTAAGGAAAAGGTTACATGCACGGTAACTAGTACGATGTGGGCTGGGATTTTAGACAAACAGCCTAGTTTTTATGGCTTTGCGGAAGGCTGCATGTGAGTCAATGGTCCTAATCTGAGCTGGGAGAGTGTTCCATAAGATCGCAGCCATGGTTGGGAAACTCAACCCTCCAGCACGCACTCTGCGTGTGTGGGGGACAGTAATCCGGTTAACGTAGGCCATCCTCGATGGTCTGGATGCAGTCTGTTTGGTGATCCTTTGAGCAAGGTACAAGGGTGCCAGGCCGTGAAGGCATTTGTGTGTGAGGGCAAGTGTTTTAAAGACAATCCTTTCCTTCACGGGAAGCCAATGTACCTGTCTTCTGATTGCAGAAATGTGATCCCTCTGTGGGAGGCCTGTAGTGGCCCTTAGTGCTTTGTTCTGAGCAATCTGTAGTTTCGCAAGGTTCTTTTGTGAGGTCCCAATATAGAGGGTATTGCAAGTGTACGAAAGTGTACTGTTGGACTGGCTGCTGTGTCGGCGTGCTCCGTCCTCAAGCACTGTAACTTTGGACTTGCTGCCCGTGGACTCGTCAAACCACTAGTCCGCAAGAGGAAGGATCGCGTTCCTCAAAACACGCTGCTAGCGTCCTTAATTCTTGGAAACAAAAAAAAAAAAACACCGCCCCACACCGTCACCAGTCCCTCCTCCCTCCTGGATTTCCATTGGCTGCAACCACTACAACTACTCCGGTCACGTGCACCGCGCGCGCACCGGAAGTGTACGAAAGTGTACTGTTGGACTGGCTGCTGTGTCGGCGTGCTCCGTCCTCAAGCACTGTAACTTTGGACTTGCTGCCCGTGGACTCGTGAAACCACTAGTCCGCAAGAGGAAGGATCGCGTTCCTCAAAACACGCTGCTAGCGTCCTTAATTCTTGGAAACAAAAAAAAAAAAAGTAATTCTTTATTCGCTAAACCAAGTACTTATAGTACTTGCTAGTGGTACTTGCTAGTATTTCTGTATTGCTTTGGGGAGTTGCTCTCCTTTTGAGAAGCTACGTTCACTAAAACAATTTTTCTTTCTGTTTTTTGTCCCCTCCTTAGACACCGCCCCACACCGTCACCAGTCCCTCCTTCCTCCTGGATTTCCATTGGCTGAAACCACTACAACTACTCCGGTCACGCGCACCGCGCGCGCACCGGAAGTGTACGAAAGTGTACTGTTGGACTGTTTGACAGTGTGGCGGGTGTCGGGTGGACCCACATATAAGTAAGTTGTCTTTGAAAAATCTATGAAACTTTACTTTTAGCTTTGTGCATTGCATGTTACTGAAACTCGCACGTTGTGCTTTTGGGTCATTATTATTATTATTACTATTAATCTAATTGTTCAATTATGGTTGGGAGTCTAAGAAATGGAAAGAGTGTCTCTAAAGATAAAACAGACACTGTGCTTGATGGTAATGTACCTATTCAGCTTCATGACTCTATCTTGAACGAATCTGTTCCCATACTGTTTGAGGCACATGGAAGGAAACGGGTGATGGATGTTAATACGGCCCCCTACAGCCTCCAGTCTTTGTCTGTCGAACCAAATGATGACAGAGAGACAAGACAGGATGCGATTTCAGCAACCTCTTTTGGAACAGTACAAAAAGGTAATGCCTCAAAGATGCCCATATATACGACTCCCTTTAAGGGGAAAAATCCTCCTTTCTCATCTATTAATATCGCTAAAAATGAGCTGTCAGACGTCTCTATTATGGCGCCAGCTCTGATAAATGAATGGGAAAAATGCTGTCGTATCTCCCTAGGGCCTTCTTCACCTGCAATATTGCATCCCGGGGACATAGAAAGCATTTATTTGCATAATGAAGATATTATATCACATGTTGCGTCTTCCTCTGAGCATGATACTCCGCTGATGCCACCTCTTACAGGCCCCTCCACCAGTTCGCCAACTAATCAAACTATGGGGGAATTATCTGGAATTGGGGTATCAGGGGTACTTGCGCCCGGAATCCCACATGTGAATAGTACAGGGGGTGTTGATGAAATCAATCCACTAGCCGAAAACACAATGAATAAAAACTTTGACACCGCTTCAAACAGTATTCTTAATCCACCGAATATGGGTGATGAAAATGCAGCATTCCCGGTGATCACCTCTATATTGAACCTATTAGATAAGGGGCATGACCTTACACATGCACATCTAATTACGATTAAGAATAATTTGGCTGACCTGTCTGGAAAAATTTGTAAAATTGAGGGATTTATGTTGGCCTATGTCACGTGTCAAAACGAAAAAATGATGTTGATTGACTCTCACCTAACAAAAATGGCCCAACCTATACTTACACGAAAACAGGATACCTCCTCTCAGACTGAGGAGGTATCGTATGCAAAGGCTCTGACTGTAGGGGTAAATATACAAAATTTAGCACCTACAACATCCACTAATGTGCTGCTAAAGCTTATCCAGGCAAACTCTGTAAAAATAGATGAAGTGTTATATCGCTTAACGGTACAACAAGGTCTTGCGCGTAAAGCCTGTGAAATGGACACTTGTGAGATAGCCCCTGCGATTCTAGCTGAGGCTAATCACGAGGTGCATCCTAGTAGCCCTACGCCTCTTGTTGACCTGATAATGTATAATGACCCAGATCTTGGAGAATAAGAGGGTGACAAATCTAGTACTGACGAAATCGTAGCTCGAGAAAAAGACTTAATTAATCTCGAAAGCGAAATTGTATCTAGCAAAGAAAATCCAACAACCTTTCTATCTCGAAGGATGAAACACGCCCAAGCAAAAGCCTTAAAAAAAGTAAACCAAAAAAATAAAAAAACTCTTGCCCAGACTACTCAAGAATCTACTAAAGTGAAAAAAAAAAAAGAAAAAAAAAGAGAAAAAATTCAGGGACAACAGAGTAACCCTATTGATGGACAAGATGACATACATGCGGTGACTGAGAATGAGCAAGTTAATGAGATAGTGATTAATTTATCACAGTTGAACGAGGAATCAAAAGCACTGCTAAATTTGGCTCTTCCGCATGAACAGAAACTAAAAGGTATGGGAAGGAAGAGTACAGAAAAAGACACACACAGCCAGATGGCTATGGCCTCTGATGAATCGAATGTTCAGAAGCAAGGGCGTCTTTCAGCATTCTACCCCGTTATTAAAATCAAGACGAGTAGAACAGATTCCACTCATGATACAAATACAAATACACAACACAAAGAAACCTCATGTGCGACTGTGAGCGAACTGATTGATAAGGAGCTGCAGAAAACTAGAGAGGATACTAAGATTAAAATGCAAAAAAATTTTGCGGATAATGAAAGTAAGGAAAGCGATGAAAGATCTGAAATGGTCAACGCGATAACTAAAAATATTCTTGAAAGCATTGAAAACGCTGCCTCACATCAAGAACAAACGAACCAAAAATTGAGTAACATATCCAGAAATAACATTCAAGAAGAAAGTGAGTTGGAAAATCAGAGCCAGCAGGCACACACAAATTCAGTGGTAGCTATGGAACAGTGTTCCTTTTCAAGGGACACACGCTATATATTGGGTTGGCAGAGCGATCCCCAGATGATGGTCAGCAAAGAATAAATAGATCATTCTTATTTAATATATTTAAAGGGAGTCTGCAACTAAGAACTTTACACTCTAACGATATTGAATGGATTAGGCTTGCAAACCATAACAACTTGCGTATGATCTGTGCTCCTCAGTCACAGATTATTACGAAATTGTTATGGGAACACAGGCAGGACTTTGAGATGCGTGGCTTGGAATTATCTTTATTGCGTTTTATTGAAGAAGCAGAGGTTTTTTTGGATGCACAGACTGTTCCGGATGAGAGTAAATCTGGTGAGAAGAGTCGAGCTGGTAGTCAATAACAGGCAGCAGACCTTATCACCCAGATTACTACATTAGTAGGTGTAGCATCCAATATAACCTGGCTAGGGCCCCTAATGACATCTATCATCGATATGGCGGCAAATAAAAAACAACCCTAATCAGGCTGAACTGAGATTCATTTCTTGGAACTGCTGTGGGATGAAAAACCTTGGCGATTGGCTTAAAGAGTCTGCGTGTATACAATCGCCCATGGTCATATTCCTACAGGAGACGATGTGCTTAGATTCCTTCTTTATTGATGGCTTTAACACTATTAGTGTACCTGCTCGCCAAGGATTATCTGGTCGTCCTTCCGGTGGTGTGGCAATCTTGATTGGTAACTCTATTGATCATAATGTGAAAACCTTATATGCTACAGACAATCTAATGGCAATTGAATTCTCTGTGTGTGATCACCCTGAGCATATTTATCTTTTAGTCTGTGTGTATTATAATCCTGCTAAGTGCCTTTTAGAAAAACTTCTGGAATTAATAGATGGGATTTTTTTGGCTGCTATGGAACGAAACCCGAATTACTTGATACTGATTGGTGGGGACTTTAATTCTATTTGCACTGACTTGGGATCATTTGACAGACAAATTCATATCTCTAAATATAAAATCAATTTAATTAATAGAGGCGATAAATTGCTGCATTACTTCAAAGCTTGGAACGTTGTCCCTGTGGACTTTGAAGCTGGGTTACTAAATGGTACCTGGAGGAGGGGTGGAGTCGAATCTTATCTTGATTACTTCTTTGTCTAAATCTTAAGGGGCGCGTGAGTAGGATCATTATGATGGATACACCTTATAGTGATCACACGCCCATAAATATGACTATTAAATTAGTTTTTACAACTCTTGAAACTAGTTCTATTCTTAAATTGATTAACATCAAGAGAGTTCAACATTCAGTGAGATGGCATCCCTCCTTATGTAGAAGCTTGAACTTCTTGGTCAACAGGGACCTATGGAGAGCCCCCAAAGGAGATGATTCCAAACAGAATGTAATTTTACGTGAGGCACCCGCAGGCTCTGGTCTATCATTAATGATACTAATGGACGATAGCAGCATGATTTAAGCTCTTCGGTCTCATCTGAATCTTGGAAATCATTCATGATTGAGAAATTCAAGTTACCATCAAAATTTCATAAAATAGACTCAAACATTTTAACTGAAAAGTGCAGGGACAAACTAGCACTTACTATGGATGAGATCTTGGATGCTATTAATCTACTTAAACCTTCAAAAGCTGCTGGTCTTGATGGGTTGCCTGCATGTGTTTTAAAGGATGATCCGATTTTCTGGGCTGCAATTCTTTACACCAAATTCTCAAACATTCTGGATTCAAATTGCATTCCCAAATCTTGGCAGAATGCGATAATTATTCCTATTTATAAAAAGGGTGATCCAACCGACCCTGCAAACTTTCGTCCGATTGCCCTTATGGATGCTTCTGCCAAGGTCTTTGCCATTTGTTTATTAAAAAGACTACAAAATTATATTGACAACAATGATATTTACTCAAAGTTTCAATCCGGATTTAGAAAGAATATCGGAACATTCCTTAATGCTATAATTCTTGCACACTTCATTTATAAATCTAAACTACCTGAGTCTGGACCAATATACTTTGCATCGCTTGATCTAACTAGTGCATTCGATTGTGTAATTCGAGAAGTGCTGTGGGAAAAACTATTGAATTTAAGTTTTCCTCAACGACTTGTGCAACTTCTTGCAATGTTACATACTAATACATCTTTCCAAATTAGAACAAATAGGGAAGGTGCTCTTACGTCGCCTATTGTTACCGAGATTGGGGTAAAACAAGGTTGCAACCTAGCAGCAATCCTGTTTAACTTGTACCTTTCAGATATGGATCGATTGTGGACAGGCAATGGTATATTTCCGGTAAAACTTGGTAGTCTTAAACTTGATTGGCTTTGTTTTGCCGATGACATTATTCTGTTTGATAGGACCCCTTCGGGACTACAGCATAAATTAAACATTTTTTATGATTATGCTGCAGAACACAATCTCAGGGCAAATTCTAAAAAATCTAAATCATCATTTGTCATAACAGGAAAAAAATAAGATCGTACTATTGGACAATTACGGGTAGTAGGCTTGAAATGGCAAATTCGATTAGATATTTAGGTTATCCTTTGAATAACAGCTATTCACTGAAATCATGGAAGGAGTTCTTAACTTCAAAATCTTGTTCTCTCCTATCAATGATGAAGGTGATTTATGCTAAGTACTGTATGTTCTTGGTCGAGCCTTTATTGGACTTCTACTTGTTAAAGGTAGAACCCATTATTCTTTATAGTTTAGACATTTGTCTAATGAACATTGAACAGATCCTTAATGGGATTCAAGGGTCTCTTTGGAAAAAAACCTTGTGCTTGTCATCAGCAATACCAAATTCGATAATTTGCCATGAACTGGGTCTATCTACATTAGCGTCAAAATGGAGATGGCGACAATTAATGAGCTATATGAAAATGCTGTTGCCACCCAGAAACTCATTGTATGAAGATCTTCACAGTTTACTACATAATGGTGATGTTAAATCATTGGATAAGTTTAAAAAACAAATGAATATGCTTTTGGACACCATTGAAGTAACAATTGAGGACTTAGAACTTGGTTTAGCTAGAAATAAACGCAAAATATACGAATGGGACTGGAGGATGATAATTGAAAAAAAACAGAAATATGTCTTATACACAGAGTGTGCGAATAGACTTAGGACGAGGGGTACTCTTCCACTATATCTTATGAAATGTCCCGATCGTAGAGTACGTAATATCTACCTAAGATTCAGACTAAATCAATTCTCTACTTTGGAACGTATCTTTAAATGGAATGTTGGTAGCGAATTGATCGTGCACCCAAATTGTCGGTTTTGTGCTTCGATTTGTCAAACTGAATCTATAAAGCATCTTGTGGTATATTGCCCATATTTTGAGGAAAAGAGATGCTTGTTGTTAGGCGAATTTAATCCAGGCCCAACATATATTGCACAGGCCGCTTTTTGGGAACGCAGCATGCAAGGGGATAGTATGCGCTTTATTTTGGCTTTATCAAGGCTCCTATTCAAAATTGACGAGGATTTGAAAACTAAAAATCTGGATTTAAATATGCTTCTTGTTGAAGAATTACAGTAAATTAAATGAAATTGTTGACTTCAGGATATAACTGATGTATTATACACTTTACCTGATTAATTGCATCATTATGTTACTTAAAGCAATGTTTTTTTTTTTTTTTTAATATACTATATACAAGATTGATTTGGGTTTTTTGTTGTTATGTATTAAGAAAAGGCCTATTGCAAAAATATATACTCATGTAAAGAAACTATATAAATTCTAATGTTACTAAGTATGAAATGTGAAAACCGCAAAATAGAAATGAATTATGCTAAATATATTTTAATGCGTATAGAGAAAGAAAATGATTTTATGTGATGCTTCTAAGAAATGAAGTGTTTTAAAGTTGATGAAATAATTGTAAAAGTTTATAAAATTGATGTAAACTATAAACAATTTTTAAATAAAAAAAAAAAAAAAGAGGGTATTGCAATAGTCCAACCTAGACCCAATGATGGATGTGGTGATGCAGTTATGTTGGGAACAAAATGGCCTAACTGCATTGATCAGCTTAGAGTGGTATGCTGCCGAGGATGCGACGGCATTGACCTGCCTATCCATGGTAAGGCTATGTTCAAGATACACACCCAGAGTCTTGATTACTTGTGACACTGTGATGGGAATGTTGTTGATGGTGAATGAGTAGTACTCCTTGTCGAGTTTACCCAGTGTGGAGGGGGATCCAACCAACAGAAGTTCTGTTTTTTGCTGTTTAGGCATAGCCAGTTTTCCGCCATCCAGGCTTCAATTGTGGAATAGATGCAGTTGAGGGTGTTCAAGTCAGTTGAGTAGTCACCCGTGAGTGGGATAAGCACCTGTGTGTCATCTGCATAATTGGTATATGAGATGCCCAGAGCGTCCAGGATGCTGAACAGGGGTCTAGTAAATAAGTTGTAGAGGGTAGGGGCTATGCAAGATCCCTGTGGGACACCACATTTAATTGGACTGGGGATGGCACTCGAAGAGTCAGAGAAAACCTTCGTAACTCTCTCCTGGAGGAATGAAGTTATCCATTCACATGCCTGTGGGGAGAAGGTGACAGCGAATAAAAGATGATGACAAAGGGTTTTAAGGTCGTCCAAATCAAAGGCTGCCGAAAGGTCAAGGAGAATGAGGAGCACAGGGTTGTCTGCGTCTCTGAGTTCATCAATTAGATTTTTTAGGTCAAGAAGTACCATTTCAGGACCATGTCATGGCTGGAAGCCAGATTGGCTTAATTGCAGAAGGTGATTATCCTCAAGGAATGTTTGAACTTGCAGGTATGCTGCTTTGTTCAGAATCTTCAGCAGAAAGGGGACAGTGGTGATGGGTCTGTAGTTCCCACAGACTGATGAGTCCAGGGAAGTTTTTTTTAGGAGTGGTCGAACCCAAGCCTCCATGAGGGTAGTTGGGACGTGGGCGGACTGGAAGGATGAGTTGATGAAGGCAGTGATGAAAGGGGCGATAGCCAGGGCACAGTCCTTGATGATGTGACCCGGGCATGCGTTACCTTTACAGTTGGACAACTTGATAGATTTTATAAGGGCAATAACTTCAGATTCACTCATGTCCGAGAATTCGAAAGTAGGAACCTGACTGGGAGTGGCAACCTCTGCGGGTGCCGTTGGGCTGGGTGTAAGTAGAGAAGATAGGGCTTTTTGGTGGGCTAACATTTTGATGTGCAAGGTGTCCAGTTTATCAAGCATGGCAGCTTGAATTTGGTTGCACAATGCTTCGTCCTTAATGACGGATGATGGTGGGGCCGAAGGAACCTCCAGCTCCCTGAAAATTGCCAAGATTTCCTTTGCTCCCGAAATAGCGTTGTTGATCCTCATATTAAAGGGTGCTGCTTTGGCCTGGGTGATGGCTGATTAATAGTCTCTGGATATAGCCTTGAAGGCTGCTTTGGTGGCTTCATTGGGGGTTCTTTTCCAAGTGGCAAGCAATGCCCTCTTTTTGGAGCGAAAGTCCAGGAGTCCTTGTGAGAACCACGCATTGGAGTGCTTCGTTTTTTTCCACCTTTTAGAAGGTGTGAGGAGCGATGTTATCTACTGCGAGGATTATGGTCTGATTGAAGGCATTGGCTAGAAGAACATGGTCATTGGAGAAGGGGGGCTGGAGTACTGGTACCGCTAGGTGAGGTAAAAGATTATCTTTAGTCAATTTCCGCAAGCTCCTTGCGAATGCTGTGGGTAGGATGGTGGTGGGAATGGTCGGTCCAGTGGGGGTGTCGATGTGTAGGTTGATGCAGAAGTGGTCGGACCAGGGGATAGGTGAGATGTCAGAGACGACCAAGGGACAGTTATGATGTTCAACGCAAGCCAATGTGCGTCCTTTGATATGTGTGGGCTTGGTGACGACTTGGATGAACCCTAGCATGGTTAGTGCTCTTTGTGGGGTGGAGGCATTGACATTGTTGGTGTCATCTAGCCCAAGGATAAGATCCCCCAAAAGTACTACTTTGTAGCGTTTTTTAAAGTTATCAGATAACGTGTGGATAAGGGCTTCGTGGAAGTCAGTGGATGGACCTGGTGGACGGGAGACAAGATGGAAGGCAATGCTGGAGTTGGGAGAGACCTGAAGTTTAATTAGGAGGTATTCCGTATTCTGTCCTAGATCACCTTGTATTCTCTTGATGTTTAGTGTGTCTTTGGCAGTGATGGCTACACACCCCCCCCCTTTGGCCGGCCCGATCTTATCTAAAGATGGTGTATCCACATGGGACAGCAAGGGAGAGGGCAGGACCCGAGGTAAAAGGACGGGTGGAACAGGGATGAAGAAAATCAAAAATGGTCCTATTAAGTCTTGTGTCATTCGTATTGTGCAAGTGCAGTAACAAGATGTACAGGGGAGTGCGGAGAATGGAGAGGCAGTGGGGAGTGGGGAAGTGCCAGTCACAGCAGAATGCACTAAAGACAGAGAAATAAAGCGCAGGTCGGAGTGGCGAGCGTGCAATTGCTGGGCTAGGCGAGTGCTAAGGGGAGGTCAGGTGGACAAGTGCCAGGGTAAACTAGAGAGTGAGGGGGAAGAAGTTCCATGTGCTAAGTGCTAAGATGAAGCTAGTTGGGCTCAATAGGGGTGCAGGCCCAGCCACGCTAGTGCTGTGGAAGGGACCTTGAAAGGCAAGTGCATGTTCGGGGGTGCAGGGATCTGGGGGGAGACCAAGTGTTGGGGTACACTGGTCAAAGATGGTTTCGTGCCCAGTAAGAATCAGAATGAGCCAGGCAACTAGTCAACAGGATGCAGATGGGGACACTAGCAGGGGGAGAGGGAAGGAAGAAGAGCAAAGGAGGGTCTTGAGAGGTTCCCGGAACTTAAGGAGATCTGGCTCAAGTCTGAGGGGGCAGGGAGGCCATTCCAGAGGGAGGCACCTGCAGAAGATCTAACCCCCCCACACCCACGCTTTGCTTGGAAAAGCATCTGATCTGCAAAGAGTTGGAGCTAGCAGGGTGGTATTTAGGGAGATAGAGTTGGATGTAGTAGGGTCCCAGGCCCCAGATGCAGAGGGACTTACTTTTTCCTCGCAGCAGGAGCCAGGGGAGAAAATTGGCTGGAGAGATAGGACCTGCGCTTGAGGCCAAGGATAGGTCTCGCAGTACCATTCAGGATTAGTTGAAGGGGGCAAAGGAGGATTTAGGCAGATTCCAGTCCAAAATATACTTCACTCCATTGTTCTTTTGTTATATGGTCTCAGTTATGTTACACATATGTTTTACTGTGTCCAAATAATGTCCATTGTCTTCCTATTGTATTGTTTAAGTCTATCCCTATTCCTCAAATGTTCTTAAGCTTTATCCAATATTACATAACCTTTGGACTGCACTTTAGGGCCTTCTTCTGTGTTCTCCTCTTCCTCGTGCTCCAGACCTTTTTCATTCTTTTAAATTCTTGGCACTCAGATTATGGAGTAATCTTTATACTTCGACACTGAGGCCGTTTATGAAGCATCGTAAAGCATCAAAAATACCGCTTACTGTCTGTTGCATTTTGGGATTGTGCTACATTATGGGCAAGCTACTGATTATACCACACACATTCATTCTTTTGTATTTGTTTTATATTTCTCCAATATAGCACCTATACATTGTAAAACACTTTGAATAATGCCAACTGAAGACATACATGTATGAATAAAACAATTTTACTTTATAAATCCTTTAAACATGGCATTTTAAAGAACTGACATTGAAATGTCATAACAAAGGTTTACTTGCAGGAATCCTGACAAATCCAAACAATAATGTTCACATAATTTATGTGCATAGGAATTAACTTAAAATGAGAATCCATTTCAAAGTAACAGACCTGGGAGAGTAATGCTATTATGGGTAAGCTTAGCTGCCTTGTGTTATAGTCTCTTTTGAAGTAGGCCTGAGGGCTCTTGGAGGTTTTATTGAAAGTTGTGGTTTGATATGTGTTTTGTCCTGTGTTCCAGCAATTTCCTTCAGCCATGCTTCTTAAACTGGTTCCTCCGTTCATACATGATCCATTGAAGTGGTTTTAGTGCTAGGGTGATGTTGAAACCAAGTCCGTTCTTTTATGAGTAGATAACACTTGATTGATCAATTTCATTGGCATACTGTTGTCAAGCACTCATCAAACATTGAGAGACTCCAAAGCGCTATCCCTGGTGAACATACATAGAAAAACAATAAAGACCCTTTCCATCAAAATACATTGTTGCAATATATAGCAATAGCTCTATGTCTTGGAGCTTATTGATGCAAGCCCTTTTGTACAATTTGCTGAATTATCAGATCATGGGAATACAAACATAACAAAAATATATAATGCAATCAATTTTGTTTAAAAATACATAATTACACCAACATCTCCAAGTGTCATTTGCACCCCAATAAAGTGACTTGTGCAGTTGGATGTTCGTGCACCAGACTGATCTTTGACACAGCGGTCAGGTGCTGATGCTGGTGATTCGAGCTCCCGTAGAATGACGAGAGCTCTCTAGTGCTCGAATGGCCGTTTTCAATTCTCATATTTTATGAGCTAACCTTTGATTGGATGGTGGCTGCCTTGTATTTCATGGCTAAGGTATTGAAGTTGCTCTTGTTTGCGTCAGAGGGTGTTTTTTCCCAGGCACACTCAGACATTCTTTTAGCGGAGCTGAGTTTTTTGATGATAGTGGTGATCCAAGAATTAGTGTGAGCTCTTGGTTTGGCTTTGTGATTGATCATGGGAGTAACTTTGTTGATGGGCTCTTGGAAGGTTAGGTTGTAGAGGGTCAACATGGATGTTGGGTTGGATGTGGTGTTAAAGTGTGAAGAGATTGGTAGTAACAAGGGGAACATATGTTGCGGTCTGAGGTTCCGATGGCTACTTAAGAGTGCTGCAGGGGTGAGTTGAGGCGAGTTGATGGGCTTAGTTATCACAGCGTTGGAGAATTGAATAACATTGTGGTCTGACCATGGGCATGGGTAGTTGGCTAGTATGTTGGTGAGGCAATTGAAGTCTGCCATCCAGTCCAACATTCATCCTTTGTGATGTGTGGGGTTGGAGATGCGATGCGTGAAGCCTTTCGCTTCGATAGTGTTGGCAAGTGCGAGAGCCTGGGTGTCTGCTGGGTCGTTAAGACCTAGATTAAAGTCTCCCAGAATTATTATTTGTGATAACTGTTTAGTGTTAGTTGCTAGGAGAGAAGCAATGTCTTCTTCTAATGAGCTCACAGGGCCAGGGGGTCTGTAGACCAGGTGGAGGGTGAGGATAGATGTGGGAAAGAGGTTAATTTTAAATGAAATCATTTCTCCCGAGGGGAAGGTGTGGTTGGTGGATTGTCTCAAACTGATGTTATTTTTGCTGATGAGCTCCACTCTGCCTTCTTTGGAAGTCGTTGTATCTTTCATTAGAATGGAATACCCCTCTGGGATGGCCAGGGAGTGGATGGGCCAGCCGCTGGGTGCAGCCAAGTTTCTGTAATGTCAAGGATATCTAGGTCATTGGTCTTAATGAGGTCAGCGATGTGCAGGGCCTGTGCCAGAAGGGATCTAGCATTGATAAGGGCTCCCTTAATGTGAGTGGTGGTATCTGTATGTGCTGTGTCCACAGTGTTGGTTATTGTGGAGTTGGGTTTTGTCAGTTTCTCCTTATCGGATACCGGTGAGTCAGAATGGGTGCCCTCCTTCCGAGGTGATCTGAGGCGCGAGGACATGTTAGGATGTCTGGTTGAGAGGCAGGTATTTGTTCTGGAGGATAGTAGCTCGTTTTTCTGAGCAATGGAAGGGCTGGGGGTGGGGTGGTTTTTTAGGGTGGAGGGTCTAAGGGATGCTAGGCGTATGTTTCTCTATTCGAGGGAGTAAGGTGTCATGCGGGTGGAGATGCCAGAGGGTACAGGTGCACACCTGAACTTTAGGTGGTCAGGAGTTATCAGATGTGAGATGGTGGTGACCGTGAGGGGATGCGCCTTTGGCAGGAAGTGAGTGGATGGAATGTCATGTGAGTTGGGGAGTATATGGGCCATTTGCTGTAGTACTGGGCGTGGAGGGCAGTTATTTTGGCAATTTATTTGAGTGAGAGACCCCCGTGATTCGTGGGTCAAAAGGGGGGCAGGGCATGCCATTGTGGGTAGTCTTGATATGAGAGGTGACCAGGGCTTCTGAAACACTGAAGGCACTCTCACCTCGATGTCAGGAAGATAATGGCTTGTGGTGAGTTTGAGTCTCATATAGCATTGAGTGGTGGCCAAGGGCTAGAGCATGTTAAAGATCAGACATGGCACTGAATGTAAGCCATGGCTAGAGCATGTTAAAGATCATACATGGTATTAAATGGTAGTCAGGGCTAGAGCATGTTAAAAAGCACACATGGCATTGAATGGTAGTCAGGGCTAGACAAAGTTAAAAATCACACATAGCATTGAATGGTAACCAGGGCTAGAGCACATTAAAAATCACGCATAGCATTGAATGGTAGTGAGTACTAGAGCACGTTAAAGATCACACATAGCATTGAATGGTAGTCAGGGCTAGAGCACGTTAAAAGATACATGTGGCATTGGATGGTATCTAATCTGTTAGTGGCAAGAGGTAAGCAAAAATGGCTAGGCATGATAGCTGGAGGGTGTCTGATACCTGTACATGCATAACAGTAATAGAGTTCAGACGGCGTGTTGCATGTATAGGTGAGCTTAAGTCTGAAAGGCCACGGGGGGGGGTTCTCACTATGCTGGTGACAAGTTATGGTTATCCGTAAAGCACGTAATGGGCCGGGATCACAATGAGAGTGGGCTGTGGAGAACCATTACTGTGATAGGGACTGTGAGGGGCTCGGCCAGGAGTCACACAGTTTTCAGAGTGTGCTGTCTTGTTGGTGCCAGAAATGCATGCACTTACGTGAAAATCATTTGCTGCCAGGCTGAGCCTTGCAGGGCGTAGCGGGTAATGTCCAGGGGAGATGGAATCAGGGTGTAAGTGTCTGTTAGGTGTCGCTCTACGCATCACCACGCTCCGACAGCCTCAGACAGGAGCCTTAGGAGTGGGGTCTTGGTGAGGGGGGGCCGGCTTCAACCAGCCGGCTACAGGATTGGCCTGCTAGTGATGAGGCTCCAACCAATCACGATGGCCATATGCTGCTTCATGTGGAAGCTATTCAATTGCAGGTCGGGTGGCCATTTGTAGTGTCATCGCAGTAGGTAGATCGAGTGAGTGTGCAGGACAAAATGAGTTAAATATGCACTGCGCTCTGGATATGGAGTGAAAAATGCAGAACAGTGATATTCGCAGATGAGGTTGTTTTAATCATCAGATTCTGTGGCACGTGACAAAATCAGTCACCATGTCAAGGCATACCTGTAAAATGTGCGGGATGCTGAGTGATGCACCGTTGGGCCTCATGGTGCAAGGGATGCACTCTGCATCTCGCAGGGGGATGAATCCTCCTTCGGGTGTCCGATGGAAGTGGGAGAGAGGGCCAGGAGCCTGGGAGTGGGACCGTGGCTAGGTGGGCCAGATTCCACCTTCTGGCTTCAGGATTGGCCTGCTAGTGATGAGGCTCCAGTTAATCACAATGGCCTTAGGCTGCTTCGTGTGGAAGCTATTCTATTGCAGGTTGGGCGGCCATCTTTGTAGTGTGGTCGCAGTAGGTAGATCGAATGAGCGTGCAGGACAAATTGAGTTTAATATTTACTGCGCTCTGGATATGGAGTGAAAAAGGCAGAGAGGTGTTATTGGCAGATGAGGTTGTTTTAATCAACAGATTCTGAGGCGCGTGCCAAAATCAGTTACCATGTCTGTCAACCATGTCGGATGCAAAACAATCAGAGCTTTGACCTCCTGTGACCTCTTAAAGATTGCAGATTTTGAAGTCCAGAACATACAAACGTATAGTCTTGCAGCCTCATCCCCCCAAAAAAGGTGATTTATTTGCGTTGGAGTCCTGCGCAAAAGTTACTAGAATGGTTAGGTTGAAAATATTGCTCATTTTCTAAAATGAATTAGGCACTGGCGAGACAGATATGCAAGTATTTACAATTGAGTTCATTGTATAGCCAAATATTGTGTTTGCACCATCACTACATCATATGAATAACTGATGTTTTAGTTTGTCAAGAAAGACATTAATAGTGAACAATTCTCAGAACACTTTGGTCCAAGTTCACAAGGCATTCCAGTGCAATCCCACCAATTCTCAATGGATATCAAAGGGTAACTCGAAAGTACAATGCAGTACACACTTCTGCTGGGTGATGTAAATCAGATAAAGAGCCTGTCTGTCAAACTAATCACAAATAACAGTCAACTAAGGAAATGTCACCCCTATAGTGGCAAATACACTTACCTACACTTATACATTAAAACTGCTTAACTGCTCGGAGCGTAGTTATGGCCAGTAGTCTACCTTTCCTACACTCCTCGTCCCTTCCCCTCTCAAACGTCCACCCACCTTCACTGTATTTAGATCACACCGCTATATAATTGTATGACCCACTTGAACTCAGTATTGTATAGTAGCCTGTCTGTTCTACCCTCCCCCCACCAACCATTACCCTATTTGTGTAAGGCACTTTGAAAAAGGAAGGATTGTCGTCAGACATGAAAGAGTTACCTTCACTGTTATATATTATTTGCACGTATTCCTGCACTTACCCTGCTCTGTGCAGGCCTGTATCATTCAGAAAGTCAACGGCTCTGCATGACTGTTGTTTTTTCCCCAACTGTCCCCCATGCCTCCTCCTTGAGTGCTTTGAAAGACTCCTCTGTGTATAGGCGCTATACAAATAAACAATAAATAAATAAATAAACACAATTTCAAAAAGTTAAATTAAAGTAAACTGTGCTGGTTTATTATTCTAATGCAGTTGTGCTCTAATGTGGTGGGTTCACATCGCATTTTGTCCATTTGGTGAGGTGGGTGGAGCTTTGTAGATTGTGACACCTTGGAATGTGGGAAACAACACACAAGCGACCCTCGAACACACTGTGTCATGTTGGCATCTATGAGACTGTCAATTCTGACACTAGCACCGGCAGGGGTGAAGTCATCAGATTTCTAATGTCAGCTAGCTACATATCCAGCTAAAGACATCCCCCGGCAACACACATGTCAGCATATTGGTTAAATCAAAGATGCCTCAACACAGCATCTTTTCTCCAGTCTGCTTTGCATTACCACTTTGGACTCTTATGTGCAGCAGAACACGTTTTTTCCAATGAGCCTCACATCCCAACATTAACAAAAGTATCTCTAGGCTCATCTTGTAATCCCAGTCACCATCCCACACATCTACTTCTCTTATAGGACAAAACACACCAAATGGGCATGCAAATGTCAGCTGTGCTCATTATAACATACATTA
This sequence comes from Ambystoma mexicanum, assembly GCF_040938575.1. Lineage (NCBI taxonomy): Eukaryota > Metazoa > Chordata > Amphibia > Caudata > Ambystomatidae > Ambystoma > Ambystoma mexicanum. The sequence continues at coordinate 1,061,758,842 of NC_090933.1, read as the reverse complement.
ACATCACATAAATTCATGCACCCTTTGAAGATTGAACACCCAGGGCCTTATTACTAGTTTGCCGGCACCCTTGATTCGGATCATCAAACTACTGGTTTGCATGCTGGGGCAGCTGCACCCGACAGGTCTGACCCTGCTGGGCGCAGCGGCTTTGGTAGGCAGACCGGTCACAGAAGGGCTGGAACTGTTAGCAATGTTGCCAGTGCCTCTGAGTCCCCTCTATATGGGAATGGGGACTTACATTTTACCGGCACCTGACTTCCCGGGCCGTCATAGTTGTAATCTCTCAGTGGCACCAGGAAGTCAGATGCCGATAAAATGTTACGAGTCTGGCGGGAACCTGCCGGTAGCACCGGCAGGGTTACCGCTGGACTCATAACTATGCCCCAAGTTGTGCTAAAATGTACACAGTGCATGACAGATCTGTAGGTCTTGCCAACCATAACCTTAGTAATACCTGACTGGCTTAAAACCTTTTTCAATAACAATTATTGCAAGTACTGTGTTATGCATGAAAAGAAACCGGATGCACTTTCTCACATGTTTATAGTTGGTTGTGTTGGCTTTTATATCCTTCTTGGTTTGTTCTCTGACAGATGCCTATATTCTCATCCTGATGCAAACCCTCAGTTGTTTTCCTACCATTAATTTTAAATCAGTGATTATAACTGGCTGGCATTGTTCTCGTGGTTTAATGCTTACATCGCACTCTTAACTTGCTGACTGATCTCAAATTCTGCTGGCTATCTACAGAATCAATCGTTAAATCCTACATCTTAATGCTTATTAGTGTATCTTTTATTACTTGACAGGCATCATGTTACTTTCTCTTCTATAGTTAGGGTAAATCACAAGCCTTACATGTGCCTACCTAATTGATTGTTTATATCAAAAGAGATAACCCAGCAAACTATTGCCCACGCTCTCATCTGCCTTTCATTGGAAAACTATGTGTGAAGATCATCAACCAACAGATATTAAAAAAGAGTGTCCAAAACAATTTTCTTTAAAACTACCAGTCCAGCTTCAATCCCAGATGCAGCACTGGGACTGCCACCATCCATGTCAATCATGGTGACTTTGGCAGCATTAACAAAGGAGACCCCCTGCCTGACCTCACTGCCACATACGACACAGTTGATCACAAAACACTGCTCAACACTCTGTCCAGCACACAGAATTCAGAGCCTTCTTATTTCGCTTGATTGATTGCTAGCACACTTATTTACACTTTCTCATTAACATGGCCAGCTGTATATCCCAATGATGGCATGTGACAGGGTGAGTGCCGCAAAGATCCACCCTATGAAGAATCATCGTCAACTTCTATATAGATCCAATGGGGGCACAACTTTATGATCTCAAAATCCAGCAGTATGGTGATGACACTGTGCTCTGTATAAGAGCCATCTATGTCGAGAACAGCTTTCAACTAAAATACTGCCTATCCTATAGGCAAGCATGTATGCCACATGCCACATGCCTATCCAAAATGAGAGACGGTGTCCTGTCCATCCCACTCCCTCCTCCTGCATTCTACACTCCTACACCTACACTACCTTCATCCTTTGCCTCTATCTCTCTCTGTAGTCAAACTAATACTGGATACGTCCTATCTTTACTGATGAACACTACCCCCTCCCTTGTGCCATATCAGCCTCTCTTGCACCTCAGCTAGTCAAGACTATTGCCCCTTTAGTGGCTTCTCACCTTGCTGAGCCCTTCAACTTGTCCATCGACTCCACTTCTCTCCTCTATTTTCAAAAGAGCCACAGTCATCCCTCTCCTAAAAAAGAATGGGGCTTGCACGACCCTACCGCCTAACCTTCCCTCAAAGGGTTGTGTTCAACAGTCTTACCAATGTTGTAGACATCTACAACGTCTGAGACCCCCTAGAGGCAGGAATGCGCTCCTCTCATTCCACAGAAACTGCTCTCATGAAAGTTTCCAAATTCATTGCCTCTGCTAAGCAATCCAAACTATCCTCTATTTTAATTCTCCTTGATCTGCCTGCTGCCTTTGACACTGTCGACCATTCTGATCTCTTTAATACTCTATTTCTTCTTGGGATTCGTGATCGAGCTCTTGCATGGATTACCTGACATCTTGCCAACTGTCTGCCTCCTGGAGCAACAACACCTCTCAACTCACTCCTCTAACTCTGGCTTTCCAAAAGACTCTGTCTTGGGTCCTCTCCCTTTTCACTCTACAGCTCTGCTCTTGGGGCACTAATCTCCATTTTTGGATTTTCATGCCAATTCTTTGCAGATGGCAACCAAATATTCTTCGCTTTTCCTGAACTCTCATCTGATCTGTCTATACACATTTCTAACTGACTCACTGCCATAAAATATTGTGTGATTTTGCACCCTGTGATGTTAAACTCTATCAAAACAGATATGATTTTCTTCCCTGACAAATACTCTCTGTTATCTCTTCCGCCACACATACAGTTCCCACCTATCACTCTCCCGATCCTTCTTTAGCTAGTGATGCTGAGTCATCAATGGCCATTTTCACAACTTCTCTATTTTCATCTCCAAAATTGCAAAATTGCCTCAATCACCCAAATATGAGGAAAATCAGGCACCCCCTTCCTTTCAACGTGACCAAGTATCTGTTACCCAATCTTGTCTTCTCTAAACTGTGCGAGCATCATCATCGGTCTACCCAACTATGATTTCTGTCCCCTTGACCAGATCATTAACTTGACCACCAGGACTCTCTTTGAAATCTTTCATTTTCCACCTACTTCCTCATATTATCACCAGGCTGGATGGCTGATAATTCAAAACATGGACAGATTAAAATTTTTGCTGCTGGTTCACAAATCTATCCATGGCATGGCATCACGGTATCTATCATCCTCTATCCAACTCAACAAGCCTTCTCATAATCTCTGTAGAACCTGATAAAATAAGAGGCCTGATCAGTTATCATTAGAGAATCATTACACAACCATTACCCATCATTACCTATTTTTAGAGAAACATTACCCATTTAGGAATCATTCCATTATTGTATTCTGTTTAGTTATCCATCATCTGATTAGTACTGATTAGGAGTACATGAAATAGCAGCATTAGACTATCCACATAAATAGACTGCCACTTTGTATGCATTTGCTTTTAGAATGACACGCTGTCATATTTTAAATGCCATGTAGAGCCATTTAGAAACACGGTATATTTGTAGAGTCACATGTAGAGATGTTGTTATGTATCATGTATGCATTGTAGAGACACCACGTATTGAGTGTGCACTTAGAATGAAGTCTGCATATATGTAGTGCTTGCCATTGTGAGAGAAAGTCGTAAATGCTAGAAAGCATTTAGCTGGCATTATAGAGCCATTTTGAATGGAAGGAGACACAGAAGCGCCACTGGGCTCTGTGCAAAGTTGTTATGAATTAGTGTGAAAGATTGGAATGCAAACAGAGATAACACAACCCTTGTCCGAGTGGAGAGCGAAGGAGGTCTAATCAGCCTTGGGCTTGGTGTTCGCGGAGACAGAAAAGGTGGGGGCCACATGGAAGGAGTGCTTTTGCATGGAGAATGGGAGAGGCGCTTTTGCAGAGATTTGCATGCACGAGAAGGAGAGATATCATGGTTTGTGAATGGAGAAATATAAAGATGGAATAGATGGTGTATTTCAGGCAGACAGAAGGCCATGCTAGTAGACATGATGGCAAATGTCACATTGACACAGAACACGACCAGAACACGGAGTGATTGCAGTGAAAGTACATGCTACACAGACATTCAGGCACTGCCTGAATATAGAAATGCTGACAGACAGAAAGAGACATTCTTAGCTTAGAGAACGAAATAACCATAGGGATTTGTATATGTCATGGAATAGTATAACCAGAGGTGAAGAGAGGGGAGTTTTTAGATGTTGATGGAGTTCGATGAGAGAGAGGTGTTTTGGTGTGGCAGTAATGCTGTCTTGGCAGACGAGCTTGGGAGAGATCAAGAGGTTGGCAAAGGCTTGAGGCAGTTCAAGTGACCAGATCTTGAGAGGCAGACATTGACTGGCTGGTTGCAGAGTTGTGCATAGAGGAGAGACTTGACAAAGACAGATCTGGAGAGGGGAGAGATGCACATGCAAATGGGAAGTATGGTTTATGGCCTAAACTGATTGATTAAAACAGATACTCACACAGAGATAGTTGGGGTAATCAGACAGGGATTGTCTAAGAAGGTGAGTGTGAAGCATTGTATGGAATGGAGAGGAATGCTGAATGCTGGCACTTGCCATATGTATATTGCATTAGAATCACAGGCTTGCATTAGTAGCCTGTAAGGCTTATAGTTATCCACTGCATGGTAGATTTGCACCAAAAGTATGAAAGGTGCAAATTCAAGTTTGCATTTTCAGTAGTGTTTGCATCTTGCATTGTTATGTATGAATACATGTATTCTATTGTTATAATTGAATCAATTTATGTGTTTTCTTTCTGTCTTGTGTTTTGTGTCCATAAGAGTAAGATAGGTGTATGTTGGTAGGCGTAAAATAGGAGTAACACAGTGCACATAGGCTCTTAGATACGAAAGCAGGGGGGTATAGTGATCCACCCCCCCCCAGGGATTGTCTAAGATTGTCTAAGACCTGTGCATGGTTACCCAGGGGGGCTAGACCATGATAGGATTTGTTTTAGGACTAACATACCCTTGTGGCACCTTGCCCTCCCTGGGCTTCCCCTTGCTTCCACTCGTTCTCTCTTCTTGTTCCACTTGCATTGAATTCTCTTTCTCCAGACATCTGAGAAATAGTCCTTACCGAGTTGTTCAAAACCAAACTAATAGCTTGCATCCTCACCACCGTGTTACCTTCTTAACCTACCTCACATCTGCCTTCTAGCTAGTGATGCTGAGTCATCAATGGCCCTTTTCACACCTTTTTTACTTTCATCTCCAAAATTGCAATTGCAATTGTACGTTTTTGAATATCTAAATGTGCCTTTACCATTCAAGGTCACATGTGTGGTGTGTGGCAGAGTGTGTGTGTGTGTGTGCATGGCTTGCTTGGCACATGAGCGTGTGTATGTGTGCATGGATGAATTCAGTGAGATGTGCCTGTACACTTGCAGATGTGTGTGTGTGTGTGTATGTGTATTTGCCCACACACCCATTGATGAAAGGATTGAGAGGTGTTCCATCCCAAGTGCATTCATCTGTATGAGTGACAGCATGTGTGGTGCCACAGTAGAGATGGTGTGTGGACCCATGGATGTATGTTGACTTTAAGGGTGCTGATGTGTCAGTTGGGTCCCGACAATTTGCTTTGATGATGGTTTGGTTGTTGTCCCTTTACCCTGATAATATCTGAATGTAACCTGGTGAACTGTAGAACTAACAATTAAGAAGCTATACTTTGTACATTGTACATGTAAAAATGTACACATTTACGAAATCTATTTAAAATTTTCCATAGAGCATTTTCTTTTCTCCTGATAATTTATTGAATGCCGGTTAGGTACAACATATATGTTATATAGTATGGAAATAATGTCTTGAAATGTGTATGGGTTTAACAAGACCATTCATTAGAAGACGTACTAATTTGTCTTTATCCAGCACATCTCAGATCCCAAATAAAGGGCTGCAACTGTTCAAACTTTGTGTTGGCCACCCAATCAAAAGCATCACATTTGAACTTTTCTCAGCGTCTTCCTCGGTTTTCACACCAGGTTTGGAACAAGATTGACTGCACGCATCATTCAAACATATTGGCATGGTTGGAAAATGGTACTGTACATGCAGATTGTTACCAAAGGAACCCACACACCAATATACAGTGTCCCATCACCATAATGCCCCAGGAACACTACAGATGTGTTCACAGGGCCCAATAACTGCTTCAGCCCAATTACAACAGGGAACATTTATTCTGAATGAAATCCATACATCAGAGTGTCTTCAAGGCCACCTTGCCTCACATTGTTGGGCTGTGGCACCAAGACTCCCTCCCTGATCCTCCCTGGTCCTCACCCTCAGAGCTGTGAATTAACTTTACAGTTACATAAAGCACTATGCAAGAAATGTGCATATGTGTTGGCTGTAATGTCAGACACACAGTCTCTGCACATAGAAAAGTTTATAATGCCGTGATTTCATACCAAATGGCAGCTGTGTTGGTGCAGGATTGAAAGTCGCCTCTCAGTTCATTTAGCTTATTCCTACTTTCTGCTATGAGTTACACTACCCAAATTTGGTTCCCATGCCATCAATCAATAATTCACTGAAAATGTCTTACACACAGAAACCTCATAGAACACATAATAACTTCAACATAATGGTGCAGTAGTAATGAACTCTGTCAAGGCAATTAATATTGTACTCAATGTCATGTACAGTCTATTATTAAATGTTCTCACTGCAGTCTACTGATTTCCCAAACAACTCAAAACGGTTTGAGGCCAGAGCAGTAGCACTATACACATGTCTATAATATAACACGGTCACTCCAGTTGCAGATGCATAGATGAGATGTTATCATGGAAGTTTTCATCTGGTAGGACATGCTTGTTCAAAAATATTTCGACTCAATAGGGCACTTTGAGGTTAAAGCTCAGCACATATAAATCTATTAAAAAAACTCGTGAACGTGAATTGAACTTTGCCAAACGTATACATCTTTTCTGAATTTCGATGCTAAAAAAAGTATTGTGGCACAATATAGAGAATCATTGATATGTCTTTATTCTTTCATGTGTTGCTGATATCACGACTAAATTATGATATGATATGATATGATATGGCATTTTTAACGCGCCTATACACAGGTGTTTTAGATTTGGAAGCAGTAATGTAAGACATAACCGACTTAGTGTTATAGGAGTGATGACAATATGTTAGGCAATGTCCAATTCAGAGCAATTCAAATGTTTATAGATGATGCACATGAAAGTTGAAAAAACTGATATAAAGTAAATTCCTCTTGAGAAAAACACTGAAAATAAAATGTGTAGACTCACGGAAATGGAGTTCCCTAGACATGAGTATGCCTTTGTCTTTATTTGTTTTGACGTAGTCTTCCTCTAGAAAAGGGATACAATGAATCGTTATCTTTGCATAATTACATTTCTCTCAAAAGGCAAGTACCTCCCAGATAATCTGTATGCAACAAAAAGGAACTCTGTATAATGATCTGACATGCAACCCAGAGTTCACCTCGAGGTAACTGAGATTACTTTGGATCCCAGCAGGATTGATGGAGCTGCACTAAATAGCCTGGGGGGTTCAGGATTATAAAGTAGACACATCAGAAGCATGTGCAATATGTATATTAGAGCCTTCTCTTACTCAACCTATCCATTCCCGAAATCTAGAGGTTTTGGCCAAGCCATGCCATGTATCAGTCCTCCCCTATTTGACCACATTATTCAGCGAAAGCTCAGGGGGGTTTACAAAATATCCCAGTGCCACTGGAGGCCTGGCTCCTGCAGCTTGTAGATATTGATAAGCGAAGCGTAGGCAATCACTTTACAATGTTTGTCAGAAAGGGATGTCTTTTTCGAGCAGCCCAACATTAGTCAGCTCTTGCTGTGACATCTGTTCTCTCCCTGGAGTGCAGCGTTACCAAAAGCCAGGCTACTTGTGCTGCAGGCGGAACGGAAAAGCTGTTTTGCTTTCAGCTTTAATATTTCCAGATGGTTGGAACCTAGCAGACTTCCTCTGCATCCCTGCAGCAGCCAATGTTTCTCGCAGCTGTAAATAAACTGTTGTTTTGTCTCTAAGGTAGAGTATGTTACAGTGCAAATTGCAAGAACAATTGGGGCAATTGATTCTCTCTGGGCCAGTCCTATCAGCTGGGGAGCAGCTGGACAATGCACACCGTTTACTTGACCTTTACAAGCTACTTATACATAACCATAATCCTGAAGAGATGTTCTGTGTAACAGAATGCTATAGGTTGTGGGTTTCTGATATGTTCGAAGTCAAACACAACCTTAAAAAAACACACAAAAAACTATGGGGGGTATTTGTGTTCTTCAGCCGTTTTGTATGATAATAGCTTCTTCTGACCATGTCACCTAAACCTAGATTTCCACTGTTAAACAGTGCACCACATTTTGGTGTAGCCAATGAGCGATTTATCTCTCAGCTAGAGCTCATGTGTCCAAAAAAAAGGCATTGAGGTGCCAAATGACACTCACATGAGGTCAGAGATTGATGCAGCAAATGTCATTGACAGTTTATTTCACTGCACTGTTTCATTAGTGTCTCACTGCATCTAAATCTATGTGTTTCATGTGAGAAGGCAGGTTAAGTCAATCACCCCCAGTCCCTGCATCATGTTCCCTACGTCCCCACTTGATCCTCACCCAATGAGAGTTTTCTTGGTGTGCTTGGGACAAGGGCTGAGAATACTTTGGAGCAAACGCCACGAACCCATTACCCAGTGATGTAAGTGAAACATGAGCAAATCAGAGTGCATTCTGGAACACGAGGTCGTCCATTTTGGAAATATAATCCAGAGAGAGCATCTCACTGGGTCAAATAAGAGCCTTTCGGGACATGTAATGCCATCTGTGAGGCTTTGGGTAAAATTGTAACTAACACTAATCTGTACAGATTGAATTTTGGGACGTATAATATGACATGTCTTCAGGATTGAGTTTGGCTGAGCATATTATGGGATGGTGTTGAGGAGCTCTTCTGGCAGGTGGAAAGGTTGGTGCTGATAACGAGCAGTGCAGTAGGCCCCACTGAGTGTGGGTAGTGCTAAGTAAGATCACCCAGTGGGGGTCGCTCTTGTGTACTGTAGCTTGGAGACAGTAAGCAGTTTTTGCTCAAGCAACTTTATGAATGTACAATTTTAAGTAGTAAACAAGCTGGGTGGCCAGTGGAGAGGGGAGTAGTGGGAGAGTCTGGAAGATAAATTGCAAGGCTCAAATACGGGAAATTGAATGACAAAAACAAATTGAACCCCACGTCCCCAAAAAAGATAAAAAAATGTTTTCTTTTAGAGCGGTTTACAGTCTCCATCCTCTAAAGGAATGGGATACTGAAGAAGCACTTGCAATATCTTTCATGTGACACATCACACACGGTGCCAGGAGTTATGCCTGGCCTTTGCAAGGCAGCCTTCAAGCTTGGTGAGTCTCTGCCCCAATTACAGGAGGTTTGGTGGGTGGCCAAAAAAAAATGGAAAATCAAGAAGAATTGTCTGCACTGTCAAAAATGTTGATGCACAATGTTGGCAATGACTCCCTTTTAAAAGTTTGTTTAAGCCTGGACTCATAAATCCGAGTGAACCCCCCCCCCCTGCCCAAGCTCAGTGGAGCTTTCACCAGACTTACTGAAATTAGTCTCGCCAATTAAATGCCCTGGGGAGTGAAATGGGAGTTCTGTGAATGGGATTATGTCACTATTTGGGGGTTTCATTTTTGTTTAGAACTCATAGGAGGCCTGACACAGAATACCTGGGAGGCACATCTATCAATGCATTGAACGTGATCCTTGAATCGATTGTTAGACTGCATGACAGCATTAGCCATGAGGTCTGTCAAAATTCGGCAAAGTTGGAAATAATGCTAAAAATCATAAATGAACGAGTGTACGATCAACTGGTCAATGCTAAAGATTGTCCCCAACTGAATAATTCTCCTGAAGATGTATCACTCGAAGTCCAGGTAGAGACAGAGGATAGGCAAGAAAATAACTTAGTCCAATCAATGGTGAATCTGGCTGACCTCTTGAGGAGCAGGAAGAGCATGTGGTGGAAGCAGAGGAGCTAGGAGAAAGTGGAAATGAGGAGTCTATAGAAGGAAAATCTCCTAAGAAAAAGTTGAAGAAAAAGGGGAAGGGCGGGGAAGACTCTAGTTAGCACCAAAAAGAAAATAAAGAAACAGAAGGCTCCTAAAATAGAGCTCTATTAAATCATTTCAGGCGCTATTCAGCAGATCGGCAATGATCCACAAACAGCTGGTTGACAATGAGGATTTGGAAAATTCTAAGAAGCAAATATCTAAGAAAGGCAAATGGGGAAAGAAAGTCACAGTTCCTAGCTCCCAAATGGTTGAGAGTGAGTATAACTTTCTAAACATAGAAAAACAAAATGGTCCGTAAGCAAAGGCTGATAATTCTGATGGAGATTTGACTCAACTGTTCTCCCTAGTGCTGAAAATCATAAATGGGTGTGTCCGACAAAGCAGCCAGGTGAAACCAATCCCAAGGGCCACGTTTTAAAAAATCAGAAACCTAGGTCCAGGAGCAACAGAAAACATCATTGCCATTGAAAAATCGGATTTGCTCCCAAAAAATCGGGATTGACAAATTATTTTCAAACACTCAGTTGGATGGCCTAATCCAAGAAAGAATGTTATTGTTGTTGGCTATCCCCAAACTAGGAATATTAACATCTTCAGACATTGCCAAAGTACAAATCCCAGATGACTCTACACTAAATTCAGTGATCCTTCAAGTTCCATCTAAATTGGTCTCAAATGTAATATGGAAAGAAGCTGAATCAATCAAAAAGTCTGGGATTTGATGTGTTCCCTGTGGATCAAAGTCCAGTGAAGAGGCTAGAGCAAAGGGGGACAGGCCATTCAGTCTTAAGGGGTTTTGCAAATCTCCTAAGTCCAGGGGCATCAAGACGCTGTTGCAGCCAGTTACATACAAGAGTAAAAAGCAAACAAACAATCTTGTGCAGTGTCTTACAATGTTCGCAGGCCCAGTGGGTGTTTCATAGACTCGATTCCCGGTCGCTTATTCCAAGTTCCGAGCGCCAGACCTTGGTTTTAGGCAAATAGCCAAGTTTTAAGGCCTTCCAGAACTGCTAGTTGCCTTGGGGGTCTGCCTTTGACTATGATGGGATTTTAAAACTAAACTTTTAAACTAGCGGTGGGCCTTTAAGAACTAGTGTAGCAAGACAAGCAAAGGATTCGGTGTTAAAAGACGATTGGTTATGACACCCTATAGCATTGTCAGCTCTGTGTTTTTTGTCTTGTGTATCATGAAATTCAAGGTCATTTAACAGCATTCTAAAATGGGCGACCTCTTATAGAAATGTATAACTCAGAAAGCTAGGAACGGGCCAAATGGTCGCCCTTCTGGAGACTTGTTGACAGCTATAAATAACAAGCTCAAGCTATATATAAACATGTGTGCTGATAATCATGAGGGAATTTTGTCAGTTGCCCTTATGGGTGATAATAGGATTGGGATGGGGAATGTTTTAATAACTATAAAATGCATATTTTAAAGGTTGACGAAGTCCAGTTTATCGATAATATAAATCAAATAATGATGTCTTGGAATGAAAGAGAAAAGGGAGGCAAGTGATTTTGATGGGATATGTAAACTGCTTATGTTCAGCAATTTTTCACTATTATGGCTCAACATGCGACCCTGCTGCATCACAATACAGTTGGTGCTAACACAGGATTCAGACCTGTTTTTCCAAGGTCCTGGTCAAATGTCTCAGTGTGAAGCCATTTAGTATGGCAGGACGGACAGAAGCAGTTTATTGTGAAGCACCCACTGCAGCAGTGGTTGACATTGTGCACAACTCTCATCTTCTCCACCTAGGGTACTCTTTCTGAGTGAGTGTAAACACACACTTGGCAATATCCATGTTCTACTCAAATGCCAGAAAATGTATCTATTCATAAATATGTTATGATTTGGTGGGCACCTCTTGTTGGGCATTACCTGTGTGAGAAAACATAGTCATACAAACAGATGTTTGTAAGGTCACAATACCACCCTTGGTCCCCTTTTGACAGATACTGTTCATAATTCCAACCAAGAAGGATTTATTGCCAACCACAAGATGGCTTCACATGTTGCACATTATGTTATGCTCCAGAGGAATAGCGTCCTGCAACCCGCACATCAAAACAACCCAACGGACTCAACACGCTGCATTGCAACTTTTCCCATTGCCGGTAACACTCCTAATGTACTTTCCAAAGTACCGCTCTGTCTTCCCTAACATTCCCTCTTGTTCTGTACCTGCTTCCTTCTCTTCCTTGTTTCCTTCAGTTACGTGAGCTTCCCCTTTTTCTTGATTCCATTTTACTTACCCTCCTTACCTTTCCCGTGCTTCTTGAACCCTGACAACGGGTTTCATTCAGCCTCCAACCCTATCTCACAAAGTCCCGTTGCCCTCCCGCTCTGCTAACTGCAACCTTTGGTCTTCAGGCCTGTTCTTTGTCGAACAATACTTCACACTTCATGAATTCCACACAGCACTAAGGTTTTCGTTTACTCCGTTGGAGTTTTTCTTGGGTTTTGCCTCCCCCATTGCCATGCCGGTTGGTAGCATTTCAGACAGTCCTGGCATCGGGTGAGGAAAGACATTTCCTTCATCACAGAAGTACCTCTGCCAAGAAGCCCAGTAAGCAAAAGTCTGAAAGCGTTGGAATTATCTCATCACAGTCTACTTGGGAGCAGGCCTGAAACACGGCTGTATATTGAGCCTTGAGTGTACAGCCTAAAAAAAGATACGGTTAGAACTACATGATCTGTCAAATGGCCAGCAATAAATATATTCATATATTTGAAGGTGCATATGTAACCACTACCTGCCCCCATTTTCCAATTGGAGAGAATAGCCATGAATGTCATCAGACCCATCAAACTGTTGAAGAGTGGGTTTTGGTACATATTTCAAATTTTGGACTACTCAACTCATTGCTCAGAAGCATTCTCCTTTTGTAAATCTTGAAGGTGTCAATGCTGTACTTCAAAGGACTCCATTTTCCTCCTGGAATTTTAACCGCCAAGATATCGGGGAAAGGAAGAATCGCTTAACGACCAAGACACTAGTCACCTTCAAATTCCAAAGACATAAATAGGATTTTCAGCATGTATTGAGGAAGGTTGCTTTCACAGATGTGTGAATTGGGATGTCTTGCTACTCTAATCAATGCACCTCAAACTTCCACAGGCTTTCTTACATCTAAAATAGAGTTGACACCAATCAGGAAGAAATCGCCTAATACCAGGAATACCAGGGACAAAATATAAGAGAGACCAACCACGGATTGACTAAGCAATCAGTTGACAAGAGCGTGTGATGTCACTTCCAGTTTGTGGCTTCATTTCCTGTCCGTGACATATCTTTCTGTGACCATCTTGATTCAGTGACATCCCTTCCTGCAGCCATCTTGGTTCAGTGATATCAGTTCCTGTGGCTATCTTGGTTCGGTGATTTCCCTTCCTACAGCCATCTTTGTTCAGTGACATCCCTTTGTGTGGCCATCTTCAGTCGTGCCAATTTCCAACTAAAGGCTACAAGAGACTCCTCTGGGAACACCAATCAGGAAGAAATTGCCTCATTCCGGCAACAACAGGGAGAAATCAGAGAGACCAACCACTGATTGACTATCAATCAGGTGACAAGACATCTGGCATCACATCTAAACACCCGAAAGATGTCCAGTAAATGGAGGGACAGTAAATGGTGTAGACCAGCTGTTAACCAGCTTTTCTATGTCCCTTTGCCTATTTGTTTTGCTTTCACCTTCCTCCATTCTGCACCTTTGAGTACCCATAGCTTGCTAATTACTGTACTGTCTCTCCACACAGCAATATTCACTGTGAGGAACCAGGAATGAGACCTGGACACAGAGGATTCATGGTATTGGTTATATACTTTTATTAAATAATAAAAGGGTTGGAAATGCCTCACTGCCCCTAATACAGGCAGTGTGTTAAGTTTGTGCTTGGGTTCAATGAGTACAGGGAGTCGTTCTGCTTGGGTTAACTTCTTTACTAAGTTGACACAGGAGGTATGTATATATGAAGCAAATAGGTTAAGTAAGTAAACAGGGAGAGACATCCACCGGCCCCCTTATCCTTTAAGTTTCAGGCCCCAACTGACAAATGTAGAACACATAGGCACACAGCATTCATAACATTCCACACCAACATTCTGTCAGGGACTCAGGCATGTATACCAATCAAACAAAGGTAAACACAGACATAACACATCTTCCCCCTTTATAAAATCAGGAACACAACAGAAGATGAAACAAAGGAAGAAGGCCAAAGAACTCTAGAGAAACAATCCATGAGAGACATCCAACCCAGACTGTACTCTCCACCACCAATACTTCCATACCTAACAATATGCTAAAAGCAAAACTGCTCAACTCCACCAGACCTTAAACTAGCTTACTAATAAGCTAAACTCCAACACATACATGCATCCAACTCCGTAGCGGGCCCACAACGGACATCAAACACAGGGAACCAGCCCTCACTCGCAAAACCAAACCAACAACTCGGACACCATACCATCATCATCCATAATCCCTTAACAAGATGTGCAAGGCCACCATAAGTCGTTAAACACCTCCAACTGTTTCCACCAACACAGGATACCAATTTCTACAAATAACAACATCAGCATATTTCACGCTCTCAAATTAGCGTGAGTGGGACACACATCCCAATACACTAGGACAAATGTCGGAACCACTAATCCCAACACAACTCAGCAACAGTGTAAGAACCTCAAATCACCACAATGCACGTGGTGCAATTACACCAAATCACTGAAGTGCACCTAGCACGAAGGACACAAATTTCACCAAACTTGCACCTTTTTTTACCGGGACACACATCCCATTACACACATCACACCAAATGCACCTAGTGCGAAGGATACCAGTTCCACCAGAACCAGAACCTTTTACCGGGACCATACATCCCACCTAAACACCAAATAGTCAGAATGCACCTAGTGCGAAGGATATCAGTTCAACCAGAACCAGAACCTTTTACCGGGACCATACATCCCACCTAAACACCAAATAGTCAGAATGCACCTAGTGCGAAGGATATCAGTTCAACCAGAACCAGAACCTTTTACCAGGACCATACATCCCACCTAAACACCAAATAGTCAGAATGCACCTAATGCGAAGGATACCAGTTCAACCAGAACCTTTTACCGGGACATACATCCCACCGAAACACCAGATAGTCAGAATGCACCTAGTGCGAAGGATACCAGTTCAACCAGAACCAGAACCTTTTACTGGGACCATACATCCCACCGAAACACCATATTGACAGAATGCACCTAGTGCGAAGGATACCAGTTCCACCCAGAACCAGAACCTTTTACCGGGACCATAAATCCCACCCAAATAACCAAAATATTGTTAACACCACAACACAAACACTTCAATCACCACAAATCTCTTACCATACAAGCAAAGATAAATTGAGAGTATAAGAATGGTAAGCGGGAGTTCAACACTACTACCGAGTCCATATTCTTTACCCTACAAAGTCCTTTATGTTTGATGAACCTGTGAATGTAAGATATCGTTAACCAAAATAAAATTACATAGTACAACTCATTATGTCACACATAAGATACTCACAAAGAGGCCACGGCAAATCACCCTCAACATCACTCACTTTCAAAGCCATTCAACCTTGCAAGCCATAACAACAACTCTGCAAAGAAATGAGCTAACCAGGCCTCACATGACATATTAAGCTCTTCAGGATCTTAATACCACAGTTACACTTTAGGATATCATCACAGCAATACATATCCTCCTCTTTTCTTTTCTTTTAACAGAGAAAAACAAGACCCCAATCTGCAGAAAAAACAATCAGCAGAGCGTCTTTAAACTTGTTGAAATGTAAAAGCTCAACTGAAATGGCAGCTAACCACCATATTTCCCATTTCTCCTCAGAAACGTGGCCCTTTTACTGTGAACGTGTATTAGGACAGTACCATTTTCAAACAAAGGTTGCTGCACTCCACTTCTCACCAGCAGCATCAGTCTTTAAAACGCCCAAAAAAACTGCCCCAAAATAAACATTAACAGTACCTTGTATCTCCAAAACGGTAACAGTCGATGTTGTTTTAATTAAAACAAAAAACAAAATTGAGATAGAAATCCAGTTCAAACCATCTCTTCACCATGCTGTAGTGCAGTATGTGCGCATATTCCAATGCTATCCTAGAAGAATCTTTAACTCACAGAACATTTACTTGTTGACCCAAAATATGTGTAAACCAATTGCTGAAAAATGATTCCTCTCGCATTCAAAACAACACAAAATACCTGCGCCGTATTGTTGACATCTGCTTGAATCCGGACGCACATTAAACAACACAGCGTTTGTTTCCTGAAGTTTCCCTTGGTGACCGAAGCACGTTAGTGTACGTTGAAAGGTCCCCTTTTTTTTTCACTTTGCTCATTGCCTTTACTTGATTGTCAGCACAGAATGCGGAACATTACCACTGGACACGTTCCCTAGAGAGTCATCGCCAATACTCTCAGCTGTACAGTGACGTCACCATTTGGATGGACTGCAGGGCCACAGAAAAAGCTCTCCAGACCAACCGTCACACGGAGCTTGGGTATTCCACATCAACGGACCAAACCAAACACCAGCTCACGGAGCGCTGCCGAAAATAATGCCTTGAAGGTAATTTTTTTCTTAATTCCTCACAGTCTACTGTCGTTCCGACCACCTTATAGGCTGCATTTAAAGAGTGCTGACCACCATTATTTATCAATCCCCAGCCACTGCACGCTGTTACTTTGGCTGCTGCAGTACCACTGCCAAAGTCAAATGACAATGAGCGCTGCTCAGCGCAGCCCCTGCAGTACAGCTGAGCCTCCTTCTATTGACGCTGGCACTTGGCGTGCTTACCTTGGGGCCGGGGGGTGGCCGGTGGATGTCTCCTCTGGGACTCAGCTCCTTTCTTAAGCTTAGTGTCCCTTCGTTGCTCCGTTTTCCCTTTTTCCTTTTCTTCCGTTTCCTTTACTGCTTCTTTCTTCTTTTCCTCTTTCTCATGTGCACGTTCCCAGAGTCCAACCAAAATCCTCGTCGCCAATGTTAAGTTTGTGCTTGGGTTCAATGAGTACAGGGAGTCGTTCTGCTTGGGTTAACTAAGTTGACACAGGAGGTAAGTATATATGAAGCAAATAGGTTAAGTAAGTAAACAGGGAGAGACATCCACCGGCCCCCTTATCCTTTAAGTTTCAGGCCCCAACTGACAAATGTAGAACACATAGGCACACAGCATTCATAACATTCCACACCAACATTCTGTCAGGGACTCAGGCATGTATACCAATCAAACAAAGGTAAACACAGACATAACACAGTGTTTCACTGACTCAGCCAAAACTAAGAGTTGGTCCTGTGTCAACATGTCCAAAGCAAACATTTCTTGTGTCCAAAATCCTACCCTAGCCATCTCTTTCTAAAGGTAATTCTGAGGTGTTACAGGTATTGTCTTTGGCTTGAAAAGTGCGCACATGTTCAAGTTCAACTAAAAGGTATAATCAAACAAAACTTCCAACTGGATAATGTTCACAGTTCCTGGGAAGGGCTCCATTCCGCATATTTCTCTCCATCGATACAAACATTACAATGAATATCCATGGTTTTTAAAGCCCAAGCAGATGAACCCCTCCTTTTGGTGTTACAATCCATACCAGTAGATATAACTCCCTTCCCCAAGTGTTTTCCACAATCAATGTAATTAAAAATCCTAAGGGCATGACTCTTCTTTGGGATTCTCTTTTCAATGTACCACAACTTGGGTGTGGGTCCCACACTCCCAAAACACCTGGTATACGCAGCTGTCAGGTTCTCTCATGTAGTTCCTTCACACAATTTGAGTGCTGGTCCCAGACTCGGAAGACACCTGATACACTCTCCCGCCAGGTTCTATCTTTATTCCTGTATTACTTGTAGTCACACAGTTCCAATATTCTATATCATTTTTATCAAAACACTGGGTCTCAAACCCACTTTCATTTACTTCCTTTATCAAATGTCCAGACTCCTGCTATATTCCCCAGCCAGGTTCTCTCTTTATTCTTGTATTTCTTGTATTCCCACAGTTCTAATATTCTGTATCGTTGTACCAAAATAACGGGTCTCAAACTAACTTTCATTCACTTTCTTTATCAAATGTTCCAGTGACCCAACCTCCAAGCTCGGTGGGACCTGACTCATGTAACTGACACTTATCGGTATTTGACAGAGCTGCTGAAGTGCCCCAGTGACCCAGCTTCTTTTCTCAGGGCTCACCAGCTTACTTTGGCATTCTCGGGACCTCTCGCGTTAAACATACAGAAGTGCCCCAGCATCATGGATTCACTTCATGGGCTTACAGACTTCGTCTGGTGACTTCAATGCCCTCTGCGGCTCCTGCTTCGTACCTGAGCCCTTTCTTTGTGTTCGGGTGGCGTTGGTAGTGCTTTTCAATTCCCACAGTCGCCAGGAAGGGTCCTCTTCTCTTCCTGCTGCACGACGAACCAGCTCCTGCAGTCCTTTCTCTCTCGCCAACTCCCTGCTCGCTTGTAGACCTGACTGCTTACCCGGCAGTGACTAGCCAGCTGAATATTTAAGTTTCTTTCAGTTGTTCTATCTTCAACCTTCTGCTTCAAGGAAGGGAGTTGCTTGGAGCCAATCCGCTTCCTCCAAGCCAAAGACTGCTCCTTCTGGTTTAGCATTACTTGGCACCTCTTCCTCGCCTCAGTCTTTATCATTCTGTTTGTTACAGGGGATGATCACAGTATGCCATCAATGCATGAGGAATGGGAGAGATATATGCCTAAAAGGGAAAGGCAGATACCATATCTCATCTGATGATGCTTCGCCCTCCCCCTGCGGGTCTCCTCCCCTGATGTTGTCTTCCCTCAAATAGCCACCCTGGGTTAGGATCAGGTAGCGTCTGCTGTCCCCTGGCCACATGAGGAGAGACCCTCTACGGGAAAGAAGTGATGATATCATCAGATTAATCCCATCACCTCCAGGAGTGAATTCACTCCAGCCGCTCCTCATGTTCATATCTCCATATGCTTTCTCCAATAATTCTACAACTTCCTCCTTTCCTATTCTGATTTTAAAACATACATCTCGAAACTCCCACTGCACCATCTCTCTTTCGCCTACATGAAACTTCATCAATTGCCCTCCTGGTCCCACTGGACTATTCATTGATCAACCTCGGCAACTCTTTGATTCTCTGTCCACTAAACATCACCTCATTTTCTTAGGTGACTTTAACATTCCCTCTTCAAACACTTTTCAGAAATCAGAGTTTCATTGTTTTCTTGATCACAACACCCTCTACTCTATCTAAAGCCTACCAACCCACACTGGGGGTAATTGTTTGAATCTCTTATTCATCTCTACCCCTATCTCAGCCACTAATACTATTTTCACACATTCTCTATCTTACAGCTCAATTGTTTCCACCACCATCTCCTCTCCACCCTCTGACCTATCCTCACTACTTACCACACCTATTACTAAAAGGAAATGTAAGCCTTCTGTCATTCCTCCCTTTCTCTATGACCTACAGTTCTCACTCTCCTCGTTCACACCTGTTTCCTCTTGCACTAGCATTGCCTTTTCCAGCTATCAATACTATATGACTTCTTCTCCTCTCACTTCCCATAGGCATCTTTCACCCTATTAACATGTTATTTCGACACAGACATGTGCCGGTTGCTGCACAAATGGAGGCATACACAGCTCTATCGCCCTGCCCTGAGCTCTCTGAAGTCCTCACTCCTCCTAAACCCATGACTATCAACTCCACTCTTCTAGCTAATAACTTGTACAGCTAAATAATTTTCTGCAAACATTTCCAAAATTAGATTCTCTTCAGATGTTCCTCACACTCCCTCCTCCAACAATGTACCCTCTGCCTACTCTAACATCAACCTCTGCCCCTATCTCCCACGTTAGTTGCACTAATACTGAAGAGGTCCTATCTCTACTGATGAAGGCTAACCCTTTGTGTGCCCCATCAGACCCTCTTACTCCTCAGCGAGTCAAGTCTATTGCCCATTTAGTGGCCTCTTTAACCTCTCTGAATTTGTCAACATGTCCTTTGACGCAGCTTGCTTTCCCTCTAGTTTGCAAACAGCCGCAGTCATCCCTCTCCTAAAAATTCAAGGTGCTGACCCGAAACTACCAGCTAACTTTCGCCATGTTGTTAAATGACTTCAATTCAGCAATCCCACTAATTCAGTGCCTTGTCTGGGACGCCCAAGGGAAGCCCTTATTTATATATTTTTATGACAAGTTATACTCTGGATGATAAACCCTTATATAACGCCCCTCTCTTTGAATCCCCCTGACCTGAAGTAGGTTTGTTTTGCAAGATTTATTGGAAAAATTAAACAATATGTATATATATATATTACACTTTTATAATAAATTAATATTTGATATGACACTTAAGAATATGACAGTGATCAACACTGGGTGATGTTACACTAGCACACTGATTTAATTACTTAAGAGTTAGTATAGGGAGGAAAAGGTAACTGAGAATGCTTTTATGGTTTCAAGGAAAAACAATGATGGAAAGAATGCAGTACAGAAATAACTGGTAGGGTTTCACAAGAGATAATGGGCCTCATTCCGAGTATGGCGGTAAGGGATAGCGGCCACCGGTAACGAGACCGGTGGCGGTATTCCCTTACCGCCATACTCCGAGTTCCCTCTGCGCCCTCGCCCTTAACGCCTGCTTTGAGCAGGTGTTAAAGTCGAGGGCACAAAGGGGCCTCCAAGCCAATAACGGTGACCGTAATGAACGGTCACCGTTATTTGCATCTTCCCCATTCCCATTGAGCCCTATGGGGGCTCATTTGGGAATGGGGAAGAGCCTTGGTGAATGGGGAATTACCACCCCGCCGACCTTGGAATGGGGCGGTGATTCCACCATCCACCAAGGCGCTGCCGGTCCGGATACGGCGTCAACCAAGGCGTTAATAGCGCCATTGGTTAGCGCCGTACTCGGAATGAGGCCCAATATGTTCACTTTTCCCCTGGTGGCAATTCACTCCCCCCCTATGCAATAGAAGATGGAAGGGAGAGCACACAGTTCTCAAGAATACAATCAAATGTAGTTCAGTTCCCCCCTAGAAAGCTTAGATCACAGGGATGATTTTAAAACACAGGCAAAATCCTTTTAAATGTGATTTGCAAAGAAGGGAAAGATATGCTAAAAATGATTTTTAATCCCCTATAAGAGATTCAGGGTGGGTGATAGCCACTTTAAATTAGTTCAGGATCACTTTAGCAATGCTCTATGAATGATTGTTTGGTTGCAAACGAATTTCAGCAAAGGAAAGCAAGAAGCTGCTATTTTGACAAGTGAAGAAATTTGAGCCAAATCGCAAATCGTGGCACTTTTTCCGAGTGCGTCGAGCGATATTACGGGAAAAGTATAATGAATAGAAAGTCGGTTCTGGGTTTGTTGGAAAGCCTAGAATCTTAGCTTTAAAATGCGATTCTAGCACAAACGGTTCAAGAGATACAGAAGATTTTGTGAAGGTAGATTTTCAGAAATGAAATAATGATTCAAAATGGCAAAATGACACTTTTACAGGTTTAAAATCGGAGAAGGGACACACGATTCCTATGATGCAGTTCTGGACAGGTTCAAATGGTTTGAATCAGATTATTTTAAGCTAAGAGATTGGTTTTGCACAGTTCTGGCTAAGTACTCACACTATGAATTTGAAATAGTCCGTCAGGGTCTGGTCAGGTTGGGACTGGACTCCAGGCAGTTGGTTCTGAAGTCACAGCTATCTGGGTCAGCTCTGCTCTGCTGGTCTGGTCTGGATCTCTGGTTCTGGTCTCTCTGGTTCTTATCTGGTCTGTGGTTCTGCTGTCGGCACTTCTTTCTGGGTCTGCTACCGGTTCTGGCAAAAGTTCTTGGCAAAGTATTCAACAGCTCGCCCGACTGTAGACTAGTTTGGTTGGATTGCTGGATTCTGAAGGCCTGCTGAAAAAGGATTTAGCTGGTGGTCCGGACCTCTCTGCTTTAAGTTCTGGAGTGAAGTTCTGGAGTGAAGTTCTGGAGTTCTCCATCAGCGTGCTGCGCAGGAATTCAGTTGAAGGTTGGAAAATGAATGTCCCTGTCTGGCTTCCAGTGACTCTTTTTATGTCTTTTGAAAATGGGTGTGGATGCTAACTTTCTGTGCCCACCCCACTCATGATTTGATAGGTCAAGGATTTCTCTTTGATCTGATTTGAGAAGGAAGCAGTGAGTCATCAGGTGTCATCTTTATGGCATACAGAAAGAACACTTCCCTTTGTTTTTACCTTAGAAAATCATTTTCATAACTAAACACATTTCCCAGATACACAAGTGGTTGACATTACATATACACATCATATATCACATAAGGTAGTTTCTGTTCCAACTCTGATGTTTCTAAGAGCTTGGATTAAGAAATGACAACATTTTGCGCTTTTTGGTTGGTTTATCAATATTGGATTTTTACCAAAAATGACACAGATGTACCCCGCCTATCTACACATATTCCAGTAATTTTTCATTTTTCTAGCGTGAACCCCGTGTCGGCAATCTCCATAATTCATGGGGTTTTGCCTCAGAACATGGTACAGAGTTCTAACACCTCTTAAAATGTGCACAGAAAAATGACAAGAATAATGATATTAATTATATAATTTTGACAAGTCCGTACTATGAATTATCCATCTTTTTTTTAATTATGCTCTGGCCCAGAGGGGTGTGGTTTCCCAAAGCACATGGTGGAATTTCTGGTTTGTCCACTTGCTCCAACTCAAGTTGCTCACAGAGACACTGCCCCTCCCCGTTTCTCTCAAGAGGAAGCCATTTACGACCCCCCCTAATTTAACATTTGCCTGAGCCAAGGAATGCTCATTGTTCAGTTTCCTGCAGTCCCCAGCTGCTCCTCCCTTAATCCAATCAGGGAGGTTTCACCTCCTTTTGGTGGGGGCAGCAGAATGCAGCCAGGCCTGGGAAGAGTGGCTGAGCAAGTTTCAACACCTGTGGGGGGTAGTTGCTGGGCAGAATTCACTTTCTTCAAGCCAGGCTTCAGCCAAATGTCACTTTTGTTCCCAGTTTTTCTTCATTCAAAACAAACTTACAATTTTTACACATGAAGCTAGAATGCTGATTCTAAGTTCAAAACTATGACATTTAACAGTTGCAAACTATGTGACACTCAACAGTAGGTCACCCCTTTATTTTAAACATTTAGATTTTAGTGCCTTTCAGTCCTATTTAACTTAGGCTGCTGACATCCACAGCTCAGCCAGTTTCATTATGAACATTGTTTTGGGCTCTTCATCTTTCCAGATTTTGTATGCACACAAGAGTACATTCTGCCAAATGTCTGCTGGTGTTCAGTGAGATTTTTGAATATCTTGCAATGTTTAAACTAGGCATTTTTAGCTTGCATTTCAGAGAAAGAAAGGTGATTTCAAAGCGCTTTCTGAGCTAACCGGCACTGCTGTTTTTCCTTTGGCACACATTTCACCCATGGCACTCCTGGCTCATCTCGCTCGCACTGGTGGGTGGCAGGTCAGGGGAACATTTTGGTGTGCGCAAAACTGTGCGGTTTTCCTGGATTTTGGCGCAATGTGGGCTTTTTCGGCCATCTTGGATTTTCTGGGCCCACAGCCCCAAATGTTGCAGCATAATAGTCCAAACGTGGGTCAATACCCCTGACAATGCTGGACAACATGCCTGGCTGCTTGGTGAGTTGCCTGACTGGGCCACGGCAGTGCATCGGGGTTGTGAGGTGGGTGGCTGCGATGCATACTCCACCTGGGTAGGAAGGGGTGGGGAGATGTATACTACACCTGGGTGGGAAAGGGGGGGAGATGCATACTCCACCTGGGTGGGAAGGAGGGGGAGATGCATACTCCACCTGGGTGGGAAGGGGGGTGCATACTCCACCTGGGTGGGAAGGGGGGATGCATACTCCACCTGGGTGGAAATGTTGATGCCAGTGCACCTCACCGAACACTGTGTCCCAAAGCAGGTGAAACGGCACATGACTACCAAATCCCACAGTGATGAAGTAAGGCCGACACCTAACACTACATGATTAACGGGTAACCAGGCCACATCCAACAAAACATGCACCACTCATTGGTGGCCCTCACACATCGTAAGGGCATCCTGCAATATGCACTGCATATGCACTATGTCGCTGCCTCCAGCATTTCACCACACAGGACAGTCATCCCTGGAACTCCGCCTAACAGGGATACCACAAGTGTCACTGGTTCCGCACACCCATAGGAGTGCTGCACGTCACCATGGTACTGATCAGTGCAGAATGACGAATGTGCTACTGACTACAGCCAACACTCCCTACTACCAAATCTCACAGAACACAACACATCAATGATTTTACTATAACACTGCTGCATGCATATACGATGCATGTGCAACAAGATGTGAGTGCATACCATAACCCATCTTCAAGATGCTACCCCCTCTATCATTCCATTGCACAGGACACATAGCGGGGCCAGAAATGGGGTTAATTCATCCAGGGACATGTGCGTATGGGCATAAATCACCTGCTGCCATGTAAGACTAGTTCAATTGTCTGCCATTAATGTACAAACACTTACCTTCATTCCCCTCTCATGCAGGTGATGGTGGCCATCCCTTGAATCCGTGGCTCATGACCCCTGTCCGAAACCCACAGAACAGGCACGAGGAGTACTACAATCATTCCCATACCCGTACACGTGTGGTGATTGAGCAGACCTTTGGCCTGTTGA
This sequence comes from Ambystoma mexicanum, assembly GCF_040938575.1. Lineage (NCBI taxonomy): Eukaryota > Metazoa > Chordata > Amphibia > Caudata > Ambystomatidae > Ambystoma > Ambystoma mexicanum. The sequence goes on along the minus strand of NC_090933.1, from coordinate 1,061,734,303 downwards.
AGGCACAATTTCGTTGCCTCATCCGGTCGGGGGGGGCACTCATCTACAGCCATGAGAAGGTGTCCAAGATCACCATGGCATGTGTCATGCTGCACAATATGTGCATCCGTCCGAACGTGCCCCTGCCCCCTGACATGGAACTGCTACCACCTGATGATGAAGAAGGGGAGGAGGAAGAAGTGGCAGGACAGCATTACAGTGCCGATGCACAGGAGGGACGTGCCGTGCGGCTATCATTGATTGGACAATATTTCTGACACACAAGTCAGCAGAGGGTGTGAGGATGTCAGGACATTGGGCACTGGGTGTGGGGATACATGTACACTACTCACTGTGCAATATTAAATGACACACGCCCAATGATGAATATCCACTCTGTTTTTTTTAGATGAACAACCAGAGTATTTAAAGTGAACATTTCAACGTGAAAAACAAACCCTCCACCACCCTCCCCCCTCCCACCACAACTCCCAAACACACCGTCACCCCCCTCCCACCACAACTCCCAAACACACCCTCACCCCTCCCCCTCCCACCACAGCTCCCAAAAACACCCTCACCCCCTCCCAACACAACAAACCCACACTAGTCCCATGGGGTCCACATAGCCCACATGTGGATGGCAGTAATGTCACTGTGCGCTCCCGGAGCCAGGGGGGGCATGTCCTGGTGGCGCATCATACGGAGTGACCGACGGAGCGGGCTGGTCTGCGTTGAGTTGCTAGTTGAGGGGGTGTCCTCATGCTGGGGCTGTTGTGCAGGATGTGCAGCCTCCAGAGCATCTGCTATGCGGCCAAGGACCTCACAGAGCCGGTTGGTGCTGTCCGTTATGACCTGGCCCAGTGCCCTCAGTTCATCCCGCCACTCCTCCCTGGCCTGCCGATTGTCCTGCATGAAGTCAGTGATCAGGGCTGTGAGCTGCTCAGCCCGCTGTGCAACTGCGGCTGATGTTGTGGCCCTGCTGGGGATCAGGCTCACATGTCCTGCCAGCGCTTCCTCAAGGGAACTGGCCACAGGACTGGCATATCCCTGTGTTGCTTCTTGGCCAGATAGCTCAGGTGTGTCGGTCTCACCCGAGTCACTATAGAAGACCTGGGGGTTGGAGTGGGCATCAGGGGTGTGGACTACTTCAAATGTGTCTTCCTCAGTTGCTCCACAGATGGAATTGGGGCTGTCGGCAACATCGAGGGGGGCCGTGGCTGCCACCTCTGCAGCCACACTCGACTCCTCAGACCGCGGCGTTGGGCATGTGTCTGAAGCCAGTGCAAGGAGGGCTGGGGGTGGGGGTGGTGCACCCTACACGGGCCTTGCTGGATGCGGTGGTGTGCGTCCAGGTGTTGTCTTCCTGGCTGGGAGACGGCCGCCCCTGCCTTGGCCCCTGGAAGTGCTGGAGCGGTTGCTCTCCTGCTTCTCGCTGTCATGCTCACTGCCTGTGGGGGTGGAAGAGAGGGACGGTGAGTGATGATTTGAGAGCCAGCATTTATACATGGCTACAATAGCACATTCAGATACTTGTGGGTTATCGGCATTTCGGTGTGCAACGGCTCATAATTCAATACTTGGGTGGCAAATGCATGCATATGTCTGTGTCACTCATGTTGGACGGATACTGTGCTGTCTAACATGAACACTGTTTACATCAACTGCCCTGTGTGCCTCATGGAATGGGCCACTTCGTGTGGTATGTGTCATATAGGTTACGTCCTCGCACCTGGCACTAGCCTGGGTCTCATTTGCTTCAGCATGAGTTACAGGGGGGGGTGTGGCCGACTATGCCATGACTCCTTGGCCAGACCTTAGCAGTGACTTTCATAACATTGGCGTTAGCAGTCTTGACTTTGGATACTCACCTCCATCAGCGGATGACGTTGCCCCACACTCCATTTCTCGAACCCCTTCGATGGATTCGGGGCCTATCATGGCCGCACATGTCTCCTCCAATGGCATTAGTTTCATGGGCGAACCTGGGCCTCCTCCAGTCTCCAACGCCTCGCTTCTATTCGCTGAGAGGATGCTCCGTGCCCTCAGCCGCAGATCATCCCACCATTTGCGGCAGTCCTTTGTGGTGCGGGGGGGTGTTGCCCACAGTGCTCACCTTCTGCGCCACGAGTGCCCAGATGTCCTTTTTTTTAGCACCGCCACCCTCTGCATGTCATTGCTGAAAACAGTGTCAGCATGCTCGTGGAGGGTATCCAATAGCATTTGCAGTTTGTTAGGGCTGAACTGCTCCATCGGAGGCGGGCAGCTCCCTTCTTCGGCACTTTGGACATTCCTCAGTACTGGTGGTAAATTCCCAGTATTTCAACAGTGTGCCAGGGGTCCTGTCTGGTGAGGATGGCAATGGATTGTGTTTTTAAAGATGGCCGCCGTGCTCCTTCCAGTTCCTGTGCGATGACGCTATTTACGGTTCCACATTTTAACGGTGACCGGTATTTACGGTCACTGCTAATGCCGCGTTGCCCCATGGTGGTAGTGTTCGCTTCGGTGCGGTTCATGCCGGTAGGGGTTTTTTTGGGCATTTTTGCGCCATGGCGCTAAGGTCATTACCGACATGGCACAACGCTCATGCCCACAAACTCGTAATGGTGCGCTTTTAGCGGCCTATTACCAGCACGGACGCGCTATTTGCACCATGCCGGTAATTGATGGTACTTACCTCCAAACTCGGAATGAGGGCCAATGTCTCCAGAGGGATCTAGATCACTCCCATGGCTCAGGCATGTGCAACATGGATTAAACTAAATTGAATCTTGGCCATGTATGGGAGTAGTACGGCGTAGGCCATGAACCAAACATTTACAAGCAAATCATTTACATTAAAAAGAATACAATGTCATCATAATTCATTGCTGCAAAATGCATCAATTGCGTCATAAAGCATTAAAAAATATATAATCAGTAAAAGCAAACTGGTTAGTAAAAGAAAAAGAATGCAGACTAAGAGCAATTCATTGCAATGGTCTGTATATTCCATTAATTATTAAAACAATGAGAGCGGTGGTCACAGCCCTTACGAGTTCAGACAAAGGAAAAGCAGGAAGGCACCATTATCCTAATTGCTGGCCCGATATTTCGTTCTCATCAGTCATACCCTGTGGCTGTATTGAGCTGTGGCAAATATCACAATAGGGGAGAGAGAATAGATTCTAAACACTGTTGCCTGATTAACTGTGCAGATTCTTGAGTCTCTCAGATCCGGCTTTAGAAGCTTCAGCCTCTTTGATTTTTCACAAAACAGAAAGAAGTGACACTCTGGCACTGATTCTCTTATGCTGCCATACATAGGACAGATGTCAGACGCACCAAGCTTGGGTCCACACAGCGACTGGAAAGATGCCAAGTCGCAGACACATATACAAAGTCTTTTGAATGGGGATGCAATTTCATCCAGGTACTGCCTGGAGCCTGGCTCGCTAATGTGGGCAATGTAGACAGGACCAAGATTGCACTTAGTGGCATCCTCAATGAGAAGCTTCATTGCAATTGGCTCAGCAGAGATCTTTGCTTTAATCAAGGCTAAGCTATTACTTCCCCTTGGATCACTACACCCAGCCTGTGCAGCATCTTCTTGATATGAGCAAACCATTTGAGGCTTTTGACTCTGCTCAATGACATAAGTTGAGATACCGCCTCCCTGTACTTTTCCAGACCCGGTTGAGACCAGACCCTTATCCAAAAGAAGGCAATGTTGAACATGGCCAGAGTCCCTATGGGAATTATGTCAAAATCCAAATGAGTTGGGGTAGAAGGAGCACTCCTGGGAGGAAGCAATGGTTGTTTTAAAATGTGTTTTCTTTTACATTCAGTTGGCAAGCCTTAGCATGGCCCCACAGCACTGACCCATATAGCACGAGAGGCTATACCTGCTTGCTATACAAATCCAGAGCCGGGGACAGAGCACTACTTCCGTGGCTGCAGAAATATGACCTAACTGTGGCACTTAATTTGACCAGATTGATCGCTGCTTTATCAACCTGGGCAACCCAGCCCGGATGCTCCTGGAACCCCACCCCTAGAGAGTCAAAATGGTCCACTTATCCAATCATACCACTTCCCACTTTCAGATTGATCACCCTATGATTGGGGGGTTGGGAGCTAAACACAATCGATTTTGATTTACCCACATTCAGTTTTAGGTGAAGCTCAGAACACTTGGCCAGAAAAATAGATAGTGCTTTTCTAGGTCCTGTGGAGTGGTTGAGATTAGGACTGGGTCATCTGCGTACAAAAGTGACAGGTATTTACATGAGGCTAATTTTGGGCAGTCCTGACACCCAATCAATATTGAATCAATGATCTATATAGATGTAAAAAAGGAACAGGGCCCACACACAGCCTTGTCTTACTCCCAAGGATACTTCTAATGTATCTGTTGAATTCGCTCCCGGGCCATAGCGAACACAAGCACTATTTTTTAATACAATTGATTCAAAACATGAATTAGATGTTACGGACCCCCCCCACCAAGTCAAAAGAATTTGCCACAGCATTCCCCTGGAAATGGAATCCAAATTGGTGCGTAAGTCAAGGAATACAACATAAAGATTAATTCCCCACAGGGATGCATACTTTTGGGTCAACAGGGATAGAATCAAAAAGTGATCCTTCGTGCTCCTGTTGCTCCTAAACCCCGCCTGGAAATCGGCTATTATATTAGTGCAGTCTTCCCAGTCTTGGAGTTGCCTCAGAATAATTTTTCTAAACATCTTTCCCACCCCGTCGAGTAAAGAAATTGGGCGTTAGTTTGCGTGGTTCTCCCTACCTCACTCTTTATGAATTGGGATGATGACTGCTCTACGCCAGGAATCAAGTAAAACTCCCGTAGTTAAGGTGGCATTGAACACCTTTGAGAGGACCAGGGCCCAGATTTTGACTTCCTTTTTATATAGGTCTGAAGGAATTAAATCTGTACCTGGACCTTTAACCGATGTGGACGTGGCCAGACCAACTCCCACCACCTCCACAGTAAGAAACAACTGCTTCGCTCAGATAGAGCACAGAGGCTCCCGAAGGGAAGAAAGGTGGAGGATCATGATATAAGCCTGAGAAGTGAGATCTCCACAGCTCATCACTGATACAGCGTGACGGGCACTGGTCAGATTTAAGGTCTCTACCAGAGACCAACTTCCAAAATAGAGAAATATCCCCTGCTTTGTGAGCATTACGCAGTGCCCTCCAGTGCTCAGATGCAAATTCTTTCTTTTTGACACTAGCAGGGTGGATTGTTAGTTAGCCCTTAGTAAACGGAATCCGTCCCTATCCACCCCAATTTTGTGGCCCACACATTTTACTATCTCTCTTTGCTAAGCGGCAGGCATCATAATACCAGCCTAACTTTCCGTTCTCTAGATACTTGACAAAAGCTAAGTAGAGGTCGTATTTATCTAAGATCTAAGCATCATTTTGGATATGAGGTATCCCTGGACATGATAGCGCCTGGCCTTGCCTGTGCTCTCTACATTAACAGTCCGATTCATGGAATTAATGTGCGCCGGAAATCGCCGCGCAAGTGTGCAAAAGCGTGCGAATCGCAGCGCAAGCGCAAAAATCGCAGCGCAAGCATGCGAAATCCGCGCACATCGATTCATGGAAGTCCGTGTGCATGTAAATCCTGGGATGTGCGCTAAAGTCCTCCATGGCACACGCGGGCGCACATGTCATCTAATGGCGTGCGCTACACGCACAGCGAAAGCACACAGAATGGGGAACAACGCGTGAAAAAGAAGGCGTAAGTGGGGAAGTACTGCAGGGAACTACACGGAACGCCCTCACGCACGCGAGCAACCCGTATTCATGGATTCAAATACGGGAAACCCGCGCACGGCAAAAGACGCGCATAGGCGTCAACGCATCCACCACACAAAGGCAGGCGGAAGCGTCCCCGTGCACAGTATAAAAGTGTTTGCAAACAACAAACACGTATATGCAGCTACGATGAATACCCTATTTGTCGCAGCACTGATCGTGGGACACCGCAGGAGGAGGAGAATAGCCAGGACATACATTTTTTCACCCCAGACAAGCCTATTTGGGATGCCTGACGACCAGGTCTGCGACAGGTATAGGTTTCCACCTCGTATCATCCTAGACCTTGTCAGGGAGTGGGAAGATGACCTTACATCCCCCACCCTCTGCTCCCAAGCATTGAGCCCCTTCGAGAAGGGGCTCAATGTCCTGCATTTTTTGGCCACTGGGTCATTTCAGCGGACCACTGCCATAATGGGGGGGTCTCACAGGCCACGCAGTCACGCTGCCTACACCAGGTCTTGGCAATCATGACAGCGCGCACCTCAGTCCGCAGGCACATATACATGCCCAGAACACCCGCAGAAAGGCAGGCCGTTGTCCAGGACTTTTACAGGGTGGCACACTTCCCCAAAGTGCTCGGTGCCATAGATTGCACCCATGTGGCCCTACGTCCACGTAGGGCCACTGAGCACATTATCGAAACCACAAGCACTGGCATTCCATCAACGTGCAGGTGGTATGCGATGCAAAGGGAATCATCACCCCTGTCTATGCAAACTACCCTGGCTCCACCCATGACAATTTCATAAACAGAATATCTGCCCTAGACGCTGGGCCCTGGAAGCTGGGCAGCATGGCGACATATGGCTCCTAGGGTGAGTACAAATGCCCATGCACATGCTTGCATGTCACACACACACAAATACATAAACCCCAATAATCACAACCATTATCACCTCTCCAGGGGACAGTGCCTACCCTCTGAGCAACCACATGATGATGCCAATCCGGAACCCCACCACACCACCCCTGGTAAGATACAACGCGGCCCATATTGCAACCAGGGCCATAGTGGAGCGCATATTCAGTTTGCTCAAGTCACGCTTCTGCTCCCTTGACCGCTCTGGCGGGCAGCTACTCTATGCACCCCCAGTAGTGTGCAGGATCATTGTGGCAGCATGTGTCCTGCACAATGTTGCAACACGGCAGGGCGTACCGGTGGACATGGTGGTGCCCCCACATCCCCAACCACAGGCACAGGCGCTGCCCATGGGAGGGGATAGGGCATGTGGCGAGGCAGCCCGGACCCAGCTTGTGGCCACATTTTTCACCTAAACTCCCACCCCTGCAGAGTGCACACAGGCCTGGCACATACCAGGTGACAATCGATGATGACAAAGAGAAAGACAACCTTACCACCCTGAGAATGTTGCCATGGAAGTGCTACATTGTGTGCATCCCTAGCTACTTAAACATAAGCAATCCTGTGTGACCAAAAGGCACACATGCAAGGTGTGAATCACACAGACCTGCAAAACAGGCCATGACCATCACTGGTATGTCACCCAAACCCTCCCAAACCACAACATGACATGGCAAGCAATAGCAAAACACCAACAGAGCAACAATAAGGTACACATTGACATGTGAAAAATGTAAAGTGGCATCAGACAATGATGCCTGACATGGAATCAGATGAAATGACTGACCAACAACCTCCCACCCAAAATAAGTCTTACCCAAATGCATTCCAACAGTTGTAGTTGTAACATAACAATGAATGCCTATTTACATGCACATTGTGCATTGCAAAATCAACACTGCAGATTCCGTGTGCTGTGTCCATCTCCTGCAACACACTGCTCAGCACACAGCATAGTGACCAGCCATTGTGTGTGACGCACACCCTGAGCATCACATCAAAACGACAAACTACATCAAAAAGCAAATTACGCATGTACAGGATCCACAAATGGTCATAGAACATGCGCTGCAGGGACACAGTCGGCCCCAGATGGCAAACTGAGTGTACATGTGGACATGGAAGGGTGGTTGTACATGTTGTGGATCATAGTGCTAGTGTGTGTGTCAGTAGGGACATGCACTCAATACATGCATGTTCAATCAAGTGACCATCAGTGTCCTCTACACATCACATGTGAGCATTGACCATGTGTACACCCCAGCATGTCAAACCACAACTATACCCTCACACCTGAAAGGTAAACACAACACATGAACAGGCATTGATCAGCAGACTACATCATGTACATAGGATACTACAATTACAATGTCAGGGTGCCCATCACACTGTAGGGCAAGACAACTGTCAACAACAACAAAAAAAAAACTCCCTCACAAATCACCATGACCCACTGAACGACTGCGCCTGGGTTATGTAGCCTTCATCCTTGAAGTTCACCAGGCCACAGGATCACCCTTCCCCTTTGTCACCATCTTCCACCTTGTGTGTAAAAAGTGTCCAACACCCTCAGAGGCCACCTTGACTTGCAAAAACACCAAATCAAAGAGAACTCAAAGCAGGCCAACACAGAAAGCAAGCAAAAAGCCTGCAGGCAGCAAAACAAACCAGAAGAGCCTTCAGTAGATAACTTGAAGTAACCGTACGTCACGAAGCCCAAGTACTACCACAATGATATAACAACCAAGGTAGCACAGTAAAACAATGTTACAACAGGATGTGAACCATGTGTGGTACATAACATAGAATGATGCACCACGAATTGATGTGTACTGTCACAGCTCACGTTTACAGGTGCAGGAGTGGCACGAACCAACCACCCCCACCGTGGTCTGGGTGCCTGCAAGGTCAAACTCACACAGGCCTCTGAGACCCTGGTGGGGAAGGAGCGTCAGGGATATGCAGTCGGGACAGGCATTGGTATACTGGATAACCGGAATGAGGGGCAGGAGAGGGGAGTAGGATTGACAAGGGAAAGTAGGGAATGCACAAAACTGTACTACTCATATTAACACATACACAGTTAGACCAAAATTGTTGATCATGCACATAGTACCAAATTACTCAAATGGAAGTCAAAGAGAAACTTATCTCTGGGGTGAGTGCTGACCTCCTGCCTTCACACTCTCTGGTCCGGTAACAGGAGCAGTTCAATGCTACAAAGAGAGCCAACCAACAGTTACTAATCTGTGCATGCCCATAACACACAAACTTACCACCATATATGCCCCAAAGTAACAAACTAATCTACAAACAAACAATCTGGTGTGGTGCTTCGTACCCATACGTAACATTCCCCCTGTGATGGTTCATACACAGTCAATGCAGTAAGTCAGGTGCCGGTGGGTGCATGGCAAAAGGAAGACCAATGTGTCACGATTCACACAATATGCAATGTTCCCTGGGTAAGCAGCCAGATGCATATAGCAAGGTACGACTTCAGAACAAGTCGTGTTCCACCATAACTGAAATAAAGTAGGTAGTGCATGGGTCAAAATCTACATGGAAAGGGGGGCGCTGTTGAGCAGCCAACAAAATGGCTGCCTAGCTTTCCAGCTCCGTGTGCCGCCGCTCTATATCTGCCTTCATCTGCGGTCTAACATCTTGCCCCATCCTCTCAACCGGCTCCTGCCTTGCAGGCACTTCGCCCCACCTGCCTGTGAAATTCTGGCCCGAATCGGACCTCCTGGGCCTGAGTTTGGCCGGTGTCGTGGCCCCGCTTTGGACTGACTGGGCCGCCGCTCTGCCGCTGGGCGGGGGACGGGTTGTGCAGCTGGGGCCCACCGCTGCCTGCGGCCCTACTGCTCGCTTATTCTCGCCGCCCGCCTCCCTGGCTCGATCGCTGGCCTCCCGGAGCCTGGGGACTGTAGCTGATCGGGAGCGCGGAGGCCGCCATCACGACCTGCGCTGATACGCGTGGGCGAATCCTGCCACAGATGTCGCGGCCATTCCGCTGGGGTCCCCCGCGGCCGTCCGCCACTCTGCGCCCATGTGGCGCCGCTGCCTGACTTCATCCCGCGGCCCCCGTGTCTCAGCGGGACCCATCACAGAGATCGCCCCCGCCGGACCTACGGCCGGGGGGCCTCTCAGCGCGGCGCTGAAACTGTGCCATTGACGGTGTGGGATCCACCCACGGACTTCGCGCAGGCTCGCTGGAGACTCCGCCACCTGGATCCTGCACGAGCGTAGGGTGAGGAGCTGGGGGGGGATACTGGGGGCGGGCCAGCCCCAGGTCATATACAGAACCCATATTCTACTTACTCATATTACACAATGTCTAACAGATCCAGGAATACCAGTAAGACTGGGGCTATGGATAAATTTGCAAAAGCCACCCCGAGATCCGAGTGAGCCTATTCTTCTTGTGACCAGACCGACACACCACTCCCTGCGGAGGGGCCTCCTGCGGACCTGACGGCCATGATGGAGTCTATGGCTAGAAACTTTGCTGCATTTCACGAAAAGCTAGACGATATAAATGCTAATGTGGCATCTCTTAGGGCCAAACTGGATCAACAGGGGACGTGGATCACTGAGGCTGAAAATAGAATCGGTGCCAGTGAAGACAATATAGTTACACTGCAGAGTACAGTGGCCACCCTTGTCACGGACATGAAATCAGTAAAGGCTAAGTGTGATGACCTTGAATCCAGATCAAGGAGGAATAATATATGCATTATTGGGGTCCTGGAAAAAAATGCGCTGAAGGGCCAACTCGAATTGGCCGTCGAAAACCTCTTGAAAGACCTGTTGGGCAACCCGGATTTGTCCCCCTTCTTCACAATCGAAAGGGCCCACAGGGCACTGGCCCCACGTCCCAAACCTGTTGACTTTCCGAGGCCCATTATTGCAAAAATTCTGAGTTTTAGAGATCGTGAACAGATTCTCCACCTCGCACGTGAGAAGGGTGAGCTCAGAATGGACTCGCAGGTGATCCGAATTTTCCCTGACTTCTCGACCGGAGTCCAGCAGGAGCACCGCCATTTTCTTGGAGTTAAGAAACTGCTCAGGGAGAGAAGCATTCCTTATGCCATCCTATTCCCTGCGCGTCTAAAGTTCACATTCAACAACAAACTTTACTTCTTTACGGTGCCCTCGGAAGCGGTGAAATTCATAGAAGCGCATGTTCCCCCTCATCCACCCGCTGAGGATATGATGGAGAATGACTGAACTTTGTCCGAAGCTTGCTCCCCTTGATCGTCCTTTGGCCAGCCGATCTGCTGGCTCCATCGCTCATTAGCCTCCTCCACAATTATCCTGCTGTCACATTCACATGCCCCATGCAATACAGGCTGTACTCACAGCACCTAATCTCTCAGATATGCACTGTTAAATTACCATAATGTTGAACTACTCATCGTGACCATGTTGACTTCTTATTGTTGTTGAATGTAACGTTCCTTTGATTCACATTCAGGCCTGGCACGGCCACTGTTAGATGCAGCGACATGAATTACCAAACCGCAAACACTGCTTGTCTTTTCACGGATCCCACTGGGTTCCAAGCGTGCTAGCACACGGCAATAGCGCACCCCACTGCGATTGCACTGTTCTTCATATCGTTGTTCTGGGTTAGCCCCTGTTGGGCTCCCGCACAGGCTGGATCATGTTAGGGTCGATCCGACTGTGCGCAGTTAAGGTTGGGTGGGGTCCACACTGCTAAACTAGGGTTGGTGGTAAGGGTGGGGGGTGGGTACGGGATGCTACTAAAAAAGGCACACGAGGTTGCATGGTGCGAGCACTGAAGGGACACGATTGCAGGATTGACTCCAAACTTTGGGGCACATACTATTGCTGGATCTGAGATGTCCACTGAGAATATGTGTGGTATAATGGTTTATTTGTCACTGCAATATTTACCGTCATAATGTCCTGGAATGTCCGTGGGTTAAGCAATCATACCAAGGCCCGCAAAATCATAGCTTATGCCAACAGACACAGCTGTAAAATACTGCTCCTACAGGAGACACACTCCAATGGCCACATACCTAGAACTATGGCCCCGGCATGGGGACCTGCGAGATTATTTACCTCCTATTCCACTCAATCCAGGGGAGTACTAACGATGATTCATAAATCCATTAAGTTCACATTGCACAAAAGTTACACCGACCCCGAGGAACGTTATGTAATACTACATTGTACTTTGGCTAACAAAGAATATCTACTTGTCAACACCTACTGCCCCAATGTGGACTCTCCCGAATCTTTTGATAATATCACTACCATACTGCTGGGAAATGTGGGCATACCGATCTTTTGGGGTGGAGATTTAAATCTTATTCTTGACACGGTCCTAGACAGGACTGGAACTGCTCCCCGCTCTTTGTCCAGTGCTGCACGCAGACTGCACTCCCACATTAAGACCTTTGACATCTGCAACGTTTGGAGAACGTTACACCACCAACTGAGGGATTACACTTACTATTCATCAGTGCACGATAGCTCTTCTAGGATAGACCTATTTTTTGTGTCAAGGGGAGTCATGGGCGGGGTAGTGGACTCCCAGATCCTACCTCGCACACTGTCTGATCATGCCCCGATCACAATCTCGGCGAAGTTGGGGATACTTGTCCCGACATTCAGCACCTAGCGTTTCAAATCCGAGGCCCTTAGGGATGTTGTGTTTAGGGCTGAAATACTTGCTGACATTCTGTCTTTCTTTGAACACAACACTCTTCGGGACACCTCGGCTGCAGTCCGGTGGGACGCCTTTAAAGTGTATATTAGGGGTATGTCCATCTCCCGGGAGGCTGGAGTGCTGAAAACAATCAGAGCCGCGTTGGGTCGATCTGAAACCAAACTGAAGCAATTGGAACTGCAATGTGCCGCTAGGGCTGACCCTGCCATACTTGCACAGGTCTCCGATGAACTCCAGGCATTCAACAAACTCGCCGTCAGCGAAATACAATACCTTAGCCGCCCACAAGCAGCCAGGAAATATGGGGTGGGGGATAGGCCCGGGAAAACGTTAGCGACACTGATCAAATGGGAATCTGACCGAACGCAAATCACCTCTATTAAAGATAAACATGGTAACGCTCAATGGGCTGACCAACAAATCCTAGACACATTCACTGAGTTCTACAGGTCTCTCTACTCTCAACCGGCTGAACACACTGAACAATATATGAGAGAACTCCTTGACCAGATCCCCACCACAGAGATCTCCTCCACTACTCGAGACATATTGGACTCCCCAATTACACTGGATGAGATAGTAACAGCTATCTCCGACTTGCCTAAAGGTAAAGCCCCGGGACCTGATGGCCTAACCGCTGATTTCTACCAAGAACACGTCGCCATAATCGCTCCCAGGCTACTTGAGATCTGGGATGAATCGCTCCGACTCTCTATCCTCCCCCTTTGCATGCGTGAGGCAGCCATTACAGTGCTGCTCAAGCCTGGTAAACCTAATGATGAATGCGGGTCCTACAGACCCCTTTCCCTTATGAATCTTGACACGAAGATCTTTGCAAAAATTATAGCGAACCGATTTCTGCCCATTATGACATACTTAGTTCATGAAGACCAGGCCGGTTTTGTACCTGTAAGGTCTACCTCCCACAACATCAGAAGATTGTTCAACGTGATGTCCCGCATTGATCAGGATGTGCAAGCGGTGGTGGTCATGCTGGATGCCCATAAGGCCTTTGATATGGTCTCCTGGAAATACACAATGCTGGTGCTGGAGACTATGGGCATTGGCCCAAACATGCTTAGGTTCATTAAATTGTTATACACCTCTCCTGTGGCGCGGGTTAGAACCAATACATTGACATCTGATCTTTTCACACTCTTCAGGGGTACCCGACAGGGAGGCCCCTTTTCTCCGATTCTATTTGCTCTAGCAATAGAGCCGATGGCAGACTATGTCTGTGCTCATCACTCCCGCAGGGGAATAAGATTGATAGACAGCCCCGAAATTATATTTCTATATGCAGACAATGTTTTGCTATATATCAGAGACCCCACGACACATCTTGACCCGATATTGAGAGATATCACTCGCATTGGCACTCACTCCGGCTTCACTATTAATTACTCAAAATCAGAGATCTTCCCGCTCACTGAATCCACCCAGCAGCCCACCACCGAATACCCCCTTCGCTGGTCACCGAATGGCATTAGATATCTGGGTGTGCAAATATCCTTAGCCAAATCCACCCTCCTTGCTGATAATTACTCCACGATAGCACGAATAGTTGAGACAAAAATCCTACGGTGGCGTGCCCTTCCACTATCCATTGCTGGACGGATCTCCCTCATCAAAATGATCCTACTCCCCAAACTCCTTTACACGTTTAGTAACGTACCCGTGTGGCCCGGGGGGGAATATTTTACTAGACTACGAACACTGTGTCCACAGTTCCTCTGGCACTCTGGCGCAGTACGCAAAAAGTGGACGGACATGACACTCCCATACAGACAAGGGGGACTCACGGCTCCGGATCTGTCACTTTATTGGCACGCGGCCCAGGCCCAACATGCCACTCACTGGTACCCTGGTACTCCGGTGCGTCCCCATATCAAACTGGAGTGACTGGCAGCTGCTGGTTTCGACCTAATGTCCATCATACTACATCGGCAATACACGCCCAACTCTCCCATTGACCCAATCAACACGACCCTTCAAGCCTGGGCTCACCTGCTATCTCAGACACCTGAAGCCTCCCCGTATTACAAATGGCTTCCTGTGTGGGCCTTCCCCGGCCTAGAACCCACTCATGATGCGGCGCTGGCCCGACACTGGGGGAAGCTGGGATACCAAGCACTGACAGACTTTTACCCTGATGGCAGGTTCATTGACCCCCAAACCTGGAAACCGGGACACACCGGGACCGCCTTGGAGACCATTCAATACTATAGATTACGGGCCGTGTTTCGCACCAAATGGCCCACATTCCCTGCTGAGCCCCCAGATAACTCGGCCATTGCATATATTGCCAACTCGGGCGGTGCCCGTGGAATAGTCTCTTCACTTTACAAGATACTACAGGATGCTACCCCTACTCCCACTCTCAAGGCACGTGTTGAATGGGCTAGCGAACTAGACCTAGAACTATCAGACGGGGCATGGGGCAATATGTGCCTACACACCCAAAAAGTCTCCCTCAATTTCCGTTTTCGCGCCATGCAGTACAAACTTTTAAATAGACTCTACTATACTCTGCATAGGACCTCGAGGTTCACTCGCACTACGGCGCATCTCTGCCCCCGTTGCGGGGCCACAGAAGATGACCACTTACACATGTTCTGGTCTTGTGACAAGTTGCTTAGATTTTGGGAAAGTATCCTAGAAACACTCATGGCCATCAGTGAAACGGTTATTGACCCTGATCCTTTGGCCGTCCTGTTTGGAGCCTGGAATACTGATGACACCAGACGTTCGCCTAGATTTCTCAATATTGGGTGCATGATAGCCAAAAAATGCATTCTCCAGAGCTGGAAAAGTCCCTTCCCCCCGGTCCACCAGAAATGGCTCCATATGCTTACTTGGTCGCGAAACTGTGAGGAAGAATTTATATCCATGCTCCCCGCCACCTCTCGCCCCAAGAACATCTGGGTGGAATTCAACTCCTACCTTAACAGACAAGGCGAGGACGCTTCCAGCTCTGGCTCGTCCCCCACTCCTTCAATGACCACTCCTACTACAGGATCCCGTACTCGTATGAATCGTATGTGACCATTACCTGACAATGCTATTACTAATGTACTATGTTTTATGTATTACTCCACCTTATGTTGCTTAGTCATGCTTGTTGCCTTGATGTGTGTACCTTGTAAACCTCAGCCGCCAAAAATAAAAGTTTTAAAAAAAAAAAAAATCTACATGGAAAAGATATGGAAAAGATATGCACTTTTCTGTCCCTGTGAGCTGCTTCTTTCCATTTCTTGGAACGCTACATGGCTAATACAACTGCCTCAATGGACCATGGTCGACCGGAGGGTACATGCCACTGCCCCTGCAGGTGCCCCAGACAACTTTCCCATCAACTAGCCATTAGTCCACTAACGCATCTAAGCTGTATTGTGCGCTTCAACACCAACATTTGTCCAAGCTCACCGTAAGTGCTGCTACTAAGCATGCATGTGTAACTGGCCTGGTGGAAGGTTGGCTGCGGTGTGGCCCTCCTGTGCTGCTCACCTTGCCTGGAGTCCCTTGAAACACGTCAGCTTTTTTTGGATGTATGAACACAATCCCTGTGCCTCTGCTTGCGCACACATGCGCATGTCGGCACCACCAAACGTGTCCAGCTTCCAGACGTCCAATGGGCCATGTCTGCTGGCAAAGGTGGTCTGGAGGCTCATCCCCCTGCAGAAAGGGCATGGAACACATGATTAATGCTTTAAAATCACCTGTGTGTGTCTCTTCAGGCATTTCATGACATGACCATGTCATAGACGTACATCAGAAATCACACCATCAGTGCGTCTTTCACAGGAAAAGTGTGGTACACACTATCTACAGCATTAATTGCAACAAGCACATGTACAGTAAAGATAAGAAACAGACTACACAATGTATAGCAAATAATGTACACATGAATCATGAAACCCCCCATCTAGCAAAAGAAGAACAGTGGTCAATAACACCCCTATTATCCCCACTAGGGGTGTTAACACAAGTAGGACAGCAGCAGACATGCCACAGATATGACAGTCCAAAGCCCTTGTGTAATAGGCTGTTACACCGAACCATCCTTGCCAGCCCATGGATAAGGGAAGCAGGAGTGGCATATGTGAGTCAGGACCCCAAGCTGCAAACACATACACAAGACAAGCTTGAAGTGCCCAGCTGGAACAGACAGTGGATGCTTTCAAAAGCCACAAAGCACCACACCGTCACATGAAAGCACAATAGACAAGCAATTTTAAACTTTATTAACTAATAACACTTACTATGAAAAACCTACATTAACTAATTAAACTAACTATCAAATAGAAACTTAACTAACTAAACTAAAAGAAAAATCAAAAATGGCCACATACGACCCGGGGGGGGGTAACCCAGAAGGGGGAAGGTATAGGGTGCTGCTCAACACCCAGATGTGATGATGTTGAGGAAAAAAAACCTCCATGGGCTCAACACCTGCACAGCCCGACCTATGTGGGAGAAACATTGTCGTCTGAGTCTGGCTCTTCCTGGAAAGGAGGACGTGACACAGGAGTCTGACCACGCCTAGCCGCATCTTGCCCCTCATCGGCAGCAAGTCTGCCAAATGGGTGAGCCTGGTTCTGTGTGGCGATCACACGTAGGTCTGCATGCAGAACCTCCCGTGATACACGTGCTTCCTCTTGCAAGGTAGCACGTGTAACACGGAGTTCCTTCTGCAAGGCCTGGCTGGACAACTGATGCACCTCCTGGCAAACATGTAGCTCAGCCAAGATGGTACGCTCAAGCTGCGCAAACCTCTCCTCTGGCCGCTCCCTCTGGGACATCAGAAGGACACCCAGAGTGGATCTGAGGGAAGCATACTCCTCCCTCAGGGCCTCCATGTGTGCCTCTGCATGAGCAGCAATTGCTTGACGCAGAGACAACATTTCAGCCTGGCGTGCCCTGTCTGAGGCCGCCATGCCCAGCCTGAGCGAGCGGGCCGCAGACCGTGCCGTCTGCTGCTGGAGAAGCTCCTGCCTAGCAGGGGGGAGCACGGATTGGGCCACACACACGCTCCATGCTCACAGCGATGTTCTCCATTGCTGCCACCTGGCGTTCAGAATTGGCAGTCATGTCTTGCTCCCACTCAGTATACTGTGGCTGCTCGCGGCGACCGCGTTGATGGGCTTGACCCCTGTGGGACCCAAGGACCGGGTGTCCTCGTTGTGTTGGCACCACCCGCCGCTGCACAACTACATGCCCCCGTCGACGTGATGTCCCAGGCACATCAGTGACTGGTGTGGAGGGTGACCCTGTGTCCCGATTCACCACAGGCAGAGGTTCCAACACTGTCTGAACCCTCAGTGCAGGTGTCGCGGACAGAGGAGTGCCCACATCAGAATCACTCACCCCTGACATATGGACCTGATGCACATCCAACTCGACATGGATGTCAGAGTGGTCATCAGGGCTGGACTCATTGACAGCCAGAGACAAGATGGACTGTAGCACATGTGGGTTTTCGTGGCCTACCACCCCATGACCGCCACTTGTGCCGGGTTGCTCTAGAGATAACAACCCTGTGCCTGGCATGACAACACCATCCTCTGGCTCCATTGCTTCATCATCTGAAAAGTAGAGAGAAAAAAGGTCACTACACATGTTAGAAGCACACAACACACACACACACAGACATCACACAGACACCAAACACATCAAGCAGACATGTCACATACAAAAGAGAACCTGCCATGCATGCTGGTTCAACTTGACATTGCTTCTGTGATTGGGCATGTAGAATGGTGTCATATTGCTCAGAAATGGGTCAATGCAGTGCAGCAAATTTGTACGTTACTCACTATCTACATGTACAAATACTTCATGATGTGTATCTGAAAATGTGAAGGCAGTGCAAGGTCAATTTCAGGCATCACGTGCAATGTGCATCCAATGGGTAGCATGGCTACAAGCAAACCACCCCTCCCCCAAGTGCAAATGCAGGGATGCCTTGCATGGTATCAAAAGGATGACCATAGACCTGTGTATTCACAGACAGTGTTGACTAGCATCAACTGCATCATGTGAGTCAAGTGACAACATAGCAAATGATGATGGGACAGTAAGCAGGACACATGATGCAACCTCCGGAGTACACCCACGTGTGAAGGAGACAATACACCAGTTGGACAGAGTTATTGGCCATTAAACAGGCTGAGGCCTGTGACCCACATAGACTGTCACACCCTAAACATGTGTGCGACGCAGGACTGAGCCAGAGTGGCCATGGGAAGGCTGATGAAATGCCATGCAATGTAGGTCACCCTAGACTCGTACTACAATGATCATCCAGTCAAGGACACATAGGGGTATGCGCGGAATACACATGGAGCTTAAATGAGCACTCATGTCCCTGCGGGGCATCTGACCTCTACACAGTCCAAGTGAGACACCCTGCATCAAGTAGAAAGGATGTACCACACAGCATATGTCTGGCAGATTGGCCGGTGGAAGTTAGCATGTACACAGGACGCATGAACAGGCAAGTACTCAACAGCAAAATTGAAGCAGGCCAGTGCAAAGGTGGAATTGGGGTGCAGAGGGGGGTGGAGGGACAAGGGAGCATGCCAACATGGAGTACCTGCATGCATGCAGAGGACACATGCACGTCAGTCATGCTATGACATAGTCCCTGGGCTGAGAGGAAGGTCACCCCAGGCTACATGCAGAAGGGCCAGTGAGCTGGAACATGGACCGGAAGGGCATCCTGGTGACCAGCATGTGAGTAGGGTGCAATAGTGGTGATGTGGACAGTCCCCGTCTGCTCCACATGTCCACTATCCAGCAAGCAGCCATGCATCAGTGAAGCATTGCATTACTTGCACATCAGAACCATGTACACATGACATGTAGTGGCAGTCATGCACAACATATCACACAAGTAAAACACACATGTCCTCAACAAACACGCAGCAACACTCACTGGACTGGGCATCAAAGTCCGGCATCTCTCCCAGTTGTAATTGTAATTTGAGGCACGTTTAGCCTTAGCGCTGCGTTTGAGTTCATTCCAACGCTTTTTGCACTCTTGCGCCGTGCGCACCTCACGGCCGAATGCACACACATGTTCCGCAACTTTCTTCCAGTGGGTATCACGGTGGGCAGATGAAGTCTGACAATTAGGCCCCACTAGCATGTCACGGCTGTGGTCCCGCACGTAGTCCACGAGGTAGTCCAGTTCCTGGTTACAGAAAGGCTTCTTCCTCGACATGCAGGAGGTCGTGGCTGTGTGTGGAGTCCCAGCTTGTGCTGCAGGTGCAAACTTCCTCCTCTTGGATTGTGGCACAAATGCCGCCCTGATCAGTATGGCCAGTGGCACCGGTGGATTGAGCAAAGGGAGTGGCAGGTGGAGGGACGACCAAAGGCCTGACTTGCATCAGTGGCAGCTAGGTGCCCTCTAATGGGCCCTGCGCAGCAACATCCGCTGTGGCAGGGTCATTGACAGCAACTGTCCTGGTTGGCAGACTCACAACCGGGGTGTTGTTGGCTGCATCTGCCCCTGCACTTGCCAACACCCGGCTGTTCGGGGCAGCATATGACATTACTGTCCCAGGGACACGTGTCTCGGTCGGGGCAGCCCTGCATGCACCTACGGTTTCCCTCCTGCCCTGTTGGAAATCTCCCAAGGACTCTTCAAGTGCCAACGCAGCCTGCGCTGGCAGACCCTGAGCATCGGTGGTGGTGTCCACAGCTGCACCTGCAGATACCACTACCCTTGGACCAGTGAAATCGATGAAATGGACTGCCGGGTCACAAGGGCGCCAGTGGCAGATGCAGAAGCTGCATCTCCCGGAACCACAGGGGGTGGTGGCATGACTGCACCGACACATGGCACAACATCGTGCTAAAGTGGTGCACCCCTGCCTCTTCCCCCTCTGTGGCCACCCTGGACACCCTGGAGTCCCCCTACTCCATGGTCACCCCGGCCACGTACCCTGACCACGCCTGCCATGAGGAGGACGCCCAGCTGAGGCGCACCTCACCTTTGGTGGCCTCTCAACCATGGCACAGATGGAGTAGTGCCGGCACAGATGGAGGAGTGCCAATGGGAGGTGTACACCACAATTGTCCTGGGCAATTGGGGTGAAAGGGGTGGGATGCAAGATGTTAACAGCCCCCCTGCACCTGCAAGGCTGTATGTGACCCCGGTGATGTAGTGACGAGTCACGCAATGCTCAGGCACCCCAAAACTGCAGTAAAACCGTGCACGCAACCCTGCAGCCAACGTGCGTGGAATTAACCTCCCGCAGTACGCAGTGGCACCCAGTAACACGAAAAACGCATACGTGTGGGACACGCAGGCTACTATGACCTTGAAAATGGGTGCGATACACAGGGGCACCCGCAGTGGGAAAAATAGCGTGCGCGACTCACCATCAGACTAGCGTGATGATGAAAAACACGCGTAGCCAATACCCTGCCAAAAGAAGAGATATGTCCTTGATCTGCTGTGAAGGTGCGCGAAACAACACGAAGTAGCAACACACGTCGGTCTCCACGAAAGGCACGTACAGCGAACTGCTGGCCCCGCTCACCTTTAACCCGTGCTGAGGGAAACTCCTGCATGCATCGCGTCACTTACGCGCGTACGCCCTTTCCTCGGATTACACACATTCACACGCAGACGTGCAGTTTTTTCATGCGCTGAACCACTATGCCCATGTCATGAGGGAAACGCCTGCGGTGTAATGTCACAGACGCGCTTATGCGCTAAGGGCCTGTCCTCGAATTACACGCTGACATGCAATTTTTTCACGTGCCAAATCACTCCGTATCAAGCTGGCCACACAACAACACATGGAAGACCATGCTCCTGCCCAGAAGGCCATATTCCTGCCCCCCAGAGTCCCGAGCACTCTCCCACCTGCCATCTGCTGCTGTCTGCCTGCCTGCTGCCCACGTGCCCTGTATATCTGTATACATTGTACTCACACTCCTTTCCTTAGGGTTCACTGACATCATTTGATACACATACATACAGTAAGTAGCACCTTTGAAACAGAGCAATCATTTCTCTGCATAAAGATAATCAGTTAGGTTATGAACTCTTTCTGCTACTACTTCTGCTTTTTTGCTTACTTCTCTGTCCCTGCATATACTCATATTTGTATGTGTTGTTGTCTCTTTGTGCTTTGTCTGTATTAAGTGTAATTATGTATTAAGTGGGTTTTATTAGCTACTTATTACATGTTAGATTATGAATATTGCACCTTCATCATGTATACTGCACACACTGCCTAAGTTTCTGCATGAGTTGCTTAGTATACTGGATAGAACTTCATAATAGAATGCTATTTATATCAATACATTGCTTAATGCACTAATTAGCTCATGATATTTATTCAAATGATCCTTCACACTTTTTGTTCAACATTATAAGAATCCCTCCTGCAGTTTTCATGAAAAATAAATGCACATGTGATGTCATCTGTGATGTCATCAATGAAATTTGTGATGTCATCTTTGATGTCCTGGGTGTTAGTGTTAGTTATGGTTGCTTATCTTACCCTAACTGACGAATTTCAGGGGTTTTTTGGTTTTACTTTGAACCATAACGTCCCTTTAACAAAGTTTTTTCTCAGAGGGTTTTTTGTAGTGTTACAACCCTCAATTTACATGTGTTTTTTATACGTTAAGGAGCTCAGCCAAAGCTTCTTTTCCCTAGCACCAGCTACGAGTTAGGCAGTGCACTAAATGTGGCTAATTTGTTTTTACATATATATATATATATATATATATATATATATATATATATATATATATATATATATATATATATATATATATATATACAGAGGCGCGTAAACTGCTCTTCTGAACACCCGTGAAAGACCTTAGAACTTGACACTCTCCTCCCTGATGGCTACAAGAGCCTCTCCGTGCCTAGATCCAACTGTTCCAGAGGGGATGTAGCCTTGATCTTCCCGGAGTGGATTCCTGCCTCTGTCATTCCTATGCAGGCCTACTCCTCTTTCGAATGCCTTGTCTGCTGGCTCTCTCTCTCTCTCCTGGCCACCCGCTTACCGTGGCTACTATCTATCAGCAACCTGGTCAGATCACCTACTTCTGCTCTGAGTGGGCGGACCTCTCCTCCTCCCTCCTGGTCTCGACCACTAAACTCCTCCTTCTTGGAGACTTTAACTTCCACCTGGATGCTTTCTGTCCCTCATCTGGACTCTTTTGTGACCTCTATGACTCTCTCTCTCTTTCTATTCTCCCCTCTGGTTCGACTCACTCTGCAGGGCAAACTCTGGATGTTCTGATCTCCTCAGACCTCCCCCTCTGTAGCCCCCTCACCACCCCTCTCTCCTGGAGGGATCACTTTCTCCTTTCCTCCCATCTCTCCCTCTCTAAACCTCAGGCCAAGCCAACTCCAAGCCAACTCCAGCACTGCCGCCTAACTTCTCACTCATCTGGCCCATGAAGCGTGCATCAGTTGAGGCTTATGCTGCCACGTACTCTCCCCCTCCTCCTCCTCTAACTGACTCACATCCTGACACAGCCCTTTCCATGTTCCACTCTTCTATCTCTGATACTCTTAATGTTCTTGCCCCTGTCATGAGGATCCGCTTGAAGCCCAAAGCCAAGTGCAACTCCGGGTATGACTCTGACCTTGTCACCCTTAAATACAGGTGCGGGGTGCCTTAGAGGAAATGGATAGCTTCTTGTGCATCCTCTGAAAAACTGTCCTGCCGCCTGCTCCAAAGGCAATACCGGCTCTATGTCTGCACTAAGAATAGAGCCCACATCCAACCCCGCGCCTCTGCGGCATCTAACAACTTGGCCAAACTCTTTAAAATCTACAAAGAGCTGGCCAATCCTGATGCAGTCTCTACCTCTCCTTTCCCCTCCCAGGCCCTCTCCAATTTTGTCCGCTACTCCTCCTCCCTCTACTCTGTCCTCTACCTCCGGTCCCCCTGTGGCCACCTCTCCTCCCTCTTTCTCTTCCTTTCCTCTGTTCTCCCCTGACAAGGTTTATAGACAAGTCCAATCTATGAAAAGTACATCAAAACAGGTTCTTCCCTGTTCTTCCAAAACCATCAAGGACCACATTGACACCCTCGCTCCTGCCCTAGCTGACCTCTGAAAACACTCCTTCACCACTGGAGCCTTTCCTTCCACCCTGAAGCACTCTCTTGTGCACCCTCTTCTCAAGAAACCCTTAGCTGACCCCTCCTGCCTGGCTAACTATCACCCGATCTCCATCACTCCATTCCTGGGCAAACTCCTGGAAAAGCTGGCCATCTCATAGCTTAATCTTCACACGGAATCTGTTGGTTGTCTCCATGACCATCTGTCTGGCTTCAGAGCATGGACACTGCTCACCTGAACATCCGTGAAGTCCTGCTCTCTAACCTTGATTCTAATATCAGCTCTGTCCTCATCTTACTCAATCTCTCTTCTGCCTTTGACATGGTCAACCATGCCATCCTGCTCAATCGCCTCTGTGATAACCTGGGTATCACCGATTAGGCCCTGGCCTGGCTGACCTTTTTCCTCTCACTCTCTACTTGTGGTGTTACCCAGGGATCTAACCTCTCTCCCTGGCTAATCAAGCAATCCCTGCCACCTCTCGCCCACCGCATTGCCGCTGCCTACTTCAACTTTCAGAGCTATGCATATGACTTGTTTTCCGGCTCCTCTGTGCCACCTCTTCTCCTTCCATCATCTCTGACTGTCTGTCTGCTATCCAGCAGTGGTGTTCTGCCAACAATCTATGCCTTAATGCCAGTAGGATGGAGATTCTCCTCATCGGCACACCTGTACCCTCCTTTCCTGTCACTCTCTGGCAGCCCTCCCTTGGCCATCTTCCTGCTCCCACCTGTGAGGCAAGGAACCTTGGGATCATCTTCGGCTCCACTCTCTCCTTTTCACCTCACATCTCTGACATCTCTAAGAAATAAAACTACCAACTGCAGCTCTTCAGAGGTATTCTTCCTTTCCTCTCCTTCCCCCAGAAGCTCACTGTCTCTAGAGCTCTGGTTCTCTCTAGGCTTGACTACTGCAACAGCCTCTTTCTAAATCTGCCTTCTCATACTCTCCGCCCTCTGCAACTCATCCAGAACAGGACTGCAAGACTTGTCCTTGGCCTCAACCCTTGGGATCGTATCTCTCCAGTGCTGAAATCTCTGCATTGGCTCCCAGTGGCTGCAAGGATTAAGTTCAAGACCCTCTGCATTGTCTATAGGGCCTTCTGGGGCTTGGGTAATCAATACCTCCAACTCTCTCTTCATAAATAACTGCCTACTCGAGCTCGTTGCTCCTCCACCTCTAACTCCCTCAGGGTCAGTCGCTTCTCCAAACAACAAAATGGTGGTAGATTTCTTTCTTCGGTTGGAGCCTCTGTCTGGAACCATCTCCCGTTCCGGAAGGACCTCAAGACCTTCCTCTTTGCTTCTGCCTTCTCTCTTCCTCTCCCCTGCTCATTTCCTTTCTGATACTGCACTGGTCACCTCGCTACCCTCTGATTTCAGTCCCAGGTCCCTGCCCTCCCAGTTGCATACCTGCACTGCCTTTGGGCAACCCTTGCACTTGAATCTGTATCTGTAACTCTACAGTCCCCCTACCTGCACTTTTGTACCCTGCTGTCTATACTTATCCTTGCACCTGCCACCTGCTGGCCGCACTTCTTTTTATTGTTTTCATCCCATGTACAGCACTGACCCCTCCCCTTTCCCATGGCACTTTTCCCATCCCCATCCTCTTTACACTTGCACAAACTCAATGTCACTTGGCCTAGTGATATCGTTATCTCTGTCCTCCCTCTGTTTCCCCTTCCTTGACTCATCACGCTTTAAAACACTTGGGTATAGGCGCGTTACAAATGCCATATCATATAATATCATATCAAGACCTGCTCTCAAATCTTGACAATAACACTCCCTATGTCCTCATTCTCCTTGACCTCTCCTCTGCTTTTCACACGGTTAACCACAACATCCTCATTGCACGCCTTCGTGACACCTTGGGAATCACAGGTCAGGCTCTGGTGTGGTTAATCCCCTTTGTCTCTGTCCACCCATCCCAGGTTCAACACAGAGCCTTTCACTCGACTATTGCTCTGTCAACCCCTGGCGTTCCCCAGGGATCTAACCTCTCGCCCTGGTCCTTCAACAGCTATATGGATGCCTTGGCACGTGTGATTGCCATTTTCACTTCTAACTTCCAGTGTTACGCTGATGACACGCAACTATCTGTCAGGCTACCCTCAGCCGCCTCCCCCACCTCTCATATCTGTCTGTCTGCTATTTAGTCACAGAGTTCCACAAACGACCTCTGCCTCAACGCCAGCAAGATTGAGATTGTTTGCATTGGGACCCCTCCTCGCGCTTTCCCACTTTTGCTCTGGCCGGCCTCCCTTTGCCCTGTGCCCACACCCACCTGTGAGGCAAAAAACTTTGGGTCATCTTCGAATCCATTCTCTCCTTCTCCTCTCACATTTCTGACATCTCTAACAAGTCTAACTATCAGCTACACCTCCTCAAAGGTACTCTTCCTTTTCCCACTTTTCCCCAACGGCTCACTGTTTCGAGAGCCTTGGTTCTTTCTAGGCTGGCCTATTGCAACAGCCTCTTCCTCAATCTCCCTTCTTCTGCCCTGTGCCCTTTGCAACTCATCCAGAACAGAACTGCAAGACTTATCCTTGCCCTCAAGCCCAGGGAACACATCTCTCTGGTGCTGAAATCTCTTCACTGGCTCCCAGTGGATGCACAGATAAAGTTCAAGACCCTCTGCATTGTCTACAAGGCTTTCCTGGGCCTGGGACCCACCTACCTACAATGCTGCCTACCTAAATACTGTCCCTCACGAGCCCTCCGCTCATCTACCTCCAACCATCTGCGAGTGAGCCAGTTCTCCAAGCAGATATTTGGAGGGAGATCCTTATCCTCAGCAGGTGCCTCGCTCCGGAACAGCCTCGCTGCCTCCCTCCGTCTTGAGCCGGACCCCCTTAAGTTCCAGAATCTCCTCAAGACCTTCCTTTTCTCCTCTTCCTTCACTCTCCCTCTACCCTGTTAACCTAGCCCTCCGCTCTCTCCATCTCTCCCTCCTCTTCCTTACAGCTTGACTGGCTGCCTGGTGTACCTCAGAGTCTCACCTGTCCCGGGCACCACTGCCAATCCTCTCTAGCACTTGCCTCAGGGCCCTACGCCCCCCACCTTCACTGCACTTAGAATAACCCAAGAGAGTGGATCTCTCTGCACTTACTCCAGTCTCCGTCAACTGGGTGCACTTGAACCTCCCCCTCCCTGTGACCTGCTATGCACTTGCACGGCCCAAATGCAACGTGCCTGATGATCGTCTGTCTGTTCTCCTTTGTCTTCTCCCCCTAATTGCACTGGTAAACTGCAGAATCGCCATCAGGCCTATTTGCTGTGTCTCAACTGCTAAATGCATTGTATGCACTTACTCTGCCAGTGCAGACTATTATCGTCTTAGAATTTCAAGGGGTCTGAGCGACTGTTGTTTTTTCCCCTTGTTCCCACCCTGCTTGAGTGCTTTGAAACACTTTCATGTGTATTGGCGCTATATAATTAAACAATTCAATACAATACAGTAAATTGTTCTAGGGTCTGACAGTTCAGATGCTAAAATTAGCAAAAATACAATTTCTAGCAATGGAATTGGCTGGGCTAGAAAATGTATATAAATATATAAAATATTCTTGCATGGGCAGAGATCCCATTTAGGTATTTAGGTTTCAGGTATGTTTAGGTATGTTTTATGTTTAATGTCATCTGTGAACCTCCTGCATTTCTCTGTGTTGTGCCTCCATTTTTAAAAATCGGATTTAGGTGTGTTTCATAATGTCTGGGAATCTCCTGCATTTCCCTGTGTTGCGCCTCCGTTTTTAACTATTGGATTTAGGTGTTTTTCATGCCATCCAGGAACTTTCTGCATTTCTCTGTGTTGTGCCTCCATTTAAAGAAATCGTATTTAGGTGCGTTTTATGCCATCTATGACCGCCTGCATTTCTATGCGTTGTGCCTCCATTTTTTTAATTCGGATTTAGGTGTGTTTCATGCCATCTGTGACCACCTACATTTCTTTGTGTTGTGCCTCCATTTTTAAAAATCGGATTTAGGTATGTTTTATGCCATTTGTGAACGTCCTACATTTCTCTGTGTTGTGCCTCCATTTTAGAATATTGGATTTAGGTGTGTTTCATGCTATCTGGGCACCTCCTGCATTTCTCTGTGTTATGCCTCCATTTAAAAAAATCACCCTCTTCAGTTCCCACTGTTTCTTCCCGTCCTGTTTTGTCTCCTTGTGCGCCTGCCCCCTCCTTGCCTACTTCCTACCACGTACCTCAGCTGCTCTGCCTGGTTTAAGTATACAATATTCTGTGCCCCTCACCATGGCACTTTCTATCTCTCCTACCTTCTCTAACTGCTTCTCTATTTCCTATACTACTCCTCTCACTAAGTCTGGCTGGAAGAAACTCAAGAAGGATGCAATGGGCTCTAACCCAGGCCTGCCTATCGCTGACACCTACGTCAGTGCTTCCGCCAGAGAGACTCTCACCGTCATCCTCTTTGTTGTTCCTTCTCCCGACTCATGAACTCTTCATATGGTCCTCTGCTCTCTCCTTACTCTTCATCACACATTAATGGGGGTACCCACTGGGAGGTGTTTCTTGCCTTATTCTCCATCTCCAGGGTCATCATAAATGTATATTGAAATGTTACCATCCAGGTACAAGGGCCTCAACCCAGCCTCTTACTTTTTGATAGGCTTCTTCTTCACTTTATCAACTTTTCACTTTCCTCCTCACGGCTCCTTTGCCATCCTTTTCTACGTCCGCCCTGGCTCCTGTGTCAGCTATGCCCACCTTGGCTACCTTGCCTCCTACTAACCGCAGCACCTTTCTCACAACTGCTCCCTTGTTGCTTGCAACTGTACATTCTCTTGTACCTACATGCACTGCTCTGACAACCTTGTCAGCCTCCACCTCTCTGGTACCCTTGCCACCCACTGCTGCTGCATCTGGGGTGCCCTTGCCCACTGAGGCACCGTCTACACTGGATCCCTCGCCATCTACTAGTGTCCTGGCTCCCTTACCTACACTCCCCTCACCAACATCCTTGTCAGCCTCGGCTCCTCTGCCCCTTACTACCTCTATCGCTCAGGCGCTCTCACCACTCACTGGGCAGACCACTATACCCTGTACACCCCTTGTAAGTCTTTCAAAAACAACAGTCTGTTCCTCGTTGCCAAGCATAACTCTCGCTCTGCTGTCAAGCACTCATCTGATATCTGCCACTTCCTTAAACTCCTGGATCTCAGTGTCCTAGCCCTTACTGAGACATGGTTCAAGGGCAGCTCTATCACGCGTTTTGACACACTTCTCCCTGAAGGCTACAAGATATTCTCTGTCCAGGCCTAATAAGCCAGGAGTGGGAGTAGCCCTGATCTTTCCCGAATGGATCCATGTTTCCATCATTGGTCTGCAGGCTCTCTTTCTCCAGTCTCCTCTCTGACTATGGCCACCTTCTATCTGCCTCTGGGCCAGCCCACCCTCTTCCTCTCTGAATGGGCTGACCTGGCCTCTTCTCTCCTTTTATCTTCCTCCCAACTCCTCCTGCTGTGGGATCCTAAAAACCACCTTGATTCTCCTGACTCCTCAGGGCCTTTCTGCATCCTATACAACTCTCTTTCTCTCTCCATTCTACCTTCTGGTCCAACGCACACCGATGGCCACACCTTTGATGCTTTTATCTCCGCTCACATCCCTCTCTCTATCCCTCTCACTACCTCACTCTCCTGGACTGATCATTCTCTTCTCTCTTCCCATGTGAAGCTCTCTTCTCCTCTAGTACTGGTACACCCTTCTCTGCCTCTCGCGTTCAAGTTCATCCGAACCATGAAAAGAGTGACAGTGGCTGCCTTTGCCTCCACCTACTCTCTTCCTTCTACTCCTGTGGCTGACTTGCACCCTGACACAGTCCTCACAAACTTTCACCTCTCCATCTTCAACACTCTTGACATTCTTGCCCCTGTCATGAGGGTCCAACTGAAGCCATCCAAAAAGTGCAATTCTTGGTACGGCTCAGAGCTGGCTGCCCTTAAGGGAAAGTGTAGAGCAGTGGAATGGAAATGGGGCTCTTCAGGTGCACCATCTGACAAACTGGCCTGCCTCTTTCTTCAAAGGCAGTATAGACTCTGCATCCACTCCAAGAAAAGAGTCTATATTCAAGCCCACATCTCAGCAGAATCTAACAACACGGCTGAACTCTTCAAAGTCTGCAAGGAACTGGCCAATCCTACTACATCCTATTCATCTACAGCACCCACCCAGGCCCTTTGCTTGGCCCTGGCAGCTCATTTCACTGCCAAAACACAGGACATCCTCTCTCTCCCCTGCACCTTCACCTGCACACACATCTCTTGGGTCCCCCTTGACACCTCTCTTCTTCTCTCCTCCCTCTCCCCTCTCACACCTGAGGAGGTCTCTAGACAAGTCTGGTCCATGAAAGCCTCCTCCAAACATGTTGTTCCATGCCCTCCTAAAACCATCAAGAACAACATTGATTCCCTTGCTCCAGCCTTGGCCGACCTCTGCAACTTCTTGTTCGCCACTGGAGATTTCCCCATTTCTCTCAAGCACTCTCTTGTGCACCATCTGCTCAACCAACCCTCTGCCGACCCTTCTATCGCAGCAAACTATCGCCTGATCTCTATCACTCCTTTCCTGGGCAAACTTCTGGAGAAATTAGCTATCTCTCAGCTCAACATCCACACTGATTCTGTTGTTCTGTTGATTGTCGCTATGACCATCAGTCTGGCTATACAGCTTCCAGAGCATTTAAACTGCTCTTCTGAACACCTGTGAAAACCTGCTCTCAAATATTGACTCTAACTCTCCTACTGTCCTCATTCTTCTCGATCTCTCTTCTGCCTTCAACATGGTAAACTACATCCTGATCTCTCGTCTCTGTGATACACTGGGTATCAGAGATCTGGCCCTGGCATGGCTTGCCTCCTTTCTCCCTAACCGTCCTTTCCAGGCGGGACTTGGGTCCTTCTTTCTCTCTTCTATCACTCTCTCTACTTGTGGCGTCCCGCAGGGATCTTATCTACCCCTTTGGTTATTCAATGTCTACATGGCCCCTCTGGCCCACATGATGTCTTCCTTCACTTCTAACTTTCAGTGTTATGCGTATGACATGCAGCTCTCCTTCAGGCTGCCCTCGACCTCTGCCTCCTCCTCGCTCGTTCCTGACCTTCTGTCCTCAATTCATTCTTGATGTGCTGCTAACAACCTCTGCCTCAATGCCAGTAAAAAAGATATCGTCCTCATTGGGACCCCTGCCCCGCTTTCCCAATTTCTCACTGGCCGGCCTCCCCTGGCCCTGCTCCCCACCTGCTAGTGAGGCAAAACATCTGGAGTCATTTTCAACTCCACTCTCGCCTTCTCTTCTCACAACTCTAAAATCTCCAAAATGTCCCATTACCAGCTGCACCACCTCCCAGGTATTCAAACCTTTCTCACCTTCCCACAAAGGCTCACTGTCTCCAGTGCCCTGGTTCTCTCTAGGCTGGACTACTGCAACAGCCTCTTTCTCAATCTTCCTACTACCACTCTCCTTCCTCTACAACTCATCCACAACAGAATGGCAAGAATTATCCTTGGCCTCAAGCCCAGGGGTCGCATCTCTCCAGCACTTAAATCCCTCCACTGGCTCCGCGTGGCTGCTAGGATTAAGTTCAAGACCCTCTGCATAGTCTACAAGGTTTTCTGGGGCCACAGCCTGCACTATCTACAATGCTATCTTCCTAAATACTCTCCTTCTAGAGCCCCTTGCTCATCCTCCTCCAACTCTGTGTAGGTGAGCCGTTCTTCAAAGCAGAGATTTGGGGTGAATCTTTATCCTCTGCATGTGCCTCCCTCTGGAATAGCCTTCCTGCCTCTCTCCACCTTGAACAAGAGTTCCATAAGTTCCAGAAACTCCTCAAAACTTTCCTCATCTCTTCCTCTTTCTCTCTCGCTCTCCCCTGCTAACCTCCTATCTCTTTCTCTAAGCCTCACTCCTCCATCTCTCCCTTAACTCCGTTCAGTTTTTGCTGACTGATCCCATGGCTCACCTCCAGAGCTGCACAGGTCCCAGCCGCCCCTGCCAGTCTTTGCATTTGCCTCCAGGCCTCTGCACTATGCTCAGCACTAATGTACTTTCAGCATACGTTCCATGAGAGGTGTAACCTCTCTGCACTTAGCCCAGCACCCTTCTGAACAGGGCGCACTTGTTCCCCCTCGCCCCTTCCTTGCACTCCGCCTGAACACTTTCATGACCTGAATTTAATAGGCCTAGTAATTTCTGTCTTGTCCCCCCTTGTCTCCCCTCCCTAATCTGGTTGCGCCTGAAGCACTTCATGCACTTGCACTAGGAGAAATGCTGTTCGATCATTCAGAAACTTTCTGTATTCCATTGCTCCCTTCCCACCTTGAAGCACTTTGAAGCACTTCACTTGTGTATAAGTGCTGTACAAATAAACAATTACAATTACAATCTTCCTAGAACTAGTATAGATGTTATTTCTGTTGCAAGGCCCACTGGTGATTCCTTTAATGCTCCGATCTTGCTGTCTTTGCTGGATTTGACTCACTTTTATTTTCAGAGCGTTTCATCAGGAGCTCTATGGAGCCTGTTCGCTTCATAAAACTATCAGACAACAAGATCCTAAAGAGAATCTTACAGTACAGAAGAAAAGAACAATAGGAGTTACTGATAAACCTTCACTGATGCATTAAAAAAAGAGAATTACGTGAGGCAATAGATGTCGACCCTTAGACAACCATAAAATACAAAGGTAATCTTACGGCACATGCCGGGGAAAGGCCACCGGAGAGCCTGAATACGTCATCGAGTAAGAAACAGAAGGCAGCAGTAAAACTAAGCAAAGCCACAAATCGAACCACACTCCAGAGCTCCACATGGAAGACATGCCGAACACACGTCTGCAGTGGAACATAAAGTAACAAGCTGCCTTCCAACAACTGAGTGTGGACCCGGGGCATCCGAGGACAGGCGGGCGGATGCAAACCATGCACATTGCAGAAGCGTCATGTGAATGAGAGAAGGCCAATAGTGGTGCACGTGTTGCTACAAAAACAAGCATGCAGTATCCCCAGTTCAATTAATCACACAGGGTAC
The DNA here is from genome assembly GCF_040938575.1 of Ambystoma mexicanum. Classification (NCBI taxonomy): domain Eukaryota; kingdom Metazoa; phylum Chordata; class Amphibia; order Caudata; family Ambystomatidae; genus Ambystoma; species Ambystoma mexicanum. The sequence goes on along the minus strand of NC_090933.1, from coordinate 1,061,701,767 downwards.
AGAGCATTAAAGAAAACCTTAAAAAAAATATGAGAAAGGAAAGTGGTGACAATTGCACACTAGTTTTGAATCAAAGACACTTAATATACATTAAGAAAATACATAACAATGGCATAGATCTCAGGGAATTAATATCCTATTAGAAATATACAAACACGGCGTTTGTTATGAAATCTTTCGCTTGTGAAAATATGACTGCTCCGACAATTTTGTTCCATGTCTCTTTCTCTTTCTGCAATGAGAAAGGGTAGGTTTACACTGAAATCCCTCCCACCCCTGGCATTAATTCAGACAGAAGCAATATGAAACGCACAAGGGCAAACACAAACATACACACACTCCACCTCATAACAGATTATGCATACCTCCACGTGAATGTATTTATTTATTCCGACAGAAGCACCATGAAACAAACACAGGAAAACACAAACATACAGACATACACTCCAACTTATAACAGATTGTGCATGCCTCCACGTGAATATATTTATATTTGTATTTATGTGAAAAACAAGGATTTCAATTTCATATAAAAATGACTAACAATAACACATTTATAAATGGTGAAGGCAGAATGATGCCTTTACAGTCACACAGAGATGAGAACAAGTGGTGAGCCAATGGTTGAGGTTGTAAAATGTGGGACATATACCACGATAAATCAAAACAAACAGAACTACATATATATATATAATTATTTTCATTTCAGGGGGGAGGATGGGGTACAGTAGTAAATAAGTGAAATTTGGGCTGACTGACTGTTATAATCAGAAAGAGTGGAAGAGTGGAAGTGAGAGGAATCACACAGAGGAAATGGGATGGTGAGGTTAACCGCAGAGGAGGAATGATTTGGGGAGTAAACAGAAATACATTCAGACAGGTACTGAGAGCAAGACCATTGATAGCTTTGTAGACTAGGAGAAGAAACTTGAGAAGAAAGTGGTTGTACATGGAGAGCCAGCCAGCATGCTGTCTGTAGGCAGAAGTGTGGGAGGCTCTGGCAGGTTTTAGAGAGTACTGGTCGCTTAACTGGAGGACTTTGTCTAAGAAAAGCGACGCATACATAGAAAGGTCACGGAGCAGGCTTGAGCAGTAGTCAAGTATGCCTAGCACAGGGCCAACTGAGCAACGATGCGGACGTGAATCCCTTTGGTTCCCATGGCCGCCGTAAATATCCTGTGAAATAGCCTGATATCCACTGGATATTCACTGATAAAAACCACAGCTGCCGATTGCTAGACTCATGCGGCACGACTGTGCGGAGTTTGGAGCTTGTGACCACCCGCAGAGCAGAGTTCTGGCTGCCTGGAAACTGGCACAAAGAGGGCTCCCGAGAATCAAGATGGCCGCAATGGGTTATCCGAACCTGTGTACCCTAGTCTGAAGAATACGGAGCAAATGAGCTACTGGTGTGGCCACTGTGGGGACGAGCTGCGCTGAATACTAATCGGGAATATAAAGGAGAAAGACAAGAAACGGATGCCCCTGGTGAGTCGTGGTGCTCAGCATAACAGGACCGCATACACATGACCAGGGTGGCTCGCAGCGCTCACAGGGAACTCTGACCCAGGACCTAACTGCGGAGCACCGTACAGCCTTGCTGACCGAGACGCAGGCACAACAGCTGGTGCACCTCCCATGCCAGGAATACAGCTACAATGGCGGAACACACCGCAACAAATGCCGTACTGAGGGAAAGCTGTTCCACCTGCGTCCGCTGCCCCGCACCCCTGAGGAGACGTGAGACTGCTACTTTCGCTGGCGGTTTGGTGGGTGCTACACAGGACAACAAAGAACAATGCAGAAAGGGTTGCGGCGGGATGCCTGGGATCGTCAAAACAGCACCTCATCGGCTGTCGCTGAGGACCGGCCCTGTAAGAGCCGACAGACAGACCCTGACCGCCTCGAACGGGGCAAAACAAGACCCGAGGGGGAGCGGACGTGTCCCCATGCCATCTTGGCTTCTGCCCGAAGAAGGAGGGTGGGAAGCTTACATGTACATACAGAGCAGCACAACTCAGTCTGGGGGAACAGTGAGTGAAGTGCAGATCTGGGGGTCGAGGGGCACAAGCGTGTCCCACTGTTGGATGGGCTCCAAAGCATGCAATGTAGTATCAGAACAGAAATAACAATATGAAACACAGACGCGCAACAAGCAGATAAGAACCATCCCCATGCATAACCCCCCCTGCCCCGGGGCATCATATAACTACACACTGTGCAGCATCCCGGGGAAGGCAGTGTTGCACCAAGATGTCACGAGCGGCAGAGTTTACAGGCGGTAGCAACCACCCACAGCCAGCCTGCATCTTCAGAGGCACTATAACATGTGAGACTGGAACCTAGCCTCGCGGCGCTGTAGGCAGAGTGCAAGGGAACAAGAAGTGATGTCTGTATTGCACTCTGGCATGACCACAGCGAGTTAAATAAACAAGTATAGGACATACAAGTGAACTGGTTGGTATTAGAATTCCAAGGTACTGCTGAAGAAACCCCCAACAACAGTAGGGAGGAAGAGCGATTGTGTGTGTTGGGGGGAGAAGCGCAGGCATTGCGCAGTAAGTCCTGGAGACCCAACTGCACAATGGAGCAGTTCCCATGGCCTGTGCTCACTACAGCGAGATGACACGTCTACCTTACAAGCTATCAAGAGCAACACTGAGCAGGACTAGGGAGGGATTGCTTGTTGTGTATCTAGAACCCAAATCATCCGGAATAAGGCCTCAAAAAAGGGGTACAGAAGGCCTGGTACCATTGTAGGATACAGCGGAAGCTTTCCTCAACCGAAATTTGGAACTGGACCTTACAAGCGGTGCCTGCCTGCCACGACCCTGTGCTGCCACTTGAGGAGTCACGACAACACGCACAGTTACCCCAACAAGGGACTGCTTACATCTAATGCGGACGAGGCCCACATCTACCATGGGCAAAGATAAAGTCAAGAAACACTCCATACAGAACAAAATGGACTAGTACACAGCATAATCTACGCAAAACCAGGATGGTCTAGAGCCGATCGCTGTTGCTTCTGGCTCAGAGGTCACACTATCCCTAAAAGATGACATGGCCGCCATTACAGGACACGCGCCTCCATGGAGCAAAAAATGGACGGCATAAGTATGGACGTTTCGCTCCTCCGCCATGACTTGCAAAAGTTGACAACCCACACCGGGGAAGCAGAGCAGCGCATCTACGATGGTGAGGACAGAATAAGGGAGTTGCAACAACAGCTGGCTGGCGTCAAATCAGAACTCAAAACAATGGCCGAACGAGTGGATGAAGGTGAAGGCTGGTCAAGGCGTAACAATGTCAGGATCCTATGCCTCCCCGAAAATGGGGAGGGCCCGAATATGGAGATTTTCCTCGAACAATGGCTCACTGATATGTTTGAACTGGACTCCTTCTCCAAATTCTTGTCGATCGAGAGAGCGCATCGCATGCTATCCGGAAAACCAGTCCCCGGAGCACCTCCATGAACTTTGATTGCAAAACTCCTCAATTACAGAGATCGAGACACGCTGCTCCAGAGGGCATGAGCCAAAGGCATACTGACTTACAGTGGTTCGAGAATTGCTTTCTTCCCCGACTATACCAGGGAGGTTCAGAAAGCTAGGCAATCCTTTAATCAGCTTAAGAAACAACTGCAAGTCTTTGTCAAATACAGCCTCCTATTTCCGGTCCAACTTAAAATCTATCACAACGGAACGACGGTCCCCTTCACCGACCCAAAGGAGGCCTGGAGATGGGTATAGCAACACATCGAAGTAGACTGGAGAACTCTGAGAAACAGCAGATGAGAGAATCCGCGAGCCCGACTGGGGAGATGTCCACCACTTCCACAACAACCAGTAATAAACCCCAAGGACAAAGAAATGGGATCATCATAGGTGATAATCACCCAACAGGAGGTGCGTCCCATCGACACGAAAAAGGGAAAAGAGGAAATTGTATATGGAACTCAATACTACAAGTTAACCAAGGATAGAAAACATTCTGTGGCCACTATAAAGGTGGCCCACCCCGCGAAATGTCTTAGATGCACTGCACTAAGAGGGAATTTGTTTGTCTGATTATTGGCTGACCTGGCCGGCATCAGCTGTTGTGGATTGTTCGGGCAACAGATGCTGCAAGTTGGGTTGAGTATAGGGTGGGGGATGGGAAGGTTAGTTGTTAATAGTTATGTTAATAAGCGGGTCCGGAAGTTAACTCATACATATCCTGCAAAAGCCCTACACACTGCAAAGCAATCAGTACTGCACCCGCATGCACTGCGCGAGATAATGCTCACTGTCCCAAGCCCCGCACTGAATGGCCCCCACTAACGCTGATGTTGGAGCCCTGCGTTTTTTGACGTGAAATGTCAACGGGCTGGGTGGAGGGATCAAAAGACGACTGGTCACACAGTTTTTAAACAGACACACACTGGTTGTGGTCTTCTTAACCGAGACACATCTGGCAGGTACTACGTGCAATTTATTCAGGCACACCAACTACAGACTGGCAATACATGCTGTCTTTACCAAGGGTTCCTGTGGTGTGCTTATACTAATACACAAAAAGCAGCCCTTCACCCTCGCAAATGTGACTCAAGATACAAGTGGCAGATTTGCACACATTAGAGGGTCACCATTGCAATGCTGGCGGTCTATTCGCCTGCAGCGCTGTAACTGCACTAACAAATAACATCACACCCATAATCTCCAGAGATAAGTCAGATTTTATAATAATTGGAGGGGACTTCAATGAAGTTATGGAGGTGGGGATGGACCGCATACACCTAAGATGGAGAAACCCTTCCATGTGCACTAAGGTTGTCACGTTTACTGCTGCCCTGGGCCTGCAGGATGGGTGGCATGACTTACATCCGGGCATGAGAGAATATTCATATCACTCTAGGGTGCACACCTCACTGTCACGACTAGACTACTTCTCTCTCCCAGCACCAGATATACACACAGCATCCAGGGCAACTCTACTTCCCCGAGGTATATTGGACCATTCCCCTTTGCTGATCGAGCTAAGCACGGCCAGACCGCGCCCCCCTCTACATGGCACCTGAACAACTATTATCTGGGATTCCCAGAATTGTTAGAACAGACACACCGATGCCGCAATAACATACTGTAAGCTGAACACGGGATCAGTGGATGACCCGGGAGTGTTGTGGGAGGCGTAAAAAACAGTGTTGCAGTGCAAGATTATCTCTTGAACCGCTGCACATAAGAGGAAGCAAAAGCGGGATTTGATTGAGGCTGAACAACAGGTCACACAAGCCAAAACAAACCATCTGATCCTTGACCAGCCTGAAACACACTGCTCGCTGATTCTGGCTAAAAAATGGCTACAAAATGTGGCGCTAGATTGTGCTAAACAGGCCCATAGAATGATGAGAGCTAGGGTATATGAGTCCGGCATTTAAGCGAAGCAAAATGCTGGCATGGTTGGGAAAGAGGGACAAGGGTAATTGCCAAGTCAGGGTGATCAGACCAGAGGGTTCAGACCTGCTTCTAACTGATCAAGAAATTGCTGAAGGCTTTCCCTCCTACTACGCAGAACTATATATATCACCCATGGTACCTATTGGCATTTCCATACTAAATGAGGTTATTCTCCCCTCCCTTGGAAAAGGATATCATGGAAGAGGAACTGGTAGCGGCCATGTCAGAGCTCCAAGCACAGAACACACCTGGGCCAAAACAGTTTCCAGATAGAAATGTGGTGTAGACTGGGAATAAACGAGATTGCCCCACATCTCTTGCAAATGTTCTTGCGATCTAAAAACCAGGGCTGTCTACCCACAGATCTTTAGAAAGCCACAATAATAGTGATCCCCAAAGCGGATAAACCCCTAGACCCCTGCAGTTCTTATAGACCAATCTCCCTCATTAACAGCAAGACCAAAATCTTGGCGAAGGTGCTTGCCAACCGATTACAACAGGTTATGACATCACTGATCCACCCCGACCAATGCGGGTTCATGCCGCAGCGGTCTACCCGCATGAACATACACAGACTGCACTCAGCATACAAGGTCCCCTAGCATTACTTGCAATAGATTTTGAAAAAGCTTATGATTCGGTATACTGGGAGGCAATACGGAAAATAATGCGCTGCCTGGGATTTGGTCCTCAATACATGGGCTGGGTACAACTCCTGTATGAGTCCCTGAAGGCAGAAGTGAGAGTTAATGGGTGGCCTCAAGACCTTTTAGACTGGGGAAAGGGACTATACAGGGGTTCCCCTGTCTGCAATGATCTTTGCATTAGCTATAGAGCCCCTGGCTGTACTGCTACGAACATCACCATCATGGAGCGGTTTCCGCTGGGTGGATGAATGGGAAGACAAAGTCTCCCTGTATGCGGATGATCTGCTAATCTATCTGAAAGACCCACATAACTCCTCCACGGTAACAAGCCTACTAAACTGTTACGGAGCCTTTAGCGGACTACGAATAAATTGGTCTAAATCAATATTCTTTACAGTAGGCAACACAAACTTCACGGTGCCAGATAACTGCCCGTACAGAGTCGTAACAGGTCAATTCAGGTACCTTGGCATACAGATCACAAATAACCTGAACGACTACGTGGTTAAAAACCTCCACCTGAACACGGCAAGGCTCACAGAAGATGTCAGACACTGGGTCTCCCTTCCACTGACCTTGCTGGGCAGGGTGGCGCTTTTCAAGATGATGGTCCTTCCCCGCTTCCTATACATATTACAAAACGCCCCGTTACACATCTCATCGAACAAATTTAAAAAAATTGACCGCCCTCTTAGAAAGTTGCTGTGGTGTGGTGGACATTCACGTATTGCATTGTGTACTCTCCAACGATCCATATGGGAAGGTGGGATTGGACTTCCACGCCTAACATCCTACTACTGGGCCAGCCAAATGGCAGTGGTCAATAATATGTTGCACAGAGACAAATTACTGCCGCACCTTAGGACTGAGAGCACAGAAGGGAAAGGCAGGTCTCAGCTCAAACATCTCTAGTGGACAACAAGCCACGCATCCCCCGAACCATGTTGTCACATGTTTCATTAGTTTGGAAAGCAGCACACAAGTATATAGGTTAGGAAACAAAAATCACCCCAATACAACCTTTATGTGGTAATAGGAACCTTCTTGAAGTGAACAAACTTCAGAGATGGCACAGTTGGGTGAAGCTTGAGATAAAGACAGCTGGGGATGTCATTGCAGATGGCAGGCTGTTGCCTTTCGAATCCCAAGTGTCCCGCTTTCACCTTCCACTCACTGAACGCTACCACTATACACAACTACAACATGCATTACAGTCTCATCTCCCGGAACTAGCAAATATGCCTGAAAGTACCCCTCTTGAAAGGAACATAGTCCAGGCGAGAGTTGATACCAAGACTACATGTATAATGTATAATGTTATCACCTCCTTTGCCACCACCAAATTAACAGGTCTGAAATTGAAATGGGAGAGAGGTGTCGTGGTCATACAATCGTAGGACTGGGTGATGGCACTTATATACCCCCGCAAGGTAGCTATCTCCACCAGACTTCGACTTATACAGTTCAAAATACTGCATGGGGTATATTACCCTAGAGTAGCACTCTATAGATGGGGGAAAATTACTGACCCACATTGCCTTCGTTGTAAAAGGGAGGAGGGAACTTTTTTTCACATACTATGGGAATGCACTTGCATCCAACAGTACTGGCTGCAGTGCTGTGATGAACTCTCACGTGTGCTGAGGAAGGAGATACACAGGGATCCAAAACTGATGCTGCTTGGGATGGAGGAGGAGAGAGAGCTGTCCAGATATGAGAAACTGTTTTTATCAACAACCACAGCATTGATTAAAAGGAACATTGCAAAACTGTGGTGCTCTGAAATGATCCCACAGAATGAGCAGTGGATCACAGACGTGGATATATGTATTGCAATGGAACGCAGAATGTACACGGCTAGAGGATGCCTGAGGAAAGCTGATATGATATAGCATAGGTGGGAAGACACGCAGTGAGCATTGCAACTAACACAATGTAAGACATAAAGTGATGTGATAAACACATTGCGCAAGCGATAGAAGACTCCCCAAGACCCAATTTTATTTAAATGGTCACTTCGGGACAGATTTGGTTTTGAAGTTTGTAATGTTAGTTATGTTACTAGGATTTATACCATGCATAGCTGCCATTTACACAGTCAAGAGTTGCTAAGGTTGATCGGAAAAAAGAAGGGGGAATAGTGAGGGGAGCGAGAGAAAATGCGAAATAGCATTGCTTTTGTCTTGATGCGTGTTCATTGGAAGGACCCTGAGCTCTGTGTTTTTTCTAGGAATCCTGTCACAAGAGCATAGAGGCATCTGTTTCCAGAGGGGAGACTTTCATGTCTGTGATGCTCGGAAGCATTTGCCAGGAATGTGATGTGCAAGTTTATTGTAGAGGTATAGAGTTCCTTTGCTATGATTATCCTAGCGCCTCAAAGTGACTGGGATTAATAGCTGAAGCATTATGCATTTACAATAAACTGATAAACATTGTTCAATTGGAGTTGTGTGAGAGGCTGAGATGTTATGCATAGTTAAGCATGTATAAGACAGATCAAGGCAATGAGTGCTCATAGAGGACAATGTATAAGTGGTATTGATGATTTCATTGGTAAAGATGTAAAATATTTTAAACTTGGAATGATAACCTAGAGAGCATTGACAGCAGAAAATAAAATGAGTACTATACTTGAAACAACATTTGGATCACTCTTTATTGCCCAAAATGGCTATTTAATGAATACATTTCACCGCTAAGGTACACCTGGTTAGGAGTCTTTGATATTCAAGGCTAATCTTGATTCCAAAAACCAGGGTTGTCCAAATCCAGGCCTTGAGGGCTGGATTCAAGTAATATTTTCCGGATACCCCATATTAATATTCATGAGATAAATGTACATACAATGATTCTAAATGTATGCAATTTTTTTACATAAATATTAATGGGGGATATCCTGAAAAGCCATCAGTTTTCCGACCCTCGAGACCTGGATTTGGACAACCCTACTGTAAAATGGCTATGGGAATGATGGATAAAGTACATGAACCTCCTCTCATCCCGAATCTCGGTTCCAGGGCCACAAGGTTTTATTTGAATTAAAGAAGGTAAAACCTAAAGGGTTGCATTAATGGGTCTGATTCACTGAGGATAATCATTGACAAAGTATCTGAAGTAACTCTACACAGCCTTCAGTATGAAGAAAGGCTTTATTCCCATAAGCACATATGGATCCACCTGACCAGTAACTGCCCCTTATGGAATTATTTTCCCTGAAGCTGTCAGGATTCTCTATATTGAACCTATGAGATATGTCAGTGTTATGCTTGCCGCATAGCTGTGACTGGGGACGTACTGATGATGTATTGAGTGCAATGAAGCATGTATGATGTAATAATATGTCTTACTCCAAGGAAAATTGAGTCATTTATGTGTACGCACATTACTCTGATTTATCAATAGGCATGTAGTGACCACATATATTAGTATATATGACGATCCTAAGATGTACATGTAGTAAATCATGGACAATCTGGAAGACATTCTAAAACACTGATATAAATCATCATCATTTGCATTTCCTCACATAAAATCATAGCAAAAAGGTGAGAGTTCTGCTCAAATCGGAAATCCCTTAAAACACAAAGCCACAGCAAAGGCATGGTACATTTCCACATGCACATACGCCACTTTGTCTGCAAACCCTGAGCAAATAACTGTCATCAACCAAAAACCCCTAATGAATAAAAGGACCTTGGACTTGTGGGAACTACTTTTCAGCACCACATACGCATACATTATTGTCTCCTGAGGTGTCCCTGCATCCTATCAAAGGGACCCCCCTTTGCACCCTAGGCTTGTCTGCAAGAAAATCAAAAAATATGATGTGGTGTCTTTTTGGCCAAGTGGAAAGTACAGTGATCTGCTAACCATAGCTTATGTGAGTTTGCGACCACGTGGTGGGTAATGGCTAATGTTATGTCGTAAAGTATGAATGTCAATCATTGTAAATAGTAGGGCCTGTTTTCTTAAGAGAGAATATTGCTTAGTGGCAGTAGAATGTTTACATAGGAAGGTCCCTGCTCACAGAGGATGGAATGTTAAGGAAGAGGGCGTTGGAGACTCACAAGCAAACTCACAGAGCAATGTTCTTTGAGCAGGAGACGGCAGCTGGTTTGATGAACATAACTCAATAAATACAGATACATACATCTTTTCAAGTGTCAATGGAATTCTACTCAATGAATGGGCAAGGAAGCCTGGCATTGATTTATTGCTTATTTTCTATGCACTGATACACAAATGTTTCAAAGTGCAACCATGCATGGGAGGTAAAGACATAAGGAAGACAAGACACAAGATTTTAGTAGGTGTGGTACATTCAACTCATGCAGGTGCACAAAACAGGAAGTGTGTGGGGGGCGGCAAAAGGGACCAAGTGCATCTAGTGCCGTCAGAAAATGGGTTAGGTGCAGAGAGATACCACTCTGAAGGGTCGTAACTGTAGTGCAGTGGTGCTGCAGCAAGTTCAGGGCCCGGAGGCAAGTGCAGGAGACTGGCGAGGGAGGCTTTGGAGCTGTGAGGCTCTGAAGGTAAACCAGGCAACCATTCAGCCAAACTGAGCAGAAGTAGAGGAAGAGAGCGCTAGAGCAGAAATAGGTGGTTAGCAGGGGAGAGGGAGAGAAAAGGAGGAGGCGGTGAGGAAAGTCTTGAGGAGTTTCTGGAACATAGGGTGATCCAACTCAAGACAGAGAGAGGCAGGGAGGCTGTTCCAAAGGTTAAGGCAAGTCAGGAAGATGAAACATGTCAGGTGCTAACAAGAGAAGTTGGAAATGGTTGGCACACTATTGATGATGCTAGTGTGATTAGGAATGATATGCGAGTACATGACACATTAGGCATACATTATGGTTATGTCTGTCGATGTGAAATGCTGATAGTACCAGCAGAAATGTGTGGCAAACTTGTAGATATTGGGCATCCCGATCATCTATGCATCGATTATTGGTGGCCTAGTATGGAAAAATACATCATGAGCATGGTGCAAGAATGTGATCAATGTAAAGAGTGACAACTCACTAAAAGTTCAAACATTACCCATGGTAGTACATAAGACGCCAGATTTGTCTTGGAAGGAGCTTGCAGTGGATGCGTTGGGGCCATTTAACTTTAGAGGTCACAAGATACATATGCACTTGTGGTTACTGATTTAGTTTCTAAATGGCTAGAAATATGTGTTTTGACGGACACCCTGTCAACAAATCTAATCCGGATTTCTGGATGTGTTTGCAAACCTTTTCTGCAGACCGCAAGGGGCAGCCTTCACATAACACACAGAGTGGGCCTTCCATCATGGTCTCTGTGATCGGTCCTCTGCAAAGCTGATCCTCGCTTCCTGGAGCTGTGACTGCGTTTTTGGCTGGGCCCCACTAAATCCCCCAGCCGACCCGGGAGCTGGCAGGCGAACGCCGGTTCCCTCGATGGGTCCCCTTTGTAAGGGCCTGTTTACCCATGTTGGGGTCTTTCCATTTAAATCCCGGGCAGGATTTCACCTTGTAGATGTCTTTGCAGACCTTGTCTGCAGACCGCATGGAGCACCCTTAAAAGAATGGACAGAGCAGGCCTTCCAACATGGCTGCCATGATCGGCCCTCTGCACAGCTGAGACTCGCTTCCTGGAGCTGTGGCCGCCTGATTGGCTGTGCCCCACTACATGCCCCAGCAGACCCGACAGCCGGCACGGCAACCACAGCCTCCTCAAAAGGCCACCTCTAAGGGTAGTGTCTTGCCCCGTCTGGGCCTATCCAGGGTCCAGGAGGGACCAGAGGGACATCAACCCTGCTTATCGTCGACTCTGAACTTCGGATACACTGGCGCCCACTAAGCTGGTGAGCCATTCCTTCCTCCGTGCCTCTGGCAAGCCCCCTCACTTGGCCCAGAAATGCCTTGCCACCTCCTTAGCAAAAGTCCACCTGGTGCGACCGTCCCTGGGTACTTTACTAACTTGCCGCCCTCTCAATCTTAATTCCTCTCCCTCACTCCTGGCTGTCCTCTTAAATTCCCATAATAACACCCCCTCAATGTCTTCAAGCACCGCCATGCGTGATGGATTACATTTATTAACATAATTAACTTAAAAGCAGGCCATTATCTTGCTCCTCGCCTTCTCTCACACTGCCTTTCTCCTTCCTCAGTGTGGCACTGCCTTTGACTTCTCACCATGTACTGTATGCACCCTGCAACTGCCTTCCTTACCAGATTGTTTTTCACTCACTTAAATGGAATTTTGAATCTGTCTACCTGCAAATTGCTGTGTGTATCTACAAAGTGTGTGTTTACCCACTTATTTGTATTTTCGATTCTGCCTACCTGCATATTGCTGTGTGAATCTATAATGTGTGTATTTAACCACTCATTTGGATTTTTGATTTTGCCTACCTGCATATTGCTGTGTGAATCTAGAATGTGTGTGTTTACTTACTTATATGGATTTTCAAATCTGCCTTCCTGCATATTGATGTTTTGCATTTAGAATGCCTGATTTTACTAATTTGGAATGAAACCCACACCTCCTACCCTGCTTGGTGCTCCTGCTTGAACAGTGTGCTCTAACTTCTTGCTAGGAATTGAACCTGCATTGTTGCATATTGCTGTTTTATTGAAAGTATTTTACTTCCTCTCCAATAGGATAGCCACATCTGCACACTTGTACAATTTGCTGTGGCTGTTTAGCTCCTTGGAACCCCTCCTCTCCCATCTCACTACCTGCGCTACCTTTAATATCTAGGCATTTTACTTGTGTGTGTGATTTCCAGATCTGGGTGTATTGACATTTTCTGTTGCCAGTGCTCTATTACTGATTTTCCCTGCTTCCTGTCTTCCAAAGCTGGGTGAACTGAAAACTTTCTGCCCTCTGAATGCTGGCATTTTACATGTATGGCTGAACTCAAATCAGGGTATTTCAAAATCTGCCTCCCTTGTTTGAATCTTGTTGCTTGGCTGGTGAGTCCTTTGTGTACTGTTGTGGCTCTCCATCTGTCTCCCACCTCTGGGTATCCCTCTGCCCCCCTCCCCATTGTGCTCTCCATCTCACCTATCTATTATAACTCCTCCTCCATTACCTATCCTCCCTCTCTTTCAGAATCCTGGAAGGAACACGTTTAAGAACAGCCTCCTGTTCTCAAACCCAGGTCTGCCTATTGCCAAGGCCCATGTCAATGCTCTCTTTAGGCAGACTATTACTGACATTCTCTTTGTCGTTCCCTCCCTTGATCTATGGACTCCCCACATGGCTTCTGTCCTCTACCCTTTCTCCTGTTCATCTATTAATCTAGGAACCAGATAGGAGGTGCTCTGGGCACTCTTTGCATCATCCAGGTGCATCATCAATGTCTACCTGAATGGCACTATCAGGGTCCAGGGCTCTCAGCCCAAACTCCTCCTGTTTGAGAGGTCCCTTCTGTCTCTCATTAACGTCCTCCCTTCCACTGCCACACCTCCGTCCTCCACTGCCCCTCCTATCTACCCCTTCAGTGGTGGTAGGCGCTGTACCCCTCCTCGGAAAACCTTTAAAGGTGGCAACCACCTTCACTTACCTACCCTCAATTCTCACTCTGCTGTCAAACTCTCCTCTGATATCTATCACCTCCTTGAAGACTTTGACCTTGATGTCCTCGCACTCATCGAAATGTGGTTGAATGCCATCTCTGTCACTGCTTTTGACACCCTTCATCCTGAGGCCTTCAAGATCCTCTCCAAGTCCAGGCCCAACCAGCCTGGATGTAGAGTAGCTCTTTTCTTCCCTGAATGGATCCCTGCCTCTATCATACCCATTCAATCCTACTCCTCCTATGAATGTTTTGCTTCAAGCTTTGCATCTCTCCTACCCTGCTGATCACTCTTGCTACCATATGCGGGAACCCTGAGCCGATCTCCCTCTTCCTAGTGGAGTGGGCCAACCACACCCCTTCTCTCTTAAAATCTACCTTTAAGCTCCTCCTCCTCGGAGACTTCTATATCCATCTTGACTCTCCTGATACAGCCATACCCTTTTGCAACCTCTGGCATTCTTTCTCCCTCACCATTCTTCCCTCTGGTCCTACTCATTCAGCCGGGAACACTCTTGTTGCACTCATCTCAGCTGACCTCTCTATCTCTAACCCTCTCAGTGCCTCTTTCGGCCTAATAATTATCTCCTCTCCTCACAATGCCAGCCTCCTTCTCTATCATCCAACTGATGATGTGAGTGTCAGAGTTGCCTTCTGCCTCTTCTATCCCCCCTCCACCCATGCTATTGATTCTCACAATGACTCTGTCCTTGCTAACCTCCTCCTCTCCATTTCCAACACTCCTGATATCCTTGCCCCTTCCATGAGGATCTGCATGAAGCTGACCTCCAAATGCAATAGTTGGTATGATTCCGACCTAGCCTTACTTAAAAGCAAGTGCAGATTTGCTGAACAGAAGTGATTGACTTCTCGCACATCCTCTGACAAACTTGCATGCTGCCGCCTCCAACGGCACTACAGACTCTCCATCTTTTCAAAATCAGCAAGGCTTTGGCCTCCCACTTCACAACCAAAACTCAAGACATCCTGTCCTCACTCTCCTCTTATCCCCTACCTCCTCCAACTGCACTTAAGCCTCCCTTTGCCCCTCTCTCTACTTCCCTCCTTCTCTCCAATAGCTACAGATAAGGTCACCAAGTCTATTTGCTCTAAGAAGGTCTCCTCCAAACAGGTGCTTCCCTGCACTTCTTGGACTATCAAGCACAATATTGCCTCCCTTACTCACTCTTTGACTGATTTCTGCAATCACTCTCTTGCCACTGGCTCTTTCCCACAACCTCTCAAGCACTCCCATCAGCACCCCCTCCTGAAAACGCCATCTGCGGACCGTTCCTGCCCGGCTAACTATCACCCTATCTCCACCACCACCTTCTTGGGCTAACTTTTGGAGAAGTTGGCCATGTCCCAATTAATCCATCACACAAAATCTGTTCGCTGTCTCCACGTCCACTGCTTTAGAGCAGCTAGAGGCACAGCAACTGCTCTCCTGACCACCAATGAAGACTTGCTTTCAAACCTCAATTCCAACTCTCCCTCTGCTCTCATCCTCCTTGATATGTCCTCTGCCTTCGACACATTCAATCATGCCACCCTCTCATATCAACTCTGTGATACACTGGCATCACAGATAGGGCACTGGCGTGGCTGATCTCTTTCCTTCCAAATTGGCCCTCCAAGGTTCAGATGGGCTTGTTTCTCTCCTCTAGCCCACTCTCCAACTGTGACATCCATCAGGGATCTATCCACTTGCAGTGGATGTTTAACATCTACCTCACCCTCTTGCCCACTTGATTACTACCTTCTCTCCTCACTTCCAATGTTATGTGGATGACACTCAGCTCTCTGTTAAGCTTCCCTCCTCTCCTTCCTCTCTCATTCTGATTGTCTGACTGCTATTCATTTTGTGCTGCTAACGATCCTGGTCTTAATGCCAGTAGGACCAAGATCCTTCTCATTGAGACTTTCCCCCTTTGACTCCTACTTTCTGGCCACCCTCCCTGGGCCCTGTCCCCTCACCCTCTTGTGAGGCGAACAACCTGGGTGCCATCTTCAACTCCTCTGGCTCCTTCTCTACTCATATGGCTGACCTTGCCAAGAAGGCTCACTTTTAGCTTCACCTTCTCGGAGGCATTCTCACTTTCCTCACCTTCCGCCAGAACCTCAACGTCTCCAGAGCTCTGGTTCTATCTAGGCTGGACTACTGTAACAGCCTCTTCCTCACTCTGCCTCTATTCTCCCTCCGCCATCTTCAACTAATCCAGAATAGGACTGCAAGACTTATCCTTGGCCTCAAGGCCAGGGACCGCATCTCTTCAGCCCTAAAATCTCTCCACTGGCTCCCGGTGGCTGCAAGGATCAAATTCTAGAACCTCTGCATCGCCCACAAGGCTTTCTGGGGCCTTGGAGCATGTTACATCCAACTTTCCCTAAATATCTCCCCTCTGGAGCCCTTTGGTCCTCTTGCTGAAACTCCTTGCAGGTCAGACGTTCTCTAAGCTGAGAGTGGGAGGTATATCTCCTCCTCAGCAGGAGCCTCTATCTGGAACGGCCTCCCACCCCTCTTAGACTTGAGCAGGATCTCATTAAGCTTCTCAAGATTGTACTCTTCACCTCCTTTCCTCTCCCACTTCCTTGCTAATGCCCCCCTGCTGCTACAACTCACTAACTGGTCCATTCAGAGTCATACAGTGCCCCCCTCCCCATGGCTAGCCTGCCTCAGCACCTCCCTACTAGCAATCGCCTTTGGGCACCCTTCCCTGACTAGACTACTGAGTCTGGTCCACCCCGCATCACACTAGCTTACCCTTAACCCTTCTCCCCTTAGCACTTGCCCTCCTGGTTCCCCTTAGCACTTACCCAGCCCCTCGCCCCCCCGCCCCTCTGCCCACTTGCCCTGACCTGCCCCTCCCACCTGCACTTCATGTTTTGTGCACTTGCACGATCCAAATGTCAGAAGGCCTAGTAGGATTCTTCACTTGGTCCCTGTGGCTGCAAGGATCATGTTCAAGACCCCCTGCATCGCCCACAAGCCTTTATGGGGTCTGGGACTGCTCTACCTCCAACCTTCTCTTCAGGGCTGGACTGGGAACTAAAAGAGGCCCTGGAAATAAAGTTCAAAGTGGCCCCATATGACACATTTTCAGCAAGCCCAATGCTTTTCCTATGAGAAAATTTCGAAATACCACACAAAAGAGGCCCAGGGTGCAGAGGCCCACCAGGAATTCTCCAGAGTTCCCTATGGGCCAGTCCACCCCTGCTTCTCTTCCAAAACATCTTCCTTCTCAAGGTCTCCGCTCATCTACCTCCAACTCTCTGAGGGTCAGACACTTCTCCAAGCAGAGAGTTGGGCTCAGATCTCTCTCCTTGGCTGGGGCCTCCCTCTGGAACAGCTTCCCTGCCTCTCTCAAACTTGAGCAGAACCACCTCCAGTGCTGGAAGCAACTCAAGACCTTTCTCTTTGCTTCCACTTTCTCTCCCCCTCTCTCCCTCTCCCCTGCTGATGTCCCTGATTGCTCTGTGAACTGGCCACCTGGATACCCCAGGCTCCTGCATGTCCAGTTGGACCTGCACTGCCTCCGGCAATTGAGGGTGTGTACCTGCAATCCTACACTCCCTTCTCGCTGCACTTATGAGCCACCCGCTGGCTGTGCTTATTCAGCTACCTGCACTTCTTCAATCCCCTCCCCTGGCACTTCTCCTCACTTTCTTCCTTGCACTTGCACGATCTGAATGACACAAGGCCTAGTAAGATAGATGTTTGTCCTCCTTTTGTTCCCCCACCTTGTCTTGTCGTGCCTAAAAATGCTTGTGTACAGGCGCGTTATAAATGCCACATCATTTATTATTTTTATCCTCTGTTTCCCCTCCTCCCTTAATCTTGTGACCCATGGAAACACTTTCTGCTGTATAGGCACCATCCAAATGTTCAATAAATAAATACCAAGTTTTGGAATCTATATTTTCGTGAGAAGGTTTCCCTGAGAAAGCGTTAACATATAATGGACTCCAAATAATATCCCAGGATTTTCAAGAATTGTTGCACAAAAATAATACCACTGCTACCTATCATCCAAACAGTAATTGATGTGTAGAAAAATGTATCACAGCAATTATGGATGGTATCAGGATGTCAGTTAGAAATGGAAGGGACTGGGTACAAGAATTAATGAAAAGAGTGTTTCAGTCTAGAATTACACCACATGGTACAACAGAAACAATACCATTTGAATTACTCAAAGGTAGGAAGCCAATAACTAATTTGTGTTCCTGCATGGATGGGGAAATCCCAGATGGTGAATGTTGACCTGGTTAATGTTAAGGAAAGGATGGGCGAGGTGGGAACCACCGCCAATGAGAGGTATGATACAAAGGATGGTGTACGTGAAACACAGTGAGGGTCAGAGTCGATAGTGAAGATCAAGTTACCTAAGCATGTGAAGAAAGATGAATCAAGGTACTCAAGTAGGAGAATAGGGTTCATAGTCATAATGTCGAATTCAATAATTTCGAAAGTCAAAAAGTCGAATCCAAAAAGTCGAAAACAAAAATGTCAAATTTTTTTTTTTTTTGTTGCTTTTTTTTCGAAATGGGGGGTCCCCCCGCCCCAAACCCCTTTTTTCACATTTTTCTTTTGTTTTACCCCTTTTTTTTACCACCGGAACCCAAAAAAAATATATAAATAAAAAAATTAAAAATTCGACATTTTTGTTTTCGTCTTTTTGGATTTGACTTTTTTGTAATTCGACTAATTTCATTCCACATTATGACAGGACACCGGAGAATAGTTGCTGAAGATTAATGGAATGCAGTCAGACTGCAAGGGAGTGGAGTATGGAACTAAAGCAGAGTATCTCTAGTAAGGTTTTGAACTAATGACATAGCAGATCAGCCACATGCAGACCCAGCAGACAAAAGGGAAGTGTTTAAAGGATAAATGTCAATCATTGTAAATGGAAGGGCCTGCTAACTTAAGAGAAAATGTTGCTTGGTGATAGAGGAATGTTCATAGAGGAACGACCCTGCTCATAGATGATGGAATGATAAGGAAACAGGGTTTGGAGACCAAGAACGAACTGTTAGTGTAAGGATTTATGAGCAGAAGGCTGCAGTTGGTTTGATGAATATAACCCAATAAATAGAGATGCATACACCTTCTCAAGTGTCAAGAGAACTGTACTCAACTCAACCTAACAGCTAACAAAGGCAAGTGGCACCACATCCTTGTCATGCCTACAGAAATGCTGATGCACACATGGTCAGTTTAACAAGTTGTCAAATAACTTTCCCTATTCAGGTCAATACATTCCTAGTCACAGCAGCCACAAAGCAAAGGCCCAGGACCAAAGTAGTGCTGAACTTTGGGTATTGAGCTTCCTCAGGGCATGAACAGTGTGACTTTAAAGCTTAGCCTGCATGAGGTTGTGACGGACTACTGGCAGGAAGCCTTGTGCTGCTTACTAATTATTATACCTACAGAAATTGAAAATGTGTTTGCAGAAGCCGCAGATGGAAATTATTAAAGTACTTTAGTTTCCCCGGTCACTGGCCCGTGTCATACTAGCTGCCTATTTTTCTTCCCTACTCTCCTTCTATGTCCCTTCACATCCCTTATGATCTCAGAACCTATTTCTTTTAACTGTTACTATGCCCCCCATGGCTCGTCTCTTTTCGCTCGTTTTCTCTTTTGGCTCCTAAGCATTGGAGCATTCTCTTTCACTTTGCTCCTCTTCATCTCCTCCCATTTTTCAAACTCATCAAACTCTACATTCTTTCATCTCCTGCTTCTTAATAAAAATAGCGTATGTGCCTTTGTCTCTCCTAAACCTGTAATCACTTGCATCATTTTGATTGTACTGTTTTTGAATTCTTTTATTGTTCAGCGCCTTTGACGAAATGCGCTTTCTACATTTAATAAAATACAGATACTTTGTGGTAATTTACTTTGTGGAAATAACGTTGAATTACTTTGTATATATACGTATACATTTGTGGATTAAAGGGTAAAACGGGGTGGTCAGGTGTTTGGATTAGGGGTGGAAGTGTAGGGGGAAGAGGGCTTTGGGGGGAAACCCCCATAAAAAAAAATAATGTAAAAATTCGAAGGTGCCGTGGACGGTTTGCTTCTACAGGTACGTTCTCATATATCTGTGACATCCAAAGGGTTAAATGTCAGAGCTGTAGAGAAATGTTCTGGAACATTAGCAATCGTATTCTCAAACGGCATTGCACATGTTTTAGCATAATATTCAACCCACACGTTCTCCCCAATTATGCACGCAACTTCAAAGGCAATATTCTTGTTGACCGAATTTGTCAGCTCCCTAAACTTAGAAGTATTAACATTGCTTAAGTAGGTAATGATTTGCTGACTATCATTTATAGAAAGCTCTACTTTTAGCTTTTGGAATAGATTCTATAATGTTGGCAAATCATTTGTGCTGAAAGCCGACCATGCATATTTCTAATGAAGGAGTTTTTCATCCTGTTGGCATTAGCCATCCCAATGTCGTAATTAAGCATTGTAGCTTTAGATACATAGCGGGTTCCTTTCCCAATCAATATCTGTGTACATTTCCCAAGAGTGTCATTCATTAAATCGACATAATAAAAATTATTAATTATCTGAGGAAGGTATCTCCTATCCACTTTGTCAATGTTTTTTTTTTTTTATTGTGCATTTACCTATTATGCAAGCTTTAAGCATGTACAAAGATATACATTTAAATAAAACTCTGTATCAAATACATATACACGAACACATGAACATAGAAGTTAGTTATTACGATCAAATAAATGTTTTTCATAATTTATCATTTAAAATTATAAATGTAAACTCATATTGCCAACTGCACATTGTACTTCTTTTAGTCTCAAACAATGTTAATACTTCCTTCCAAATTTTGTGTGCAGCAGTCGTTATGACGACATCCTGTGGCCCATAAAGGTTGCTCCAGAATTGGTCCTACGCAATTGCATCTATTGAGGAGACAAAACCACTATAGCCCCTCATGTGACAAATGTGTAGTACTCAGCATGATATAAGGGGATGTCAGCTAGTTTCCACCATTTGCTCACACAGTCTGCATAGTCAATGCTCTCTGGGGATTTTACCCCAAGCTCCAATGTGTTGCAATGTGGGCAAAATACCAATCCTTAATTACTAGATAAAACGTTTATGCTCAGTGCTGCAGAATTTAGTTAAATAAGAACGTGGGCTGTTTATATTGAAGCTGGACTTAGCATATTCGCTGTATCTCTTTTTGTCAGATAGTTTCTCAATGTTGTTAGCTTTGTCTCAATAAACAGCTTTCCTTTTCAGGATCTGTTCTATGGTTGCGTCGTTAGGCGCTGTCTCTATTAGGATTTCCAGTTTAGTTAAGCAGCTCCAAGCATTATTTTGTAGCTCGTCTAAAAACACAATACAATACATTTCTTAGTTTATTTTCTTTGCCACTGGTCTTCACTTTCTTTAGGTACAGAAGGGTTCTTTGTGTCATCCATCTCGATGTCAGTGATTGCACTCTGAATTCCATTCTAAGTGCTTAGCCCGGCACCGAGGATGGGAGGTTGATGATGGAACATAGTCATCTTGCCTCTAGTTTCCCCAGCCAGTTAATGTGTTGCTGAGAGAGTACTGACATAGCATGTAGAATAGTGGGAATAATGCTCACTTGGTTGATCTCCAAGAGACATTCGATATAGTGCCCCCCATTTTGGCCATATAGATTCTGGCTGCTTGCCATTTCTTCCAGAACTTGGATTTGATTATTTCCTCAAATTATTATTATTTTTTTTAATTATTATTTATTTATTTGTAGTCCGTTCATAATTGAACTTTTACAAAGTCAATAAAACATGTATTCAGAACAATACAATATTAATAATTTAATCTACAATACAATACATACATATACGATAACCTACACATACAAATCTTAATTCACACATATTAACTTTGATACTATTAACATTTTATTTTGGTTTCAGGATTTATAAAATGTATAACGCTTATACAGGCCGATTCATGGAAATAATGTGCGCGGAAAAACCGGCGCACGCGTGCGAAAACGTGCGATTCGCAGTGGCACAGAAAAAATCGCAGAAAATTGCACAGAAAACAGCGCACATCCATTCATGGAAGCACGGGCACGCGCGAAATGTGGGATGTGCGCTGAGAAAGTGCGCGGCGCACGCTGGCGCACGCTGGCGCACAGGTCATCGAACGCCGTGCGATAAGGCTACAGCGAATTCGCACATAGCGCGGCGCACAGAACAAAAGTAGGCGTAACACGGGGCGTCACACGCAGAATGGGGAACAACTCGTGAAAATGTGGGCGTCACGGGGGAAGTACAGGAGGCAAGTGCGCAGAACGCCCACATGCTCGCCTACAACACGTATTCATGGAATCGAATAGGGAAAAACAGCGCACAGCCAAAGACGCGCACAGGCCCATACATGTCCGCCACACGAAAGCAGGCGGTAGCGTCCCTGCGCAGGAAAAAAATGTGCGCCAAAGTCCTACACGCGCGAGAAGGCCCACACGCGATCGGGCCTGGGGGAGCGTGTGCGTGTATTTCAGGGGTGCGCGTGAAGTCCCACACGCGATTGGCCTGGGCGCGTGTATCTCAGGGGCTCGCGGGTGTATTCACACGCGATTGTCCTGGGCGCGTGTATTTCAGGGGTGCGCGAGAAGATTCACACGCGATCGGGCCTGGGGGAGCGTGTGCGTGTATTTCAGGGGCTCGCGGGTGTTCTCACACGCGATTGTCCTGGGCGCGCGTATTTCAGGGGTGCGCGAGAAGATTCACACGCGATCGGGCCTGGGGGAGCGTGTGCGTGTATTCCAGGGGCTCGCGGGTGTTCTCACACGCGATTGTCCTGGGCGCGTGTATTTCAGGGGTGCGCGAGAAGATTCACACGCAATCGGGCCTGGGGGAGCGTGTGCGTGTATTTAAGGGGCTCGCGGGTGTTTTCACACGCGATTGACCTGGGCGCGTGTATTTCAGGGGTGCGCGAGAAGATTCACACGCGATCGGGCCTGGGGGAGCGTGTGCGTGTATTTAAGGGGCTCGCGGGTGTTTTCACACGCGATTGACCTGGGCGCGTGTATTTCAGGGGTGCGTGCGAAGTTCTACACGCGTTTTGGCTGGGTGCGTGTATTCCAGGGGTGCGTGAGAAGTTTCACACGCGTTTTGGCTGGGTGCGTGTACATCAGGGGTGCGCAAGAAGTTCTACACGCGTTTTGGCTGGGTGCGTGTATTCCAGGAGCCTGCGGGTGGTTTCACACGCGATGGGGCCTGGGGGAGCGGGTGCGTGTATTTCAGGGGCTCGCGTGTGGTTTCACACGCAATGGGGCCTGGGGGAGCGGGTTGCGTGTATTTCAGGGGCCTGCGGGTGGTTTCACACGCGATGGGGCCTGGGGGAGCGGGGTACGTGTATTCCAGGGGCTCGCGTGTGGTTTCACACGCGATGGGGCCTGGGGGAGCGGGGTGCGTGTATTTCAGGGGCCTGCGGGTGGTTTCACACGCGATGGGGCCTGGGGGAGCGGGTGCGTGTATTTCAGGGGCTCGCGTGTGGTTTCACACGCGATGGGGCCTGGGGGAGCGGGGTGCGTGTATTCCAGGGGCCTGCGGGTGGTTTCACACGCGATGAGGCCTGGGGGAGCGGGGTGCGTGTATTCCAGGGGCCTGCGGGTGGTTTCACACGCGATGGGGCCTGGGGGAGCGGGGTGCGTGTATTTCAGGGGCCTGCGGGTGGTTTCACACGCGATGGGGCCTGGGGGAGCGGGGTACGTGTATTCCAGGGGCTCGCGGGTGTTTCTACACGCGATCGGGCCTGTGGGGGAGCGGGGTGCGTGTATTTCAGGGGCCTGCGGGTGGTTTCACACGCGATGGGGCCTGGGGCAGCGTGTGCGTGTATTTCAGGGGCTCGCGTGTGGTTTCACACGCGATGGGGCCTGGGGGAGCGGGGTGCGTGTATTCCAGGGGCTCGCGTGTGGTTTCACACGCGATGGGGCCTGGGGGAGCGGGGTGCGTGTATTTCAGGGGCCTTCGGGTGGTTTCACACGCGATGGGGCCTGGGGGAGCGGGTGCGTGTATTTCAGGGGCTCGCGTGTGGTTTCACACGCGATGGGGCCTGGGGGAGCGGGGTGCATGTATTCCAGGGGCCTGCGGGTGGTTTCACACGCGATTGACCTGGGCGCGTGTATTTCAGGGGTGCGCGAGAAGATTCACACGCGATCGGGCCTGGGGGAGCGTGTGCGTGTATTTAAGGGGCTCGCGGGTGTTTTCACACGCGATTGACCTGGGCGCGTGTATTTCAGGGGTGCGCGCGAAGTTCTACACGCGTTTTGGCTGGGTGCGTGTATTCCAGGGGTGCGTGAGAAGTTTCACACGCGTTTTGGCTGGGTGCGTGTACATCAGGGGTGCGCAAGAAGTTCTACACGCGTTTTGGCTGGGTGCGTGTATTCCAGGAGCCTGCGGGTGGTTTCACACGCGATGGGGCCTGGGGGAGCGGGTGCGTGTATTTCAGGGGCTCGCGTGTGGTTTCACACGCAATGGGGCCTGGGGGAGCGGGGTGCGTGTATTTCAGGGGCCTGCGGGTGGTTTCACACGCGATGAGGCCTGGGGGAGCGGGGTACGTGTATTCCAGGGGCTCGCGTGTGGTTTCACACGCGATGGGGCCTGGGGGAGCGGGGTGCGTGTATTTCAGGGGCCTGCGGGTGGTTTCACACGCGATGGGGCCTGGGGGAGCGGGTGCGTGTATTTCAGGGGCTCGCGTGTGGTTTCACACGCGATGGGGCCTGGGGGAGTGGGGTGCGTGTATTCCAGGGGCCTGCGGGTGGTTTCACACGCGATGAGGCCTGGGGGAGCGGGGTGCGTGTATTCCAGGGGCCTGCGGGTGGTTTCACACGCGATGGGGCCTGGGGGAGCGGGGTGCGTGTATTTCAGGGGCCTGCGGGTGGTTTCACACGCGATGGGGCCTGGGGGAGCGGGGTACGTGTATTCCAGGGGCTCGCGGGTGTTTCTACACGCGATCGGGCCTGTGGGGGAGCGGGGTGCGTGTATTTCAGGGGCCTGCGGGTGGTTTCACACGCGATGGGGCCTGGGGCAGCGTGTGCGTGTATTTCAGGGGCTCGCGTGTGGTTTCACACGCGATGGGGCCTGGGGGAGCGGGGTGCGTGTATTCCAGGGGCTCGCGTGTGGTTTCACACGCGATGGGGCCTGGGGGAGCGGGGTGCGTGTATTTCAGGGGCCTGCGGGTGGTTTCACACGCGATGGGGCCTGGGGGAGCGGGTGCGTGTATTTCAGGGGCTCGCGTGTGGTTTCACACGCGATGGGGCCTGGGGGAGCGGGGTGCATGTATTCCAGGGGCCTGCGGGTGGTTTCACACGCGATGGGGCCTGGGGGAGTGGGGTGCGTGTATTCCAGGGGCCTGCGGGTGGTTTCACACGCGATGGGGCCTGGGGGAGCGGGGTGCGTGTATTTCAGGGGCCTGCGGGTGGTTTCACACGCGATGGGGCCTGGGGGAGCGGGGTACGTGTATTCCAGGGGCTCGCGGGTGTTTCTACACGCGATCGGGCCTGTGGGGGAGCGGGGTGCGTGCATTTCAGGGGCCTGCGGGTGGTTTCACACGCGATGGGGCCTGGGGGAGCGTGTGCGTGTATTTCAGGGGCTCGCGGGTGTTTTCACACACGATTGTCCTGGCCGCGTGTATTCCAGGGGTGCGCGAGAATTTTCACACGCGTATTGGCTGGGTACGCGAATCCATTGGACCAAAGGCCCTTACAGCGCAGGCGCATCTGTGACGTGAACTGCACGTCCTAGTATCAGCACTTGTAATAGGTCCTTAGCACGTATACGCGGAAGTGACATTAGACGTGTGGTCCGGTTTAAAAGGTACGTGTAGGACGTCATTTCCTTGTACGTGCTTTTCGTGGAGAGCGAGTGGGTGAAATCTGTACTTCTTGTCGGTTCACACGCGAATTACTTCACAGCGTTTCGAGTTCGTACTCCCTGTTACCTCTGTCAGATTTTTATTTTCTCTTCTTCTCTGGACCTGTTCCCTCAGACAGCGTTCACTTCTCCTGTAGTCCTGTCTCCTCAGACAGCGTACAATTCTTCTTTTGGCGGGGGTGTTGCCAACGCGTGCGCGCGCACGCACGTGTACTTCACGCACTTTTTCCAGGCAGACGGTGAGTTGCGCACCTATTTTCCAACAGTGCTTGCCCCGTGTGTCGCATACCCCTTCAGAGGTCATTGTAGGCTGCGTGTGACACGCATACGTTCATTATTGTGTTTCTGGGTGCCACAGCGTAGTGCGTGTTTTTGTTTACACGCACGTGGTCTACGAGGGGTCGCTTGCACGTCATTTTCTGTTATTGGGGTGCCTGTGCATTGCGTGACCCGTCATCTTTCCCCAGGGGTTCCATTCAGCCTTGCAAGTGCACTAGGGTACGAATACCATCTAGTACCCTACCCCTTTGACCCCCAATTGCCCAGGACAAGGACAATACTTCCCTGCTACTCCCATACGCACAGCTACATCAGTGCCATGTCTGGGAGGCGAGCAAGAGGTAAGGGTGGCAAAGGTGGCCGACCCTCAAGAGGTGGGCGTGGTGGGCGCGGTAGGGGACGTGGCCGGGATTTGCAGGCTACCCCTAGCACCCCACGTGTGGAGGACCAGTCAGGGAGACCCATGCCCCCCCCCCCATGGTTGAGGAAAACGTGGCTGACACCATCGATGCTCAGCCCTTGTTGGACCCGTCCATTGTGGCACCTGACCTGGCACAGGCTGACTCCGAGACTGATTTCCAGGTCCACAAGTCTAGGCCACGGGTGGCCGTGCCAGTCAGTGTCACCAGGCCACGTGTATCAGGGGCAGCCATGTCATCTGCTGCCCCAAGTATGCGGGGTGGGAAGGCTGCAGGGGCAGCTGCAGCTCCGTCCACCCCAGCTCTGACTCTCCCAGCCAGGACAGTGTTGGTCCCAGTCCGTCAGTCTGAGGTTCCCCCTGCCACTATCACCCTCGAGCTAATGCCTGCAGGAAGTCAGATGGTCAGTGTGCCATTGCACACTACAACACAGTCCACCGGTGCTCCTGCCCCGAGTGGCCAGAGCGGCATATGCCACTCACAGTCCCCACCACCTTACAAGAGGAAGAGGAAGAGTGCACGTGCACTAAAGGCGGATGCCCCAGACACGGCTACACAGTCCGGCACGCCGAGGAAGCCTAGCTTCAATGATGCCGAACTGAATCAACTTGTGCAGTACGTGTCCGATCATGACGCCGAAATGTTGAGCACTCCAGGGTCTAGGATCCCACCTGCTCGCCGTCAGGCACACTGGCAGGCCGTCGCGGACAGCATAAGTTCCCTTGGGTTTATGAGGCGCACAGCTACCGAGTGCTACAAGCGATGGAATGACCTGAAGCACAGGGCAAAGAGTAAGCTGGCCTCAAGTCATGCCGCAACTCTGGTGACTGGAGGTGGGTCTCCAGTAGAGGACATTGAGCTCACTCCACATGAGAATGTCGCTGGGACCTACGTCACAGAGGAGCAGATCCAAGGTGTGGGAGAACTTCCAGATTACGAGGCATTGTCCGGTGAGTGCACATGCATGTGTGTGTGATCCATGTGTACGTTGCATGTGGGAGGGGTCCAGGGTGGGTGCCAGGTCAGGGTGTGTGTGCCTGAGTGGTTTGGGTCACCCATGTGCTTCATCCAATGCATTTTGCCCCCCGGGATTTGGGTATTGCAGTGTCCCTTCTGGCCACAGCAGGCATTTGCCACTATATTGCGCCAGTTGACCTTGAAGTGGCAACATGCAACAACATTGTTCCGTATTTCGCTGTGCACGTTCTGGCTGATTGTAGGAATACCCCCAGTTCTATTGCACATCACTCTGCCCTATTCTCACAAATATGACATGCCTATGGTACATGCCAACTGTGGGATGGCACTGCTAGCCAGCATGCATCTGATGTGTTGCCCTTCCATCTTGGTGTCATCAGTGTCTGACATTTACCTCCCCTTCCAACTCAGTGACAGTGCATGCATGTGAGGGACATAGTCATGTGGGACATGTGTCTATCAAGTACATCTCCTGTAGCTTGTCTGGCCTATTTGTGTGCCATGGTGCTAATGCCTGTTTCCATTTTCTGTCTTTCATGTTTTTCCAGAGGATGACGCACTTGATGCTGTTGAGGGTGAGGCGATGGTGCTCACCCAGGAGGGATCTCTGACACGTCCGAGCACGAGTGGGGGGCGTGGTGTGTTGGTGGGTGAGAACCCACTCTTGCTGCAGGGCATTCTCTCCAGGGCTGTATATGGGTGCACCTCCCCAGAACTCTTTTCAGGTGTTGATTCGGATGAGACCCATGTGGATTCGCAGGTATGTGTTCATGGAAGGGATACTGTTCTGTCTGACCCACCTGCACCAGGGGTAGAGCCCACAATTGGAATGTCAGTGTTGGTAGGTGCGCCTGTGGTGGTTACGGATGCAGGGCCACACTCCGCAACATCTGATCCTGTTCCTGGGCCAGCAGATCAGAGGGGAAATGCAGTCCTGCAGCCTCAGGCAGTGCCGACACAGCGAGGCGCAGTTCGCCTTGCCCCAGACAGGTGTGGTGCCCGCCAACGCGCAGCATCATCAGAAATGATTGCTCAAGCCATGGACAGGGTGGCCACTTCCATTGCCCCCCCAGAAAGGCAGAGGGAGCTACTAGAGCAGGCAACAGCCTCCATTTGCCAATCAGTAAGGGAGGACATGTTGGCGTCCAACAGGGACAGACAGGCGGCCCTGGACAATCTGAGGGAATCAATTTCTCTAGATGCCCAGGGACAGAGGGAAGCCCTGAGGGGGGAGGTCCAGCACCTCAGGCAGACTCTACTGGACCTTGAGGCTTCCACTGTCACCAGGACAGAACAGCTGCTGGAGCGCGTCACCCGTACGCTCTCGGCAGAGATGCAGGCAACTCGTGCGGAGGTCCGGGCAACACGTCGGGTGTTTCATGGGGATCTCCGCACCATATCCCTCCAGAACGAGGCCTTCAACACCCGCATGCTTGCTGCAATGGAGGACCACACCAGGGCTTTGCGTGGGCTGCCTCCCATAGCACCACCACCTCCTGTGGCAGCAGCAGAGGTCGAGGAGAGCGAATCCAGCAGTGATTCTCCCACAAATTAGTAGCCGTGCAGGCCATGAGCCCATGGAGGTGTTTTATTTTCGCAACATTCACCCAGGTGGCTGTTGGTGAGCATCCTGTCCTCGGACCTCCTGGGTGGCCTCCCTCACCCCCCCTGCCCCCCACATTGCCATTTTTGATTTTTGATTTTTGATTTTTGAGGTGCAGTGTGTTGCCTTGTGTGGCTCCCGTGGGCTTCCACTGTGTTCCGTTGGGCACATGCAGGCTTGTCCTGAGTTTGGGTTAGATGCTTGGGTTTGTGAGACACACACCCCTCCTGCTTCCCGTTTCCATGGGCTTGCAAAGGGTGTGCCCAAGTGACAGTGAATTACACAGTGACGTTGGACTCCCATGAGCTATGTGGCCAGTCTGTAGTCAATACTGTGTATACATTCCTAGTGCATATTGTAGTAGTATTGTACACTGCATGGTGTATTGATGTGTGCTTGTGCTTCCATGTCTCCCTCCTAATTTGCAGGGTCAGTCCTCATGTCTTCACAAGGCCGTCTACTTTGGAGATGGAGTTCGTGTTGTTAGCAGTGCACTCGCAGATGTGGCTGGCACCAACACTGTACAGTAAGAGGTGGTCGATGTGCTGGCATCATCAGGTTGTAGGTCAACGTATCCTTTGGTATTTGGTCATGTTTGTTGTCATTTATACATGTATGTGGGCATACTGTGTGTGGGCAGTTTCCATTTGGGACACTGTACTCTGTGGCACTTGTGTAATGTTTGGGGTATGAATTTGTTTGCTCTCACATTGCATGACATGCCATGGTGGAGATGAGTGTGGGCCTGTTGGCAGGTGCCCCTCACTGCTGGGGGGTGGGGGTGCAGGGGGACATGGATGGGGGCCTGGGGGGGAGGTGTTGGGTGACATGGCACTGTTGTCATTTACTATCTTTGATGGTGGTAGTGATATTGGCATCATTGAAGTGTGTCTTTTGATGACACAGCATTGGTGGTGTTTGTGTGGGTAGGGTGGCACACAATGGTACACTTCCAGTTGTACAGTCTCAGGCTGGTATGGTTATGACAGGTGACTCTCCATTGAGGCATTATCTTTGTCAGAATGAGTCATCATTGATTGTCAGCTGGTATGTGCCAGGGCTGTGCCCACTCCACAGGGGTGTGATTTTATGTGAAGTAATCAGCCACCAGCTGCGTGCAGGCTGCCTCCCCCCGTGCCCTTTCCCCTCCCATGCGCAGCGGGCGTGCATGTGGTTGGGGATGTGGGGGCACCACCATGTCCACGGCCAGGCCCCGGCGTGTTGCAACGTTGTGCAGGACACATGCTGCCACTATGATCCTGCACACTACTGGGGGAGCGTATAACAGCTGCCCCCCAGAACGGTCAAGGGAGCGAAAGCGTGACTTGAGCACTCCGAATGTGCGCTCCACTATGCCCCGGGTTGCAATGTGGGCTGTGTTGTATCTTACCTGGGGTGGCGTGGTGGGGTTCCGAATTGGCGTCATCATGTGGGTGCTGAGAGGGTAGGCACTGTCCCCTGGGGAGGTGGTGATGGGTATCATTAGTGGGGTTGTGACATTACTCAGTATCTGACATGCATGCACGCGCAGTGGCATTTATACTCACCGAGCAGCCATGTATCGCCATGCCGCCCAGCCTCTATGTCCCGGTTTAGGGTAGACATTCTGTAGATGAAGCTGTCGTGGGTTGAGCCTGGATAGTTTGCATATACTGAGGTGATGATTCCCTTGGCATCACATACTACCTGGACGTTGATGGAATGGCAGTGCTTGCGGTTTCTATAGATGTGCTCAGTTGCCCTGGGGGGACGTAGAGCCACATGGGTGCAATCAATGGCGCCTAGCACTTTGGGGAATTCTGCCACCCTGTAGTATTCCTGTGCGACAGCCTGCCTTTCTGCAGGTGTTCTGGGCAGGTATATGTGCCTGCGGACTGATGGGCATGCAGTGATGATGGCCAAGACCTGGTGTAGGCAGCGTGACTGGGTGGCCTGTGACACCCCCCCCACTATGGCACTTGTCCGTTGAAATGATCCAGTGGCCAAGAAGTGCAGTACATTGAGGACCTTCTCCAGGGGGCTGAGGGCTTGGGAGCAAAGGGTGGGTGATGTGAGGTCATCCTCCCACTCACTGACCAGGTCGAGTATAATGTGAGGTGGGAACCTGTACCTCCCATACACCTGGTCATCAGGCATCCCAAAAAGGCTGGTTCTGGGTGTGAAAATCCTGGCACGGACTATCCTCCTCCTCCTGCGATATCCCACGGCCACTGCTGCTAGGAACGGTATATTCATCCTGGCGTCTGAGCTTGTTTGTTGTTTGCGCGCACTTTTATGCTGTGCGGGTCAACGTACGCCTGCTTCCTGCTGGCGTACGTGCTTCTGGATTGGCCACGTTCGATTCCATGAATGCGTGTTGTAGGCGAGCGTGTAGGACTTCCCGCGCACCCCTGAAATACACGCACGCAGCCCAATCGCATGTGGATCTTCCCGCGCACCCCTGAAATACACGCACGCAGCCCAATCGCGTGTGAAACCACCCGCGAGCCCCTGAAATACACGCACGCAGCCCAATCGCGTGTGAAACCACCCGCGAGCCCCTGAAATACACGCGCCCAGGCCAATCGCGTGTGGAACTTCTCGCGCACCCCTGAAATACACGCACGCAGCCCAATCGCGTGTGGAACTTCTCGCGCACCTCTGAAATACACGCACGCAGCCCAATCGCGTGTGGATCTTCCCGCGCACCCCAGAAATACACGCACGCAGCTCAATCGCGTGTGAAACCACCCGCGAGCCCCTGAAATACACGCGCCCAGGCCAACGCGTTTGGAACTTCTCGCGCACCCCTGAAATACACGCACCCAGCCCAATCGGTGTGAAACCACCCGCGAGCCCCTGAAATACACGCGCCCAGGCCAATCGCGTGTGGATCTTCCCGCGCACCCCTGAAATACACGCACGCAGTCCAATCGCGTGTGAAACCACCCGCAAGCCCCTGAAATACACGCGCCCAGGCCAACGCGTGTGGAACTTCTCGCGCACCCCTGAAATATAAGCACGCAGCCCAATCGCGTGTGAAACCACCCGCGAGCCCCTGAAATACACGCGCCCAGGCCAATCGCGTGTGGATCTTCTGGCGCACCCCTGAAATACACGCACGCAGCCCAATCGCGTGTGGAACTTCTCGCGCACCTCTGAAATACACGCACGCAGCCCAATCGCGTGTGGATCTTCCCGCGCACCCCTGAAATACACGCACGCAGCCCAATCGCGTGTGAAACCACCCGCGAGCCCCTGAAATACACGCGCCCAGGCCAACGCGTGTGGAACTTCTAGCGCACCCCTGAAATACACGCACGCAGCCCAATCGCGTGTGAAACCACCCGCGAGCCCCTGAAATACACGCGCCCAGGCCAATCGCGTGTGGATCTTCTCGCGCACCCCTGAAATACACGCACGCAGCCCAATCGCGTGTGGAACTTCTCGCGCACCTCTGAAATACACGCACGCAGCCCAATCGCGTGTGGATCTTCCCGCGCACCCCAGTTATACACGCACGCAGCCCAATCGCGTGTGAAACCACCCGCGAGCCCCTGAAATACACGCGCCCAGGCCAACGCGTGTGGAACTTCTCGCGCACCTCTGAAATACACGCACGCAGCCCAATCGCGTGTGAAACCACCCGCGAGCCCCTGAAATACACGCGCCCAGGCCAATCGTGTGTGGAACTTCTCGCGCACCTCTGATATACACGCACCCAGGCCAATCGCGTGTGGAACTTCTCGCGCACCCCTGAATTACACGTACACGCTCCCCCAGGCCCGATCGCGTGTGGAAGCACCCGCGAGCCCCTGAATTACATGCGCCCAGGCCAATCGCGTGTGGAACTTCTCGCGCACCTCTGATATACACGCGGCCAGGCCAATCGCGTGTGGAACTTCTCGCGCACCCCTGAATTACACGCACACGCTCCCCCAGGTCGCGTGTGTTACTTCTCGCACTGGTACAGGGTTGGCGCAGCCCTTTGCGATCTTGATGGCTTTTCCTTGAGCGAGGGCGTTCTTGGGGGCGTAACTGGCGCTGCTGCAGGGTCGCTGCGATACTCTGCGCCACGGCTTGTTTTGGAGGATTAATCCATGAATACGATGTGCGCTGGAATGGATTTTATCGCACGCGGCTGGCGCAGACATTCGCACGGGAACACTCTGCGCCAGCCGCGTGCGATACTTTTGACTGTATTTCCATGAATCGGCCTGTTAGTTTTTTAAAACATTCTTAGAAATTTTGAGAAATATTCTTATAATATCTTTAGATGGTTTTACTTTTATATTAAATCCCAAGTAGACATAGTCTTCCACTACCATGAACTTGGTCTTATTTAACTTGTTTAATGTACATTCTGCTAGGCACATTACCTTTGTTTTAGATATGTTAATAACCATGTGATTCTTTTCCGCATAGGTAGTCAGTGCATCTATGGAGCGTTGAAGACCAATAGGGGTAATGTCAAACAAAATAGTATGGTCAGCATAAGTCAGAGATGGGACTAACTGACCAACTATTTTTGGTGGGAAAACGCGAACTGCACCATTAGAGTCTATTATGTCTGCTACATACAGGTTGTCGAGCATGGGCGCTAATGCATATCCCTGCTTCAGTCCACGGTCTGTTCTTCTGTAATCTGTATATTTGCCCCCTTGACTGAGTCTAATTGAAACTGTAGTGTCTCTATTCAAAGATTGTATAATATGATAAGTCATGGTTAATCTCCCAGCCCTTTAAATGTTCCCAAAGCAGTGGGTGTGAAATTAAATCAAACGCTTGACTGTTGTCTACATAATTTTTTTTAGACCCCAGTCGGCTTCAGCCATTAAGTAATGTATTGCACCGATGTTATCTATTGTAATTTGCATCAAACTTTGTCAATAGGTTATAGTTCCAGTTCACTATAGTGCCCCAATAAATAGTAAACACAAGCGGTAAACTATCATTTACGTCCATCACCTTTATTGTCAGATCAGAACAATTTGAAACAAGAGAACCTGAAACGAACAAATGACCAATCCAAGAATAAACACATCCTCTGCTCCTCGTATAAAGGGTAGGTAGAGATGCAGACCCTCTCTGAACTAACAGAGAGAGGTACCAGGTTTCTAAAATATCCCTCCATATATTCCCTCTGGACACCCTGCTTGCTACAGCATTTCTGATTTGTAAAAAGGTTTTCAGTATACTAACTAGATCATCAGCACATACAGAGTTAAAATCTCCACAGATCACTATGTTTTTAGCATGTCCTTCACCTAAAGAAGCATCTTGCATATTCCTCAAGGCAATTAGAAAATCACAGAGTTGGCTCTTAGCTAGGTTCCAATATAAATTGATTACAAAAAACTCCTGACTCTCTTCGTTTAACTCCAATCCTGTGGCTAAAATACTTGCTTACCAAGGGCTTGCATCTTCAGTCTTAGATGAATAGCTATTGCCATCCCTCCATAGTGTCTCCAAGATTTACCTTTAGCAGCATCCTGTGAATATAATTGATAACCGTTTAGGACTAGAGGGGGAGTCAGCATAGTTTCTTATATTAATAAAATGTTATATCCCCAAATTGGAGATTGATGGTTAGTCAATTCTGCAATGCCTTGGAAGCTGCAGCTATTCCACAAAAGACAACTTAAAGATCTGTCATTAAAGACCTGTCTGACAATCCTTTGAGAGAATGTTTATACAGATAGCCTCTATTAGCCTTGACCAATCAGGCTCATAATTAGTTTTGTTTTTTGTTCTCCTATCACAATACCTGCAAAAAGTGCTTGAATCCTTGTTTTGAATACTAAGGGCCTCATCACGAGTTGGGCGTTAGGGCCGGCGCAATTAGCGCCGGCGCTATTAGCCCTACCGCCAAAACCCCCGGCGCTATTAGCGCCGGATCACGGGTTTAGCAGAATGGTTAGTGACCATTGCCCATTGGACCCATTCGGGTATTCCTCATTCCCCATTGGGCCCAATGGGGAAAATTTGCGCTATTACCACTGGCGGATTTCCCGCCGGCGGTATTAGCACCGAAAATCGGCAAATATGCCGCGGATTTCCCCCAGCTCAGAGCTAGGGGGAAATCCGCCAAGGCCATGATCTGGCGGACCCTTAAATGCAGCGGTAATAGCACTACTGCCGCATTTAAGGGTTACCGCCAGACTCGTGATGAGGCCCTAAGTGTCAATTCAGGTTGTTTAGTGCCATACCAATGTTCGCAGTTCACCAAAAACGATATAAAAAGTTGGTGTTTTTAGAGTCATTCATATTTTTAAGAGCTCTGGTTGGTGATCGTTCTTTCAGGTCAACAATAACCTCCACTTGTGAGCAATCTGGTACAACAATGCCATCATCATTATGAACGGTCAAAAATATAGTTATTTTTTACTGAGAGGATTTATTAGGCTTTTGTTTATTCTTTTTAGATTTAATATCCTTATTCGCTGATCTTCCCAGAGTGTTCCCCCATTATTACATCAATAAATTGAGAGTTTAGATACATTTTTTCTTGATTGGTTGACAGGGATCACAAAAATTGCCTGGACAATTTCCTTAATTTCCTTCTATTTTCGGTACATTTTTGTTTTCTTTTGCTGTTGAGCTCGAGTGCCGCTTCACTTTTTTTGTCGAATTCTGTGGGTTTCTCTCATTCAGTCGTACCTAAGTTCTCATCATAAAGTTTGTCTGAGTCTAACGGGGTAATTCATGGAATTTCGCACAAAAGTTGCGCACGCGGCTGGCGCACAGTGTTCCCGTGCGATAGACTGCGCCAGCCGCGTGCGCTAAACTCCATTTCCGTGCACAATGTATTCATGGATTCCAGCTACCAAAACCAGCCGTGGCGCACAGTGGCGCAGCGACCCTGCAGCAGCACCAGTTACGCCCCCAAGAACGCCCCTCGCGCAGGGAAAAGCCATCAAAATCCCCAATCCAACGCAAAGGGCTGCGCTAACCCTGTACCAGCACGGCAAGCGGGGAACGTGTATCACTGGGGATCGCGGGAAGTTTCACACGCGACTGGCCCTGTGCGAGCGGGGTACGTGTATTACTGGGGTGCGCGGGAAGTTTCAAACGTGATTTCAGCAGGGTACGTGTATTACTGGGGTGCACAGGAGGTTTCACGCCTGATTTCAGCAGGGTACGTGTATTTCAGGGGTGCGCGGGAAGTTTCACATGTGATTTCAGCAGGGTACGTGTGTTACTGGGGTGCGCGGGAAGTTTCACAGGCAATTTCAGCAGGGTACGTGTATTTCGGGGGTGCGCGGGAAGTTACACACGCGATTTCAGCAGGGTACATGTATTTCGGGGGTGCCGGGGAGTCCTACACGTGATTTGGCAGTGTGGGTCCTCCCAGGTGTTCCCTGTACACCCTCCACGGCCCCTGCAAGCAGCCCACACCACAGGGGACGACCCTGCACCCCTGGTCATGTCCCGCAGGCAGCCCACCCAACATGGGCATGCCCCCCAGCAAAGGCACATGTCTCCTTGCACTACTGATCACCAACTCATGTCCCCTTGCACCCCCACCCCCCAGCATTGCGGGGCACCTGCCAGCAGGACCCCACTCATGTCCTCCTGCACCCCCACACCCCAGCAGTGCGGGGCACCTGCCAGCAGGCCCCCACTCATGTCCCACTCATGTCCCCCTGCACCCCCACCCCCCAGCATTGCGGGGCACCTGCCAGCAGGCCCCCACTCATGTCCCACTCATGTCCCCCTGCACCCCCACTCCCCAGCATTGCGGGGCACCTGCCAGCAGGCCCCCACTCATGTCCCCCTGCACCCCCACCCCCCAGCAGTGTGGGGCACCTGCCAGCAGGCCCCCACTCATGTCCCACTCATGTCCCCTTGCACCCCCACCCCCCAGCAGCGCGGGGCACCTGCCAGCAGGCCTCCGCTCATGTCCCACTCATGTCCCCCTGCACCCCCACCCCCCAGCAGTGCGGGGCACCTGCCAGCAGGCACCCACTCATGTCCCACTCATGTCCCCCTGCACCCCCACCCTCCAGCAGTGCGGGGCACCTGCCAGCAGGCCCCCACTCATGTCCCCTTGCACCCCCACCACCCAGCAGTGCGGGGCACCTGCCAGCAGGCCCCCACTCATGTCCCACTCATGTCCCCCTGCACCCCCACCCCCCAGCAGTGCGGGGCACCTGCCCGCAGGCCTTGACACATGTCCCCCAGCCAACACGTCATCACAATCTAGATCCCTGGCCATTATGGGCAGCCTCCACATGCCAAACACCCACCCAAGTATTGCATCCACCCACTTAGAAATGCCAATTACATGATACAACCCCAATGGCAAGTATGTAAATGAACACATGTCCCTCACATACACGCATATCATGATATGCATGTAACCAATGAGATGATACTACACATTGAAGTTTGATGAAAAAAATGTATTAAAAGCAACATAAATGGAATTAAAAATAAACAAACGACAATGGGAATTAAAAACCAAAAGCCGCATGTCCGTAAAATAATGAAAAACCACAAATCATAATCCAAAGGAAAGGTGTCCAAAGTCACAGTCCAAAAAAGTAAATCGAAGGGAAAAACAAAACCGAAAACCATTGCTCCATGGGTAAATCCAACAAAAAAACTATAATCCAACAGTCAACTATATACAGATAAACAATCCAGGGTCCGTGATCCCAACTGAAGAAATGAAACCTATCTAAAAATACTACCTAATAAAAAAACTATATACAAAAATGTGGTCCATTGTCCAAAAGGTCCAAAATAAATAAAAAAGCAAAGGAAACCTAACACTAACTACATAACTATTTACAAGGGCAGCGGGCTAGTCCGACGGCTCACTGGTTGATGTCATGGGCCAGGGCATCATCGAACTCCAGTTCAATGGCTTGGAGGCGGGCATGTTCCCTGGCCCCGAGGTCTCGCAGGGATAATGCAATGTTCAGCTCCAACTCCCTGCGAATACCCTCGAGGCACTCAGCCCGCCTCAGCGCCCTCCACATGGAGTTCTCCGCCCTGACCATTGTGAGCCGTTCCTCCTATGCCCGCTGCCGCTCCACACCTATCTGCTGGCCCAACCGCTCCCACACGGAAGACACTCCCATTCCAGGGTTATCCTGCCCTCCGGCCGATGCCTACCCCCCTAATATTTGATGGCCCTGAGCCATGATGCCTCCCACGTCGAGCCTGCCGCTGCCTCCGACGCAACTGCCTGTGCCAGCACGCCGGCATCCAGGCTGATGGAATCCACCGACGCCGTCGTGCACGTGCCCTGCCCGATGATGCCGTCACATCCTCCATCTGCTGGGGTCCAGTTGCTGGTGTGTCCACCCCTGCTGGACCTCCGACTCCCGACTGTGGCAGGGATGGGATCCCCACCGAGTTGGCTGCGTTGGTCGGGGCAGGTCCATAGGGGGCCCTGGTGGCACCTGGGCCGGAAGACGGCATGGAGAACGACTGGCGCATAGCCTCCACAGAGGAGGAGAGGGTCGCCAGAGTGGCCGACACATGTACGAAACCCCCGACCACAGCCGCTTCCAACTGGGCCACGTTGGCACCGTGCTCTTTGTGATGACGTGCGTGCTCCCCCCAGGAAGCACGCACGTCATCACGAATGACACCCGTGCGCAACGCAACACCAATCAGGACCTTCTCCATACGGCCATGGGTCCCCTCGTCCGCAGGTGGACGGGAGTCAGATGACATGGACATCCCCCTACCTGCGGATGGGCCTGGGATGCGGCATCCCTGCTGGTGCATGGTGGTGCAGTCACAGCGTCAGGGACAGTGCCATGCACAGGCCCCTCCACGGTGACCTGTGCTGCCTCCTGCCCCTGCCCCTTGACTGCACCACTTGCACCAGCAGGGATGCCCCCACCAGGTCCCATGTGCGGCTCAGTAGCGGCCTCCTCCTCCTCTGTGGAAACCACCAACCTGGATGGCTCCACCCCGTCTTCCGCCATTGCAAGCCCCTGTGGGGGCTCACCCACCCCTTCCGCTGCAGCCGTGGGGGCATCCCTGCCGCTTTGCTCCACAGCGCCGTCTCCGCCCTCTTCTTCACTTTGTGCTGTGT
This sequence comes from Ambystoma mexicanum, assembly GCF_040938575.1. Taxonomy (NCBI): domain Eukaryota; kingdom Metazoa; phylum Chordata; class Amphibia; order Caudata; family Ambystomatidae; genus Ambystoma; species Ambystoma mexicanum. The sequence goes on along the minus strand of NC_090933.1, from coordinate 1,061,662,905 downwards.
AGAGGGAGACATAGAACACAAGCATCAGGGTACTGTACAATGGTCCCCTAGACAGGAAGCAATAGCAGATGAGTGGCACTGTCAAAGATCACTTCCATCATGTCCCTCCACAACACATGAGTCAGTGCAGGCAAAACACATGCAGTAACAGGCATGGCACATGCTATGGATATTAGCAAACATGTCCAAGGGACTCTTGAAACATACAATGTTGTTTTGGAACTCACATGCATCATGGGTCATGCCTATCACATGCACACACTTCACTGTACTTTCATCCATCTGGACTCGTACACCCCAGACACAGTGGATGCAAGGATAACTAGGCTGCATCAGTGATTCTGAACATTGTCACAGACATGTGTCATGCATCCATGGCATTCACAAGTCACAGACACGCAGGTCAGACACACAGACATGGACACCATACATGTACATGGCATCAGCACCCATCCCTCACCCCCACCCATGTCCAGGAACAGAGACTGGCATGCTCTCATATGTTCATTCCGCAAAGGGCTCCCCATGTTGCATTTAAACACATACACCAACCGTGTGCTTCACACATTACTGGTCTCACATGCATGACCATGATGTCCCTGCACACACACATGCGTATATGGCCTATGTCACACATACAGGCAAGTATCAGACAACCAGCACACTGCAACATGCCCTGTCTCACACAGCAATGCTTGGCCACTTACTGCTCGACTCCAGACGGGTCTGCCTCTCAAGGATCTGGGCATGGAGCGCTGGGCGTACGCGTTCCAGGACCCTCATCTGGATGGTACTCATGCTGCCCCAGCCCCCCTCCACGAGGCGCTGGGCCTTCATGAGGGTCCTGGACCTCAAGTCCTCCCAGCGCTTCTTGACTTGCTTGATGTTGCAGGTTGCCACCCCCTCCGCGTTGATGGCAACCACAAAGTCGTCCCAGATCCTGTCCCGTCCTTCCTTTTCGGCGCATGATGATCCGAAGAGGGCATCATAATGCCCCAGGACAAGCTCCACCAGGACACCAACTTCCTTCTGACTGAAGCTGGTGGCCCTCTGCCCCTCTGGCTGGGGGTCACCAGTGGTCTCGGATGGTGTTTGCCCCGACATGGCGACCCCCGAGGCAGGCGTGGGTGGGCAACTGGGTCCTGGGGCTGGGCTGTGGAGCAATGGTATCCCAGTCGGGAGTCTTCTGTTCCAGCAGGGGTGGACACAGCAACTGGACCCCTGCAGATGGCTGATGTGCAGGCACCAAATGGCTGGGCGCGGTGGCAGCAGGCAGGCAGGCAGGCAGGCAGCAGCAGATGGCTCGTGGGAGGCTGCTCGGGGCTCTGGGGGGCAGTAATTCGGCCGTTTAGGCAGGAGCGTGGTCTTCCGTGTGCTTACACATGGCCAGCTTGATACGGAGTGATTTGGCACGTGAAAATACTGCACGTCAGCGTGTAATTCGAGAAAAGGCCCTTAGCGCGTAAGCGCGGCAGCACGCATACGCGATTCCATTGGACCAAAGCGTCTGTGATGTATCGCGCACGGGTGTTGCCCTGGCAGGTCTTGAAGATCCCACGTGGATTTCCACTGCTCTGTATGTGCTTTTCGTGGGGTGCGGTGCGTGTGTTTTGCAGGCGTTGGGGTTCACACGCTATTACTTCACAGCGGGTGGGTGTTGGCTACGCGTTCTTCTACACGCAAAGCAGACAGTGAGTGGTACCCTGCTCCCCCAGGCCCGATCGCGTGTAAAACCAGCCGCGAGCCCCTGAAATACACGTACCCCGCTCCCCCAGGCCCGATCGCGTGTGAAAACACCTGCGCACGCCTGAAATACACGTACCCAGGCCAATCGCGTGTAAAACTTCTCGCGCACCCCTGAAATACACGTACCCAGGCCAATCGCATGTAAAACTTCTCGCGCTACCCTGAAATACACGTACCCAGGCCAATCGCGTGTAAAACATCTCGCGCACCCCTGAAATACACGTACCCAGGCCAATCGTGTGTAAAACTTCTTGCGCACCCCTGAAATACACGTACCCAGGCCAATCACGTGTAAAACTTCTCACGCACCCCTGAAATACACGTACCCAGGCCAATCGCGTGTGAAACTTCTTGCGCACCCCTGAAATACACGTACCCAGGCCAATCGCGTGTAAAACTTCTCGCGCACCCCTGAAATACACGGACCCAGGCCAATCGCGTGTAAACCTTCTCACGCACCCCTGAAATACACGTACCCAGGACAATCGCGTGTGAAACTTCTCGCGCACCCCTGAAATACAAGTACCACTCTCCCCCAGGCCCGATCGCGTGTTAAACTTCCCGCGCACCCACGAAATACATGCACACGCTATTATTCACACAGCGGGTGTCCGTGTTTGTCGCGTACTCCTTTGCACGTCATTTGTCCTAGAGGGCCACAGTATGGGACTTTCATCAGAGCTGTGTATACGTGCTTTTTGTTAGCGCACATTTTGGCGCACATTTTTTTCATGCGCAGGGACGCTACCGCCTGCTTTCGTGTGGCGGACGTGTATGGACCTGTGCGCGTCTTTGCCCGTGCGCTGGTTTGCCATATTCGATTCCATGAATACGTGTTGTAGGCGAGCGTGTGTGCCTCCTATACTTCCCCCGTGACGCCCATATTTTCACGAGTTGTTCCCCATTCCACGTGTCACGCCCCGTGTTCTGCCTACTTTTGTTATGTGCGCCGTTAGATGAGCGTGCACTTTTTCAGCGCCGCGCACTTTTTCAGCGCTCATCCAATATTTTTCTCGCGCACAGACTTCCATGAATCGATGTGCGCTGGTTTCCCTGCGATTTTCGCACTTGCACTGCGATTTTCGCTCTTTCACTGCGACTCGCACGTTTTCGCACGCTTGCCGGAAATTTTCGGCGCACATTAATTCCATGAATCGGCCTGTAAATGTTCTAACTCTACTTGAGTTTGAAACAGTTTGGTTGAAACACTTAATCTAGTCATACCCAGAGGGAGATCAGGCCGAGGTTGAGGCAGTAGTAGCCAACATCAGAGCTCTCGTGGGAGATTTAAGATGGCACCTTATAACACTAGGTGCCTTTCCACTATCAAGTTTTTCCAGGATAGAGTACTTGATATTTTCATGGTTTATAGTGATTGCATCGAATGCCAACACATCGAATGCCTTATCATCTAAAAAAAGCAACAAATAAAAGCATTGAATGCATTTTTTTCTTTTTTTTCCCAATTAAAACCCATTATACTTAAAATAAAACCTTTCCCTTTGAAAAAAATGCATTCACTGCTTTTTTTCGATGCATTTTTTTCGATGCTTTTGGCATTCAATTCTTTGTATTCGATGCAATGACTGGATACCATTTTGGTTTATAGTGATTGCTTCATACAAGCAGATTATAGATTCTAAGACTATGTGGAGTGCCGAGATAGAAGACGGCCAAAAGTATTGATATTTGGCAGGGGAATCAACTCCATTCCTTGTTGTAAATTTGGTAAGGTTCGCAAAACGAACTTGGAGAACATGATGCTGCTGCATTTGGTTACAGGGGGATGCTTTAGCAGATGAAGGGCATCTACTGATTGGTTCCAAGGTTCTTGTTCTAAGGCTATGTGCCAGAGGGTCATCAAACATTTCTTTATATATTCTTAAGAACGATTTGTCAAGCACACTTGAATAAGATACATTCACATACAAAGCATTTGAGCCTGAGGGTGAGGAAGAAAGAGTGGGTTCAATAAGTAATTCACCTTGAATTATTGGTTGACAAAATTCCATTATTTTGAGTTGTTTCTTCTTAACTACTGAAGTCACTGGTGCACAATCACAGTAGGTTCAACCTCAGTCGAGGATCATCTGATGATGTTCAGAGATACGGTCATAGTGGTTATAGATACTGTGCTTCACAGATTATATTTTGAGCCACGTGAGGCAGACAAGCACTAGCACCCAAAAAGTTGCGTCGGCTCATTGAGTAAATTCAAATAGTAATTCAGAAATATAAAATTGTATGGTTTATGTGAATTGCTGAAAAAGCTTTCCTTTACTCACATGAGCCTTATCTTCTGCAGTCTCCCCGCAGACCACTGTAGGCCACTTCCGATCCACTTCCAAACACATGCTCATTGCAGCATCTATGATTATGTATGCTCTAATAAGCTTCCGCCCACACAGATTTGACTCGATCCCACTCTGTAGTTATAAGCAAAAGAGAGACTTGCAAAACAGCAGACTCTTTATCATCCACGCTGTGTCACCCTTTCTCAACTCTCATACTGGACTTCGTTTGCATCTTGTACTCATGGTGGCCTGAATCAGGCTGTTCACATCGTCATCTTGTATCATGGCTTGCAACATTATGGGCCTCATTATGACCCAGGCGGTAAGGGGTTTACGGCGCCGTAAACAGCGCCGACCCTTACCGCCTGAGTACGAGGTCACTTAGCGCCATGGCGAATTTAACACCTGCTTTTAGCAGGTGTTAAAATCCATGGCGCTAAGGGACCATGGAGTTAATTACGCCACCGTAATTTACGGTGGCGTAATTAACGCCTTCTCCACTCCCATTATGCCCTATGGGGCAAAATGGGAATGGGGACGGGTAAATGGGGATTGGGGACTTACCGCCCCACCAAGGTCCGAATGGGGCGGTAAGTCCGCCAACCACCATGGCGTAAACGTAGTTTACGCCATGGTGGTAAAGTCACGGCCCAGGCGGTAACTTACCGCCTGGGTCGTGATGAGGCCCTATGTGTTACTACAGACTTCTGCAATTGTATTAGCTCTCCCCTCTTGCTTCTCCACTCTTTTTGACTGCTTACTCCCTGTTCTCTCCTCCTCTCCCTTTCTCCCTTTTCCTATCTCCTCCCCCATCCCCTTACTTTATTCTATGCACTTACTCAATCAGAATTGTCCCTAGACCTAGCATGATAGCAATCTTGTCTGCCTCCTCCCCGTCCCCTTATATTTATTTAACCCCACCCTCCCATCCAGCACTATCTGAAATGTTGACAGGCCTAGTACGATAGTGGCTTGTTTTGTTCCCTCCCTCCCTTTCTGCACCACTCTCCCTCACCTTTTGTTTTTCTCCACCTCCGCCTCTACCAGAAATTTCAGCAGCCTAGTACGGTAGTCACCTGTCTTGTTTCCATTTCCTTCCCACTTTCCCCCTCCCTTCCTGATCTATGTCTTAGCCCTTGCACTATCTGCAATGTTGTCAGTTGTCAGTGCGAGTATGATAGTTAATTTCATATCCTTACTGTTCATGGCCTGTAAGAATGTCATTGTATTTCCCTTGTTCCCTCCCTTGCATTGAAGCGCTTTGAAACACATTGTGTAAAGGCGCTATATAAATAAACTTTCATATCATATGATATCATTACGGCCATTATAGACATGGCATACAGTTGTAGTGTTATCTTGGCTGGAATGCGTTGATGTCAAGGGGAATGTTACTGTCATGGGCCCTCATTACAAGTCAAGCGTTAAGGGTTTAACGGCGCCGTCGGCGCCGTTAACCCTTAACGCCTGATTCACACTTTAACGCCTGCTTTTTGCAGGCGTTAAAGTCCAAGGCGCTAAGCGACCTTGGTGCTAATTACGGCACCGTAATTTACAGTGCCGTAATTAGCGCCTTCCCCATTCCCATTATGCCCTATGGGGCAAAAATGGGAATGGGGAAGGGCAAACGGTGAATGGGGAATTACCGCCCCACTCACCTTGGAATGGGGCGGTAATTCCGCCATCCACCATGGCGGAATCCGGCATGGACCATGGTGCTAATAGCACCGTGGTCCACCGCCTGACTTGTAATGAGGGCCATGGTGTTCTGCTTATGCCTATGGCCCTCATTACGACCCTGGCGGAAAGGGGAAAACGATGGCGGAAATGCAATACCGCCATCGAAAAGCGCTCGGTGCGACTATGACCCGTCACCGCAAAGTACGAAGCCATTAGCGACACCGTAGTGAACGCCAACGCTAACTGCACTAAGCACGCGCGCGCGCACCATGCCAAACCGCAAACACCACCATGGTGCAACGGTACGGCAATTCCGACCCTAGCGGACATGTACCTAACGCCATCAGGCATGGCGGAATGGACCATTCCGCCATGGCTAGAAATACGGCATCGTGAACCAACCGTAAATGGCCCACTGAGTGCCTGTACTCCACTCCCTGGCCACATTGCACAACTCCTGGCAGGCGCAATGTACTCACACCATGCAACCAGTGAAATCTACAATTCACCCATGCATGCCAACGTAGAAATGCATGCAGGTGTTCGAAGCGCCCCGTGAGTGGGCATCCATGTACGGCATTTCACCATAGCCGTACTGATGCAGCACAGGCATGTGAAGGTACAAGACATCAAAATGGAAATCAAGAACACATGACACAAAACAACAGTAGTCCCCCATCGCTTGCCACCAGCGCAAGGCAACATCCAAAACAGCATCCTGAGGGGGATTGCACCAGACCTGTACTCTTGCCAGTAAACAAACCAACCATCAGCAGAAGCATGTACCACACAAGTTGGCAGAGTGACTGAGCAGCCAGGCACATCCCAAGAGGGGCCGATGGGAGCTGCAGGGCACAGATGGCATGAATACAGAAGCTATTCCAATGGACATGACCCCAGTCCCCCTCCAACAAACGCACGCAAACACAGGCACCTGTGACCAGCCACATTCTGAACATCCCATCATACCATCAATCGACCTGGCTGACAGGCACCAGTCGGCCAAAAGCCAATCCCCCGCCCCTGAACAGCACATCATGTAAACAGTCACAATGGCAGCCCCTATCCGTGACCACACTGTGCTACGTAGGCAAAAGCGGCCAGTACTGTACCACACAACTCAACTCAGAAGGCGGAACACAATGCAGATCATCTCGCAATACATACCGCCACAAATCGAAAATCGCCACATCACCTGCAAAGAATAACGCAACATGCCAAATATCGGAATACAATTTAAATGCACATCCAAATGACAAAGGCCTCACAGCAATTTGTAAAATAACACCAAAACATCCATCATCACCGAGGGCTGCATCTGCAATAATTGACCAGCTTCCACTTGTGTGACGCCCTGTACCATCATGGCACACAGGGCCAACATCAACGTTCCAAAAGGCAACATGGAAGCGGCAAGAACCGCAGGTCCGTCCCATGAGGCAGGCACTAGTCCAGCTGAAAGGCCGAAATGTTGCACCTAGCCACCAGAACAGCGTAAGGGCATGTGGCCCATTGGCGATCGTCCCATAAGATCGTAATGCTGCTCCACTGATTCACCCGAAGCTGCAGGTGTCGAGAGTAAAAACCATCTGGAGGAGTGGCGTACAGATGGCATCTGCAATAGGGCAGGAGATACCTGTCACCAAAATGAAACACAAATTAACCGATTGCACTACATGACACATGATGCATCACTATCTTCATTCAACACACCAAATCCACACCCATATGCATGCTAGGCCACTCCAAAGGAATATACACACCCCTAAATCAGTATCGATACATAACGAAACCAATCGAGGTTAATACACCATTGGCAACGTCGGTTACTGTGCATGCGTCCGTCAAGATAGAACCCATGACATGGGATTAGTAACGTGCCTAGACACAAGTGTATGAAGGCGCGTCGAGACAGGGAGGATCCGACAAGGGCAGATAGACGTAAGTCCCACTATGGCAGCCTTGCATCACATAGCGCAGGGGAAGGGGATTGAATCAAAAAACACATGTACATGGCAGACCCTAAATGGAATCATCTGTCCATGCATCCATTCATCATTCCCTCATCCCGCAATGAAAACGCATGAACATTCACTCACATAATATGTGAAACTTCCATCGCGTCTGTGCGTAATGCAGTCTGCAAAAACCACTGTGCTCCTGGCCGGATCTGTAGTGTCGTGAAGCTAGATGGACTTGGGAACGTCCTGCCTTATCGTCCACTACGCTATTGCGCATCCCATTCAATTCATGTCATTCATTGCTTGCTCGTTATGGGCCCTGTCCCAAGGACATTCAACAATAGAACGTTACATTTCCAGGCAGACCTGTGGGCGTCTCCTCACCGCTACTTCGCAACCAAAAATCCTGGCCTTCGAATTCCACACTTGCAACATTACGTCGAAAAGGCTTCTGTGAACGCTTGCATTCACAATTACATCAATGTAGTGCGGCTGTGTGTCATAATGCTAACTGGCTGCAATCACAAATGGGACGCCACGCCCGTCGGTGAAGTACGATACTGTGCTGCATGAGGGTCGGCCATCGATCGAGCCCTACATACCACTGACTCTTCACAGGTATGTAAGCGGCTGCAATCATAGCATGTGTAACAATGGGAGCATAGCATGAAAATCAGTCAAAGTACATCACACTGCCATCGGGATTTGATACATGATTCCAACCCCAAGATGCCATGCGGCCAAATGCAGCCTTACGTGCGGGACGTGCTCGGCCAGAAGGGATTGCATCTGCCACAGATTCATTCAATCAGCACAGGTGGAGGCCATACAGGCCGACAGCACATATATAGCAGACCCAAACCCCTCCCACAACCACTCCCACTCCAAAATGCTACCGGCAGGACTAGCGATGTTGGGCCTGGGGCACCAGATAGCACTGCAAGTGCTACAACTACAAGAAGACGACGAACAACAACAGGTACAACAACCGGGCGCACAGGGGAGACGGAGGAGAAGGAGGAGGAGGAGGGCAAGGCAGGGTCAGCAAGGCCCACAAGCACTGCCACTACCACCACGCAGGCGGCCCGCAATCCCACGCCTCCGAGCTGATCCGTTCAACCTCACTGCTGAGCAGATCCACACCCTCTACCGTTTGGACCGGGACACCATAATCGCCATTGTGGACATGACACATGCTGACCTCGTGAGCATGATAGATAGCCCAACCGCCATCCCACCCCTACTGAAGGTGGTGTCTGTACTCCACTTCCTGGCCACAGGCACCTACCAGCACACAGTGGGACAGTTGCATGGCATTTCACAGCCACTGTTCTCACGGACACTCTCCCAAGTGCACGATGCCCTCCTGAAGCACGCCGACGACCACATCACACTACCACGCACGTACCAGGAGATTACCAACGCAAAGGTGGGATTCCATGCACTTGGCGGCATCCCGGGTTGCATTGGTGCCATCGACTGCACCCATGTTGAATTGGTTGTCCCACATGCCATGGAGGTCCAGTACCGCAACCGGAAACAATTTCATTCAATCAATGTGCAAATGGTGTGTGACTCCAACAAGATCTTTACGCATTGTTGTGCCAGATTTCCAGGATCTACCCATGATTCTATGGTCCTGAGGAACACAAGAATACCACGCTACATGGAGCGACACGCAGGGCACAGATCCTGGCTACTCGGTGAGTCTCATTCCATGCATGACATCGTGGCCCATTTGATGCGTCAATGACCTTGCAGGAGGGGGGGGGGCTACTTAGCACTATCATTCCACTGACACCCTTTATTCGTCCCATACAGGTGATGCCGGGTATCCACTGAAGAGATGGCTCCTTACACCAATCCGGAACCCACAGAACCAGCATGAGGAGGACTACAACCATGCCCACTCACGTAGCCGTGTGGTCATTGAACAGGCATTCGGCCTACTGAAGGCTCGTTTCCGCAGCCTCAGCAGGTCTGGCGGGGCACTCATGTACAGCCATGAGAGGGTTTCTAAGATGGTCATGGCATGTGTCATGCTGCACAACATGTGCATACGTAGGAATGTGCCCATGCCCCCTGACGCTGTACTGCATGCACCTGAAGATGATGATGATGAGGGTGGGGATGTGGAGGGACGCCAGGGAGTCCATGAGGCACAGGATGCACGTGCAATCCGACAGAGCATCATAGATGCATGCTTCTAGCAACCACGCATGGTGCCTATTACACGGAAAGGGGACCTGTGGCACTGTGTGTGTGTAGTACACGCACATAGTGGACTGTACGCCTATGAAGGCCTCGTACGCAAATATCAATGTCCACACATGTCATTGGATGATAATGAAGTGCTGTATTGTTAATGTGATTTGATTCATACACCCTATGGACCCGCCACCCAGTGAAGCCCAACACACCCCCTCCACCCTACTTCCTCCCCCCCCAACACCAGTGTCCAGATATGCATGCTGCCCGTGGGTAGACGCTATTGCAAGCCCCCTCTACGGGTATCAGGGGCACCCCTGCCCGTGGAGCGCAGGTTCCTGCCAGATCTGCGTTGGGGGCTGCCCTGGACGGAACTTGCCACGGATGACGTCTCTGCCTGCTCGCGTCCATGCATGTCTCTGAGGGTTTGTGAGAGCTCCGAGAGCACACGGCGCACAGCAGCAAGTTCAGCACAAACGTCTTTGGACGTCGCATGCAGTTCCCCCCTCAGGCTCTCGGTGCTTTTCTCCATTTGTGCTCTCAGGCTCTCGGTGCTTCTCTCCATTTCTCCCCTGAGGCTCTCACTACTTTTCTCTATTTGTGCCCTGAGTGTCTCGGTGGATGTTTCCATGGCTGCCCTGGAACCCCCGCATTCATTTGCATGGTCCTTGAGTAGCGTGGACGCTTCCTGCTGTTGCTCGATCAGCAGGTCGAGGGACTGTTGCCTCTGCTGGGCCATGGACATTTGCGGTGGTGTGACAGGGGGGCTGCTCAACACATGTTGCCTTGGCACAGGACTTGTGGGGGTTGGCCAGTCGTCGTCTTCAGGGTGCCCCTGCGTGGTTTCGTCATGGTGTAGGGGATGGAACATGCAGGGGGATTGGGAAAGGTCATGGATGGTACCTACGTCGCCAGCACTGTTTTCCGTGTCGGAGCATGCTGGCATGACAGCTGTGTCACCTATGGTGCTGCTACCACCAGAGGCAGTGCCATCAGATACGTTCTTTGGGGGGACCTGTGGTGCTGGGGTTGTGGACTTGCTGGCTGCTGGGGTGCCTGTTGCAGTCCCCTCCAGTGTGCTGGCACTTGATTCCTGCTGCTGCCGTGTCTTGATCCTTGCACCTGAGGTGGAGGCTCTTGGGACGTTGGTCCTGGCCCTCTTTGCAGGCGTGCTGGTAGGGGTGTCCTGCAGCTCGTCGTTGGTATCGGACCCTGTGGTGGAGTAAAGAGGGGCGAGCGTTAGTTATGGGTCTGTCGGATTTGGAATGGCAACGTGTCAAATGCATTGGGGTGGTACATGAGGCTGATATGGGACTGGGCCTTGGAGGTGGTCTCATTTTCGTGTGGATTGAGGATGCATTCATTTGGCTGCCTGCAGTTAGGGGGTGCATGCTGCACATGTAGGGGTTGTTTATGGCATCTTGATTAATTTGTTTATTCATTCTGACTTTTAGAGGGCGCTGTCAGGGCAAAGTATGTATTGCACTATGGGGTCACATGGTACTGCACATGTTCGTGGTTTGTGGATTTCGCATTGTTTCTCTTGGCAAACCTACCTGATTCTCCGGATGTCGGCACTCCTTTCTCCATCCCTCCGACTCCCTCTATGCTCTCCATTCCTATGGTGGAGGCGCAGATCTCCTCCCAGGGGGTCAACTTGATGGGCGACTCTGATCCCCCCCCGGTAGCTGTGGCGATGTTCCTGTTCGCAGAAAGTATGCTGCGTACGCGGATCCGCAGGTCGTCCCACCGCTTGCGACATTGCTGTGGCGTGCGGGGTGTTGTCCCCACCGCACTTACGCGCTGTGCCACAAGGGCCCATATGGCCTTCTTGTTGGCAAGGGCCGTCCTGGTCATTTGACTGGAGAAGACGACGGCGCCATTTTCCTGCAGGGTCTCGGTCAGCACGGTCAGTTCCTCTCGGGAGAAGTGGACCTGCCGCTTGCGATCACACGCTTTCTTGGCTACCTTTCCCATATTTATTTTTTGAACTGGGGTTGCTAACGGGTTGGGATGTGTGTCAGGGTCGGATTTTTAATGGTTGTGTTGGGATTCGGATTTTATAGTTGTGCGGCGTGCTGTTTCCCGTTCCGGCCACATGCTTTTACTTCCGTTTCCGTATATTTACGGTGCCCGTAATTTGCGGTGCCCGCTCATTACGGTGCCCGCTCATTACGGTGACCGCTAAGATGGGTGGCGGTATTGCACCTGGTGCAGCGTACGGCGGCGGTAAGGGCCGTTTTGGGGTCATTTCCGCCATCGCAGCCTTTCGGATTCCGCCATGGCGTAATGCTCGTGCCCGATGGGTCGTAATTAGCCGCACTTTGCTCCTTCGTGCAATGGCGGAAACGCTATTTACGCTGTTGCGGTCCGGTCAGTCAATTTCCGCAAGGGTCGTAATGAGGGCCTATGTGTTTACATTTGCTGGGGTTCTGAAGTTGGACAGTTGGTGCCCAGCAAGATTGGCTGTGGCTGCGTCCCGTGATGATGGGGTTCTTTGATGACTTTAACTTATAATAAAGACTTCATAAAAGCTACTGTGTCCCCGTGTCGGTAGCATAACAATGGCGACGAGGATCTCGAGAGAGAGAGACCCCCAGCAAAGGCGAAGGAAGGATCAGCCCTGCCGCTCGATTACTGAACGTCGCAGCGGCCAGTGAGGGACCGCCACTCCGTTCAGTAACGGAGTACATACATATCAGCAGTACCTGGCATGTGGCATCCCCCACATGAAGTGATCATTTGATTTCATACCTGTGTGACAAAACCAACATTTATAGCTAAATCATGCAAGATTCAGTGATTCACATCTCCTCCTATAACATATATTCACATACGCACACAAACCTATCTCAAGGGACCGGATATATTAATTGATGAAACATCAAGGCGAGGACTGACCTCATCTCTGGAGTAGGGAATACAAGGACATATGAGAACAGAGTCAAACATTGTGTGGCTTGCAGTGCCTTTTCACAATAAGGTGCGTGATTTAAAGGGTTGTGACCATTTGCCTTTTTTGGCAGTCATACATTTTTTGTAGTCACGTGTTATGTGCAGTACCTGCTATTCTGGAGAAAATTGCCACTTAGTTTCTATATGGAGCTGATGGACCTTGAGTATGAGATGTCAGACATGGTTGACCAGTTGTTCAGACCTAACCTGTGTGTGCTGTCAACCAATAACAACACTTGTATAACACCACTTCTCAGGCCAATTATCAATTTCATAGGCACAAGCGAATGCAGATTGTTAAGGGACTGATTTACAGCCATGCGTCTTGGCCTTGGCTGTCCTGGCCTCCTCCCAGATAACAGAAATGTGTTTATCCTGCACATTTGCTTCCCCAGCATCACTGGGTTCAAATGAAACCAAATAACAACAATGAGTTTACTCTATAATGCGTTAACACAATCAGTACCTGTATGCAGGTGTGATAAATACCTGGTCCAGATGTAAGTGAAGTAAGGAACTACATTTGATTTAACCCAATGCACCCCACACTGAAATAACAGCTCTGGCCAACATGCTCCACCATGTTTATGTCAGTACTGTCCATCTCATAGTGCCAGCAAGCCATTTGTGTTAGCGCAACTCTGTGCTGCCACTGGAACAGCCTTCCTCTTGTTCATTGTAATTAATAATACTAAAACTGAGTCTTATCACTGACCAGATTTGATAACATTTCTGGTAGCCTTTCCTACACACAACTTACTATCAAGTGGCCAAATGACAGGTGGTTTCTCTAAAGAAGCTACAGGCCACATGTACATGCATGCTGACATGATGATTTAATGCAATGTTAAGCTATGTTATAAGCCTTTTGTACTGCACCAAATAGTCACTGTAGTTGTCTCAAAGCACCCGCCGTGTCTGTAAGTTAGGATGCTGTGCCCCACCCAGTGTGTCCAGATCTTAGTCTGAGGAGGACAAAGGAGTAGGGAGAAGACAATAGGATAGACAAGTATGTGCAAGACGAACAGATTAGCTGGAGGGGGTGATGCCGCAGGGACACATTTATTTTGATAGCATGAATGCCCGTGGATCAGTTAAGGTGGAACATAAGTCTAGAATTCGAGGGACCTTCAAATATTAATAGGTAGATAATAACATGCAGTATTGGTTGTGTGATTGGCTCAGAAAAAAAAAAACTCCTAAATAATAATTCGGGAACTGACAAGCCTTGAAGTCAAGACTAGACTGCGCGACCATTGAATGTATTTGGAGACCAAAAGGGTTGGTTAAGTTGCTATCGCCCAGATGATCCATTTCCGGTTATGTTACAAGTCTGGCCCTCATAGGTGTGATACAATCTGATGATCGGAAACATTTGCTCCTGCTTCGTTAGCATGTCCGTACACTGAGCAAAAAGAAAAAGATGGTAGGTAGTGTGTGAAAATGTAGCAGTAGAAGCCATGTGAGGGCAGGCACGAAAGATGTAGGTGAGAAGAGCACTACGTGCTCTGAAATCCAAAAGAACGTGTGTGCATTGGATTCTAGCGCTTGAGGAAAACCTAAGGGAAAAGGTCCTGGGAATGAAGCACTATTGACCAATGAGATGGAGAAGTGGCAGTCAGAAAAATAGGGCACTCAGACCAGTACAGTTTCTGTTAAACCAAGGCATAAAAGAGGTTGAAGGGGGAAGTGATGATCCACACAGTCAAAGGCAGGCAAAAGCTATAGAAGCATGAGAAGGGAGGAGAGGCACAATGGGTGGGCAGTGCATGGTAAGAGAATTGGTTTTGAGGATGAGTGTACCCTTTGTTGAGTGTTTGGACCAGACTCCAGACCAAACCAGACTCCAGTTTGGAAAGAGTCATCAAGCTATTGTACTTCACTACATGTTTGATGACAACTCTCACAAGGATTTTAGTGTGATAGAGGGGAGAGACAGTTCTGTAGAATGAGAGGTTGTTGGTGTCAGCACGTATTGTCTTTCGAAGAGGTATGTCTGTGGTTTTGTAACAGGCTGGGAAGTTACCAGGTAAAAGAGATCAGTTGAATAAGATGGAGAGGCAAGTAGTGGTATGGGTTCAGGTTCCTTAATATTTTGCAACGAGATTGATGGGAGTGCAGGATGGGCTACAAGAGAAATGCATGGGTAGATGTTCAGTTGGTGATTAGGAGGAGCAGTGAGATAAAGATGCGAACATGGGGAAAATGGATGGAAGGGATAATGCGATCCTTAGCGAGGCCATGAGAAGGATATAAAAGTGGACAAGGTGGCTCATATTTTAGTGGAGAAGTAGGAGGCAAAGTGGGGATTGGTGTTTGCACCAGCTCTGCGCAAGTCTTGTTCTCACGGAAGTCCAGCCATTTATTGTTGCAATTGTTTAGTATCACTTCCACAGAATGTGCTCTCTGCAGAGTGTGAGACCTGAGCAGGCCCCCAGCACTAGTGCCCATCCATCACCACTAAACTGCCCATGCCCTCTCAAACCCCACCCCACCAGGCCAGGGCCCACCAGTCCTCAACCCTCCACTCTCTTCCATGTTGGCACACATCTGACCCCCTCACACTGACCATTCCAGAAAACCCACCATAGACTTAATCCTGTGCAACAATATATTCTCCCCAAACCCCACACATGGCTGTCATCAGGGAACATAAATAGTAGTCCAAACCCCCAGGGAGAGATAACTGGGAGCAGGACTCCAGTATCAATGAACCCTGAATGTAAAGGTCGGAATGCCAATATATTAGCCCACCTTCTTTGAATTCCCCCTTCATGCAAGGATTTTATGTTCACCATTATTCTCATATTATCATTTCCTGTTGTTTAGATTAGATGGATAGAGATGTGTCTCATTTGTACTGACCTTCACCACGGAGATGAGCACAGCTGACCCAGGTGCTACCAGATAGACTGGAAAGCAGCAGCCAATTGCAGCCTGGCATCCCCTATAGAGCAGGCTGTGCCATACTAGCCCACCAATCCGCACTATGATTTTGTACCGTACAGAATGATGTCACTTGTGATGTATTTTTTTCTTATAATGTGCTGCTTGTGTAACTTTTGGCAGAGCACTTTTGGGGTGCAGAGTTCTTTGCTTGGATACTTTATTTCATAGAAAGTTTGTTATCCTTGCAACTTATCTCTTGGTCTCATTCCCTAACGGGGCGTGTTATCTCTACCTTTGCATATTGTGAGGACACATGTTTGGGTGCCTACCTTCATTTGGTGACCCCTTAGCATGATTTCTTTGAGACCTCTGTATCCGCAGCGTGATCCAGGGCTTTGCCGGCAAGGCCGCCCCCACCTACAGCTGACCAGTCCCCAAAAACGTGTACACAGAAGAAAAAAATTCTTTTGGGTTCCTGCTTTGCGAATAGCCCGCTACTCGCCTGAGCTGGGTGCGGCCCCAGGGAGAGACTCAGACATTGTGGATAGACCGCAAACAGGCTATTGGAAGAACACAGGAACATGAATATACATTGCAAGGAAAAACAAATAATGGGATGTGGGGAATATAGAGTGGTATGATTGAAGGGAACACACAAGGGTGAAATGCAAATGAATAGTGTAATTTGGTGAAGTGAAGCACTTTTTTCCTTTTCTATGGCCCTTTGTTTTTTAGTAGAGCGATTAGGGGAGATATGGGAATGTAGCTCCGAAAGGGGGTGGAAGACGGTGTTGTGGTGCACTGCCCCGGCCAGTGCAGAGAATAAATATGGAGATAAAAGTAGGAGCCTCATATAATTAGAGGGCTCGGGAATAAGTAGTTGTTGTTTTAACTTGTTATTTTAGCTTATTGTTTTCAGTGTTTTTACATATGTGGAGGGAGGCCATGAATGGGCAGGTGTGATGTGAATGAGAAGTGAGTGAGAAAGGAATATTGCTCTAAACAAGGAGACTGGGGTATATGTTTTTGTTCTTCATTTTTGGTCTGTTTTTGTTGGTTTTCAAATGTTCCTTGTATGTAACTGAGCATTGTATATTGATAGAAGAAACAGATAATATAAAGTTTCATTGATTGATTTGAGAAGGGGGCCCAGGTATAACAGCAGGGGAAGGAAGGCCCCTACAAGTGTTGGGGGAGCCATACACAAAAGCAAAAGGCTTGTGGCCATGGAGATGGATACCACTATCCCATATTTGTAAGCATCTCCCCCTGTATAGTGAGCAAATTAAGAAATATCATAACCAATGGGTAACTGAAACGAAGGGGGAGGGTCTATCGCATGTTCGGCCAGAGGATGAGTCTTTTGAAAAGGGAACGTTAGAACACCTGTCCGCGTACTTAACAGCAACAAACAAAGGGAAGCAGCTTCAAAACAGAAGGGAAGTGTTAGATATGAGGAGAATATTCGAAGAAACCCCTGTCACACATAAGCGAGAGAAAGGGTCAGAGACACCAGCAGTAATGAAGGGAGATGAAGGGAAAAAGGAGAAGGGGGAGGAGGAATTCAAGAACATATATCTGTTACAAGGCCAGCAGAGACGTACACAGATCCAACATATGTATCCAGGGGGAAGTGTGTCAACTACACCCAGCACAGCCGGGGCCTCACCTCATGACCCATCGCCCACCACCCCCGCCCACACTGGAGTAAATACCCAAGATCTTTAGGTGGCAGTAACATCCACCTGTGCAGCATTGGCTCAATTATGAGCTGTGTGCGAAGGGGGACACCTCCCATACCAAAAGATGAATGGAAGTCAGGAGACTTCCTTTTCAGGAGTGACAGTGCACCCATAAGGAAGTACACAAAGAATGGAAAGGGGAAATTGATAGTTTGGGATATGACACGGTGGCCTCGGGGGGAGGCATGAGGAGTGTTGGAGTGACTTCAACCAAATGTAAGAGGGTGCAGTAGGAGGGATACAGCAGGTACAATGGACCACCCCTAGAGTGGAAGAGACATAGGAGGGGATGCACCCGAAACAGAATGGGGATGATGGCTCTTGCAAAAAAAAAGGAAGAGGAGTGAAGATGGGGGAAGGGGAAATCAAAATGACAAATGCCCCTTCTGCACAAGGGGTGGGGCTGCCCCATAATGTCCCTTGGGCACAGATGGACAAAAACAATCTCCTTAAGTCTCCCCCACTCACGGTGGGTATGGGAAAATTGATCTATGCTTTAGAAAAGAACACTGGAGGTGTACCCCTGGCTATAGGAGATTAAAAGTCTCTTGGTGTCAGCACAGTAGGAGATCAAGAAGACTCAGTGTGGGTGAAAACAGGTTTCCCGGGTCTGACTATAAGTAACGACACTCATGATGGGCATCATTCCACAATGTGCGAGCGCAAGTGTGGGATGCCCTGTGGAGAACCTTCCCCGATACCCCTGAGTTACATTCCATAATACAGTGCATTATGGGGGTTGAGGAAGATGCTGCTCAGTAAATTCTCCGGGTCTAAGAGATGTGGCACGTGGAGACAGGTACCGCGGGGGACCAATCTACCTCCCTATTTTATTTCATCATTAAGAGAGGCCTCCCTAAGGAAGTACAGAAGTCCCATGACAAGATAGCGGGGAGTAAAGCCAAAGGCTGGCATGAGATTCAGAGCATTATAGAGCACCACTGTTGGAGGATCAAAGAAAGGGAAAAAGAAACAATTCAGAGGAGATTAGCAGAAGAAGTGAAACTGGTACAGACAAAGCTAGTGAAGGTCACAGCAGTAAAAGTAGCGCTGCCCTCACAGCAGCTGGGAGAAGAGGAGGGGTCTTGGTGGCTACCCAGGCAAGGATGGCTGCAGTATGGACAGACAATGGGCAAGAAGAGTGGGGAGGAGAGAAACAATACATGGGACCACATTGGCAAGGAAGACCTTCAAGAGGACGAGGTCAGTTCTGAGAACAGAGAGGAGGGGGTAATGGGGGGGACAAGGGCCAGAGGAAGGAGTCCAGGGCAATGCTGGTCGTGTGGGAGGTGGGACCACTTTTTGCGGGAATGCCGCAGCAGACCGGGAAGGAACTTCCAGTACAACCAATCTTACTACAATCAACCTCAGTGTGGACACCCTCATCCGGGAAGCCCACACGGTCTTCCACAAGGGTCCAATGTGCAATCCCCATAGTATGCATAGCAATCATCTCCACTGCCTGGTTACAATACACTCCACCATCCCCCATATACTATACAATCACAGCAAAGGAACCCCAATCAGATGCCCAATGGCACAACAATCCTTTTACAACCACACCAAATGGCACACAGGAACACTATCAAGGGGCATGTGTGCTCAGTGAAAATATTTTCTCGTGCCCGGGAACAGAGAATCACCATGACTAGGACAGCCCCCAGAGAGCACTTGCGTGCCCAGTCCTATCCACTACCTTGCGTCCAGAAGAGGAACCACTGGTGGGGGCAGAGATAGGGAACAAACAGTTCATCTTTATGGCAGTCTCGGGGTGGAGAATGCATGCATATGTGAAGGTGATTTATCACCTGGCAAAAGTTTTGAAACAAAGGGGATTTCTGGGGCTGTAGTCACGGTTCCTTATACAGAAGATTTAAATGTCATGATAGGGGGAAAAGCAGTGTGGGCACCCCTACTCGACTATGAAAATTCCCCTGTCAATTTGCTAGGATTAGATTTACTCAGCAAGCTGAACATGACCATATTATTTACTGACTGAGGGATTGTTTGTTCCACTCCAGGCATGTGCCCCCTCAGAGAAATGTTATAGACAACAAAACAAGTTTTACAGTTGATGAAATCCTTAATTTTCATAGTAACACCATGCTTCTCAGTAAAAGATCGGCAGTTTTCATGCAGATATTTACAGAAATTTCAATTCCCACATTTAAAAAATCCTTTCGGTTTGCTCAACCAAATCACGGTTTGGGATATTGAGAAAAAATGGACAGACTTTCTGTTTGATAGTAGTAGCTTTGGTGAATGTAAATTTTGGTTTGTCAGATACATAAGGTAATAAGTCTTTGTCCAATTTCAATAAGTTCCAGTGTTTCAAAGCTAATTGGTGTTATACTTAAGATACTTAACTTAAGTAGATTTGAATGATGTAATTTTGAATTCAGATCCATTGTTTCTTGTGATATTTTCAATTTTCTTTCGAAATGCAAATCTGAATCCATCACCTTCATCTATACTGGAATGCGGTATGTTTGGTGTTCTGCATATATTTTTTTCTTTTTGCATTCATTTACTCTTATGAACATATGTGCATTCATGAACCATGGATATTGATACTGTGTGACCATGGGAACATCTGTGGTCCATGGTCTGTCATAATTTCTTCAAAAATTACAATGTAATGCAATTGTGAACAGCCTTGAAAATGACCAGGAGGTCAAAGCACGTGTCGGCTGTACTGCTGTACCTACATGTGGAATAAACCACATTATTTGATACTATAGATCTGTGTGATAATATATGTTGGTCATTAACTAACTTATAATCAGAGCACGAGTTACCCTCCCTGATCTTCAATTCTCTTGTGCATTTTACTCCAAATCATAGTGGGTGATATGTGGGGAGTGTGGCACTTGCTGCAGATATAGAATTCATAATTAGCACAAGCATTTGGAGAGTGGTAAAGAGCACACAGGAATCTATATCGATCCCACTTCCCCATATTCTATGTTATTAATACATACCATGGCCATTGAACTGAAGGTGAGCAGGGGTACAAGTAAATCCTGACATGTTTGTGTACAGCATCAGGGTCTTGGTTAGAGCAGTGCCTGAGCTCAACAGAAAATAATGGAGAGTGCTCTCTGATTTTGTGTTTGGGCCTGTAGCTGCCCCCGAGATGGTTGCCGGCACAATATTGTCACTAGATCTAGAAGGAGTGCAAGTGTCTTCAAAGAGAATCGTGGCAGTAGGGATGGACATGCATTGATGTGAATGGCGCACAGTGTTGTGCATTGAACCAAACATACCATTAAGTGAGTTAACCGATGAGGAACGGTTTGCTGATGACAACAATGACAGGGAAATTATTTTGGAAATTAACATCCCAAGTGAAGTAAGGGTACAATAGAGAAAGCGGCCAAACACACTCATGGCTGTCATCAGCGCACCACATTCCTACTATGACATAGATTTCCAACAACTTCCCCCTCATCTGTGGACCATGAACCCCCATGATGTGGGATTATTGAGAGAAGTAACCCCTTTAAAGATTACCCTAAAACCAGGAGCAATACTACACAGGATCAAGCAGTACCCACTATCCAAAGAGACGGAGGAAGTGATTCAGGAGACACTAAGTGCACTACTCAGAAGGGATAATTGTCCCCTCTAATTTGCCATGCAGCACGGCCGTGCACCCCATTAAGAAAGCGACAGGGTGGTTGTGGTGTATGATCCAGGACCTTTGCCCACTTAATGATATAGTCCAAAAGAAGTTCCCACTTGTCACGAATCCCGCGTCCATTGTGTGCAGTGTTCCAAAACAGGCCACTCATTTTACCGTGGTCGATTTGGAAAAAAACCTTCTTCCCGGATTACAATATCTCACAGAATTTACACTGGGCGGGAGGAGGTATGAACACCATTGTTTGCCCCATGGGTACTGCGAAAGCCCAAGCATATTCAACAGGATATTGCACAAACACCTCTGCAATATTCAAGTCCTGAGCACAATAATTCAGTACATAGATTACCTTTTAGTATGCAGTGAAAGCAAAGAAAGTTGTCAAAGAGATTATATTGCCCTTCTCCAGTTACTTGCCTAAAGGGGTATGAGGTAAACAAGAAAAAAACTGCAGTACTGTCTGACTGAGGTCCTGTACTTGGGCCAATTGATTCCAAAAGAGGGCAAAAGAATAATACCCCACAGGACGGCAACAGTACGCTCCTTAGCCAAAACCCACACTGTGAAAGACATGCAGAAGTTTCTCGGAATCTGCAATTATTGTAGGGCATGGATATTAGATTATGCCACCTACACAAAGCCCCTCTTGGAAGGTCTAAAGGAAGCACAAAAAGACAAGGCACATATAACATTGACAGCAGAAATGCAGACTGCCTTCAACAGTTTGAAAGAATTGATTAGCACGGCCCAGAAGTGTTGACACAAAAAACATCCCTGGGACACAAACAACTGGCATATTACAGTGGCATACTTGATTCAGTAATGCAGGGTCACTTCGCTTGTGAATAAGCTCTCACATCTGCCACCTTTGCTATTGAAAAAAGCTCAACAATTGTCATTGGGTGCTCTGTCACCCTGTACATCGAACACTCCCTGTTCACCATCCTTGAAATATCAAAACCCACTCTAACCACCTAGAAGGCATCAGCCTATGAGATTATCCTTTCGAGCCCAAATATTCATGTGGTACACTGCAAAACAGTAAACCCAGCCATGTTCCTTACAGAGCCATGTACTGTGAAACATATGCAAGAGCATGATACTGTCACCTATGAGGAAGAAGGGGATAACATTCCTAAAGCCAGGGAAAATGCACTACAGGATGTAGAAGAGTTCTTCGTGGATGGATCAGCATCGATTTGCCAAGAAACAGGTGAAAAACATGTGGGAGCAGCAGTGGTGAGACTGGAAGAGGGAGAATATGAAGTACTAGTGAAGAAACACTTGCCCGTGCATTATTCCTCTGAAGCCACAGAGCTAGTGGCATTGATCAAGGCACTCCATGCAGCAAAAGGATGTGCGGTAACAATATATTCAGATTCAGCATACGTGACCACTATGGTACATGCTGGACTATCCAGATGGAGGAGGAGGTGGTTCAATAGAGCTGATGGGTCCCCAGTACAACTTGCAGAGTTACTGAATAAATTGATTGAGGCACTTGCGGAACCCTCTGAAGGGACCTTGGTAAAATACCAAGCCCATACCCATAAAGATGACGAAATATCTGCCAAAGAAGCAGCATTTCTGCCAATACCAATGAGCACAGAATGCATATTGGTAAGTAAACAAGAGGAACCCAAAGCAGATGGCTATAGTTCATTGCCTATTGCCCAAATTATAGAGTTACAGAAGAGAGCCCCACCTACAAAGCAAGAGGTATGGACCAAATGAGGGTCCACACAGTCACCCACTTACCTATTATGGCGACAAAACATAACAGGGAAAGTAATGATGCCCATAGAGCTGTTGTGCGTGACTTTCGAACAATTGCACTTTCCAGCACATACTTCAAAGCAACATATTGCCGCCGATCTCCAGGAAGATTTGTTTATCCCCAACCTACAGGAATACCTTAACAAATTGGTAATCGAATGTACGACATGCCAAGTATTTAATTCAGGGATGACTCTCAGAACACTAAGAGGAACATTGCCCCATTCTGTAAATCAATTCCGTGAGCTGCACATCGATTATGCAGACATGGGAGAAAAATGTAACAGAGCCAGATATCTGATTGTGGTGGTGTGTGCATTTTCACAATGGGTGGAGGCAGGTCCCTGCGCCCACCCAGACACGAAATGTACCGCCAAGTTCCTTGTCAGAGAGATGTTTCCCCGATGGGGGATATACAATGTAATACGATCTGACAACGGAACACCCTTCATAAACGATATGTTCAAAGAAGTTACATCATTGCTAGGAATAAAACACAAAATGTTCTCGATTTACCACCCATAAGCAAACAGAATGGTCGAGAAAACCAACAGCCTCCTTAAGAGTAGGTTATCAAAACTGTGACACTCCCTAAAGAATAATTGGGCGTACTGCTTGCCTTAGGCCCTCTTCCAGCTCTGCACACATCCCAGTAAGGACAACTACCTGTCCCCCCACAAAATAGTAACTGGCCGATGCATGCAAACACCACTGTCACCAGTAAGAAGAGTATCTGATACACACAGAACAGCAACTGTACTAGGAGAAGAATTTAAAGAATACTTGACACAGCTCACACGTGCAGTAAGATGCATTGTCAAACAAATTGCCCACCTTCACAAGAGACAATGACACAGACACAACCACTGCAGCATCCGACAGCCCAACTCAACCACTAATGCCCAGAGAACTAGTTTATGTGCAGAGTTCTGTGCAGAAGTGGAACTCGCCAAGATTCCTTGGACCCTATGAGGTAAATTTTGTACCTCCTAGACTGTCAAAGTAAAGGGATTAAGGTACTGGATCCACCTCTCAGACGTCAGAAAAACACACGACAGTGTAGCACCAGAACCACTGGATAGCAATGAGAGAAATGTTGCAGTACCTTGAAAGGGTTACTGGGTGTAAGAAATGCAGGAATACTATGTAAGTATGAAGAGTAACATGAGGCTTCAAATGTAATTATGTTTTGTAAATAAGAGATGCTCTCTCTCTCTCTCTTTTTCTCTCTCTTTCTCTCTCTCTCTCTCTCCTTCTCCTTTCCACTCTCTCATTTCTTTCTACCTCTATTTCATGTCCCGTCTATAACTTTATTAATGCCCACCCCATTTTATCCTTTTCTATAGGTGCAACAATGTTGGAGATGGCGCCACTTAACATTAATGATACTCAGTCAGATAGAAGTAGGAATAGCATAAGCACCCCATGAGCATATAGTTATGAGTGTGGTCTTAATTTTGTTGCAATTGTCCTTTCTATAGTAAGGCTTGTTTTAGGAATATATTGGTCAGCATCTTTTATCTGGGGAGTCCATATGAAAGAAGGGGGGAAGGGAGTGATATGGAAGGCAGGCAGCAATAAGTCCTTAAATTTAATGAGTTTGCAGAAAATTGTGACCAAAGCAGCCCCAGCAATTGAATTATTTATGGATAACGGGACTAAAAGCACATTGATTGCACTAAATGTCACACACCCACCCCCACCATGTTTACAGTTTCACAAGCAATCTCATGACCTAATATAATTTCTACCCCAATGCCTAGCGATATATATGATGTGTTCCACACCCCATTGCTCAATGTGAGATTAAGCCCCCCGCCCCCACTGTTGTATACTGAAAAGAGACCACAAATACCTATGTCAATGTAAATACTGGTATTTTCCCAATGTACAGTCAGCAACCTGCAAATGTACAAGGGTCACTAAACACTACAGATAGATTGTGTAGAGGGTTGACAGGAAAGCGACAATCTCTCTTGCATACTAGAAGGAGGAAAAGACAGGCACGTCAACACAGGCACAATGCCTACCAGGGTTAGGACTAGATTAAGTAGAGGACCTCTGCCAGCCTGGGCCGTCTAACAGTTTGTATTCTGATATGAGTGCCACAGGAAAATGAACAACCAATGGTAGTTGCTACGTGTGTTCTTTAATACTGCATGCGTCAGGGACACCCAAGGTTTTAGTGCCTCAAGAAGCCCCCTTAGTAGAAGCCCAATGTCTCATCCACCTTGCACTATGTAGGATGAAGAGTTCCTTTCAGGCACACACAGTAAGAATTAAGCTCCTCTCGACAGACGGAAAGCTTTGCAAAGAAGGATCGAAAAGAGCAAAACATTTCAAAGATCCAATCCTGGCAATCGAGGGCACAAGCTATGTGGAAATCAAACTTCAGGACTCACCATACATATGCTAAGCTATGGGACTGCATGGCTTGTCAGATGATAGACTCAAATGGATGAACAGGACATGTGCGCAAATATGGACAGAGCATATCCCCAAGCTGACATGAGTCACAGTCCTAGAAAAAATATCAAGGTTCAGCAAGAAGAGGGTTACAAGCTTTGTTTCTATGGGGAAGTCAAGGTGTCTATGGGTTCAAAGTTATGCTGCAACAGAACCCTCATCATTCCTGATCTTCGGAAAGGCACTGCTGCCTTAATGACTATTATTGGGTGTGCGGCAAACAGGAGTACTTGCACCTCCCACCATCATGGAGGGGCTATTGTACGCTTGCAACACTGCATTCTTCACTGATGGTGATACCTGAAGAGCACATAAAGGTGGGAGTGGTGCCTTAAGAATGACCAAAGGCACCTCGACCAACCAAAGCACAACCCCCCATATTTAGCATATTCCTTGAAGAAGAGCAGCACGATTACTTGTTTTGGAAGAAGCGTGCCTCCAACTACCTGTCTCAAGAGTCCTCTGACCTCCTTGCACAGATCCCTGATGAGTACAAACTTTTTAACTCAGCAGAGACATTTTTCGCATCAGTTATGCCCAGCGTTCAAGCAAGAGCAAATGCCAAATGGCTGCAGATAGTACGGTGGGAGCTGATCCAGCTGGCAAATGAAACTGAGTAGGGATTCAATGACATCAAAGTGGAACTAAGATCACTTTGACTCATGATGATGCAAAATCGTTACATGTTGGACCTCCTCACTGCTATGGAAGGTGGTTTTTGTAAGAAAATCGGGAGTTCATGTTGCACATTTGTACCTTCTTCAGATGCTGAAAACAGGACACTATCACACATGATCGCAGCAGTGCATGAACTTGTAAAAATGAGAAAAGAAGGAGGAGTTCAAGAAAATGATTGGTTCAATATGGCGTTTAGCTGGGTACCCTCGTGGCTTGGAACGATCATGAAAATGCTGATACCCATCATTGTTTTCTTCCTGCTGATCTTCTGTGTGTGCCAGTTAGGCCTCAGGTGCTGCACAAAAGCGGTACCGAATAGTGCAATGATGATGATGACAATCAGCAATAGGAGTGTTAATAATAAAATGCCTCATGATATTTGCGAAGCCCAAGTTGAAACTGGTGAGAATGATGAGCCCACATACTGCATGGTGGCAATATACCACATAGGGGAAGAGGTAGACGATTACCATCAAACCACTATCAAACAGCCCCAATATCTGGATAATTACAGGGAGGTGTGGGATGACCTAGATGGGGATGGGGGATGTAATTACATGACTTGCACTCCTGAAGAATATGCACAACGTGGGGAGAGTTTAAAAAGTGTGTATAGAGCATGGATGCCCATAAAAGGTACCCCCGCCTGGGACAAAGCAGTAAAAAGGAAGAAGTACAAATACTGGGGGAGGCTATTTGTTACTTTAGGACTAACAAAAGGGGGAGTGTTGGGAAGGAGATGGTTGGAGTAATGAAACGGGGAATGTTGGGAAGGAGATGGTCCTATCCCAAACCCCTTGCCATTCCCGTGGTAAATAGATCACGTGTAGGCCAAGGGGGAGAGACACCCACCTGAGGCACATCAACCTTATGTTCTAACACAGAGACTTATACAAATAATATGCCCCACAGCCCCGGCAACAGATGCCATTTTGTATTGCAACAGAAGCCATCTTTTTACTAGGCCTAGAAATTATCCCCTGTAAACTCAGCTCCCTCCCTTCCCCAGCGTCTTTCACACCGCCACCCCCTTCTCTCAGCTCTGCATGAGCCTTGTTCTCCCCGAAGTCCAGCCATTTATTGTAGCAATTGTTTAGTATCACTTCCACAGAATCTGCTCTCTGCAGAGCCTGCGAACTGAGCAGGCCCCCAGCACAAGTTACCATACATCTCCACTAAACTGCCTATGCCCTCTCAACCCCAACCCCACCAGGCCAGGGCCCACCAGGCCCCGACCCTCCACTCTCTTTCTTGTTGGCACACATCTGACCACCTCACACTGACCATTCCAGAACACCCACCATAGTCTTAATCCTATATAATATATTCTCCCCAAGCCCCACACGTCTGTCCGTATCATGAGGCATCAGGGAACATAAATAACAGATCAAACCCCCAGGGGAAGACACCTGGGAGCAGGGACCTCGGAATCAATGAAGCCCTGAATGTTGAGGTCAGAATGCCAATATATTAGCCCACCTTCTTTGAATATCTCCTTCATGTAAGGATTTTATGTTTCTGTTGTTTAGCTTAGATAGATAGAGATGTGTCTCATTTGTCCTGACCTTCACTGGGAGATGAGCCCAGCTGACCCACATGCCACCAGATAGACTAGAAAGCAGTGGCTAATTGCAGCCTGGCATCCCTTATAGAGTAGCTGTGCCGTACTGGCCCACCAATCTGCACCGTTTGTACCGTACAGAATGATGTCACTTTTTTTCTTATAATTTGCTGCCCGTGTAATGTCTGGCAGAGCGCCCTCCGACAGTTGGAGCCTGGATCCTCTGCTGGTCACCACGCTTGCCATTTCCACTCCGGCAGAGCGGGTGATTGCAGCACTGGCATCCTCCCCGTGAGCGCCTTCTGAGGCTTTGGGACTTGAATTCAATTTTATTGTTGCCACGTGTGTTGCCTGGTGTGGCCCGTGTGCCCTGTTCCATACTCCCCCTCTGCTTTCCTTCTCTCTTTCCCCTCCTTCCCACCCGCCCGCCTCCCATCATGCCCATCCCCCCCCGATTGGCTTTAACTTCCTTATCCCTGACCTCCCCTGGTCAGCCCCTGCCCGGCAGCCCCACGGTTAAGTGCCCATAGGCAAAGGGCGGCTCCCTTTTTTAGGCGGATCCTGCTTGTGTCTGCAGGTGTCCGCAAGGGATGCCAGTTGCCAGTCCACCTCCTGGTAAATCCCTTAGACCTCCCTGCTACCCCTGTCCACCTAGCAGACTCACATACTTAGGTGTGTGTTTCAAACATTTGCACTGTCTCACTATCTAAAATTGCATTGTGAAACCTAGGCCTTCGTTCCTCTATTTAGGATTCTCACACTTAGGTGTGTTTTCCTCCTGTTTCAAAAATGTACACTGTATCACTATTTAAAACTGCATTGTGAAACCTAGGCCTTTTCTCCTCTATTCAGGATTCTCAAACTTAGGTGTTGTCTCATCTGCTTGCTCCCTACCCTGTGTCCTTCCCTAGTGTTCTCTCCTTCCCTCTCCCTCCCACCTTTCCCCTCCCCCCTCCTACTCTATGGTGCTCTCTGTCTCTCCTATCTTTTCTAACTGCTTCTCTATCGACTATCCTGTCCTCCTCACTAAATCTGGTAGGAAGAAGTTTAAAAAGGATATCCTGGTCTCCAACCCAGGACTCCCTATCAATGACACTTATACCAGTGCCTCCTCTAGGGAAACTCTCACCGACATCCTCTGTTTCGTTCCTTCGCCAGACCTATGGACCCTGCATATGGTCTCTGTGCTCTCTCCCTTCGCTTCCTCTCCTATTAACGGTGGCACCCAATGGGATGCCCTCCTGGCCTCCTCCCACTCCTCCAAGGTCATCATTAATGTTTATGGGAATGGCACCATCCTGGTACAAGGCCCTCAGGCCAACTTTCTCCTCTTCGATAGACGTTTCCCATGCCTCATCAATTTCCTTTCTTCTCCTGCTGTCCCCCCCCTCCACTGTTTTCTCGCCTTCCCCTGCTACCTCCTCCTTGGCTACCTTGCCCTCTCCTTCCCTTTCTGCCCCACCTCGGGCTCCTTCTATACCTCCACAGGGTGTACCTCCGATTTGTACCCCCCCCCCGGAAGTCTTTCAAGGATGGCAAACTTCTCCACATTGCCACTCTTAACTCTCGCTCAGCTGTCAAACACTCCGCGGACATCTGCCGTCTTCTTGAGGAACTTGACTTCGATGTCCTTGGTCTCTCCGAGATATGGATCACGGCCAGCTCTGTCACAAGCTTTGACAAGCTCCTCCCTGATGGCTACAAGATCCTCTCTGTGCCTAGGTCTAACCGCTCCGGAGGGGGTGTAGCCCTGATTTTCCCTGAGTATATTCCTGCCTCTGTCATTCCTACGCAGGCCTACTCCACTTTTGAATGCCTTGTCTGCAGGCTCTCCCTCACTCCTAGCCATTCCCTTACAGTGGCTCCTATCTATTGGCCACCTGGTCAGATTTCCCCCTTCCTCTCCGAGTGGGCGGACCTCTCGTCACTCCTGGTCTTGACCACTGAACTACTCCTTCTTGGAGACTTCAACATCCACCTGATTGTCTCCTGTCCTCCCTCTGGACTCTTTCGTGACCTCTGTGACTCTCTCTCACTCTCTATTCTCCCCTCTTGCCTGACTCACTCTGCAGGGCACACTCTGGATGTTCTGATATAATCAGACCTTCCCCTTTGTGCCCCTCTCACCACTCCTCTCTGTTGGAGTGATCACTATCTCCTTTCCTCCCATCTCTCCATCTCCAACCCTCAGGCCAATCCGCTTCCATCACTGCCGCCCACCTTCTCTGTAATCTGACCCATGAAGCACATGTCAATTGAGGCTTTCGCTGCCACTTTCTCACCCCTCCTCCCTCTTTGGCTGACTCTCACCATGACTTAGCCCTTTCTATGCTCTACTCTGATATATCTGATACTCTAGATATTCTGGCCCCTGTCATGATAATCTGCCTGAAGCCCAAAGCCAAGTGCAACTCCTGGTACGACTCAGACCTTGCCACCCTTAAACGCAAGTGCAGGGTGGGCGAGAGGAAATGGCATGCTTCATGTACATCCTCTGACAAACTGGCCTGCCGCCTGCTCCAACGCCAATACCGGCTCTCTGTCTTCACCAAGAAGAGAGCTCATATACAAGCCCTCTTCTCTGTGGCATCTAACAACTCAGTTGAACTCTTTAAAATCTGCAAGGAACTGGCAAATCCTGCCGCAGTCTCTACCTCTCTTGTCCCTTTCCAGGCCCTCTGCATGGCACTGGCTTCTCATTTCATCTCTAAAACTCAGGACATCTGTCCACACTTTCCTCCTCTCCCCTCCCTTCCTCTACTCCCTGCTCTTCCTCTGGCCATTCTGCAGCCACCTCTCCCCCCTCCTTCTCTGCCTATCCCCTGTTCTCCACTGATGAGGTCTCTAGACAAGTCCAATCTATGAAAGTCTTGTCAAAATAGATCCACCCCTGTTCCTCCAAAACCATCAAGGACCACATCGACTCCCTGGCTCCTGCCCTGGCTGATTTCTGCAACCACTCCTTTGCCACTGGAGTCTTCCCTTCCCCCGTAAAGCACTCCCTTGTGCACACTCCTCTTAAGAAACCCTCTGCTGACGCCTCCTGCCCGGCCAACTATCGCCCAATCTCCATCACTCCCTGACGAGGCAAACTCCCAGAAAAGCTGGACATCTCCCAGCTTAATCTCCACACTGAAACTCTTGGTTGTCTTCATGACCATCGGTCTGGCTTCAGAGCTGCCAGAAGCACGGAAACCACCGTCCTGAACATTCCTGTATCCTCATCTTGCTCGATCTCTCCTCCTCCTTTGACACAGTTAACCATGCCATCCTGCTCAAATGTCTCCGTGATAACTTGGGTATCACTGGTCAGACCCTGGCTAGGCTGACCTCTTTCCTCTCTGACCAACCCTCCCAGGTCCAACTGGTGTCCTTCCTCTCCGCTACCTTTTTCTCTACCTGTGGTGTCTCCCAGGGGTCTAACCTCTCTCTGTGGCTCTTTAACCTCTACCTGGCACTTCTTGTCCATCGCATTGCCGCTCTCTGCCCAAAGTTTCAGTGCTATGCGGATGACACTCAGCTCATTTTTAGGCTCCCTTCAGCCTCCTCTTCTCCTTCCCTCATCACTGAATATCTGTCTGCTATCCAGGAGTGGTGTGCTGCCAATGACCTCTGCCTTAATGCCAGTAAGATTGAGATTCTCCTCATCGGCACACCCACTCCCTCCTTTCCTGTCACACTCTGGCCGGCCTCCCTTGGACCTCCTCCTGCTCCCACGTGTGAGGCTAAAAACCTCGGGGTCATCTTCAACTCCACACTCTCCTTCTCTACTCACATCTCTGACGTCCCTAAGAAGTCACACTACCAACACCACCACCTCAGAGGTATTCTTCCTTTCCTCTTCTTCCCCCAGAAGATCACTGTCTCCAGAGCTCTGGTTCTCTCTAAATCTGCCTGCCTCTAATTTCCGCCCTCTGCAACTCATCCAAAACAGGACTGAGAGACTTGTCCTTGGCCTCAAGCCCAGGGATCGTATCTCCTCAGTACTTAAATCTCTGCACTGGTTCCCAGAGGCTACGAGGATTAAGTTCAAACCCCTTTGCATTGTCCACAAGGCCTTCTGGGGCCTGGGGCCTCAATATCTTCAACTCTCTCTCTTCCAAAATATCTTCCTTCTCGAGCTCTTCGCTCATCCGCCTCCAACTCCCTCAGGGTCAGTCGCTTCTCCAAGCAACGAGTTGGTGGTAGAACTCTTTCTTTGGCTCCCTCTGGAACAGCCTCCCTGAAACTTGAGGAGAACCATCTCCGGTTCCGGAAGCACCACAAAACCTTTCTCTTTGCTTCTGCTTTTTCTCCTCCTCTCGCCTGCTGACCTCCTGGTTGAAAAAGCAACTGCACTGGTTACCTGGCCACCCTCTGATCTCGGGCCCAGGTCCCTCCCAGGTCCCTCCCACACCAGTCGCACACACCTCACTGCCTGCCCGGCAACCCACACACTCTGTGACTGTTTCTGTATCCCTGCATTCCCACTACAAGCACTTGACACCCGTCATCTGCAATTCCTTGCACTTGCCACCTGCTGGCCATTATTTTTACTTTTGTTATTATTCTTTTCTCATGTATTGCACTGTCCCCTCCCCACCAACCTCCACTTTTCCCCTTCCCCCATCCCATGCACTTGCGCAATCTGAAGGACATCTGGCCTAGTAGGATCGTTGTCTGTCCTCCCTTTGTACCCCCTCCCTTGCCTCATCGCACCTTGATACACTTTTGTATAGGCGCGTTATGAATGCCATATCATATCATATTATATCACCAGAAAAACACTTCTGATGGCTGGTTCAGCCTTGGTTCCATCGGCTCATATGCAGAGTAGAGTGTTCTCCAAGTAGCGAATGTTGCTTTCTGTACCCATGTATTCTGTTACTATGAATAGTTAGTTCTTAAAGAAAATGGAATGATTAATTGAGCAACTACATTTTTATGTAAAAATAATTGATGATCTTTTAATGCTAGAGGGTATCTAATTGTGAGCGGTATACCCTATCTTTGCTGCAATTGATTGCATTACCTCTTTATTTTTTGTTGGTAAGAATGCCCAAATAGCAAGTCTCGAGATTTTTTACCCATCGCAAATTCAAGCCCTTCATCAGATCCCAGATTCTCCGGACCACAGTGCAGGCCCTTGTGGTCTTGCAAATCGATGGGGGAAATTCTCTCCTGACGGGGCTCACAGCTGCTCACTTGACCAAATTACCCCCATCCTACACGAACTACATTGGCTTCCACTCCAAGACAGGATAGTATTCAAGACTACATGTGTCATCTACAAAGCAGTCACGACTGGTACACCAGTGTATTTGCTTGCTAATCTCCACATATATAGTGGCACATGCATGCTCCTCCCACAGCAAATCGACCAACCGGCTTCAATCATAACTCATCCACAAAGATAAGACCCACAAACAAACCTTCTCTTGTCATGTGCTTGGAATGCCACTACAATTGTACAATTCTGAAAATCTCTGAAAACATGGTTCTTTCAACAACACCTAACCAAGAGCTAATTCCAATGGATGCACATACTGATGCACAGAACTCACAGAGCCGCACTACTGTTAAATGATGCCAGCCCAAATGCTCGCTATGCACACTCTATACAGTGCACTGCTGTTCTCAAGCTAGGTCTGCACTTTAAACAATAAAATAAAATAAAATATAAGATGAGGGAGAGGGATGGGAGAGTGGTGGAGGAATAGAGATGGATAAGTGAGTGTAAAAGTGGTCAGGTGTGAGAGGTCAACTGTGGGAGTAGACAATATCAGGGTGGAATATAGGAATGTGAAATTGAGAGTGTTCAATTGGATCTGGATTGGAAGATTAAGTAAATTGGCTAGTGAGATGTCAAAGTAGGCAGATTCAAGTTGGAACAGTTGGGCCTTACTAGTATTGAAGATGTTGAGGTCACGCATTATGCTATTATGATATGTCATGAGCTGGTAGGGTTTTCAGTAAGAGATCAGGATCAGAGCAGGAAATGTTATGTTGGCCCAGTGGCCAATAGATGAGGAGGACAGGAAAAGGTGCGGGTTCAAGGAGTTGGACTGAGATATCCTGAAGGGAGGAGGGAATCAGTCGAGAGAGGGAGTGCTGATGGTGTGTCCTCAATGATAATGAGGCCACCACCTTTGTTAAAGAGACAAAGGTTGTAATCTGCTAGTGTGGCAGTGTCATGGGCGGGTATCCATGTTTCAGTGATGGCCATCAACACAATTTTCGGGTGATAAAAAATCCAAATGATTTGTGAAAAAGGTGTTTTTAGCAATTGGTCATTACAGAGATGCAAGATTGATGGCTATAGAGGGAGAAAAGTTAGAGGTGTAAGGTAAATGAGGTTAAAGAGATGGGAGAAATGGAAGTACTTGGTAAGGAAGTGGAGAATGGGGCAGGGGAGACGGGATGAGGAGACAGAGATTTGAGGGACGAGAGGGGGTGGGCAAATACTATTGGAGAGTAAAAGGGAAAAGACCGAAAATAGGAAAAGTAGGAGTGGCAGGATCATGTCAGGCAATGAGTATGATGGGCAAGGTGGAGACAGATAGAAGGGTTCTACAATAGTCGAACAGTGCAATTTAAAACATCAGTGCTTCCTTTAAATAATCTCACAGAGTACTAGCCTCCCTAAGCAGTGCAATTGAAAAAGGGCACAGGGACCTTGGTGACCAAACAGTGCAATTTGCAAGGTGCAATTGGTACATGAAGTGGTGATAGATTATATTAGTAATAATGCATATTTAGTAAATCGTTCATGCAGCTTGGGAACCTCTTTGATGAGCAAGCACTGTAGTCTGTGGCATAATGATGTGTTTAAGAGCAGACATCAAATGCTATAGTGGCAGCTAGTGCAATAACCGTCTACAGCAGTGAAATTGACCAAAGGGAAGTTTCACATGACACACCAGCTCATAACCAGTCACTCTCCAGAAAGAGACCTACAACCCCTTGTTTCTGGGACAAGTCCCCAATACCCCATTGCTGGTCTGGCACAGCCAGACCCAGCAGAAGGTCACTTGCAATGAGTGGGGGGAAAGTGGGAGGAGGAATAATGGGACCAATTGGTCCAAGAGGAAAACAAACAAGATCAACACTTCACCAATCAAAGATGTAACTTCTATCTGACAATGACAGAGATGAATGGATATGATAGTCAGCTTAAAATGGCTGATAGAGTTGTCAACCTATCAAGTAGGCCTATCTGTAGTTCTGAATGTGATGTTTCGGTTCTTACTAAAAAGGTAGCAGGCGCTTTCTCTAGAAAGAACATGGCATGATAACCTGTATTGTGGATTTTTTTCCCACTTTGAGAGTCTGCAGCCATTGCTTTTTGCTCACTGTACTTTTCACAAAGGGGTACTATCAATTTTCATATCAGTCTTTGTTCCACCCACGAGGGCAGTCCAGCACCGAAATGCCAGGCAAACCCCCTTTGAACAAGAGTAGCAACAGCAAGCCCAGATACCTGTTTCAGTCTTGTTGGGCCTCATCAGTGAGGTGGAGCTGTGCCTTTCTGAGCACAGTAGTGTGGTTCTTAGTTATGCATTCTATCCCTCAGCTCCTTTTGTCTTTCTAGGCACACACATCGATTTATATCAAGTTGCCATAAAACTGAAACTGAGAAAGCATTTTACAAGCCCTTCAAAGTGTTGCAATATCCGGTACAAGCAGAGTATCTACAGTCTATTAAAATCATCAACATATAAATGTTTGAGTCATTTATGAATGATTATGAAACATTGAAATAATTCTGTGGTAAATATACCTCCAAATAAATTGTTTAAAATAAATTGAAATGTATACCATCTTTGGGTTAATTTAGTCATAGCATTAGCTTTTCGAAAATGTGTTTTGCAGGATTTGACGATGCTACATACCATCAACATCCATATTAATTCTAATCTGAGCTGAATCAAAAAAAGTCTTTCACTTCCCATACACATAGAGCAGACACCATTAATAATATACTATTGTTGGTGTCTGGTGTACCTACTGCAATCATCAAATCTCATGGATGCCAACCTTTGGCACACTGATGTTTCCCAATTAGGGTGAAGTGCATATGTGGTTGGTTGTTGCATCCTTGAGAGCTTGGGTTTAAAGCTGTGCATGAAATAGCACTGCCCTATACGACAATAAGAAGTGTCTGTATGAAGCAAAAAAGTATGCTTCTCAGCTAATTTGCATACCCATAATGTATTGCTTTGTGGCTCTGATCTCCAGATTAGCTTGTAGTGATCGATATGAGGTGGTGCTCTCTTATTTGTGACTCATTAGCTCAAATATCCTATTCCGCTCTCATGCTATATATAAACATGTTTTCATCAAGGAAGCTTTGTGTGGTCATTTTAGATACTTTGGTGTATAACTTTGAGGTTTCCAGGCAGCTGGAAGATGAAGCATGGTATGACAAACTCCTAGGTTACCCCATAAAAACGCTGTTTGTTATTTTTAAGAATGTACTAATGCAAGTGACAGTCTGCCACAACATGTTTAAATACGATTTTGATTTCTTCTTGAACATTTACCTCACTACATCTTCCCTCTACATATGAGCCAATGTCTGACAAGTGCAAGTTGGCATATTAAAAGCACCAGAGTTAGAATTGCCCTAGTGCTAAAAAGATACATTTTTGATGTATGTTTGCATCAGGGCAATGTTTTCCCTATTGCTAATTCCATTCCGTATTAGCACTAGGGCAGACTTTGCCCTGCTGCAAAAATGTAGTGAAAATGCATCTTGTTTGCACGAGGGCAATTTTTGCCCTGGTGCTTTTAATATGCCAAACTGCACAAATGTCGAGGTGCAATGTTTTTTTAATGTGTAGTGTTTTTAGAAAATAGGGAAAACTTTGCCCTAGTGCTAATACCGTGCAAACATTGCACTTGCACCAGTGCAAAGTTTCTGTAATCTGGCCCCAGATGATTAATGCTATTATTGTAAGTATTTCTGGGCTTTTAGATCATCATGTTTTGTAACCTGTGACCATGCCTGAGGATCTGCTTAATATTCAGATAATAATAATTGGGTGAGACATAGGCCCTGATTCATGGATTATTTGCACCAAAAAAAACAGGATTTGTGTGCCATTCTGCACGAAAATCCCTGTTTAACAAATGGGGATTTGCTGCCAGAATGGCGCACAAATCCTGTTTTTCGGCGCACAATTTCCATGAATCAGCCCCATAGGGTATACATGATACATACGTACTTGTTCTTAAGGAATGTGCTTCTGAAAAGTGTTTTTGACTGAAATGCGTCAAGTGTTTAGATACTTAGCCTCATTGAACATTACATCAATATTTTTTTTGTTGAGCCGATGAGATGAGAATTTTGCTTCATTGACTATGTGGACAGAATTAATTTACTTGGCTTTGTGCAGAGATCTTACCATAGGTTTTTGTTAAATTGTCCAACTATAAACTAATACAACTATTTTTTGTTAAGAAAATAAACTAGTTTGATTGAAGATATAAGGAGCACAGGAATGTGATGTTTATCTTTGGAGCTTTACATTAATATTGTTTTCTGAGTTTTAGCATTGTGATGTATACTCCTTATAGCTACTGAGTGTGCTGTAAGCCATTTGAAAGATATACCACATGTTTTAATATGATGCACTACATGCCAACAGTGGGGGCTCTACCAAGTGAATGTCCTGCTCCCATTCTAGTGGGCACACCTGGTAGGGTAATTTAGCCCAGGACATGTCCATCTGCATGCCCACTGTACGCACTAGGCAATGCCATTTGTGCATTTATAGTTGAGTATTCGGTGACTGGTGTATGGCCTAGTCTGGGCACATGTGCCAGTCTGAGGGACCTCATGACAGATTGACAGTTTCTTTACATCGCACACAATCAGCCACCCAGCTATCACATCCATTAGAGCATTAGTTTCAAACTATTTATCTGGCAAAACCTAGCCTTCTGTGTTGGACAATGCTAATGTGTTAAATGCTGAAGTTAATATTAGTATGTTTTATGTTTTGTAGTAGAAGCCATCTGCTGCTTCAATGATCACCAAGCCTTTGAAGAGAAGCATTATAGCCAGTGAATGGTAGGTTTGTCTAGTTCGCAGCATCCATTACCGGTAGTGTGTACATGAACATGACATTGATGAATAGCAGACCATCACACTCCTCTAGGGTGAAACCTCCTACTGGATTGCAGAGTTACCAGGAGAGGTGCTTATAGGGGAAAGTTTGGTGCCTCCTCCACTGCAGTAGACAGGAAATCAGGGCAGAGAACTTGGAGGATAACCAAGTGTTAATTTCTCTAAATGTTTTGTTTTCATTTGGCATGCTCTACATCTCCCATA
Source organism: Ambystoma mexicanum (assembly GCF_040938575.1). Classification (NCBI taxonomy): domain Eukaryota; kingdom Metazoa; phylum Chordata; class Amphibia; order Caudata; family Ambystomatidae; genus Ambystoma; species Ambystoma mexicanum. The sequence continues at coordinate 1,061,624,991 of NC_090933.1, read as the reverse complement.
TAAATCCTACTGGAGGCAGACATGGCCCAATCATTGCTTACAATTCTTCCTGAACCCCTTTTCGATTGATCCAGCATCTAAAATGACTTAAGATTAGTTGAACATCTAACATGAACAGGTGCACTGGAGCAGACAGTATGAGAACAGTCAAGCATGGATTACTAAGCAGAACACAATTCTTGGTCCCACTTGCTGATGCCCCTTGTCCAGCCAAAGTACTCTTCTGCCCTGTGTGTGTATGTGTATGTGCATGCATGTGCATAGTTGTGTCTGTGTCTTCTATATTTGCCACTTTACAAGTGTGTATAGCTATGTGGGTGTTAAGCCATGTCGGTAAAGCCATGTTTGTCTGTGTCTCTGTAAATGTTAGTATTTGTACATGTCTGCATTATTTCTTTCTGTGGGTGGCTGCCTTTGTGTGCATATGGCTGTATTTGTCTTCAGAGTACATAAGCACATGCCAATCTGTCGCCTATTTGTTTTTATTTCTGTGCCTGCACTTATAGGTCTCTTTTTGTGTCAACGTTTTTCTATGCATATTTACATGTGTGTAAGCATGCCAGTGTATGTGTTTGTGAATGTTTGCCTGGAAGTGTGTGTGTGTTCTTGTTAATATATATGACTGTATGCATTTTCATTGCATGTGTAGTCACATGAGTGCCTTTCTGTCTGTGTATTCTAGTCTATAGTATTGTGTCTGTATAGGCCTTTATGTATTTCAATATTTGACTGCCTGTGTGTACACACATATCATTCAGTATCATGCCTGTAAGAATGTCGTTGTATTTTTCCTTGTTCCCTCCCTTGCCTTGAAGCGCTTTGAAACACATTGTGTATAGGCGCTATATAAATAAACTATCATATCATCATATCATATCATATCATATCATGCCTGGACAATTAATATTGATAATGCCTAGATCATCTGTGGTGCTGCATGAGTTCACTATTTGCTCCTAATCTTGCCCTAAAAGAAGGCTGGTTTCCCCTGCTTTTCAGAACCTGATAGCATTTCCAAAGAAAATGTCTGCCATTAGTTCACAGCAGCTCAGACAGCTCGTCATTTGCATAACCACATAATAAACTCTGAGACAACATTAGAACTGCCAGCACCACTATTAAGTGTGCCAGCAAGCCAAAATCCACTGTAGGGAGATTCCAGAACCTATCCCTTCCTGCCCTGCAGTCCTGTAATTCCCATTATGGAAAAAGAACCACGCCAAACTGTCAGAATGTAGAATAACTGATTTGTTGTATTCATTGCATTCTAAGAAAGAGATTTTGGGGTATGTTTTAATTTGGAGGTTTTCAAATAAATGCAAGTAGTTTGCTTGATATGTTCTCTATTTTTGTTGAAGCATATTTAGAATTTGAAATCATGTACATCTATCAGTCTAACTGCAATAATTCAATGAATATTGATAGATGCATGGTTTAGCAAAGGGAATGTATTTTCTCTTTCTTATTCATGAATGACCACCTTCGCCTATTTTATTCTTTCTTCAATGCAATATCAGGTAGCATTTGTATGTTCGTGTCAGTTTTAGGCAAAGAACAGTCTTTTTGCATCATAAAGTACAAATAGATGTACGAATATATGAATATTATTCCTATCGTGCATGGTGTGTAGGACTGATGACATCATCAATATGGCTGTCAATGGAGTTCATACAATCTTCAATCTCTGTTACGTTTGGATGGATTTAAGTTTCCAAGGTCTCATTTGAAATGTATTGACAAGCCCACAAATCTGTCCTAAAGCATTTATTCTGGAGTCAATGGTGTATCATCAAACGGCATATTTGTGGTACAGATAATTGGAGGACTAGTGATATTAGTTCAGTGTTTTGTAGTGATGAATGATTCCTTGTATTATCTATTTCATGTACAAACATTTTGCCAAGTTATGCAAGTGAAATGCAGATGGAATTTCTTAGACATTAATTTATATTTATTTTGGCAACCGCATTAAAAGGAGATTTTAGTTCCAAACCCGAAGAAGATACCCAAAATAAACCTATCAAAAAATGACTAGCATGCAACATTGGATTAGCAGACCTCTCTTCTTGAAGCCAAAATCAAACAATCATTGGTAAAGCCAATATTAGTAATTTTTGTATAGGCATTGAAATCGGCATTTGCAAGGAACGGCTATATTATTACTACCTCAGCTAGAAAATGGCTTACGTATCTTGGAATATGATGACAATACCTTTCTAATACCTATACTCAGGTCAAAACTGTTTGCCAATCGCAATGCTTGATGCTTCATTTTTGCTCTAGTTGAACCAATTTTAAAAGATCGGGGTTTGCTCCATACCATTTGATCTAAGCTTCAAAACTGGGGAGAGATTTGTCTATATGCTCCAAATACAACGTTTTGAAAATTTAGGCCAAGGAGCTCATTTTTAGCACCGAATTAAGGCATCAATCTTCAGAAGAATTCTTACAAATAACACTGGCAGGTCCCATACAACACAAACCTTGATATTACTGCTGGTAGAGCTAGCTCAAAGACTTCTCAGGAGGATATGTTTTTTTTTTGGGGTGGGTGGATGTGTCTGAGTTATGGTCGCAGTAAAATGCAATCTCAGAACAGAGGTTTGTTAACATGGAATGCAAGCAGCCCTTTTAAAGGCACACCAGCAAGGTCTATTGATGGTGTGGTGAAAGTAAATTAAACTAAGGAGTGAATGTAATAAACGGCAAGCCATTTATGAATTTCTGAAATTGTTTTGTCCAAGTGATCGTGATGAAAATGTACCAGATAGTAGTTGATTTCACATTTTTGTGTCTACATGCGATGAAACTTCAAGTCAGAAATTGTGTGATATACGATCTAATGACATGAGATCTTAAATGAGAGATTGGTTGCGAGAACGCCAGAATAAGAATCTGAAAAATATGTGTTCATATGTTGGTAGAAGAAGACTAAAACGAGTAAAAGATTACTGTGGCTTTTTTTAATATTAAATATGTGTACTCAAATTTGGGAATTGTAGTTTGTGGTGGGGTTTTGTGTCACCCAACCTTGATATGAATTAGGGCAACATTATTTTGATGGTTCTTATGATTCATGTGCAGACTCTTGTTTTGTAAAATAACTGTACAGTAATTATAAATGTGCTTTACCTATTGTATCTTATGACATGTATATCTGGTAATTTTGTTTAACACATATTACTTAATTTGTAAGTTATGTTTTTGCTTCATTCTGAATGATTTTATATGTGAATATCATGTAATGCAGGTTAGAAAAATATATGTATGTAATATGTTTGATGAATGAGTTCGCTACACTTGTTTAGTGCTGGGAATATCTTGTCAATCTATGATGAGCAAATGTGCCCAAGACATCAGTAATTTGAGGATGTCCTCTTGCCCTGAGGGTTTGGAAAAGGCTTTCTGGAAAGTGAGGTGGTCCTTGAGTGTTCAAAGCCTGAGTGGAACTGAGACAGATATCAGGCAGTGTGATGAATCTTAGGGATTTATTACTAATTCACTGACAAATATCTCCTCCCATGTGGCCAGGGGATGGAAGCCGCTACCAGATCCTGACCCTGCGGGTGGTGTTATGAGGGAGGATCATGTGGGAGGAGATGATTGTCAGGGAAAGGTGGTGACCTCATCAGGAGGGACACAGTATTCATCCCTTTAGAGAGAAGAAGACTGCACCATTCCTAAAATGTTGATGGCTTGTTGTCATTATACAAGCCCTTCCATTGTAAACCTCAAAAACCTCTTCTTGTAAATCACTCTAGGCAAAACATCATTTATACCTCATACACACATAATACTCCTTTAACATCTCCTTTCTCTAATGATTCTCTGACCAGAATGTCTGAACAACCTCATGTTTGAAGTCACAGAAAATCTGTGAACTCCAACTCCCAGAAAGATTCAAGTACTGAGATGAGGAAGAGGAAGAAGGATTTATTGCAGATCACGAGAAACACCTAGTTAAACATGCAGACTAGATGTTGGAATAGTTGTTTTGGGGAGATTCGAGTGGGTGGGACATTTAAAAATGGTGTCTGCATAGATATCAAGAGACCTGAAGAAGAAGGAAGCAAAGCTGGGGATGAGATAAGCAGAGCCGAAGCAGGCAGTCGTACAGGGAAGGACCAGGCTGAAGGAAGCAGGCACTTTTACTTCACTGCTTGGGAGCGGCACATACCTGTCTGGCCCAAGGCCAGAAGGGACATTGCATGCACCAAAAGCGAACCGTTGAAGTGCCGGCAGCCACAGCGGCACTTTCAGGAGTGCGGTTGTGCAGAGGAGCAGTAGTCATGCTGGCAGAGCTGCCCGAAGAGCTGGAAGGAAGTCTGCGCTCAAGTGGAGGCCATCCCAGAGCACAAGCTTCACTGCAGCAGTGTAACACGCGTCAGAGACGCTTCAATACACCAGTGGCTTTACCAGAGCTATTGAGGACCCTGGGGCGTACCAGCATGAACAGACAAAGATATTTGAATATAAAACCAGTGAAAGACAAAGACAGAACTTGAATAATTCCTCATACATGAGATGTCAGTTTGAAGAAAATTGGAGCAAGTATTATCCCAAACAAATGAATAATAAAGAAGACATGAAAAGGCAGAACTTCAACAAATCCCCCTACATGGGATGTCGGTGTGGGAAAGTTGGAACAAGTAGAACCTCAACCCAATGAACTAGGAAGCACAGTGAAGTAACACAACTGTGTTGAATTAAAAGACAGTGAAGCCAAGAAAATTCCTGGTGAGAGGAACACACCATACAATGCACAGGAGATCTGTAAGAACCAAAAAGGGGTTTCTGGCAGGAGAGTATACCCGGAGGTCCAGTCACGTTGTAGAAAGAGTGGAAATATCTCTGGCAGGAGAGTGCACCAGGGGATCGAAGATTCCTGTCAGAGGAGTATAACAGTAGGTCCATTAAAGTTGTGCAAAGAAACCTATATGTTTTGCAAAGTATATGGTAAAGCAGTACACCTCAGATACTTTTGCCATCTTTAATGAATTATATTTGAAAGAGACATTTTCACCATCCTTAAAAAACTGCTATTTGAAAAGGATACTTTTGCCATTCTTACGGAACTCTGTCTTAAAAAAGAATAATTGCCATTCTTATGGAATTGTTACTTGAAAGAGACACTTTTGCCATCTTTTCATCATTCTTAAGAATGTGGTATTTGAAAGAGACACTTTTGCCATCCTTTTGCCATTCTTAAGAAGCTGTTATTTTGAAAGGGAACATTTTGCCATCATACTTAAATATTCCTGGGGAAGTGAATCACCCTCTGGATCCAAGGACTCTTCCTTGGAAAATATTGTTTCTGTTGAATTTCTTTACTTGTCTTGGCTATGAACACTTTTTGCCAAATTTAAGACGGATACATTTCCTTGCACTTTTTAGTATTCATTTTAGTGTGAGGTTCATAGTAGAATGTGTTGGAAACAAGGACAGTTAATATGTTTGACGACGAGACAGAGACTGTTCTTTAGTTTTAGTTTTCTAGGTAGGGAAACTCTCTTAAGGATAGGGACAGAAAGGCCTTCATCCAACCCTTGTTTGTTTAATAAAGATGTCTAATGTTGAAAACATGACAGCTTGGTTTCCACCTCTCATTGCTGACCTCTCACAGCAGACTTTATTAGAAAGATGCACCTTACAGGTAAAATATTGGCCAGTTTTAGCCTCCCGCCTTTTGATGGGCTTTAAAGTTAGTAGCTGCAAAGTTTGCTTGTAGGATCTATTTCCTGAAGGGCCCAGTGGGCAATACATAGGAATTCTATGTAGACACAGCAAGTGACTGATAGTCATGGGCAAGTGACTGATAGTCATGGGGGCACCTCCAGTAGTGGTGATATTTGTTTTCAGGGGTCCAGATGAAGCCAGAGTCTGGCTGCTGAATTCTACTCACAATCTAGTTTCTGCACTGGTATCCTAGATAACGGCTACTGATGCAGTTTAGGTGTACTAGTATAAGTGCAAAATAGATTGTGGCAGTGAGAAAAGCCCAAGAAGGGGAATATGTGTCGGAAAACTGTGAAACATTGAATGAAGAATTAACCATTCATTTGTTTTGAGGATTTAGTGAGAGATCACTGGCTTTAATGTTTTAGCAGGGTACTGTAGAAAGCGCACATGAGAGAGGCTAGAAGATAAATCCTGAGGGCCAGGAACCATGGCTGACCAGACCGCATCTCACTCTATGATGCTGGTCCTATAGATATTTACAAGGGATCCTCGATTGTAGCCTTTTATGCATGTACCTGATACTGTACCAATACCCCCCATTGTGGCACAAAATATGAAGAAGTCCAGAGCCCACCATTGACAGTTCTACAATAAGGGAGATCCGCACTAGTTGTCACTTTGTAGCTGAGAACAGGTTTGCTAGCACAGCTCAAGGAACCCACCATAAAGCCATCCCACATAATGCACCGATACCTTGCACTACACCATGGCAGCAAAGGGAGCCTACCACCAGTTGAATTTTGCCAAAACTGCACAGATGCCATTGTTGACTTGGGTGGACACACAAAGGGAGCCATTTCTATTTAAGATAGTGAATGCCTATTATGTAGCCTCTATGCACGTGGTCCCAGGGTAATCCACCATGCAGGCAATCTCGTATGGAGAAATTGCAGTCTGTCTAAGTGTAACCCAATCATGAAACCTACACCTGAACTACACACAGCTGACACACATCACACCCTCCCAAGGTCAATTACAAAACGCACCAGACTATAAAAATTCTGTCATCATGAGGGGCTTGTGGGTGTTAGGAGTTGTTGGAAGGTGAGCAGAGTGTTAGGCATATAATAGAATAGAGGGAGGTGATAACAAATGAATGGGGAGTAGTAAGAGTGAAGGAAGAGAATAAAAGAGTGAGGCTGGAGCAGAGGAAAGGATGAATGTGGAGCAGAGAGGGGAGAAGAAAAGTACAGTGATAGAGTAAGGTAAGGAGGACGTGGGGGTGAAGTACATAGAGTAAAGAGAACAGAGTAGGTGAATGAGGACATGAAGGGAGTTAGGAATGGAAGGAAATGATCGTAAGATAGGGTGGTGAGCAGAGGAAAAGGAACCAGTGGGGAGAAGGAAAGAGGGAGATTGAAGCACATTCAAAGTAAGAGGTATAGAAAGAAAACCAGAAGAACCGAGGAGGGGAAATAACTAAGGAGAGTAAAGGGAAAGAAGTGAGAGGAAACCAATTGTTGCAGAATGAGGGTGAATGGAGAGGTGTGGAGGTGTCGGTACAGAGCAGAAACCATGACGTAACAGGAAGAGAGGAAAAGAACAAGTGGAGTGAGGCAATGGCAGAATGGAAGAGGAGGCAGACAAACAACAGACAGAAAAGGCTAAACACCTAAATGAGGAGAGAAGACAAGTTAGTCTACAAAGAAGGGAATTTCAGTCATTTGAGATTTGTGCAAATAGGTGCTCCTAGGCTGGTGGAGAGTGTCCAAGCCTATGGCAAACGTTAGCCATTGGACAAGACAATAGGGATGGTGAACAGTAGCACTTCCTAAATTGAAAAGGTGACTTTGAGAACAAACCAGGGGGGGAAATGTCAAGTGCAGTTGCATCCAACCATTAATCCTGTGACTGAGCCATTTTCGGGACAATATAAAACCCAAGAGACTGCGAGTGCCTGGCAGGATGCCTTGAACTAAGGGAGTTAGGGTAGGTCTTAGGTCCTTGGTCTCCTAAGGAAGTTCAGAAAAATGTTAGCTGTTAGATTAGTATACTGTTTCTAACTCCATCACTGTTGGTTCGGGTAACCCTAGTCTCTAGTGAAAAAAATATTAAAGAGATAGATAACTGTTGATCCCTTGGCCATTACAGTGCCCGCCTCTAAGGGCCATGATGGGAGAAGTTTGGCAGGGTTGCTTGCCATGAGTCACAATCTCCATCTTCCTGATGTACCTTTGAGATGGTTGAGGTTCATCCACCTCTCTACCTAGTAGGCATTGTGTGAAATTGCAGGATTTAGAATATACTGAATTGGCCAGTCTGATGATGATGTTTGTGCTGTCAGTGAATTTAATGCATGCAAGGCAAAACTATTAAATCATGAAAATGAGAGGTCCTAGGTAGAGTTTTAAAGGTCAAGCGGGGTGGACCATGGGAAACCAGAGAGGTGGAAGTAGGTGGAAAGCAGCTAGGTAAATCAGATGATTTGGACCTTTGTCACCACTTCTATTATGATTCTTTAATACAATCTCATTCTCAGGTAGTCACCTGCTTAACAAAATAATCGCTGCTACAAAATGCTCCCAACTTCATCCAGAACAATATCCCTGTAAAATGGGAACCCACAAGTTATTAAGTGCATTTTATATTTCCACTTGCAAACTTGGATAAAAAAGGGAGCCTTGAGGACAGACATGCAACTGTGATTTTGTGAAAGATTATGCGCATTACATCAGGAATTCAACTTGTACACGCTGATAGCAAAATATATTGGTCTCAGAAACACTCCAGTATACCTGGCGTTTATGGATGTGTCCACTGCCTTTGGCATGATTGAACGAGGAACACTGTGGCCCATCCAAGTCAATTTGGGTATACCATGTGCCTACTTAAATTATTAATTGCCCATCATTCACTTCAAAAGTTGTGAAATATGGGGAAGCTGGGACACGTAAACATTACATTAAGTCATACAAAAAGAAATAAGACAAGGGTGTGTATTGGTGCCTGTATAATTTAATGTTTATCTGAATAGTCTACAGGATTCTATTGGGCCTCATTATGAGCTTGGCGGTGCAGTAAAAATGCAGCGGTAATACCGTTACCGCCTCATTACTACCCTGCCCAATTATGAGTTTGGCAGAAAGTTGGAGGATTCATCTCCAGCTATGAGCTGGAGGTAATTGCGCCACCTTTCTGCCAAATTTCGACTGATTTACAGTCCTATGGGTTCCAATTAAATGGGGACTGACAGCTCTACTTTTAATCTGGCAGTAATACCACCTGACCAAGTGGCAGTAACAGTAACGCTTTTTGGTGATATCTCTGCGGATTTACCACCCAAATACCACCAAACTCGTAATGAGGCCCAATAGAAGGAACATCTTTCAATGTCCCCCATATTTGGAAATGTAGAATATATGGTCTCACGTATGTTGACAATACGGTTCTGATTGCCAGGGCATCCCCTCCCACTAAAGACTTTGGTGAACACGTACGGAATGTTTATGATGTGTAGAGGCCTAAAAGTGAACAAGGAAACATCAGTGGCTATAAAAGTGGGAGGAAGGATGGAACTATATAGAACGATCGTATTCAAGTCAAAAATCCTGAACAAAGCTCTGAGTTCTATTTGGGGGATCAACTTCTCCTCCACCTATTAAGTTATAGAGCATGTGGAGAAACAGGTGAGGTGTTTTTCACAGGAAATGGCCGGGCTTTTGAGGTTAAGAAGACATACTCTGGTCCAGCCTACTGAATTTCCTTATGTGTAAATAAACTTAATTCTTTAGCACTAGGCAGGTATGGCACAGACATTTAGGGCCATGAATCCAGCAAACACTTCTAACAGAAGGATAATTAATTAACTTATAACTTAGTGTTACTTTACCCCATACATCCATCACACGCATTTCATGTTTTAGTTGTTTTGGCCTCATGTGTCCTCAAGAACGAGTTTTTATAATTGTTCGCTGTCTAGGAAAGGTAAGCATACATGTGCTGCTTTGGAATGTGTTTAGTCCCCATACCCATTGATTGCTACAATTAACATACCACATAGACCTTACCAATTATTAGAATAATTGAATATGTTTTCCCATTGCTAGGTTCTGAAATGTGAACAAGGACACTTATTAGGTACTGCTTTATGCCAGAGCTCCTAGGAAATATCTGTGCAATAATTAAATAATGATACTAGTGCAGGAACCAGGATGCAGAATTTGTGATCAGTCCTCAAGCTGAAGGCAGGAAGGAAAAGGACTAAGGGAGAGGGGGCTGCCTCTCTAGAGCAAGGTAACGATGACTTGTATGTGTCCTAATATTGATACTTTTTCACACATTGCTATGATTTCTAGAATATGTGTCCAAAACGGAGCTTGAATGCTTTTGAAGCAAATTCCTAAAGTTACAAAAGTACATGTATTAATTTGGGCTCCTTTTGGTTGCCTAGGCGTTTTCTGCCCTTTCATGACATGCAGGCCCTCCTTGGGTCCCAGATTGCTCTTGACTGATTATTTCAGACCAAGTCTATCTGCTTACCTCCTGCTATCTCTTTACACATTGGGCCAATGTGGTTTTCAGCTTTAGCTTTCCACTCCAGTACCTCTTACCCTTTTGTCTACACATACCTTGCTTTCTAGTAATGTGTGTGCCTTTCATGATCTCTATCTTTGCCCATACCTAGGCACCAGGCTCTGCAAATTCCCTCTCCCTTCACTACGTCTGCATCACAATCCCACCATTTTCTGTCTTGTCTGAGCCATTTCATCCCTGCATTTTCGATTAGCCCTGCGATAATCTACCTGTCTTGCACTGCCTCCTTAACCGGTTTTACGCATTTCTTATACTCCCTGTCCTCATAAAAAGAAATCATGTGGCCCTCCACTACACACATTATCTGTTCCCTGACCCTGTAATGACCATCCTCTCAAAGGTTTTCCATAACTGCAAATGGGGGTCATTACGACCCTGGAGTTAAGGGTTTAACGGCGCCGTAAAAGGTGTCGGCGCCGTTAAACCCTTAACGCCTGATTACGAGGTCCCTTTGCGGGACCCGACCTTAACGGCTGGTTTTAACAGCCATTAAAGTAGGGTGCCGCAAAGGGATCTCGCAATTTGCGGTACCGTACATCGCGCATTCCCCAGTCCCATTGAGCCCTATGGGGCAAAAATGGGAATGGGGAAGGGCCATGGTGAAATGGGGAAATACCGCCCCGCCAACCTTGGAATGGGGCGGTATTTCCCCATTCCACCATGGCGGACTCATTACAACACCGGCATCAACCATGGTGCTAATAGCGCCATGGTTTAGCGCAGGGGTTGTAATGAGGGCCAATGTCTCCTATCCCAACTGATATGTTTTCTTCACCTGGGGCTGCTTTTTCTCCTTGGCCACAATGCAATCTGGCCCATTGATGGGGATTGGTTTGTGATATCTGCAGCCCCATGGTCACTGTCTGTTCCTGTTGACCCTGGTGATGACACAGCACATGGACAGATTCCTCTACTGGTTCCTTTTGACCCTATCCCCATAGTAACAGCATGCTGATTGCCATTGTGCACCTGGATACTGTCACACATGACATATGATGCCATGGTTTCGGGGCCATGTCTTGAATCTGCCACTGATGTCCAGAACGTGTTCCATTCAATCAATAACTTCATTTTTACACACCATGCCGAGACTGATGGAGGATTGATTAGTAAAGGTGGGATCCCAATATCTGTAGTCAGCAGAGAAATGGAAGGTTGTAAAAGTCATACACACCTATTACTGCATCACTACTTAAACATCAGTTTCATCAGAAAGAGATATTTGCAGTATTAAAACTCTCTAAGACCATTTTCCTTTGTGCATGATGTATTCCTGTACTATGCTAACAGCTGAAGGAACATGCAATGAAGGGGATAGAATGTGGATGAGTGAGAGAGAAGGTGGAATGCATGAAGAAGAGAAGAAGGAGGGGAAGTTCAGAAGGAAGAGGGGGAGCAGCAGTTGGTGGGGCATATGAAGAAGTATACTTTGTAAGAATACATATCCTCTAAAACTACACTGGCTCTGCTGTAGGTACTTCAATTCCAGATGCAGCATCTTCTGCAGTCCCTAGATGTGGCAACGTTTTAGGCAACTGTGTAGCTGCTACACATATTTCACTGGATATAGTGGATTCGGCAATGGCATTGACGGTTCCTCAAGGTGCTCCTTGGAGTGTCTGATGAACAGCGTGTCTAACTATAATGGCACAAACCCATTTTCTTTTCAACCTGTACCTCCACATGGCTCTGTAATGTTATTATGAGGTGCTCTCATCCACTTTAATGTTTTTTGCATGTGACTAAACTGAGCTACCAAAAGATGACAATTGCCCGGCAATCCCTGTTAGTGCATTTACTTGAAGTCTGCGTCTCAGCACTAGATGGGACCATGCATAACATCCTCTTCATCATTCGAATTTTGAGCACTAGGCATTTCTGGCAGGGTATACTAATAGGGTTACTTGGAGAGGCAAGGTTCGGACCATTACCCGACGAATTGTCTCTCTCAGTTTATATCATTTCACGACGCCTAATCTGATTACCCGAGGATGGTCTTTAACAAACACTGCCACTAATTAATGAATTGAACTGTGAGGTAACTTTGGAAACTGCGCTGCTCGAGAATGTATGTACTTTATATTCTCAAGGAGAAATTAGAACTCTTTTCATGAATATTGTTCACAATATGCACTTTGAAAAGATTAGCATGTCTTACACTTGCACTTGCTGCGTTTTATATCCAGTGCAATAAGGGAAGCACATCGCACTTTAAAATGAAGACTGGTCATATTTTGGTAAAAAGAACATGCACAAGAAATTTGAGATGAACTAGAAATATACTATTAAAAGTTTGAATTGTGAACTAAGGAGTTTGCTGCCAATTTTGCTGTCAATTTTGCATGTTTTTTCTCCTTTGAGAATGATACTTTTTTAAAGTGTTATTTAGACCACTAAAGGTTACAAGCCTGCTCACAAATCCAACTTCATCTCAGTATTATAAATTGTTCAGTTATAGAAAAACCACTAATTTGAAAATGTAGCTGTCCTTAACCTACATACTATGAGGCCGATTCATGGAATAATTAGCGCGGCGCAAGTGGGCAAAAACGTGCGAATTGCAGTGGAATAGCGAAAATCGCAGTGCAAGTGCGAAAATCGCACGAAAAGCAGCGCACGTCGATTCATGGAAGGCCGTGCGCGAGAAAACCAGCGGATGTGCGATAAAAAAGTGTGCGGCGCACGTTGGCGCACAGGCCATCTAACAGCGTGCGCTAGGTCACAGCGAAAATCGCACAGGCCAAAGCGAAATTCGCACATAGCGCGGCGCACGCAACAAAAGTAGGCGGAACACGGGCGTAACACTCGGAATGGGGACCAACTTGCCAAAACGTGGGCGTCACGGGGGAAGTACAGGGCACAAGTGCGCGGAACGCCCACACGCTCGCCTACAACACGTATTCATGGAATAGAATAGGGGAAAAAAGCGCACGCTCAAACCAGCGCACAGGCACAAACACGACCGCCACAAGAAAGCAGGCGGTAGCGTCTCTGCGGCTGTAAGAAATGTGCGCCAAAAGGTGCGCCAACAAATACCACCTATATACTGCCATGATGAATGTCCCATACTGTGGCCCTCCAGGAAAAATGACGTGCAAAGGGGTACCCACAAACACGGACACCCGCTGACCAAAAATACGTGTGCGTGTATACCGGGGTGCGCGGGAAGTCTCACACGTGATTTGCAGGGTACGTGCATCACAGGGGTTCGCGTGAAGTTATTCACGCGATCGGGCCTGGGGGAGCGGGCTACGTGTATTTCAGGGGTTCGCGTGAAGTTTCTCACGCGATCGGGCCTGGGGGAGCGTGCTACGTGTATTTCAGGGGTTCGCGTGAAGTTCCTCACGCGATCGGGCCTGGGGGAGCGTGCTACGTGTATTTCAGGGGTTCGCGTGAAGTTTCACACGCGATCGGGCCTGGGGGAGCGGGCTACGTGTATTACAGGGGTTCGCGTGAAGTTCCTCACGCGATCGGGCCTGGGGGAGCGGGCTACGTGTATTCCAGGGGTGCGCGGGAAGTTCCACATGCGAATAGCCTGGGCGCGTGTATTTGAGGGGTGCGCGGGAAGTTCCACACGCGAATAGCCTGGGCGCGTGTATTTCAGTGGTGCGCGGGGAGTTCCACACGCGAATAGCCTGGGTGCGTGTATTTCAGGGGTTCGCGTGAAGTTCCTCACGCGATCGGGCCTGGGGGAGCGTGCTACGTGTATTTCAGGGGTTCACGTGAAGTTTCACACGCGATCGGGCCTGGGGGAGCGGGCTACGTGTATTACAGGGGTTCGCGTGAAGTTCCTCACGCGATCGGGCCTGGGGGAGCGGGCTACGTGTATTCCAGGGGTGCGCGGGAAGTTCCACACGCGAATAGCCTGGGCGCGTGTATTTCAGGGGTGCGCGGGGAGTTCCACACGCGAATAGCCTGGGCGCGTGTATTTCAGGGGTGCGCGGGAAGTTCCACACGCGAATAGCCTGGGTGCGTGTATTTCAGGGGTGCGCGGGAAGTTCCACACGCGAATAGCCTGGGCGCGTGTATTTCAGGGGTGCGCGGGAAGTTCCACACACGAATAGCATGGACGCGTGTATTTCAGGGGCGCGCGGGGAGTTCCACACGCGAATAGCCTGGGCGCGTGTATTTCAGGGGCGCGCGGGAAGTTCCAAACGCGAATAGCCTGGGCGCGTGTATTTCAGGGGTGCGCGGGAAGTTCCACACGCGAATAGCCTGGGCGCGTGTATTTCAGGGGTGCGCGGGAAGTTCCACACGCGAATAGCCTGGGCGCGTGTATTTCAGGGGTGCGCAGGAAGTTTTACACGCGAATAGCCTGGGCGCGTGTATTTCAGGGGTGCGCGGGGAGTTCCACACGCGAATAGCCTGGGTGCGTGTATTTCAGGGGTTCGCGTGAAGTTTCACACGGGATCGGGCCTGGGGGAGCGGGCTATGTGTATTACAGGGGTTCACGTGAAGTTCCTCACGCGATCGGGCCTGGGGGAGCGTGCTACGTGTATTTCAGGGGTTCGCGTGAAGTTTCACACGCGATCGGGCCTGGGGGAGCGGGCTACGTGTATTACAGGGGTTCGCGTGAAGTTCCTCACGCGATCGGGCCTGGGGGAGCGGGCTACGTGTATTCCAGGGGTGCGCGGGAAGTTCCACACGCGAATAGCCTGGGCGCGTGTATTTCAAGGGTGCGCCGGGAGTTCCACACGCGAATAGCCTGGGTGCGTGTATTTCAGGGGTGCGCGGGAAGTTCCACACGCGAATAGCCTGGGCGCGTGTATTTCAGGGGTGCGCGGGAAGTTCCACACGCGAATTGCCTGGGTGCGTGTATTTCAGGTGTGCGCAGGAAGTTCCACACGCGAATAGCCTGGACGCGTGTATTTCAGGGGTGCGCGGGGAGTTCCACACGCGAATAGCCTGGGCGCGTGTATTTCAGGGGTGCGCGGGAAGTTCCACACGCGAATAGCCTGGGCGCGTGTATTTCAGGGGTGCGCAGGAAGTTCCACACGCGAATAGCCTGGGCGCGTGTATTATAGGGGTGCGCGGGAAGTTTTACACGCGAATAGCCTGGGCGCGTGTATTTCAGGGGTGCGCGGGAAGTTCCACACGCGAATAGCCTGGGCGCGTGTATTTCAGGGGTGCGCGGGAAGTTTTATACGCGATTTCTGCACGGTACGTGTATTTCAGGGGTGCCGGGGAGTCCCACATGTGATTTGACAGTGTGGGTCCTCCCAGGTGTACCCTGTACACCCTCCACGGCCCCTGCAGGCAGCCCACACCACAGGGGACTACCCTGCATCCCTGGTCATGTCCCGCAGGCAGCCCACCCAACATGGGCATGCCCCCCAGCAAAGACACATGTCTCCTTGAACTAATGAACACCAACTCATGTCCCCTTGCACCCCCACCCCCCAGCACTGTGGGGCACCTGCCAGCAGGCCCCCAACCCATGTCCAACTCATGTCCCCCACCACCCCAACCCCCCAGCACTGTGGGGCACCTGCCAGCAGGCCCCCACCCATGTCCAACTCATGTCTCCCACCACCCCCACCCCCCAGCCACCAGGGTCACCCTCCACCAGGCCCCCACTCATGTCACCCACCACCCCCACCCCCCAGCCACCAGGGTCACCCTCCACCAGGCCCCCACTCATGTCACCCACCACCCCCACCCCCCAGCCACCAGGGTCACCCTCCACCAGGCCCCCACCCATGTCTCCCACCACCCCCACCCCCCAGCCACCAGGGTCACCCTCCACCAGGCCCCCACTCATGTCACCCACCACCCCCACCCCCCAGCCACCAGGGTCACCCTCCACCAGGCCCCCACTCATGTCTCCCACCACCCCCACACCCCAGCAGTGCAGGGGCACCCTCCACAAGGCCCCCACTCATGTCACCCACCACCCCCACCCCCCAGCCACCAGGGTCACCCTCCACCAGGCCCCCACTCATGTCTCTCACCACCCCCACACCCCAGCAGTGCAGGGTCACCCTCCACCAGGCCCCCACTCATGTCACCCACCACCCCCACCCCCCAGCCACCAGGGGCACCCTCCACCAGGCCCCCACTCATGTCTCCCACCACCCCCACACCCCAGCAGTGCAGGGTCACCCTCCACCAGGCCCCCACTCATGTCTACCACCACCCCCACACCCCAGCAGTGCAGGGGCACCCTCCACCAGGCCCCCACTCATGTCTACCACCACCCCCACACCCCAGCAGTGCAGGGGCAGCCTCCGCCAGGCCCCCACTCATGTCTCCCACCACCCCCACACCCCAGCAGTGCAGGGGCACCCTCCACCAGGCCCCCACTCATGTCTCCCACCACCCCCACCCCCCAGCCACCAGGGTCACCCTCCACCAGGCCCCCACTCATGTCACCCACCACCCCCACCCCCCAGCCACCAGGGTCACCCTCCACCAGGCCCCCACTCATGTCTCCCACCACCCCCACACCCCAGCAGTGCAGGGGCACCCTCCACAAGGCCCCCACTCATGTCACCCACCACCCCCACCCCCCAGCCACCAGGGTCACCCTCCACCAGGCCCCCACTCATGTCTCTCACCACCCCCACACCCCAGCAGTGCAGGGTCACCCTCCACCAGGCCCCCACTCATGTCACCCACCACCCACACCCCCCAGCCACCAGGGGCACCCTCCACCAGGCCCCCACTCATGTCTCCCACCACCCCCACACCCCAGCAGTGCAGGGTCACCCTCCACCAGGCCCCCACTCATGTCTACCACCACCCCCACACCCCAGCAGTGCAGGGGCACCCTCCACCAGGCCCCCACTCATGTCTACCACCACCCCCACACCCCAGCAGTGCAGGGGCAGCCTCCGCCAGGCCCCCACTCATGTCTCCCACAACCCCCACACCCCAGCAGTGCAGGGGCACCCTCCACCAGGCCCCCACTCATGTCTCCCACCACCCCCACCCCCCAGCCACCATGGGCACCCTCCACCAGGCCCCCACTCATGTCTCCCACCACCCCCACACCCCGCAGTGCAGGGTCACCCTCCACCAGGCCCCCACTCATGTCTCCCACCACCCCCACCCCCCAGCAGTGCAGGGGCAGCCTCCACCAGGCACCCACACATGTCCCCCTGCCCCCAGGTCCTGACGATACTCAATCATGGCAGTAATGGGCAGCATACCCAGCACAAACACCCAGGCAAGGATTGCATCCACCCACATAGTGAATGCAATTACATGATACAACCCCAACGGCAAGTCTGTAAATGAACACATGTCTGTCACACACACATACACAATGGGTGCAAGTCAATGTCAAAACCCATATCATGACATGTATGAAACCAATGAGAAAATACCACAAGTGAAAGTTAAAAAGAACATGTATTAAAGATGAAAACTAAGTAAAAAAATCAAACATACAACAATGGGGATAACAAAATAAATGGTCCATGTCCGAGAACAAATGTAAAAATAAAAAAAACAAAGTAATCCAAAAACAAATGTTGTCCAAAGCAAAATCATGTGGAAGTAAAATAATGAAAAACCATTTCCTCATGGTGAACACAATAATTAATAAAAAAAATGTTTCTTCAAAAATCAAACTATATACACGAAAATTCCAGGGTCCATGAGGCCAACACCATAAATGAAACCTACTACTACCTAATGAAAATAATATATACAAAAAAGTGGCCATTGTCCGAGCGGTCCAAAAAAACAAAAATTAATAAAGGAAACCTAACACTAACTAACTAAATAACTATATACAAAGGCAGCGGGCAAGTCCTGCGACTCACTCGGTGATGTTGCTGGCCAGGGCATCATCGAACTCCATGTCGATGTCCTGGAGGCGGGACTCTGTCCTGGCCCCGAGGTCTCGCAGGGATAACCCCATGTCCAGCTCAAACTCCCTGCGAGCTTCCTCGAGGCACTCAGCCCGCCTCAACGCCCGACGCATGGAAAACTCCGCCCTGACCATGGTGAGCCGCTCCTCTTCCGCCCGCTGCCGCTCCGCACCTATCCGCTGGACCAACTGCTCCCACACGGAAGACACCACCATCCCAGGGTTGCCCTGCCCTCCGGCCGATGCCTGCCCCTCTGATCTTGAAGGCCCCGAGCCATGATGCCTCCCACGTCGAGCCTGCTGCTGCCTCCGACGCCACTGCTTCTGCCAGCACGACGGCATCCAGGCTGATGGAAACCACCGACGCCGTCGTGCACGTGCCCTGCCTGATGATGCTGTCACATCTTCCACCTGCTGGAGTCCAGTTGCTGTGTTGTCCACCCCTGCTGGACCTCCGACTCCCAACTGTGGCAGGGATGGGATCCCCACCGAGCTGGCTGCATTGGTCGGGGCAGGTCCACAGGGGGCCCTGGTGGCATCTGGGCCGGAAGACGGCAAGGAGAACGACTGGTGTATAGCCTGCACAGAGGAGGAGAGGGCCGCCAGATTGGACAACACATGCAGAAAACCCCCGAACATGGCCGATCCCAATTGGGCCACGTCGGCACGGTGCACTTCGTGATGACGTGCGTCGTCCTCCCGGGAAGCACGCACGGCATCACGAATCACAGCCGTGCGCATCGCGACCCCAATCAGGACCTTCTCCACACGGCCAGGGGTTCCCACGTCCGCAGGTGGAGGGGAGTCAGGTGACATGGACATCCCCTCTACCTGCGGACGGGCCTGGGACGGGGCATCCCTGCTGGTGCATGGTGGTGCACTCACAGGTTCAGGGACAGCGACATGCACAGGCCCCTCCACGGTGACCTGTGCTGCCTCCTGCCCCTGGCCCTGGACTGCACCACTTGCACCAGCAGGGATGCCCCCACCAGGCCCCATGTGTGCCCCAGTGGCGGCCTCCTCCTCCTCTGTGCAAACCACCAACCTGGATGGCTCCTCACCGTCTCCCACCGTAGCAGGCCCCTGTGGGGGCTCACCCACCCCTTCCGCTGCAGCCGTGGGGGCATCCCCACCGCCTTGCTCCACAGCGCCGTCTCCGCCCTCTTCTTCACTAGCCGCTGCGTAGAGGGAGACAAAGAACACAAGCATCAGGGCACTGTACAATGGTCCCCTAGACAGGAAGCAATAGCAGATGAGCACCACTGTCAAAGTCCACTTCCATCATGTCCCTCCACAACACATGGGTCAGTCCAGGCAAAACACACACAGTAACAGGCATGGTGCATGCCATGGACATTTCCATGCATGTCCAATGGACTCTTGAAACATTCAATGATATGTAACTCACATGCATCATGGCTCATGCCTATCACATGCACACATTTCACCTCAGTCACATCCATCTGGCCCCAAACACACCAAACACAGCGGATACAAGGGTAATTTGGCTGCTTCACTGAATCTGTGCATTGTCACACACATGTGTCATGCATCCATGGCATGCACAAGTAACAGACACGCAGGTCAGGCACACAGACATGGCTACCATATATGTACCTGGCATCAGCACCCATCCCTCACCCCCACCCATGTCCAGGTACAGAGACTGGCATGCTCTCATGTTCAAAATCTGCATAGGGCTCCCCATGCGGCATTTGAACACATGCAACAACCATGTGGGTCACACATCACTGGTCGCACATGCATTACCATGATGTCCCTGCACACATACATGCATGCATGGCCTATGGCACACATACAGGCAAGTATCATAGAACCAGCACACCGCAACATGCCCTGTCTCACACAGTAATGCTTGGAAACTTACCGATCAACTCCATACGGGCCTCCCTCTGAAGGATCTGGGCGTGGAGCGCTGGGCGTACGCGTTCCAGGACCCTCATCTGGATGGAACTCATGCGGCCCCGGCCCCCCTCCACGAGGCGCCGGGCCTTCACAAGGGTCCTGGACCTCAAGTCCTCCCAGCGCTTCTTGATCTTCAGGACGTCGCGGGTTGCCACCCCCTCTGCGTTGATGGCAACCACACAGTCGGCCCAGATCCTCTCCCGTCCTTCCTTGCTGGCGCGGGACGATCCAAAGAGGGCATCATACTGCCCCAGGACATGCTCCAACAGGACACCAACTTTGGTGTCAGTGAAGCTGGTGCCCCTCTGCCCCTCTGGCCTGGGGTTGCCACTGGTGCCAGATGTGGAAGTGCCCGACATGGCAACCCCAGAGGCAGGTGTGGGTGGGCAACTGGGTCCTGGGGCTGGGCTGTGGAGCGATGTAATCCCAGTCGGGAGTCTTCAGTTCCAGCAGGGGTGGACACAGCAACTGGACCCCTGCAGATGGCTGATGTGCAGGCACCAAATGGCAGGGCACGGTGGCAGCAGGCAGGCAGGCAGGCAGGCAGCAGCAGATGGCACGTGGGAGGCTGCTCGGGGCACTGGGGGGCAGTAACTCGGCCTTCTGGGCAGGAGCGTGGTCTTCCGTGTGTTTTCGCGTGGCCAGCTTGATAGGGAGTGATTTGGCACGTGAAAATCCTGCACGTCAGCGTGAAATCCGAGGAAAGGCCCTTAGCGCGTAAGCGCGTCAGCACGCATACGCGATTCTATTGGACCAGAGTCCCTCAGCGCGTAAGCGCGTCTGTGACGTGACCCGCACGGGTGTTCCCCACTCAGCACGTGATGATGGGGCACACGTGGAAATACTGCACGTCAGAGTGTCATAGCGTGTAATTGGACAAAAGTGCGCGTACACGCGATTGGCCTATGTACGTGTATTTCATGGGTGCGCGGGCACTTACACACGCAAGTACGTCAGCGAACCTGTATCCCGTGGTGCGTGTGAATTTCAACACGCTGTTGGACTGGGAACTGGATTCCAGGGGTGCGCGGGTCACACGCTCGCCTAGAACACGCGCAAAGCATAAATTTGCGCACTTTAACAATAACAAGCTCAGACGCCAGGATGAACATACCGTTCCTAGCAGCAGTGGCAGTGGGCTACCAAAGGAGGAGGAGGAGGATAGTCAGGGCCAGAATATTCACACCCAGAACCAGCCTTTTCGGGATGCCTGATGACCAGGTGTATGGGAGGTACAGGTTTCCACCACACATTATACTGGACCTGGTGAGTGAGTGGGAGGATGACCTCACATCACCCACCCTGTGCTCCCAAGCACTCAGCCCCCTGGAGAAGGTCCTCAATGTACTGCACTTCTTAGCCACTGGATCATTTCAGCGGACAAGTGCCATAGTGGGTGGGGTGTCACAGGCCACCCAGTCACGCTGCCTACACCAGGTCTTGAACATCATGACTGCATGCCCATCAGTCCGCAGGCACATATACCTGCCCAGAACACCTGCTGAAAGGCATGCTGCCGCCCTGGATTTTTACGGTGTGGCACGATTCCCCAAAGTGCTAGGTGCCATCGACTGCACTCATGTGGCTCTACGTCCCCCCAGGGCATCTGAGCACATCTATAGGAACCGCAAGCACTGGCATTCCATCAACGTGCAGGTAGCATGTAATGCCAAGGGAATCATCACCTCAGTATATGCCAACTATCCCGGCTCCACCCACGACAGCTTCATTTACCGAATGTCCACCCTAAGCCGGGACCTAGAAGCTGGGCGGCATGGCGATACATGGCTGCTCGGTGAGTATGTATGCCACTGCACATGCATGCATGTTGGATACTGAGCAAGGTCACAACCCCACCAATGATACCAATCACCACCTCCACAGGGGACAGTGCCTACCCTCTCAGCCCCCACATGATGACGCCAATTCGGAACCCCACCACGCCACCCGAGGTAAGATATAACACAGCCCACATTACGACCCGGGGCATAGTGGAGCGCACATTCGGAGTGCTAAAGTCACGCTTTCGCTCCCTTGACCGTTCTGGCGGGCAGCTGTTATACGCTCCCCCAGTAGTGTGCAGGATCATAGTGGCAGCATGTGTCCTGCACAACGTTGCAACACGCCGGGGCCTGGCCGTGGACATGGTGGTGGCCCCACATCCCCAACCACATGCACAGCCGCTGCGCATGGGAGGGGAAAGGGCACGGGGGGAGGCAGCCCGTACACAGCTAGTGGCTAATTACTTCACATAGAAATCACACCCCTGTGGAGTGCACACTGCCCTGGCACATTCCATCTGACAATCAATGATGACTCAACCTGACACTGATCCTGAATGTCTGGAGAATGAACCGTGAATACCATATCAGCCTGAGATTGTTCACCTGGAAGTGTCACAATGTGTGCATCCCTACCCACACAGACACCACCAATGCAGTTTTGTGAAGTTACACATTCAAGCAGCTAAAATGAATACCCACTTGCAAAATGCAACAAGAGGACAGTGCCATGTCAGCCAACCCAACCCCAGCACAGCCACACGACACACTGTGCCATGTCATGCTAATTGCAGGTAAACAAAGTAATCCCCACAACATGACACTAGTCTCACTATGTACAGTGTCCCTATTAGAAACCTGCAACACCTGAAATGCTCACAGCAATGCCGGACCAACAACATACTTGAGCACGTAGTACCATTAACATGACATCACAAATGTTACATATTAGTAGTCTCACCACCTGGAAATGCCTGCACTCCCACCACTACCAACTGTGCAGTGTTGGCGCCATGTAGAGTTGTAGGTGCACTGCTGCCAACATGGACCCCATCTCCAGACTAGAGGTCCTTGTGTAGACATGAGGAAGGGACCTGCAAATTGGGAGGTAGACACAGAAGAAGAGTTACACATCAATGCAACATCACTGTGTAATTCACTGTCACTTGGGCACACCCTTTGCAAGCCCATGGAAACGGGAAGCAGGAGGGGTGTGTGTGACTCAAACCCAAGCATCTGAACCAAATACATTACAAGCCTGCATGTGCCCAGCCACAATGCAGCGTATGCCCACAGTAACCACGGAAGCCAACAAATCGTCCCAAAAAAATTGGGAATAAAAGAAATCAAAATCAAAATAAAAATAAGAAACAATCAAAAATGGCCATTGATGGGCCCGGGGGGGTTGGGGAGGCCACCCAGGAGGTCCGAGGACAGGATGCACACCAGAACCCACCTGCGTGGATCCTGGGAAGATAAAACACCTCCATGGGCTCATGGCCCACACAGCTACCCTATTGTGGGAGTATCACTGCTGTCGCTATTATCACCCTGTGCAGCTGCATCCGGAGGTGGTTGCACTATGGGAGGCAGCCCACGCAAGGCCCTAGTCTGCTCCTCCATGGCTGCAAGCATGCGGGTGTGGTAGGTCTGGTTCTGGAGGATGAGTGTGCGGAGGTCCCCATGCAACAACTCACGGGATGCCCGGACCTCCGCCCTCGTTGCCTGCATCTCAGCTGAGAGCGTACGGGTGAGACGCTCCAGCTGCTGTTCTGTCCTTTGGTGTGTTGAAGCCTCAAGCTCAACAAGAGTCGTCCTGAGGTGAAGGAGCTCCTGCCTCAGGGCTTCCCTGTGGCCCTGGGACTCAATGGAGATGGCCTCCTGCAGAGTCGCCAGTGCCGCCCGCCTGTCCCTGTTGGACCCCAACATGTCCTCCCTGTGTGACTGGCAGATGGAGTCGGGTGCCTGCTCTAGTCGCTCCATCAGCCTTTCTGGGGGGACAATGGAAGTGGCCACCCTATCCATGGCCTGAGCCATCATCTCGGATGATGCAGCCTGTTGGGTTGCCATACCGTAAATGGATTGCTCCCATGCGGTATTGCCGGGTGGCGTACGGCCACCACGTCGGCGGGCACCACACCTGTCTGGGGCAAGGCGAACTGCGCCTTGCTGTGCCGGCACTGCCTGAGGCTGCAAGACTGCATTCCCCCTCTGATCTGCTGGCCCAGGAACAGGATCAGATGTCGCGGAGTGTGACCCTGCATCCGTAACCACCGAAGGCGTAGCTGCCAACACTGACATCCCCATGGAGGGTTCTGACCCTGGTGCAGGTGGGTGAGACAGAACAGAATCCCTCCCTGGAACACTCACCTGCGACGGCACGTAGGTCTCATCCGAATCAACACCTGAGTACAGCTCGGGGGAGGTGCAGCCAGAGACACCCCTTGAGAGCACGACCTGCAGCACTTGTGGGTTCTCCCCCACCACCACACCACGTCCCTCACTGGTGGTTGGTCGGCCCTCGGACCCCTCCTGGGTCTGCACCATCTCCACAACCCCAGCAGTATCAGGTGCGTCTTCCCCTGCAAAGACATGAAAACAAAGAAATGGAAACAGGCATTAGCACCATGGCACACAATGAGGGCTGAGAAGCAAGAGAACCAGTACTTGAATGACACATGTCCCACATGACTGAAACCCTCCCATGCATGCACCCTCACTGCGTATGAAGTGCAGGCAAATGACACACACTGATGACACCAAGATGGAAGATGAACACATTTTCTGCATGCTGCCTGGCAGTGGCATCACACATTGGCCTGTGATTGCCAGGTGATACACACATGCCATCACACAGATGGCATGTACCATTGCTATTGAGTGAAGATGGAGAGGAGGGCAGCACCTATTCATTCAGTCCAGTTCCCGCATGTAATCGCTTTTCTAATTCTAACAGGTCAGATTTTTCACCTGGAGCTGCCAGTCTGAAATGGTCCAATTGCACAGGGACATGTGTGTACAAATAATATCCAGGTAACAAAGTCACTCCACTTTACCATAGCCATGTCAGACATGTGACTAGTGGACAGCGACATGCCTAGTGAAAGTGGTGGAATGCAAACAAACTGACTGAATGAACTGTGAAAAATAAGCAACTATGTTGTGGCAAGGTGACACTTCAAGGGCAACTGGCGTGCAGTTGGGCTAGATGTCTACTGTTGGCAGAAGGGATACTGCTATGGCCAAATGCAGCTGCGCAGGAAGTATTGCATGAAGCACATGGCTGACCCATAGGACTCAGGCGCACACACTCTCACCTGGCACACAAACAGAAGCCCTCACACACACACCATGCACATGGATTACACACACATGCATGTGCACTCACCGGACAATGCCTCGTAATCAGCCAGATCTCCCACGCCTTGGATCTGTTCCTCCATGACGTAGGTCCCAGCAACTGACTCATGTGGAGTGAGTTCCATGTCTACTACTGGAGACCCACCTCCAGTCACTAGAGTTGCAGCATGACTTGAGGCCAGCTTACTCTTTGCCCTGCACTTTAGGTCATTCCAGCGCTTATAGCAATCATTGGCTGTGCGCCTCACGATTCCAAGGGCACTTACGATGTCCGCAACGGTCTGCCAGTGTGCCTGGCGTTGTGCAGGTGTGGTCTTGGATCCTGCAACAATAACCATCTTGTTGTCATGTCCGGACACATACTCGACAAGTGCATTCAGTTCGTCATCCGTGAAGCTGGGCTTCCTGGATGGGCCGGACTGTGTAGCCGTGTCTGGGGCATCAGCCTGTGCCGGACGAGCACTCTTCCTCTTCCGCTTGGAAGTTGGTGGTGATCCTGAGTGTCCTGCGCCTCTCTGGACACTAGGGGCAGGAGCCCTGGTGGACTCTGTATCAGGAGTGTGGGATTGCACACTCAGCATGGGAGTTGGTGCAGGCATTGGCTCTAGTGTGATGGTGTCAGGGGGAATGTCAGCAGCATGGACTAGGACCGACACTGTCCTGGCTGGGTGTGTGAGGACTGGGGTGGATGGAGCCGCAGCTGCCCTGCAGCCTCTCCGCCCTGCCTCCTTGGTGCAGCAGATGACCTTGCTGGCCCAGATGCACGTGGCATGGTGACATCAACGTGCACCAGCGCACGTGTCATAGGCCTGCTGACCTGGAAGTCAGCCATGGAGTCAGCCAGATCTGGTGCCACAATGGGCTGGTCCAACAAGGGCTGAGCATGGATGGTGTCAGCCACATCAGCCTCAACGGGAGGGGGGGGGGATTATGGGTGCCCTTGACTGGTCCTCCACACATGGGGGGACAGGCTCACCCTGCAAGTAACGACCACGTCCCCTACCGGATCCACCACGGCCACCACTTGTGGCTCTTCCACCTTTGCCATCCTTACGGAATCCTCGCCTCCCAGCCATGGCACTGATGTAAATGTGCGTATGGGAGTGGCTGTAAACTATTGTCCTGGGCAATTGGGGGTCAAAGGGGTTGGGTACCAGATGGTAATTGTACCCTAGTGCTCTTGCAAGGCTGATTGTAACCCCTGGGGAAAGATGACGGGTCACGCTACGCACAGGAGCCCCAAAAAAGGGAGATGACGTGCACGCAACCCCTCCTAGACAACGTGTGCAGAAAGAAAAACCTGCACTACGCTGTGGCACCCAGTAACACAAGAATGAACGTATGCGTGTCACACGCAGCCTAGAATGACCTCTGAAGGGGTAGGCTACACACGGGGCAAGCACAGATGTTAGATACGTGCGTGACTCACCGTCTGCCTGGTAAACGAGCGTGTAAAAGGAGCATGTTTGGTTGGCAACACCCCCGCCAAAAGAAGATTTGTACGCTGTCTGAGGAGACAGGACAACAGTAGAAGGGAACACTGTTTGAGGGAACAGGCCCAGGTAAACCAGTAAAAGCGAAAAAAGAGAAAAAGCTGTCAGAGGTAACAGGGAATACGAACTTGAAACGCCGTGAAGTAAATCGCGTGTGAAACGACAAGAATTACAGAATTCACCCACTTTCTCTCCACGAAAAGCACGTACAAGGAAAACGTGTTCTACACATACCTTTTATAAAGGGCCACACGTCCAGCGTCACTTACGCGGCGTGTACGCGCTAGGGCCATTTCCACCAATTACACGCTTTGTCACTTCTGCGTGTAGGGACATTTCCACCAATTACACGCTTTGTCACTTCTGCGTGTAGGGCCATTTCCACCAATTACACGCTTTGTCACTTCTGCGTGTAGGGCCATTTCCACCAATCACACGCAATTACACTCTGATGTGCAGTCTTTCCACGTGTGCTCTGTCATCACGTGCTGTGTGGGAAACACCCGTGCGGGTCACGTCACAGACGCACTTACGCGCTGAGGGCCTTTCCTCGGTTTTCACGCTGACGTGCAGGATTTTCACGTGCAAAATCACTCCGTACCAAGCTGGCCACGCCTACGCACACGGAATACCACGCTCCTGCCCGGAAGGCCAAACTACTGCCCCCCAGAGCCCCGAGCACGCTCCCACCTGCTGCTGCCTGACTGCCTGCTGCCCCTGCACTGCTGGGGGGTAGGGGTGATAGGGGACATGGGTGGGGGCCTGGTGGAGGGTGCCCCTGGTGGCTGGGGGGTGGGGGTGATAGGGGACATGAGTGGGGGCCTGGTGGAGGGTGCCCCTGGTGGCGGGGGGGTGGGGGTGATAGGGGACATGAGTGGGGGCCTGGTGGAGGGTGCCCCTGGTGGCTGGGGGGTGGGGGTGATAGGGGACATGGGTGGGGGCCTGGTGGAGGGTGCCCCTGGTGGCTGGGGGGTGGGGGTGATAGGGGACATGGGTGGGGGCCTGGTGGAGGGTGCCCCTGGTGGCGGGGGTGGGGGTAATAGGGGTCATGAGTGGGGGCCTGGTGGAGGGTGCCCCTGGTGGCTGGGGGGTGGGGGTGATAGGGGACATGGGTGGGGGCCTGGTGGAGGGTGCCCCTGCACTGCTGGGGGGTGGGGGTGATAGGGGTCATGAGTGGGGGCCTGGTGGAGGGTGCCCCTGGTGGCTGGGGGGTGGGGGTGGTGGGAGACATGAGTGGGGGCCTGGTGGAGGGTGCCCCTGCACTGCTGGGGGGTGGGGGTGTTGGGAGACATGGGTGGGGGCCTGGTGGAGGGTGCCCCTGGTGGCGGGGGGTGGGGGTGATAGGGGACATGAGTGGGGGCCTGGTGGAGGGTGCCCCTGGTGGCTGGGGGGTGGGGGTGATAGGGGACATGGGTGGGGGCCTGGTGGAGGGTGCCCCTGGTGGCGGGGGGGTGGGGGTGATAGGGGACATGAGTGGGGCCTGGTGGAGGGTGCCCCTGGTGGCTGGGGGGTGGGGGTGATAGGGGATATGGGTGGGGGCCTGGTGGAGGGTGCCCCTGGTGGCGGGGGGGGTGGGGGTGATAGGGGACATGGGTGGAGGCCTGGTGGAGGGTGCCCTTGCACTGCTGGGGGGTGGAGGTGATAGGGGACATGGGTGGGGGCCTGGTGGAGGGTGCCCCTGCACTGCTGGGGGGTGGGGGTGATAGGGGACATGGGTGGGGGCTTGGTGGAGGGTGCCCCTGGTGGCGGGGGGGTGGGGGTGATAGGGGACATGGGTGGGGGCCTGGTGGAGGGTGCCCCTGGTGGCGGGGGGTGGGGGTGATAGGGGACATGAGTGGGGGCCTGGTGGAGGGTGCCCCTGGTGGCTGGGGGGTGGGGGTGATAGGGGACATGAGTGGGGGCCTGGTGGAGGGTGCCCCTGCACTGCTGGGGGGTGGGGGTGATAGGGGACATGGGTGGGGGCCTGGTGGAGGGTGCCCCTGCACTGCTGGGGGGTGGGGGTGATAGGGGACATGGGTGGGGGCCTGGTGGAGAGTGCCCCTGCACTGCTGGGGGGTGGGGGTGATAGGGGACATGGGTGGGGGCCTGGTGGAGGGTGCCCCTGGTGGCTGGGGGGTGGGGGTGATAGGGGACATGGGTGGGGGCCTGGTGGAGGGTGCCCCTGGTGGCGGGGGGGTGGGGGTGATAGGGGACATGGGTGGGGGCCTAGTGGAGGGTGCCCCTGCACTGCTGGGGGGTGGGGGTGATAGGGGACATGGGTGGGGGCCTGGTGGAGGGTGCCCCTGCACTGCTGGGGGTGGGGGTGATAGGGGACATGGGTGGGGGCCTGGTGGAGGGTGCCCCTGGTGGCGGGGGGGTGGGGGTGATAGGGGACATGGGTGGGGGCCTGGTGGAGGGTGCCCCTGGTGGCGGGGGGTGGGGGTGATAGGGGACATGAGTGGGGGCCTGGTGGAGGGTGCCCCTGCTGGCTGGGGGGTGGGGGTGATAGGGGACATGGGTGGGGGCCTGGTGGAGGGTGCCCCTGGTGGCGGGGGGGTGGGGGTGATAGGGGACATGAGTGGGGGCCTGGTGGAGGGTGCCCCTGGTGGCTGGGGGGTGGGGGTGATAGGGGACATAGGTGGGGGCCTGGTGGAGGGTGCCCCTGGTGGCGGGGGGGTGGGGGTGATAGGGGTCATGAGTGGGGGCCTGGTGGAGGGTGCCCCTGGTGGCTGGGGGGTGGGGGTGATAGGGGACATGGGTGGGGGCCTGGTGGAGGGTGCCCCTGGTGGCGGGGGGTGGGGGTGATAGGGGACATGGGTGGGGGCCTGGTGGAGGGTGCCCCTGGTGGCTGGGGGGTGGGGGTGATAGGGGACATGGGTGGGGGCCTGGTGGAGGGTGCCCCTGCACTGCTGGGGGGTGGGGGTGATAGGGGACATGGGTGGGGGCCAGGTGGAGGGTGCCCCTGGTGGCGGGGGGGTGGGGGTGATAGGGGTCATGAGTGGGGGCCTGGTGGAGGGTGCCCCTGGTGGCTGGGGGGTGGGGGTGATAGGGGACATGGGTGGGGGCCTGGTGGAGGGTGCCCCTGCACTGCTGGGGGGTGGGGGTGATAGGGGTCATGAGTGGGGGCCTGGTGGAGGGTGCCCCTGGTGGCTGGGGGGTGGGGGTGGTGGGTGACATGAGTGGGGGCCTGGTGGAGGGTGCCCCTGCACTGCTGGGGGGTGGGGGTGTTGTGAGACATGGGTGGGGGCCTGGTGGAGGGAGCCCCTGGTGGCGGGGGGGTGGGGGTGATAGGGGATATGAGTGGGGGCCTGGTGGAGGGTGCCCCTGGTGGCTGGGGGGTGGGGGTGATAGGGGACATGGGTGGGGGCCTGGTGGAGGGTGCCCCTGGTGGCTAGGGGGTGGGGGTGATAGGGGACATGGGTGGGGGCCTGGTGGAGGGTGCCCCTGGTGGCGGGGGGGTGGGGGTGATAGGGGACATGAGTGGGGGCCTGGTGGAGGGTGCCCCTGGTGGCTGGGGGGTGGGGGTGATAGGGGACATGGGTGGGGGCCTGGTGGAGGGTGCCCCTGGTGGCGGGGGGGGGTGGGGGTGATAGGGGACATGAGTGGGGGCCTGGTGGAGGGTGCCCCTGGTGGCTGGGGGGTGCGGGTGATAGGGGACATGGGTGGGGGCCTGGTGGAGGGTGCCCCTGGTGGCGGGGGGGTGGGGGTGATAGGGGACATGGGTGGGGGCCTGGTGGAGGGTGCCCCTGCACTGCTGGGGGGTGGGGGTGCAGGGGGACATGAGCAGGTGTGCAGGGTAGTCCCCTGTTTTGTGGGCTGCCTGCAGGGGCTGTGGAGGGTGTACAGGGAACACCTGTGAGGACCCACCCAGCCTAATTGCGTGTGATAATTCCCGCACACCCCTGTAATACACGTACCTGGCCAAATCGCATGTGAGAATTCCCGCGCACCCCTGTAATACACGTACCCAGCCGAATCGCGTGTAGAACTTCCCGCACACCCCTGTAATACACGTACCCTGGCCAATCGCGTGTAGAACTTCCCACGCACCCCTGTAATACACGTAGCAAGCCAAATCGCGTGTGATAATTCCCGCGCACCCCTGTAATTCACGTACCCTGGCCAATCGCGTGTAGAACTTCCCACGCACCCCTGTAATACACGTACCAGGCCAAATCGCGTGTGATTATTCCCGCGCACCCCTGTAATACACGTACCCAGCCGAATCGCGTGTACAACTTCCCGCACACCCCTGTAATACACGTACCTGGCCAAATCGCATGTGAGAATTCCCGCGCACCCCTGTAATACACGTACCCTGGCCAATCGCGTGTAGAACTTCCCACGCACCCCTGTAATACACGTACCAGGCCAAATCGCGTGTGATAATTCCCGCGCACCCCTGTAATACACGTACCTGGCCAAATCGCATGTGAGAATTACCGCGCACCCCTGTAATACACGTACCCAGCCGAATCGCGTGTAGAACTTCCCGCACACCCCTGTAATACACGTACCCTGCCCAACCGCGTGTAGTACTTCCCGCGTACCCCTGTAGTACACGTAGCAAGCCAAATCGCGTGTGATAATTCCCGCGCACCCCTGTAATTCACGTACCCTGGCCAATCGCGTGTAGAACTTCCCACGCACCCCTGTAATACACGTACCAGGCCAAATCGCGTGTGATTATTCCCGCGCACCCCTGTAATACACGTACCCAGCCGAATCGCGTGTACAACTTCCCGCACACCCCTGTAATACACGTACCTGGCCAAATCGCATGTGAGAATTCCCGCGCACCCCTGTAATACACGTACCCAGCCGAATCGCGTGTAGAACTTCCCGCACACCCCTGTAATACACGTACCCTGGCCAATCGCGTGTAGAACTTCCCACGCACCCCTGTAATACACGTAGCAAGCCAAATCGCGTGTGATAATTCCCGCGCACCCCTGTAATTCACGTACCCTGGCCAATCGCGTGTAGAACTTCCCACGCACCCCTGTAATACACGTACCAGGCCAAATCGCGTGTGATTATTCCCGCGCACCCCTGTAATACACGTACCCAGCCGAATCGCGTGTACAACTTCCCGCACACCCCTGTAATACACGTACCTGGCCAAATCGCATGTGAGAATTCCCGCGCACCCCTGTAATACACGTACCCTGGCCAATCGCGTGTAGAACTTCCCACGCACCCCTGTAATACACGTACCAGGCCAAATCGCGTGTGATAATTCCCGCGCACCCCTGTAATACACGTACCTGGCCAAATCGCATGTGAGAATTACCGCGCACCCCTGTAATACACGTACCCAGCCGAATCGCGTGTAGAACTTCCCGCACACCCCTGTAATACACGTACCCTGCCCAACCGCGTGTAGTACTTCCCGCGTACCCCTGTAGTACACGTACCCTGGCTAATCGCGTGTATGACTTCACGCGTACCCCTGATATGCACGTTACCCGCTTTGCGTTCCTTGTTTGGCAGCCCTGTAGACTGGTCCAGGGTTAGCGCAGCCCTTTGCGATGATTTAGCGATTTTGATGGCTTTTCCTTGCGCGAGGGCGTTCTTGGGGGCGTTACTGGCGCTGCTGCAGGGTCGCTGCGATACTCTGCGCCACGGCTGGTTTGGGAGCCTGAAATCCATGAATACGCTGTGCGCGGAAATCGGTTTTAGCGCACGTGCCTGGCGCAGGCAATCGCACGCGGACACTCTGCCCCAGCCGCTTGCGACACTTTTCTGCGAAATTCTATGAATTACCCTGTATATATATTCAGGAAAAAAAACTTTAGTTGCAGGGACGTTAAGGTGAATATTTTATGCAACACAACCCCTGAAATTCAGCTAAAGCCACCTTAACATTGTGACCCCTGTTGTACAGCCTATGACCACAATGATGGCATCATATAAAACACAGGAATCAAATACAATTTGGTTGACTAAGGAAAAAAAGCAGCTTGTTGGTAAGTAAATGGTAGTTCAGACCTGGAAAAGCAGGGCATACTTTCACATTCATATTTTATTTTATTGTTTAAAGCACTGACCTGGCTCAAGAGCAGCAGAGTGCTACTTGTGGGTAGCCAGCATTTGGGCTGACATTGTTCAACATCAGCGCAGTGCTGGGAGGTCTGTGCGTCAGTATGTGCGTCCATTGGAAGTGCTTGGTCAGCTGCTGTTGAAAGAGCCATGTTTTGAGAGATTTGAGAATTTGGAGAATTGGGGGGGCATTGCATGCCACCAGGATCGAGTTCCAGTGGGTGGGTGAATGGCAAGAGAAGGACTGTTTGTGGCTCCTCTCTTTGCGGGCGAGTTGTGATTCAATCTGGTTGGTCTAATTGCTGCGTGAGGAGAGTGTGCCACCATATTCGTGGAGCTTAGCCACCAGGTACGCTGGTGCGCTTCTCGTGACTGCTTTGTAGATGATAACTGGAGTCTTGAACAGTATCCTGACTTGGAGTGGAAGCCAATGTAGTTCACATTGGATGGGGGTAATTCGGTCGAATTTCTGCACTCCCATAATAAGACGTGCTGCAGCGTATTGGACTGTTTTTAGGAAACCCAAGTGAGCAGAAAGGGAGCCCTGTCAGGAGAGCATTTCCCCCATCTATGTGCAAGACCACAATCATCTTCCTTACTGTCCGGAAGTCCTGCGGTGGAATGAATGCTAGAGAAATCCTGAGTACTGCTTTTCTCCCCAGGTAAATATGTCTAGCCTTTCCAAACCTAGTTTTCTCTAACCAGTCCAGCCTCATTATAAAGTCTTGTTTCCAATTCAAAATAATTTACATAAGTAAATGACAACGCAGCTCTGTGTAGTTACACATTTGAGGTAAGTGTTTTCCAGTAAAGCATTACCTTCTTCACATTTAGCAAATGTGATTTTGCATCACAGGCAAACTCTACCTTTTTGCTTCACCTTTTTGTTTATCACACTGTATACTGGGACATAGATGCAATCTGAATTGTCTAAAAACTATGCCATAAAGCAATTGCAGTTTTGCCTCCCAAACGAGATGAACAGGTACACATGCCTTTACAGTACTGTTCTGTGGACAATTACAGATTTTGAGTGGCATTGAGACACTCAATCATTCGGCAGCATGCATCCCAATTTAGGCCCTGTTTTTGCAAGACTAACTCTGATCTACCAGTTACCTATATACCAAGAAACTGCTTGTTTGTTGTTTTTAGACA
Source organism: Ambystoma mexicanum (assembly GCF_040938575.1). Lineage (NCBI taxonomy): Eukaryota > Metazoa > Chordata > Amphibia > Caudata > Ambystomatidae > Ambystoma > Ambystoma mexicanum. The sequence goes on along the minus strand of NC_090933.1, from coordinate 1,061,591,164 downwards.
ACCACACTGTATATGATTCCTGTGTTTCTTAGGAAATAGTTTCTCTCCGGTAAATATTTCTATCTGTTACAAACCTCATTTTCTGCAACCAGTTGAGCCTCGTGATGAAGTCATGCTTCCAATAGAGACACATTAAGATGTGTAAATGCTCAAACAGTGCTGCTCTGTGTGCATTTACACATTTGGGGTGCTCTGTAAGCATGTACACATTTTCGGTCTTTCTGCAGCATACATCTCAATGTGCATGCTGCTTCTCCAAACCTAAATCCAATTTTCTTTCAAGTAAAAGACCATCAGCACCTATTTTAACTCCTGTGGCAAATGTTGCCACACAATTTTACATATGTAGATGTACCAAGGTATGTTTAGAAATTATTGTAAGGTTGAACAAACATCTCACTAAAGCCATATTAAGACCATATTCTAAATAATAAGGTACAGCAAAAGGTAAGAAAGAACACATAAAAGCAATCAATTCTCTCTCATAAATAACTGCGGCATAACATGGATTCTGCACAGAAAACAAAAATCTATCCATGCACAATAAATGCTCATGTAGCACAGCATATAATCTCAATGCTCAGTGTTAAGGTAAAGTATGTTTGGACCCCAGTTACCTTAACATGTGCACATGCCTGTTCAAACTGATCCTCAAACACTGTATTTAAAAAGACACTAAGTAATCAAAATAATCTTCATTAAAAATCAAATGTAATCTTCATTAACTGAAAACATAAAGTTACTCGATATAGCTTATACACACCACACTGCAAATAAAACTTCAAATATGTCAATATTTACTAACACTCACTATCAACTTATCCAAAAGATCCAAAGATTTTCACATCATCCAAAGACTAAGAATGTGCACAGTGTGGGTTCTGCAAGCAGAATGGTAAAACTATTCAAAATGGTGCCTATGATACTTTTAAAAAATCAGTGGCACAAACAGAGGACTATATTAAGCAAACTACTAAAATTGGCGACAGATTTTCACTGCAACCTATCACAAGCATGTACACAATTGCAACAATAAGACCAACCAACTGCAAACACAAAAACAGACACACCATCCATCCCCCACTCGTACTATTAGTAAAAATTCAAACTAGGAGTCATTTTCCTTGAGACAGAGAAGGAGTGTAGATAGCATGGCTGGTTTTAAAACTGTGTTGCTTATTGGAGATAGTTAGCTCTTTTGGTAACTGATTTATTTTGAGAAAATGAAGATTGACATTGATCTGGGTTTGATTGCTTTTAGAATAAAATGGTTTGGATTGCAGGGAATGTGATGGTCCCAAGTTGTTCCTAATTTATTCAGTGTGACAAGTACAGGACAGCCAGATGTCATACTCATTCATTGTGGTGGCAATGATTTGGGTAATGTACGAGGCATGTCTCTTGCTTTAATGGTGAAACAATTCTTGGAACATTTTCCTTACTCCTTGACACAGAGGCAAGAATAGAAGAGGACCACCAGATCTAACTCCAAAATAGAAAAATCTCAGAGAAATTTTAATAAGGTAGTTTCAGCTTTTGTCAGAGACCAAAACAGTTATGGATATCGAAAAACAACATCCAGTTTTACATGTCTAACCTGTATAGAGATGATGGGGTGCACCTAACTGATGAAGGAAATGCACTCTTTCTTGATAACATTAAAGCAATACTCCAAATGTGATGTAATACTACACTCAGTGTATCCCAAAAGAGTCCCTTTAAGGACTTACTATTACATGAATGTGCATATTAATACGGTAACCATGCTGGTAAAACCGGGTTATTTTAAGTCAAGCGGCCGGGAAGTCAGGCGCCAGTAATTTTGTAATTCCCCATTCCCTTTGAGTCCCATAGAACTCAATGGGACTGGCGAACACGGAAGCATCCGCACTGTTAGTAACGGTGCCAGTGCTTCAGTGAAACTCAGCGGGTGGGTGACGTTCCGCCCGCCAGGTCTGATCCTGGCGGGCGCGACGGCACCCACCCGCAGAGTCAAACTGTGCTGGTGCGGAAACACCGGAGCAGCACCAGTGTTTCTGGACCGGCACAATCGTAATGAGGCTCAATATTTTTTTAACCATTATTTTATAACCGGTGTAGCCACGACTATAAAAACAAATTAAACCACACAATTGATTTTTTTCAATATTAATGTTTCAATACTAATATATACCTTCTATTGGTGGCTCTTAAAAGAGCCATTGTGTTTTTAAATCAAAATAATATCCCCAAAAATACATTTTCATTCAATGTATCTACTTCTATAATTCCCTTAATAAATCCATATAAAGGATCCAAAACAACGTTTAATCTGTTTCTGTGATCTTCCTTCAAATTCTTTATTAATTTTCTTTTCCTGTACTCCCAATCAAAAACATCTGTCCACTATCCATTGTAAGGAAGGCATGGTATCAACAGTAAGACAGAAATAAGTGACCACAGTTCAAGGGTGTTTATTGAACTTCAACAAGGGTGTGATAAACGCCCATCTAATCATAAATCTACAGATGTGAGCAGGCTACGACCATCAAATAATAACAGCGCAGTCCTAGTGGAGGCTCATCAAAATAAAAGAACCTATACTAGAACAAACTATTGCCAATTCTTACCTCTAAATAATACAAATAGTGTGGGGTATTGTTGATGAAAAAGAAAGAAGAGTTCACAAAAATGATATGTCAGGATGTTGAGGTCATTGACCTCCCTTCTCTACATTTTCAGCATGGTTCACTCGATCAGAGCACGCTCTCTGGCTTCTTTGTCCTGATGTACTAAAACAAACACAAAGTTCCTTTTCTCTTACAAGTACTCAATTCAGGTGATTCACACATCACCCTGGACATTCTCTTCACACACTGTTCGCTTCAGATTTCTTCATACAATGTTGCCGCTTGCCATCTTGGTTCTAACACAGACCGGTCTGCTATCAGTCTCCACAGCTCACTGGCTGACTTTATTGGCACAGCTTTGTTATAGTATCCAAGGACAGTACCACAGCGTCAAATGCTCCTCCCCGCCTTGGCTATTGATGCGGGAGAGCCCCGGGTACCTCCGACACACAATGCAGGTTTCTTTAGCTTAATTCCAGGTCTCATGTTTCTTATTCTCGAACGCTTGTGAAAGTAATGGTTCTTCTCTGAAAAGGTCAAGGGCTCTTCCCTCCTTGCAACCGTCTCTGGTCTTGCCGTCTTTCTCCTCATATTAAACTGCCATCTTTAAACTGCTGCTTCCTTGTGTGCTGTGCCTTGCTCCACCTTTTTATCCATGTGGGGAAGTGTGATGGAAGTCAGGTTTGTGTAATGATCAGTAATTGCCTGACTCTGCCTGACCATTGTGTTGGGACATTTCAGCTATACGGCTTGGGGGTTAATCTGTTTTATCTCACACTGAGCTGTCCATGAGAAAGTGTTCATTTCGGGAATGCAGAGGGGGTAGCGTTCCTAAGTATCCTACCTGGTAGGATGGGGAAAAGGTGTTACAGGGCAGGGGATGCCACCTCTCACCATACAGTGTCCCACTCCCCGAAGACCCCTCATGCAGGTGATCCTCCCACACTACTCCACCCCCAGGAACTGGATCCAAAAGCAATGGCCGTGTCCTGGCCACCTGGATGACAGATCCCCGGGGACTAGTGGATGAGACACCTTCAGGTTTCTCACACAATATCCATAGATACTCTTTCCAAACTCCTCCCACAGTTCTTGTGTGATACCAAAAGAATGTACTTAGCCAATGCTTTTCAGTAAGTTTGCCAATTTCTTTCACATCACTGTTAGTCGCAGTCTCACAAAAACGCATTCCCTCATAATCATCTGAAGAAGCATATTCATCACCTGACAAATCATTAAAAGAATTGTTAGCTACTAATTAACAACTTCTCTCAATGTCTTCACCTTCCACTAAAATGAATATGTACCTCAAATGTCCACCAGCAACAATATGTATGCACCCTTCAACCCCTACAACTGGTAAAAACACTGTTTTTTCTCATTACAATGTAACATAAATGCCACCATCCAATACCATAACAGAATTCAATATGTAGCCTGGAGCAACCAAAGAAATAATCACTTAAAATTGCAATTGTGATTTGAGCAAAATTTTCAACTTAACCTCAATTGCTGCAGTTATATGTCATGATGCCTACACCCAGGCATCAGGACCAAGCCCATCAGCCCCGGGAGCAGGCATCTAGACTTTTAATAAAACCTTAGCAGCCCCGGCTAGGGGCTATCTGGGTTCAGTCCTGACGCCTTTGGCGCCAGGCTCATAGTAAGAATCAGTCCTGGCGCCTAAGGCGCCAGGCTCATAGTCATTACTTACCTCAGGCAGACCATGCTGCAAATGACTCCAATCCAACATGAAGCCTGAAAGGGACTATTTTTCTACAGGGACTATTTTTTACAGGGACTTCTTACCTGGGACTACTTTTGAGGCTATTTAAACCACGCCCGACAAGCAACACACGCTTCGCGTTATTCTGCATCCAGCAGCGTAACACTCACCGTGCCTGCAGCCTGCATCCAGTCTTCTGCCACGCCCGCCTCGAATCCGTAGCTCCTAAAACAAAGAGGAAAGAAAGGGACAAGGTTAGAAAACGAACTTATTTCTATTCCACACCTGATTCTGGATCCATCTTGTCTCCGGACCTGTAAAGAACATCATTTCTGCACGCGCCGCACCTCCAGCTGCAGCGCCGCGCCATACTCACCAGTCTTCACAGCATCCTTCGGGTCGGCGCTGCCTCCATCATTTCTTCGCCGAACTTCGGCACTTAGGAGACAAAAGAAAACCACAAGGTGAGCCGAGGGAACCAACAAATATAATTCTTACCACCATAGACTTACCTGATTTACCACCGGAGGCATGCTTTTGTGACTCTCCATATTTTCACGGGCCGCATCTGTAAAGAGAGACAAAACAACACGTTTTCCTCGTGCAACATTTAACGGACAGTGCCGGGTAATACAGACTCTTACCTGAGCGCCACCAGCTGCCACAAGAGCATCTTTTCACGAGCCAGCTGCAAGACAAGAAAGGAAGGGGGGATCAAGAGTGAACATCGGACATATTGAACTCTTTGGGCCTCATTACACGGACGGCGGTGGACCAAGGTGCTATTAGCACCTTGGTACATGCCGGTAAAATACCGGCACCGCCTTGGTGGAAAGGGGAATTACTGCCCTATTCCAAGGTTGGTGGGGCGGTAATTCCCCCTTCCTCCATTGCTCTTCCCCATTCCTATTTTTGCCCCATAGGGCATAATGGGAATGGGGAAGGTGCTAATTACGGCACCGCAAATTGCGGTACCATAATTAGCTCCCTGGTCCGTTTGCGGGTTGGTTTTTAACGCCTGCAAAAAGCAGGCATTAAATTCTCTAACCCACAAAGGGACCTCGTAGTAAGGCGGTAAGGGTTAACGGTCACCGGTACCATTAACGGTGACCGTTAACCCTTACCGCCGTCCGTGTAATGAGGCCCTATGAACTTAATACTTACTGGTCCTCACCGGGAACCTCAAAGTCAATACTCTCCGGAACTCTCCTGAGCCTTCAAACCAGTGAAGTAACTGGAATCGACGCGCCCCTGCAAATCCACGCAGGATGGAGAGATCATCTTTCAAGAATATAAGGTGAGATTGCTGTGAGGGCATTTCGGAGGTGATTAGTTGGGGAGGACTGTGGGGGTGCCATCACTTGAATCCACAAGTGGCTAAATCCATCTCTCCACTTGCAGGAGAATATTTCTACGGGTTAAGCAGACAAGATTAGGAGGGCAGATCCAGTCAGTCATCGCTGCACTACGCATCACGTGGGTGGAGACCGCAGCTGTCCGGGTCTGTCCAACGCCCCTGCTGGAGCCAGGTGAGCGTAACAGAACGCAAAGCCTATCTACAAATCCCCACCCGGGCGTTATGGAAACCTCAGAAACTGACCAACTAGCCCTATTTTTAGGGAACCTTAGCAGCAGAAGTGCACTCCGCGCGCCAAGAGACTAATGCCCTCAGGAGAGAACTGATTGTGTCAAAGGAGTGCACTGATGATCTTGCTAGACAATTACTGAAAAACCAAGCTGGGCAAACACCATTACCTGGACTCGGGGGGAATCCAACTCCTGTTTCATCGAGCAATCCTGTGCAAGTGGTTCTACCAGGGAGCATTCCTTTAGCTCCACCCAAACGTTTTGCTGGGGACCCAAAAAAGTTTGCCGTGTTTATGAACCAATGCCGCTTGCACTTTTTATGCAGACCTGGATCTTTTCTGAACGACCAAACCAAAGTAGCCTTTGTACTATCATATCTTAGTGGCAGCGCAGCGGATTGGTCAATTCCATTAGTTAACCAGGATGACCCTCTTCTTCGGGATTTTCAAGGTTTTCAATTCAGCATGGAAAGACTATTTGCCAGACATTCACAGGGACAGGCCCTGGATAATGAACTTTTATCATTACGACAAGGTAACCAGGATCTACTTACCTAAATCGCTACTTTCAATAGGTTAGTGGTGGAAACCGGAAGGCCAGAGGTAAAACGAATTACATTATTTCATCATGGACTTCGGGGTGAACTCAAAGACATTTTGGCCCAAGTTGTGAACCCACCTCAGGATTGTGCAGAATATATAGACTTAGTGGTCCAGTTAGACCACCGACTTCAGAATAGAAAGGCTGATCGAGCTAAGTTCGAGAATCGGGTATTGGTTAAACCCAATGTTACCCTGAAAGGAACAGATGCATCAGAACCGATGCAGACCGGGTGAAGGGACCCTTAACTGAAAAGGAAAGAGAAAGAAGACGGCAGATGCAATTGTGTCTGTACTGTGGGGCCTCAGGACATTTTCTACGGGATTGCCCTATAAAAACATCTAAAAAAGTAGTCAGAGTTGCTGATAAAAATCAAACAGAGCCTGATTCGGGAAACGACAATGCCCGACAAGCGTAGAGGTCTGCTTGCCCAGCTTGAAGAAGGATACTCAGACCTCGCACTTCATCATACCAATGGTCCTTGTAGATCCAAGGCAGCCATCACATATGCACGCAGTGAGGGCATACATTGATAGCGGGGCCATAGAAAACTATGTGGACCAAGAGTTGGCTTCTAGGATGAATCTATCTCTCTGCAAAAAGACTACTTCGGATGTCATCACCACAGACGATGGAACTGAAATTGCCTCTGGGCCTGTAACTCATTCCACCGCAGAGATGACACTATTGGGTCAGGATGGGCATCAAGAGACTATTGTGTTTGATTTAACAAAGCCCCGCAGTTCCAAATAATACTGGGGATACCTTGATTGGAAACACATAATCCTTGTATTGATTGGCGAGAGAAGAGAATAACCTTCCCGGATTGTGCACATACTTGTTACCCAAAAAAAACCTTGAACCAAGGCCTGGCCACAGTCGCTACTCCAGTCGTGCAGTTACCTCAGGAATATCAAGAATTCCAGGATGTTTTCCAAAAGGAACAGACAAACACCCTACCACCTCACAGATCATATGATTGTCAAATCAATCTCATACCCGGTGCACAACCTCCATGTAGTAAGATCTACGCCCTTACGGAACCCGAAAACCTTCACCCACGACAATACTTGGACCAATACCTTGCTAATGGCTTCATTCGTCCATCCAAGTCCCCTGCATCTTCAGCTTTGTTCTTCGTGCCTAAAAAGGAAGGTGACCTCAGAACGTGCATAGACTACCACGCATTAAATCAGTTCACGGTTAAGAACCGATACCCATTGCCTCTGATCCCCGAATTACTAGACCAAGTAAAGGACGCTTGCATCTACACTAAATTAGATCTCCGAGGGGCATATCATCTGGTACGTGTAAAGAAAGGTGACGAATGGAAGACTGCTTTTCGCACTAAGTACGGGTTATTCGAATACCAGGTGATGCCCTTCGGGTTGTGCAATGCACCAGCAGCCTTCCAGTATTTTATGAACTATGTCCTTCGTGAACTCATTGATGTCAGTGTTGTTGTATACATAGAGGATATTCTAATGTACTCCTCTTCAGAATCAGACCATGTGAAGCACGTTCGTGCAGTCCTTGAGAAACTATGCCAGCACAAGTTATATGCAAAATTGGAAAAAATTGTTTTTCATGCTACGGAAGTTGAATTCCTTGGATTTATCCTGACTCCAAAAGGAGTCCAAATGGACTCTCGAAAGGTGGACGCAATCCTCAAGTGGCCATCACCCAGTTCAGTTAAAGGGGTACAAAGCATGCTCGGATTTGCTAATTTCTACCGCAGATTCATTCCGGATTTCTCACATGTTGTACTCCCTATCACAGCACTTTTGCGAAAAAACAAACGCTTCTTGTGGACCGAAGAAGCTGAAAAGGCCTTCCAAGAGCTGAAAGCGAAATTCACGTCTGCACCTGTCTTAAAGCATCCACGCCCCGAACTTCCATACATAGTTGAAACTGATGCATCCAGTTTAGCCATGGGAGCTGTCCTGTCCCAGAAGGATCCTGAAACCGGTCAACTTCACCCAGTAGCATTTTGGTCCAGAAAGTTCTCGGCACCCGAGTTAAACTATGCGGTTACCGATAAAGAATTATTAGCCATCAAATCTGCCTTCAAGGCTTGGCGGCATTATCTTCTCGGTGCCAGGCATAACCATTACGGTAATCACCGATCACCGGAACTTGCAGTATTTAAAAACAGCCAAGGCCCAATCGTCGCGTCAACTTCGATGGGCATTGTTCTTTGTCGAGTTTGATTTCGTGATCACTTATCGACCAGGTTGTAAAAATGGCAAGGCAGATGCCTTATCCCGAATAGGGATGGGAGAAACATATGCGAACCCGGAATCGGTGCCTATAATTTCAGAACAAAGAATTCTTGGCATAACCACTCTACAGACACTAGAGGATATTCAAGTAAAGATCCAACAACTCTTTGATCCAACAGCCCTGCAGGACTGGATGAAGAAAGGCCCGGACTCCTCAGTCATCAATGACCTACTTATTATCAAGGGCGACTATTTCTACCACACAAGGAACTACAAGAACTAGTCATATCCAATTATCATGACACCCTGATGGAAGGACACCCAGGTATCGCAAAAACTGAAGCTAAAATTAAGAGACAATTCTGGTGTCCCACCTGGCGAAAAGATGTAAAGTCATTTGTAATGTCTTGTGGCATTTGCGCCCAAAACAAAAGTCAGAAGAAAAAACCAGCTGGCCTCTTACAACCTTTGGATATTCCACCTACACCATGGCACACCTTATCGTTAGACTTTATTACAGATCTACCTCCATGTAATGGATTTAAAACCATTCTAGTTATTGTGGATCTTTTTTCCAAGATGGCCCACTTTATTCCTCTAAAGGGATTACCTTCTGCTTCAATTCTGGCCAAGGAGTTCCTCGAAAACATTGTTCGAATACACGGATTTCCTTCCGTATTGGTCTCTGACCGAGGTAGTCAATTCATTTCACATTTTTGGAAGAAATGTTGTCAACTGGCGCAAATCGACGTGAGGTTATCAACCAGTCATCATCCCCAGACCGATGGTCAGACAGAGAGGACCAACCAGACCCTTTAACAGTACCTACGTTGCATGCTACACCAGACCGAAAGTAATTGGAAAGATATTTTATGGATTTCCGAGAATGCATACAATAACTCTGTACATTCAGGAACCGGACAAAGCCCCTTTTATACCATATATGGACATCACCCTCGAACCTCAGAACTAGATTCGCCTCAGCATTTAGAAATGCCTGCAGTTAGTCATTTGCATTCTACTATTACACAAGCCTTTAAAGAGGCAACAGAACATTTGAAACAAGCAAAAGAGAAATATAAGAAAACTGCTGATCAACATAGAAGTGAAACTCCACAATACCAGATTGGGGATCAAGTTTGGCTGGCTACAAAACACATACCTCTGAAGGGAAATCAGACTTTTAACCCTAGATATTTGGGACCTTACACTATTAAGGCCATTATCAACCCGGTAGCCGTCAAATTGGAATTACCCTCTAATATGCGCATTCATCCTGTCTTTCATGTTTCACTTTTAAAACCAGTTCAACCCGGAAAAAGATTTACCAAACCACCCGACCCCATCTTGATAGATGGAGAACCTGAATTCGAGGTAAAAAATATCCTGGACTCCAAGATGGTTAGTACAAACTTTTTTATTTAATCGATTGGAAGGGCTACGGACCACAAAAGAGGTCATGGGAACCTCGTGACCACGTCCATGCACCTCAGTTGGTGAAAAGATTCCATCGGAACTTCCCAGACAAACCAGGGCCCAGGGGAAGAACAACTTTAGGAGGGGCCTTGGGGGGGAGTGCTGTCATGATGCCTACCCCCAGGCATCCGGACCAAGCCCATCAGCCCCGAAGCAGGCATCTAGACATTTAATAAAACCTTAGCAGCCCCGGCTAGGGGCTATCTGGGTTCAGTCCTGGCGCCTTAGGCGCCTTAGGCGCCATGCTCATCGTAGGAATCAGTCCTGGCGCCTAAGGCGCCAGGCTCATAGTCATTACTTACCTCAGGCAGACCATGCTGCAAATGACTCCAATCCAACATGAAGCCTGAAATGGACTATTTTTCTACAGGGACTATTTTTTACTCGGGTGTGGTTCTAGGGACTTCTTACCTGGGACTACTTTTGAGGCTATTTAAACCACGCCCGACCAGCAACACACGCTTCGCGTTATTCTGCATCCAGCAGCGTAACACTCACCGTGCCTGCATCCTGCATCCAGTCTTCTGCCACGCCCGCCTCGAATCCAGAGCTCCTAAAACAAAGAGGAAAGAAAGGGACAAGGTTAGAAAACAAACTTATTTCTATTCCACACCTGATTCTGGATCCATCTTGTCTCCGAACCTGTAAAGAACATAATTTCTGCATGCGCCGCACCTCCAGCTGCAGCGCCGCGCCATACTCACCAGTCTTCGCAGCATCCTTCGGGTCGGCGCTGCCTCCATAATTTCTTCGCCGAACTTCGGCACCGAGGAGACAAAAGAAAACCACAAGGTGAGCCGAGGGAACCAATAAATACAATTCTTACCACCATAGACTTACCTGATTTACCACCGGAGGCATGCTTTTGTGACTCTCCATATTTTCACGTGTCGCATCTGTAAAGAGAGACAAAACAACACGTTTTCCTTGTGCAACATTTACTGGACAGCACCGGGTAATACAGACTCTTACCTGAGTGCCACCAGCTGCCACAAGAGCATCTTTTCACGAGCCAGCTGCAAGACAAGAAAGGAAGGGGGGAACAAGAGTGAACATCGGACATATTGAACTCTATGAACTTAATACTTACTGGTCCTCACCGGGAACCTCAGAGTCAATACTCTCCGGAACTCTCCCGAGACTTCAAACCAGTGAAGTAACTGGAATCGACGCACCCCTGCAAATCCACGCAGGATGGAGAGCTCATCTTTCAAGAATATAAAGTGAGATTGCTGTGAGGGCATTTCGGAGGTGATTAGTTGGGGAGGACTGTGGGGGTGTCATTACTTGAATCCACAAGTGGCTAAATCCATCTCTCCACTTGCAGGAGAATATTTCTACGGGTTAAGCAGACAAGATTAGGAGGGCAGATCCAGTCAGTCATCGCTGCACTACGCATCACGTGGGTGGAGACCGCAGCTGTCCGGGTCCGACTGACTCCCCTGTGGGAGCCAGGTGAGCGTAACATTATAATAGAAGAATGTGTGTTGATACTCATGGCTAGCAAACAACCGTTATAGCCACGGCTACAGAATCCAGCCAAAACACACAACATTCCATTGGCCTATTGATAGCTGTGAGTATAGATGTCCCAGATGTAGCCATGGTTATATGTGCATGTTTACATACTCAAAAACATATCTGTGCAGAGGTTTAAAAGTTCAAATGAAATCAGGCTACAGGTGAGGATATTTAATAGAAATTACATGTGACATGTACAATTCTGGGGTCTAACATTCACAAAATAATATGCTAATTGCACAGAGATTTCTGTTTCAATACATGCGTCTATCACAAAATTATAACAGCAACTACACAAGATAACTGGCTTGGTTGTACTTGCGGCTTTGGCCTTGGGCGTCCGATAGCCGCGGCTACCCAAATGTTGCTGCACCTCCAAAAAAGTACTTTGCAATCCAATAAATATTGAAGCGGCTAGAGGTCGGGAGGAGGAAAAATTATTGTATTTGAAATTTTAGACTACAAGATATACTGAGCAATAATTATAAAATAAAAGAATTATGCAAAATATGTGTCTTGAACCTCAATGATACTCGCGGCTATACACCCATTTCGAGGAAGAGAAAATTAAGTGTTTTTCAAGAAATATACTGTTCTGACAGAGGCAGTGCAGGAGGACATAATAAAGAAACAAGGAATATCTGTGAGGGTGTGGGTGGGTTACATATTAAAATGAAAATGATAAAAGTGCATAGAAGTTGGCAGAGTAGTTTATTGTATTTATATTTGTGCATAATTGCGGCTATGGAACCCTATGGAATAGGCTCACAGAACATGTACCAGGACCCAGAGACATTTATTCTATCGTTGGTTATGAAACATATTCCAGATGTGTCACTTTTCTCACACAAACTGTATGAAATGGAAAAACAATACTTATTCATCCTTTTAAACAGTCAGTGTTTTTAATGTCTATTTTAAAACTCATAGAGTGGCTCTTAAATTAACCGTTTGGGAACAGGATGGAGGGATGCGGGGCTTGGATGAAGAGAACAGTAGGTAAAGAACATGTAACAAAGAGATAAAAAACATATTTTTCCATTTATTGTTTATAACCTTTTTTTTAAAAAAAAAGAACAAAAAATGTCTTTGGTGGTTATGCTGGTGTTTCACAATAGCCACGTCCCATGCATCTAGAGTGGCACCTACCATGACAATCAAATTGTGGCACACAGTGCACATAACCATGCACATGCTAAAATATGAATGCCAACAGCATGCCACGGCCGTCAATGCCCCACTTGAGTAAGATGCAATATGCTCAACATGTGCGCCAGCACATGACATGAAATATGAAGTAACAGAAGAAGAGATTGATGCAACACTGGTGCCGGAACAATGTAAACTTTGACCTATGTGCTTGAACTTTGTGCTGCTCATCAGCTTGCCGGTAAGCATCATCAACATCCTTCCAATGAAAACATACTAAATGTTGTATTAGAACTGGTGTCCATAGGCTCTGTGAAGCTGCAGTAGATGGCCCCCGGTGCAACTCCTTATGAGAAGAAATGCATTACAGTTTCTCAAACTCCTTAAAATCCGGTGTTCTCTAACAAGAACATATACCCAGCTATCAGCCTTCCTCCTCATTGAGCACAACCTTTTACAGGGGGGTTATGGCTTTGGAAACCCAATGACATCATCATCATCAGCATAAACAATGACACGTTGGATGTCATCATTGCTCTCACTACTGTCTCGCAACATACTGAGATGATATCCAACAGGGGAGGAAAAACACAAAAAGGACTGTGTCACAAAAAAATAAAAATGTTTTAAAAAAATAATAATGAGACAGACAAACAACAAACAATAAGGGAAGGGACAAAAGTATAGTGTCAAGGGAGAACATAAATAGGTAGAGAAAATACATTTACTGACTTTTGACATTTCCAGGAGGTTCAGAATGAACTGTAACCAACCAAGATCTCAAAAGCAGTAAGGAAAAGTAAAAGGGATTCATTCCTAAAGGTATACAGGATTGCCACAGGTACGTCCAAACCCAATCAACAGTCGAAAATCGTAAACACAGTAACGCTCGGGAGTGAAAAAATGAATACCCACGGGTACAAAAAGAACCAATGGGATGTCAAGCGTCGTGACACGGGGGTTGCAGCCTTAATACAGCTCACAATCCAATTGGTCAACATTACACAAGTGGATATTCGCCAAAATGTGTGGGCCCAGCTGCATTAACACAGTGCGGGATCCATTTGGTCAACACTGCCCACGTGGCTTTTCGTCTTAGCGTTTGGACATAGCCTCATTAATGCAGCGTGCAATTGGTCGAGGCCACACATGCAGGTTTTTGTCATAGCATCTAGGCATATTGTAATTGTAATTATGTATTTGTAAAGTGCTTATACGCAAGTGCTTCAATGCGCTTCAAGGAGATAAGAGTGCAAGGGAGTACAGAGTCATTATTAGGCCTTGAAGTTTCTGAATGATTTAACAAAAATGACTAGCAAACTAGTCCTGACGGCATTACTACTAGTGCAAGTGCATGACATGTAGAAAGGTGAGACAGTGGGTGTGAGAAACCTGAAGGTGTCTCACCCGCTAGTCCCCAGAGATTTGTCATCCAGGTGGCCAGTGCATGGCCATTGATATTGGATCCATTTCCTGGCAGTGGACCAGTGGGGGAGGATCACCTGGTTGATTGGTCTTTGGGGAGTGGAAGTGTGACACCGATGGTTGAGATGCGGTATACCCTTCCCTGTAACACCTTCTCCCCATCTTACCCTGGAGGAAATTTAGCAGCTCTATTCCACTCCCTCTTTTCCCACACAAACACTTTCACGGTAACAGACAATGGACTAACACCAACAGACTAACACCAGTCCTGTTTACCTGACATGTCCCAATACATGGGTCATACAGAGTCCGGGACCGGGACTTGCAGCTGCCCTGCGAAGCAGCAGACGACAATGGTACACAGGGGCCTCCCGCATTGAAAACGCAAGTAGAGAGCCAAGCTGGCTACCATGGTAGTATACTTGACTCCAGAGATCAAAGAAGCCAATGGGTTCAGCACAGCAGGTGAGTCGGAGGAACCTGATGGCAGGCCGAACTGTGTTGAGCCCAAGGTTGCAAGTAGCAACATTTTGAATTCAAGAAATTTGCAAGAAACAGGCATTGTGTTTGCATTTGAACTTTAAAGAAAGTCCAGTTGAGGTCCAGGTGCAGAGGGGTCTGGCACCACGTAGGCGCTCATTCGAAAGTCTCTGACTGGGACCTTTTAGAAACCACAAGAACCAGAAAGCCCTAGAAAAGGGTGGCGTAACACATCAGAGTGTTCCTACAAGTGTTACGTTAAATCCCTCGTACAATTGAAAGTCTCTGACCCGTTGCCGATGGAAAGGGGCCAAGCCTATAGTACCCATGAACAGTGTGTTGACAAAGGTGAACCCAACAGAGGGATGTTCACAGTGAACTGTTTAAAACACCATTAAGATTTGTGAATGCCAGAAGTAAAATTGAGTTGACAAAAGTTGATGGAGAGAGGCAAACATTTCATAAGGCTCTGAGCTTGGAAGAGGAGGATTCAGGGGTGAAAACCCATCACTCACTGACATGCGAATGCAACAGAGGAATCTTTGTGAATTGTGGCAAGTGTGAACCGGACAGGGTTGCTGAAAGAAAGCTAGGGGAAGGGAACCCCACTTTCCAATAAGGTTGTGAACTGTGAACTGTGAACTGTGAATTGTTATATGATTCGATATGATATATGATATGATATGATATGGCATTTATAACGTGCCTATACACAAGTGTTTGAAGGAGTGGCAAGGTGTGGCAAGTGTGAACCCGACAGTGGGATGCCGAGAGAAAGCCAGGAGAAGGAAAACCTCATTTTCTGATGAAAATGAGCAATGCATGAACTGTGTTAAAATACTTGAACGGTGTTAAAGAAAGGCCATAGTGAACTCGACAGAGGGAGGCCCAAATTACAAGAAGGATCCAAACCCAAGAGAGTAATTGCCCAAGGTGTAAGATCACTGAGAGATCTTTTTATTTGTTTGTCATTGTGAAACATCACAGGCCTTCTAAGGCAAGGTGACTTTCAGAAGAAGGAGACTTAGCCTCTGAAGCTTTCTGATATCATGGAACTGAACTGCGAACCTCATGCTGACGAGGCCAAGGAGTGTGCTGTGCTTGAGAGTCCCACATTGTCCCGTGTTTCAAACATGGGGAAGGGAGACTTAGCCATGCCATCCTGACTTTTCATTTTGTGAACACTTCTTTCTTTTCTGGTAAACATTATCCCACATTCTTTTTTGTAATTTATCAGTAATGAATTGATAATAGGTTTTATTTTAGTATAGGCCCTTTTTATTTGACAAGACGCCACTAGGACTGTCTTATTATTATTTGATGGTCGTTGCTTGCTCCCATCTTTTATTTAGGTTTAGATTAGGCATTTATCTCACCCATTATAACGTTCAATAAACACCTTTGAACTGTGATCACTTGTGTCTGTCTTTACCCGTAGCCATCATGAGTTCCATACAGGGGGAGGAGAGGGGGAAGAACAAACATACAATACATAAACTACCATACTACGCCAATGACATTTCAGATAGTGCAAGTGCATGAAAACGAGTGAGGTGATAAGTGGGGAGGAGAAGGAGAAGAACATACAGAAACAAAAAACTACCATACTAGGCATGGTGAACTGGGCCTAGTGAATTCTAGGTAATGTTAGTGCATAGACAGGAAGTGGAAGGGAGGTGGATGGGCATAAGGGCACCCAGTCCAGCAGGGCCCTGGGTTAAGTGCAGAGAGGTTACCCTTCTCATGGACTGAATTCCAGAAGTGCAGTAATGGTGAGCAGAGTGCAGGGTCCTTTAGGTAAATGCAGGGACTGGCGGGGTGCCTGCAATCTGTGTGGCTCTGGGGGGGGCACCAGGCGACCAGTCACCAATATGGAGCGGAGTTAGGGGAGAGATGGAGGAAGGAAGTAGGCAACAATAGAGAGGAGGTTAGCAAGGGAGAGGAAAAGAGGAAAAGAAGAGGAAGGTCTTGAGGAGTTTCCGGAACTTAAGGAGATCAGACTCAAGACGGAGAGAGGCAGGGAGGTTGTTACTGAGAGAATTATCTGCAAAGGATAAAGATCTACCCCCAAATCTCTCTTTGGGAAAATGGCTCACTGGCAGAGAGTTGGAAGAGGATGAGTACAGGGCTCTTGAAGGAGAGTATTTAGGGAGAGGGAGTTGTAGATAGTGCAGGCCCTGGTCCCAGAAAGCCTTGTGGACTATGCAGAGGTGTCATGAATCTGATCCTTGCAGCCATAGCTAGCGGAGAGAAAATACCCAAGTTCCACCTGGGAAGGATGGACAGAGGGAAAAGAGGCAAGACAAGCCAGGCATGTGGGATCCGATTGGTCGATGCCACACATGCGCATATTCGTCATAGCATCTGGACGCAGCTGCATTAATGCAGACCGTGATCTGATTGGTCGACGCCGCACATGCGGATATTCATCATAGCATTTGGGAGTAGCCATGTTAACACATTGTGCAATCCAATTGGTCAATGCCACAAGTGCAGATAACGTCTGGGCACAGCCGTGTAAACACAGCATGCAATCTAATTGGCTTTCAGCGATGATGAGGCTATTCATCATGGACACAGTTACGAAACTCAGTTCCTGTTTGACCTAAGGGCATAACAGCTCAAACTCACTTAGCTATTGTTTCCTCATTGCTTTTTTTGCCTCTTGTATGATGGAGTTGGATCTGAGACTTTGAGAATCTCCTAAAAGTAGAAAACACATGTTCCAAACCTTTTTTCTCCTCCCTTTTTGCGGTTGCCAGTCAAAGGATCGAAAAAAAGGGTCGAATGGTCAAAGGATCGACTCAAAAGTCCCGAAAACAAAAAGATCGAATTACTTTTTTTTTTTTAACATTTATTTTTGGGGGGGGGGTGGGGACCAATAAAAAAATATATACTTTAAAAAAAAAATCGATCCTTTTGTTTTCGGTACTTTTGTGTCGATCCTTTGACCATTCGACCCTTTGACAGTCGATGCTTTAACTGGACAGCCTTTTTTCTGTACCACTTTGCTTTGTCCTTTCATTTGCATTGTGTGCATATTCTTGATTTTTTTTACTTTTTCAGTGGCATAGTCCTTGTTGTGTTGACTTTTATTTTACAGTTCTTCAATTTTACTCACCATTCTGACATTTCCTAATGTCTGGAACAAGTAGTGATAAGGATGTTGTTTGGGTCTACACAGCATCGCCACTGAGAAAGAAGCTCTGCACGATGAAAGCAGTTGCAGAAAGCTGGCAATGCTTCCTTGTAAATGAGAACCACTCTAAAAAGGAAATAGAGGAAGTGGAATTCACTTTTCGTTGGAAAACAATGAGGAGACATCCTTCAACTGTACAATCACAGAACCTTGGGACATCCACACTGATCCAGCACTTGGTTTGTGTCCAATGAGACAAAGCGGCGCACATGCAGCATATTTTATTTTATTTTTTAATTTTTTTAAATTTTTTTATTGTGTCTTAGCCAAAGACACGAATCTTGACTCTTTACTCACACCATGATAGAAAAGGTAAAAAATGAACATTTTTAAATACAATTTAAAACAGTACTAACTGCATTACATCATAACAAAGAAAACGAAAAAAAGCTACACAGCATACATGATCTTATATCTTTAAAACAACAGAAACAGAAAAACGAAAATGTCAGTAGAACAGAGAACAAATGTTATAAAGGTTCGGAGAGTAGGAAGGATTCAGAGGCATCTAGAAACAAAGGTAAAGCACCTGGAATAATGTGAACAGAAGAACAGAATGAAGGGCCCTGGTGAGGAATAGAGAATTTTAAGCATATCATATTTCACAGTTTGACCTAGCTTTCCTTCCTGTCAAACCCAAATCTTTAAGAAGCTTCACCACTTCAGTTGTGAGAACATGTTCGTGACCTGAGAGCATTCTTTGGTAGAATGTGTTAGAGGCAAAAGACCAAACATTATGGATAAATCTTTGCAGTATTTGGACTCTTAGATCCCAAGTCCCTGAACATTCTAATAGAAGATGTTTAATCGAGTGCCTTTCAGCACCTTCACACTTTTCACATATGTCCGTAGGAAAGAGTGATTTATCTCTTATATGCACCATTTCTAAAGTGGGTAATATATTTAGTCTAAGTCTAAGGAAATACATTTGGAAACACATTGCTGGGGATTTCTTTAGATATGAAGGTAGAAAGGATTTTGGTTTATCTGTTTATCTAAAGTGAGTGAGGATGATATTTTGGCCAATCTCATCCTATATATTGTCCGTGTATAATCCACTTTCTTCATGGTTTCCTTAGTTTTTAGAGAATTTTGGATCAATGTTTCGATCATACTGTCCGATTGTGTTAATATTTCAATGCATTTGATCTTTAATTTATTCAGGAATGCATTATCTGTTTTTTCCATCATCACTGCAACATCTTCGTAGAGAGAGGATAGGGGGGATCGAGGATCAATCTCTAAGCCGAAACCCATTTCCATTCCAACCAGGCTAAAAGACAGGTAAGGCCCAGCTCATATCTTATACAGACAATTGGGGCAGAGGTTGGGAGGCCCAAAGTTCTTTTCCAAAGCTTTGCCTCGACGTTGTCCCTGTTGATATCAAAGACTTGGGGATTTGAATATAGGCCAAATAGAAGTATAGGGACAATTCTTCCTACATATTATTTTACTACGGGGAGAGTTGAGAATTTGCAGTATTTAGTGTATATTTTCTTCATTTGCGACCCCATACTTAGGACTTTTAAATTTAACGCTAAAAGGAGCTGGGATTTGGTCAGGAATGCTTTGATCTTTGTTCCCAGATAGGTTACCTCATTAGTGACTGTAATTAATTGATTATCCATAGTACAGGTAAATGGTTTCATAGTCCTAAGTGGATGCTTAAATATAACAATTTTGGATTTGTTAGGATTTATCTTTAAGTCATTAGATGTTGCATATTCCACTAGGGCTTTCAATGATCACTGTAATCCGGCATACATTCAAAGTACATGTAACTGTATCAGTCTTATGCTACCTCACAGCTTCCACATCCACCTCAAATGCTGCTGGACCTTTCTCTGTTACACCCGCAGATTCAAGTCAACCGCAACCCAACCACTTCCCATACTACCCAAACCGAACCTACAACAGTTCAAAATCATGTGCTGCATTTCCACAACGGGATTCTGGTGGGAAATGCCACCCCAGAAGGATGGGTATCAGGCATTTCCCAACACCAGTCCAATTGCCATCCCTAGAATTCTTTTGTTTTTAATTGGCAATTTCCCCACCCCATTTTTTGAGAAAAAAATAAAAATATAAAAACACATTAAAAATATGTTACCCTTTTTTACCACTTTGTTTCATGTTCCTTCGCAATGTTCTCTCCTTCCAAGTTCTGCCCTTCCACCTTCCACCCCCGAAAAATGTCCCTTTTAGGGACCCTCTAAATTGCAAAAATAGACCAAAAAAACACAAATTCTATAAATGGATCAAAAGCATTTTGAGATCCACTTTATGCAGTTTGTGTTAGAAAAAAGAATATTTAGCATATTTCTTTTCACAATAACAGTGGCTATACCCGTGGGTATAGATGTGATTATCAACCAATAACTTTGTGTCTAAATCATTACTCCCTTAACCTCATAGTCCCAAATTTCACATACAGTCCTTTTTACATCTCCAAACAGCTACCTTGCAGTTATTTCAGCGTGTACACATCTCTAAGTATTTCCAACTTTTAAAACGTTTTGTATAGCTGTGGCTACAACAACGCATTGTCTGAAGCCGTGGCTGCATCTGATTTATAGCCCTGGTTATATACAATTCTTAAAAAATAATTGTGCAGCTGTTCATCCACTTTCACTACCTTTATCATTCTGCCTTAACCCTCCCCACACCCAAAATAACCCTTTCTCTCCCCTTGCAATGCCCCCTATCCTTCCTCGGTAACAATGGTATATTATTTTGTGCCATACCAACTGTATATTTAAAAAAAACGTGCAGCCGACGGTGCTCACTATATATTTTCTAACAAAAACAGACCACTAGCCATAGCCTTCACCTGTGCCCAGTATATATATTTTTTAAAAGTCGCCACCCACTGCCATGGCCTACGCCCCCTATCGTCCCTCTATAACAACTGTACATTTCCTTTGGCTATACCCATTGTATATTTTAAAACACAAACAGGCTACTACCCTTAGCCCTTAGCCATGGCCAGTGGCCGCGGCAATCATGCCTACTATATATTTTTCAGCGCCACTGTCCATGGCCTTTGGCCGTGCCCTTTGTACATTTCAAAACACTAACTGGCCACTAACCATGGTCTTTGGCCATGGCCACACTCTTATTTTTTTTAACACTACGGCGGAAGTGGGCGAAAGTGAGCAGTCTTGCAGCTTGCAGGAAGTGCTGTGGAATTTCCATTGCTTTTGTCTGCACTGTTTGGTGTTTGTTGTGCATCTTTACTTGCCTGGATTAATGCAAAATGGCTAGCCCAGCGCAGAGCGCATGTGGAAGTGGGCGAAAGTGAGCAGTCTTGCAGCTTGCAGGAAGTGCTGTGGAATTTCCATTGCTTTTGTCTGCCCTGTTTGGTGTTTGACATGCAACTATACTTGCCTGGATTAATGCAAAATGCTGGCCCAGCGCAGGGCGTGCGCGCAATTGGGTGAAAGTGAACAGTCTTGCAGCTTACAAGAAGTGCTGTGGAATTTCCATTGCTTTTGTCTGCCCTGTTTGGTGTTCAGTGTGCAAGTATACTTGCCTGGATGAATACAAATACGGCTGGCCCATCGGGGAGCAGGCATGGAAGTCGATGAAAGTGAGCAGTCTTGCAGCTTGCAGGAAGTGCTGTGGAATTTCCATTGTTTTTGTCTGCCCTGTTTGGTGTTCAGTGTGCAAGTATACTTGCCTGGATGAATACAAATACGGCTGGCCCATCGGGGAGCAGGCATGGAAGTCGATGAAAGTGAGCAGTCTTGCAGCTTGCAGGAAGTGCTGTGGAATTTCTATTGCTTTTCTCTGCCCTGCTTGGTGTTTGACATGCAACTACACTTGCCTGGATTAATAGAGAACAGCTGTCCCAGCACACAGAAGTGGGCAAAAGAGAGCAGTCTTGAAGTCCTAAGGGCAGCTGCAGCGCTCCAGGAATGTTTGCGTTCTTCCAGCTTGAGTAGAGAGCAGTCATCGCAACATGCTGAAGAACAGCTCCAGAAAGAACGCTGAAGACCAGTTGAGGTAATGGAGAGACATTGACTTGGGGGTTGGTACTGTGAAATTGTCGATCTGACGGGCAGGTGGTTGGCTCTATTGTGTCACTACAGTGTGTTGTGAACGGTCGCCCAGAGCATAGTGGAAAGACTAACTACAATCTTGCTGAGCGAAAAACAACGTCCTATGAGCTATAAATACATTCACTGTAAGCTGTTTTGTTGTGCTGTGTTTGGATTCATCACGCCAAAATACAAGATTGGAGTTGTAAGATTATATTTGAGTGTTAGAGTGGGAATTGTGTCGTTCGTAGATTTGTTTATTTTTGCCTCTCATTTCGCTTAATTGCTTTGTATTAAGGCTGATCTATTTGGGCTGATGTATTTGGTGTGATCTATTTTCTTTCTTTTTCCAGCGTAATTGGTGATCTTATAAATAGCTATGCCATCGATTAGTAAAAATACCAATTTAGGAGCACAACAAAAACTGCTTGTAGACAATCAAGCGGCAAAGAGAAGATAAAAAATAAAAAGCAGGTGGGTTTTTACAGGTGGAACCTGGTTCTTTGTTGATCAGTCTCTTCGTTGTGCAGACCGATAAGGTTTATGGTGGGGTTGGTTGGTTTCAGTTTGTTCTGGGTGTTAAATTGTGTAGGTACCCGTCCGTTGTTCCAGTCTTTGGTGATGTAGGGCATGTAGGGGGTGATGGATTCCAACTTGTCCCTTATTCTGGTTGGAGTATTGTTCATAGTTAAGATCGGGTTGGGATGGTTTAGTAGTTGTGTTCTGTTCGGTGTCCTGGTGGGGTCTATATTTGTGGCGCTTGTCGACTGCCAATTTTTTCTGTTAGCCCACTTCATAGATCATGCATTACATTTCTTAGGATTGCCGCAAAATATTGTTTTGTGACTCATTAGGATTCTCCCTGGACTTCTCACACAACTTTAATCAGTGCTCCTATCCATGGGCTTTCAAAATAATGACTACCATTTTATTTGGTATTAGCAATACTTGATTTCTATAGGTCACAACCAGTGGCAGATTTCTCACTGAAGCACTGGCACCATTAACAACAGTATCACTGGGATGTCAGACGGTGGAAACGGTAAGGCGAGTTTACTGGTAACCCACCTGTAGCAGCGACAGGTAACCGGCAACCTCATAATGAGGACCATGTTATGTTATGTTATGCTATGTTGATTTATACTGCGCACCGCTACTACCCAAAAGCAGTCTCCAGGCACTTATAATGCAGGGATCTCCCAAAGCACTTTATTTTGATTCATAGACACAAATATGCTTTCCAGGAAAGGTATTCCACAATTTCGATAAATGTGAATGTGAACTTCATCGTTGATAGTGAAACCAAGAATGTATTAACTAGACATTGAGTATTTTACATACATTGACATATATGCCTATTTTTTAAAAGTTTGCTGAACATACAACCACATAAATAAATATTATTCATATTATTATTTTATTATTATTATTATTATTATTATTATTATTATTATTATTATTATTATTATTAGTAGTAGTAGTAGTAATATTATCAATAGTAATAATGAGCATGTTCATTACCATATATATTATTATCATTACCATTCATATTATTATTTGTATTATTATTAATATTATAATAATGTACCATACCTTTTAAAATAAATAGGTACATGTGTCCGCGTTACTAAAATGTATCTAAAATGCACAATGGGCGGTAACCCGTCTGAGTTAATGGTGGGTTGCCACCGTCCTCGTAACACCGTATCTGCTGCCTGATACCCCAGTGCCACCGGGACATTGCAAGTCCCGGCAGCCCGGGATAGCAGGCGGCAGATCAGACTCCATGCGAATGGGTTCACGGTAGCACTGTTGTTACCGGTGCCTGTGCTTGCGTGAAAACTCTGCTGTCTGTGGTTGTCACGCACAGCAGGTCAGACCTGCTGGGTTCAACGGCCACAGAAGCCATATTTGGAGGGTTCTATGTCAGATCATCGACAGCCATTTTTACGCCAGGTGTTTTTACGAATGCATTTTGCTGAAAAAGTCATTGAAATATAGTACTTTATATTTCTGGGG
Source organism: Ambystoma mexicanum (assembly GCF_040938575.1). NCBI lineage: Eukaryota > Metazoa > Chordata > Amphibia > Caudata > Ambystomatidae > Ambystoma > Ambystoma mexicanum. The sequence continues at coordinate 1,061,567,111 of NC_090933.1, read as the reverse complement.
ATGTTCCCCTGCCAAACACCCCTGCCCCCACCAATTTCACGACATCCCCAAACACTTATCTGCCCTTTCCCACTCCCAGCCCCAAATTTCAATTATTCTATTCGACAAACTGTTTTCGGAAAAACACCAGACGAAAAAACAACTGTCACTGAAACAACATTGTACCAATTGGCGAGTGGTGGCCCGGAAAGGGTGCCGGTACGGTGTGACCAGCACCCTTATTTCCCGACCGCCACACATGGAATGAGGCCCAATGTCTAGTTTTTCAATTACATACATTGTATTGCCTTTATTGTGATATCTACTCATTAGCAAATTGCATTTTGATGTCTCTTCCCTGCTGCCAATGCTGATATATTTGAACCTGGTAGGATGTACTGTGATTGCTTTACCTTGTTGTTAGTGCTCAAGTATTTATTCCATCTAGTGTAATTTATGTCACTTGGTAAGGAGCACTATGATATTGTGCTCGCTGTCATCTGCATTGCATCCTGCTAATCGTTTTTGTCTCCCACCATAATTTACATCATAATTTAGCTCACCACCAATAAGCACACAGCATGCAAACACTGATGGGAATCTTCAACCAAATCCATCCTTGAGATAAATACACTAACCCACAGACCACCTCTCCGGACCATAACACTCATATGCCCCATTTCCGAAATCGACAACATACACATCAACTTGAGAGGAAATGCAGGCTAAAAAACCCACAACAGCTCTTACATAACACACAAAGCCCATTTTCTTCTGACACACATACATCAACAAAACAGCAGCATCATTTTTCCTGCTACTGTTTATCATACTTACTCCACGCAATCCTTGTCCAAAATCAAGAGGCAATGAAAATGGAAGTGGTTCTGCTATGTGAAGCACAATCACATAAGATAACATAACAGCCCACTGGGCCTTTGTCCCCATGGTTTATCATGTTACCAGAACCTCACGTGATCATAGCATGTCAGAGAAAGCAACTATGAACAGTTGTAAAGGTGAGAATAAATGGGAGGAGTATCACAGTGCAAAGTGCAATACTTTTTCTTGTGGATGACACAAGTGTGCAAGCATCGCCATATATACATATGAGTTATTAACTTGACTTTGATGGCATTACAGAGGCATTTATTCTGCACATGGTGTATGATAGAAGTACCAGTATGAGAAAGGCTATACCAGGACATGGTGGTTCTTCTAGGAATATGAACCATTATTTGGCTTTAATGTCAATACTAATACATTAGAGATCACACTTATAATACAATTGCAGCAAATGGATATGTCATGTAAATTTGTGTTGATTGAATGTGAGGCAAGATGAGAAACCTGAAATGTTGTGCAGTGTTGCCCAAAATAACCTATGTTCTGTGTGCTGATATATTTTAGGTGAGTGGTGGTGAGGTCATTTGGGGAGTCTGTGTCCAGAAGCGAGTCCAAGTTATAGTTATTCATTGTTGTTTGTTAATAAGATTGTTCACTTGGTACTTGTACCCCATGTGGGGCACTCTGGAAGTCCTTTCAACAAAGAACAAGCAACACCAGAGATGGGGATAAACAACTGCATCTGGGCCCGTCTGGCTGGGGTCAGGACTCATCATAAAGTGGTATTCCACTCTGTGTCCTTTCTTGCAGCAACGCCTCATGTACACAAGGAGATGGGAGGCTGATTCTAATCCACTCTGTGATCAAGCACTAAACATTCAGGAATAACATATTACCCTGGTGAAATCAGAACATGGATGCCTAGTGTCAATCTGCTAAATAACTGGCTCACATGTCTAATCTCAAATGTTCTAAGGCCAAGGTCTTTCGGTATTGTATGATGTTATCATAGATAACTAAAGACATCACAAGTAGCGGAGGGATCATATTGCACACCAATCCCGAAGACAAGCCTATTCTTGCAGACAAGCCAGGGTTGGAGACTGAGATGAGCTGTAGTGTTGCACCTTGGAGTGAAGGAAAAACAGTACAATAATATTTGTTGTAAGCACGACCATTGTCAAAGCCATGCTTCTAAGCTAATATTAGCTTTGTCAGTTATGGATTCTTTTTTAATTATTTTTTCTTTAATGTGATAGTTTTAACAAAAACTTTTTCATTATGTTACATGTCACTTTCTCCGATATTAACATCAAGATAAAGAAAGAAAAAGAAAATGAAGCGAATGAAGGGCGTAAAATGCAATAAAAATTCTTCATAGATTCTAATGTAGACATTTGCATATTTCCTCAATCAGAGTTTCTCTGGTTGCATCCCAATTATCTTTAACCAAAATTGTGTTACACTGAAGGTCAGTTGTTTGTCCTCTCCCTACAAAAGTTTTGACCATCTCTCCTCAGAGGTTAGTTCTAAGCTTGTTATGGGTAGCATTGTAGCATATTGTTCTCTTTCTTCATTCAGAGCACTGCATTTCATGATGATGTGATATAGGGATTCAATCACATCATTCTGGTTAAAAAAATCGACATTGTCTGTCATTTCCTGCAATCTGTTTTCTTTGGCGAAGATTTCCTTTGTTGGGAGCATATTCAGTCTCAATCTTAGGAACAGGTCTCTCGTTTTATGGCAAGGAAAAGAGCCAAATATGCTAGTATCTGATTTAAAGCTCTCTCCTTTTATTGTCAGTTTCAATGTGTCTATCCAATTGTCAGTTGCAATGTGTCTATCCAATCTAGTCGTTGGAGTTTCCATTTAGTTATATGTGATCTCATCTTTAGGCTTTCCAAATTTGAGTCAAGTTTATTTATCTTACCAAGACAGGCTTCTTTCCATTTGTCTAAAATTGCAGCATAAGATGATTTGTTTTTTGTTCTTAATAATTCAAATGGAGGGTTTGCTTCCTCGAATAACGTTTTCCTGTATAAATCCAGTGATTTCCAAATCCTAATCGATTTTAATGATTGAGTAGCTACCTCGAAACGTATCCTGTTTATTTGAAAGGACTTTGGGAGATGGAGTATTCTTCTCCAGAAAATGGTCTCCAATTGATCCCAAATGTTCCAATGCAGATTTAGGAATGTTTCACTGCCATATGTGAAAACTGCTACAACTTTTTGTCTGTAATATGTTATTAGGGGTTTTAACGAGAACGTCCCATATTTCTTGTGCAATAATAGTCCTTGGGCCTCATTACGGGGTTGGCGGTAGTCATGGCGCTATTAGCTATTAGCTATTAGCGTCATGACTACCTCCAATACCGGTACCGAGTCCGCCCTCGTTCAATTGGGACTTACTAGTCTATTCCGACCTTTGCGGGACCGGTAAGTCCCCATTGAAAAAGCCATTCCCCATTCCCATTTCAGCCCCCATAGGGCTCAATGGGAAGGCGCTAACAACGGTACCGCAAATTGCCGTACCGTTATTAGCTTTGAAGTCCCTCAACAGGCCCCATCCATAACGCCTGGTAAAACCAGGCGTTAAGGAAGGGACCCGCTAAGGGACCTCGGAATAGGGCGCAAAGGGGTTACCGGCACCCATGTCCTTAACGGTGCCCGGTATCCCTTTGCGCCCACCTCGTAATGAGGCCCCTTGTCTTGCTAAGGACTCCACTTTAGATCTTAAATGGTCATGTCATTCTTTTCCTGTGATCCCTTGGGACAGCCATATGCCCAAGTCTTTTATTTTATTGACCACTTCCAATTTTCTATTGTGTAGATACAACTTAAGACCTTTTTGGTTTTTTCCCAGTTGGCATCCTAAACACATTGCTTGTGTCTTTTGGATGTTCACCGTAAGATCATTTCCCTCTATGTAGCTTTCAAATGCGACCAGTCTCTTCTGTAGGCCCACTTGAGTGTTATCTAGAAGAACTAGATCATCCACATATAGGAAGTAGGGTACTGGAGTTCCATTGGTTCTTATAAATGTAGGTACAGATCATGTATATTCGCATTACATTCCTATCTTCCCCTAACATCCCCCTATTTGTATCATCTACAATGGAACAAAGCAAAATATAAAATATCAGGCCCCAACATTTTGTTTATGCCATCACGCACACTAAAGCTGTTATGCAATGCATTACAACCAATAATATACATACTACCTTAAAGATACCCAGGAAATTAAAATAATGTGAGAGGTTCTGTAAAACAGGCCCTAGGGTCTATACGATGCATCATACGTTTCTTGCCATATAACATGAGCCTCTTTCAAAATTGCATGTGCCTTCAATTTAAGAGGGTCCCTCAGCTTCATCTCTGCTGTTACTGCTAGTACTGCTTGTGCATTGGCAGACATACATTCACATTTACGGGCTGTTCTTACTGAATGATGTTGGGATCAAGTTCACATCAAAAGATAATATCACATGACTCCCTAATATCAATACTGAGGGATTCCAGAGTTTAATCACTGATCAATCTTCCAAAACAATAATGATCTATTGGCAGAATGATACTCTGTGATATGTGCTATATTCCTTATATGCATCACTGCAAGTGGTGGGCTTGGGTGTAGGAAGTGTATTTATTAGTCATTATGTCCCTTTCTCTTGTTCACAAGAACATAACCGTAGTCCACCACTCTTCTTACTACAGGATCCTGCCAGCAATCTATTCTCTGGCATCTTTACATAGTGAGTCGGCATGTGGGTGGAATCTCCAAATTGTCATTTTATTGCCATTCACTATCTTCCACAAATCGAGGCTCAGCCATCATCATAATCATCAGGAGAAACAGTACATGACACATAGGGCCTCATTACAAGCTTGCCTGTCCGGAAATAGCGGTGCCAGTTTATCCGTACTGGCACCCCATTCCGGACCGGTGTATTCAGAGTTGCGACACTGGCAAGGGACCCACTGCGTCCGGCAACACCATTGCCGGTATCTCGGGAGACACGAGGCAGCTGTGCCTGTGATACCGGCATACCATAAGTGAGTGCACATTTAGTGGTGCATGGAAACGCAACCACCGGCATTGACATGCCAGTAACAACATGAAAATGATGCCGGAAATACTGGTATCACGGACCAGGCATTAAGTGGATACTTGTGTGTAGAAACATGCCACATGTGCTCATAATCAGCACAGGTGGACACAATGGCCTGTTCCACAGCACAAAAGGGCCACTCCCACACACCACGCCCCTTCCAGAACCACAATGCTACCATTAGCAGTAGCAGTACTGGAGCTGGAGGACATGCCTGCAGAGCTACTGAATGAAGAGGCAGTGAGGTGGAGGATGCAGCAGAGGCGCTCGAGGATAAGGAGGGCCATCATGGCCCAGCAAATCCACAATGCGCAGCAGATAGTACCCCGCCGGCAGCCACCAATCCCTTGCCAAAGGGCCACCGCATTCAACCTCACCCCTGCTCATATCCACACCCTGTACCAGCTAGACAGGGACACCATCACCACCATTGTTGACCTCATACCTGATGACCTGGTCAGCATCATTAATATCTGGACAGCCATCCCCCCCTTGCTGAGGCTAATGTATGTGCTACACTTTATTGCCACAGGCACATACCAGCACACAGTGGGCCAGCTGCATGGTATCTCCCAACCATGTTTCTCCCGTGTGCTGTCCCAGGTGCTTTATGCACTCCTGTCCCACGCACGGGACCACATCAGCTTACCACAGACTGCTGAGGAGTGGAAAGCCACAAAAATACCATTCCATGAACTTGCAGGCATGCCTAATGTAATTGGAGCAGTGGACTGAACACATGTGGAGCTGGTGGTCAGGCATGCTGTGGGGTAGTGTACCGCAACAGGAAGCTGTACCATTCCCTCAACATACAGATGGTGTGTGATGCCCACCCCCTCATCACACATTGCTGTGCAAGATTCCCTGGCTCTACACATGAATCTATGGTTCTGCGGAACTCCACGTTGCTCTGGTACATGGCACAACACACTGGACATCATACCTGGCTGCTGGGTGAGTCTAACTACAAGGTCATGTGGAGTGTTGAATTGGGGGGGCAGTGAAGAGCATAGCATACCTGGCTGCTGGGTGAGTCTAACAACAAGGCCATGTGGAGTGTTGAATTAGGGGTTTAAGGGGTGGGGCAGTGAAGAGCATGGCATACCTGGTTGCTGAGTGAGCCTCACTACAAGGCCATGTGGAGAGTTCAAAAAATGGCCCAGTATGAAACCCATGACCAGTGGATGTGCACACTGCATGCATCAATCCATCATAACTCCTAATGCAAATACCTGATACAATTACCAACATCACTGTGAAGGTGACCAGAGTCATGATAGGTAATTGAAAGGCAAAGGTAGATGAGGAATAAGAGCAAGGAACACCATTACCCACAATTGTAACAATAATAAACCACCCACATTCAAGGGGACATGACCCTACGCTGCGTTGTGAGGGCATGAAATGTGCAAGTGTGTAGGTGCAACTGAAGGTGCAAAACAGTTGTAGCATGCCAGAGTGCAATGCCTTGACTGCCGTGTCTCCATGTATGTAAAATAAAATAACTGTGAATACATAACTACATCTATGTGGTTCAGCAATGAACCAAAACCACATGTACCAGAATGTACCACACCATATTGACAAAGATAGGGAAATACACAGTCACTGAAATACACAACATATGATGCCCAGCCAAAGAATCCAGAAGCTGCCACTCCTGTAAAACCTGTGGATGCACACACATTTAACAGGTACACTGCCTGTTAGTACCCGTGTCATGTCTTCCAAATGTAACACCTTTAAATGTAATGCTCCCAGACAAAAACGTCTGAATTGGGAATATACTTCTCTACCACTGCTATTTGATCTCAATGTGGCATTGCCACCCGATCCACCGTTTCACACCCCAAAGCCCCCCCCCAAGCAAATATGTAACCCTTCCCCCCACACACACATATTCCATCAATATGTCCTTCGTCATATGGGTAACGATTTCAAAGCATGTCTATATAAAGGATTTGTAATAAAGACTGCACATCAGTAATACCACTACATCACAAATGCATACCATTCAAATGCCAAACATACCATTGTAGCAGGACATATAGTTCATTATCATGTGACACATCAATGACATTTACATCCATTTGTGTCAGTTGCTGGGAAAATTGTTAGAGGTAATCTTGTCTTTGAATGGTCCATGTCAATGCAACTGCACAAGACACACCCCAGATGCATCCTGAAAATAATCCCTTCTGGTACACGGAAAAGAACTGATGTAATTTAAGCTCTATTCTGCCTGTGCATGCTAGTCTTCTCAATGGAACACTATACAGCATGTGCCGACATGGAATGACCAGGAAATGTACATGTACCCTTTATGTTGATCCCGTGCAGGTGACGCTGGGTATCCCCTAATGCCATGGCTAATGACCCACGTCAGGCAGCCCCACAACAGGCATGAACAGGCGTACAACCGTGCCCATGTATGCACTTGCTGCACCCTTGAGCAGACTTTCGGCCTGTTATAGGCCAGGTTCTGATGCCTCAGCAAATCTGGAGAGCCCTCATGTATAGCCCTGAGAAGGTGTGTCCCCCTGGCTCCTGACATGGACATGCTACCACCAGAGGCTGAGGACGAGACTGAGGAGAAGGAGGAATATGGCCAGCCCTGCGACAGCAATGATGGACGTGCCACACATGCAAACCTTATACAGCACTACTTTTGAGCACCTGCTACACACAAGGCAATGGACATTGAGAACACTGGGGACTGGACACTGTACAAGAATAAATGCACTCACACCGAAAGATCAATGTCCACTCATGTTTTTGTTATGAACACCATATATATTGGGAGAAAATGTACTATTTACATTTGTGATTGCCCTTGACTACCTCTACAATCCCACCCAACTATCCCAACCCACACCCCCTCCCCAGCTATCCCTCCCCACAGGCCCTCCCCAACTATCCCTCCCCAGACCCCCTCCCCAACTATTCCTCCCCACACACAACAAGTCTGTCCTATTTTCATTCATGTTTATGTGGAGGGGTGTGCACTTCTGCAGGGCGAGTCAGCTGCAGTGACCTACACCTTGGGCTGCTTTGTTGTGAGCTCGTAGGAGTGTTGCTTGATGATGGTGCCAGTGGAAAGGGTATGTGCCATTGTTCTGCAAGTGTCTGCACTAACACGGCAATGTACTCCACCAGGGTTGAGATCAACCCATTCTCCTCCCTCATCCACCATGCCAAATGGTATATTCCTTGTGTGGCTCGGCCCAGCATCCGTGCGGTCCTCCTGAAGGTGTCCTGTAGTGTCTCCCGCATGAGCCGGGCCTCTTCCAGGTATTGTTGCACCATTGTGTGCATTGATGTTTGTTGGGCCTCCATCCTGTTCAGGCGGCCCACAATGTCATGTACATTGTGTAGGGGTGGTGGTTGTCTAGGCTGGGGGCTCATTTGGCCCACAGGACTGAATCCCTCAGCATCAGGCTAGCTGTGTTCACTGGATATATAATTAGGCCCACCATCTTCACCAATGTTGGCGGGTGGTCTGCTTTGCATGAGAGGTGCAGGTGGCTCCTGTCATGGGGGTGCCTTTTAGGACAGGTGGCTCCTGTCGTGGGGGTGCCTGCAGGACAGGTGGCTCCTGTTGTGGGGATGCCTGTAGGACAGGTGGCTCCTGTCGTGGGGTGCCTGCAGGATAGGTGGCTCCTGTTGTGGGGGTGCCTGTAGGACAGGTGGCTCCTGTCGGGGTGCCATAGGACAGGTGGCTCCTGTAGGTGGGTGTCTGTGGGACATGTGGCTCCAGTTGGGGGGGTGCCTGTAGGACAGGTGGCTCCTGTTGGCGGTGTGGCTGTAGGACAGGTGGCTCATGTTCAGGTGGTGGCTGGGCAGATGCAGTAGTAGCCTGTTCCACTCTGCTGCCGGATGCACTGGATCCCTCGGTGGAGGTGGTGGTAGGCCGGCGCTGGCATGCCCTGGTGTTCCGTGATGTTGTCGGCTGTTCCGCCTCATTGCCAGATGATGTGCCTGTGTGGGCCAGAAAGGCAGGGCATCAGTGATGGGTGTGGATTCCTCAGACAGATATGAGTGCTAGTGATTTCAGATGTGTGCCAAGGTATGGTGCACACATTCATGTGTCAGGGAATGCTGTGTTGGTGCATGTGTGGTGTGCGCACATTGTGTGTGCAGTGCCTGTTGCCTGGGGTACTGGTGTGTTCTGGTTTGGGTGTTATGGGTGTGCCACACAAGCTGTATGACATGGGGTTGTCTGATTGTCACATGGATGTGTTACACATGTGTCTGCTGCCTATGGCATTAGCTGCGTTGAGAATCTGCGGGATGTGACATGGTGGGTGGGACAAGTAGGCCACATGTATCATTGATATGTGCATCTGGTTGTGGGGGTACGTGACACTGACGTGACTTTGGGAAGTTGTGCAGTGTCAGGGGGTTGTGTGTCTGAGTGCTTGCAGATGCAACTTGTGGGAGCAATACAGGTGACCTGTGTGATTTGTGAGTGTTGTATGGATGTGGGTTGCAGGCAGGTACGTTGTGCATGTGTGCAACGAGGTTGATGGTGGGTAGACTGCAAGCAGGGCTATACTGGCCTCAGGTACAACATACTTCACATATTGGGCTACTCATTGGCATTGAGGATACAAGGTGTGATGTAAAATTGGGCTTATGGGGACTCACCAGCCTCATACTGGCCTCAGGTATAACATACTTCACATACTTGGCTACTCATTGCCATTGAGGATACAAGGTGTGTGATGTAACATTGGGCTTATGGGGACTCCCCAGCCTCATTGGACATCTCCAGCCTCCACATCTCTGACTCCCTCGATCGCCTCGATGTGCATTATACTTCTTCAGTTTCCATCCAGGCCTGGAGTTTTATTGGAGGCGGTGGTCCCCCTCCTGAGCCGTGCCCTGGGCTTGCTGTGCAGCAAATAGGTTCCGCACACAGAGACATAGATCGTCCAACCTTTTTTTTGGAGTCCCTAACAGTTCTGGGGGTTGCCCCCACCGCTGAAACCTTCCGAACAACCTCCTCCGAGATGGCCTTATTCCGGATTCGCGTTTGGCGCCATAGGTCATTGCAGAAGACTTCTGCAGAGTTATTGATTAGCGTATCAGCCAGCATGTTCAGTTTGGGTTCACTGAATCTTTGCAGCAGGTTGTCTTGATGTCATGTCTGTGTAGGTTCTTCAGTGCTCGCAATGTGCCCCTGACCCCTGTGCACTGAGGATTGCAATGGATTGTGTTTTTAAAATGGCCACCGGTACATTTCCTGTTCCAGCGATCACGTTATTTCCGGTCACGGTAATACCGGTACGACTAACAGCAGTGCAACACGGACTCAAAAATTTTACTGGCAAGTTTGTAATGAGGCCCATAGTGCATCATAATGTTCGCCATACTATTCCCCTCCCCAATACACATATAAAGTCCACTCATTCAGGATATTATTTGGACCTTGCAATAACTTGCTCAAATTTCCGAATTTACCTAGTGTATGTGATTCACCGCAATTGCTGGTTCACTGGAAATAACTGGGAATAAACAACAAGGGCACATTATTTGCATAATAATGCAGTGGACTAACCATTTTCTTTTTTGAAACCTCTTTATATCTGTACTCTGCAACATGACCAAATATCCTGTTGAAAAATATCTTACATTAGAAATTAAATCATGCTTTTAAGCATTATTTTGTCATGTGTTTTTCTGATTTTGCCACACTTCCTGTCCTGTAGCTGATTCGAAGATCTGTATAAAAGCACCATTGCATGTTTAAAAAGCTTTTGCATCACTTAGGGTCAAAGGCAATCACAATTTTCTTGTGTTGGGTATGTCTTTCTCAACTATATTTCATAAGGGGAATATTTCATGGTGGTATGCTTTCTTCCTGTCAATTCATGCAAGGATAAGGTAAGTACAAATCTGATTGGCTCCCTTCCTCTGATATCTTCTTATGCATCTCCTTCTTCAACTCCTGTTCCAATATTTCTGCCTGCCTTATTGCCACTGGGTGAAAATGTAAACAATATTGTGCTCGATGGGAATGAGGTGGTGCATGATGTGGCAGAAGGTCTGTGATATTTGTTATGATAGTTTATTTATATAGCGCTGATACACAATGTGTTTGAAAGCGCTTGTGGTAATTCTGCAGCAAAATATGTCCCACTGTCTGTGATTATGTTGTGGGTATTGAAACACTGAATGATCAGTGTGAATAGTGAGCTAATGTCCAAAGTGTAATTTTAATACTATTTTAGGACATATTTATTTTACTGCTGCATCTGCTCAATAATAGCCTTTCGTCTAAATTCCACGATTGGGATGCACCTTTAGAATATATATATATATATATTACACGGCCTGCTGAAACAGGCGCGTAGTTATGGTTAAGTTGCCCATCTCACTGGAAGAACACTTTTTGGGCGGCTTATAACTTTGCTCCCCCTGGACGAATCCTCACCAAACTTTGCAAAAAAAACTATATGGCCCGCTTTGAATTATTCTGCTACCCATTTCCCTGTTCAGTCCATGGACAGGCATCTGTTTGGCTTAGAGGGTGATGTGATATCTGCGGACATCGGACGCGTCACTGATCGGATGGTGAAAAGCTTGAAGTGCGTCAAATTTTTGGAAATGCATGCCATGTTGGATTTGCAGTCTTCGGCCGATATCCACGGACATCACTGTAAAAACATATAAAAAACACAACATTACACTTGTCAAACTTATCAAACAATATCTGGGGAGGTGAGGGGTGATGTGGATCGGAGGAGATATGGCCCTAGAAGCCAAATATCTGGTACTTTCTCACTGTAAAACAGTCCTGTGAAGTTCGAGGACACTTCAAATGTTCGGGGGAAGTTCTTGGATGACTTATAACTTTGGCACCACTCAATGAAACTGCATGAAATTTTGGAATTCCATGTTAGAGCTGGTACTAAAAGGCTTGGCAAAGTTGGTGGGATTCTGTAAAGTGGAGGTGAAATTAGAGGGGTGGTTCTAAAATAATGTAAAGACTTGTAAATGTGGTGCCATTTGAAGAATCTGCACAAAAGTATGCAAAACGATTTAAAATCTAGATATACATGTTTTTGTAAAGTTGGGTGGGATTTTCTCAAGAGGAGGCTAAATTAAAGGGGGTCTCAACATTTTTAGATGGCTTATTTATTTGTTGCCTTTTGACGAATGTGGATAAATGTTTTCAGAAAGATTATAGACCCAACCTTGAATGTTTGTGTAAAGTCTGAATGGATTTTGTCAAGTTGGGGGCTAAGTTATATGGCAATTTTCACACTTTTGAGAAAAAACAAACATGGGTGGATTTCAAGCAAATTTGTGTAAGGAGCATTGGCAAGGACCTGAAAGTATGGTTTTGCAAACGTGCCTGTGTTTTATTTTTTGACAAGTGTCATAATGTAGGTACAAACAATAGTGATATACCTTTGGTGACTGAGGTATAGCTTGTGGCCATGGGCAGTGGCCAGATTGTTTGTGCCATGGTATAAGGCCATGACCTATACATTCTGGCCACTGCCCTTGACCGCAAGGGACGAAAAATTGTGTTAAAGTGGCCATATGATAAAGTTATTCAAAGGTAGGACAGGTTTGAAAGGGAAAAAAAAATGTGCTCATGGTGATATGGTCATAGGTCTCTGACTTCGCCTTCTGCAGTCTGCCATGGAAAGGGAAGAGGGGCTCTGTACTGAGCCCCACATTTTCTTTCCATGGTGGCCATCTTGGAAAAGGATTTTCCTTCCTACAGCGGGATGCTGCAGTGCTGTAGGAAGAAAAATCTATTTTTGAGCACCCCGGGTTATCGCTTTGGGAACCAGGGGTGCTAATGGCCTTTTTCTGCCATTGCAGGGGCTGCAATGGAGGATAATAGTCTGGAACCATCTTTATTTATTTATTTATAATGCGCCAAAGCCCACAGGCATCAGGACGCAAACAGACACACTTCACTTGTGCCGATAACTTGGGCTGCTGGGCCGTTATCCCCCATTCCAGTCCCTGGAACGGGCGATGAACGCTACATTGTTCCCATTAGCATAACACAAAATGCTAATGGAAATGTTGGAAACATTTATTGAGTATATGTATGGTCACGTGGCAATGTCCGGAAGGTCCGCAGTGATGTCAGACATTCATGGAAGTCGACAGAAGCAGAAACAGTGGGAAAAGTATAGAAGTGCTAAAAATGATGCTAGAAGGTGGGAAATGGCAGAGTTTTAAGGTGAAGTGTTGTAAATTGGACACAAATGTTGCTGTATTGGGGTAAGTATGGTATTAGTAGGTTGTAGGAAAATAACATGTACTGGTAAAAACTCATGGAATTCTCTGAAAAAAACGGTGTTAAAGAGACGTTATGGTTAAGATGCACCAATAAAAACCTATACAATTCAATGAAAACACTTTGTTAAATGGAATTTGTGGTTAATTTGCACCAATAAAATCCTATGAAAGTCAATGAAAAAACGTTGTAAAGGGACGTTATGGTTAAAGTGCCCTAGTAAAAACCTATGAAATTGAATGAAAAAACATAGTTAAGGGGACGATATGGCATCGATGACATTTGTGATGTCATCTTTGATGTCCTGGGTGATACTCTTAGCAGTGCACGGTGGTAGCGTGAGTTATATTTGCTTAGCTTACCATAACTGGCGAATTTCTAAGGTTTATCGGTTTTTGCTGTAACCATAACGTCCCTGTAACAACGGTTTTCCATTGAATTTCATAGGTTTTTATTAGTGCAACTTAACCTTAAAGTCCCCTTAACTAAAGTTTTTTCATTGAATTCCATAGGTTTCTACTAGTGCAACTTAACTATAACATCCCTCTAACAAAGATTTTTCATTGAATATTTATACATGTATTTATATATGTGCAAACACTGCTGTGTTGGGTGAAGAAAGTAGCTCAATAAACAGCACCAACTACTCCACACAGCTCCAGAAGGTACAAGCACTCAATCCCAGAAATAGTGCTAAAACATAACTTGTATTTAAGATAAAACATCTTTTAAAATAATAAAAGTCAGCATGGACTTACAGAACTGGTTACAAGTGTCAAAGCCACACAATGAGATGATTATAGAGTTAATGGATTTTGGTTGGAACATAATGTCTTCATTTTTGATAATAAACTGTACAGACAGAAATGCGGGACAGCTATGGGCTCCTGTATAGCCCCTATCTACGCAAACCTATACATGGGGTGGTGGGAACAAACAGTGGCCTGGTCAGAGCAGAACAACAAATATGTTAACCAGGTAGTTAGTTGGTACAGATACATTGATGACCTGTTCCTTGTGTGGAATGGGAGTCAAGAATCTCTGTGTGAATATGTAGATGTACTGAACAATAATGACATGAATTTAAAACTCACCTGTGTTAGCAGTAAAGTGAAATTTGTTTTCTTAGATTTAGAACTATATGTTAGAGCCAACAAAATTGAAAGTAACTACATAGAAAACCAGTTTAATTGCATTTGACTCTCCATGGCAAAACTGAAAGCGAGCATTCCCTATGGAGAGATGATTTGGGCCAAACGAAACTGTTCCACAGATCTGGATTTTCAGAATTAAGCTAGCACTATAAGTGCACGATTCGTGGAAAGAGGTTACAAGAAAAAAATATATAATCAAGGCTTATAACCGTACTTCCAATAGAGAGCGGACAGATCTGTTGAAAACAAATTTGCCTAAGAATCAAGATACAGAACCCATTAAATGTATTAGCAAATTTAGCAATCAAGCGTATTAAATAAAACAGATCTTACAAAAACATTGGCCTATTCTCTGTGCTTATGTAGACATAAGAAAAACCATTGGTGATAGACCATTGATAACCTTTGGCAAGGCCAGATCAGTGAAAGATTTAATAGCCCCCAGTCAAACATCCTGATAATTGGCTAGATAATCTCAATCAGACAACAGGTTTCAGTAAATGCAACAGTTGTAAAATGTGTACAAATGCAGATAAAAGAGTTACAGTTAAATATGTATACTGACTGAATAAGATTTGGAAAATCAAACAAAGAATTAACTGGTTAACTAAGTTTGTAGTCTATGCCATACTTTGCCCCTGCAATTTAATGTATATTGGGTTGACCATCTGTCATTTGAAATTGCGCATTATTCACCATTATAAAGCTATTCTCAACCAAGCTGCCACATATCCCTTGGCTGTATACTTTATGGAAAAACATTTGAGTGATGCAATGGGAATTAGGTTAGAGGAATAGGAATAGAAAGCGGAAATTGAGGAAACTAGAGTCTAGATTGATTATCACATTTAATACCAAATGACCTAATGGGCATAATGCAGGGGAAGAGTTAGCCATACATCCCTTGGGAGATTAACAACTAGAAAGGGTGACAAGATATTATTGCAATTCAGTTATACTGTTATACTAGATGATAAGAGGTACAGATCTAGGTGCACAAATGATTCGGCCTGAGAGAATTGATTCAATAATTGCATTTGCATTTTAGCACTATGACACTTTCATTTGAGATATAAAAACATTTGTGTATGGTGCAACTCTTGTAAGTCAAGTTGCAATAATATCTACTACAGACAGTGTGACAGCCTAGGGCAGAGTTTCTCTTTGCTTGTTTGTATTATGCACTCTAGCACATAGTAACGTTAGTGCTTTTTTCGTTGCAAAGGGTAAAACACTGTCTAATGACCATTGTTGTTTCTATAGAATTGCAAATGCACTAGCACTTTACTTGCTATCCATGCACATGTTATTGTAATGTTGGAAGGTTTAATTGCAGCCCACTTGATTTCTTGTTCATATAAGAACATATGTTTAAATATGACAATTAATACAGTACAGGTGCAAAATGCCACTGATTAGAAGGCATGTTAGCGCATAGACACTCAAAATGTTTCATATGCATTTGGCAACACATGGTAGAATTACCATGTGTTGTTTTCTCCTTCTTTTTAGAAGATGTGGATTTAAATTGAATGTTTTGAATCTGGTAGTTGCAGCCCACTTGGGCAGGATTTGCTGATTTCTGATACAAGAATATTTATCAGCACTGCACTCGGTTTTGTCTGCCCATTCGGGCACCATTTTTTGGGATAATGTTTTGATTGAGACAGGCTTTGTGCTGCTGCTAGTCTCTTTGGTTTTAAAAAGGTTACAGTGGGCAGAACCACGGTTGTGCCGAATGCACTGCATCGATTTAAATTCTAATAGAGATATATTTTTGGGCTACATTGAAGCTAGATATACAAATAGAAACAGAATGCTTGAACTTTGGTATATAAACACCAATATTGAAAAACATGGAATGTGCTAATTTGAGCCTATCCCATATGTCTGTGACTAGCTCAAAATGGCAGCTCTATTTTATTTCATTGGAGATACACACCTACAGGTCACATGACTGGAATGAGTTTTAATTCTGTTTCCTGTTTGTGCAAGTTAAAAACAGCCCTTGAGCCTTAGGCTGCAAAACTAGCCCGACAAAGTCCTAGTAAAGGGATGGAAGGTGTGGCACTACTACAGTGGCTTTGACACTTCTAAAACCAGTTCTGCAAGTCCATGCTGACTTTTATTATTTTAAAAGATGTTTTATCTTAATAAGAGTTATGTTTTAGCACTATTTCTGGGATTGAGCGCTTGTACTTTCTGTAGCTGTGTGGAGTAGTTGGTGCTGTTTATTGAGCTACTTTCTTCACCCAACACAGCAGTGTTTGCACAAGTTTATGGTTTTCCCTTTAGTAGACTGAGCACCACTTTAAGAGGACTTTGGACTGCATAAATATATATATATATATATATATATAGATATATATATATATATATATACGTATATATATATATACGTATATATATATATATATATATATATATATACGTATATATATATATATAAATATATATATATATATATTTATATATACATTACATGGCCACGGTAGTGGCCATGTAGTTATGGTTAAGTTGCTGTTTCCATAGGAAGAGCACTTTTTGGGTGGCTTATAACTTCGCAAAAAAAGTATTTGGGTCACTCTGAATTTTTTTGCAAAGTTTGGTGAGGATTCGTCCAGGGGGGGCAAAGTTATAGGGGGGGTCCCAAAACTTTTTTTTTCCCATTGCCTGATTGGAAAAAAAAATTTGCTCGCGCCTACAGCCCAAACCGCTGGACGGATTTCCACCAAATTTGGACCAGGAGCAGCAGCTTTGTCCCGAAAGCGTGCTTTTGCAAATTTGGTGAAAATCCGTCCAGTAGTTTTTTTAAAAATGACCAAAAAGTAGGTAAAAAAAAATTAGTGATATCTGTGTTCGATTCGCGGACACACTTCCCTGTTCGCTCCGCGGACAGTGTCCTGATTGGCCAATCGTCTTGCGTGATGTTCGCGGACATGCAACGTGTTCGCTGATTGGACGGCGTGGAGCTTGAAGCGCGTCAGATTTTTCGGTAACGCCCGCCATCTTGGATTCGCGGACGTCCGCGGACAGCGCGGTGAAACTTTGTTCAAAATGTGTATTTTGTAGAGTGTGTTGGTGGGTAGGAGTGTTTGGGGAGGGTGGGAGTGTATGAGATAGGATGAAAGTTGTGTTTTTTATGTGTTAGATGTTCTTTTTGTGTTCGATTGGTTTGCGGACATCACAGGTGTTCTGAAATGTTCTAAATAAACTGACTAGGGGGTGTTCTAAGGACTCAATATGTGTCCGTTTTGTCCGCAAGCAAAGTGAAACTGTTCTAAGAACACTCGCGGTGTCCGGGGAGTGTTCGTAGGGGGTGTCCTGAGGACGCTGTCCGTATTGTTCTCTGTCAAGTTGAATGTGTTCTAAGAACACCCGCGGTGTCCTGAAATGTTCGCAAATAAACAAAATGGGGTGTTCTGAAGACGTTTTTGAGAACACTCCCGGTGTCCTGAAATGTTCGTAGGGGTGTCCTGAGGACGCTGTCCGTATTGTTCTCTGTCAAGTTGAATGTGTTCTAAGAACACCCGCGGTGTCCTGAAATGTTCGCAAATAAACAAAATGGGGGTGTTCTGAAGACGCTTCTAAGAACACTTGCGGTGTCCGGGGAGTGTTCGTAGGGGGTGTCCTGAGGACGCTGTCCGTATTGTTCTCTGTCAAGTTGAATGTGTCCTAAGAACACTCGTGGTGTCCTGAAATGTTTGCAAATAAACAAGATGGTGGTGTTCTGAAGACGCTTCTAAGAACACTCGCGGTGTCCGGGGAGTGTTCGTAGGGGGTGTCCTGAGGACGCTGTCCGTATTGTTCTCTGTCAAGTTGAATGTGTTCTAAGAACACCCGCGGTGTCCTGAAATGTTCGCAAATAAACAAAATGGGGGTGTTCTGAAGACGTTTTTGAAAACACTCCCGGTATCTAAGGGGTGCGCGGGAAGTGCCACACGCGATTTCAGCAGGGTACGTGTATTTCGGGGTGCGGGGCAAGTTTCACATGTGATCTCAGCAGGGTACGTGTATTTCAGGGGTGCGCGGGAATTTCCACACGCGATTGGGCCCGTGCGAGCAGGGTACGCATATCTCAGGGGTGCGCGGGAAGTGCCACACGCGATTTCAGCAGGGTACGTGTATTTCAGGGGTGCGCGGGAAGTGCCACATGCGATTTCAGCAGGGTACGTGTATTTCGGGGTCCGGGGCAAGTATGAAACGCGATCTCAGCAGGGTACATGTATTTCAGGGGTGTGCGGGAATTTCAACACGCGATTGGGCCCGTGCGAGCAGGGTATGCGTATCTCAGGGGTGCGCGGGAAGTACCACACGCGATTTCAGAAGGGTAAGTGTATTTCAGGGGTGCGCGGGAAATTCCACACGCGATTGGGCCCGTGCGAGCACGGTACGCGTATCTCAGGGGTGCGCAGAAATTTCCACACGCGATTTCATCATGGTACGTGTATTTTGGGGTGCGGGGGAAGTTTCACACGTGACATCAGCAGGGCACGTGTATTTCAGGGGTGCGCAGGAAGTTCCACACGCGATCTCATCAGGGTACCTGTATTTCGTGGTGCGGGGGTAGTTTCACACGCGACATCAGCAGGGTACGTGTATTCCAGGGGTGCGCGGGAAGTTCCACACGCGATTCAATCAGGGTACGTGTATTCCAGGGGTGCGCAGGAAGTTCCACATGCGATTGGGCCCGTGCGAGCAGGGTACGCGCATTTCAGGGGTGCGCGGGAAGTTCCACACGCGATTCCATCAGGGTATGTGTATTACAGGGGTGCGCGGGGAGCACCACACGTGAATTGCACGTGTGGGTCCTCCCAGGTGTTCCCTCTACACCCTCCATGGCCCCTGCAGGTGGCTCACACCACAGGGGCCTACCCTGCACATGTCCTGCAGGCACACCATCCACCATGGCCATGACCCCCAGCCAACCCACATGTCAACTTGCACTACTGCCCACCAACGCATGTCCCCCTGCACCCCCAGCCACCAGGGGCACCCTCCACCAGGCCCCCACCCATGTCTCCCAGCACCCCCACCCCCCAGCCACCAGGGGCAGCCTCCACCAGGCCCCCACCCATGTCTCCCACCACCCCCACCTCCCCAGCAGTGCAGGGGCAGCCTCCACCAGGCCCCAACCATGTCTCCCAGCACCCCCACCCCCCAGCCACCAGGGGCAGCCTCCACCAGGCCCCCACCCATGTCTCCCAGCACCCCCACCCCCCAGCCACCAGGGGCAGCCTCCACCAGGCCCCCACCCATATCTCCCACCACCCCCACCCCCCAGCAGTGCAGGGGCAGCCTCCACCAGGCCCCCACCCATGTCTCCCAGCACCCCCACCCCCCAGCCACCAGGGGCAGCCTCCACCAGGCCCCCACCCATGTCTCCCACCACCCCCACCCCCCCCAGCAGTGCAGGGGCAGCCTCCACCAGGCCTCCACCCATGTCTAACCCAGAACCCCCAAGCCCCCATTCACCAGGGGCAGCCTCCACCAGGCCCCCACCCATGTCTCCCACCACCCCCACCCCCCCAGCCACCAGGGGCAGCCTCCACCAGGCCCCCACCCATGTCTCCCACCACCCCCACCCCCCAGCACTGTGGGGCACCTGCCAGCAGGCCCCCACCCAAGTCCAACTCATGTTCCCCACCACCCCAACCCCCCAGCCACCAGGGGCAGCCTCCACCAGGCCCCACCCATGTCTCCCAGCACCCCCACCCCCCCAGCACTGTGGGGCACCCATCACCAGGCCCCCACCCATGTCTCCCAGCACCCCCACCCCCCGGCAACCAGGGGCAGCCTCCACCAGGCCCCCACCCATGTCTCCCACCACCCCCACCCCCCAGCACTGTGGGGCAACTGCCAGCAGGCCCCCACCCATGTCCAACTCATGTTCCCCACCACCCCCACCCCCAGCCACCAGGGGCAGCCTCCACCAGGCCCCCACCCATGTCTCCCACCCCCCACCCCCCAGCAGTGCAGGGGCACCCACCACCAGCCCCCCACCCATGTCTCCCAGCACCCCCACCCCCCAGCCACGAGGGGCAGCCTCCACCAGGCCCCCACCCATGTCTCCCAGCACCCCCACCCCCCAGCAGTGCAGGGGCACCCACCACCAGGCCCCCACCCATGTCTCCCAGCTCCCCCACCCCCCAGCCACCAGGGGCAGCCTCCACCAGGCCCCCACCCATGTCTCCCACCACCCCCACCCCCCAGCAGTGCAGGGGCAGCCTCCACCAGGCCCCCACCCATGTCTCCCAGCACCCCCACCCCCCAACCACCAGGGGCAGCCTCCACCAGGCCCCCACCCATGTCTCCCAGCACCCCCACCCCCCAGCCACCAGGGGCAGCCTCCACCAGGCCCCCACCCATGTCTCCCACCACCCCCACCCCCCAGTCACCAGGGGCAGCCGCCACCAGGCCCCCACCCATGTCTCCCACCACCCCCACCCCCCAGCACTGTGGGGCACCCACCACCAGGCCCCCACCCATGTCTCCCAGCACCCCCACCCCCCAGCCACCAGGGGCAGCCTCCACCAGGCCCCCACCAATGTCTCCCAGCACCCCCACCCCCTAGCAGTGCAGGGGCAGCCTCCACCAGGCCCCCACCCATGTCTCCCAGCACCCCCACCCCACAGCCACCAGGGGCAGCCTCCACCAGGCCCCCACCCATGTCTCCCACCACCCCCACCCCCCAGCCACCAGGGGCAGCCTCCACCAGGCCCCCACCCATGTCTCCCACCACCCCCACCCTCCAGCCACCAGGGGCAGCCTCCACCAGGCACCCACCCATGTCTCCCACCACCCCCACCCCCCAGCAGTGCAGGGGCACCCACCACCAGGCCCCCACCATGTCTCCCACCACCCCAACCCCCCAGCCAACAGGGGCAGCCTCCACCAGGCCCCCACCCATGTCTCCCACCACCCCCACCCCCCAGCCACCAGGAGCAGCCTCCACCAGGCCCCCACCTATGTCTCCCACCCCCCCTCACCCCCCCAGCAGTGCAGGGGCACCCACCACCAGGCCCCCACCCATGTCTCCCAGCACCCCCACCCCCCAGCCACCAGGGGCAGCCTCCACCAGGCCCCCACCCATGTCTCCCAGCACCCCCACCCCCCAGCAGTGCAGGGGCACCCACCACCAGGCCCCAACCCATGTCTCCCAGCCACCAGGGGCAGCCTCCACCAGGCCCCCACCCATGTCTCCCAACACCCCCACTCCCCAGCCACCAGGGGCAGCCTCCACCAGGCCCCCACCCATGTCTCCCAGAACCCCAACCCCCAGCCACCAGGGGCAGCCTCCACCAGGCCCCCACCCATGTCTCCCACCACCCCCACCCCCCAGTCACCAGTGGCAGCCTCCACCAGGCCCCCACCCATGTCTCCCACCACCCCCACCCCCCCCAGCACTGTGGGGCACCCACCACCAGGCCCCCACCCATGTCTCCCAGCACCCCCACCCTCCAGCCACCAGGGGCAGCCTCCACCAGGCCCCCACCCATGTCTCCCAGCACCCCCACCCCCCAGCAGTGCAGGGGCAGCCTCCACCAGGCCCCCACCCATGTCTCCCAGCACCCCCACCCCCCAGCCACCAGGGGCAGCCTCCACCAGGCCCCCACCCATGTCTCCCAGCACCCCCACCCCCCAGCCACCAGGGGCAGCCTCCACCAGGCCCCCACCCATGTCTCCCACCCCCCATCCCCCAGCCACCAGGGGCAGCCTCCACCAGGCCCCCACCCATGTCTTCCACCACCCCCACCCCCCAGCCACCAGGGGCAGCCTCCACCAGGCCCCCACCCATGTCTCCCACCACCCCCACCCCCCAGCAGTGCAGGGGCACGCAACACCAGGCCCCCACCCATGTCTCCCAGCACCCCCAACCCCCAGCCACCAGGGGCAGCCTCCACCAGGCCCCCACCCATGTCTCCCAGCACCCCCACCCCCCAGCCACCAGGGGCAGCCTCCACAAGGCCCCCACCCATGTCTCCCACCCCCCACCCCCCAGCAGTGCAGGGGCACCCACCACCAGGCCCCCACCCATGTCTCCCAGCACCCCCACCCCCCAGCCACCAGGGGCAGCCTCCACCAGGCCCCCAGCCATGTCTCCCAGCACCCCCACCCCCTAGCAGTGCAGGGGCACCCACCACCAGGCCCCCACCCATGTCTCCCAGCACCCCCAACCCCCAGCCACCAGGGGCAGCCTCCACCAGGCCCCCACCCATGTCTCCCACCACCCCCAAGCAGTGCAGGGGCAGCCTCCACCAGGCCCCCACCCATGTCTCCCAGCACCCCCACCCCCCAGCCACCAGGGGCAGCCTCCACCAGGCCCCCACCCATGTCTCCCAACACCCCCACCCCCCAGCCACCAGGGGCAGCCTCCACCAGGCCCCCAACCATGTCTCCCACCACCCCCACCCCCCAGTCACCAGGGGCAGCCTCCACCAGGCCCCCACCCATGTCTCCCACCACCCCCACCCACCCAGCACTGTGGGGCACCCACCACCAGGCCCCCACCCATGTCTCCCAGCACCCCCACCCCCCAGCAGTGCAGGGGCAGCCTCCACCAGGCCCCCACCCATGTCTCCCAGCGCCCCCACCACCCAGCCACCAGGGGCAGCCTCCACCAGGCCCCCACCCATGTCTCCCAGCACCCCCACCCCCCAGCCACCAGGGGCAGCCTCCACCAGGCCCCCACCCATGTCTCCCACCACCCCCACCCCCCAGCAGTGCAGGGGCACCCACCACCAGGCCCCCACCCATGTCTCCCAGCACCGCCACCCCCCAGCCACCAGGGGCAGCCTCCACCAGGCCCCCACCCATGTCTCCCACCACCCCCACCCCCCAGCCACCAGGGGCAGCCTCCACCAGGCCCCCACTCATGTCTCCCACCCCCCCACCCCCCAGCAGTGCAGGGGCACCCACCACCAGGCCCCACCCATGTCTCCCAGCACCCCCACCCCCCAGCCACCAGGGGCAGCCTACACCAGGCCCCCACCCATGTCTCCCACCACCCCCACCCCCCCAGCAGTGCAGGGGCAGCCTCCACCAGGCCCCCACCCATGTCTCCCAGCACCCCCACCCCCCAGCCACCAGGGGCAGCCTCCACCAGGCCCCCACCCATGTCTCCCAGCACCCCCACCCCCCAGCCACCAGGGGCAGCCTCCACCAGGCCCCCACCCATGTCTCCCACTACCCCCGCCCCCCAGCATTGTGGGGCACCTGCCAGCAGGCCCCCACCCATGTCCAGCTCATGTTCCCCCCCACCCCCACCCCCCAGCCACCAGGGGCAGCCTCCACCAGGCCCCCACTCATGTCTCCCACCCCCCCACCCCCCAGCAGTGCAGGGGCACCCACCACCAGGCCCCACCCATGTCTCCCAGCACCCCCACCCCACAGCCACCAGGGGCAGCCTCCACCAGGCCCCCACCCATGTCTCCCACCACCCCCACCCCCCAGCCACCAGGGGCAGCCTCCACCAGGCCCCCACCCATGTCTCCCACCACCCCCACCCTCCAGCCACCAGGGGCAGCCTCCACCAGGCACCCACCCATGTCTCCCACCACCCCCACCCCCCAGCAGTGCAGGGGCACCCACCACCAGGCCCCCACCATGTCTCCCACCACCCCAACCCCCCAGCCAACAGGGGCAGCCTCCACCAGGCCCCCACCCATGTCTCCCACCACCCCCACCCCCCAGCCACCAGGAGCAGCCTCCACCAGGCCCCCACCTATGTCTCCCACCCCCCCTCACCCCCCCAGCAGTGCAGGGGCACCCACCACCAGGCCCCCACCCATGTCTCCCAGCACCCCCACCCCCCAGCCACCAGGGGCAGCCTCCACCAGGCCCCCACCCATGTCTCCCAGCACCCCCACCCCCCAGCAGTGCAGGGGCACCCACCACCAGGCCCCAACCCATGTCTCCCAGCCACCAGGGGCAGCCTCCACCAGGCCCCCACCCATGTCTCCCAACACCCCCACTCCCCAGCCACCAGGGGCAGCCTCCACCAGGCCCCCACCCATGTCTCCCAGAACCCCAACCCCCAGCCACCAGGGGCAGCCTCCACCAGGCCCCCACCCATGTCTCCCACCACCCCCACCCCCCAGTCACCAGTGGCAGCCTCCACCAGGCCCCCACCCATGTCTCCCACCACCCCCACCCCCCCCAGCACTGTGGGGCACCCACCACCAGGCCCCCACCCATGTCTCCCAGCACCCCCACCCTCCAGCCACCAGGGGCAGCCTCCACCAGGCCCCCACCCATGTCTCCCAGCACCCCCACCCCCCAGCAGTGCAGGGGCAGCCTCCACCAGGCCCCCACCCATGTCTCCCAGCACCCCCACCCCCCAGCCACCAGGGGCAGCCTCCACCAGGCCCCCACCCATGTCTCCCAGCACCCCCACCCCCCAGCCACCAGGGGCAGCCTCCACCAGGCCCCCACCCATGTCTCCCACCCCCCATCCCCCAGCCACCAGGGGCAGCCTCCACCAGGCCCCCACCCATGTCTTCCACCACCCCCACCCCCCAGCCACCAGGGGCAGCCTCCACCAGGCCCCCACCCATGTCTCCCACCACCCCCACCCCCCAGCAGTGCAGGGGCACGCAACACCAGGCCCCCACCCATGTCTCCCAGCACCCCCAACCCCCAGCCACCAGGGGCAGCCTCCACCAGGCCCCCACCCATGTCTCCCAGCACCCCCACCCCCCAGCCACCAGGGGCAGCCTCCACAAGGCCCCCACCCATGTCTCCCACCCCCCACCCCCCAGCAGTGCAGGGGCACCCACCACCAGGCCCCCACCCATGTCTCCCAGCACCCCCACCCCCCAGCCACCAGGGGCAGCCTCCACCAGGCCCCCAGCCATGTCTCCCAGCACCCCCACCCCCTAGCAGTGCAGGGGCACCCACCACCAGGCCCCCACCCATGTCTCCCAGCACCCCCAACCCCCAGCCACCAGGGGCAGCCTCCACCAGGCCCCCACCCATGTCTCCCACCACCCCCAAGCAGTGCAGGGGCAGCCTCCACCAGGCCCCCACCCATGTCTCCCAGCACCCCCACCCCCCAGCCACCAGGGGCAGCCTCCACCAGGCCCCCACCCATGTCTCCCAACACCCCCACCCCCCAGCCACCAGGGGCAGCCTCCACCAGGCCCCCAACCATGTCTCCCACCACCCCCACCCCCCAGTCACCAGGGGCAGCCTCCACCAGGCCCCCACCCATGTCTCCCACCACCCCCACCCACCCAGCACTGTGGGGCACCCACCACCAGGCCCCCACCCATGTCTCCCAGCACCCCCACCCCCCAGCAGTGCAGGGGCAGCCTCCACCAGGCCCCCACCCATGTCTCCCAGCGCCCCCACCACCCAGCCACCAGGGGCAGCCTCCACCAGGCCCCCACCCATGTCTCCCAGCACCCCCACCCCCCAGCCACCAGGGGCAGCCTCCACCAGGCCCCCACCCATGTCTCCCACCACCCCCACCCCCCAGCAGTGCAGGGGCACCCACCACCAGGCCCCCACCCATGTCTCCCAGCACCGCCACCCCCCAGCCACCAGGGGCAGCCTCCACCAGGCCCCCACCCATGTCTCCCACCACCCCCACCCCCCAGCCACCAGGGGCAGCCTCCACCAGGCCCCCACTCATGTCTCCCACCCCCCCACCCCCCAGCAGTGCAGGGGCACCCACCACCAGGCCCCACCCATGTCTCCCAGCACCCCCACCCCCCAGCCACCAGGGGCAGCCTACACCAGGCCCCCACCCATGTCTCCCACCACCCCCACCCCCCCAGCAGTGCAGGGGCAGCCTCCACCAGGCCCCCACCCATGTCTCCCAGCACCCCCACCCCCCAGCCACCAGGGGCAGCCTCCACCAGGCCCCCACCCATGTCTCCCAGCACCCCCACCCCCCAGCCACCAGGGGCAGCCTCCACCAGGCCCCCACCCATGTCTCCCACTACCCCCGCCCCCCAGCATTGTGGGGCACCTGCCAGCAGGCCCCCACCCATGTCCAGCTCATGTTCCCCCCCACCCCCACCTCCCAGCACTGTGGGGCACCTGCCAGCAGGCCCCCACCAATGTCCAACTCATGTTCCCCACCACCCCCACCCCCCAGCACTATGGGCCACCTGCCAGCAGGCCCCCACCCATGTCCAACTCATGTTCCCCACCACCCCCACCCCCCAGCACTGTGGGGCACCTGCCAGCAGGCCCCCACCAATGTCCAACTCATGTTCCCCACCACCCCCACCCCCCAGCACTATGGGCCACCTGCCAGCAGGCCCCCAACCATGTGCAACTCATGTTCCCCAGCCAACATGTCATCACAATCTAGATCCCTGGTCCCTATGGTCAGCCTCCAAATGCAAAACACCCACCCGAGTATTGCATCCACCCACTCATAATTTGCAATTACATCACAGAACACCAATTGCAAGTTCTGAAACAAACACATTTCCCTCACATACACCCAATGGGTGTCAGTGAATCTCAAAACCCATATCATGAAATGCATGAAACCAATGAGATACCACACACTGAAGTTCACCAAAAAGAAATATGTATTGAAGGAAACATAAATAGAATCAAAAATGAAGAAACGGAAATGTGAATGTACAAAAATTAAAAGAAGCATCTCCGTGAAAAAAAGCAAAACCAAAAATAAAATTCCAAAGTAATGTTGTCCAAAGTCAATGTCCACAAAACAAAATCCAATGGGAAATAAAAAAGAAAGCCATTGCTCCATGGTTAAAATGTGAAAAAAAAATACAATCCAACAGTGAACTATGTACATGGGAAAAAGCCAGGGTCCATTATCCCAACAAAAGAAAAGAAACCTATCTAACTACACTAACTACTAAAAAAAACTATATTCAAAAATGTGGCCAATGTCCGAAAGGTCCAAATAAAGTCAAAACAAAAATGAAACCTAACACTACCTACATAACTATGTACAAGGGCAGCGGGCTAGTTTCACGGCTCACTTGTGGATGTCCCGGGCCAGGGCATCATCGAACTCCTCCTCAATGTCCCAGAGGCGGTCCTCCTCCATGGCCCCGAGGGTCCGCAGGGCCGTCGACGTGTCCACCTCCAAACCCCTGCGGATTGCCTCGAGGCACTCGGCCCGCCTCAGGGCCCTCCGCATGGAGTTCTCCGCCCTGACCATTGTGAGCCGTGCCTCTTCCGCCCGCTGCCGCTCCGCATCTATGGCGTGGCCCAACCGCTAACACACGGAAGACACTCTCTGTCCTGGGTCCTCCTGCCCTCCGGCCGATGCCTGCCCCTCCGATGTTGAAGGCCCCGAGCCTTCATGGCTCCCACCACGTTGCTGCTGTGCCTCTGCCCGTGCACTGCCTCCTGCTGCCTGTACATCCTCCGCCGGCTGGGGTGCAGTCGTAGATGTGGCCACCCCTGCTGGACGTCCGACTCCCAACTGTGGCAGGGATGCCTCCTCCACCAGCCTGGCCGCACCGTCAGAGGCAGCTCCACAGGGCACCCAGGTGACTGATGGGTGGGAAGATGGCACGGAAGACGACTGGCGCGTAGGGGGTCCAGTTGAGGAGGGGGTCGTAGCAAGCCCCATCAGACGGAGGAATCCGGCCTGGGTGACCTGTCCCAGCAGGCTGACGTCGTCAACAAGCCATTCGAGATGACGTGCAGTCTCCTCATGAAAAGACTGCAGGTCACCTCGCCTGGCCCGTTGACGCAACGCCACACCAGCCAGGACAGGCTCAACCCGGACCCGGATAGCCACGTCCGCAGGCACAGGAAGGCCAGTTGACGTGTGCTCATCCCCTGCCTGGAAACGGGTCTGGACGTAGGCATCCCTGCTGGTGCAAGATGATGCAGGGACAGGATTGCACACAGGCACCTCCGCGGCGGCCTGTGCTGCCTCCTGTCCCTGGCCCTGCATTGCACCACTAGCACCAGTGGGATCCCCACCTCCAGACCCCGTCTCTGGTGCTTGCACGGCCTCCTCCTCCACCAAACCCCCCACCAACCTGGATGACTCCGTGCCATCTTCCCCTGTTGGGCCCTGTGGGGTCCCAGCTTCCCCTTCTGCTGCCGAGGAGTCCAACTCCAACCTCCGCCTCTTGGACCTCCCCCCGGCAGCTGCGGCCTGGGACGCGGCACCGGACTCCTCACTCCCCGACGAGATCACAACATGGGAGGGGAGCCGGGCCTTGCGTCTCCGGCTGGCGGTGGGATCCCCGCCGCTGTGCTCCACAGCACCTTCTCCCCCCTCTTCATCAGTTGACGCTGCAGACAGGGAGAAACAAAACACAGGCATCAGGGCACTGTACAATGGACACATACACACATGACAGTTGTACATGAGTGGCATTGGCAAACCTCAGACATGTCATCACAATCCCCAACACACATGTCATTTCAACTCGCACACATGAACCATACCACAGCCATATCGCAACTGCCAGCACCATCCATACACATACAACAGCATGAGCAGCCAAAGGTGAGCCAGACATCACATGCAACACAGGAAGTGCACCACACATGTACACACACCACCACACTTGCATGCATGTGTACACCTCTGCCAAGTGTCGCAGTGTTCAGACGGGCATCCATGTCACATCTGCCAATCAGGCTTCCACATACCGCTGTCACACGCATCCATGTTGCATCACTGTTGCACTCTTGTCAAATACACACACATGCACATGTACACAGTGCTGATACATGCAGCTGAAAACAACATACATGCGTGACATCACGGACATGTTTACTTACATACACATTCATCCAAACATGTGTGCCCACACAACTGCATTTGGCATGCAAGCCTACACACACAAGCACCATCCATGTCTCACACATACCAGCCCTCGCATGTGTTAGCCCCACGGCCCTGTACACCCCCACCCATACTCCACCCCATACAAACAGATGTGCAACCTGCACACTACTGAATAATCACCACACGCACTGCTCACAATCAGGATGCATGTACACTTACCGCTCGACTCCAGACGGGTCTGCCTCTCAAGGACCTGGATGTGGAGCGCTGGGGATATGCGTTCCAGGACCCTCATCTGTTCTTCCGACTTGTGGCCCCAGCGCCCCTTGGCATCCGCTGCCTTCAAGAGGCACCGGGCCTTGTTCAGGGTCCTGGACCTGAAGTCCTCCCAGAGCTTCTTGACATGTTGGAAGTCGCGGACTGCCACCCCCTCCGCGTTGATGGCAGTCACGATGTCAGTCCAGATCCGAGTCCGTCCTTCCTTGTCGGCGCGGGAACTTCCGAAGAGGGCATCATACTGCCCCAGGACTTGCTCCACCAGGACACCAACTTCGGTGGCACTGAAGCTGGTGCCCCTCTGCCTCTCTGGCCGGGGGTTGTCAGTGGTCTCAGATGGTGTTTGCCCCGACATGACAACCCCAGAGGCAGGAGTGGGTGGGCAACTGGGTCCTGGGGCTGGGCTGTGGAGCGATGGAATCCCAGTCGGGAGTCTTCGGTTCCAGCAGGGGTGGTCACAGCAACAGCACCCCTGGCTGATGTGCAGGCAGCAAATGGCAGGGCATGTGGGCAGCAGGCAGTCAGGTAGCAGCAGATGGCAGGTGGGAGCGTGCTCGGGGCTCTGGGGGGCAGTAGTTCGGCCTTCTGGGCAGGAGCGTGGTCTTCCGTGTGCTTATGCGTGGGCAGCTTGATACGGAGTGATTTGGCACATGAAAAATCTGCACGTCAGCGTGAAATTCGAGGAAAGGCCCTTAGCGCGTAAGCGCGTCTGCACGCATATGCATTTTCATTGGACAGAAGGCCCCTCAAGCGCAAGCGCCTCTGTGACGTGACGCGTACAGACGTGCATGGGCATTTCAGCGCGCGTGAAAAACTGCACGTCCGCGTGTAATACGAGGAAAGGGCCCATGCGCGTAAGCGCGCGTGGAAAACTGCACGTCCGCGTGCAATACGAGGAAAGGGCCCATGCGCGTAAGTGCGCGTGGAAAACTGCACGTCCGGGTGTAATACGAGGAAAGGGCCCATGCGCGTAAGTGACGTGACGCGCACGTGCGTTTCCCTCAGCACGGGTTAAAGGTGAGCGGGCCCAGCAGTTCGCTGTACGTGCCTTTCGTGGAGACCGACGTGTGTTGCTGCTTCCTGTTGTTTCGCGCGCCATCACAACTTCACAGCTATCAAGGACGTATCTCTTCTTTTGGCGGGGGTATTGGCTATGCGTGTTTTTCTGCATCGCGCTAGTCAGACTGTGAGTCGCACACGCTCTTTTTCCCACTGCGGGTGCCCCTGTGTATCGCACCCATTTTCGATGTCATAGTAGCCTGCGTGTCCCACGCGTACGCGTTATTCGTGTTACTGGGTGCCACCGCGTACTGCGGGAGGTTGAATCCACGCACGTAGGCTGCAGGGTTGCGT
Organism: Ambystoma mexicanum; assembly: GCF_040938575.1. NCBI lineage: Eukaryota > Metazoa > Chordata > Amphibia > Caudata > Ambystomatidae > Ambystoma > Ambystoma mexicanum. The sequence continues at coordinate 1,061,536,374 of NC_090933.1, read as the reverse complement.
GCACGGTTTTACTGCAGTTTTGGGGTGCCTGAGCGTTGTGTGACCCGTCACCACATCACCGGGGTCACATACAGCCTTGCAGGTGCAGGGGGGCTGTTAACATCTTGCTTCCCACCCCCTTCACCCCAATTGCCCAGGTCAATTGTGGTGTACACCTCCCATTGGCACCACTCCATCTGTGCCAGCACTACTACATCTGTGCCATGGTTGGGAGGCCACCAAAGGTGAGGGGCGCCTCAGCTGGGCGTCCTCCTCGTGGCAGGCGTGGTCGGGGACGTGGCCGTGGTGACCAGGGAGTAGGGGGACTCCAGGGGGTCCAGGGCAGCCACAGAGGGGGAAGAGGCAGGGGTGCGCCACTTGAGCACAATGTTGTGCCATGTGTCGGTGCAGCCATGCCACCACCCCCTGTGGTTCCGGGGGATGCAGCTCCTGCATCTGGCACTGGCACCCGTATGACCCGGCAGTCCGTTCCATCGACTGCCACGGGCCCATGGGTAGTGGTAGCTGCAGGTGCAGCTGTGGACACCGCCACCCAGGCTCAGGGTCTGCCAGCGCAGGCTGCGTTGGCACTTGTAGAGCCCTTGGTAGATCTCCAACAGGCCAGGGGGGAAACCATAGGGGCAGCCCGGCTGCTCAGACCAAGACACGTGTCCCTGGGGCAGTCATGTCATCTGCTGCCCCGAACAGCCGGGTGTTGGCAAGTGCAGGGGCAGATGCACCCAACAGCACCCCGGTTGTGAGTCTGCCAACCAGGACCGTTGCGGTCAATGACCCTGCCACAGCTGATGTTGCTGCGCAGGGTCCATTAGTGGGCACCCAGCTGCCACTGACACAAGTCAGGCCTTTGGTCATCCTTCCACCTGCCACTCCCTTGGCTCAATCCACCGAACCCACGGGCCATACTGGTCAGGGCGGCATTAGCCAGCCAGGGTCTGCGCCACAGTCCAAGAGGAGGAAGGTTGCACCTGCAGCACAGGCTGGGACCCCACACACAGCCACGACCTCCTGCCCGTCGAGGAAGAAGCCTTTCTGTAAGCAGGAACTGGACTTCCTCGTGGACTACGTGCGGGGCCACAGCCGTGACATGCTAGTGGGTGCCAATAGTCAGACTACGGCTGCCCAACGTGACACCCACTGGAAGCATGTTGCGGAACATGTCAGTTCATTCGGCCATGAGGTACGCACGGCGCAGGAGTGCAAAAAGCATTGGAATGACATCAAGCGCAGCACTAAGGCTAAGCGTGCCTCAAATTACAACTTGACTCTGGTGACTGGCGGTGGGCCTGCACCAGAGGAGGAAGAACTCACTCCGCATGAGGCTTTCGTTGCGGAGTTCATACCACCTGAATTGGTCGAAGGAGTGGGAGAGATGCTGGACTTTGATGCCCAGTCCAGTGAGTGTTGATGCGTGTTTGTTGAGGACGTGTGTGTTTCACTTGTGGGATGTGTTGTGCATGATTGCTGCTACATGTGACGTGTACATGGTTCTGATGTGTAAGTAATGCAATGCTTCCGTCATGCATCTCTCCTCTGCCTGCATGCGGGACTCCATGTGGGCATGCTCCCTTGCCCCTCCTCTGCCACTCTGCACCCCAGTTCCACCTTTGCACTGGTCTGCTTCAATCTTGCCAATGTGTAGTTTCTTGTTCATGTGTCCTGTGTAGATTCTAACTTCCAGCGTAGAAACTGCCAGACATATGCCGTGTGGTACAGCCTTAGTACTCGATGCAGGGTATCCCACTTGTACTGTGCATGGGTCAGATGTCCCGCAGGGACATGAGTGCCCATTCATGCTCCATGTGCATTGCACGCATGCCCCTATGTGTCCTTGACTGGATGATCATTGTAATATGAGTCCTTGGTTACATACATTGCCTGCCATCTCATCGGCCTCCCCATGTCAACTGTGGCTCAGTCCTGCGTTGCACACATGTTTAGGCTCTGACAATCTGTGTGGCTCACAGGCCTCAGCCTGTTCAATGGCCAATGACTCTGTCCAACTCTTGTTGTGTCTTCTTCACACGTGGGCGGCCTCCGGAGTTTTCATCATGTGTCCTGCCCACTGTCCCAGCATCATTTGCAGTGTTGTAATTTGAATCACATTAAGCTGTTGATGCCAGTCAACACTGCCTGTCAATACACAGGTGTATGGTCAGCCTTTTGATACCATGCTAGGCATCCCTGCTTTGGTACTGGGGTGGAGGGGTGCTTGGCTTCTAGACATGGTACACATTGAATGCACAATGCACGTGATGTCTGAATTTGACATTGCACTGCCTTCACATTTCCTGGCACACACCATGGAGTGCTTGTACATGTAGGTAGTGAGTGGCGTACACATTTTCTGCACTGCATAGACCCACTTCCATGGAAACTGCCACCTTTCAACAGGTCTGATCACAGAAGCTATTCAAAGTAGACCCAGCATGCATGCCAGGTCATATGTTGTGTGTCACATGTCTGCCGGATGCCTTTGCTGTCGGTGTGTGTGTGTGTCGTGTGCTTCTGACATGTGTAGTGACCTTTTTCTCTCTATTTTTCAGGTGATGACGCAATGGAGGCGGAGGATGGTGTTGTCATGCCAGACACAGGGTTGTTACCACCACATCAACCCGGCACTAGTGGGGGTCGTGGGGTGGTAGGCCACGAAAACCCCCAAGTGCTGCAGTCCATCTTGTCTCTGGCTGCCTATGAGTCCAGCCTTGATGACGACTCTGACGTCCATGTTGAGTTGGATGAGCATCAAGTCCATGTGTCAGGGGTGAGTGATTCTGATGTGGACACTCCTCTGTCTGCGACACCTGCACTGAGGGATCAGACAGTCTTGGTTCCTCCGCCCGTGGTGAATCGGGACGCAGGGTCACCCTCCACACCAGTCACTGATGTGCCTGGGACATCACGTCGACGGGGGCATGTAGTCGTGCAGCCGCAGGCGGTGCCAACACAGCGAGGACCCCCGGTCCTTGGGTCCCGCAGGGGTCAAGCCCGGCAACGCGGTCGCCGCGCGCAACCGCTGTATACTGAGTGGGAGCAAGACATGACTGCCAATTCCGAACGGCAGGGGGCAGCAATGGAGAACATCGCTGAGAGCATGGAGCGTGTGGCCCGATCTGTGCTCCCCCCTGCTAGGCAGGTGCTTCTCCAGCAGCAGGCGGCACGGTCCACGGCCTGCTCGCTCAGGCTGGAAATGGCAGCCTCAGACAGGGCACGCCAGGCTGAAATGTCGTCTCTGCGTCAAGCAATTGCTGCTCACGCAGAGGCGCACATGGATGCCCTGAGGGAGGAGTATGCTTCTCTCAGATCCACTCTGGGTGTCCTTATGATGTCCCAGAGGCAGCAGGCAGAGGAGAGGTTTGCACAGCTTGAGCGTACCATCTCGGCTGAGCTACAGGCTTGCCGGGAGGTGCAGCGGTTGTCCAGCCAGGCCTTGCAGGCAGAACTCCGTGTTACACGTGCTACCTTGCAAGAGGAAGCACGTGTATCACGTGAGGTTCTGCATGCAGACCTATGTCACATCGCCACACAGAACCAGGCTCACCCGTCCGGCAGACTTGCTGCCGATGAGGGGCAAGCTGCGGCTAGGCGTGGCCAGGCTACTGTGCCACGTCCTTCTTTACAGGATGAGCCAGACTCGGACGACCATCTATCTCCCACATAGCTCGGGCTGTGCAGGCGTTGAGCCCATGGAGGATTTTTTTTTTGGCTCAGCATCATCGCATGTGGATGTTGAGCAGCACCCTGTACCTCCCCCCTCCTGAGTGCCTCCCCTCCCCCCGGGTTGTATGTGGCCATTTTTGATTTTTCTTTTAGTTTAGTTAGTTAAGTTTCTATTTGATAGTTAGTTTAAATAGGTAATGTAGGTTTTCCATTGTTAGTGTAATTAGTTAATAGTTGAGTTAGTTTAAAATTGCTAGTCTATTGTGCTTTCATGTGACGGTGCAGTGCTTTGTGGCTTTTGAAGGCATCCACTGTCTGTTCCAGCTGGGCCCTTCATGGTTGTCTTGTGTATGTGTTTGCTGCTTGGGGTCCTTGACTCACATATGCCACTCCTGCCTCCCTTATCCATGGGCTCGCAAGGATGGTTCGGTGTTACAGAATATTACACAAGGGCTTTGGACTGTCATATCTGTGGCATGTCTGGTGCTGTGTGACTTGTGTTGACACCCCTAGTGGGGATGATTTAGGTGTCATTGTCCACTGTTCAGCTTTTGCTAGATGGGGTGTGTCATGATTAATGTGTACATTGATTGCTATGCATTGTGTAGTATGTTTCATATCTTTCCTGTACACGTGCTTGTTGCAATTCATGCTGTAGGTAGTGTTCCACACTTTGGAGGTGAAAGACGGACTGATGGTGTGATTTGTGATGTGACTCTCTGACATGGTCAAGTAATGAGATGCCTGATGAGACACACACAGATGACTTTGAAGCATTAAGCATGTGTTTCATGCCCTTTCTGCAGGGGGATGAGCCTCCAGAGCACCTTTGCCAGCAGACATGGCCCATTGGACGACGGAATTCTGGACCCGTTTGTTGGTGCCCACATGCACATGTGTGCACAAGCAGAGGCACAGTGATTGCAGACCCACATCCTAGAACTGCTGACATGTTCCAAGGAACTCCAGGCAAGGTGAGCATCACAGGGGGGCCACGACACAGCAAAGCTTACACCAGGCGAGTTGCACATGCAGGCTTAGTCACAGCACTGAGGGTGAGCTTAGACGAATATTGGTGTTGAAGCACACAATGCAGCTCAGATGTGTTTGTGGACTGATGGCTGTTGATAGTAGGGTTGTCTGGGACACATGCAGGGGCAGTGGCACATACCCTCCGGTACACCAAGGTCCATTGAGGCACTTGTATCAACCATGTAGCCTTCCGAGAAATGGAAAGGGGCAGCTCACAGGGACATACAGCAAGGGACATACTCGGGTGCAGTGCATGTCTTTTCCACGTACTTCATGATAAATGCACTGCCAACTTTGTTTCGGTCATGGTGGTACGCAACTTGCTCTGTAGTCATGGCTTGCTATATGGGTCTGTCTGCTTACCCAGGGAACATTGCATGTTGTGTGAATTGTGACACATTGGTGTTCCATTTGCCACGCACCCACCAGCGGCTGACTTACTGCATTGACTGTGTATGACCCGTCACAGGGGTGATGTTATATATGGGTACGAAGCATCGACCACAGATTGTCTGTTTGTAGAGTAGTTTGTTGCTATGGGGCATGTTTGGTGTTGTGTTTTTGTGTAATTGGCACGTACAGGTTGTTGACTGTGGCTCTCTTTGCAGCATTGCAGTGCTCCTGTAACCAGACCTGAGAGTGCGCAGGCAGGAGGCCAGCACTCAAAACCAGAGCTAAGTGTCTTGTTGTTTTTCTTTCGAACTGCTCTGCATAGGCTTGCTGGGGAGTGTACTGATGCATGGATGTATGTGTGGTTCAATTTGGTATGTTTTTTCTCCCTAATCACCCGTGATCCTATGCAATTTTGAAACCTGTACCCTCTACCCGGTGTTCCTGCTTCCCGTACCTAACCAAGCAACGTTCCCTGACCCTCTTTCCCCACTGGGGTTGCGGATGCCTGTGTAAGCCCCGAACTTGCAGGCACCAAAACCCTAGAGGGGGTGGTTGGTTCGTACCACTCCTGAGCCTGGACTACAGAAGGCCATGACAATGATGTCCAAGTTTGTTTGGATTGTGTATGTGTTCATGCAGGTTGTACATTTTCGTGCATTCCCTAGTTTCATGTGTCATTCCTCCTCCCCTCTCCTGCCACTCATTCCAGTCATTCAGTGTGTCAACACCTGTCCTGACTGCATATCCCTGAACCTCCTTCCCCACCAGGGTCTCAGGGGCCTGTGTGAGTTTGACCTTGCAGGCACCCGGGACATGTTGGGGGTGGTTGTTTTGTGACACTCCCGCGCCTGTACAGGGGACCTGTGACAGTACACATCGATTCATGGTGCATCATCCTATGTCATGTACCACACATGTCTCACATCCTGTCGTGACATTGTTTTGCTGTGCTACCTTGGTTGTTGCATCATTGTGGTAGTACTTGGCCTTTGTGAGGTACTGCTACGTCAAGTCATCTACTGGAGGGTGTTTGGGTTCGTTTTTATGCCTTGGATTTTGTGATTTTGGAAATGAGTGTGGATTCTGAGGGTTCAGGCATCTTTTTACACACAAGGTGGGAGATGGTGACGAAGGGTAAAGGTGTTCCTGTGGCCAGGTGGAATTGAGGGTTGGGGGCTTCATGACCCAGGTGCAGTTGTTCAGTGGGTCATGGTCATTTGTGAGGGAGGGGGGGTTGTTGTTGATAGTTGCCTTGCCCTGCAGTGTGATGGGAACTCTGACATAGTAATGGTGGTATCCTATGTACATGTTGTGTTCTGCTGATCAATGCCTGTTCATGTGTTGTGTTTTCCTTTCAGGTGCGAAGGGATAGTTGTGGTTTGACATGCTGGGGTGTACACATGGTGGATGTTCACATGTGATGTGTAGGGAACACTGATGGTCACTTGAGTGCACATGCATATGTGGAGTGCATGTCCTTGCAGAACCACACACTTGCACTCTGATGCACTACATGTACTCCCACCCTTGAATATCCACGTGTACACTGTTTGCCTTCTGGTGCCCACTGTTTCCCGGCAGCACATGTTCTGTGACCGATTATGGATCCAGTACATGCCTAATTTGATGTTTAATGTGGTCTGTCACTTAGATGTGATGCTCAGGGTGTGCATCACACACAATGGCTGTTCACTGTGCTGTGCGCTGAGCAGTGTGACGCAGGAGTAGGACACTGCACACATGAGCTGCAGTGTTGATTTTGCAATGCATAATGTGCATGTAGACAGGCATTCATTGTTATGTTACGTCTACGACTGCATTTGGAAATGACTTATTTTGGGTGGGAGATTTTGTTGGTCTGTCATTTCATCTGATTCCGGGACAGGCATCATTGTCCGATGCCACTGTACATTTAGGACATGGCAATGTGTAGCTTATCGTTACTGTGTTGGTGTATGGGTATTGCTTGCCATGTCATGTTGATGTTTGGGAGGGTTTGAGTGACATGACAGTGATGGCCATGGCCTGTTTTGCAGGTGTGTGTGATGCACCCCTTGCATGTCCGGGTCATCCGCTTCTCAGAGCAACTAGCTGGGGGTAGATTTCTCTCCGCAGCAGGTCCCTCCCCCTGGAACAGACTTCCTACCTGACTTGAACTTGAGGGGAACCATCTCCAGTTCTGGAAGCACCTCAAGACCTTCCTCTTTGCTTCTGCTTACTCTCTGCCTCTCCTTTGCAGGATTCTTCACTGGAACTGCACAGGAGCTGCAACTGGGCCACTCTCACCGACCTCGGTCCCTGGCCCAGTCACTCTCCACTTGCACTGCCTCCCAGGCAACCCCTGCACTGCAGTACTGTCTCTCTATCCCTACAGCCCTCCCTTCCCAGCACTTGTCTGAACTTACCTTTGCAGTTGCCACCAGCCGACCTATTTATTATTTTTTTGGGCTACTTCCCCTGTACTGGACTCCCCCCCACCCTTCCCCTTGCACTTTTCCCTTCCCCCTACCCCTGCACTTGCACAATCTCAATGACACCTGGCCTAGTAGTACCGTTGCCTGTCTTCCCTTGTTCCCCCCTCCCTGCCTCATTGCGCCTTGAAATACTTGTGTATGGCCCATATCATGTCATATGTCATATGTGTGCCTTTTGGTCACACAGGATAGCTTGTGTTTAAGTAGCTAGGGATGCAGACGATGTGGCACTTCCATGGCAACTATCTCAGTGTGGTAGGGTTGTGACAGTTGACTGTCTCTTTGTCATCATCGATTGTCACCTGGTATGTGCCAGGCCTGTGTGCACTCCGCAGGGGTGGGAGTTTAGGTGAAAAATGTGGCCACAAGCTGGGTCCGGGCTTCCTCGCCACGTGCCCTGTCCCCTCCCATGGGCAGCGCCTGTGCCTGTGGTTGGGGATGTGGGGGCACCACCATGTCCACCGGGACGCCCTGCCGTGTTGCAACATTGTGCAGGACACATGCTGCCACAATGATCCTGCACACTACTGGTGGTGCATAGAGTAGTTGCCCACCAGAGCGGTCAAGGGAGCAGAAACGTGACTTGAGCACTCCAAATGTGCGCTCCACTATGCCCCTGGTTGCAATATGGGCGGCGTTGTATCTTACCTGGGGTGGTGTGGTGGGGTTCCGGATTGGCGTCATCATGTGGTTGCTCAGAGGGTAGCCACTGTCCCCTGGGGAGGTGATAATAGTTGAGATCATTAGGGTTTGGATATTTGTCTGTGTGTGACTTGCATGCATGTGCAAGGGCATTTGTACTAACCTAGGAGCCATGTGTCGCCATGCTGCCCAGCTTCCAGGGCCTGGCTCAGGGCGGACATTCTGTATATGAAACTGTCATGGGTGGAGCCAGGGTAGTTTGCATAGACAGAGGTGATGATTCCCTTTGCATCACATACCACCTGTACATTGATGGAATGGCAGTGCTTGCGGTTTCGGTAGATGTGCTCAATGGCCCTAGGTGGACGTAGGGCCACATGGGTGCAATCTATGGCACCGAGCACTTTGGGGAAGTGTGCCACCCTGAAAAATCCAGGACAACGGCCTGCCTTTCTGCGGGTGTTCTGGGCATGTATATGTGCCTGCGGACTGAGGGGCGCGCTGTCATGATTGCCAGTACCTGGTGTAGGCAGCGTGACTGCGTGGCCTGTGAGACCCCTCCACTATGGCAGTGGTCCGCTGAAATTACCCAGTGGCCAAAAAATGCAGGACATTGAGCAGCTTCTCCAAGGGGCTCAATGCTTGGGAGCAAAGGGTGGGGGATGTGAGGTCATCTTCCCACTCCCTGACCAGGTCTAGGATGATATGGGGTGGAAACCTATACCTGCCGTAGACCTGGTCGTCAGGCATCCCAAAAAGGCTTGTCCGTGATGCGAAAATGCGTGCCCTGGCTATTCTCCTCCTCCTGCAGTGTCCCACGATCAGTACAGCGACAAATGGGGCATTAATCGTAGCTGTATATACGCGTTTGTTGTTTGCGCGCACTTTTATGCTGTGCGCGGGGACGCCTCCGCCTGCCTTCGTGTGGGCGGACGCGTTGACGCCTGTGCACATCTTTTGCTGTGCGCGGGTTTCCCGTATTCGGATACGTGGTAAGACTGTAGGTCCGAGTGTCATCGCGTGTGATCGGAGGGGAGTGAGCGTACACGCGATTGGCCTGGGTACGTGTGTTTCGGGGTGCGCGGGAAGTTCCACATGCGATTAGCCTGGGTACGTGTGTTCCGGGGTGCCGGGAACTTTCAAACGCGATTGGTGGAAATCCATGTGTGTTCTGTCATCACGTGCAATGAGGGAAACACCCGCGCGTGTCACGTCACAGACGCGCTCACGCGCTATGGGCCTTTGGTCCAATGAAATCGCATATGCGTGCTGCCGTGCATACGCGCTAAGGGCCTTTCCTCGAATTACACGCTGACGTACAGATTTTTCATGTGCCAAATCACTCCGTATCAAGCTGGCCACGCGTAAGCACACGGAAGACCACGCTCCTGCCAAGAAGGCCAAACTACTGCCCCCCAGAGCCCCGAGCACACTCCCACCTGCCATCTGCTGCTGCCTGACTGCCTGCTGCCCACGTGCCCTGCCATTTGCAGACTGCACATCAGCCAGGGGTGCTGTTGCTGTGACCACCCCTGCTGGAACCGAAGACTCCCGACTGGGATTCCATCGCTCCACAGCCCAGCCCCAGGACCCAGTTGCCCACCCACTCCTGCCTCAGGGGTTGTCATGTCGGGGCAAACACCATCTGAGACCACTGACAACCCCCGGCCAGAGAGGTAGAGGGGCACCAGCTTCAGTGCCACCGAAGTTGGTGTCCTGGTGGAGCAAGTCCTGGGGCAGTATGATGCCCTCTTCGGAAGTTCCCGCGCCGACAAGGAAGGACGGACTCGGATCTGGACTGACATTGTGACTACCATCAATGCGGAGGGGGTGGCAGTCCGCGACTTCCAACATGTCAAGAAGCGCTGGGAGGACTTCAGGTCCAGGACCCTGAACAAGGCCCGGCGCCTCTTGAAGGCAGCGGATGCCAAGGGGCGCCGGGGCCACTTGTCAGAAGAACAGATGAGGGTCCTGGAACGCATATCCCCAGCGCTCCACGTCCAGGTCCTTGAGAGGCAGACCCGTCTGGAGTCGAGCGGTGAGTGTACATGCATCCTGATTGTGAGCAGTGCGTGTGGTGATTATTCAGTAGTGTGCAGGTTGCACATCTATTTGTATGGGGTGGAGTATGGGTGGGGGTGTACAGGGCCGTGGGGCTAACACATGCGAGGGCTGGTATGTGTGAGACATGGATGGTGCTTGTGTGTGTAGGCTTGCATGCCAAATGCAGTTGTGTGGGCACACATGTTTGGATGAATGTGTATGTAAGTAGACATGTCCGTGATGTCACGCATGTATGTTGCTTTCGGCTGCATGTATCAGCACTGTGTACATGTGCATGTGTGTGTATTTGACAAGGGTGCAACAGTGATGCAACATGGATGCGTGTGACAGCGGTATGTGGAAGCCTGATTGGCAGATGTGACATGGATGCCCGTCTGAACACTGCGACACTTGGCAGAGGTGTACACATGCATGCAAGTGTGGTGGTGTGTGTACATGTGTGGTGCACTTCCTGTGTTGCATGTGATGTCTGGCTCACCTTTGGCTGCTCATGCTGTTGTATGTGTATGGATGGTGCTGGCAGTTGCGATATGGCTGTGGTATGGCTCATGTGTGCGAGTTGAAATGACATGTGTGTTGGGGATTGTGATGACATGTCTGAGGTTTGCCAATGCCACTCATGTACAACTGTCATGTGTGTATGTGTCCATTGTACAGTGCCCTGATGCCTGTGTTTTGTTTCTCCCTGTCTGCAGCGTCAACTGATGAAGAGGGCGGAGAAGGCGCTGTGGAGCACAGCGGCGGGGATCCCACCGCCAGCCAGAGACGCAAGGCCCGGCTCCCCTCCCATGTTGTGATCTCGTCGGGGAGTGAGGAGTCCGGTGCCGCGTCCCAGGCCGCAGCTGCCGGGGGGAGGTCCAAGAGGCAGAGGTTGGAGTTGGACTCCTCGGCAGCAGAAGGGGCAGCTGGGACCCCACAGGGCCCAACAGGGGAAGATGGCACGGAGTCATCCAGGTTGGTGGGGGGTTTGGTGGAGGAGGAGGCCGTGCAAGAACCAGAGACTGGGTCTGGAGGTGGGGATCCCACTGGTGCTAGTGGTGCAGTGCAGGACCAGGGACAGGAGGCAGCACAGGCCGCCGCGGAGGTGCCTGTGTGCATCCTGTCCCTGATCCTGTCCCTGCATCATCTTGCACCAGCAGGGATGCCTACGTCCAAACCCGTTTCCAGGCAAGGGATGAGCTCACCTCAACTGGCCTTCCTCTGCCTGCGGACGTGGCTATCCGGGTCCGGGTTGAGCCTGTCCTGGCTGGTGTGGCGTTGCGTCAACGGGCCATGCGAGGTGACCTGCAGTCTTTTCATGAGGAGACTGCATGTCATCTCAAATGGCTCGTTGACCACGTCAGCCTGCTCGGACAGGTCACCCAGGCCGGATTCCTCCGTCTGATGGGGCTTGCTACGACCCCCTCCTCAACTGGACCCCCTACGTGCCAGTCGTCCTCCGTGCCATCTTCCCACCCATCAGTCACCTGGGTGCCCTGTGGAGCTGCCTCTGACGGTGCGGCCAGGCTGGTGGAGGAGGCATCCCTGCCACAGTCGGGAGTCGGACGTCCAGCAGGGGTGGCCAAATCTACGACTGCACCCCAGCCGGCGGAGGATGTGCAGGCAGCAGGAGGCAGTGCACGGGCAGAGGCACAGCAGCAGCAGCAACGTGGTGGAAGCCATGAAGGCTCAGGGGCTTCAACATCGGAGGGACAGGCATCGGCCGGAGGGCAGGAGGACCCAGGACAGAGAGTGTCTTCCGTGTGGCAGCGGTTGGGCCACGCCATAGATGCGGAGCGGCAGCGGGCGGAAGAGGCACTGCTCACAATGGTCAGGGCGGAAAACTCCATGCGGAGGGCCATGAGGCGGGAGGAGTGCCTCGAGGCAATCCGCAGTGGTTTGGAGGTGGACACGTCGACGGCCCTGCGGACCCTCTGGGCCATGGAGGAGGACCGCCTCCGGGACATTGAGGAGGAGTTTGATGATGCCCTGGCCCGGGACATTCACAAGTGAGCCGTGAAACTAGCCCGCTGCCCTTGTACATAGTTATGTAGGTAGTGTTAGGTTTCATTTTTGTTTTGATTTTATTTGGACCTTTCGGACATTGGCCACATTTTTGTATATAGTTTATTTTATTAGTTAGTGTAGTTAGATAGGTTTCCTTTCTTTTGTTGGGATAATGGACCCTGGCTTGTTCCCATGTACATAGTTCACTGTTGGATTGTATTTATTTTTTCACATTTTAACCATGGAGCAATGGCTTTCTTTTTTATTTCCCATTGGATTTTGTTTTGTGGACATTGACTTTGGACAACATTACTTTGGAATTTTATTTTTGGTTTTGCTTTTTTTCACGGACATGCTTCTATTAATTTTTGTACATTCACATTTCTGTTTCTTCATTTTTGATTCTATTTATGTTTCCTTTAATACATATTTTTTTTGGTGAACTTCAATGTGTGGTATCTCATTGGTTTCATGCATTTCATGATATGTGTTTTGAGATTCACTGACACCCATTGGGTGTATGTGAGGGAAATGTGTTTGTTTCGGAACTTGCAATTGGTGTTCTGTGATGTAATTGCAAATTATGAGTGGGTGGATGCAATACTCGGGTGGGTGTTTTGCATTTGGAGGCTGACCATAGGGACCAGGGATCTAGATTTTGATGACATGTTGGCTGGGGAACATGAGTTGCACATGGTTGGGGGCCTGCTGGCATGTGCCCGACAGTGCTGGGGGGTGGGGGTGGTGGGGAACATGAGTTGGACATGGGTGGGGGCCTGCTGGCAGGTGCCCCACAGTGCTGGGGGGTGGGGGTGGTGGGGAACATGAGTTGGACATGGGTGGGGGCCTGCTGGCAGGTGCCCCACAGTGCTGGGTGGTGGGGGTGCTGGGAGACATGGGTGGGGGCCTGGTGGTGGGTGCCCCTGGTGGCTGGGGGGTGGGGGTGGTGGGAGACATGGGTGGGGGCCTGGTGGAGTCTGCCCCTGGTGGCTGGGGGGTGGGGGTGGTGTGAGACATGGGTGGGGGCCTGGTGGAGGCTGCCCCTGCACTGCTGGGGGGTGGGGGTGGTGGGAGACATGGGTGGGGGCCTGGTGGAGGCTGCCCCTGGTGGCTGGGGGGTAGGGGTGGTGGGAGACATGGGTGGGTGCCTGGTGGAGGCTAACCCTGGTGACTGGGGGGTGGGGTGGTGGGAGACATGGGTGGGGGCCTGGGGAGGCTGCCCCTGGTGGCTGGGGGGTGGGGGTGCTGGGAGACATGGGTGGGGGCCTGGTGGAGGGTGCCCCTGGTGGCTGGGGGTGCAGGGGGACATGTGTTGGTGGGCAGTAGTGCATGTTGACATGTGGGTTGGCTGGGGGGCATGGCCATGGTGGATGGGGTGCCTGCAGGACATGTGCAGGGTAGGCCCCTGTGGTGTGAGCCACCTGCAGGGGCCGTGGAGGGTGTAGAGGGAACACCTGGGAGGACCCACACGTGCAATTCACATGTGCTGCTCCCCGCGCACCCCTGTAATACACGTACCCTGATGAGACTGCGTATGGAACTTCCCGCGCACCCCTGTAATACACGTACCCTGATGGAATTGCGTGTGGAACTTCCCGCGCACCCCTGGAATACACGTACCCTGCTGATGTTTCGTGGGATACTTCCCCCGCATCCCGAAATACACGTACCCTGTTGAGATCGCGTGTGTAACTACACGCGCACCCCCGAAATACACGTACCCTGATGTGATCGCGTGTGTAACTTCCCGCGCACCCCCGAAATACACGTACCCCACTCAATCGCGTGTGTAACTTCCCGCGCACCCCCGAAATACACATACCCCGCTCAATCGCGTGTGTAACTTCCCGCGCACCCCCGAAATACACGTACCCCGCTCAATCGCGTGTGTAACTTCTCGCGCACCCCCGAAATACACGTACCCCGCTCAATCGCGTGTGTAACTTCCCGCGCACCCCCGAAATACACGTACCCTGCTCAATCGCGTGTGTATCTTCCCGCGCATCCCCGAAATACACGTACCACGCTCAATCGCGTGTGTAACTTCCCGCGCACCCCCGAAATACACGTACCCCGCTCAATCGCGTGTGTAACTTCCCGCGCACCCCCGAAATACACGTACCCCGCTCAATCACGTGTGTAACTTCCCGCGCACCCCCGAAATACACGTACCCCGCTCAATCACGTGTGTAACTTCCCGTGCACCCACGAAATACACGTACCCCGCTCAATCGCGTGTGTAACTACCCACGCACCCCCGAAATACACGTACCCTGATGTGATCGCGTGTGTAACTACCCACGCACCCCCGAAATACACGTACCCCGCTCAATCGCGTGTGTAACTTCCCGCGCATCCCCGCAATACACGTGCCCCCCTCGCACAGGCCCAATTGCTGTATGTTGCCACTTTTGTGATGCGTTGGGACTCTACCGCCTGCCTTCGTGTGGCAGACGTGTTTCAGCTTGTGCGTGTCTTTGGCTGTGCGTGGCTTTGCCCTATTCGATTCCATGAATACGTGTGGTTCGAGTACGTGTGGGCGTTCCGTCTGCTTCCCTGCAGTACATCCCCAGTTACGCCCTTATTTTCGCGCGTTGTTCCCCATTCCGCGCGTTACGTCCCGTGTCCGCACACTTTCTGGTGTATGCACCGAGGTTGTGCGCTTTCACTGTGCGTGTCGCGCATGCCTTTCGGGATGTTGCAGTGACTTGTGCGCCATGCACGGGTTTGGCGCACATCCCGAGGTGAACACGCGCAGGGACTTCCATGAATCGCACGCGTGGGGGTGCTCCTGTTTTTTTTCCGCTTGCGCGTGCTTGCGCCTGCTTGCGCCTGCTTGCGCGAAGATTTTCGGCGCACAATTGTTCCATGAATCGGCCCCTAAAAGTTTCCCATAGATCATAGTTGAAATGTTTGACTCTATGGATGTGATATGCTGCGGTGGTTGTTGCCAGGGCATAGAGTCTTGGGTGCATCGCCATTTGGCCATGCCCCCAAGACTCTATGCCCTGGCAACAACCACTGCAGCATATCACATTCATATTTGCTTATAACTTTGGGTGAAAAACAAATGTATAAGGAACAAAGGTATTAGATACTATGGATGTGATATGCTGCTATGGTTGTCCTTATTATTGTATACTTACTGTTTGGTCTAGTAATGGGAGTCCATGTTTTTCTTCTTCATTTCTGTGATAAAAGAAAATAGCATGTTGGTATTAGTATTTTGTAATGACTTATTACATTGTATAAGCAATATACTTTTATTTTTTTTCGACCCTCATATTTAGTAGAGTACAAATCAGAGTACTGTGCAATTTGCTCAGTTTCTGTATTTGTTGCTAAAATCATTGGGTCTGTGGGAGAAAAAAAATCCATGTTGGATTAAAAAAAAACCCTTTTTCTGTTATGCTACAGTTTATTTGTTTGTTTGTTTTCAGTGTTCACTTGTTGTTTCTGGCTAATGCTTTATACTTTGCTTTGTTGTATTTTTTTTGGAGCAGTAACAGATTCTTCATTTGTTTTGATATTATAAAATTTTGGAGCAGTTAGATACCAATTGGCGTATTCTAACTGTCTATTTTATTAATATATTTTAGTGGTTTTGATTTATCTATTTGGATATTGTTAAATTTTGGGACAGTTAGATACCAATTGGCGTATTCTAACTGTGTATTTTTGGCCTAATTTAGTGGTATTCATTTATCTGATTAGTTGTTGTAGAATCTTTGAGCTGTTAGATAGCTTTTGGAGTATTCTAACAGTTTATATTATTTTAACACAAATTTATAATTTTGGGACAGTTAGATACCAATTGGCGTATTCTAACTGTGTATTTTTTTGGTCTAATTTAGTGGTATTCATTTATCTGATTAGTTGTTGTAGAATCTTTGAGCAGTTAGATAGCTTTTGGAGTATTCTAACAGTTTATATTTTTTTAACACAAATTCACTTAAAGGTTTAAATACAGTTTATTTATCAAATTTTGGTTTTAAGAACATCAAATAAGCGTTTGTAAGATTTGCTGGTAATCTCTGCTTTAGAGTAATGGTACTATCATTACATTCAAACCATCCACATTTCTTTTTTATATATGCAGTGTAGTGCCCTGAATTGGTTGTGGCTCCTGCGTGGCAGATTATACCTATTGTTGTGAAGGTTTTCTTACCAAGTGATATTTGACCATGTGTGAATCCAGTCAGCTTGCAGTTGTTTTTGGTACCATCTGCATTGTAACGTAGAAGCATTAGTATTACGTATTTACTATGTGTTTGTATTACTAACGTGGAGCGATTATCTGAATTGCAGGTAGAGCATAATCTACCATGGTTTGCATTTTGTACAAGTTGCTAAAATGGAATGGATTCACAATTTGGTATTGATATATATATGAAGCGTTCATTGGGGATTTCTTCTTGTGTCACATTGTTGCAGAGAGTGCATGTATGTTTCCACATGTATGAAATCTGAAAGTTTTCATTTATAGGTAGGTTTTTGTTTTCCAATACTTGTAGTAAGTACATTAGAAATTCTTGTGGATCTTCCTGTGAGTTTATAGTGAATTTCACCATTCCAGCACAGTAGTCCAATTGTCGTCTTATTCCAAAAACACTATATGTGTTGTCAGGATTGTTTGCTGCATTTCTGTGAAGTACTAACATTTGCAAACACAATGAGTCTGTACTGTGTAAGTAAATGTTGTCAACAATTGGTGGTAATTGAAATAGAATATTCATTGCTACATTTGCATAGCAATTTACACCAAATATATTTGAGAATTTAAATGGTCCAGGTAGTTCTGTATCTAACTGCTTTTTTTGGAGTTTGTCTTCCTTCTTTAAAGAAGTACCTGGTTTTACTTTCTCTAATTGATTCTGTTTTTTTTGTGGTACATGATGAAGTATTAGTTTCTTTTACTCTCTTTGGAGGATTTGCAGTGACGTCCTGTTGCATTTCTGTTTGATTTAGTTTTCTTTTACAACGTTTTAGTTTTTGTGGAACAGAATATGTGTTTAGATGGGGAGTGTATAGTGAGCGAAGTCTATTATATTCTAAAATGCAAGGAATATCAGCGTTTACTTTACTTGCATCAAAGTTGATTAGAAATAGGCCGTCAAGTGTACGTAAGCGTGATAGTGCTACGTAGCTCATGCCTTCTTTAAAGACTGTGTTACCAATATCTATCATTGCTTTGTCTAGGGTAAGACCTTGTGATTTATGAATCGTGACTGCGTATGCAAGAGTTAGAGAAAATTGTTCTCTCCGTACATACATATCTTTGAAGAGAAGGAATCTAGCTGTTGAGCCTCCTATCCGTTTTACTTCTGAAAGTTTGTCAAAGAGCATATTGACAAACTGAATTTTGTTGTCACGTGGGTATGTTTGAAAGCCAACAACTGTACCCAGTGCTCCATTAACTAGCCCTTGATCCACGTCAAGGTTACGTTTAAGAATTACTCTGCAATTTAAGGATAATTTTAACATCTTTTCTAAGCCTGCTGTGTTTGAGATTGATTTTTCTAAATTATTTAGTCTTGTTGTGGCTTGGTCACACATGGGTAGTGTCATACCATGTACATCTAGTTTGTCTGTGGCACTAATTTCCATTATTGGTTGCATTTCTTTACTTAACATTATTTCATTGAATTTGAGACAGCTTGCAAGAGTTGGCATTAAGGCCATACAATTGACATTTTTGTGGGCTAATTGTTCCATAACATCTGTAGCACATGCATTATCGCCATAAAGTGCATTAATGTGCCGGGTTTTCAATGTTGCTTCTGCTTCTTTAGAAAGTATACCAACTCTCAAACTTTTTAAAATGTTGGCATAAGTTAGATCTGCAGATTGGCACATGTGTTTTGTTAATTCTCTGTATTGGAAATGTTGCCAAAGGTTGACATTTCCAATGCTGCCAACAGTTTTACGGCAGAGTTTGTGCCCTAATGTTTTAAAAATAGGTTCACCTTTTACTGGTGTTAATTGAAGCAGATCTCCAAAAACAATAATGTGTTTTCCTGCAAAGAGCTCTTCATAGTCTGTTTTGAGTACTTCTTGTAATCTGAGGTGAATCAAAGCTAACATCAGGTTGGAGACCATGCTCACTTCATCTATTAGTAGCATTTTCATTTGTTTCAATACTCTGCGTAATTCCATTGCAGCTTCTGCAGTAAGTTTGTAATAGTCTAATTTGTTCTGGTGTTCTACTGGTAATAGTAGTAATCGGTGTAATGTAACACCACCTATGTTGTAGGCAGCTAAACCAGTGGGGGCAGTGACAACAGCTGACATTTTGTTGTTTGTCAATTGTTGAAGGAACTTACTAATGATTTTGATTAGGAATGTTTTGCCAGAACCAGCTTCAACACTGACGTACAGTAGTATAGGTTTATAATTATGGCAGGAACATTCTTTATTTTCATGTTTTACACCATGTGCAATTTGTTTTGTTACTTCTTGAAAAATGCTACTTTGCTCATTGTTTAGTTTTGATTGTAGTATAGTTAAGTCTTCCTTATCTTCATACTGGCACATGGTGTTTTCTACTTCTATCATAGCTAATTCTGCCTCATTTGTTATTAGTGGTTCTCCCAGTGGTTCTTGGCTTCCTGTTACAGAAAGTTGACTACTGTCAGGAGTATCCTTATCTAATTGGGCTTGGAGTTCTTCTTCATGTTGCTGTTCATTGTGCAACATTGTTTTGTACTGTGTAAAGTTTACATCAGTTATAGTGCTTTCATTTGCTTTGAAAGCATCCTCATATGAGTCATAGTTATCTAGTAATTGTTCTTCTTTTCTCCATGGTTTGAAGAGTTGTAGCAGGGACATGTAATATACTTCTTTATGTTGAGGAGTCTTCAATGACAATTTGATATGATTAATTAAATTTGGTTTAGTGAGTTTAACTAAGCTGCCTTCACAGTCTGTCACTCTATATTTACCTTTTTTTTTCATCAGGTTTTATATTATTTTTGTATGTGTAGTTTTGGGCTATTTGGTATAGACACATGTTTTCCAAAGTATTACTTCTGTTTGGGTAGTATGTGTCCAATAAATTGTTTTTTAAAATGTCTTGGCTGTTGGGATCATGTTTGGCTATTGTTTCTATATCTTCATATGATTATAGAACTCTTTTTCTAGATTTAGCTGGACCAAGACTTAGCCATACTATATTTTCAGATTTACCATACAATGAAGTACCAGTTAAATGATCAGCTGCTTCATAAGATCCACATTCTCTATGGGTGAGCATTTTTATGCCCAAGCTGTATAATTAATGAGATACTGTTTTATCTGATGACAGGTCATTCCAGAGGTCTTGCAGCTCTGTCTTTTCTGCTTTAGTTAAGTATGTTGTGACATATCGTGCAACTGCAGTAGAATTGTCTGCAATGTACTACACATCTATGTTTGCATTCCATAAGTGGGCAATGATTGCATTATAATCATTGATATATTTTTCTTCTTCTTTTCTTTTTATGTAATATGTATTTTTAGGTGACTTACCTTTAACACTATGTCTAACTGAAGACATGAGGTTGTTTACTTGACCTGTATTTGTAACTGGTCTAGGGAAACCAAATCGGCATTTGGTGTAGTATTTGCCTTTGTTTTTGTATTTGCGACGACAATATTTTCCACATTTGTGTCTTTGAAATTGTAAAATTTGTGCACGAAGATCACTATTTGTGGCTTCTGATGGAATTTCACAAGTGACATATTTTTCAATAAACTGTAAAACAGTGGCATCACTGTCTTGACCAAATTTAGGAGCATCTTTAATCCATAAAAGCATGTGGATATGTGGTGCTCCTCTGGCTTGGTATTCTTTTCTCCAAAAGAAGTGTTGCACTTCTCCAAGGGGAGGAACAGTTTTATTACAAATAAAATGTAGCATAGCAATGAAGCGATGGTGAAAATATCTTGAAACATTAACAGGATCCAAAGAACAAAGTTCTCCAGGTGTTAGAATATCTATGTTTGTTTTGTTTTTATTTGATATGCGTAGGAAATCATGTAAATCTTCCCATGCATATTCTGCACAACTTAATGTAACAAACCAAGTGGGTGGGCTAAGGTTTCTGATCATACAACGTACATCTCCATGATGTTGAAACCAGTACTCTTTAGTACCATGCATATTTGCTAATAGATTTGTAATATTTGATTGTAAAACCTCATCCTTTTGTTGCACTTTCTCTAATAATTGTGTAGCTGTCATATTTTGAAAGTGTGATCCTGATTTTAATATGTGTGCAACTCCGTAACATAAAGTTGCTAGTTCACTTTCAAAGAGTAGGTGGAATATGTATTCCACATTTTGTCTAAATCTGGGATCTTCAGAATACATCCGTAATGAGCGGTATTCTGAAGCTGATATTTGAATAGGTCTATCATCATACCTTCCTCCTTTGCCAGTAGGAAAGAGTAGAGGAAAAGCACGTGCTTCTATACTTTTTTCCCATATACTGATTGGCGATCCTTTTGTTTGACGCATTTGGTAAGTTTCCAGTACATCTTGTACGGTGTCATTACAGTGCAAAGGATGAATTGTATAATGGCCTAAAGTATTTGATATTGTAGCAGGATCTAGTAGCTCAAATTGACCAGCTTCTTGTGTTTCTTGAATTATTTCAGTTGTATCTTTCAAGTTTTCTTCAATATTAATTTCTTTGTAATATTCATTATTCTCTTTAAGATATTGGAAGGCTTGTCTAACTTTATATAAATCTACCAGCTGTTGCCATATTTTTTTGTCTTTTGTAGGTACTCCATTTACTAATATAATTAAAGATTGCTGCATTGGACGTTGCACTCCTAGAGTATGCACATTTTGTTTTAGATTTAATGGTAAATAAACTACTTTTCCACGAATGCCTTTTATTATTGCTTGAAATAGGTGTACTGAATTATGATGCTCTCATATAAATTAAGTTGTTGTAGAGGTTTTGGTACTGGGCATAATTCCAAATTATTTGTGATAGAACGTGAAGGAGTTTGGTTGTTGTCAAGTTTTGTAGTGCAATAACTGCAAAGTATTAAGGGCTCAGTTATTTCATATTTGTTTTCTGCTACAAGGTAGAGAGCTAATTCAAACCATTTAGAATCTTCATTGTCTTCTATTTTGTATGATAGGTCCACAGTTTTTGTGTTACTTTTATAAAAAAATTCTACGGCAACATACACATACATGGTTTGGTACTTCAGCTGATGTACTTTTAAATTTTAGTATTTCTTTTTTGTATGTGTTTAGCAAAAGGTTGCCATGTGTAGAATTGTTGCTTAATTGGTTTAAAGCTATTTCATTCTGTAAATGGCTTTCACTTCCAAAATATTTTTTCTGGATATAGTGAATTTCTTCAAGTAGGTCTTTTGCTGTACATGTAGAAGGATGTTATTTAACTTTGCTAGTGCTAAAGCAGGACTTTTAGCATAGTACAGTTTATAGACTAGATTTCTTATAGTTGAATGATGTGTTGATATCCTTTTGATATCATGGAAAGTGGTTTTACAAGTAGGTCCTGTAATGCAGGCCAATGAATGTCCTTGTAGTCCTGTTTACTTGCGCACTGGACAGGTATCTATATTTTGCAGTAATTTAATTTTGATTTTGTCTTTGCTTTTTACATATTTATTGAGGAATTGGCGTAAAGATTTGAAACATTGTTTGGGAATGTTACACATTGACGTGCATGGCCATTTGTACACTAGACGTTCTGATTCAGTTGAATGGAGGGGTAATTCTAAGTTTTCAGGGCATATTTTTGTAAGGAGTACTTCTTGTTCCATTATGGTATTATTCACTTTTTCATAACCTCGACCACTGCTATGTATGGCAATTGTATTAGTTTGCTTTTGTTTGTACGCTTCTTCATTAAAATATGGTTCTGTGCTTGTAATGTGATTCCATTCACCTCTGCTGATACTTAAGAAGTTCTTTCTGTTGATATTTCGCTTATTGAGAAGTCTTTTTTGTAATTTAGTTATTAGTTTTGTTAGTGGTTTCATTTTGTTTAACAGTAAAATAAATACATTTCTTTTGAGAAGAATTGCACTGTCCATCAATGCTTCTAAGATTAATTTCCTACGATAGGTTTTAAGCTTTGAACCTGATTTCTCTCCTGTTTTTATAAGATTTTGAAGGACTTTGTGACGGTATATTTTGGCTAAAATACTTTTCTTGGTATGCTTACTTTGCACTATATTAGAATTTGAAGAAGTAGTTTTATCTGTACTGATAGCTGATTTTCTGTTCATTGTTTTTTGGTTTGTTTTACATTTTGATAGAGGAAGCGAGGTTGTTGTACTTGAAACTTCTTGTGTTTCACTAAATGATTGTATTAGCTGTTTTGTTTCAACTCTTTTTACAAATTCTGCTAGAGATGGATGCTTATGTTGGACACCTTTATTTTCATTTGCTCTACTTTTGCGTTGCTTTCTACGGACTTGACTTTTGGTAGGCATTGTTTAGGGTCTGTTGAAAAAAATAAAGAAGATATGGGTTGGGGTGTTCTGGAATGTATGTGTGCTGTGTGCATGAGTGTTTGAGTAAGATGATAAAGATGTATGTAATGGTGTGTGATTGTGCATTGGGAACTAAAACTAGTAGGGATAGGTATTCTTGAATTTATGTGTTACTAAACTGGGGTTCAGATGACAAAAAAAAAGTAAGCTAGTGGTGTGGAAAAGTACAAATAGTAAATCTAATGTATACAATTAAAACAGTTGTTTGTTCTATAATATGAAAATTGTAGTGGTTCAGTTGGCTAATTTGTGTGTCCAAAAATAGAAATGTGTGGGCCATTCTGGCTGTAAATCGCTGTTTAAGACATGGAAATGTTTGGACAAAATGGTACAAAATCTCTATTTTTAGAAACCGAAATAGCTCGTATTAATGTTATAGTATATTTGATTAATAATACAAATATTATGGTGATATTTTACTTGCTTTTTTTTTAAATTAACAGGTAACTTCTTAGTTTTTCTTTCTTCTTCGAATTCGGCTGCTTCTTTTCAGGAAACTGGTCTTCATTGCAATTGTAAAAGCTTCAAATTAGTAACTTTGTTTGTATATAGCACTGTTTTTAATTTAGATATTGATTTTTTTAATTGAAATCCTCAGTGCCTTCTGTAAAACCATTAAACTAATTTATTTACATAAGATACATTGCATCAGTTCAGTACATATGATATGTTCTTAATGAACAAATTGTATTGAATGACTAACTGTAGCAAAAAAAAAATATCTTTACTATGTCTTGTGAAATTTATAATATATTAGTGAATACCACTATTTCTGTAAGTAAAATGTTCTAGGTAATAGCGCCTCAATGTCATGTCTAATTTAAAGTAATTAAGTAAATAAATAAATAAAAACAAAAAATATGAAATTGTATAAGTATTTTTTATAAAGGTTTAAACATAGATTGTGTTTGCATGCAATTTTGTTTGAATATATGTAGTCTATATATTTCATTTAAAAAATGTTAGTTTAACATGATTTGAGTGTGTGTGTATAAAGAAAGTAAAAAGTATAAAGGTTTATAAGTGACAGTTGATTTTAGGAAATTGAAAAAAGTACAGTAAATTCATTTTACAGATTTTACAAGGTAAAAGTCTGTTTGAAAATGTGTTCATCTACTATACAGAAAATATGCATGCCTGAAGTTTGTGTTCATGCATATGGATATGCATGGAGCTGCAAGTAGAAATCTTGAAGACTTGTACACTATTTCTGGTAGATGCTGCTTGCCAATGATATGACACTTGTACTCAGAGAGATTCAGAGTACATTTGCAGTGCTGATCTATGATGATGCAGTTAGATGTAGAGGTCTTGAATGTGATTGGTGCATGGTCATGTGATTTTTGAGGTACATCCAATGAGGGAATGGCAGAGAGAGTGTAGTGGAAATGGTAGAAGGGCTGTTCATGTTACGATATGTCCGCGGACATGGCGGTAGTTCGCGGACATCGGGAGTTACATCCGGGGATTTTTGGGTTCAGAAGTCATGCAAATGAGAATAAGCACTGAAAGGGATTGGTCAGCAAAGTTTGGTGGGTGTGTTGTGCCAGGCGAGATTTTCTCAGATACTCTTTTTGCCCAGAGAACAAAAGATGGATACATTGGTTGACGGTGCATGCAGAAAGCTGTGGAGTAGCTGTAGATCTTGGATTCCCACATGTGGAAGTACACTGGCATGGAGTACGTGGAATGAAGTGGTTGGACCTGCTACCTCTCTGTGCTACTTTGGAGACAGAGCAACATCCAGACATAATTGTAATTCATTGTGGAGGGAACAGTTTAGGACATGTGACTGGAATTTTATTGCAATTTGCTATGAAAGAAGGACTTAGGAAGGTTATGGACATGTTTCCTAATTCTCAAGTGATATTTTCACAGATTGCGCAGAGACAAATGTGGCTTTGTTCTTCTTCATTTGGTCCACAAATGGAAAAAGCAAGGCACAATGTTAATAAGGCTGTTTGTGGCTTTCTACGAGATGTTGGCATGTCTTCTTTTCACAATGAAAATATTATGTTTTGTAGTACATATATTTTTCGCAGAGATGGAGGTCATCTTACTTATGCTGGCAATCAGATTTTTCTGAGAAATGTACAAAATGCATTGCGACCTTTTTTGGAATGACAACAACGATTTTGAAGTAGATGTTAAGCATTTACAATTTTTGACTTACAAACACCACCCAAAGGCTCTTTTCAGAGCCACCACTTCTTTCCAAAGAAAATTACAATGTTTGTGATGGAGTAGCAACCCAATTTTTTTAATGTTCGCGAACTGTCCGCGGACTTCTAAAAAATACAAAGAGCCCTGCTTCATTTATTTTCACTTCTATTTTTTAACTGGGAAAGGCGGCTCTGAAAAGAGCCTTATTTTTTTTGATTTTTGTAATTTTGTATTTTTTTTGGTTTTCCAGACACGACACACTAGGAGAGGAGGGTAAAGGAGGGTAAAGGGGGGGACACCAACCACAGGGATAAGAAAGGGCGAGCTGAGAGAGGAAGATGCAGAGAGGGTTTTATTTGGGTAGTGAGCAGGTCTTCTCGTGCTCTGAGACGATAGTCTCAAAAGCACTCCGAAGTCGCTACCCCCTGCAGAGTACTGTGTCGCAGTACATACATACAACTGTGACCTTCGAAAGGTAAGGGTCATCAGCATTCTGTATGGTCTGCGAGGCAGCTTGAGAAAGACGCTGTCCCACAGAGGTGGCCCTTGTGGTGACAGGATCAGAAACAGAGGATGAAGTAGAGGAAATCAACCTGCTACGTTCTTCGCAAGGTACAACCCTGCGAATAGCCCCAGAGTGAAATGACCTCAGGTGTCGCTTCATAGTAGTGGTCCCAAAGCTGTACTTACCATGCTTCCCGCGACTGAGTATCATTTTGCACTCATTGCAGGTAACACGGTTCGCACGAGCCTTAGGACCATTCCCAAGAATGGTAAATAACCGCCACACCCAAGACTCAGGCCTAGTGCGGGTAGTAGGGATTTCCTCTACCTCATTCTCATCATCCTCTTCTTCCTCCTCCGCATCCTCACTCCTGTTCCCCTCTTCAGGCCCTTGGGGAGGTGGTGGTGGTGGAGGGGGTGGGGGTGGTGCTGAAGCAGGTGCAGCACCAAGTGGCAGTTCAGCAGCCAAGGATGCCATCTCGATGATGGTGTAGTCTGCAAGTGGCAGCAAAAATCACTGTGTTCTGAAGAATAGCCAGAAACACAATGGGAATAAGCTCTTGGGCGTGGTCTTTTATAGGGGTGCTTGTGCGCGGTCCGCGGACATGCGCACTGTCCGCGGACAGATCGAACACAAAAAAAGGATCGGAAGGTTTCAAAAGGTATATAGAAACTCAAGATTGCTATGTGGGACTTGTGCCATGGTGAGATTTTATTGAAAAATATTATGGATTAACTGAAAATGTACTTTTAAATTGTTCGGGGACACGAACAGTGTCCGCATTTCAGGACACACGATGAGCGTGGGCGCGGTAATATGATCTGTTTGCGAACTAGTCCGCGAAGGAAGCGCCTGTCCGCAGGACACCAAGTGCACGGAGATTGGTTAGCGCATGCGCATTGATGTCCTACAGACACTGTTCGGGTTCTGAAGTAATTAAAAGTGTGTCACACGTGAAACGAACATTTCAGGACACCGCGTGTGTTCTTAGAACAGTTTAAACTTGATAGCGAACAGTAAGGACAGATATAGTGTTCTTCAGGTCACGTGTAATTTAGTTTATGTACGAACATTTCAGGACACCAATTGTGTTCTTAGAACAGTTTCAATTGGGTAGCGAACTCTACGAACAGGTATAGTGTTTTTCAGGACACCTCCATTTTCGTTACGTACGAACATTTCAGGACACCAATAGCGTTCTTAGAACAGTTTGAACTTGCTAGCGAACAGTACCGGACAGGTAGAGTGTTCTTTAGGACACTTTCATTTTTGTTTGTTTACGAACAATGCCGGACACCGCGTGTGTTCTTAGTACAGTTTCATGTTGCTAGCGAACACTACGAACAGTTGTACTGTTGTTCAGGACACATCATTTTCGTTTATTTACGAACATTTCAGGACACCAATTGTGTTCTTAGGACAGTTTTAAGTTGACGGAAACTATTCACAATACAATATAAAAATTAAACTTTATTTAACATATATTAATAATTTATGACAGAGAAGGTGAGGCAGAAACAGAAACAAAAACAGGAGAATTTGGGGTTTCAACATGATTGGTATTAGGTGAAGAAGGGATAGAAATCTCATCAAAACCTTTTGGATTATGGAGAGGGTTTGGGGATAATTGACTGGGATATGGTGAGGAGGGACAAGTACATGTGGGGCAATGGTACAAGGTTTTTGGTTTGATATGATTTTCTACAAAAGTTTTTAAATTATTAAAATTAGCCAACAATACATTCATTTTTCCTTCTATATTGTGAAGACTGTTATCCATAACAGGGTTTTCTGAAGTTTTTTCTATTCTGGTATGCTCTGTACAAAAAAATAATATATATGTTAAATGTATATAAAAAAATAATAAATAAATGGTTTATATTATAAAGTGTTTACCAGTAGTTTCATTATCTTGTGACATTTCTTCATGTGGGAAATTGTCCTCTAGCCATTCCAGAGTACTAGACATTTCTGTGAGAAAAAAAAAAAGATAATATATTTTTTAATCTAATACAGAAAGTTTATAAATATATGAGTAAAATGAAGTACACTTACTATTTCTGGTAAGATAAGTCCTATGTATTCAGTGGGTCTGGTCTTGTTCTCAGTTCTGTTGTGTCTGTGAGGTAATTATGTTGGAAGCCAATTTATCTTCTTGTGGTATATTCCATTTCAGAACATATTGTATTTAAATGAATGGTTAGTGTGTTACATATATGGGTTACATTTCTTATGTATTACTATATATAATGTGTTTGTGTGCTGCTTTTTGAATTTGTTAAATGTTCCTATATTATGATATAACAATCAAACATACCCCACCACCCCTGCCCCTCCACAGTTTTTAGGTAGTGGTACTGTTCTCCGAACATGTCCGCGAACATTAAATAAGTTTGCGGACATCAAGTTCATAAGAAGAGATCTAGTCAGTTCCATATGACATGTATATAAAGTCAAAGTCATTATTGTTAAATTGTGCTACTAAAAAACTAGGAAATTCAGTGAAAAAACTTTGTTAAAGGGGCGTTATGGTTAGGTTGCGCTACTAAAAACCTATGAAATTCAGTGAAAAAAACTTTGTTAAAGGGACGTTATGGTTCCAAGTGAAACCGAAAAACCCTTGAAATTCGCCAGTTATGGTAAGCTAAGCAACCATAACTCGTGCCACCACCGTGCACTGCTAAGACTAACACCCAGGACATCAAAGATGACATCACAAATGTCATTGATGACATCACTGATGTAAGTACAGTGCTGTGTGGTTGTTTAATTTTGAAAGTGAACCTGAATATGTCTCTTTTCCTTTGCAGATGTTGCTGTGGTGCTCCGGATGGAATTCAGGTAAGACTGATGGAATTCGATGTTTGGGACGCCTGCTTTCTAATATTGTTTTTCCCTTTCTCGTTATTGCAAGTCACAATGTTTGAACAGCAGCTGTGCTAGCGGTTCACCGGAAGTCCTTAAGCTAGCACTCACAGGTGAATGATGTTTATTCTTCTCTCGCTTTCCACAGATTGCAGCCAAGTTGAGATGCTGAGTGCTGGATGGTGTTTTCTCAGGTAAAACAGAATAATCTTGTTCTTGCAGGATTACAGGAAGATGCTGACGAACAGGAGCTGGACACTGTGAGTGTTCTGCAGTCAGGGTGTGGTTTATATAGCCCAGATAAAGTAGTACCAGGGAAAATAGTTCCAGGCCTGCCACACCCAAAACACTAGACTGCATGGCTTGGTTCTTAGAACTAGACTGTGTGGGTGCTTCCATGTTGGATTTAAAGGCCCATGTACATAAATGGGACCTAGTTTGAACAGCCCTTCCTTCCTGCATTTGAGCCTGGTGCCAGAGGCACCAGGACTGGCTCTAGGAGCCCTTTTGCAGTGGTTTTAAGGCCCTTAGGGTTGTGGTGGGAGCCTGCTTGTGGCAGAACTTGTGCCCCCTCACAGTGGTCATGCCAGCTGTCTGAGAAAGTGTTGCCGCAAGTGAGCCTATTTGAGCAGAGTGTAAAAATAAAGAAAACATTGCCTATAGCGGTTTTAGTAGCCGAGAACTCTACTGAAGATATGCCACTGAAATCTACCCTGGTTAGAGTACTTGACGTTTCTGTTAACGAAAGGTTGGATGAATCTTTTCCTTCAAGAAGAACTAGGTGACCAAGGGCTAAAATTGATAAGGTAAGAATTTCCCAAACCTCTAAGTCTGACTTATGCCCAGAGTAGGGGGCAAGGGATAAGATACCCTTAAATAATCAGGAAAAAAGCCCTGTGATCAAAATAAGCTTGTAGAAAAGTGACAAGATGGTTAAGAAGATCAGAAAATAGAGCAGGTAATTTGACATCATGACTACCTAGTAGGCGGGACAATAAAAAAGCTGAACAAATGTCCATGCCGGAGGCTGAGTTTGAGGATGAACCTCAGGATAAAAGTGAAAATTGCAGTGTCAGTCCGTCTTGCTGCTACCAGACTCAGTAGAAAATTAGCTTATCTATCCAATTTTTACTAAGCCTGTGCTGGATAGAACAAGAATGGTTTTGGTCATGGAGAAAGAAGCGTTTCATTTACCAGCTACACCATTTAAAATTACTCGCCTTTTTGAAGACTGTATGCAATTTCTGAAGCATTACTGTCATTATGTGACCACCTCCCCTCTTTGAGGGCTTTGAAGAGTAAAGAGTTTCAATTTGTAGAGCAATTGAAGCATGGGGCTACCTCTTACAGAAAGGTATATTGTCGGGATGCTGAGGTTGTTGAGCTAGTGAAGAGTAGTGTGCAATATCTTTTTAAATGGGGTTTTGATATGGACAAGTTAGATATGTCAATCTAACTTGACAAAATATGGCCTTAGCCCTCCTGCGCATCGAGACTCAATACCAAACACAATGGGCCTCATTACACGGAAGGCGGTGATCCAGGGTGCTATTAGCACCCTGGACCATGCCGGTAAATTACCGGCACCGCCTTGGCGGTAAGGGGATTTACCGCCCCATCCCAAGGTCGGTGGGGCGGTAAATCCCCCTTCCGCCATTGCCCTTCCCCATTCCCATTTCTGCCCCATAGGGCTCTATGGGAATGGGGAAGGCGCTAATTACGGCACCGCAATTTTGCGGTGCCGTAATTAGCTCCGAGGTCCCTTAGCGGGTTGGTTTTTAACGCCTGCAAAAAGCAGGCGTTAGCGCACCAACCCGCTAAGGGACCTCGTAGTACGGCGGTAAGGGTTAACGGTCACCGTTGCCATTAACGGTGACCGTTAACCCTTACCGCCGTCCGTGTAATGAGGCCCATTGTCTACAAGAAAGGCAGTGGATGTGGATATTGTCCAGAACCATTGGAAACGGCCACTACCTTTTATGCCACCCCCCCAAAAAATGTTCCTGATAGCAGTGTAACTGTAAGATCTTGAGATACCCATGGACATGATCATTTGTTTTCTGCTGATGTCTCCTTTGTACATCTTCAGGGGTCTGACATAGTTATTTTGCAAGAAACATGGCTGATGGAGCAGGCAATGTTTGATAGTTATATGTATTTCCATAATACAGCCTGTAGAGGTCTTAAATGTTGACCAAGTGGTGAGCTAGTGACATTGTGCTCTAATAAATTTAAGGCAAAAGAACTAGTGCAGTAAGTTTTAAATCCATATGTTCTGTTGGTGCATGTGGAATTGAGCAAGGACATGCAAAATATTTTGATTAATATATATGATCCACCAGGGAGCCAACAGACAATTAATATTCAAATTAGTATATATGAGATTCTTTCTGTAAAAGCCTCTGGAGGTGTGGCCACGAACATATTGGTTGGGGGCGAGGGAGAGAACTTGAACTCTAGATGCAGTGTCCACGAGATTACAGAGAAATGTGTCTTTATGTCAAACACACAACCCATTAAGCGGCCTAAGAAGTATCAAACTGCAGTTAAATGGGTTGATTTTTTCAGAGATATTCAGGTTCTTATTATGAATGGGTAAATTGCAGGTGATATTCCCCCATCCCCAACATGGAGAATGAACATAAAACCTCCACAATAGATTACATGTATGCAAGTGAGAGAATTATGGAATTGGCTCAATGTATGATGTACATGTCCTCTAAACATAGTGATCATGCTTTGCTATCCATCATTTTGGAGGTTAATAATGCAAGGAATAATGATATTGATGTGGTGGGTGAGATCAGTGTGACTAGAGGTTTGAATCATTTGGGCTAGTCAGTTCGGAACATCTCAGCCATTACAAAACATATGCTCACCTTGGAAAAAGTGTACAAGCAATTTACCTGCCCTGATGAAATAATGTATTGGATAAATAATATCACTAGCAATTTCCTGACAGGAAATGTCACCTCACGTTTTAAAACTGATAAGCTCCATGTTCATCAATATGATAGTATAGTTATAGGAGAATACAGACGAATGAGACACAGGATCAGAAAAGTCTCTCAGCTAATTATTGTTCGGTCCTCTAAACATTCACTAATTAATGGCCGTAAGAACAAATATTGCAATTGGAGGAAGCAACACTATATGTCCAACCTCAACTCAGAATGGCAGCATAATTAGGAGGTTCCAAATAAGAACAACAGCAAACTTTTGTGGCAAACCTGTCATAAAAAGGACAATCACTCAGAAAAGTCTTTGACTAATATTACTCCTGCTGAGAAATGAGTAATTTCTTTCATAGAAATTCAAGGCAATCTCCACTCCCACTGGGTTAGTTCAGATTAAAATAAACATAGCAGTATGTAGAGAGGACCTAGTATTGATAATCAGGAAATTGAAACACACCCAGATGGGGTCTTCAGTATCGTTATGCGCGCTAGTCCAGAGTTGTGGGCAGACATCTTAAAGACGCTGTTTGTCCGTATTGCTCAAACAGGGCGTATTCCACTCTCCTGGTCCCAATCATATATTATTCCTGTCTTTAACAATTGAAAGATGAGTGATCCAAGAAATTATAGACCTCTGTGGAGAAGGAGCTAAGTACCCCCAAATCAAGCATTTCACCCATATTACCTATATGTTAGGAGCCAGAGTGTGAGACAAGTGCAGTACCAGTGAACATACTGATACCAAGGGGAATCCTGGAGGCAAGGTTCCCATTTTGAAAGCCATACCTTCATACGAGACAGTATGATGGCCATTTGAATGAAATCCCAGAAGAAGCAGGACCAATGAATGAAAGAGCAGATTGGTGACATCACACGAAGCCAGACTGATGAAAATGGAAGAGATGCAGAGTCAAAAGAAGTGAATATAGTCCATAAGGCATTAAGACAATATCAAGATAAGTGACATCTCGGGATCGAGATGAGGAAACTTATGCTACAGAAACAATGAAGATATCAAGTTATTTTACACATGTACAGATGCAAATAAACGCAAGCAAAGTATTCTTGAGGCTAGCTATGTAGTGAATATATTGCGGCATGCACTAACGTATACATTTATAGAAATGGATCTTTCCACGGCATGTTATAGCAGAGCTGGACCAAAGAAGGAAGGCCTTTTTTCCAGTGTGTTGCAGTTAAAAAACAACAAAATTACAGAAGTTAATCTCAGAAAGGTGAGGCTGGATAAGCCCCAAAAAGCCAAGGTTTTATCAGACTGGGATGAGCAGACATTAGTTACAATCATGTGAAAGAATGAAACTCCTGTTCAGAGGGCATGGACCAAAAAAAAAAAGGAAGACATCAGAGGGCTATTAAAAAATTGTATTTTAAATGCACTAGAGCTCAAATTTGTTGTCTTCAGTTATGTGAACAAATGAACTTGGACAAACATGACAAACCACACCTACGCAGAGAGTCAGAGCGTGTCTCTACTCCCCTGTATTCTCCAGGGCAAGGAACATTTCCAAAGCAAAGTTCAAAGCCTTAATTGATGTGCAGACCACTGAGGTGATGATCGATGATATGCTAATTGGTGGGAAGCTATGGTTATGACCAGCCAGCTCACCAGCACCTGGAAGTCCAGCCTGCATTCTACTAACGTGGGTGGAAAAGTACTGACGGATGTAAAAGTGCCAACCAATTGTGGGGGATCACATGATTAAGAGCCCTATAGTTTGTGTAACCAATAGGACGTTGTGTATTTAGTGACGTTCATAGTGACCTGTTTTAGAGGAGGGCTTAGTTGCCCCACCTGATATTAAGGAATCTATCACTGTCTTAGACTAGTATGGAATGTATGCTTCCCTCTAAGCCTATCACAGTTGCCACTAGGTTTTTGTAGCTTGCCACAGAGGATGACGTTAGTAAGTGCGTAAGTGCGTAGGTTAATGTCATCAATGATGAGTTTTTACTATAAGTATGATATTTTGTCTGACACAAATTGAGAGAAACCATCCTGTGAGACGTCCGTTGATGTCCGTTGTACTCCCTGTTTTAGATAATTGATATTAAAACAGTTAACTTTTGCCAACTTCCTGAGTCGTTTTGATTATTGATGTTCAAGAAACTTTTGCATCCCCATTCATCTCAAAGTATTGCTACCTCGTCTTAAAGGGCTGGGTCGGTTGTCTCAGTTCACCTCTTTCTATCTTAGACGGCATGAGTAAAATCTTTGCCATTTGTATTCTTAGCGACATAGAGAAATGGATCAACTCGGAAAACATCTTGGGTACATTTCAGATTGGGTTCAGGAGGGGATTATCATGCACTCATAACATCTTTATAGTGAACTCTTTGTTTTGGCAAAATTCCTTGCCCCCTCTCTATATACCGTTCATAGATGTTGGGCAGGATTTGATGTGAATGATCGTGACAATCTATAGGCAAAGATAAGGGTAATGGGTATCCCTGCTCACTTAATATATGCATGTCAAATTTCACATGAGAACACCACGGCTCAGATGAGGTTGGGCAGTGGGGGGATTGACCGCACCCATACAAATTGGAAGGGGAGTTAAACTGGGGTGTGTCCTCACCCCGTTCTGTTCAACCTCTTTCTGTTTTGATCGAAATTGGGCTGGGAAAGAATTCCTTACATGGCTTACGCTGTTGATTTGGCAATATTCAACTCTATACACATACACTCTATGTACATTGGCATTAGTAGGAGTGCATCTGCACTGGTAATTTTGCAAAAGCAAACAAACTACTTTTGAGAAGTCGAAATTAATGGTATTCGAAACTGCTGAGGTAAAGCAGAAACATATATCTACTTCACAGGACAACATGTACACAATCTCTAATTATTAATATTTCGGATATGATGTGTCCAATGAGAGGAAGGAGCAGGGTCTGTTTAAATGGTGATATTCTAGGGCGATCTCCATGATGCTTTCCTTAAAGAGTTTTGTTACCCCCAAAGCAGGTTATAATCTAGCTGCAGTAGCCATGGAATATTGGCAAATGTCAAGCCTTGAAACACTTGTGTATAGGTGCGTTATAAATGCCATATCATATCATATCATATATCATGTTAGCTTCAAACATCAGCTATACCTTGGAATGCTCTTGTACCGACTCAGTGGGATGGGCCTCTCGTTTGGAAGGATATATATGGCGGTACATGTTAGGCTTATCGAGAGCTCCCCCTATCCAAGCGATCTGCCCAGAGCTGGGTATTACCTCCCTGTGTATGAAAATGAACATCAATAGAGGTCATCATTACCTGAAAATAAGGTGTGCTAAGGGGGAACTCAATACTTGTCATTATGCAGAATTAGATGATGAATGGTGGCTGCTCTGTATTGTCTGACTTTGAAAAAGTGAACATGCATTTTTTCCAGATGATGGCATGGTCTCCGAATTGGGAGGAGAATTTAGGTGTACTTATGTCCTCATTTATAAAATTCTCATAGTTATGGAATTGGGCAAACAATCATGACCTTGTAGCCAGACTTTCATCATTTAGAGATTATGGTGTCCTGTATTATCCCTATAGACGTCCACAAAAAGATGTCTTGCTATTCCCATGTCCCAAGCTCAGAAGGATTTTTATGAAGACACGCCTAAACAAATATCGGTTTGCTGGACGTTAAAGGTGCTTGGCTGGGAATCAATGGGCGAACGGTACTGTCGGCTATGACATGCACTGACTGCCTGTAATGCAATGCTTAGATATTATAAGAGACAGTATAGGCATGTAGCAGAAGACTTTTGGCCTATTCAGAGCAACTTATTCTGGAGAAATGGTATCTCTGGTTGTAGTATAGCTAGAGGCATCACCCTCTCACATGTGTGGATGGCTTATGAAAAGCAACTTGATATTTAGAACAGGTTTGATTAAGCTTGGGTATTAAAGTGATTGTATTTAATTGACTGAATGGAAAGTAGAAATTAAATATTTGTGTATATCTTAATTGTTTTAGGGTTTTAGTTATTATTGTAAATTTGATGACTATTTAAAGTTAATGTCTCTGTTTTTGGGAGAAGTTTACATGCTATGCCACTAAATCGGGACTGGGCCTCATAATGAAACCTATTGGAATTATATTGAAAGATAAAATGGCCTATGATGTATAAGTGTGCTGGTCAAATTAGTCTGACAGTAACCAATAATGAATTAACTAGCTGTTCCCGGTGTAACATACGCCATTCTAGCTTATATGAAAGGTCAGTATCAGTCGGTAATTCATAGGGTCACTTCTGTCCCCCTTCTTAAATATCGCTTCCAGAAAGGTGGCGTAGGGCCCTGTCAATTATTAACGGTCATTGAAAAGGCTAAACGTATCAGATGGAATCAGAGGTATGCACGGTATAAGAGCAGTATCTAAGTTCCATCAATTACATGGGTCTCTATGATGTGTCTTTTTAGACACATAATTCTCAACCTTGTTCCATTACAGAGTCCACGTGATGGCATGCGATTGCATAGTAGAATAATTACAGCACCTGGTTTGAGTTTTAGCTCGTGTGGAGGCATTCGTCTACACCATTTCACTCTTTAGAGAATGAAACATTGAGCTGGTTTAACTGTTCATTGACAGTGGAACTGCTGTGCCCTGTGTGAAGACATGTGAGGGTAGAAAGAAGTAACTTCTGAATGTTTGTGATAGTGGTTACTGAAGGTGACTATGTAAAACCATGCTCATTCTGTTTGTTGAAATGGTCGCTGTTGTTGAAGTGGGTGCAGTTTGCCATTTGCACAGCAGAGGGCAACCTAACACTGACAAAGTGCATCTGTATGTTGAAATGAAAGCTGTTTTTCAAGTGGGTGAACTTTGCTATTTGGACAGCAGGGGAGGTAACCTAACACTGAGAGATTGCATCAGCTGAGTACGGAAACATACCTAAGCATTTTGTATATAAAGAGTCTATACATTTTCACAGGAGAAAATAATATCTTTGTTTCTGAGCATGGTGTACAAAGTGATTCCCAGATTTCCAGGGAATGATTGACTTTTTGAACTGTGAAAGTTGTGTATTCCTCAAAATAGAATAAGAGGGAGATAAGGTTCCTCCTTCATTTGCAAGAAAATAAATCAATTTAAATAAGCAACATCATTTTTAATAATATGATTGCACTGAAATAGACAACTTCTGCCTTAAATACACTGCTAATGCCAATTCAAGTCAATTTGTATGTTATGTTATGTTATTTTGCATTTATATAGCGCCTTATATACCATTGGTATGGTCTGAAGGCGCTGGTAGCTTGAACGCCCTTGGGAACCGAAGTTCGGGTCAGTAGAGAGAGTAGAGAGAGACCAAAAAGTGCGTGTGCGCACCAGGTATGTGTGCAACTGGTGTGGAATTCAGGTGGTAGCTGCTTCATAGCGGTAGGTGTGGTGGATGAGAGATCATGAGTATGTGTTCATTCTAGCCGGCTTTATCCAGAACGAGTGTGGCTGCGTTAGGCCTGAGGAGAACGTCTGGCTTGGGGGTGTGAAACCAACAGTGTTTACATAGAGTGATGTGGGGTGAGCGGGAGATGTAGATATGAGAACAGTTATACCGAATGGTGTCATAGTATCTCTGTGTTCTAGTTGAGTGGTGGTGTAAGGGAGAGAGTAAGCGTGGGGTGTGGTATGGTGTATGTTTTTCAAACGTTCCCTGCATTCCAAAGCATATTATGTTTGTCACGCCGTTCCGGGCGGGCAGGTCCGATCTATGTATTTTTATTCATTTCAGGTGTTCAGGATTGTGCTACGCATTTGTGTCTGCTCGACATATTCATGTACTCTGGTTCACCTTGCGTGCTCGAGTCTGGTCTTCATTCTCCAGTGAGGTTCATGCATGCTCTCATGTGTTCCATATGTATGCACTTGTGTACTTGTGCGTGCATTCCAGTCTACCCCGCGCTTGTGCTTATGTCTGCCTATGCATTCGTCTGCTCTGTATACTCAACTGCTCTGTATACACCTCTGATCAGTACGCTTATTTGATCTATACACTCATCAGGTCTACCCACTGCTACCCTCAACATACTATTCCTCAGCTCCACGTACTTATCCGTTCAGCATACTGCTCCATTCAGCATACTCATCCACTCTACAAATCCATATGCTCCATGCGTTCGTCCGCTCCAAGAGACCACATACACTTCTAAATTCAACTTTTCAGAGAGGGTAATGGGCGCAACTTCAATTGATGATTTCTTTTCTATTTCAATATGATATCTCATGTTTATGTGGCCGTTGGATGTATCACAATATTTCGAATATAATCAACTTAACTGTACCAGACATTCTAGTATCTATGTCCAAGCTGAAACCAATAGAGACAAAGATTCTAGTGTAAATTAATTATTTGTTGTCATTCTCTGATGCCAACATGTGTCACTGGTTTCAGAAACATGTAAGTACATTGAATTTCTGTGAAGTTTATTCAAATTTTCTGGGTGACTCTTCTTAAAAAGATGCCCACTTACAATGTGTTTTTTTATGTTGGAGACACCTCTATTCTTTTATCTAGAATAGCTATTCGAAAATGCTTTTAGACATATGGTTTTGTATGTGCATTTTAATATACACAAATGTGTGATAATAGCAGACATTTTGTGTTTCTTTTTTTGCAGATTAGATCCTGTATTTATGATTAAGGTTATGGGCCATTTGATGATTTTATTCACTTTATTTTAAATAAAACCGAGCATTAAGATTAAAAACAGCATGGTTCTTGTGCAAAAATATTTGTGTTAAATTTGTGGTGTAGGGTATTAGACCAGGGACATTTCTCTATAAAAAATCAAACGTTAGTAATTTAGATATAATCCATAGATTGAATTTATGTCACCTTTCGGTCACAAGTCCATAGCTCCACTTTCCACTTTATCATTCCCATCTCTTAAATGCAACATGAGCTGATTACAGATATTCTCATCTGTTCAGTCTCCAACTATTTGCATTTATATATTTATTTCTATGAGCGTGTATAAGCCAAGGGTGTCTAGGCACTGGTTACTAGTGAGGCATACAGGATAAACAGTATATGCACATACAATGCTATAGTCATGGCCAGGTGCGAATGGCATTAGTTAAATAGGTGGGTCTTTAGCTGCGATGCTACAGGAAAGCTGCATTCTCCCGCCTTGGAGCGCTTGAACCTGGGGCAGGTAAGGTGTTTGGAGTAGGCAGTTTGCAACGGTCTGGACGTTGTTGAGTGGGGAATCTCCAGGGAGAGGTAGCTATGGGCAGTATCGTTGAGTATCGTTGAGTCAACAATGTGCGATTGTGAATATTTTGAACATTATTCTTTGACAGGTAGCCTATGTGCATTCATTTTTTCTGTTGAGTCATGTTTGTTGAGGATGAGGGCCACCGGGAGGGCATTTTGAGTAGTTTGCACATTGTTTAGGTTTTTCTTGGAGGTGGAGGTGAATCCCCAAGAACATGTAACTGTAATCCAGTTTAGCGCCAATCAGAGAGTTGGGTGGTAGAGGGACAGTTGTCAATGGAGATGAAGGGTCAGCTGGTGTTAATGAGTTTAGTGGCGCATGCTGCTGAAGAGGCGAGTCATATTCGGGCAATCATCAAGATAGACACTGAGAGTTTTGATCACAGGTGAGATGGGTAGGGTGTGATTGTCAATGGTAAAAGAGTGATAGGATGGGCTCAGTTTGAAAAGATGGGCGAGGTTGGTTATGAGTAGTAATTCAGTGCTTTCATCATTGAGACACAGGCGTTAGGTGGTCATCCAGGTTTGTATGATGTTGTAGATGCATTGACATTCTATGAGTCAAGAAGGTGGTTGCCAGTAAGGGCAATGAGAATCTGTGTGT
This sequence comes from Ambystoma mexicanum, assembly GCF_040938575.1. Classification (NCBI taxonomy): domain Eukaryota; kingdom Metazoa; phylum Chordata; class Amphibia; order Caudata; family Ambystomatidae; genus Ambystoma; species Ambystoma mexicanum. The sequence continues at coordinate 1,061,497,275 of NC_090933.1, read as the reverse complement.
CATCAGTGTATTTCATGTACTTGATGTGGAGTGAGTCGAGGTGGTCAAAGAGGGGTTTGATACAGACTTTGTAGAGGGTGGGGGAGATCCAGGAGCCCTTAGGACTCTGCATGTGGAGGTGGTGGGGTGTAGAGGAGTGGTTGGTGTAGAAGACCTTAGAGGTACAGTCTGCGAGGAAGGATGCAACCCATTTAGTGGCATCTGGGGAGAAGGGAGAAAGTAGTGGAGGTTGCAAGGTGATGACATAGAGTGGAGTGGTTGGCCAGGTCGAACGCGGCTGCTGAGTCCAGGAGCAAGAGTAGGGATACTTTTCCCTTATTTATGGTGTAGTCAAACAAGTTCTTATGATCTGGCAGGGCAGTTTCGGTGCCGTGTCTGGGGCAGAAGTCTGATTGCCTGGGGCTGGGAATGTGGTTAAGTTTCAGGTGTTGCTGGATTTATGAGGCAGGCACCATGTATTATGATACATTTGTGTGACAACAGTAAACTTCTAAGGGCCATATATGATGTTAAACTGTATTCCCTTCCCAGATTAGAACCCTCGCCACCTACTGCTAACTTCCTTATGTGTCAACCTGTCACGTCCAATGTACTATCCTCTTTTGTGTCTCTGTCTCCTCGTATGCACCCCGATGCTTGCGAGCGGTCGGCGCTCTACAAATAAACAAATAAAATAAAAAAATAAGTGCACCCTAATTCCAAAGTGGTATCTATCAAATACAACCTTTACCTTATGATTATAATGTTTGTCCAACTTTCTCAAGCAAATTTAATTTCCGTTCCTGCCAACTGTTAAATCAAAGCTAAAATAATTACAAAATATGAAACAATTACTGTTCCATTTCCAAACTGGGCAATTTCACTCAGTTAAAACTACACAAAATGATTAAAAATGAACAAATGTTTTTTTTAAACTATGCAAATTATTCATGATTGTCAAAGAGCATTCCATCCCTTCATTTGAAGACTTTTTCATGCCTTCCTCACAAATGCTCTGCAACAAGCTTTTCCTCATTTTCACAACAATATATATTTTATATTTCTTCTCTTCTCTTTCATCGGTTATCATTATTGAGAATAAAGCTGCTGCTCCTTCTTGTCTTCACTAATTCCCTCCCATTCTTCCCCATCAAATGCATGCTCTGATTTCTACTATAAAATCAGGTTCCCCAGCTGATTTATGTCCTGTAAAGATTCTCTAACTTTTTACATCAGCACTTTAAGTCGTCCTTCTTCAGCTGCTTAATCTCTTTCTAACTTTGGTTGTGGTACGTTCATCCTTTAAATCTGCCTTTGTTGAAGAAACCCTCACTGGATTCCTCTGTTTGGAACAATGTCCACCCCATTTCCTTCATTCCTCTACCCGTTAAAATTCTTGAAAACCATGTCACCAACTATCTGCAAATATTTGCTGAGGATAATTCACTGCTCATGCAACTTCAGGCTGGCTTCTGCCCGGGTCATAGTATTGAGTCAGTGGATCTGTTGATTATCTCTGAACTCTCTTGGATGGTGGCCATGTTGGAGCACTCCCATTACTGTAACTCTCCTACTTCTATGACACCACTGAATATTCCATTCTAATCAGCTGTTTCTTATCCTACGGCACAATGGGCACTGCCTTGATGTGGATGAGAAACAGTTGTTGTCAATCCTACCATTCATTTTGGACTTTCTCTTTCCTATGGTATTGCGCAGAGCACAGGGTTCTTGTCTTTCTCCTCTTTTTCTTCAATTATGTTAGAACTTTCAGTCTGGCTGTTAGTGCAAATGCTGGCTATACGAGGGTTGTTGTAGGTTTCGTCCAGTTTATTCAATTTTGGATGTTGGTCATGGGCAGCAATACTGTGGGTTTCACCAACTTCCTTGGGCAATTGGAAAGTCAGACATTTTTTGGGGTTCATCCACTATGAGAAAGTTCTAGAGACACATGCTTATCTTTCAGTAGGGAATATGTCTTAGGCACTAATAGATACTGTTGTACTGGTCTTACCTTTTCCCCAGTCATGGCACGCATATCATCATCATGCATTTGGAATCTCAGATGCTGTGAACTGGTGGCCTCCACCAACAGGTACAAGTAATTAACAGAAACAGTGATAGTAAAGATCTTTGTAGTATTACACAGGTGATTTACTTGTTTGATGAAATGCTGATTTTGATTGCTTGACTGGATCCACGTATTAACTGTGCCTGATACCCCGTCCCATTGTTCTAGGCATCGAAGAAGCATTGCAGCTTCTACCATGTTATAGACCTTAGCTAGACAGAGGGTTCCCCAGTGCACAAACAAAACAAATATCCAGAAAGGAAAACTTTGTAGAAGCACTAGCATTGTAAAAGAGCCATTCTGATTGGCCCTCGCTGAGGCATTATCCGGCTCAGAATCCTTTGATTCTCTGCTGCGATTCCAGCTGCCTTGTCCTCGCCGGGGCCTGTGACAGCCCCTCAGCCAATGAGGAGGCTCAAAGCGGGGCCATCCCTGCTCTAAGCATCCCCACGGCTAAGAGGCTTTTGTTTTTTTCCCCCTTTTTCCTCCCTCCTCCCATCTCCCTGCCTTCCCCACCCCACTTACCTTCTATCCCTTGGTCCCCGGTGGGGACGATGGCAGCCTCCAGGCGTGCGGAGACTCCTCCGTGCCTCCACATGGCTGGAGGCTTCCATTGTCTCCCGCCGGAGAGCGCGATACATTTTTTTTTCTTTTTTTTTCTTTTTTTCCCCTCCCACTCCCTTCCGCCCTCCCATTCCCACTTACTTTCTTTTTTTTCGGGAGTATTGGGAACGCTTCTGTTTCCAGTGCGTCCACTCCCGATGGCTGCCATGGAAAGGGAAAACGAACTCCGTTTTCCCTTTCCCGGCAGTCATTTTCTGTGTCTTTTTATTTCTCCCGAAATGCTGCAGCATGTGCCCAGTCACGCAGTTCGTAATGCCCCTGCAGCTTGGAGCATATTGCTTTACTAAAGGCATCATTGGAATATGGAAAAGGAGGTCTGTGATTACTGTTCTGCAATGTAATCACTACACAATAGTCAAAGAGAACCAGTCTGAGGGGAATCATGACTTTTAAGTGTCCATCATCCAGTGTTGTCAGAAATGTGTATCTGACATGTGCCGAAGATGCCTATGAGTGGCCTGAATCCTGGATTAAGATGGAAAAGCATTGTGATTGTGCTCATGCATTTTGGTTTTTGTGCATTTTTGCCATGTAACCACAAAATGATTGCCAAAACATTGCTACTGTAAACAAAACTGTAAAGAGGAGTTTGGGAGCAGTGTATGGCATTGGCATGGCAACATGCCAATGCTTGGGGATGAAAGGGCTGAAGCACCAGCTGGGCCCTGACCCTCTCGCTCACATCTGCCACCCTGCTGCTGTTGCCGGGGAGGTGTGCATGCTCCGTAGTAGGAGCAAAATGACTGCACTTAACTATATGGCCGTTAAATGTTGATATTTGTATGCACCAATGATTTTTGTTAGTTGAACTTCTGTCAGACTATGTTTAAAGTCTGTCGCAGAGTGATCTCTTTTCGAGCCTAGCCGAAGCTGCAACCATTTGCAGTCAGCCGCTGCTGCCGGCATCCCCCATGCGTGCATTACGTGCATGACCTGGGGGTGCATGGATGCTGCGGGGTTCCCAACTGCATATTTTGATCCCACCTTGGGGAGAGAGTGAAAGTGCCGTCTGCTGAAACACCATGGATATTGCCTGCATGGGGGAGCCTAGCATGGTGTGGGAGGGACTGATTCCCGTTGCTGCTCCTTTGAGGACAGAGAACGTGATTGTGGTGTGGCCCCACCACCGTATCATGAAAGAAAAGAAAAAGTCTTCTGATTGGAGGAGAGAGAAGCAGGGAGAGGGGGACCGCCGTCCGTCACTGCTCCCATTAGCACAGAGAGCATGATTGCAGCGTGCACCCCATGCCGTAACATGGAAAAGAAAAATCTCTCACTGGAGGAGAGATGAGCAGGGTGAGGGGGGATGCCAAGCTCGTGTCTTACCCTGGTATGGGATTGGTGGCCTTTGTGAATTCTAGGACATTCAGCTTAGATCTTTAGTTTGCAGGCATGCATGCATGCCTTTAAAGCCAGGCACTATGAGCAGTTTTGCAGGGAGATTGGGTGCTTTGATCCTTTGATATATCAGGAACACTCAACATGTATTTTTAAAATGTAGTTGAGGATGATTTGATTCTGGGAGGTGAAATAGGGTCAAACAGGGTTGACAGCCTTAGATGACTTTCCAATTTTGTGATAAATAATTCAAGAAACAATGAGCTATTAACTTATTTAGTTATAGATGAACTCCCATGGCAAGGCCGCATTTGTTGATTAATGAATCGGCTAAGGATGGGATCTGTCACACCTAATGTAGAAATCTAAGGGTGTGGCTATTCACATCTTTTGTAATTATTGATTAAACATAGATAGATTGTTTATAGATATTGCAGCAGAGACTACTCACCATGGTCTAAAACTGTGATTGTTTACCCTGGTGGAGACTTTAGTTGGCAATGGTTTTGCAAATTATAAGGTTTGCCAACCACGCCGTTGGCACTCTCGTAAAACAAATTACAAAGAACCTTAAAGTGTTCTCTGAAATCAATTTTCAAATGTTAGAACATGAGAGCAAGGTAGAAAAATGGAGGAAAGTTTGAGACTCAAATACACACATGAGGTTTTCAACCTTAACATATACTCTTACCAAGGCAATCCACCAGTCTTAACTGCTGTACTTCAGGTCAGAAAGTGCATCAGATTGTGAATGCCTCACAACACCTTTAATTCACAGTAAACCAGCCACACAATACCAGTGCTGCACACCTGACATCTTCTGCTTGAGACATTCCTGCCCAAGACAGGCATAATCCCAAAGAGGCCACTGAGCACAGCAAATGAACATTGCAGAGTGACATTTGAGGCATCTTTCTGCCTGCCAACCAGCATCTTAAGGAAGGACAAATGGGTGACTGTGGCCCCAAATTTCATGCAGCCTTTTCTCAGACCCTAAAGATTTTGCCTCCCATATGACAATTAACTGGAGTTGAAAGACTGCTCCTTCCCCCTCAACTACCAACTTGCAGATGCTTGTTTTCTTGCAAATGGGATACAATCTATTAATGTGAAATACATGATGAGAGCTGTATTGACAGGAGCCATGTGATCTAGTGAAATGGAACCTGTATGTAAGACGGCAGATGTGGGAGTGAATGGTTGCAAGTTGTTTTGCCTTGTAAAGCCTACTCCCCCTGACTACCCATCTTCCCTCTAAGATCTCCTACCACCTTACACTACATACACAACCCCCCCACAGACAGACAACACGTACCTAACTGAGCACAGCAACAATAAGCCATAACTAAGCTCCCCTCTTTATCCCTGTTGCACTCTTCCACATCAGCACCTAACCAGACACAAAGCACTGTTGTCTATCAGATCTTGGGCTCTTCCCTATGGATAACAAACTCCCACATTTCTCCACCAAATCTATAGAAATCAGATTGGCACTCAGGAACCGGGTACTTCCAACCTGCAACAATCCACCACCGTTTTCACATCTACCTTTCCCACTGTCCCACTAATAATCCCTGTCCCCGTTTTTTCTTACAGAGCTAAGCGCAGCGCGGCCACTAATAGTGGCTGACAAGTAATATTCCAGACCACTTACATGATATGATATATGATATGATATGATATGAAATTTATAAAGTGCCTCTACACAAGTGTTTCTTGGAGCAACAAGACAAGGGAGGGAAGACAGAGGGAGGACAAGACAAGCAATCTTACTATGCCTTATGTCATTGAGATCATGCAAGTGCGACGATGCAAAGTGCAGCGGGGAAGCGAGAAGGGGAAGTGCCAGGGAGCAGGAGTGGGGAGTGGAATAAGGGCAGCATTGCTCTGAGTAAGTGCAGCCAGGGCAGCACAGCCCTGGGTAAGTGCAGGGAGGCAGGGGACTGTATGTGTTACAGTTACAACCCCTAAGTGCGTGAAAGGCCCGGAGGCAGTACAGATCTAAGGGTAGCCACACAACCACTCGGCGCACAGACAGGAAGATCAGCAGGGTAGGGAGAGAGAGAAAGCTGAGGAGTACAGGATAGTCTTGAGCTGCTTCCAGAACTTCAGGTGGTCTGGCTCAAGTTTGAGAGGGGCAGGGAGGCCATTCCAGAGGGAGCCACCTGCAGAGGAGAGAGATTTTCCCCCCACTCTCTGCCTGGAGATGCATCTGGCCCCCAGAGTGTTGGAGGTAGCTGAGCAAAGGGCTCGAGAAGGAAGGCTTTTAGGAAGAGAGATTTGAATGTAGTGTGGAAGCCCAGCCCCAGAAAGCCTTGTAGACAATGCAGAGGGGCCTGGCCTTGATCCTTGCAGCCACAGGGAGCCAGTGAAGAGATTGCAGGTCTATGGTCCCTGGGCTTGAGGCCAAGGATATGTCTCGCAATCCTGTTCTGGATTAGTTGCAGAGGGCAGAGAGTAGCAGAAGGCAGATTGAGAAAGAGGGTGTTGCTTTAGTCCAGCCTAGAGAGAACCAGGGCTCTGGAGACAGTGAGTTCTGGGGCAAGGTGAGACAAGGAAGAATACCTCTGAGGAGGTGCAGCTGGTAGTGGGTCTTCTTAGCAAGGTCTGTGATGTGAGGAGAGAAGGAGAAAGTTGAGTCAAGATGACACCAAGGTTGTTTGCCTCATGGGAAGGCGAAGGAAGAGAGACCAAGGAGGGCGGTCAGAGGGAGGGTGGGAAAGCAGGAGCAGGGTCCAAATGAGAAGGATCTCTGTCTTACTGCCATTAAGGCAGAGATCATTGGAGGCCCATCAATCCTGAATCACGCATATGCAGTCAGGAATGAGTGAGAGAGGAAAGGAGGCTGAGGGAAACCTGAAAGAGAGCTGAGTGTCATCTGTATAGCATTGAAAGTTAGAGGAAAAGGTAGAGATCAGGTGGGCCAAAGGTGCCAAGTAGACATTGAAGAGCCAGGGTGAGAGGTTAGAGGCCTGGTGAACAAAACATTTGGAGAAAGAGGTGGTGGAGAGAAAGGACCCAAGTTGGACCTGGGAGGGTCGGTCCATGAGGTAGGAGGTCAGGAATTCCAGAGCCTGATCCATGATGCTCAGGTTATTATGGAGTTGATTGATCAGGATGGCGTGATTGACTGTGTCAAAAGCGGAGGAAAGGACAAGGAAGATGAGGACAGAAGAAAGACTGGTGTCAAGATTTGAGAGCAGATCTTCACGGGTGTTCAGGAGAGGGTGGTCTGTGCCGCTTGCTGCTCTGTAGCCAGACTGATGGTCATGGACACAACAACAGATTTAGTTTGGAGAATAAGCTCGGAGATGGCCTATTTTTCCAGGAGTTTATCCAGGAAAGGAGTGATATAGATCGTGCGATAGTTTGCCGGAGAAGTATTACATAAGACCTATACAAAAGCCAAACTGTTTGCCTTTGTTAGTACTTGTTTTTAACTGGACCTAAATGCTAGGGCGCATGCCTGTCTTACTTTAGTTACAACAGGAACTCATTTACCTGCACTATCAAGGCATTCAATCTCAGAAGACGGCCTAAAATATTACGCTGGCTGGCACTGTACAAAACAAATGTTCATGTTACTCCATGATACGCTATGCTTTACACTGATGAGCTTGACACCCATATATCCGAATGTATGTATTAGACTATTTCAGGATACTGTTACCTTGTCATTCCCACTGATATACTGCCATTTATACATATACTCATATGACACTGTGATTTGTCTACTGAGTATACAAGAGGGTCCACCCGATGGGTGGACATGCATTGCAATGTTTTGTCGATGTGCCTGCCAAGTATCCATGTTGATTTTGTGTTGTCATTGTGTTTGTGGTTTAGCGTTAGGCTTGTTAGGATCCATGGGGGATTTCAGGGTCAGAACAGGAGCATAATACTTCACGAGAATTCCCAAGAGCTGAAGGTCAGGCCCATAGAAATAGTTATTCAAGCACTCAGGTGAGGGAGAGTGAGGTATTGCTTATTCCATAGAGCACCAGGAGTCTTTGAGATTTGGTATGTAATGGAGGGTAAGGAAGAATGTTCTCTATAGATATCTATGTATTGCCGCCATAACATTTGTATGCAATATAAAACATGTGTACTGCAATAACCTGATGGTACAGACAAGAGGACATGCCTTAAATGTATATTTGACATATCTGGCAATTGTGCATCTAATTTTCATGTTACTGGATGATATTCAGTGTGCATGTGCTCAGAATTTAATAGCAGAGGCCGCAGCTGTAGCCAGTTGCTATAGGAGTTGATAGACTCTTTATAGTACACTTTGCCCTCTTGCACTGAAATCCATAGAATACAGCTGAGTCCCACCAAAAGGTTGGTCCAGCTGTCACATAGTCACTGATATTGCAGTCCTCTCTGCGTCTGAACACAATGCTCTGCATGATTTGCATAACATTTGAAACTAGTAATTTCTGCTAGTAATGGAATAGTGACCCAATTCGGATTAATATTTGCATGCAATTATTTTTTTTATTGTGTTCTAGTTCATAAGAACTTTTCACAAATTGAAAACAGTAAGATAAAATCAAAATGCAAACTATAACAATAACAAATGATCGTTTTACATTGACTTCATATTGCTGTGTACAATGTATATATTTCCCAAAAATAAACATATATAAAAAGGAATATAATAAAATTAATGGATCCAAAAACTAATATATACATACAATTAATAAAATTGAACAGTTTAAGATTCTGCACCACAGAAATTATAGAATTCCATGCAGATATGTAAGACAAAGAACCCTGCAAATTTAAAATGACATTTCATAGGTCATAGTCTTCACCATGAAACTCTTGTGACTGCGCAGTACCCTTCATTGTCCCTGTATATTACAGCGAAGATTCAATTTCAAGTTGGATTATAAATGTGGCTATTGCAATCTGAACCATAGCTATTTTTGAATTTTACCTCCTCTCCCACAAGTTTTTTATGTTAAAAAGAGGTGTAGTTCAAAGTGAGGTTTAAAGAGTAGGATTTTCTTAACCAGTAAGGTATTACACTCAGCAAGTAAATATTGCAGCGTTTCCTTGCATGTTGGTATATGGCAAAAACGACAACAGTTCTCTGCCTTACCTATTTGGCACCGTTGCACCAATGTTTGTTTAATTTTAACAAGATCAAGGCAGAACCTAAGATAAATTTGTCTATATTGTGGGGCTGGAAATTTCAATAGGTACTGTTCCGGTGTTTTAAGTGCTTTACCTATCTTTGCAATTTGTCAATAGGATGTATGTTTGCTTACATTGATCGAGAATCCATGTCCAGTCTATACGCCACAATTTCATTTTGGCCTTGTTGGGATTAGAAGTGAGTAGTTCTGGTGTTATGTCTGCCATATCCATTACACTGGTTGAATGGAGATGCCACTTACAAGGAAATACAGGAACAGATCCAAGCATATATATGGCGAGTTCACAGATCAAGAGATCGCCAGAAGGAGCCACAATTAATTTCCTATATATGCTTAGCACCTTTCAACAATAAATTGCATACAATGAAGAAAGCCCCAGCTCATACCTTATCACAAACATCGGGGTACATTGCGGAAGGCCTAAGGTTTTCCACCAGAATTTGCCCTCTAAGCGTAACCAGAACTGTTGCATTTTCTGGAATTTAGTGTCAGAACCGTACAAAACAATTGCTGTCACTTTCTGTGAATAGAAAGTTATTAAAGGTGAATATGAACATTTTCAAAACTTATGTTTAAGTAACAGGGCCTGTGATATAGCTGTACGTATTTTTATCTGCATATCTTGTATGTATGAAAAATCAGTATATTGGTTACTTCCATTAATGCCTAGGTACTTATATTGCTGAACTATATCAAGTTCATTCCCATGCAAAGTCCATTTATATTTACTTAAACAGGATTGTGTGGCTGTTGTATTTATTAAGATCTTTGTTTTTGCAATATTGATTTCTAGATAATTTTCATTTACAAAGCTTTTCAATCCCTTCAACAACCTTTGTAGACCAGTTGGAGTTTTTGATAATAATAGCATATCATCTGCATAAAATAACCAAACCACTGGGTTTTGTCCCGGAAGGGGAGGATCTGAGGTTATGGGAGAGAATGATTTGCCCATATAAAACATTTCAAGATTAAATATAACAGATGCAAGCACACACCCTTGCTTCAAGCCACGTTTGGTTGGTATTATTGTGGAGAGCTTGCCATCAGATGACAGTCGTACACATACTGATGTTTGTGTGTGGAGTTGTTTAATTAGGTTCAATAAATTGTCAGGACAGCCCACTTTTTCCTACTTAAAAAAATAGGAGAACCCTACTAACAGAATCGGACCCTGACTTAAAAACATCAAAAGCCATAAATATTGGCTGGTTTGACTTGTTGATTTGTTGCTGGATTGCCGGAACAGTTAGAAGATTAATCAAAGTTCCCATTGCGGATGTAAAACCTGTCTGGTGGAAGTCCAAATGTTTACTTCGATTAATTCAAGATGTTAAATCTCTCAGATGTATCCTGGAGAACAATTTCCCCGGAGCATCAAGCAAAGCTATTGGTCGATAGCTTGCTGGGTTTTTCCGTTCACCTTTTTTGAAAATGGGCACTATCACCAATGTCCTCCAGCTAACAGGAATGCATTGAGTTAACATAACTTCGTGAAAAATTGTAAATAGAACTTTGGCCCAATGGTCAGGGTTGGCTTTAAAAGGGCTATTGGGCAACCCCTCTGGTCCAGTGGCCCTGGAATGAGACAATCTCGCGATGAAGATTTTAATATCATCAATATCAAACACAAGCAGAGGAAACAATGGTGGAAGGGTTTGAGTGAGCTGTGTGCTTGTGGTTTCTTTTGAGTAGATTTGCTTAAAATGCTTAACCCAACTATCTTCAGACACAGTGTTTATCTGTATAGCAACTTGAGAAGTTAATATTGTGGTATTGAGCAAATGCCATATTGTGCCTGAGCATCTAGAAGCAATTGCTCGGAGCATTAATTCACTATCATGCTGATATAATATAGATCTTCTGGACACTACCCAGTTTTTATATCAAGATTTAAGAGCCTTTATTTTTTGAAAACCATCTTGATCAGTGAGTGACACTTTATGTATGTCCTTCCGCAACTGTTATTTACTTTCTTTCAGCTGGAAATCATAATTATGCTTGTGTCTGAACATAGGCTTCCTCATTGTATTGCACGACTCCTGAAATATAAACAGACTCGATTTATAGTGCTTTGGAGAGAGCAGATTGAGCTTATTGTGATTCCTACAGTGTTTTAATAGTACCTGTAGATCTCGTAATCGCTTAGGATTACAGATACGTCGATTACGACCATTGCTTACGCCAAACTGCTCAGTATAATATTGATATCTATTCTCTGTTCCTTGAATAAACCAGGACCATGAAGCCACAAGTTGATCATGGTCATTTTTACTTTGATTAATGATCATGGAACTATTGATCTGTGAGAACAGTTTGCAGTCTGTATAGATATAATCAATTTTGGTTTGTTGTTGTTCACGATGCCAGATGAATTTGGCTGGATAATCTCCCTCAACAGCAACATTGAGTATGACCATTTGTTGATTGTGCATCAAACACATCCACCTATGTGCTCTGTGCTTATGTGTGATACTGATTAGAATCAGATAAACTGTTTAGATTTAAATCGTCTGCAATAATAGTGGATGTGATGGATTGATCAGTAGCAATGAGGTCCAACATAGAGACCATATCAGAAAACAAATGTAATCTGTGAGGTTTAGGTGATTCCAATACAGATTAATAACTGCGACAGAATATTCATATCATTTTATTCTTACCAGCTGTATGTAATTATTGGGATGGAGCCATTCTTTTAAAATTAAAACTTTGGAATTTTCGCCGCCACAAGAAGTCCTGCCATCGGTCTTCCTTTGGTTCTAATTATCACAGGTTTGATTAAGATTGGATGATTCTCCTAGACAGGAGTTTGGGAGAGCCATGTATCCTGCAAAATAATAACGTCAAAATCGTTATGATTATTAGTTTGGCCATTAAAAAGATGTGAATGGCCATGAGTGTTCCAAGATAACAATTTCAAAGTTACATTTTGAGATGCTGGTAGTGGTCAGTGATCAAAAGAGCATCATGTTTGTGATTGAGTATTAAATTGTTTTGATGTATGCCCTGTTTGCTGAATTGAACAATCTACAACCTTTCCTGAGGGAGTGAATTTTAATGTATTACTGAAAGAAATGTAATTAGTAATGTTTCTTGAAGTTGGTATAACTGTATTGTATTGTTCAAACGATTCATAATTGAGTGAAAACCCCAGGTCAAAGATCATAGGTCTTGCCTGCAAGATTAAATTCAAAATAGCACCCGAGCGGATCCATAGCCTGGCACTAATTAGATCTGTTTCATGTAGAAATTCTATTCGATCTATGTCCATGGTTGAGATGTCTTCTAATGCCGGTATTTCTGCAAGGATGTTCAATATCAAAGATTGATTCAGATCATATTTTTCAAGTCTGTCAGATCGAAATCCTATAATCATAGTATGAAAGTGCAATTTATTAGAGGAATTTGGACGTTTAACCAATTTAATGGAAGAATCATCAATTACTTGAGTTCCTGATTGCACATGTAGTTGTTGAGTTTTAGATGACTCTTTAGGAGGGACTATTTGAGTTTGAGGGCGAGCTTCAAAAGATGTTGGAAGGCACCACAGAATTGCTTTTTCAATATCTTGAAGGCTTAGCTCAAGGGTACTTACAATTTCTGTGTGCAATTGGGTTTCTTGCTGCGTTGGCACAATTTTATTCTCTACTGCAATTTTCATATTCTTCAAATTGGTCACTTTTTTTTTGAGAGTCAAGTCCACCTATTTAGTCATTGAAAGGCTCGTACGGCAAGGGTTCCTTTGGAAGCAGATTGCAATGGTTCTTTCGTCTTGCAATTCTTTTGTGAAGTTGCCTATATTTATTGGTAATTGCCTCACTAGCATTTAATTTTTGTTTATTGGGTCTAGTAAGATTTTTAAAAAAAATTGTTTGGAACCAGAACTAGCAGAAACATGAACCATTTTGATGTTTTTGTTTTTTTTCAGCTGGGGCAGACGTTTTAACTTGACCAAAGGGGCTGTGATGACTTTTGAAAATATGTCAAAGTCAGCTGTTTATTTCACATTAGGCGAAGGTGATGTTGATGGTAATTTAAAATTAACCTGCGGAACCCTTGCAGTATCAATTATTATTACAGAGTCATTCACAGATGATTGGGTTTCTAGCGACTTGTCTTGAACTTCCGGCAGTGTAATTAGCGATTGAACAGTGATCTGGTTGGTCACATCCGCACACATTTTATTAGCATTGTCTGAGGTGATATTCAAGATGTCAAACGTGAATTAGTAATATATGAAGACTTTAAGTTTGGTAATATTTGATTGGTTTCTCTCTGTTGTATTAAGATTTGATCCAAGAGAGTTGATTGAGTAGTCTTTCTTAGCAAACGGTTACTTAGAGAGAAATTCATCAGAGATCTGTTAATGCCTGTTTGTTTTACAGGAGTATGATCTGAGAATACAATCGAAAGAGGGGAAGAGTTTGGTATTGCAGTAGCAAACATTATTGGAGACTGCAAGAGCGGAATAGGCTACACTCATTCTCGCACCTTCTCATTAGTCTCCTCATTATGCTGCAAATCACACTGTTGAATTGACTGAGTCATGGGACATTCACCAATTTCAGTGATTAACCGAGAAATGTTCGGTAAATTGTGGTGTAGTTTAAGGTGAGCTGAATCCACTGCCGATAAGTTTGTAAAAGTAAAGGCATTCTGCTGTCAACAACTTCATACAAGTGTGTTGCCATTCGATGGGTCTGTGGAAATAGGTGGATGAAATTCCGATATAGAAGATTGAATACCTTGCGCATGTTGGACGGATCATAAGTAGGAGTACCGTATAGTTCAATTTCCGCTGGCGGAGTCAAACAATTACCTTCATTTGACAAAACAGTCAAACATGACATGGTTCTATCACTCACATCAATTAAGGGAGACTCACCAGACATCTCTACTGCCTCTGCAGTGACTTGAGTGGATCTACATTAACAATTTCGATGACCATATTGTTTCTAGTAGAGTCAGTGGAATAAAATGAGCGTATGTCAGCAGACGCGGAGTATGCCCTGTCGTTTGATTTAAGAATTATTTCCTTTGCAGAATGTAAAGGATGTTTGCTTTTGCACGGAGTGCGTTTCAAGCACTCTATGAGTTTTAATGTTTCAAGCTTAGACGGCATACCAGATTTTAACGTGTACAATTTAATGCCAGCAACTTCCTACATACGAATTGTTAGTTCAACAATTGAATTTAAACAAATACTGCAATAGATTTACATGCAGTTAGAAGTCTGTCGCAAGGATAGTTAGCGATAACACAAAGGCAGGATTAATAAAACACGTGTCTACCTGCCCTGCCCAGCACTGAACAACCACGGAACAGCCCTTTCTAACAGGGCCTACTCCCAGGCGCTAACGCATAGGTGTGGGCGCTGTTGTAGTTATGGAATTGTGGGTAGTGTGGGCAGGGACTATCACACTCAGAAGAAATTTCGTGTTTTTCACCAAACACCCTAAAACAAACAACAATACTTTGCTTAGTATAATACAAAAAAATGTCAAAGTCCAAATGTTCGCCCAAGAATTGTGGCGTACAGTAGTCAATCCAATTTTCTGCAAAAGGACAGCCACGAGACAGCCACAGAACAATCCTTTTTAACAGGGCTAACGCACAGGCGCACACACACAGGCATGGGTGCTGTTGTAGTTATGGAATTGTGGGTAGTGTGGGCAGGGACTCGCACACTCAGAATAAATTTTGTGTTTTTCACCAAACACGCTAAAAACAAACAATACTTTGCTTATTGCTTAGTATAATGCAAAAACATTTCAAAGTCCAAAGTTTCTCCCAAGAATTGTGGCGTAACGTAGTAAATCCTTTTCTGCAGAAGGACAGCCACGGAACAGCCCTTTCTAACAGGGCTCACTCACAGGCGCGGGTCCATAGGCGGGGGCGCTGCTGTAGTTATGGAACTGTGGGTAGTGTGGGCAGGGACTCTCACACTCAGAAGAAATTTCGTGTTTTTCACCAAACACCCTAAAACAAACAACAATACTTTGCTTAGTATAATGCAAAAAATGTTCAAAGTCCAAATGTTCTCCCAAGAATTGTGGCACAGTAGTCAATCCAATTTTCTGCTGAAGGACAGCCACGAGACAGCCACAGAACAATCCTTTTTAACCGGGATTACAGGCGCACGCGTACAGGCGCGGGTGCTGTTGTAGTTATGGAATTGTGGGTAGTGTGGGCAGGGACTCGCACACTCAGAAGAAATTTTGTGTTTTGCACCAAAAACGCTAAAAACAAACAACTATACTTTTCTTAGTATAATGCAAAAACATTTCAAAGTCCAAAGTTTCTCCCAAGAATTGTGGCGTACTGTAGTAAATCCCATTTTCTGCAGAAGGACAGCCACGAGACAGCCACGGAACAGCCCTTTCTAACAGGGCTTACTCACAGGCCTGCGTGCATAGGCGGGGTGCTGCTGTAGTTATGGAACTGTGGGTAGTGTGGGCAGGGACTCTGACACTCAGAAGAAATGTCATTTTTTTCACCAAACACCCAGAGTAAATCAATTTTCTGCAGAAGGTCAGCCACGAGACAGCCACGGAACAGCCCTTTCCAACAGTGCTTACTCACAGGCGTAATTCTCATTGTTATGTTTCTAGACTACGATCTTACGAATGGCATTTCACCCCAAAGCACTTTGAACCAATGGCAATGACAGTAGGGGCTATAAAAATATAAAATAACATATCATAATTTGTATATTTTAATGTGGGGATTTATGTGGTGCTCATTGGGCGGCAATAAACACGGCTTAAGATGGAGGATGGCGTTTGGCATGCATTGGACAGAGCGTACATTGGGCCTCATTACGACCCTGCGGTCCCGTAATGAAGGGTGCCGGTATGGAACCGGCACCCTTCATTACGGGAGCGCCTATTACGAGGCTCCCTTGCGGGACTCGGAACAAACGTCTGGTAAAACCAGACGTCCTTTCCGGGTCCCCCGAGGGGAAGAGGGAGTTAATAACGGGCCGTTAGTAACGTGCCCGTTATTACCTCCCTCCCCATTCCCATTGAGCCTTATGGGGGCTCAAATGGGAATGGGGAATGGTTCCTTCAAGGAGGAATTACCGGGTCCTCCAATGTTAGAATGACCCGTTAATTCCCCATTGAAGGAACCCGGTATTGGAGCCCGGTATGGAGGCAGCCATGGCGCTAATAGCACCATGGCTACCTCCATACTCGTAATGAGGCCCATTGGGCCTCATTACAACTCAGGCGTTAAGGGCCTGAGTTGTACACCATGGTGGTAAAGTTGGTGTACTTACCGCCTGGGTCGTAATGACCTCCATTGTCTTTCTGTGTGCACATCGAAAGGCTCCCACACCTATGCGTCTCAGCAACACACACATTGGAGGTCATTACGACCCAGGCGGTAAGTACACCAACTTTACCACCATGGTGTAAACTATGTTTACACCATGGTGGATGGCGGATTTACTGCCCCATTCCAAGGTGAGTGGGGCGGTAAATCCCCATTTCCCATTTACCCTTCCCCATTCCCATTTTTGCCCCATAGGGCATAATGGGAGTGGGGAAGGCGCTAATTATGGCACCGTTAATTACGGTGCTGTAATTAGCACCAAGGCGGTTTAGAGCCATGGATTTTAACGGCTGCTAAAAGCAGCCGTTAAAATTGGAATCAGGCGTTAAGGGTTAACGACGGCATTAACCCTTAATGCCTGAGATGTAATGAGGCCCATTGCCTTCTGTGGTATATATAATATTAGTTAGGGCATGCATCAGACAGCACACACGTTTTCTTGAATGCACATCCTCATGCTGCCTCCATTTCTCTTGGCAGACAAACTCTCTAGACTGCTAATTCGTCTCTGGAACTCATTACGAGGTCGGCAGATTTTTTCTCAGTATTAATGCATTTGATAATTACTGTTACCACATGCAATAATTCTGGGAATTCACCCAAATAAAAGCATACCATTAGTACAGCGCTAACAGATGCACATATTTACAATCACTGAAAATGAAGCAGGCTTCTGGGCATTTGGGGGAAGTCCTTGGCAATGATGCCACTGGCATTGGGTGCAAATCCTAGTTAGTTGCGAAAGAAACGGGGCAGTACATGGCATTGATGGAAATCTTTGGCAAAAGACGCATTCCTTTTTTAGCCTCGTTGGCTGTCTTCCCACTTACAATGTCAAAGGCATGAAAAGCTGCATGTACGACCAACTACCAAAACTAATGGCTGTTGCAATGCTTGTAATAGGCATGGCATGGATAAGGCACACACCACAGGTCCCAGACCCAGCAAAGGGTTTCAGAGAGCTGTGAAGTTGCCCAATGCCAGGCATATGAAACTCCCCGGTCCTTTATTTATTTATTTACCTCCTAGTACGTGTAGTCCTGGGCTGATTATATCAAAACACAATTACAATAACCAGAATTCACAGAAAAAAACAGGGCTAGATAAATTCTTCACGCCTTAGAGATCTGAGACTAATTACAGGCATTGTTCCATTAAGGACTGCAGCTATGTTTGGTTCGGTGAATTGTAATATTACTTGTTAATATTTTAAGTAGTTAATGGATATACAAACATTTTCATAAACTGGCAGAGAAAAACGGCACCTTTTCGTTCGTATACTTCTGAATGATAAGTGACACAATTCATATAGCAACAAAAGTCTTATCAAACGCATTTTCCATTTTTGTTTTTATATTTAGCAGATTTTAGATATCGAAAGGGAAGACATATTTAAATGCTGTCCAGTTATGGCTACACAAATGCCACTTCACACACATCCAGACAGAAGCTCTGTTGAAGTGGAAACGCTTGTGGGAGAGTCGGAATGGAAGGCGTCAGCATGCAGGCTGCACGAGTCTGCTCGCTTTGCAGTTCCAAGCTGGTGGCAATTGCTGTGGTTCTGTAAAAGAACCCCTTTGTTCCTTGAAAACATATTGCTTTCCTGAGTCTAGAAAAATCTGCAGAGCAGCCCCTCACGTTAGCACTTAGGTCCTGACATTCAAAGAATAACGCAGCAAATCACACGCCGCCAGTTTCTGTCAGGAAGTGCAAACCTTGTGGGGGTTATTGAAGTTATTATCTGCCGCTCACACTCGGTCTGGTGATATTGATTTCTTTCCTGGGAAGGGGCAGTGGGAAATATAGGACATATAGAGTTACATGTGCATGAAAGAAGCTTTATGCTGCGATTTATAGAGACATATTTTCTTTCTAAAGAACGCTGGAAGGAGGTAAAGACAACCTACGTCGTTTCGTTTTCAGGCCGCTCCTCGTGAATGATGTCCGTGTGCAACTTCACCATACGCTCGCCAGACCTTGCAATGAGCGCATTTCCTGGTGCCTGCGTCGGTAGAGGGTGATGCCGAGGTACCCTTTCCAGTGTAGAGAGGAGGGCCAGATGCTTCTCCAGCTCTGGCGCGTGTTAATACCTCTGACTCCAGATGATATGTACTATTCTGCCAGCAACAATGTTTCTTTAAAGGTCTCACCGATTTCACATCTCACCATTTGCATGGAAGGAGTTTCCCCAGTCGGATAAGTGTACTCTGAGACCTAGCCCAACCTGCACGCTTTCAGACGTGTTATCCTTTTTCATAATAATGACATCACTGGTGGTGTGTGTAACAGATTTTCTGTAACTTAGGTCCCCTTTTGCCTACACCCCTCCCCTGGAAGAAATGTGCTTGTGCCAGTAATGGGTGAATTAACGAATACAAACTGTGCATCTTTCATAGCTGCAGAGTTATAGCCACAAGCAGCAGTGAGGAGTCACCCATTTAAGTATGTGTTATCCAATTCTTCGAAGCAGGTGAGCAAAAGGGATTGCATCATATTTATGGCATGCAACCCCCAATTGAATAGTTCAGTCCGTCTGTTATGCATGCCCCTTTTCTATCAGTTCCACATCCAAACCTTGATCGGACGCCTGACAGGGCTAGATGCCCAAAGCACACCCTCTACCCCATGGTAAGGAAGGAAATGGTTAAAAGAACCAACAGAAACAAATAAAATGCAATGGAAGAATGCTGATCACAGATACAAGACAAAAATCATAGACCTTAAGAAAAATCACTACAATGAACTTATTGACATCGCCTCCAACTCCACTGGCAAACTCTTCCAAATTCTCAAATCCATTGATAAACCTAAGGCACTCACCCCACCCTTTCAGCCGACAGAATTAGATTGTGAGAAGGTTCAAACGGCCTTCCAAAACAAAATCATTAAGGCCAGAGAGAATATCCTTAATTGCCAGAGTTACAGCCCACCGACCCAAGACAAACTTAACGAAAGCAAGGCCGAAACTGAAACTACTAAATTTCAGTTTAGACCTATAACAATCGAAGAGATGAAGAAAACACTCTCTAACATCAGAAGCACTACATGCTCAGAAAATGTACTGTCACCTAAACTAATATTAGAAAACCCAGACATTTTCGCTCCCTTCCTTAGAAAAATGGTAAACTCATCTTTCTGGGATCAATCAGTACCTACTATAATTAAAACAGTCACTGTTACCCCATTGCCAAAGAAACCTGAACTAAACCAACAAGACCCTGCAAATCTAAGACCTATTACAAATTGCAACTTCCTGTTGAAAATATTAGATAAAGTAGCCAGTGAACAGCTCCAGAACTATGTAGACGAGAACAACCTGCTGCACCCCCAACAGTAGGGCTTTAGGACAGGCCACAGCACCGAATCAGCCTTACTAGATCTGCAGACCGAAATGCTAGGTATATTGGACAAAGGAAAATCAGGTCTCCTGATATTACTGGACCTCTCGGCAGCCTTTGATCTGCTCGATCACAAGAGGCTCTGAGAGGCCCTAGAACTCTCAGGAAACTGCTCACTAGAGGCAACAGAATGGATATCATCATTTCTACAAGACAGACAATCCAGGATTGTCTGGGGAAATAAGGCCTCCGGAACCAAACCAGTGGACTGTGGAGTCCCGCAGGGAGCTAGTTTCTCTCCCCTACTGTTTAACCTGTATATGCAATGCCTATGTACCATGCAAACTCAACTGGGAATATTCTTCACTAATTTCGCCAACGATACTCAATTGGTATTCAATCTTAGTGGAGACTATAATCAAGACAGTGAAAAACGTACGACTATATACAACATCGTCAAGGGCTGGATGAAAGACAACTGGATGTGTTTGAATGGGACCAAAATGGAACTAATGATCGTTGGATCCACACACGCCAGGAAAAAACGAACTCCTTCATGCTCCGCATTCAGTTTAAAAAATGCCCTAATTCCAATATCCGAGAAAGTAAAGACACTGGGAGTCTACTTACAAGCCTCAATAGGAGCAGAGGCCCATACAGCATGTTTAAAAAGGAACTATCAATACCACCAAAAACTCCTGAGAAAAATTAGACCCTTGCTCAACCAAAAAAACAGCATTAC
Organism: Ambystoma mexicanum; assembly: GCF_040938575.1. Taxonomy (NCBI): domain Eukaryota; kingdom Metazoa; phylum Chordata; class Amphibia; order Caudata; family Ambystomatidae; genus Ambystoma; species Ambystoma mexicanum. The sequence continues at coordinate 1,061,476,677 of NC_090933.1, read as the reverse complement.
CATAGCCATAGCAACTATAGTGTCAAGACTGGACTACGGCAACTCCTTGCTTCTGGGAGCTAATATGAAATGCCTGAAGCAAGGCCAGGTAATTCAGAATAATGCTGTTAGGACAATCACGGGTAGGCCAAGGAGGGAACACATCACAGGCGATAGGAAAGATCTACACTGGCTGGCCATGGAGGAGAGAATTTCTTTTAAATCCCCCACAATGGTCCACTGATGCTTGTATGGCAAAGCCCCAGCATACTTGAAAAAACACTTCAAGTGGCATGAACCATCTAGAAATGTAAGATCCTCCAACAAAGGCCTTCTCCAGACAACCTCAGCTAAAAAGCAAAATGGCCTGGGAAAGGCCTTTCCAAAAAGAAGCATCCATAAATGGAATGAACTGCCCGTATCCTTGAAATTAGAAACCAACTACATACTCTTCAGAAAGAAGTTAACAATCCTACTCTTTAAATAAACTGGACTAGCAACCTCTCTCAGCTCCCCATGATACGATCTTCTGTGTCTCTATTCTTGTCCCGTTTTTGCAATCACTGTCCTGTCTTTTTGGAATGCGCTCTGATGCCTGAGGACTTTAGCGCTAAATAAATAAATAAATAAATAATTAAAATAAGGTAAGCCTATAAAATAGTGATTGGCCATTCCTATTGGCCATTCCTTCCATGACATATTCACTGGTCAATGTGTTTTACACGAAGCAAAACACTTCATATGATATGATATGATATGATATGATATGGCATTTATAACGTGCCTATACACAGGTGTTTCAATATATATATGGAATATGATGTGGAGAGACCCAATAGCATCTCGAAAGCCAACTACTCCTCAAACTCCCCCCACCCTTTCCAAGCTTCAGGGAGACAGCAGCATTTGTGATCAAGGCCAGTTCCTCAGGTGGAGCCCCATTAATAAATATGGAACCCCTTTGCATATGGCATATGGTGCAGTTTATCCTGCAAGGGGTCTGTTATTCATATGATAGAAGGGGCCAACATGCTCCTTGTGTAATATAAATACAAATGCACGTATGGTAGCGTTTTGCAATCGCTGTTGCCTGTGCACACGATGTGTAATATATCATGCAAAAGGACATTCAGGGCCATAGGGTGTATTTACTGGGTGCCACCCAGTGGGAGGTGCCCACGATGAGTGTTCCCTGTGAGTGCTACTTAGGAGGGAAGCAGTAGGGCATGGGACACACAGTGGGGTCCTCCTATTGGGGGGTTAGTTTCAGATTACGTTCCCATTGGGGGTGAGGGGGCTGACTCCCTTCTAAGTAGTACACTCTGCCCAGCACTCTCCATGCATTAGTACCATGATTAATAAGAGCACTAGGTCAACCCACCACTCAGTGTAATTAATCAAAACCACTCCTGAGAGCTCTGTGTGTGGTACCTAAAGTTTTCTTTTCATTTTTTAAATAATAGGGTGCAAAGCCCAAATCTGCACCAGGATTTGCTCTATGGCTAATATGCACCAGTATTAGCACTAGGGCAACTATTGCCTTGGTGCACAAATGCATTGGAAGACTATTTTTCATGCACTTAGCTTTTGACCTAGCACTAACAGTGTCCAATATTGCACTAGCACTAGTGCAATGTTTCTGTTATCCAGGCTATGGTGTCACATGGGATGCTAAAGCAGAGTCCACAGCCCTCACCATCAGCCTACTGACTGAAGCAGCTATACCTCCGACCATGAAGCAGGCTATCATGTTCCCCAGCCTAGACTTCTGTCACTCAGGCTCTAATCTGCAATCGATGAAAATATGAAATGGAAAAAATACAGAGTGTATGAAATGTTGACATTATTATTGAAAAGGAAAGGTAGATTCAGAAAATAATACGCTGAATGTTCTCCTTTGCATCCAGAATATTGCAGACATTTCTAGCAGTAGGTTAATGGAGAGGTGACGGTTTTAAAGCAGAATCGCAGATTTTGTAAGGTCAAGTAGATTTTGGAAAGCTGATTATTAACGTGTCTGCAGGGTACAGGAAAGGAAATATGAGTTGGGTGCATAACCAAATGTTTAGGCAAGTGTGTTTGATGTGAGATGTCTTTCATTTTCGATTTTCTATTGTTTACAGTGAAGTGATTTTATATAGTCAAGTTTTTCGCATTGTGCCTTTTACTTTCGAAATATACACTACTGAACATTATTAATAGCTTGCCGAAGAATCTGAAGGTGTGAGCTTAAGAATGTGCCTTAGAGTATTCCATCCAGATCAGATGGGCTGCTGACTGGGATATGATACCAGGGTTATTGAACATGCCGATTTGATGGCCTCCAGGTCTATGTGGAATGTCCAAGTGGCAGCAGTAATCATACAGTGCAATTAGACACATTGTACTATGACTGGGAGATGGCAATCAAACTGACATCATGAAATGTAGCAGGTATCCCGAGCAAGAACGTGGCCTCACTCGCTACATAGCTACATTATGCCAACTTTATAATTCACCTTTGTTTGTGTAGAATGTAATCCTCATTGTAGGGTATAAAATAGTTATCTGCATTTTAATGTGTATACACTTTCAACATCGAATGTTCTAGAGAGATGTCACAAAGTTCAATATGGGTAATGATTACAACTGGGTAAACTTCCACGATCTAAAAGGAATCCCACACCCGAAATATGGCAGACTTGCAAAATCTCATAGGATTTGCCAGCAGCCCAAAACATACCTTTAATTCATGCCTGGTGTGGCAGGTTGACTTTGGCAGGCCAATTAGATCCCTTAAGACTGCAGCAGTTTTAGTGGATTTATGGGAGGCAAAGTTCACTTTCGCTTTAATTGTGTGTGTTGTCTTTGTCTCTAAAGGGCATGAGTGTAGATGGCAGATCCCGACTTGTAGTTTAGAGGACTAATAAGGTTGCATGCGGTCATCTTTTCTTGTGTGTTTAAGAGTTTTTTAATGATTGTTCATCCTTATTTGCTCCCTCTGTCTGTTTTTGTGCCCCTGTTGCCATCTTTCTTCTTTTAACCTCGCTTTCCCTCATAAATTGATTATGGAATACCCACCACAATGTCCATTTCTCCATTTCTCCCAATACTTGTCCCCAGATAACAGTTTGTACCGCTGCCTCAATTATTTTGAAGGTGTTTATGGGGCTTGTGGTCAGGATGTTTTGTAGCATGTAAAATAGCTTGGGTAAGGCGTTCATCTTGAATAGATTAGCTCTCCCCATACTTGTCTTCCGACTCCTGTACTCTGGCTTTCGTTTCCCAGAATTCCTGTTTGGCTTTGTCTTGACCACTGAGTTATCTTTGGCATCCGCTATCAGTAGTTTCCTATTTGTTATCATTGAGTTGGGTAGGACATGCTCCCTTTCTTTTTAAGGTATTTCTCCTTCCAAATCCTCCAGCTTAACCTTTATCTATCTTGTGTTTCAACCAATAACCGAAATTTCACTCTCCTAAGTACTGTTTTGTAGGCTTCCCAGATGGTGCCTTTACTTGCTACGGAGCCCTTGTTAAACCTAAAATAGTCAATCATTTCTTCTTCTAAGGTTCCCTGTTTTTATGTGTTATTCAAATAATAGACATTGGGCCTCATTACGAGTTTGGAGGTAGCATGGCTGCCCCCACACTCGGGTCCGGGTTGCCTGAATGGGGAAATACCGGGCCATTCCGACCTTGGAGGGCCCGGTATTTACCCATTCAGGGAACCCGGACCCGGGAACATCCCCATTTCCATTTGAGCCCCCATAGGGCTCAATGGGAATGGAGAGCATGGTAACAACGGGCCCGTTCATGACGGGCCTGATGTTAGCATGCTGGGCCACTCGCGGGACCCGCTAAGGATGTCTGGTGAAACCAGGCATCCTTACCGGGTCCCGCGAGGAGACCCCGTAATGAGGCGGTAGGGGATTAATGGGGCCGTCATCTCTACCGGCCCGTTAACCCCCTACCACCAGGGTCCTAATGAGGCCCATTGAGTCTTCATTCGCTGTCCCCCATGTGTTCTGTTCCTTGAGCATTGATGCACAGTGGGGCAGGGTTAGAGATTCCTCTCTGCTGGTTTTACACTTCATTCACCCTACCCACTATCGTGCAAGGTAGGAACATGTAATCTAGTCGGCAAAGTGATGTGTTTGCCTCTGAGTAAGAGGTGAACTTCCTGTCATCGGGGTGTAAGTCCCTCCACAGTCCATCAAGTCCATTGCCTCTATGAAGGCAGCCAATTTAGTGTGCATGTCGGTTGAAATGGTGTCTCCCCTCCAGGTCAAACTGTCCTTTTCCCTGTGCATGACATCACTGAAATCTCCACCAACCACTGTCAACTGACCCACTATAATAACATGCATGTTCCACCACTTTATACTGTCCCCTGCTCAGGAACGCGCATGACCTCCCCATCAGGCATGTTTCTTACAGCATCACTATGTCGCGATTAACATGGTCGTCACCATCAACGCAGGGAATTCCTTTTCCCAACCTTGCTTTTCAAAGAAAAGTCCAAAAGGATTTCCCCAACAAGTTTCTTTCTCAAACATTGCCTTTCTCAAAATAAAGCCAAAACGATGTTTCCATTTTATTGTGAATGTTTTCTATTGATTCATTTGCAATGAAATCTACTGTAAATTGTGAATGCATATTTAAAAATTCTATCTTCGTTGTTTTAATAACAAAAAGTAATTTGGATTTGTGATATGGAGCAGTGCCACAGCATTGGTGGTTGAAGTTTTGGTTGCTATTCCATTTTGTCAAACCGTAAATAAATATATATATTCTTACTATACACCGGCCTGGTTCCTAGCCCATTGATCGCAGATGGTATTTATTCGGGGGGGGGATGTGATGGGTTGGAGTCCTCATTAAAGTTGATTCTGTATTAGCTTTTGTGTGCGCACCACCTCGCTTGGGGGAAAGGATCTCCCTGAGTTGAGAGTGACTGCCTGATTAATCACACCAAAGCTGGGTGCTCGTGGCCAGAGTTTGGTTGAGAGTCTTCACTTGTGGCAGTGCAGAGCAGCAGACTATTCATTTGGGTGTAATTGCATTGTAGTGGATGGAAAGTTGTGTTGCATTTTGAAGGTGCCATTCAGACCTGTACCCTGGGTTCCAGGGTGGTGTGTAGATAAAACAGTGTGATTTTGAGTTGTCATTGTGAGTGGAAACTAAGCAGGATAAGGATTGAGATGTTTGCCCTTGCATAGATAGTATATAAGGTGCAGAACACATTCCAAAATGAGCATCACAGAAATTAATACTGCCAGGAAGCACCTCCTATTCAAATTGTTTATTAAAGGTGGATGGGTAGAACAACAACATGGAATGTGGCGAGCCAGGATGATGCAGGAGGTTCCCTCTGCAAATGTTGACACGTGGCAGGATAATTGGCTGTTACATCAGGCCCTGACAAACATTTACATGACATAGACCAGCAAAGATGAGCAAATAAAAATGGCTCAGCTCACAGCATACATGTATTTCCATATGCTGATCATGGAATATATATAGCGCGGGTTACTCTAATTTATAACAAATAAACCCTTTACTTTGGTAGGTGCCCACGCTTAGAAAGTCTTTTGGAACTGAAGGAAAGCCACATGGGAATTCGGGACGAGTGAGATTACAATCAGTGAGTATGGCTCAAATATCTAATAGCCCTAAAATTAAATTTAGCCCCAAATAGAATATGGGATATAAGACGTCAAACAGTCTATATTTCTCACCCTGACTCTATTAGAGTACAAGGAGGTATCTACCTCGTATTAAAACCCCAGAGGAGTCGGAAGGAACTATAAACTACTGACATAGCTGAGTGTTCTCAGAAAAATGGGAACACCGAACCAAGGTACATCTCCCAGAGCAATGTTAACAGCTATATTGTGAACAACATAAAAAAAGACATAAAGTATTAGTCCATTCGGGAGCACTTGTAAGCCATATCCCTGTACTTATATGTTTTGAAATAGGTGACCACAGAAAAGATAACATACCAGAATTGGGAACAAAAGAATATTCAGAGGTAGACATCTGAACGGATGGAAATAAACAACCAGGATACTAAAATAAGAAGGTAAATAATGTACTTCTATTTTGGTATGATTCTTGAGAAAACTGTAAAACTCTGATAAATAGCCCATTGAAGAACAGGGGAACTACTGTTGAATATAGAGAGGGTAGGCTACCAGATTAATGGTACACCACCTTATGAAATGATGCTGTGCTGTGATGTTGTCCTCCATCAAGTCGTGCATGTCAGTGCCAAATGAATGAAGGAAGTTAATCCTACTCATGGTAAATTAATACCCTAAATGTAGTAATAAACACTACAGAGAATTTGGACTAATAATTAATTCCATTCTTCATATACTTGCTTCTCTCAGATACCGTTTTCTGGAATTCTGGCCCAGAAATGAAATAGACGTCAGTAGAATACATGAGTCCCGACCAAGAAGTCTAAAGAATATAAGAATAGCAAATGGTCACTACATAACAGAATGTTGCTATACAAAATTAAACCCCTGAAAAATGTCCTTAAATTGTGTAAATCGATATAGGAAAGAAACATGTTGGGTAGTGTGGATTGTAGAATGAGAGGATGTATGGATGACATGAGTATGAATGAATAGAACATCTAACGTGGGGATATTCGAGCACCCAGTGAAGAAATGAGAGGACACAAAAAACAAACTAAGAACTGAAAAATCTGTTCTCTTTTGATGAACTATTTGTGAGCAAGAATAGGTATTAGGTAACAGAATGTTATGTAGGTGTCTTTTTCGTGGTCAACGATGCCAAAAATAGAGCAAAATGTGCAATAATTAATCTTAGATAAAAGTGTAATAATTTCTATTAGAGGAAATTGTGAATGTATTTTTAGTGATGTTTTTATTGAGAATAAATAAATTGATATTTTTGATAAAAAATTGTTTGGAATTAGTATGTTGTGATATAATGTACTAAACAGCATGCATAAATGAGTCAGAAAAAGGTACTGGAGAAGCAAGGGACCCTTTAAGCATTAGTGTGGTTTACTCTAGATTCTTTGGCCCTCATTACAAGTATTAGCACCATGGTCAATACCGGATTCCGCCATGGTGAATGGCGGAATTACCGCCCCATTCCAAGGTGAGTGGGGCGGTAATTCCCCATTCACCATTTGCCCTTCCCCATTCCCATTTTTGCCCCATAGGGCATAATGGGGATGGGGAAGGCGCTAATTACGGCACCGTAAATTACGGTGCCGTAATTAGCACCAAGGTCGCTTAGCGCCTTGGACTTTAACGCCTGCAAAAAGCAGGCGTTAAAGTGTGAATCAGGCGTTAAGGGTTAACGGCGCCAATGGCGCCGTTAAAACCTTAACGCCTGACTTGTAATGAGGGCCTTTATGTGTTGAGGGTTGTCTTAAAGAGGTCCAGAAAAATATTCCCTCTAGTCTCTCAAAGTGTTATGTATGATCATGGAAGAAAGACACCAGGATATTTGCCATCTGTGCAAAACCAGGCTGAGCTTTTGAATCAAGCCCAGAAAGATCTGAAACAATTAGAAGCATAAGCCAAAACTTAGAAAATATTATTTAACATTTAAAAGATGAGTTGAAAGCACTGTAGCAAGAAAATGGAAAGCGAGAGGCTCAATTTTCTGCACTGAAAGGGGAGTATAAAGAATGTTTTGAAAGTCTGAGCGCAAGTCAACACAAATAATAAGAGCTGATTGTTCATAATGGAGCCTGCATACAGGACATTTTCACATTTCAAGCACAGAAAGCTGAAAACAGCCAGTTAATTATTAAGGAGTTTGTTTCTCACGGTGCATTCGATCAGATGCACCAAGATCTGAAAACCTTCAAACAGCAGAGAGAGCAGTTGAGGGAAGAAAATAACAAATTAAGTCAAGCAAATAGTGCCCTGTTTCAGGAAGTGCGTCAGTTAAGGACCGGTGGAGAAAAGTGAGTCATGTTCTCAGGAACTGAATGAAATGAGGCTAGAAAAAGCTAAATTAATGGAACGTGTGAGGCGAGCAGAGATTGACCTAGAGCAGGCAACACATGCCAAATATGCACAAGGGGAGGAGATTAGTCTCCTGAAAAAGAAATTATCTGAATATGCACAATATGCAAGCCTCACAGAAGGAAAATGAGTCCCATTGTGAAGACAAGGGATTAAGAGACTTATTAATGGCACAAAGTAAAGTGCTGGAAGACACTCAAGCTTGGTGTTAGAATCGAAAACTCAGGCCTCTACACATCGCTAAGAGATAGGGACTGATAAATAAAATTTAAGGAGGTTGGAAAGTGAAATAGCCAAATACAAACAGGCTTTGAGGCACCTAGACCTCACGATATGGTAAAGCACCCTATGATTACAGAATGATGACCTCCTTACCAAGGACCACGAGCCAACTCATCACCTCATATGTACAGAGTGCAAATGACTTCATGCATACCAATGTGAAGAACAGGGAAACATGAGGCAGCTAGAGTCAACCAGGCCTGGTCCCATTGAGCAAGAAGGCCACTCCTTATCAGATATTGATAAATATTACTCTCTACCAAGTAGAAGGGAAGGTGGCAAGACCAGTGTGCTCTGGGAATTAAAAATATCCAGGCATGTACCAGCAGGGTTCCTATGATGAAAAGTTCAGGGAGTAGGACTGGCAGAAAATGAAGTTATGAAGGGACCACCTGTTCCGCTTTGCAGACAGAGGGGATCCAGAGTGTAGGCCTTAAAAGGTTATCTTACAAACGTCCATGCATTAAGGGATGTGAGGGAATTCCCTGCCATACCCGGAAGGAGGGATGAGGAGGATGAGTACTCCCCTGTGCGAAAAGAGGAGTACAAGGGCAATGACCCTGAGAGTCCACAGCACCACAGGGGAGAAGAGTCAAGACCCTGTCATTCTGGGAGGTTTTCCCAGTCTCATAGAGATAGGGGGCACCTAGAGGACAGGAAATGGACCAACAATAGCAGCAGCTCTGAATCAGATGGTGAGTGAACTCAGGTGCAGCAAAAAAGAAAGTTGACCAAACAGAAGAGTGGTCTTGTGAAAGATCCAATTCGGCAGATCAAGGTCATACAGAGCTGTATGACTCCCTACCATAAGAACCCAAAACATTCTGCATGGGAGCATCTAAAGCTTTATGACCAAATGATGACTTTGTTTGGTATTAATGACGATAAAATTCCATGGAGTTTGTCAAATGGATATTCTTCCTGGAATACACCAGCTTCTTTGCAGGGATGGAGGTCCAAGATCACCAATAATGGTCCACCCACAAGCCAGCCTTACTGAAACACTTCTCAATTCATAGAAACTGTCAGGAACCCTGCAAGTCGGCATACAACCTGCAGTGTGGGGAAGACCAAGCACCTAGAGAGTTCATGGAGGAGCTGAAACGAGCATTTGCAGAGACCTCTAGGCTGGTGAACACCAATAGCCAGGGGTTCATCAGCACATACTTCCATGTGCCCACAAAATACATTATGACCCTGCTAGTATGGGATTTCCATGAGCATAGAACACTGGATTGGGTGATAGAACAGGACATCCCGATTTATGAGGCCCAAAAGCCCTCTGAAAACAAAAAAAACCTAAAAACCCCAAACCATCAAACACTCCTGATGCTGTGAAGGTAGCAGAGGTGAAACATAATCCCACGTTTGACTTGAAGATGGAGGGGGGCTAAAAATACTCTTCCCACCAACAAGCAGAAAGAGAAGCAGAGGAGGCCCTCAGATCCAACCCAATTGGGTGGTTGCCAGGCAGGGTACCATACCAATGCTCCATCTTGCCCTGCCACCTGTATCAGTCCAAGATACAAGGGTAACAGACCCATCCCCGGATATGTATGGTTGCCCCAGCACAAGGGGGGGATCCAATCAAGAAAGTACTGCCCCAGGACACCTTCCTAAAAACGTCCAGCAAAACCTCCCTCAGGGTGGAAGAAATGATCCCCCCCAACCTAAGTTTCTTTCCATGATACCTTTCAAACTGTAATTTCCAGAACAATCCTCCTCTCTCTCCCCACTTTCAGGACAATATATGCCTGAATCCAGGAGAAGGGAGACCTAGGATCAGAGATTATCAAGGAAACTCTCAATACCACAGCTACAATGGGGGGAGGGACAGCTACCCTATTCGGGAGCAGCAAAGGTATGAATGAAGACCTCCCTACCACCCGAAAGAATGTCACAACTGGAGCAACACATCCAACAACTAACTCAAGACCTGGGGCGCATGTTGAGTACCTAGCAGAACCCTCAACTGGAAATTGCTTCCCAGAATAACTCAACACCCAGGTATGGTGCCCTGGGGGAGCAGTGATGGGAAGAAACTTCTGACAATCAACAGGTTCCAGAGGAGGGGGCCCGGGTGGAAGGGAGATGAGAAGCCCTAGAGGAAGCACACGGTCCCACTGGAGCTAAACTGAATCTGAACATAAATCTTCTACCCCCAAACAGCTGGAACCTAACGAACAGAAGATAATTAGGAGAAACTGAAAGCCAAAGACAACCCACTTTGTTGTCATGATCCCAGTCAGAACATATTGAGCCTCATTACGAGGTTGGGGGTAAGGGGTTAACAGCGCTGGTAATGGTGCCGGTGCCGTTAACTCCTTACCGCCACATTATGAGGTCCTTTAGTGGGTCCCGGTAAGGGCGGCTGGTTTTTCCAGGCGCCCTTAGTGGGAGCCGCTAAAGGACCAGCATGCTAATAACGGGCCCGTTATTAGCATGGTTCCCATTCCCATTGAGCCCTATAGGGGCTCAATGGGAATGGGGAAGTACCGGGTCCAGATTCCTTGAATGAGGAATTACCGGCCCTCCAAGGTTGGAATAGTCAGGTAATTCCTCATTCAGGGAACCCGGACCCAGTATGTGCTATTAGCACCATGGCTACCTCCAACCTCAGAATGAGGCCCATAGTCTTGACTCAGACATTCAGGCTAGGCGGAACACATTACATCAATCAGCAGGTCAAAGGTGGGTGTTAGCCTGGCACATATGGCATTTACACCATTCACAGCATCCAATTCCGTAGACTTCCATGGGTTACAATAGTAATTCCATACTCATAAAATGGCTGCCTAGAGGGTGCATTTACAAGCAGCAGCACGGCACTAATCATTTGTCATAGGGAGCTACTTAAGCCCCGCTTCCACTGGAATGTGCGCTTCGCATCTGCTCCGCTGACATCGGTGTAACGCTACCGGCGTTTCTCCTCACAGAATCTAAAGAAATTAAAGAAAAGAGAAATATTAGTCTTGTGATAGATTACAGAACATTACAGACCACAGATAAGATTTACCTGACAGAAGCTTTCCTTTGACGCTGTCATTTTTTCGCAGAAGAATAATTGTTCGTTCGCAGCACCTCTTCAGTCAGAAGTTTTCAATTGCAGGACACAGGGTCAGGCCTTAGATAATGAGCTGCTCTCTTACGCCAAGGTAGTCAAGAGTTGTTGGCTTACATAACTACTTTTAATCGATTAGTAGCAGAAACTAATTGACCCAAAGAGAAGACAACAACCCTCTTTTATCGAGGATTACGAGGAGAACTCAAAGACATATTGGCTCAAGTAGTGAACCCTCCTACAGGTTGTGTCAAATTCATAGACCTTACTATACAATTGGATCATCGGTTGCAAGATCGATGAACTGATTGTGCCACATCAGAAAATAGATCACTCTATGGGCCTCATCACGACTTGGGCAGTAACGGTAACGCTATTAGCGCGGGCGGCATTAGCCCTATCGTCGAACTCCCCGGCGCTAATAGCGCCAGATCACGAGTTTGGCGGTAATGTAAGTCCCCATACCCCACTGAGCCCATTCGGGAATGCCCCATTCCCCATTGTGCTCAATGGGGAATCTTCGCGCTAATACCGCCGGCGGATTTCCCGCCGGTGGTAATAGCGCAAATTTTTGGCGGATTTCCCCCCAGCTCAGAGCTGGGGTGAAATCCGCCGAAGCCCTGATTCGGCGGACCCTTAAATCCGGCGGTAATAGCGCTACTGCCGGATTTAAGGGTTACCGCCAAAGTCGTGATGAGGCCCTATGTCCGTTCAAAAGACAGTGGAATTCATCAAGTGACTGAAAGTCATTCAGAACCAATACAGTTGGGAGGTGTTCGGGGTCCAATTTCAAAGGAAGAAAGATAAAAAAGAAGACAACAGAATATTTGCCTCTATTGTGGTTCAACTGGTCATCTTCTTCATAATTGCCCAGTGAAACCTCCATGGAAACCAGTGGGAACTGTAGACAAGACTGACAGGAATGTAACAAAGAATGAACTGATGGAAAACTCCAACGCCGACAAGTATAGAGGTCGTTGTTCCAGTTATCATATGTAGTGACCTTCAACCTTCCAAGGTATATGCTCTTGAAGTATATGTGGACAATGGTGCGATTGGAAACTACATGGATTACGAACTAGCAGGCAAGATGGGTATTGGTATGGATCCAAAGTCTGTGGTAGAGAATGTCACAGCAGCTAATGGTACTCAGCTAATATCCGGACCAGTAACGAAGTGTACTGAAGTCTGTACCTTGCTTTGCCAGGATGAGCATCGAGAAAAGATCTTGTTTGACCTAATAAGTGCTTCACAGTTTAAAATAATTGTCGGTATTCCATGGTTAGAGAAACATAATCCACAGATTGATTGGTGCGCCAGAACCTTAGTATTCACCGAGGAATGCAAACACTCATGCCATGTTCAAGGCAGAAACTCAGGAAAAGAAGTTCAAACGATTTCAAGAGGAAATCCCACTTTAGGATTAATAGGGATTCTACCGCCTGTGTATCAGGATTTTCAAGAAGTTTTTGAAGAAGAACAGGATGTGTTACCCCCGCATCGGCCACATAACTGTCAAACTGATTTAATCCCAGGGTCTCAAACCCCATGTAGTAGAATCTATGCCTTAACCAAACAAGAAAATATTAATTTGAAGACATATTTGGATAAGTATTTTGCCAATTGTTTATTCGGCCTTCCAAGTCCCCAATGGCATCTCCTCTGTTCTTCGTGCCCAAGAAGGAAGAAGACCTTTGTACTTGCATGGACTATCATGCTTTAAACCAGATTACAGTAAAGAACAGATACCCCCTTCCACTCATTCCAGTGTTAATGGACCAAGTCAAAGATGCAAACATTTTTACCAAACTGGATCTTTGGGGAGCTTACCTTTTAGTGAGACTCAACAAAGGGGATGAATGGAAAACTGCCTTCCGCACAAAATATGGTTTATACAAGTATCAAGTTATGCCTTTTGGTTTATGCAACGCTCCAACAGCTTTTCAGAACTTTATGAATGATGTTCTACGGGAATTCCTAGATGTTTGTGCCATAGTGTACATCGATGACATTCTAATTTATTCAAGCTTGGCCTAGGAGCACATAGCTCATGTGAGAGCAGTACTTATGAAGCTACGGCAACACACGTTATAGGTCAAGCTGGAAAAATCTCATTTCATGTGACCTCAGCAGAATCTTTGGGATTTGTCCTGTCACCATTGGGAATTCAAATGGCCAACAGAAAAGTTGAGGAAGTTTTAAATTGACCTTCCACTACGTCAGTGAAAGGAGTCCAACGTTTTCTGGGATTCGCTAATTTTTATATGCGCTTTGTTGCAGGATTTTCCCAGCTAGTCCATCCAATAACTTTGTTATTACAAAAGCACAAGAAATGTGCATGGACAAATGAAGCAGAAGAAGCTTTCCAGATCTTAAAGAACAACTTTACCACTGCTCCCATTTTAAGACACCCACAACTTGAGTTGCCATTTGTGGTAGAAACTGACGCATCCAGTGCTGCAATGGGAGCTGCATTATTTCAAAAAGATTCAGAAACCGGACAATTGCACCCAGTGGCCTTTTGGTCAAAACATTTCTCAACAGCAGAGGTAAATTACAGTATCACAGATAAAGAATAATTAGCAATAAAGAACGCTTTCAAGGAATGGAGCCACCATGTATTGGGGGCCCGCCATACCATCAAGGTTCTCACAGACCACAGAAACCTGCAATATTTACGCAATGCAAAGGCTCAGTCCTCACGACAGCTCCGTTAGGCCTCATTTTTTGTGGAATACGATTTTTTCATAACTTACCGCCCAGGAGTATGTAATGGTAAAGCGGATGCCTTGTCACGTATCAGAGAGAAGGAGGAGGTCCAAAGTATCTTGGATCCAGTGAGCATAATTCCGGAAGAGAAGATGATGTGCGTCACAGAATTTTCAGAAGAAGACCTAACGGCGCATGACCACTTTAGAGTTAGAGGACTGGGAGTCAAAATTACCAAAGTGTTTCATTCAAGAAGGTTTACCCTATTTCCAGAGTCGTCTTTATTTACCAACTTAGGAACTACAAAGAAAGGTCATAGCAGATTATCGTGGAGCAATACTAGAAGGCCATCCTGGAATTGCTAAGACTACAGCCAAGATCAAAAGACTTTTTGGTGGCCAACATGGTGCATGGATATTATAGAATTCATCCAAACTTGTTGTATTTGCGCCCAAAATAAATGTTCAAAGCAGAGACCAGCAGGACTCCTTCACCCCTTACCTATTCCACCAGCACCATGGCATACCATTTCAATGGACTTTATTACTGAGTTACCCACTTGTTCAGGTTATAATACAATTTTAGTAATGGTGGATTTATTCTCCAAAATGGCTCATTTTATTGTCCTAAAGGGATATTACACTCCTGAGGAGGCCAGGTAAGTGTTACATTTGTGGAGGAAGTCTGCATCATCCATTTTGAAGGAGAAGAATCCCTGGAGGATTCAGGTAAGAAAATCTTCTCTTTCTGAGATGGAGGGATACCTCTGAAGGCAAAATGAGTCCCAAAAGACCCTGAAGTATGGAAACCGACCCAAAGTAAGGGGGGGAGTCACCAAATTCCCCTCAAACCATTTCCCGCACAACTCCAAAACTATGACGGGAAGGATATTTCCATTGAAGGGTCTGCAGATCTGGAGATCAAAATTGGGTGACATACGATGAAGCACCCAGTGACAGTCGTCACTCCAGAAGGCACGCCTTTCTATTGGGGAATGATCTCTGATTGACTGTGTGAACAAGGTCCTCTGGACTCAGATGAACTGGCCAATCAAATTAAAACGAAGTACATATTATGTGAGTTTGTATGGCACATGCCACATGATTGAACAACGGTCCGACAAAGTAGAATTCCATTTCAGGAACAGTAAAGTCCCAGACATCACTGTTATCTCTATAGGAGAACAAACTGGTGATGGGATCTCTTCTCCATTCTTAAAAATCAACCTCCCTTCCATTTTTAAATGGCATTCCACATTGGAGGGAAATACTGTGAAGTTTTATACCAGTACACAATCAGAGGAAGACACAAATCTCATGACAAAAGATGATGAAAAACCAGCTCAAAGTTTGACTTACATCTAGATAAGGGTGAAGAGCTATTGTTTCTCATTCAGATAAATGAGGGGGAGAAGCCTGTTCTCATCAGAGTATGCCTGAATAACAGAAGAAGCTTTATCAGCGAAGCATTATTCAGGAAACTCCCAAAAGTTTAAAGCATTCCCACATTTACATTGATTGATAAGTGGGAAATGGGCCTGGACACCCCAAATTCCAAACTTCTCCTGCCTAGTAGGTGTATGCTAAAAATGTCCAATGGCGACAAAAGCATAGAACATAATTGTTGGGTTGTGAAAGATGTCCCCTCCACCTTTTACTTAGGCACTGACATTCTCATTCGATTCACAATTAATTTGGACCTAATTAATAAGAAAGCCAGGTCTTGACTGGGGGGTAACCCCATGGGCTTTGACAACACTGAGAAAGCATTCCGGTCATCTCAATGGCTGCTGTACGCAGTTGAAGTTTAAGTGAGAGATGTGGTTACCATCCCAGGACAGGTGCGACAATTTACAATTATTCCCCAAAAAATTAAGCAAGCACAGAACCTCAAAAACAAGAATGCCTATTTACATTTGAATTATCATCTCCAACAGCAAGATTTGTTTATACATCCAACACCCCTAGTTGACCTACAACATGACACCATTCGAATATTGGTGGATAAAAATGACCCTCGACGTATCACTTTGGGCACAGACACCTTTATTGGAATGGCGGAGGCTCTCTGTGAAAAGGATGACAGGCTCCACCAACAGATAGCCATGTAAGAACAACTCATAGAGACCAGTAAGGCCTTAATAGAGGAGCAAAAAGGTCAGATGTTGGCATGTCATCAGGAAATAGGGGCTGAAAGAGATGAGGTAAGATGGGAGAGAGAAACTCCCGAGCATAACCTCAGGATCCTGGCATCAGAGCTTTAATCACTTCAATTCCATGGACTCTGCCACCCTCATGTCCACTGGCTCATATGAACCAAGGGCCACAGGAATGGCAGACTTCAACACAATGGGAAATATGGGACTGACAGGTCAGCGCCTCCCAGAAATGGATGGGCGGGCATCTATGTACAGGTTCCCAAATATTACGGCCAGCCTCTCTGATCAGGGAGACTCCAGTGAGGGGAGAATCAGAGAAATGGATCCTCAAAAATATCACCTACCAAGAGAGCAGTCAGTCAAATTTTGTGGGGAATTCCATGAGACTGTCACGCTCAGCTGGTCTCCACGGGGGCGTAGCATGTGGCTGCACAAATGATGCGTGCACTGGCGTGGCACTCCGCAGGTGGTGATGCTTGCCGTGACTTCTCCCTTGTTATCACCCCAAGAGGCGTTTGTCTGCAAGATCGAAATAAGATATTAGCTACCGAGTGGGGCTAGATTGAATCCACCTCCTTAACCACCTATTGCCCTGCTCCTCTTCGATCTCACCTTAGAGTTTAAGGAGGTAGGCTCTCCGTCCTGTGGTCTCTAGCAGGGGTGCAATAAGCACAGTCTTTCCCGGATCTAGTTACATCACTGATCCTGTGGGCGATTGCAGAGTCTTGGAGTGCTGGTTCAAACAAGTAAGTCTCTATGCCAATGGTTGCTTGGTATAGGTGCTTGAAGTCTTTATTCTCCCAAAGTTTTTGACCTGTATTTGTCTTTTCTTTCAGGCGTGGTCTCGAGCGGATTATTGAATGGAGGATTGACTCTTCCTAAGATGCTGAGCAGCTTCCCTTCAGGTGAGTAGTTGCATGAGAGAGTGGCACTGAATGTCTGAATAACTGTTTTCCCTTGCGTGTACGACTAACCTGCTGTTTTCTTTTCCTTCTCTGCAGATGCGGCGCGGCTCCAGAATGATGAATGGAAGAACCGCTCTGACGTGTTCCGGATGAATGCTGACCCCGGGTGAGTATTGGGTGCCTGAGCAGGTACCTTTTCTTCTGCAGGTGCCGTGGTCCGGAGAACGGCTGAAGGTGCAACTGAGAGATGGAATGCTGCAGGTAAGGCCTTCGCTGCTGTACTGACTACTGTTCTCTTTTCTTTCTTCTCTCAGGTACCGATGGATGGATTTTCTGGAAGGGCGTGGCTGTAGCAGTTCAAGGACAGGATGGACACAGTGAGCGTTACGCTGCAGGAGTGCAGAATAACGCAAAGCATGTTTTGCCTGCAGGGTGTGGCTTAAATAGCCTTGTAAGTAGTTCCAGGTAAAGTAGTCCCTAAACCAAACCCTGCCTTTCTGATAAAGTAGTCACTCAGCCACACCCTGGATATACAGAAAGGCTTAGCCTGACTACGCTGAGTAAATAGCTCCATGCACTTCAACACTTATTATGAGCCAACGGCGCCAGGACTGAGTCCAGGGGGTCCTCGGGCACTTCTTAGGGGCTTGATAAACCCTTATAGGTGCTTGTGACTGGGGTGGGCCCATCATTTCCGGGGATTTTGGAGCATGCATCATGACAGAGACTAGACCCACGAAGAGCATCTTAAAAACCTCTTCCCATTTAGGACAGTAGGGGGGGTACTCAGGAGGGAGCAAGGGAGAGTCAAAGGACTCTTCCGAGCACCACAGGTTTCAGAAGACTAGGCCCCCACATTCTGCAATCCATTCCCAAGCTCATAGAATCAGGGAGAGCCTAGAGGATCAGACAGCCACCTCAGGTAGCAGTGCCTCTGAGTCAGAGGATGAGTGGACCAGGGTGACCTTAACTGAAACGTTCAATAAAATTAAGAGAGCCCCATTAAAAGATCCCCTGAATCAAATCAAGGCTATTAGGAGCGTCATAATCCCCTACCATAAAAATGCCAAATATTCAGTTTGGGAGCACCTCGAATTGTTTGAGAAAATGATGGAGACTTTCCACCTGAAGGACAGCCAAAGATGTATTCAGTATGTCAAGTGGACATTTTCACCTGAATACTCCAGCTTCTTTGCGGGGCTGGAGGATCAGAACCATTCAAGATGGTCCACCTATACGGCAGCCAACTTAAAGCATTTTTCAATCCATAAAAACCCTCAAGAGGCCCGCTAGGCAGTCTGCACCTGCAATGTGGGGGAGACCAGGCCCCACAGAATTTGTTCAAGAGCTGAAACGTGCCTTTGCGCAGACCACCAGGAGGGTGCGCACTAACAGTACGGAATTTATCAATACCTTCTTTCATGCACTCCCTAAATACATTATGACCCAGCTGGTGAGGGACTTTGATGAGAAAAGATCACTAGACTGGGTCATTGAACAAGCAACTTACAGCTACTAAGTGCAGAAGCCACTAGAGAGTAAAAGTTCTAACAAAAGCCCAGAACCAACCAACACCCCTGCTGCTGCTAAGGTGGCGGAGGTGAAGGTTGACCCCATTTTAGATCTGGAGATGGGGGGGCCTAAAAACATTCCTGCACAGAATCCTACCAATCAAAGTCTGAGAGGGCCCTCGGGCCAATCCCAAACAGGGAGTCAGGGAGGTAACCCCACAAATGTGACCCTTAACTCCCCTAACTACATCAGCCCCCGTTACAAGGGCAACAGACCCAACCTGAGCTATGTGTGGACTCCTCCAGCCCAAGGGGGTGGTATCCAACCAGGCAGCTGCCAACCGAGGAAACTTCCCTCCTCACTTTCCCCAGAAGGGCAGTAATCCCCAAAATGCAGGGCTGAGTTTCTTTCCCCGGTACCCACCAAACCTCAACCCCCAAAAGAACCCTTCTTTCTTTCCCCACCGTCCTGAGCCCAGACAGCCATCCTGGAGAGGGGAGGTCAAGGATGGAGGGGTACTAAAACGATCCCAACCATGGGTATTAAGGGAGAAGGGACAGTTACCCTTCCCGTGATCAACCACAGGTAGACCAGAGGACCCCCTACCAGCCAGAGCGGGTGTCCCAACTGGAACGCCAGGTCCAGAACTTGGCTCAACAGAACCCTCAGATGAGCATGGCGATTCAGAACTCCTCAAATCAAGGGTCTGGTGCTCCAGAACAATGACGGGGAAGAACCCTGACAACCCACCGGTTCCCAGGGAGCAGGCACAGGGGGAAATGGGGTGCAAAGCCTTAGAGGAAGCTTCCTTCCCCACTTGTGAAAAGCCCCTGGAAACCCAGGAACCGGAACCAGAATCTCCTGCCCCCGAAAGTCTGCAACCTAAGGAACAGAGGGTCGGTAGGAGAAATAAAGAGCCTAAAAAGGCCCATTTTGTGGAAGAGGTGCGAATCTTCCAATTTGAAGGAGAGGGGTCCTCAGAGGATTCTGGGAAAAGGATCCTCTCCTTCAGGGTTGGGGGAACCCCTCCCAAAGCAAAATGTGTCCCAAGAAATCCTGATCAAGACTGGGTAGATGTGGGGACCGAGTTAAAACCGCCCATCATCAAACCCCAGAATGACCAGCAAGAAAATCACCTTGTTCAAACCAATTTTGGTGAATGCCTCCAAAAAAAGGGGGATCAGCCAGAATCAGAACCAGGGGAGCCCAAAACTCCACCCTTATTCAACTATCCGTTCTTTTTGCAGATCTCCAAGCTCATACCCAGGATCATGCCCAAACCTATTCTGGGGACTGCCTCCAAAAAGGGGAGGGGGCGGCCCTGAATCAGAAATGGAGGAGCCTGAGACTCCTTAAATCACTGAGTATGAAACTGTGTGCTCAGATACCCAAACTATCCAACTCTATTCTGGGGACCGCCTCCTAGAAAAGGGGGAGCAACACAGAACCACCCCAAGAGGAACCCAAACCTCACCAACCACTTCTGTTGACTGCCTCCAGAAAGGGGGGTGGGCGGGCAGCCCAGAAACAGAACAAGGGGAGCCCGAGACTCCCCAAATAGCTGTGTGTCAAAATTCTGTGCCAGATTCTGCAACTCTGACACCGTCTCTTGACCCAACTATCCCAGTATCAGAGTCAGAAATAAGCAAATTGACCATCAAACTTTCCCAGAGCACCCATTACCTTTGCCCCTTGGAGGAGAAGGAAGGTAGATTCTACGCCTCCATCCAGGTGCAAGGGCAAGGCGCAATTCCAGCACTGGTGGACACTGGATCCCAAGCAACTTTGCTGTCAAAGAGAGTCTTTGAGCAGCTAAATTCGGGAAGGGGAGAAATACCAAATTCATCTCACCCCTCTTCCTGGACAGTTCCAGAAATGTGAAGGGAAGGAAATTCCTGTTGAAGGGTCTGCAGAGTGTGACACAAAATGAAGCACCCGGTCCTAGTTGTGGTGCCAGAGGGAACCCCCTGTCTACTAGGCAATGACATCCTCCGCAGGCTGTCTCCCCTCATAGATTGGGTAAACAAAGTCCTCTGGACCCAGATTCACAGGCCAATTAAGTTAAATTAAAGTGTCAACCATGTGAGTCTAAATGGCACATGCCACATGGTTGAACAGAAACCAGACCTAGTTAGGTTCTACTTTCAAAACAATGACACACCCAACGTCACCGTCATAGCTATGGGACCACCAAATGGTGAGGTGAACTCTTCTCCATTTCTGCAAATCAGCCTCCCTTCCAGTTTCAAGTGGCATTCCACCCTGGAGGCAGATACATTGAAATTTTATACTGATGTACAATTCGAAAATCCCAAGTTCATAGCCAAAATTGATATCAAACCAACACAGAACTTAGCTGGCTCCCCAGATGACGTGTGGACACAGTAGTGGGAAAATATCCATAACCATGTTATGTTCTATCTTTTAGCAATCTGGACTAAGAATCATCCAAAGGATTTCCAAGGAGGACCACTCGGGGACCGGGAGGAAAGACCCAAGGAGTCCTGAGTGCCACTCCATACTACCAACCAGAACCAGAAATACGCCCAACCAGAACCAGCAATACTCCTGACCAGAACCAGGGAGGAGAGTGGGTCTCCTCCAGCACTGATGGGAGAAGCGACTGAAGTTATCCACATGGACAGAAAAAGAACATCCCAATCTCCCGACTTCCCCTTGATGGGAGGTCAAAACCATGTCAGGAGCGGGGGCTCTGTGTGATGTATTGACCCACTCTGCTATGCTATGCGGCATCACCCTGCCAGTTATGGTGAAAGAAACAGCAACAGTGGCGGCAAAACCCTTGTGCGCGCCAAAGACCTACAAAAACCTCCAAAAAATGTGTGCTTCAGCACATAAAAAGAGGGATGCACAACCTGCCAACCATGGTGCATGTGCAGTGGAATAGAGCACCCCGTGCAGAAAATGTGCCAGTGGGCTCCATGACCAGCAAACAGAGTGCATCGAGAGAAGCAGCACTTTGCAAGTGAAAGCTCAAAAATGTGCTTACACATGACATTTGCTTTGTTGCTAAAAACTCCAAAATGCCTATAACAGAACACTTATCAACATTCAAAATCTTGCCTGGTGCTAAAGTTCATGTATCTAATGAAGTATTGTGAACATATAAAGTCCTAATGTGAAGAGCAAAACATTCTTCAGACAATATGACAGCCCATGTCAACATCTGGGTGCAGTACCCTGGGCTACCTGAATGACAGCTGTCACATGAGTTACTGATGAAACTTTAAAGTGAGCTAAAACTAAAAGACGGCTGGATTAGCAAAACATAAAAATGATTGTTGCCAAAATGGAATACAGATTTGAGTTGTGTTTTTGATCCTACCGATTTTAAGTCTAAGAAAGTAATGTATTTATGTTTGATGCAGCAAATTTGGTTTTTGCTGGATTTAACAAGTTAATTAGCCTGGCTGAGCTGTAAGAACTGGAAAAGCAAGTCTCCCAGAAGGAGGGCCTTCCTCTCAGCAGAAACTAACTTTGAGGTTCTAATTGCGGGTTAGAACAGATCTTGTCTACAGAAAGAGAAGGAACAATGAGAAGCCTTTCAGCCCAGGAAGCGGAGGTGTGAAGGTGGTCGTAAACTCTCCTGGAAGGAGGGGGATGCACTGGACTCCCAGGAGAGAAAAAGGGGTGGAGCCATGCAACCATCTGCTGTTAAGAATGAACAATGAACAATTTTTAAAAGACTCATAACTTGTTATTCAAAGTGGTGAAAAATATGAAAATGACAGAGTTGTTAATTTAATTTTTGGCTGCACGTGTGAAGAGGTGGTGGAATTGTGTGACATGTTCTGGACTGGAATGGCAATATATGTGGTTTTATGCGAAATGTATTCATGTTAGAATTGATAAAATGTACACACACATCCCCATGTTAAACACACACATCTGTGGAAATGTGCATAAAATTTGGAAAGTGTGCTCATAGCGAAAAGTACAAAATTCTGTAGAAAGTTGAGACAAGATCCTATCGCTGCGGGGTTTTGAGGAATAGCTGCTTCATAAAATATGGCATCTTTGTGTGTTATTTGTATAAAGGTGACCAATGTAGAAATGTACATTTAGTATCAAATCCGATTTCGAGACCAGTGGCTAAAGGGAGGTCTCTGAGGACTGTAAAGCAAATCATAAAATGTGACCCAATCACTCAAATTGCAAGGAGGGGTTTAATTTCTGATCCTAACCCAGCTCACAGGGGCGGATCTTAGCTCAGCCGGCCCATATACCCAATTTGTGATGTCATTTTAAAGCATAAATAGAGACAGCTGAAAACACATAGGGACTCACTCACAGATCCACTCACTTTCCTGATTCCGGCGAAGCACTCTGATCCAGGATTCTACATCCAGTTTTAAGATCCTTCCAGATCCAGATGCCAAAACATTTGCCAGCAATAGAGAACTATTGATTTCAGCAAGGCCCAAGTCCTCAAATGTATTCTCTCCACCCAGTGTAAAGCTGTGTGGTGTGAGAAGGTCTTTTCAACCAGTATCCTGAAATTCTCTGGCTTGCCACCACTAGGCTTGCCTTAGGAACTCACTATCCAGCTGATTCAAATACCCACAGACTAGGAGAGCAGACCGGCCTAGCTGATCCATTACTGTGCCTGATGTGCTGTCTTTCCTAGACCAGACCCAATCCAATGACCAGAGCTGACGGTCCAATTTAAAAACTTGTCCTGTGAGTATTAATAGGAAGAACTGTGGCCCATAGTACATTTGCATTGTCTTATCCCTATCTCAAACCCATCCTATCTTCCATTCAGAACCAGTATTGTTAGAACTATCTTTGCGCTGACTCTTTTCTCCTCAGAAGTAGTTGAGTTTCCTCAGCAGGCGGGTTACACTGATCACGTGACTGTAAGATCCCTCTGTGGTATTCGCTTTTTCATAGTCATCCTCTAGTGTAAGCAAACCCATCTTTGATTTTCAAAGTGCATTTCTGTTTTCCATTCTCGCGCCTATTTTACAAAAACGACCTTGACTAAAACCTCTATAACTCCCTCAGTTTTTATGATAGAAACAAAGTTTCAACTCCTACTTGTAACTAACATCTGTAGCAATCATAGAACCCAAAACAGTCTGATTCTACCATTATCGCGAACATTGTGCGAGGAAAAGTTTGCTGCGAATTACAATTCTGAGAAATCTTTACACGCTTAAAATAGCTTTAAATTGTTTCTTACTTAGACTTTGAGATTTTAAATGCTTTCTTTGGACTAAATCGTTGCTTTCAATTGTGTGCAACTGTTCGAAGTGGTTCCCAAAGGAATTTACAACAATTTAAGTATTTCTGACCATATTTGGTGTTTTTGCTCAGTCAATTCTAAAGATTATATGAAAGCCATCCTGACAGCTGAAAAGTCAATTCCGTTTTTCTCTTGTGTTCGAGGGGGGAAAGTTGGACTGATATTCTGTTTGATTTGTGCTATTCCTGAATACCTGCTCTCTCCTCACATTTATTTAATTGCCTATTGGGTGGTTGAGGGTGTGGTCGGGGGAACCTTTAACCATAGTGCCATCTGTTCTAAACCAACTCAACAGTATTCTGTGGTGCATTTGTTTTTGTGCTCATTCCTTGATTCATAGTGTATTAAAGATATTTTGCTGTGTTCTGTCACCCCATTGGTGATTGTTGTTCACCTATTAAAATACACTGTGATTAAATTTTACATACACATAAATAAATATTTACCTTTGCAAACCAACCTGATTCCTGGTTCAGTGTGACTGGGTGGGTTCCAGGAGAAGGGTGTGATGTGAGTGGTATATCGTTCAGAATATTGAACTTATGGACAAAAAAAAATAAGGGTTTCAGTTGTGCACTACATGCTGGGCTTTGACTTGGGTGTGTGCCGGATTGAAATCACTTACAAGCCCCAGAGACCTGCTTTTTATGCAGTTGACCCCTATTCACTCAGCCTGGCTGTCAATCACACAGCAGGGTGGCTGTCCTGGTGGGACAGTCATCTAACCAATCAAACAGGAGTGCGACTTTGGTTACCAAGGGAACCTATGGCAGGGGTCCTAAAACCCCTCCCTCACATCCTGCCTACCCCGACTTTCCGGTGCCTAATTAGAGCTTCTGTGCAGAAACCCGCGAAAGGACGGCAAACAAAGAGACCAAACCTGGTTTGGCGCGCAGAGAAAAACATGAGAAAGACTTTTACAAAAAGAAATGGCAAATAAACCCAAGCAAAACCAAATTAAAACAAATATGGTCCAGCGGGTTTAATTAGAGGCTACCAAGATAGCCTAAAACAATACCAAGGCTATTTAAGATAATAGGGTAGTTACAGTGTCCAGTCAAAGTTTCGAATGACCTTTTGTTCGAATACAAAGGGATTGAAAAAAAGGGTCGATTTCTTTTTAATTTTTTATTTTTTTTTAAGTTTAAAGAAAACAGGGGGTTGGGGGGGAATTCCCCTTTACCCCCCATAAAAAAAAAATTTAAAAAAAATGTGATCCTTTTTTTCGGTCCTTTGACTGCCGAACAAAAGGCATTCAATCCTTTTGTTTTCAAAATTTTGACCTACAACCGGTAGTTACCACTGCCACCAGCCAAGTCTTAATGAAAAGGGAGCGAAACAATGTTCCAAGAGAAACAGACGAAAAGGGATAAGTATTAACCTTTTTTCCAGTACTCTGTGTAAGATAGTTTGTACTGGGTCTGTGGATTGAAAGAGACTAATAAAGTCAATGACAACTTTACATGTTCTGGGAGACAGTAGTCAGTCCCAGAAAATAGAGTCTAAAAGACAACCATGTGTCACTGCACACAGTAAAAAAAGATGATGCCTGTGGAGTAGGTGAGGCTCCACAGTCTATGAACACAAAAAAGTTAAACACACACAGCAAAACACATGTCAGAGTGGGAAAAAAGGCTCAGACTCTTACCAGGTGAAAAGTAAAATCCTAGAAATCCATCAAAGCTGCTGAGGGACTCAGTAGGTAAGGGAAATTAGCCATTTTGGAGAATTCTCCCTAAACCCCCCCCCCCCCATTTCTCCACAACACACCCATCCCCAGGCTGTGGTTGCCTGAGTTTGCTTGGTCACGCATAGTTACAGCAATTTGAAAGGTGAAACTTGCCTTAGTCCACTTCTCTCCTGTATTTCACTGCAGGAATAGTTGGAGGAGTGCACTGAAAAAATAACATGGCACATTTCAATCAAATATTGTATTTTAAAATTAGGCAATTTTAGGTGTTTGTCCACTGGCAGAGAGGTTCAAACACAGTTTTCATGGGTCGTTTTTTTCAGATATTTTCAAAGAAAGATAGTTAAAAGTAGGAATATCATTCTGGATTTAAAGGTTATGGCTAATGGTTTTCATAATGTTTCAATTAAATGGAATGGCAAGGTCTTGCTCTAGGAGTCTTGGGTTTCATTGGTACTCTTTGCTTGAGTCATCCATGGACAGAGAATGGTCAGCTCGTGGCTTCTAGCACTATAATAAAAATGGGTTTACTGAGGAACGAAGTGGAAATGTATCTGAAACTCCCACTGTTGAGACAACATGTGGAAGGAAAAGACATGACAGGGCTTCAACACACTCCTGATTTCCCAAAAAATAGAGTTACCACATCAGCTATGTATAATGAAGAACGGATTATCAATAAGAGTGTTGCTGATCGGGAAAAGGGTCTCCTGAAGAAAAACAGCTTCTTTCTCATTCTGACAGCCACGTGCCGCTTGTTCGCAAAGAGGCATATTCTAAGCAAATGGAAGAATTGAAGCAGAATGCTAGTGTTGGGAGTTGTGCAACACATTTGAAAAAACGTCACATTTTGAAACGTTTACTTTTGCAATTAATAACTGAAGAAACATGTTTGCAAAATTAGAAGAATTCAGTGATGTCAATTGTGATGTCATCAGTGTTGCAGTTTGCAAGGGGAGTCATAGTTAATGTGGCATAGAGTCAAACACTTGCTGAATTACAAGTGTTTTCTTGCATTAAATTGGTCCTTAATGTCACTTCAACTAAAGATTTCTTCACTGAATTTCAAAAGTATTGTTGCTCTTATTCACCTTAAATTATGTATATAATTTAAGGTGAATATGAGCAACAATGCTCTTGATATTCTCTGAAACAAAGTTTAGTTGAAGTGACATTCATATTGCACAGGAAGGGAGGTGAGGGACGCAATCGACTTTATGCCTCTTGCCCTCATCAGGTAGGCAGTCAAATCAGGTTTTGCTGGTTAATCCACGTGTGTAGCTTCAGTGAATTCTGGCAGCTGTAGTCCATAAATGCAGCCAGGAACCAACTCCCCCTCCTATTACATACTGTAAAACACACAGTGGGGGTCGGGGCAGAACACCAACAGTGTGGCTCTCTTGAGTACTGCATATGTCATCCTGGGCTATAAATGTTATTGTCATTGGAACGTTGTTATGAAGATATGAGCTAGCGTGCTGGGCATTGCCCGCTGGTACGGTCCTGCTGACATGGGCAAAATAACAACTACTGCCATGCTTTGCAGGCCATTGCCTGGCCAGTGAAGTCCAGCTTTGAAGGCAATAGTTCCATCAGCACAACAGAAAATCCACCTGGGGCTAATAAGGCATTTTTAAAAGGTTTACTTTGATTCAATGTTGTATCAAGGACATATTTCCCCAAATCAAGTTGGCTGTCTTAGAATATGTGAAAGGGAGATTGCGACTCGTTACACTTTGCAATGAAGCTAGGCTAAAAAACAAGGGTGGAAAAAAGAGTATGTTGTCTGGCAGAGCAGCGCCAGGAGGAGGCAAGTTGGAGGTATTTTATTTTGGGACTGTGGTCTGGGAGGCGAGGATGTGAGATAATGGTTAGTAGAGTGGCTAGTAGGTAAAGTATGGGAGATGAAGGCGCCATGTGTGTGCTTAATATGTAAGTGGCGAGAGGACACAGACGTGTACTGTTGTGTTCAGATCTGATTACCTATAACATGATTGGTTCAGCACACACTTGAAGATGCTAATATCTATTATTTCTTTTCAATCATTATTGAACACTATGACACCGGGCTTGTTTTCACTCAGTTGTTTGGTTAGGTTGCAGTAGCTACTGTCTCCATGTTTAAGAGTCAGTGCTGAGCGCTTAACGGAGCAGATACTTTGATCACACGTTTCTCCAATGACACAAACACATTTCTTTACACAATTGACACAGTGTAAGTATTTCCTTAGGGGATCTACTTGCAAGTAAAGGCATACTTTTGTGTTTTTGTCAAGACTTCTATAATTACAAATTTTGTTGTCACCATTTTACTACAGCACTAACTCAGTGCATATTACATGACCAGGGAAACATTAAAAAAACTGTCTCTGAAAGCTTTATTCATCAGAACGTTTGATGCATACCTTTATTCATCAGGCTATATAGAGTTTGCTAATTTTGATAAGGATTCACACGTGCGTTATTTCATTTTGCAATGTGTACGTGATTCATGCCATACACACATATCACCCCAAGGAAGATTCAGAGCCATTGATGACCAGAGTGTGCCGACTTTGCAAATTAATTAAATGAATGACCCTGGGGGAAAGGTCACCTCTCTTATAATAAAATCATTCTTTCTTCCTACACATAAAACGGTCTCTGTGAGCAATTAATGAAAAGCGGTGCAAGTCCACACGTCACTAGCAAGAACGCATCTGCGAAAACCCAAAGCATTGCGCTACAGCAAAACATGCACAACACAGCTTCAGTGTCTCATGTTGCAGCAAGGAATACAGAATACAACTACTAACTGTTTCGCGGAAAATGCAGTCTGCAATCCATGACATAAATTCTGGTTACCTTTGTACCATATGAGTGTTTGCCAAATAATCCCCATTTGTCAGGCTTGCTAGCCTAGTAGGCTCCAAATAAAATCTACAAATACATTTTTTGAAAACACCTTTTCTATACAGGGAGGCTTCTTCCACAATCTATGCTAACAATGTAAAACAGTTTTTAATTTGCGTTGAATGTTTCAATGCAAGATTGTAAATGCATATTTGATGGTGATGTAGCACTTCAATATGATATTTCCCTGATGGCCTGAAGATCAACTGAAACTCAGACAAGATAGCTCTGCATTCAAATAATCATGGCAATACATGGCCAATAATTCCCACTGCAGTATGATTACCCTGAAGGCCTTATTTAATGTTCCCTATCATGCTTTTCAAGCAATGTTAAATGCTTACAGGTATGTTTAATGTATATAGCGCTACCAGCCCGAAGGCATCTCTGGGCACTTTTCTTGACAGCCAACACGCAGAGCGAACTACAGTGGTTACATTATAGTGAGTTGTAGGGTTACAATGCAAAACCAGGGTTACAATGTTGCAACCACACAATACAATTCAAACGTGATCATGACAAGCTGGGTTGTACTACTTGGTAATTACAATATGTGTGATTGCATGCATGTATCAAGTTGAATACAGTAAGGCAGGTAGCAAAGACATGGTGCAGTGCAGAGCAATAATGACGTATCTGCTGTGGTTCAATGTATATAGGAACGGTGAGCAGGGAGTTATTTAGCCAGCTCACTGGTGAATAGCAATGTTTTGAGGTGCTTACGGAAAGCCCAATCGGAGCTTTCAGCTCTCAATGTTACTGGTAGGTTGTTCCACGTTTTAGCGGCCACCACAGGGAAGCTGTTGCCACCTGCATTCTGGCGCTTGAATCTGGGTGGGGTGAGGCAGTGCGTACAAGCACAGAGCGTAGGTCTCGTGCAGTGATTAGGTGTGAATTGAGGTATTTTGGTGCAAGATTGTGTATGCATTTGTGTGTCAGGGCAAGTGCTTTAAATTGAATGTGTTCAGAGATGGGAAGCCAATGAATATTCCTTCTGGTTGCAGAGATGTGTGATTTTTTCGGTATGTTCAGGGCTGCTCTTAGTGCGTTGTTTTGGATCACATGGAGCTTGTTGATATTTTGACTCTTAGTGCCTGCGTGTAAGGCATTGCAATAGTCTAGTCTACACGGTATACGTGCTATAGCTAGGGTAATGCAACTATCAGCTGATAGGAATGGTCTACAGGCAGTGATGAGCTTGGAAGTGTAAGCACCAACAGATGCTGTGATGTTGACTTGTCAGGTTAGGGTTAAGGATGAATCCAAGTATAAGCCGAGGGTTTTCACTTAGTTAGACATCTTGATAGTGTTGCCATCTATGTTAAATGATTTGAAGGAGTTAGGCAGTTTGTTGATGTGGTGTTGAGAGCCTATGAGGAGAGGTTCCGCCTTGTCATCGTTGAGACATAGCCCAGGTAGGGCCATCCAGGCTTGGATTGTTAGATAGATTTTGTTCAGCGATTCAGAGTCAGTGTCATGGGAGCCAGAGATAGGTGTAAGCATCTGAGTGTCGCCTGCATAATTTGTGTTGGTGACACCCAATGCATCAAGTCTGACAAAAAGGGGCTTGGTGAATATGTTGTATAGAGTGGGAGAGAGGCAGGAGCCTTAAGGTACTACGCAGGTAACCGGGGCAGGTGCCGCTGCTGAGAGTAGAGAGAAGACACTCATGGTTCTGTCTGTGAGGAATGATTTAGTCCAGAGGATTGCTTTAGGTGAGAAGTATGCTGCAGCGGCTAGGTGGTTGCAGAGAATATTGTGATTGACAAGGTCGAATGCTTGGAAAGGTCTAATAAGAGGAGCAGCGCTAAATTGCCATTGGGCCTCATTACGAGGAAGGAGGTAGCCATGCCTCTTTTTGCGGCATGGCTACCCCATTCCAGGTACCGGGACCGGGTTCCCTGAATGGGGAAATACCGGGCCATTCTGACCTTGGAGGGCCCGTATTTCCCCACCTAGGGAACCCGGACCCGGTCCATCCCCATTCCCATTTCAGCCCCCATAGGGCTCAATGGTAATGGGGATCATGCTAGCAATGGGCCCATTAATGACGGACCTGTTGTTAGCATGCTGGACCACTCACGGGACCCACTAAGGACGTCTGTTAAAACCAGGCGTCCTTGGTGGGTCCCGCGAGCAGACCTCGTAATGAGGCGGTAGGGGGTTAACGGGTCGGCAGCTCTACCGGTCCCGTTAACCCTATACCACCTTCCTCGTAATGAGGCCCATTATCTTTTAGCTCATCCATTTGTATTTTTAGGTCAAGTAGAGCTGTTTCAGTCCCATGTCTTGGGGGGAAACCAGATTGATGGATGCCGAGGAGATTGATGGTTTCCAAGTAGTCCTGAATCTGGAGGTAAGCAGCTCCGTGCAGAATTTTTAGAAGAAAGGGTACTGTCGTTATTGGTCTGTAGTTAGTAGGTATATTCGGGACTAGAGTAGGATTTTTTAATAGGGGAGGACCCAATCTTCTTTGAGATTGAATGGCACATTTTCAAAGGAAGCATTGATAAGTTGAGTGCTGAATGGGTTCAATTTGTATGCACATTCTTTAATACATGAGGCCGGTCAGATATTGGACAGATGTTGCCCTGGCATCTTGACGGTTTAAGGCTAGAGATAATTTTTTCAGTTTCACTGATGGATACAGGTGAGAATTTGAACAGCCTATCCGGTTTGAGAATGATGGGGCTTGGAGTCGGTTGGGCCAATTTGTGGCTAGTTTTTTTTTGCTTCACTTTTACTTTGCAGGAGAGTGATTCGATTATTTAAGCTTTTTGAATGCCAGAACACCATCTCTCATCTTTCACGAGGTGTACTTGGGGACACAAGTTCTCTCAAGAGAAGAGTTCTTTGGATTCTGATTTAGAGTTTTCAATTCTCTCGTTGTACGTAGTACTTTTATTATGAAGATTTGCCTGCTTGTAATTTTTAGAGGATGCAGCAAAGGCTCCTTTGTTCCGTGGTGTTGGACTTTTTTCCAGTTCGATTCTGCTGTCCTTTTCAGGTTGCGAAGGGCTTTCAGGTTGGGTGTATGCCAAATGTGGGCTAAAGGTTTGGCTTTGCATAGGGTGAAAGGTGAAACCTCGTCGATGGCTGTAAGAAGAGTTTTATTGTACAGGTCAACTAAGTCAGAGGGGTCGTTAGAATGTAGGTCGAGAGTGCTGTGATGAGTTGGAGCAGGGGCAGGGTGTTATTGGCTGTAATATTTTGTGTGTTTCCGGAGAGTGCGGTGGGAGCCTGGAGTGGAGTACGGTCAGCTCCTGCTTTCATATTTATGTTAAAAGTGATTATATTATGGTCCGACAGTTGGCAAGGGGACTTGGAGGTAACGTTGGTATTACAGTTAAGGTCAACTAGCCAGTCAAGGGTGCGACCTTTAATGTGGGCTGGGTTGTTTATGCATTGCGAGTAGCCTAGTGATGAGATGGTGTTAGCCAATGTCAGGGCATGATTATCTTTAGGATCATCGAAGCCCAGGTTGAAGTTGCCAAGTAGTAGGGTATGTGTATTGGTCTTTGTGTTGGTGGAAAGAAGTTGTGCTAGATCCTCCTCAAAGGACGATATGGGGCTTTGAGGCATGTAGATGAGATGTATGTTCAGTGTGATTACGGGTGACATGGTCATTTTGATAGATTGTAGTTTGCCTGCCAAAAAGGTGGCGTTAGATGTTTCGTAGATCTTAATCTTGTTCTTAGCGATGATGGCGTCTCCACCGCCTTTGCTTGTGAGTCTGTGGGTCCTGCATTTGGAGTCATTTTCAGGGACAGCCAGCGAGAGGGATGGGCGTGCTGCTGCATGAATCCAAGTTTCGGTGATCGCTAGGAAGTCGAGGTCATTGGCTGTGAACAGGTCTGCAATGTCTAGTGCGTGGGCTGGAAGTGATCTGGAGTTGATGAGGGCTCCCTGGATAGTGGACAGT
The DNA here is from genome assembly GCF_040938575.1 of Ambystoma mexicanum. Taxonomy (NCBI): domain Eukaryota; kingdom Metazoa; phylum Chordata; class Amphibia; order Caudata; family Ambystomatidae; genus Ambystoma; species Ambystoma mexicanum. The sequence continues at coordinate 1,061,444,298 of NC_090933.1, read as the reverse complement.
TTCAGATGAGAGTTAGTGGTAGGGGGGTGCTTGGTGACAGTATTTTGTAGTGGAGGTGGGGTTGGTAGTTTCCTGGTGTTTGCTGTGGCAAGTGGTCTGCAGGTAGCTGACGCAATGCCTGGTTTGGGAGTCTTGGCTTTGGGATCTCTGGGGTGGCTGTTGGATGTAGCACAACCATGGTGGGGGAGTCTGGAGTTCAGATGTGAGTTCATCTAGGTGGTCGGTGGAATGAAAGTTAAGGCCAGTTGGCTAGGGTACTTGTTCATTTTCTTGGGCTGTGTGTAGTTTCTATCAGCTGTGGTGCCAGGCTCGGTTCAGTTTGAAATGGTCATGAGTCAATTAGATCTCGAGATCTCTGTAAGGTGTGCATCTGAAATGGCTAGCTGTAGGTAAGGGTTAACTCGATGTGCATTGAGAGGAGGTAAAAAGTGAGTCGGACGGATGGAGGTGGAATCGGGAAGCTCAGCGGGCATGGTCAGTGAGAGGGTGTTACCAGAGGAATTGCTGGCTGGTGTGTGGACCGTGTTGGAGTGCTGCATGGTAAGGCATGTGCTGCCTTGTAGGTGGAGTGGAAGTTTAAGACCTCAGTTTGTAGTGGGCAATGGAATTCAGGGTCTGTGTGTAGAAGTGTAGTGAGGTGGGTGGTGCTGGTAGGTACAGGGGGGTAGGTTGTGACTGATTGACTAATGTGAATTACAGTGTATGTTAAGACAGGTAGTAATAACTGGCTATGCCTGTGCTACATTACTAAATTGGATCCTGAGTCAGTAGGGTAGCCTAGTGCATAAACAGCGAGGGCATGAGAACAACAGGTGCTGATTGCTATGCACGTTAAGGCAAGGGGTAATATAATAGGAAACAATGGGCCTCATTATAAGTATTGCGGAATGGGTTAATGGGCGCCGCTAATGGTGGCGGTGCTTTCAAACCCATTCCGCAATTTTACGAGGTCCCCTCGCGGGACCCGCTCTGGGACCAGGGAGCTAAGAACGGGCCAGTCGTAATCGGCCCGTTGTTAGCTCGCGCACCCATTCCCATTGAGCCCTATGGGGTCTCAAATGAGAATGGGGAAGGACTGGGTCCGGGTTCCCTGTAGGAGGAATTACCGGGCCCTCCAAACTCGGAATGGCCCAGTAATTCCCCATTCAGGGAACCCGGACCCGATTTTGGAGGCAGCCATGGCGCCAATAGCGCCATGGCTACCTCCAAAGTCATAATGAGGCCCAGTATGAAGTACGAGTTGCAGTGCAAATTAGGCAGGAAGCAGTAGCGAGGTGAGCCTGCGGTATGTTACAAGAAAGGCAGCATTGTGCAAAAGTGGCCTGAGCCTGTAAGCATCAAAAAAATGTAATTACTATGCTGAGTAAGGCAAGAGGTAATGCGATACAATACAGTGTTAAATGCGTGTTACAGTGCATATTGGACGGGAAGTAATAGCGAGGTGAGCCCATATTGTATTACAAGAAAGGTAACATCATGCAAAAGTGGCGGATCCTGTAAACCTCAAATGCTAATTACTATGCTGACTAAGGCAAAAGGTAATAAGATTCTGTACAGTGTTAAAAGCATGTTACAGTGCAGATTGGGCAGGAAGTAATAGCGAGGTAAACCCGCGTTGTATTACAAGAGAGACAACATAATGCAAAAGTGGCCGGAGCCTATACGTATCAAATGCTAATTACAATACTTATTAAGGCATGAGGTAGTGCGGTGCAATACAATGTTAAATGCACGTTATATTGCAAATTAGGTAGAAGGTGCTAGCGAAGTACACTTGCATGACAATGCAGAGTTAGGAGGGGGGGCATTACATAATTAATGAAGTACAAATGGCAGGAATGTAATGACAGCATAGCACAGTAGGCGTGGGGGAGCCAGGATCTTTGTCAGGAGTTATGCCGATAGACAACTAGGCACTGGTGGTAAGTTAATAGGTGCTTGCGAGCGCGGTAGAATGCATGTTGGATCTGGAAGTTATCAGCAAGCAAAGATGCAATCGGAGGGATATAGGAAACAGCTGGCTCGGATTGTCTGTGGAGCTTCTCTGAGGTAGCGAAGTAATGTGGTGAAGAAGAGCAAGCTTACCCGGATCGGCAGGTGGGGACCTGGATGTGATGTAAAGGAAGGGACAGCCATGAATGGTGAAACCTAGGGCTGGAACAAGAAGTATAACACAAGAATGGTAGCCACCAGTGTTGATTTGATCATACTATTAGTCGTGTATGATTTTCTATTCATAAAGGGTGTGATGGCATTGAATAAATTGCCAAAGGCCCTATCGGAGGTGAATGTAACAAAGCAGTCTGTAACAATTGCAAAGTGAAAATAGCCTTGTTTCATTGGCTGTAATCTAGAATTTATCACATATTTTTCTAATTTTTTTCATCAACATTTACAGTCCTGGATGTAAAACACATAAGAGGATACATCCTGGTTTATATGTTTTAAACAGGTGATGTCAAACATATGTCTCATAGTGTTGGTACACATTATTTTATAGAAGTAACATTAAAAACTCCATATTTGAACAAAACAAAATTGAGAATCACAGTGGACATATATACATACGAAAAAAGGAAGAACCATAACCTAAAGAATATAAGCTAACAAAGATGTCTTTTGTGAGTAATAAAAAAAGTATGTGTTCTCAATAATAGACCCTGACTAGTGTAGGTCTAGCTGCAGTAAAAAAGATTGACCAATCCTAGGTCCTTGATGGGAGATTGCGTCGGAGGATGATATGTGGTGGTAGCTGTAGTGGCTAGCATGGCGTAGGGTTGCCAATAAACACCAGCCATGTTTTGCCGATAGTAACTACTCCAAAGACTCCGGAAGGCCCAGACAGGCTCAGACAGGAGCCTTTGTGGTATGGCCTTCATGAGAAGGGCCGGCTTCTGTCTACCGGGGTGCCGGAAAGGCTAAAGAGTAGCAGATGCCCAATCAGCTTGTACTGCTGAGTTTGGGTTGAGGTTACCATACAAATTCAGCGGCGGCCATCTTAATGTAGATGATACCACATCGCTTGTTTCAGGACTCGACGAGGCAATGGGCAAAAAGGGCTAAAATTAGGAAACAGGCCTACTATTCTTCTGTTGATAGCTTATTATACATAAACTGTGCAAACTTTCCAAAATCCAAAGGGCAGGGACCTCACCTTGATTGTTCACTTTACAAAATTCAAACTCTTCTGGCTAGCAGCACAAAACATTTTCGTGATGCTCCATACATTTAATAATCCTTGAAAGAGATAATTGGGAAAACATTTAATAAAGTATCCTATTTGATGCAATGTTTGCATTACTACACATATAAAATAGTGTACTGATACATGATACCTGTAAGGTTACAGATGCTGATTTTGACAATGATATCATTTGCAGTACAATGAAGCAGATATGTTTTCAAGGTGAATTATTAAAGGAAACTGTTCTTGTAAAATACAACACAGCTAACACAAGAGGAACATTGTAGCACAGTGGCATTCTTTGTAAAGGGCAATCTCTACAATTTTAGACTGGTATTTTTTTACTGAAAAGTCTGGGAAATATTCATTGTCAACAAATTATAACTTGTATTGTTAATACTTCATGTTACAGATAAATTAGCCCACTAAAGTGTTTTGAGTTATAGCTGACTTTTTTGAAGCCACCTATATAGGCAAACCTCTAGATATGCCAGTACTATGGGCATATTCCCACCATCTCCATACTCATGCTCTGCAGACATTGGTGGCCCATGTCACAACATGACATAAGCACTTTAAGGCACAAGTCCACTGGTGCTGTCATTTAAATGTATTAAGTGGATGATTAGCATGTAACTAAGTGGCAAGATTTTAATGTTTCTTATCTCGCTCCCATGTCACATTACAATTATTTGTTGCAAGCCAATTAACTGCAAAAGAGAAGGAAAATAATGGTTTTCTATTGAACTTTTCTGGGTATTTAAACTGCTATGAGAAGTTATAATTCTGCCACGTTTTGTCTGCCTAAAGCTGTAGATATCCAGATGATTCCAAATGACTGGGTTCTATAAGTTGCTTACATCATGCGTTTTACTAGAGAAGTGGTTAGATGTGTGTATGTGTGTGTAACTGTGCCCGTATTTTCTTTAGTTTAATACATACATTAATATTGAATGCATCCCCCTTTTTACCTAAACTCCTTAATAACGTTAAACACTTGAATAGCCAGTCAGGCACATTGACTTTTCCCAACATTCTTTTTTTCTATCATGTACTTCATCATTTTTTAAATCTGAAATCCTACTATCTCAAGCAAAAAGACTGGGGAAATTGCTCAATCGAGTACATATGAAATATGCATTTGTAAAGGTAACAGAGTTGGATTCTGTTGTAATATGCTTGCGAGTGTGGGCAGAAACGTGTGATGTCATGTAGAATGTTATTGTGTGGATGAGAGAATGCTGGTGTGGAGAGTTCCAAGCCCAGGCAGTTAGAGAGAGCCCCTGCCTGGGTGATGGGTGCCAGTGTCAGTTCTGTCTGTCCTAAGTAACTGTTCCTGAGAAGTCAAGCTGATGTAACTTAAGACGATGCTAATAAACTTAAGAGGAACATACAAAACAAAAAAAGGAACGGACAGAAGGGAAAAAGGATGAGCGCTCCCTAGAAAAGAGCATAATTATAGCAATGGGAAAAATGTTCCAATAAAAGTGCTGCAGGACCCTGGAGGGACAATTCCTAGAAAGTGTGTGGTGGTCCATTGCAAATAAAGGTTTGGACTGTTTCCCACTGGGCCATTGTGGAAACAATTTAAGTGTATTAGAAGTTCACATATGTGTAAAGATGGCCGTAAAGATTCAGGACCGTGGGATGTGAAGAAAAAGTAGCACCAAAGAAATTGAGGATGTCGATGTCTATATTTATTGCATTTCTTTAGAAAACTGGGCAACTCACTCTACGTCTCACAAAGGGACATTTGGAACGGAGGGGAGCTATGAAGAACCTGAAAGCTATATTTTCAGAGTTGTATCCTTTTATTGAAATATTCAAAAATTCATTTGAACAATTTATGATAAGGTTTAAGAAAGGCCACGGTGTTGGCTACTTTGCAGGTATATTTGTTGAATTAGTCATGCATGTAAAGTGTGTGACTGGCAGATAAGGGTAGTGGTAGAGTGGCATGATTGAGAAGAGGGAGAAGTGATGGCTACAGTATGCTGCAATGTAGAATATAACCATTTGAGGATTTATTTTATAAAGTTGGAACAATGCAACATGGACTTTTAGGATTGTAATTACTCACAATGTTTATGCTTTGTTGAGTGGTATGTGTATGTGGTATGCTATGCCTGACATTAGACATAGCAAGCTTTGAAGATTTGCAGCATTAAGCTGCCAGAATGCAACATGGACTTTTAGGAGGCTAAAGATGATAATACTGTTTGAAATTCACAGTTAGATTAATGTGATGAACATGTCACTTATAGAGTGGTGAGTGAGTCTACCCTGGTATGTTGAAGGGAGATCATGCATTTTACCAGTGGTAGAGGAAGGTTAAGCCTTCCACTTGAGATAAACCCATGGTATTGTTAGTTCCCATGGAGGTAGATGGGATGGTCATGCCTCCTGCAAGTGGCAAAGGGGAGGTCATGCCTGCCACATTTGGTGAGATGTTGGGATTGGAAGTACCCTTCATAGTGATTAAGTATGGGATGATCGTGCCGCCCGCAAGTGGCAAAGGGGAGGCCATGCCTGCCACCTTTGGTGACATGTTGGGATTAGTATTTTCAAATGGGGATTGGTAGATCCCATAGAGGCAAATGGGGATTGGTAGATCCCATAGAAGCATATAGGGGTGTTCATGCCTCCCACAAGTAGCAAAGGTGTGGTCATGCCTGCCACCTTTGTTGAGAAGTTGAGATGAGTATTTTCCCAGAGAGGCAAATGGGGATTGGTAGATCCCATAGAAGCATATAGGGGTGGTTATGCCTCCCGCAAGTGGCAAAGGGGGGTCATGCCTGCCACCTTCGGTGAGATGTTGGGATTAGTATTTTCCCATAGTGGCAAATGGGGATTGGTAGATCCCATAGAAGCATATAGGGGTGTTCATGCCTCCCGCAAATTGTAATGGGGAGGTCATGCCTGCCACCATCTATGAGAAGTGGGTTTAGTATTTTCCCAAGTGATTAAGGGGGAGGGGTACTGCCTCCCACAGTTCTTTTACAGAGTAGCACATCTCTTCAAAGATGCACTGTTGTGGTTAATGTGTGTAAGTGGTGCCTGTGATAGGAAGGGAGATGTGTTGGGATGTACTAGATATGTGTGTGTGTTATGTTATGTAGTGTCTCGGGAATGGAGGGAGATGTGTTGTAATGTGCTTGTGAGTGTGGGTGGAAGCTTATGATGTCATGTAGAATGTTATTGTATGGATGAGAGAATGTTGGTGTGGAGCGTTCCAAGCCCAGGCAGTTAGAGAGAGTCCCTGCCTGGGTTATTGGTGCCAGTGTCTGTTCTATGTGTCCTATGTAACTGTAACATAAGAAGATGCTAATAAAGCTAAGAAGAATTTACCAAGAAGACAGGAAGGCTACTTTATTTCAGATTCAGTGTAGGTTGTGTAAAGATGTGAATCTATGCAGTTCTGGCTGTGCTTTTGTGAATAGTTTTTGATAGTAAATATAGAAATGTTGATTGAATGCAAGTATTATTGTATTCTTGTATAGGAAAGTGATGTTTATGAATTAAGTGAGAATGTGTTTTTTGTTAATGAATTAAGTGAGAAGGCATTTTTATGAATAATAAAAGGAAGGCACATGTATTAGTGTAGCATACGTAGTGGTTTTTAGTTGAATGTTATCAAAGAACTGTCCATGACCCACACTGATATACATGATGCCTCATTTACACAAAGATCAAATATATAGCCCCTTTTACCTGTGGAGTACTGTTAATTAACAGTCCTGATGTAATTGGGTTGTATTTTTGGGATTATCCCTGTTGGTGATAAGCTGTGCACACCCATTGTCTGTTGGGATGGTAGATAACGGTTTTAGTGCCTTAGAATATGATTATGGAGAATATTAATTTGTTCCCATTGGCCTGTTTTCTGAAGAGCTCTACAGAAAACCGATAAGTGGTCAATCAAAAAGTTTGAGTAATCCCATGAATCTTTCCAACAACGCTCCAGATAATGACCTTGACATGTTTCTAAGTCAACCCATACATTAAAAGACCACATTTTCATTGAACCCTCGACCTGTTGACCTTAGGTAGAGCCATAACCCACTGGCCTGTGTAGGTCTACTTCATGACCTGGGATTTCCTGGGCCTAGGCAAACTTTTAAGTTTTCTATTTATTTTTTTCAATGGAAAAAGGCAATGCACACCTATTGAAACAAAAAATAACACATACATAGCACTGAAATGAAATTACATCTTGGTCATAATTCTAAATAGTTTACTTGAATAAAAAAACACATATTTTGAAATTCATTCATAATTGTTACCCATCTTACACATTTGACAATATGTATTAATATGTATGAATCATTAATACTTGTTCATATTTCAGTACCTTTTTCATATTACCAGTCAGTTATTACAACAATATACAAATATTTAAGCCTCAATAGTGGTACAGGTACACAACATAAATGATGGTAAAACATTTATTTCACTCCAATCTGAGCATAACTCCAGATAATAGGAGAGAAATGCCTCCATTTGTATTCGATCAAAATCCATAACACCAATCTAAATAAAGATGAGAGTAAGTGTCAGTATCTGAAGAGAGTCTATTAGAGTCAACTTCCATTGAGGAAATGCTACATCAAATGATGTTGCCTGTGTGAAGTTTATCAATTATCTAAGGCCAAACAACAGGAAATATGAAGAATTTCATGAATTAGTGGTATAGCTTCTGAAGGATTCCCCTAAAAGGCATTCAATTGCTATAATGGGGTTATCTTATTATTGGGACATATATATGAATGCAGAGAAGTTTATTCCAATCATCTTTAGTTTATCTTAAAAATGTACAGGACAGGTAGTAGGATCAACAGCAAGCTATCCTCCTAGTCTGTCCCTTGGTTTCAAAATCCCTCTCATTCAATTGTGTTATTTTGTGTGCAAGGCAATTGCATCAGGAAAATGCCCTTTTAAGTGGGATTCCCAACAGCTGCATCCAAGGCGGAACCCCAAATCAGCACTTCTCCGGTGGGAAAAGCTCCCATCTGCAGATTTATCAAAATCTCCGGTGGGAACCCTGGTCCCTGAAAGGCACGCGCGCAGTTTTCCCCACTGTGACTGTTGGTGTGTGCCTTCTGTTCTGCCTTGCCTAAGTTGCGGCCTTGCAGGCACCCAAAGAAATGAACTAAGATTCGAACAATCGCATAGCAGGTCAGATGTCACCCTCTCCAACCGATTGAGTGGGACCCCTTTGGTTTGTGTCCCTCCTCCACCCCTCTCCACTAGTTCTATGTGTGCCCCCTAGTTTACCTCGCCCCACATTATTGATCGGGTGTACTGTTCCAGTGGAGGCAGCAGAGCCCTCTAGTTTGCACGCTGTCATGCAGAGGGCTTTGTGATTGGCCCATTCATCAGACAGAGGGGCTGTGCCCAAGTCCTGAGTGACTTCTTTGTAAACTGTGATTCACCTTTTAAACTCATCCACAGACACAGTTAACAGGCATGTTAATAGTAAATTTATAAAACGAGAACGTGGCAAATACCTGCCTATAAAATTCAACGAATGGCTGACTGGTTCACAGAGACTCGTATTATCGTTGGGCCAGCGGAGAACATGGGCCTTGTTTCTTTACCTCACAACAATTCCATTGTGAGAAGGCAAACTGGTGGGAGGATTGTACATCATGTAAGCAATGCTCTGCTTTTGCATATGTATTCAGTGCATCATCTTTGTCCCGCTTCCTATACTGGCATGCAATTAGTGAGCCATCGACAGTTAACAGGGCAATCTCAATGACTGTACAACATCAGCCTGTGACGTGTGCAAGTCACCCACACTGTGTGCAAATGCACCGCCAGTCGGTTTGGGGAGTTTGGCTATATTGTTGATTGTGAGGCCTCATATCGGTTTCATGTCACACAACCAGTACCTGCACTGTTTAAGTATGTGCAATTTCTGGAACGCACCTAAGGAAAAATTCTGTTTAAATACTCGATCTGTTAAGCGAAAAATATACCTAATTGGAACAAAACTTAATACATATTACAGATCTGATTTTTTCTTTTAAGAAGTAAAATCGATGGAATGTGTTCTTACTTAACACAGTCTTTACAGTAAAATGAAAGTGAATCCAATCTACTTTTAAGTTCTGGCTGTTAGGTGGCACTTTATCGCTGCCTATGGCATTGGAGTAAAGAAAGTGGATATGTGATGTTTGGCTTTTTACCAAACCATTGCCGGCCAGGGCCATGGTAATCACTATGGCAAGTCTTACCCACCACAAACTCCTCCCTACCCACAACACTTCCACCTGTATCTTTTTGAGCTACATCTATCACCCATTTATGTCACCCTTTGTGCAGTATAGGGCCCACGAGTGTTGTTTTTAAGCAGTTGTCTGGGCGTTAATGGTTTAGTAGCAGGTGTAAATGAGCTCACGAAGTAAAAACATCTTAACCAAACGTGTCTGCAGCCACTTGATTGATAGGCTATATGTGTGTCCTTGCACCTATTCCTTGCACTTCCGCCCTGTCACCAGCAAGCACTAGCAAAGGCATCGGTATTGGTGCATTTAGGTATTAGAAAAGCATTTGCCAGCCACTGACATCGTATGATCAGGTCATCATCATACCATTTACCAACTGTGGCCAGGTTGTACCACTATAGCAGTGCCTGGAAAAGGCCTGCACCATGCCTACACAAAAGCAAAAACTGTTGGCGTTGCCATTGCTCTTTTTTGTTAGTCACCCCTGAAAAGATGTTGCAAATTAACAAAACAAGATGGTCACATTTGCTTCCTTAAAGAGGAAAGTAGCATTGTAAACGTGGTTATTAATTTAAAAAAAAAGGCATGCACCTTTATTATAGTAATACATTTCTCTTTTTTCTTTTAAATAGCTTTCTAAATTATGAATGCACAACCATTTATTTCACAACAGGACAGCATCAACATGTTTAGGACACAGCCAGCCAGTATTGGGCCAACACACTGCCTGCCGATCTTTGCATGGGAGATTTCCAAACCATAAACCATTGCCGGATTATTTACCGGTAATATTCATTACTTCTAGTCCTACTCTTCCTCGTCCCAGTACTTACATTAGTGTATGTTCCTACTCCCAGGAACTCTTTTTTTCAGGCTGGCCTTCACAAGCATAGTTAGAAGCAGACAAGGGATGTGAGGTGCCATGTGGGAGTGGCTACAAGGGATAGGTGAGGTGATGGGAGACAGGCAGCAGCACAGTGAGAAGACAAGTGGGGCTGGGTGAGGTGCCGTGTGGAAGGGGTGAACAGGTGAATATGAGGTAGACTTGTCCAGGGGAAGTGAGGTGCCACGTTGGATAGGAGATCAGGGGAAGGTTAGGTAATGGGAGACAGCGCAATGAGAAGCAAGCACTTGTCCAGAGGGGTGGCGTCGGAGGAGATACCAGGTGTAGCGACAGCAGCATAGTTAGAAGTGGACAAGGGATGTGAGGTGCCATGTGGGAGGGGTTACCAGGGGTAGGTGAGGTGATGGGAGACAATCAGCAGCACAGTGAGAAGGCGGCAAGTGAGGGCTGGTGAGCCTGTCCCTTAAGGTCCTAATGTGCAAAACACAAGGGGTGCACAGGGGAATATGAGGTGATGGGAAACTTGTCCAGGGGATGTGAGATGCGCCCTGTGGGAGGGGAGACTGGGGGAAGATAGGTCGGTGAGGTGATGGAAGAGGGGCTTTGAGAGGAGGAAGCAAATCATGGCTAGAGTAGTGTGGGGTACTGCGAGGACGAGGTGCTGGGTGAAGTGTACATTCAAATTTGGAATGAATGCGGGCGAGATGCGATGGGGAGTGGGCACATGTATAGGAGAATCTGAGATGGGGCAGATAGGTACTTGAAGATTAAGGACATTCTATGGGGCATGTAAGGGGATAAGAGAAGGGCAGTGATAAGCAGAACAGGAAAGCCCAGAGAAAACTAGTGGGCGAGGGTCTTGGGACGCCTCAGGGGTCATTCTGAAGAGCTGGGGGATGATAAGGGGGTCTAGAGTTAGCAGAGGAGGCCTGCCCATGGTCTAGTGAGGTAGTGGGGCAGGGGTTCGGTGAGCAGGGTAATTGCACAGCACAGGAAATGCTGAGTGAGCTGGTGGCGAGTCATGCACAAGGCAAGGTGTTGTGTGATAGACAGGGCGAGGACAGGGCGAGGAGGAACATGCCAGTGCATGGGAGGAGGGGAGGAAAGTTTGGAGTAGTGGTTTAGTCTTATCCCTAATGTCTGCCCACTCCATTCCACCCTTTCTTTCAGTTGTCATGATGCCCCCCTCCCCAACATTTTCAAAAAAGTTACTCCTCTGCTTTTAAGATATGTGTCGCAAATATTTTGCTAGGGACATCTGTCATGGCTAATAGACGGTAAATGTCAGGGGAAGTTCTAATACCCTTTTTAAACACTGGTATGTTATGGGACATACTCAGGGAGCTAGGAACAACACCGTAGTTATTATCTTAGAATATAGAGTCCACAGTATGTCAGCCCATACCTCGGGATTATCCTTGATAATCATATTACAGACTACATTGGTGCCGGGGGCCCTAGAAGTTTTTAGTTTCCTGATTATGTCCATAATATCATCTCGGCTGCGAGATAATATTGTGGTAAGATATAGTGTGACTGCACACATAGATGAAGGGTGTATATTTTGTCATTAATAGTCATTCAATAATGCCTTTAGACAAATTGATGTTTGTGTGTATTGGGTATGTAATTGTTAGAAAGATAATAGCAGACAGGTTATTTTCTACTGTACACAAGCTGCCTGCACCTGTATGGAATACTGTCAGTGGCTTCCCCAGCATTCAAAGTTAGGGGATGCACTTTCATAATGTTGATTTACTATTTTAAATGCAACAGAATATGAAAGATGAAAAACACCGTTTTTTATCCCTGAATTTGGGATGGGATTTTTGTGGCAGGGTGTGTTATTTAAGGCACTATTTCTCTGCATAATGAATCTTCAAATTGATGCACAATAAATAAAGTCACAATTTATTGCCTGAAGATAGGCGTAACAACACACATACCATGCTTTGCCTATGTCATCGATCTTGTGATGGCACACTTCTAATGCCAGTCCCAATTGCTAGATGAAATGGTATGGATGGCCATGAAATTCTACACCAACTTTAACCGCTACTACAGTGTAATCAACTTAAAACCCCATTCCTGACTCAGCGGAATACCAGCTTCCACATGCTGGAGTATCTGGGAGAACAGAGCAACACAGTGACTTACTACTGCAATAGCCAGACCGGTCAACTGGCCAGTGCCTACTTAACAACTACACAGTGCAACATTTTGGACGTTTGTTATTTGCTGACTTCTTTTTGATGATGCCACTCAGCGGGTTTGCCAGTATGCTAAGTCCCTCAGTGAGGGGCTGCCAGTGGTCTATGTCTTAAAATTAGAAATATCCAATATTGTGCATGAATTTGAACTGTCCTGCTACGCAGAAGCAATGATTATGGCTTTGAATCTTTTCTCAACCTTCTGACAATACCCATGCATTGTTGGGATGAAGGGGAATATGGAGTACCTCCTGTCACCCTTTGTTGACCAACAGTTTAAGTCAAGTTGACTTTAAACAGCCAGTGTGTAAGGATGAGGAAAACACAAGTGGTTCTAATTCACAAGAGAATGTGATTACCATGAGCCAGATTGCACTAAAGAGTTGTTTGAAAGCTAGGATGGCCAAGAAGAGAGTGACACAAGTCATAGAACAACACAGTCTTGGAAAGTCAGACTGCAAAGATTATCGGACAGTGCCCACTCATTCTCCACAACTTCTGACACTATTTAAGGTGGCACTATGGCAAGATTTTGGAGAGTGGAACAATGAAAGAAGCTGGGGGACAGACTCATCTGCCACTGCGGCTTGCTCTATGCTTCAAACTAACCATCAGCAGGCTCTGTGTAGACCAGTTTGTTTAGGCCCATGTTCCCAGGACAAGGCAACTTTGTAAGGACAACGATCGATTGCTTTATTGGCTTATCAAGCAGTCAATGTGGCAATCTGGATTTGTTAAATTAGCTCTATGTCATGGAGACAACTCAACTTCTCAATGAAATAAAATAAAAAAATACATGAGCATCTTATCATCAGAGACAACAGTGCAAGGTACCATTAGGTCCAACTCTTGGAAGACCACACAACTGATTCTGTGATTGATGAAGGCCTACAGCAGTCATGCAGATGGCGTGGTATGAGGAACGGTGGTGGAGACTTGAAAGTCAAGGTATATTTTGTCTTCATCCTCGGTTTGTTTTTCTGTACCCACCAGCGGAGCCACTCACTGAGTCTTACTATAATGTTCATAAAGTGGTGGTTCTGCCTCAATTATTTGAGTCTATCTACCATCAGAGTAAGGCCTTTTTTGTCTGCTCTCTTTTAGTGCAAAATACCCACTGTAGTACCCTGTTGTGCAGTGATCTAGAAAATGTGACTTTCTTTGGCAACCACCACTACCTCCGGATCTAGCTCCTAACGAATTGGCAGAGGTCATGTAATGCATACATCATGTGCTGTATGTCTCGCTTGTTCAACCCAAATGGTGCCACCCCCTGAATTCCACTTCGTCCAACAGGAAGCTGTACTTCAACTGGTGGTAAAGTAACCTGCTCATTAACGTTGCCACTGAGCCACCGTGGGGGGTTACAAAGACTTTTCAACTGGGCCTAAGTTAGAGGGGATAGGGGTTGCTTGGTTACAGTGTGACCAGCAATGAGCTAGACTGTCATCTGACACTCCCTTGTGGCTAACCTAACAGCTGGAGTAGGGTGCTGAGCTAGCAGGCTCTTTGGCACATCCTGTGCGCACCTTGAAGACATTATTTTGCCATAGCCTACAGTGTTTGTGCATTGATGAGGTACCCAGGGTTGTCTTACTTCGTTATCCTGATAAATGTCAACGTTGTACAACCATGACCAGATGGGCAGTGATGTCATGAGTCAGCATGTCATAAGACCTGAATTATCCGCTTGAGGAAAGCCTTAGCCAACCTTCCTCCCACCACATGGGCAAGCAATGCTCCAATGGCCCTACAGTCTCCTTCTGATCCATCTGCAGGGGGGACATCCCTGGCTCCTCTGCCTTGTGCTCTTTGATCCACTGCAGCACATCCACCTCCTATTCTCCCCTCTGCATTAGTCCACACGGCCCTGTCCATGATACTAGCCACATTCCTTTTCTCATTCAACACCGCCCCCTCTTTATTCACCTTTGCTCCCTCCTGCCTACTTCATCTCCTACTCAACCTCTGTTTCCCCTCCCTCATCCACTCTCTCCCCCTCCTCAAACATTGTCTCCCCTCCCTCAACCACTTCCTACACCTCCTTAAGCTCTGTTACCTCTTCCTCGACCACTGCCTCTCTCTACCTCTGTTTTTCCCTCATGTTCAGGCTATGTCTCCCCCTCCTGGTTCACTGCCTCAAGCTCTGGCAAGGAGGCTGGGGAGTAGTCCAGCACCTGTCATTTTCCCTGGTTCACCCCCTCCAAATAAAAGTGCATAAGGCCTTATGTCCCCATGTGCAAAACCCAACTGAGCCTGTCCATAAGGTGCTAATGTGCAAAACACAAAACTAGCGACAAAGGGATTCAAGCAGGACTCAGATGGTCAAGTATTCTCAAAACACACGAACAGTAGAGATAGTGCCATGAGGATGTTGGGTTGGCACAAACGGGGAAAAGGAAGCAGCAGAAGTGCAAGAGGGACTGTATTCGTTTTTTTTTTATTATTATTACTTGATGGCAAAAAGGAAAGATTGAAGAGGGAGCTTGAAGAACACACACACACAAACTGAATATCAGATACAAAAGGAATGAAGAAACACTGAAACCATCAATAACAAATAAACTCTTTCAAAACACTTGTAAAGTCACCAAATGCACTTCAGTATTATGCATGCCTTGTTCACTCCTAAATCTATAGCCAAACTAAACCCACACAGGAAGCATGCAGCAAGCTCGACCTGTTTTAGGATGGCTCAATGCATCTGATTGGATTATCGAACTTGCTTCTACAGTCTCAGGTTTGCGATTGGACGGCAGGCCACGAGCCTTGCCTCGAGACCCACAGCAGGGCTTAACCCTTGTGATACCCTTGTGGGAATTCCACAGTGGAGGGCAAACCCGCAAGCTAAGGCTTGACGTTCCTGCTTTGCACCTTATGGTATATTTTGCCACCCCAGCTCGAAATAACTCGTCACTACAATGGCGACTTATCTATCTACACCTGCTACATTGCACGCATGCCCTAACATTCACAGGCACTGTTCTCCATCTACAGACCCGACTTCCGAAGCCTATGCTATCGGGAGGATAGCTCAGGGGCAACGCGCTTGCCAAGGCGATGAGAGCAACACAGGTTCAATCCCCGGTCTGCGCACAGAAACCCCTGGGAATTAAGCATGTTATAAATAACAAATTATACATTACACATACTAAGATATCCCGGTGTTGCAATAACATAGTACATTCAGATACATGATTTCCGAGCTGCAAGACCCACATTCATTTGCCCTTAATGTACCCCGCTTTGTATTTGACAGAACAATTGGGCATTTGTACTATTTCTTGTGTTAAACATTCTCACTGGTCACTGCTTATATATTTGATAGCTGCCATAATTCTGTGTATATCTAGAATTTGGCGACAATCGTTGATTCACATGAAATACGTCAAATTCCTTGCACACTGACAAACAATTAACGTTCTCCAAATGTGCAGTGCTCCGCTCTGTTTGTGTATCTTAACCCAGAATAAGCCTTCGTTGCTTGTGCGTGTGGTTTTATTTTCACTTCCAACTTCCATTGGCATGAATTGAAAACCTTATTGTTTTATCTGAAATGTCACATGCCTAAAAGCATGTTGGAATGGTAATTGCAGCTCCATTCGAAAACGCAAATGCATGCAATAACGCGATGACAGAGAATGTGGTGTCTTGCAGTGCAGAAGAATGCCATTACAAGTGGCATACACAACTGGAATACATTATGATGCGCGTGGGCGGCTGGATAAGTGTTTTGTCTAGTTTTGGACAGTTCACAAAAAGTGTTCCCACACTTGGATAGCTCATATCCAGATTAATTTGCAAACGTTTCCATAATTTCCTTTCATGGACGTGCCTGGGTGCCCTTGTGGCACAGGGAGAAAAATATGGGTTTTAAAAGAGACAAATGGAGTGCCTAAAGCAGATGGCAATGCCAAAGCTCCTGCATATTTCCCCAAAGAGATGTCGCTGGCCAGCTTATTTTGCCTTCTTGAGACAAGAATTATTCATTGAATTCCATGATATATCTCTTTTATGCATGTTTCACCCAGTACTTATTAGGTGACAGGCCTAGAATGGATAAAAGGGAGGCTGGTCCTTTTTTGGATCTTGGGCCCCAGCCCTGCTCCTGGGCATAAGGGCATCATCGAGACTGACACCTGTGTATTGTTACCTTCTGAACAGGTGGTGCAAGTGGCTGAGTGACGATGAGAAGCCTACGGTGTGACAAAGCTGTCTGTGGAAGTCATGGCAAGAACATAGATAAAGAGGAAATACATGTGAACGGAAAGGCATTGGGTCGAATTACCACCACAATCGGTTACCGTTAACACCGTATGGTCCCATGGGTTTACCACGCGATTAAAAGTGGCGGTAAGGCGGTGTTAGTCGCCATTTTTGGAGTCCACAGGACTCCATAGCGTTGTTAGTGGAATTACTACAAGTGGTAATTTCACCACTTCAATTCCGAGGATTTTTGTTGTTAAAGTAGTGGATTTACCTCCAGCGTGATGCTGGAGGTAAATCCTCCACTTCAACGCAAAACCTGTGATTTGGCGGAGCAGCTTAAACAAAATAACGCCTATTGTGATGCGATACTAACAAAGTAATAAGTATGTTCTGAAATAACTAAGTAACAACAGTGGGTACATATGAATGCATAGAAACCTATTGTACAACGTCCTCGCCTACCTCTGTTTACTCAGCTGGCCTTGGTAAAGCAGCTCTCGCTTTCCAATGTGTTTAAATGGGGAAACCCCCATCCCCTGCTTCGAAAAATACGAAGGCCCTTATTCCTGGAATTACCACTTGACATATTTATTGTTACCCCATGGGGTATTTGCTGGAATACTGACCATTATAAGCAATACACTAAATTAGTTGCAGCAAAGAGAGGTTTCCATGATTGGTTTTCTTCATTTTTACGTATATATGTAATCCATGTTCACCTCCTTTTGCAGATCAAAATGGCTTTTCTACAGTACAATCCCTTACCATTATCTTGCACACTTTTTAATGCACAAAAGTGTAATTTGTGCCACTTGTATTCCTTACATTCAAAAATGTTGTGATGTTTGCATCAGAAATTCATGCAAGAGCTGTGCACACATCTTAGCTGAGTGTTTTACATTGTTTCCTATTCCACCTGTGCGAAATTTAAATGTTTTGGAAATGCATGAATGAATTCATCTTATAATCAGTTGGCATTTACTTCATCTGTAATAATAGAAGCAGGCCCATAATCAGATGAGCACTTAAAAACAGGCTGCATTGGCAAACACTGCCTGTTTTTACTTCCGGAGCGATTGCGGGGGGTGAGGGGTGCACCCCGATTGGGATTTCTAGACACTAGGAGCTCAAAACTATTTATGGGCTAGAGCTAATCCTCCCTCTTAAAAAAAAAAGAAAAAACTGTGATTTGTTTATTTTATTTTTTGGAGAATTTAAGTGATCACTTTTTAACTTTTCATATGACCTACAATATGCACATTTCAATAATGTAGAATATTTAATTAGGAACTCGGCAGCTTTTGGCTCCCTTTAGCAGCTGGTACTGATCGAAAAATGCATTCCTTCTCTTAACCTACGGCTCTTTTCTCTTCTTTCTTCTTTTCCCCTTCCCATTAGCCTCCCTTACCCCTTTTGATTCTACCGGTTTCTTCCAGCTCCCAGAAGCAGTTCTACATTCAATGTATTATAAAATACAGGATACCTGCTCTTCAAAGTTATGTTGATCTCAGCCAGCGCTAACCAATTCCACAACTACCATCATTTATTTAATAGGAATTAAATGATATTTATCTTAGCGATGCAAATGAAACATAATTACCTCTGGGCATTCCACTCCCCACTTTGTTTGATAGATTCCTTTTTGCCCTAAAAGCTCCCAGCTACATCACATGACTAAATCCAAATTTTACGTGCACATCTAAAAATGACCTGTTTTTCTTTGAAGGAGTAGCTTAATGCGCACAAAATCCAAATTAATGATATGTCAGGATGTATTTGTAACTCCATAAAAGACTAGGTAAGTGTCCATAATTTGTAGGAATAGTTTAATATTTTGGCTGGTTTATTCATTCCCCAATGCATTATTCGTTCTTGATATCTTGTGTTTATTGGCACACCCTGTCGCTCTACAGAAAATGCCTTCTCTCTGTATCTTTTCCACATTGCTTACGGCCTGCCATTGCCAAGACACTTGCAGATCAATCAAACGATCTTTAAACAGATGGAATGAACTCTGCCTTCTATTAATGGCACAGGCAGATGTTGATAAATCTCTCTTGCTAGCCAACCCAAATAGAGCCAAGCTCAAACCATCGCTATATGATTGGCAGACAACTTGGACAGAGTGCAAATCTTATAAATTGGTTTAAAAAATGAAATTTTGTAATCAAATCTCTTCATCAGATACCAAAGTATCTCGAAATGCCTCCGGACCCAATTTATCACAATCAATTCATGAGTTTTTGCCTAAATCCGTGGCTGACCAATGATCTTCTCTCTGACTGCCATCAAATCCACAAAACACAGAGTGCTTGCAGATTCTGCCACAATCCTTTCGAACCTGAAACCCTAAAACATCTAATTGTTGAATGTCCAAGTCTTTAAAATCAAGAAAGGCTTATTTTAACAAACACTTTGAAAAATGTAAAATACTTAATTCAGACATCATGTGCAGCAGCACTTTTAATGGTCAACACATTTCATTAAATATACCAACCATAAAATACTTATTATATCTTGGAATTCCACCCTCTGTTCCTCTCAAATTTGTCATAGCTTAAACTAATTCAGACAATTAAGAGCACTCTGAATTATGATAGCCTATTTTCAATGGCTCGAATCTTACTATACCTCAACTAACTTAAATGTTGTCCTAGCAATTAATCCATCTTAAATCAAGCTATGATGATAATCCATACAAATAACTGAGTGAGGACCTAGCTTCAGGAAACAACTGAGCACTTTACAAGTCATAGGCAGAAGTACACAGTCAAAGAAGCAGATCCAAATGGATCAGTAGTAGGGAGCAGGGTGCTAACAAAAGGGCTAAAGGGCAGGGGGATGACATGCAATTTGGCAGCAAGGGATCTAAAAATAACCAAGGGTGGAAACAGGGATGGGGTGGAAATATTGAAAGGGGAGTGGACGGTGTGGACCTTGGCCATCTCTTGAAGAGGAGGGTCCTGTGCTGTTTCCTCATATGTAGAATCAAAATGGCAAGCCTGGTGTTGACGAGGAGGAGGTTCCAGAGCTTGGAGGTATAAAATGCCTATGTTCCTTTTCTTTCCTTCCTGCACCAGTGGAGTTCATGTCTGCACATGTCCTTGCTTCAGGTGAATCGTAAATCTCAAAAGATGCTGAGCTTCTCCGTGTTGTAGCATGGGGACTTGAGGGTGATGGTCTTGTAGATGATGCAGCAAGATTTGAAGGTGGTATGTGCTTGCAGGAGGAGACAGTGTGCTACAAAAAGGATTGGAATGTGATCACATTTGTGGAGCCATTTGATGAGCCATGCTGCAGCATGTAGGATACATATTAGGGTTGTCAGCGGGGCTGGTGCAAGACCTTCCAGGAGGGCATTGACACCATCTAGTCAGGGTTGAAGAGGACCAACTCTTGGACAGCAGATCTGAAATTGTTTTCTGATGGGCTTCATTTTAAACAGAAGGGAAAGTTGATACCAAGCCGTTTGAGGCTTCCTCGATATGCACTCGTGAAGGGGAGGTGTCTGCCAATACACAACCCAAGGGACATGGTGCAGGTGGTCACCTAGTGTGTCAAGCCCTTGGGGTTCATAGCAGAGAGACAGATCTGTAAGTCAGGGTGTTTGGTACTACTGTTCAGCAGTAGGAATTGAGTCTTGGGGAATTTGAGCTTCAGAGCTTCAAGTAACCAATAGACATCCAGTGCTGGATCAATGTGAGGCAGCCCTACAGTCCCTTCTTTCTGCACTTATGAGCCACTCACTGGCTGCACTTGTGAGTTAACTGCACTTCAACCTTCCCCTCCTCCCTGGCACTTCTTCCCTTCCAGCTTCCCCACACTTGTGCAATTTGAATGACCCAAGGCCCAGTAAGATTGTTATTTTGTCCTCCCTTTGTTTCCCCCTCATTCTCTTGTCGCGCCTAGAAACACTTGTGTACAGGAGTGTTGTAAATGCCACTTCATATCATATCATGAGGTCCTCCCGCGGTTAGAAGCTGGACCTCCCTATCATCGAAAGGGGTTCACCCTTGGGGAGAAGTGATGCCACCTTGTGAATCGTCATAAGTGGTGGCAGTTAGCAATGTAAGATTTGTACCAGCTGACAACGGTCTAGCTGATCTCAATGTGGCAATGTAGAATGTTGGTTAGTGTCTGCTGGTCTTCTGTGTTGTACACAGCTGAAAGGTCTGGATAAACCAGGATGCAAGGATGTCCATCATCGAGGATGTTAAGGGGATCTTTGATCACTTTGATGATAGAAGCTTAAATGCTGCATATGCGCCTTAAGCCATATTGGTTCGACTGACAGATGTTGTTGCGAATTGATTTTCCATTACTTTTGCTTTCTCAAGGATATTATCTAGTAAGGAAAGAGAGGTCTTTGGGGTCCAGTGTTGGTTTCTTGGGAAGTGGGAGAATATGCACAGTCTTGAGGGTCCGAAGGAAGGTGCCTCGAGTGATGGAGTTGTTGATGATTGTCAGGTAGGGAAGGAGTGCTTCAGTCAGAAGGTTCTTCAATATGGAGGCAGATATGATGGCATTCACCTGCAATATTGCCTTGAGGGATACTAGTGTGGCTGTCAGGTCTTCCATGGTGAGTGTTTTGAAAATTGTCCTTTCTAAAGATGGGCTGTGTGCTGGGCTGTCAGTTGTGACATTGGTCCCTATGTGCTAGTTTATGGGTGTGCTGTGGAGAGGGCTGTCACAATGCTTAATGGCTTTGAAGGTGTCTCTGCTTTCATTATTGTCTTTGGCTATGGTGTTCTGGTAGTAGTTGGTCTTGCCAGTAATGATCAGTCATCTCTGTATAAAGCACAGTTCCTTAACTAGGGGGATACTGGATGCACTGTGGAGTGTCACCAAGACTTTTCTTCTTTTCTAATGGTTGCTTGTTTAGTTCTTAAGTGCACCAGGGTGCAGTAGGTTTGGCTTGACAGTGTGTTTCACTGGTGCATAGTGGATGTTGTTGGTTGCAAGGATGTGGTTGAGTCCCCGAGAAGTGTTTCCCAGTCCTGGCTCAACTGAGTTATATTGACCCATGTGAGGTGGGCATTTGTGAGGTTGTCTGTTGAGACTGGAATGATTTGAAGGCTTGTGCGTGCATTGACTGGGGTGGTATCAGTAATGGCCAAAGGATTAGCCAGATTGTCTGACTGTGATAATGAGATGGAGGATAATGGGCCTCATTACGAGTTTGGCGGTAGCCGTGCCGGAAAATCAGGCAGGCTGCCGTCGGACCAGTAATTCCATTCCGCCTCCATGATTTCTGTAATTACTGGGGCATTACAACCTCGGTGACCCGGTAATTCTGGAGGGGGAATTCTGTAAAGCCCCATTCCCATGGAGTCCCATAGGACTGCATGGGGTGTGGACCATGCAAACACTGGTTCCGTCTATGACAGAGCCGGTGTTTCCATGTCTGCCTGCAGGTGGGTGGTATTACTTCCGCCAGGTCAGACCTGGCGGGAGTGACACCTCCCACCTGCAGGACTCGGAAACAGCCAGTCTGGAAACAAAAGTTGCAGCAGATTTACCACCACCGTTGTTTCCGGACCGGCTGACTTGTAATGAGGCCCATTATCTTTCCTGTGTGCTTAGCCTTTTCTGTGGTGTGCAAGTTTCAGAATGTCAGTACCTGCTTGACCCATGATCCAACTAATCCATTCAGAGGTGTACAAATGCAGTCTTGAAGATCCCATGGAAGGCCACAGGCAATGTTCATCAACCCTGTGTGCCAGCTCGTAAAGCCCTCATAATATTTGAGGGCATGGACTACACATAACGGAGGATCCCCCATAAAAGACAACATGAGACGTTGGTTTTAGTACACGGGAAATTGCAAAAAGTAACATATTCCATCTGGAAAAATCAAACGCTTTTACGACCAAAACCTTCAAACAGAACAAATGACATAATGTAATGGCTACCTTACTTTATTGTGCCTTCCTGAAGAGTCTCTCATTCTTCCAATATAACTCAATTAGCCAGAGGACTGTGTTAACATCCCATAAAGAATAGGCTTTTCTGGACCCTTGAATCTTTGTTTAATGGACCCCTTTCAATAGGTGACATCAATAGATGCTCACTAAATTGGCACCTGTCTACCTAACTCGAGGCCTGTCTTTCATTGTTCTCCTCTTTTTGTCAGATAGAACTTAGTCCCTCTCTTTTCTCCCTTTTAACTCCAAACCCACCTCACTTCTATGTGGTTTAGTTCACAGGGGTAGGCCCTCTCCCCTGTTATGTTTAACGCCTAAATACAACTGCTGACTGAGCTCATCTCCACCCACAACTTCAGTTGTTATTCCTACACTCATGACACCCAAATCTTGGTCCATTTAGATCATACTGTTCATGACACTGTTACCAGATTCTGAGGATGACTCGAAGCCATTGGGTATTGGATGTCAGCCAATTGACTTAAACTGAACAGGCACAATACTGAGGTGTTGGTGGTGGGTCCTCCCTCTGCTAAGGCCTTTTGGCCTTCTGTTCTTGGTCCCTGCCCTGTCCCTGTCTCTTCGTTGAAGGGCTTGGGCGTAAACATATCCTCCTCTCTATCTGCTCACCTTCAGATGGGCACTATTTGTCAAAGAGGAAACCGTGTGCAAATTCGGCCTTATCGACCCTCTTAATTTTGCGCTCCTGTTGTATCCTCCTTCATCCTTTTTACTATAGATTATTGCAACGTGTTACTTTTAGCACACCCTGCATATCTCCTGCATCACCTGCAAGTGTTGCAAAATGTGTCAGCCAGATCTGCAACCTCCAGTACTAGGTGCACCCAGATCTCTCCAGTGTTTTGCCATCTCCACTGGCTCGCTGTGGCTAAACAAGTGCAATATAAGTCACTCTGGTTGGTTCATTGGGCCTTTTACGGCAAAGCTAAAGAATATCAACAGGAGGACTGTTTGATTTGTGTACCTCGCTTTAGGTTTCCTAAATCGGCAGCCACTGCTTTTCTGTGGCTGCCACTCAACACTGGAATTCGATCCCTCAAACACTGTGAGCTACTAAAGAGCACCTTACATTTAGCTGTTTACTGAAAACCTAAATTATGTATGTGCACTTTACTCCCCCTCTTACCTCAGACAGTGCCATGATACCTTTATTTGCGACTATGTGCTCTACAAATGAAGATAACATAGCATAACATACTAGGTCATAGCCCACTGGAAAAGCTGACATGTAAACTCACTATGGTGCAAAAAACCTTCCTCCCATTTGATAAAGACGCCAGAAAATCAGTTATTGAGACCACTGGTGCTGAAAGGGAATCCATTCACTGTCCCAAACACTAACAACACCACCCCATCCAGGCTCTGGGCAGTGGAAAGAGCCCAGGAATTCCATATGAAGTGCTGACCTGCATGTGATAGTCCCAGAGTGTACAAGAATTGCTGGAAAACCTTCCAAAAATATAGTTGCACGGATCTGTTCACCATCATGGGCTCCTCTCACCTGGGGATTCTGGGAAGTATCACTTGAGAATACAAGGGGTTACAATTTCCAGAGGCATACCCTCCATCTTCACAAAATCCCAAATCGTGATGAATAGGGGAGAGTACACCATTGTCTAATCTTACACGTATAGGAGGCCACTTTAAAGGGTTCAGTCCTCCAGCTGAAAAAGCAAGACAGATGTGCATTTATGTCTGAATGAAACAGACCACAAATATACTGCAGAAATACGAACACCGAACTGTCCAAACATCTGTCACTTTGGTCCCACAGATATCAGGACGTTCCAGTCTGTCACCAAATTCAATAAGTCTGGTATGTACTTCATGGTGACTGTCAAATTTCTCTGCTGGCAATAATGCCAGATGTCTGTCACTAATTTGGTCAATAATGTTCACGGCATACCTCTGCGGTGGTTGATATATATCACTGTGTATTAGAAAGAGACTTACAGAAAAGTCTGGGGTGAACAGTGGATACAGGTCTGCCACTTCCTTGTTTTTGCATGCCCTGTCTTGCTCGTAAACATAATTGTGGAAGAAGCTCACTTAGTCCATCACCGTGGGAGCAGGAACCATTCCAAAAAACATGCATGCCCTCTGTCTTCCCAGTTAAATATATCTTAGTAGAGGCCTACACAGTGCCCAGGCAAGCATGACCTTCCAGCCTGTGCTTTAGTTCATTCCAGTTGTTGTCATCAGATTCATTGTCTCAAGCATCCTCCAATGTAAGCAGTGATTTGAAGGATTATCTCTCACACTTCTTAAGGAAATGAAAACCATGTTGGTTTTATCTCCGGGGAAGATGGTAGAGGGCCTGAAGCCATGTTGTAACATGTTATCTGACTTCATGTAATGTTTTATATTGAACTAGCTGTTGCCCGCGGCTTCGCTGACGTTGATTTTGGGATTTGGTTTAATTGTTTTCAAAAGACACTTGAGTTTTTTGTTCAAACTGTACAAAATATAATGTATAGGTTGATGTCTTAATGTAATAAGCAATGTTTATTGCAGACGTTTGTCACTGCAGATTGGCTACAAAACAACAATAGTTGTTCCATTGACGTGCTTTCAGAAATGTTTTTGTGTTGCAATTACAAACAGACAAAAAAAATACTTGTTTGCCATCTGCAGCATACAAAAAAATATATGAGTACTTCTTTGTAAACTACATTAGTGGTTCTCTCGTCAGGTGCTAGGATTACCAGAAAGTTAAATGAGCTCACTCCGAAACCAGCCACGTAAAACTGCCCATGAGAGAAGCAGTCTTCCCTTAGGTCAATCCCTGCTACCTTTAAAGTCTGCCCCTGAGATTTGTTGATCGTCATGGCGAAAGAAACCTTTAAGGGGAACTCAAGTGTTTTGAATTCAAATGGATATTCTGAAAGTTTTATGGGAGGATAGGTCCAGAAGACCCCCCTCCCAGACATGCCCCACCTATGTGAGGTTTGTGACTCGTCAGGGGCACCCCTGTCACCAGGGCCCAGGTGAAGGGGTGACTACTGATCGACACACAGGACTGATCATGCTGTACTGTAACAGACCATGGACACCATATTGGAAAGCATCAGGACTCCATTTTAGATACTGACAACCCGTAACATGTAAAATACATGTTGTCAATACCCTCTTTATATAAACCCTTGTTGATGTCCAACCACACTCCAATTCCTGACGGTTTACAAAGATTGCTATATTAAATATGAACATCCATGTTTCAGAAAGGGATAAAAATTCATAAGTATTGGTAAAGCAAGCATGGTCTCAGCTCATACACGATACCATGTGTCTTAATGAAAAGAAATTGATACAGACTGCCTAGGGCTAACTAACAAATGCTGCTAAGTGCAAAGGAAGGCAAACAAAGCACTACTGCAAGCATATGTGTGTGCATGGAGGGACACGTATAAATGTACAAGCCAGAATGAAAATGTATTATCGCCTCTGAATGTATTGCTTCTATGCTCCTGAGTACGCCACCAAACCCAATACTACCTCATGTGTTATTCAGCTACTACCGTGTGACATTGCTAAAATATAGTCGTCCGATGTTTAATGATGTATGAAAGAAAAACTGCCAAATTATTGTAGACAACTATAAAATAATGTGCGAATGTATAGACTGTAGAAATGTGTAAACGCTTTAATATTACCAACTTTATTAATCATTTTCTTGTTTTTCATAGTGTGCAGCCCAAGCACAGAGAGTTGCTCACACACACACACCCAAGGCCATATCCCCTCCCCTCCCACCAAGGCATGCCAGGACAAGCTGGTGTGCGAGCAGCACAGCCTCACCTCCCCCCATTCTGCTGGACCCGCTTCAAGTATTCGCCTCCCCCCATGTCCCAGACCGCCATGGTCGGCCAAATGAATTATTTACAACCCGGTCCTAAAACCCCACCGCCCCAATGGGCCAGAGGTACACCCTCGCTGATCCAGTGGCACTCCGGTTCACCCTAAGTTAATGGGCCTTGGAAAACAGATATTCAGCCCTGTACTAACACATCATAAAACAATTCTTCACTACATCTAACGAGACCAAAATGACAGTGCAGCTCACCCCATGCCCTCAGACCAGACCCCCAGGTTTATGACACCCAGTCAACAGGTCAGAAGCAACAGTGTCTTGATGTATTGGTAGAGCTTCACATTATATGCATTCCTCCTGTGTCTTATTAACCCTTATAGTAACCTATTGTAGGATTTACAGGACAACCGGAATGATCTAAATGAATGAATGTTGTGTGTGTGGCCACAAGGGCAGAAAGTCAGGGCACACATCCATCAATGACACTGACGGCGCCTGGTCTGGCAGCCCCACCCCGATTAGCCCAGCTGACCTATCCACCCCACGTTGGCACCACGCTGATGTCCATCAACCACGGAGCGGCTCGTCACAACTGCACCTATTCGACGTCACCCAATCCCCGAGATTATGTGCACCCTATAGTGTATAGGTTTCTATGACGAAATTTTGTAATAAATAAGACTGTCTTTGCTATTGTCAGACAGAGCGCTCTCGGAGCTTGCAGAATCATTTGCATGTCCTAATTGATAGATAAAGAACCTTTTACTTTTACCCACACTTGGTCTTGGTCTCATTCCCTCTTGGGTTGTGTCTATTATTGCCTCTCATTGCGGGGAAGGTAATGCCTTTTGGGGAGGATTGCCTTCAGTGGTGACCACGAAAGCGTGATTACATTTTTAAATTTCATCATCATCCCCTCTGGCACGAGAGATTCCGGGCGGCAGTGGAGACGCACGGTGCACCCGCTCAGGAGATCTGCCCGCCTACGGCAACTGGTAAGCTTAGACGTGCGCACAGAATAAAACAAAGGGTACGGGATCCCGCTCCAAAAAACCCCTTTGAGTACCGCTCGCCAGAGCCGGGGGGGCGGCCATTGAGTGTGTGGCAGTGCCGCCTGGACGGACACAGTCCGGAGAATCTCGATTCAAGACGAGCACGTGAGTATTAAGTGCGAGTGATTGTAAAGATAGAAGGGGAAGGGAGTCAGAGTACACAAGGTCATTTAAAAGGGGTAATTTTAACCATTAATGCTATTTGTATTTACTTTACTTTCTCTGCATATGGCTATTAGGATAAAAAGGTGAAATAAGAGAAGATAAGAGACGGGAACCTAGCTCTGCAAGGGGGTAGAAGGCGGCGCCACGTAGTGCTATCTTAACTAGTACTGGGAATAAGTCAAAAAGTGGAGAACAAAATAAAAGTGTCTGGTAATAGGGAGACACAGTGAATATGTTAGAAACTGGTACTCTCTTTTTTTTTTCTCTTTCCTCTATAGTCAGGGTACCTTAGTGTTGAACAAAAAATAAAAGGTTTAAAAGGTGTAGGGACAATTGATGATCTAGGGAAAGAGGTCCTTACCAGGGAGAGAAGCACAGGGCAAGGAGAAAAGGGAGGGGTAAATGCTATATATTGTATGTCAAAAGTCTGTTAAGTGCCTGTCCCATGTTGCATATGTTAAGTTAACCATGTTTTAATGAATTGCAAAGAAATTATGTTGAATTGATGACATTGTATAGCTCTATGGTATGGTCATTGTAAGTGTGACCGGGTAAGAACTAAAGGTAATAAGATTGTAAGGAGGTGTTTTTTTATTTATTTGAAGGTAGTAATAGTAGAAACAAGAGTGTTATTTTGCATATGCCCAAGAATTGTCTAAGATAGAAACCACGCACACACTTATACTACACAACATTAGATACAACTAACAACTAAAAAAATAAGTAAAACAAAACTGAAAATATAATATGGGGGCGGAAACACCCCTGGCCCACATCTGTAAGAATCTACCTGGTTATGCTGAACGCATAAAGAAATACCACGATCAGTGGGTCACAGAACTGAAGGGAGAAGGGCTACCCCAAGTATGGCCAGAAGGGGGATTGTTTGATAAGAGTGTCCTAGATATGGTGGCCACATGCATATTCATGAAGTACAAAGGAAAACAATTTCATAATAGAAGAGAAATACTAGACTTGTGGAGGTTATTTGAGGAAGTGCCTTCCCTCAGAAGGAAGGAGCCGGTGTCTAACCTGCCCTCCACAGTTGATAGTCCCTTACTCATACCTGAAGTTGGAAAGGAAGCAGTAGGAACAGAGGGATCGATTGAGGTGACACGATTGTACCCTATCCTAAACAAACCAGTGCCAGCAGAAGGTTATAGTGACCCCACATATGTACCCCCTGCAGCACCTACAGCCACCCCACAACCAACTGCACCAGCCCCATATGGTGGAGTGGCGGTGGTATCAGTGAATGTCTTCAATCAAAGGGGGAACATGAGACATCCAGCATAGGACAGCCCACGGGGAGCACTTGCGTGTCCTGTTCTATCTACGACCTACGATGCAGCAGAGGAACCATTAATAGGGGCGCAGATAGGGAATAAACAGTTCATATTTATGGTAGACTCGGGAGCTGAAAAATCATGTTTACGTGAAGGACGGTTTCCGTTATCTAATCTTAAATTGGAGACAAAGGGGTTCTCTGGGGCTGTTGTCGAAGTTCCTTACACAGAAGATTTAGACGTCACAGTGGGGGGTAAGACAGTGAGAGCACCCCTACTATACTACGAACAGTCCCTGATTAACTTGCTCGGAAGGGACCTTCTCAGCAAGCTTAATATGACTATCTCCTTCACAGAAAGAGGGATAATTTGCTCCACCCCAGGGATCTGTCCTTAGCGCGTAATGCTGTTGGTGCATGCATGAGCAACAGCACCAGACGTGTGTGGCATACCGGTGAATCCCGATATGTTTATCGAAGGACTGAAAACATTGGCACGAGTAGTACCTGAGTTGAAAAAGCTGGAATGGTGAGTGCCAGCAGAATTCATTTTCCAACCCATAGCATGCCCAGAGATTGTGCCAGGTACAGTGATGTCCCTAAATTTACATGCAGTTCAAATCTCAGCCAAGAGAATAGCCGTAATTGCAACGGATGTACACGGCTGCGAATGGCGCATAGTGTTATGCATTAATGCCGACATTGCATTGCGGGATCTGTCAGACAAAGATCTTTTCTCAGATTCTGAAAGTGACGGTGAGATAATAATGTATATAGCAATACCCTGTGACATCATGATACAAGAAAAGCAGGTGCCAGTACAGCTGATGGCAGTGGTAGGGGCACTGCCTTCCTTCTTTGATGATGATATGAAATTAGTGCCCAGTAATCTGTGGACTACAGACCCCCATGATGTGGGATTACTGCATGGAGTTACCCCAGTCAAAATAAAACTTAAACCTTGGGCCATTCTGCCCAGGGTAAAACAGTACCCACTGTCCCAAGAAGCAGAGGAGGGGATAAAAGAAACAATCAGTGCATTACTGGCCCAAGGAATAATAGTACCCTCAAATTTGCCATGTAATACTTGTATCAATCCGATTAAAAAAGCAAAAGGTGGGGCATGGAGGATGATCCAAGATCTACGCCCACTCAATGACGTCATTCAGAAAGAGTTCCCTTTGGTCCCTAATCCTGCATCGATACTGTGCAGCATCCCCAAGAAAGCCTCACATTTTACAGTGGTTGATTTGAAAAATGCCTTCTTTTCCATCCCATTGGCAGAAGAGTGCAGGTATTTAACTGCCTTTACATTGCGGGGAAAGAGGTACGAACATTGTAGGTTACCCCAGGAGTACCGTGAGAGTCCCAGTATATTTAACCGCATCCTCCATGAAGATTTAGGAAACTTGACAGCTGAGAGTACGATTATTCAATACGTAGATGATTTGCTCATCTGCGCACAGAATGAGGAAGAATGCAGGAAAGATTCTGTCACTCTCTTGACATTGTTGGCCCACAAAGGATACAAGGTGGACAGAGGGAAACTACATTACTGCCAACCAGAAGTGCTGTACTTGGGACAGCTAATATCAAAAGAT
Organism: Ambystoma mexicanum; assembly: GCF_040938575.1. NCBI lineage: Eukaryota > Metazoa > Chordata > Amphibia > Caudata > Ambystomatidae > Ambystoma > Ambystoma mexicanum. The sequence continues at coordinate 1,061,413,762 of NC_090933.1, read as the reverse complement.
GGCAAAAAGATAATACCAGACAGAGTAGATGCCATTACATCAGTGAGAAGACCAAGCACAGTGAAAGACATGCAAACATTTCTAGGAATGTGAAACTACTGTCAAGCATGGATATTAGATTATGCAGAACACACAAGACCACTACTACAGGCACTCAAAGAGGCTCAGCGGGAGAACAGAGAAATCAATGGTCAGCAGAAATGAGTGACTCATTTACATCACTCAAGGAATTGATTTCAAGCGCACCGGTACTCGCAAACCCAGATTATGACCACGAGTTTTACCTGTTCACCCACTGCAAGGGGATCCTCATGACAGGACTGCTGACACAAAAAACATCCCTGGGACACAAGCCACTCGCTTACTATAGCGGCACGCTAGACGCAGTGATGCAAGGACACTTTGCTTGCGAGCAATCTCTCGCAGCCGCAGCGTTCGCCATTGAGAAAAGTGCAACAATAGTGATGGGATGCACTGTGACATTATTTGTGGAGCACTCCCTATTCGCTATATTAGAAAGATCAAAAAGCATCAATGACGACACAAGGAGAAACTGCTTATGAAATAATACTGTCCAGCGCAAACATCCACATAGTCAGATGCAAAACAGTAAACCCAGCAACGTTCATTACAGAGCCATGCACACTAGAAGACATGCAGGAACACAACTGTGCCACTTATACAGGAGAGGAAGGGGAAGGCCTGGTGGTAAGTGAGAATGCCCTAAATGAAGGAGAAGTTTACTTCATAGATGGGTCAGCATCACTCGACTTTGACACAGTGGAAAATCATGTGGGGTGGCAGTTTTGAGATTGGAAGAAGGTAAGTACAAAGTGATAGTACAGCATCGCCTGCCCTCCCATTACTCAGCCCAAGCAGCGTAGCTCATAGCCCTCATTGAAGCATTACATGCAGCAAAAGGATGTACAGTTACTATTTACACAGATTCAGCATACATGACTACTACAGTACACGGTGGGTTGGCAAGGTGGGGACGGCGAGGGTTTCGCAGAGCAGATGGGTTACCCGTACAACATGCAGAGCTCCTGAAAGTACTTATTGAGGCATTGAAAGAACCCACTATTGTAGCAATAGTGAAATGCCAAGCCCATACGTTCAATACAGACGTTATCTCTTTGGGAAAGGCTGCAGCAGATGCTGCAGCCAAGGAAGCTTCCTATTTAGTAAAAGAAATAACAGGTGAGTACTTAGTGCAACAACAGGCAGTGGAGGAGCTTCCGGAAGGATACAACACCATGCCTGTGTCACAAATACTAGAGTTACAGGAAGGAGCAAGTGAGGAGAAAAAAGGGCTGTGGGAAAAGAGAGGTTGCAGTCAATCAGCAACAGATCTTTTGTGGCGCCAGAATAATACAGGGAAGGTGGTAATGCCCCTCAAACTCCTAGAAATAGCATTTCAGCAACTACACTTCCCAGCCCGCAATGCTAAACAACACATAGCAGCAGAAATACAAGAAGACTGGTTTGTGCCAGGCCTCCAGGAACATATATCAAAACTAGCAATGGAATGTACAACATGTCAAATATACAATTCAGGAATGACACTGAGGACACTCACAGGAACAATACCCAAACCAGTACGGCCCTTCAGAGAGCTGCATATTGACTATGCAGATATGGGGGAAAGGTGTAATGGGGCACGGTATATGATAGTGGTTGTCTGTCCATTCTCCAGATGGGTAGAGGCTGGGATTTGCGCACGACCTGATGCCAAATGCGCTGCAAAGTTCTTAGTGAGGGAAGTATTCCCGCGCTGGGGAATTTGCGATGTGATTCGCTCAGATAATGGCACTCATTTTGTTAATGAGCTGTTCAAGGAAGTAACTGCCTTGTTAGGAATAAAACATAAGCTATGCTCGATTCATCATCCGCAAAGCAATGGCATGGTTGAGAAGATCAACGTGTGAAAACAAAAAGAAGATATGGAGGCTGAGTACCCCAAAAGGAAATACCCCGAACACGGGTTACAAAGGAACATACAAAGATCTTTATTTTATAGTGAACAGTTTCAAAGGACAAAGCAACAGATAGCTATCGGCCCTCAGTAACTCCAGCATGGTTCGGTATGCTCAGTGAGTGCGAATGTACATTAGAATAGTTGCACTTTATATACCTTCGAAAACATGATGGTCAACCCATTTCCCAGTTAACATTAGTTAATGCATTACGGATTTAGGGTTCGTGCCGAGTTCACGCATCTGTGCACTTAGGGTTTACCTTTAATGTATTCACTAACAAGCCTTACTGGCAACAGTATATCTTAGGATTTCATGTTAAGCCTTCTAAAACAGTGTTATACAATGTAGTCAAGCAAGTGTTCACATTTCAGTATTTGAATACATTGTGTTTTACATATGCTCATGGATTTAGCTTTGTTGGTTCAAGTAATCCTCTACACACAGGTCAGCGAAGGACATGGTCTCAGTTCATGACCTCAACATGTAGCCTGCAGGCAAGTTATACATTAGTTTATACAGAGAGGTCAAGACGGCCATGTTGCATTCAGAATGACATTGTCCACCATTTTAGAACACAGGGTGACTTTAGAGGGAGAATCTAAAATGGCAGAGAGATCTAAAATGGCGGCTTATACTGATCTAAGGTCAAGACCTTGCAACGCGGATTTCCTCACAAGTGGCTTATAAGCAGCTTGGCGTAGGCCAATATACATATATTCATACAGTATAGGAGGCACAATATAATTTCCCGTTCCACAAACCCTCCTTTTGGCCTATGCCAAGTTCTAACTACTTCTAGTCACTTTACGAACAACTCCACGTCTCAACATCCATACACCTTGAATCACTGTCAGAAATATCTATTGCCATTAGATCGTCTATCAAAATCTCTTCCAGCACATACTGTTTGGAACTCTTATCTGGGGCATATACCTTGTGTCCTATTGTATCTATCGCTTGTGCGCAACATCCCCCTAGCATCGAACATATACTAGGTAAACACTGTATACAACAACATAGAAACAACAGAATTCCCAAAATGATCAGCAGGCCCGAAAGCACCTTCCAACGCCAAGATTGCAAGAAGTCCCAGAACCAAGCGCTAAGATCCCAATTTCTCTCGGGAACATGCACTTCTGAACTTAGGATGTGCAGATTATGTATTGCCTTGAAGATAGTTGGGGAGGAATCTGGCACGAAAACACAGCAAACGGACCTCACTAATTTACACACTCCACCACGTTCAGCCAGAATGACATCTAATGCCATCCGGTTCTGAAGTGCTACTAATCTTATTGCTTTCTGTTCTAACGACATATTGTAGAGTATGTCCGTTGTCCGGTTGATGGTTCTCTCCAGTACTCTCGCTAGTCTCCTGATGTCTTCAGAATTTGCTATTTGTCCCCAAAATGGCACAAGGGATTTCGCTATGTCCCCCAGAACCTGTGCTGGAGTGTCACCATTCTCATCCTGTCTTGGACGAGCCTTTGAAATCTCTACTGTACTGGCTATGAATACCCCGGGTAATAAGATGCCTAAATAACAAGTTCCCTGCCAATCCCTGGGTAACCATGGAAATGCTAAATTACAGCAAACAAAGTAGACAGGTTCGCCTACATACAAAGGTCTGTCTTCCCCAGTCAAATTTGCAACGTTGGCACAACCTTTAAAATCTCCCATTGACTGAGTACCATTCCTCTGTATGCAGAAAGAAACTGAATCGGGGCTATGGTTAACAGTGTACGATGGAGGCATGGCATCCTTATTGCCTATAGGAGCCATCTTAAAAGAAATCAAAGATTGAAAAGGACAAGGCGGTGTATCAGAAGGCCTAATAGAAGCAACGTTGAGCTTGCTCCTATTTGCGAAAAGCCATTATCCCAAAGGTGTAAGAACACGTTTCTCAAAATTATTCAAATTAGTCCCATCAAAGTTCCCCGAGATGCTATCGTTGCAACGGCCAAAGAATAGTGCTCTAAGAGAAGCATAACAAGCAGTTGTCAAAAGTAAAGGATGAATATACCAACCTAGCCCCTTATCCCTGTGTTGCGGTAAATGCGAGCAGACCCAGCAGTTGGATTTATTAAAAATGGCATGTTTAGCATTCATGATATGTAATAAGGTATTGTTGTAATATCTTTGTCTATGCTGGGAGTCTCTAGGAGACAAAGTATGCAAATGCACAAAAGGAGTAGGGACAGTGGGTACATTTTCAGTTGGTAACAAGGTTTCGAATGGATGCACGTCTTCCAGGTACCAAAAACTTAGCACAGTTACTATTATAAAACCAATTGACATTATAAAAAGACAGCAGTATGTTTTCGGGGCCCAAACAATCAGTCCATCTCACTGCTGGTCACACGATCATTTATCAGTCCTGTACGAGCGCTAGCGGCTGCAGGCATTGCAGTCTTCAGACGAGAAACCCCAATGTTATTTGCTGGTGACCCCCTGGGCCGAGCAACTTCTTAGTCCTTCCACAACCCTAGCCAACAGAATCCCCCTTTTCAAACAATTATTTGGGCAAAAAGCAATCCCTTGATGATTTCCTTTCTTCTTCGAATGCAAAGCTGAACCGTGCCGTAAGTCTATTTCCTTGGACGCAAATTGTACCTTGTTGTCCCTGGTACTGATTGATCCGAGAACAATGTGTCGTCACTTCCCGTTGGAAGCGGCGTATCAAGAGCAAGTGAAGATGCAAGATCTGGAATGACAAGATGGATAGTTCCCCAGGCCTCACGGGCTCAGAGAGAATCTCCGATGCACTCTCAACGCTATTTACTGCTTCGGGATCGTTGGTTGCAGCGTTAGCGAGGGGTTCTGTTTTTTCTGTATCGTATGGCACTGGGTGAGGAAGTCTCTTGACATGCGTCGCGTGGATCCAGTGCTTCCTGCCTGCGACACGCACCGCAGTCTGTGACCAGCAGGATCTGGAACGGGCCCCGCCACCGAGGTGCAAGGCAAGTAGAACGCTCAAAGGCCTTGGTTAACACCCAATCTCCAGGCTGGATCCTATGACCTGGGCCCTCGTATCCTACAGGTAAAGCCTCCCACACCTGGTGATAAATCAAATACAGGTTTTTAGTCAACTGGCTACAGTAATCTGAATGAAATACATTTTCAACATTTTTTAAAGATTGACATTTCAGAAGGTTGCAGATATTGGCAGGTCTCCCCATGACCACCTCAAATGGAGAGAGCCCAGTCTTAGTTTGAGGGGTTGTACGCATGGCTAGCAACACGATCGGTAAGGCGTCCAGACATTTTAGTTTGGTGCCGGCACAAGTCTTAGCAAGCTTGTTCTGGATGATGCCGTTGTGTCTTTCTACTAGTACGGCACTTTGAGCATGTCTGGCCGAATTGAACCGTTTGTCGATCTGCAATTCTGCACATATCTGCAGGATTACAGCAGCGACAAAATGTGGACCATTTTCTGACCAGATGACTCTTGGTAGCCCAAACCTGGGAAAATATTCTTTTAACATGGTTTTTGCAGTAGTCATGTCTGTAGCGTCTTTGACAGGCAAAGCCTCAACCCATTTGCTAAAAGCACAGATGACAACTAACACATATTTCAAATTATTACATCATTCCATTTCGGTAAAATCAAAGTGGATAACCTCAAAGGGGACAGAAGATGGACCAAAACTTCCCTTGGAGTTGATGTTCCCTTTCCCACATTATGCTGTAACCAGATCATGCAGTCTTGAACATAGCGCTGAGCTATTTTAGAGATTTTGTCATTCGCCAAAACTTTCTCCAACATTTTTGTAACCTTCTGGGCACATATATGGGCAGGGCCATGAGGACCATCATCATTACATATGCGTCAGGAAGTAGCCATTTCCCTTCAACCACATCCACCCAACACCCATCATCATCAAGTTTCCCCAAGCCTTCTGCCCACCTCTTAGATTCTTATAGTGTGGCATCGGCTTGGCTGTCCTTCACAGAGTCGACACCCTCATCCATTACATAGGCATTTACGGTCTCCCTTGAAATTTACATCTCTGTGGAAAGATTGGTGGCAGTCTGTTTAGCTATCTGATCAGCGAAAGCATTCCCTTTTCCTATATCATCTATAATCTTTTGATGTGCTGCATATTTCACGACACCTAACTGAGTAGGGAGCGCAAGCGCAGAGAGCAGTTGTACTATTAGGAAGCCATGCTGAATCTTTGTACCATCTGAGGTTAAGAACCCTGTTTCTGACCAAAGTCTACCAACGTTGTGAACCACCCCAAAGGTATACTGACTATCAGTATATATGTTTACTGTAAGCCATTCAGAAAGTTCACAAGCCCGGGTCAATGCTATAATCTCTGCAGCCTGCACGGAGTTATGCATGATTCTCTTGGTTTCCACGACTGTGCTTAATGTGGTGATTGCATAAGCAGCTGTGGATGTACCATCCGGAAGTTTGAAGCAGGAGCCATCGCAAAACAGCTCCCCCTGTGGATTATTCAAAGGAGTGTCCTTTAGATCGATTCTACCCTTTGCCTCTTGTTCAGTATGTACAGACAGTCATGTAACTCTTCGTCACTGCAAGCAGTAACTTGCGGGAAAGGTAAGAGTTCAGCCGGATTAAGGACACAACACCTCTTAATTTGTATGTGGGGAGCAAACAAGATCAATTCATATCTCGTCAACCGTGTTGAAGTGAAGTGTTGCGTTTGAGTTCTGTTCAATAGAACATCTACAGAGTGAGACAACATCAGGGTTAGATCATGGCCTAGGACCATTCCCTCACTCTATTTTACAGATGCAGCAGCAGCGACAGCTCGTAAACATCTTGGCAAAGCCCATGCTACAGGATCAAGGGCGGAAGAAAAGTAACCACATGACCTATTCTTCCCTCCATGTTCCTGCGTTAATACAGCCAAAGCACATCCATCACATTCATGCACAAACAACACAAAGGCCTTTTCATAGTTTGGTGTGCCCAAAACCGTTGCTGAGCACAATGCAGTCTTGAGCAGATCAAATAATTGCTGGTGTTCCGTGTTCCACGTCAATTGCGGAGAAATGACCTTCTTCGTCAAAGCCAACATTGGCTTAATTACTAGTGAGAAGTTTGGGATCCATAACCTACAGCAAGAAGCCATTCCTATCAAGGATCTAGCTTCTTTCTGCGTATTTGGGACAGACATGCCAGAAATGTGTTTTATTCGTTCAGGTGTCAATCTTCTTCCCTCCTTTGACAGGAGATAGCCTAAATAGGCGACCTCCTGACAACAATAATCAAACTTTTTAAGTGAAGCTTTGTGTCCATGTTTAGCCAGATGTATAAGCAATAACACAGTGCCCTCCTTACAAGCGCTCTCTGAGTCGGCAGCTAAAAGCAAGTCATCAACATACTGAAGCAATATACAAGTAGAGGGCAACTCGGGAGTATCAAGCTGTTCTTTTAAAGCCCTCCTGTAGATCCTTGGACTTTCCGTGTAACCTTGTGGTGCATGGGTAAAGGTGAACGAGCGTCCCCCTAAGGTGAACGTGAACAAATATCTTCTGTCCTTGATTACAGGAATACTAAAGAAAGCATTCTTCAGATCCAGAACACTAAATTAAGTAGCTGAAGCCGGAATCATAGTTAATATTGTCGTCACATCAGGCACAATTGTAAATTGTGGAGCGACAACCTTATTGATGGCACGTAGATCAATTATGAAATGAAATGGAATTGCATTACCGCCTTTTTTGTATACGGGCAAAATTGGACTATTGCACAGACTACCTGTAATTTGCTCAATCACCCCTCGATGCACAAAATCAGAAACAATGCATTTCAAAGCTTGTTCAATACGTGGCAGCTTTACTCCATGTTTCAAGACTATTTTAACAGGCTCGATCTGTAAAACACCGACATCATTGTCGTCATTTGCCCATAAACTCTCTGGTACATCACCAAATTCTGGCGGCAAAGGTCCAGTCAAGAATTGAGAAACAGATTGTTGCTGTGATGAAATCGTCAAACGCACTCCGTCCGAAGAACAATGAATTACCACATTTAATTCTTTCAACAGATTTAACCCCAGCAAATTCTCTCCACAATTCGAAGTCAAAAGGAATGGACAGTGGTCTGTAAAGGGACCCAAAGAAATAGGTACCAGCGAAGAAACTGGGCAAACAACTGGTGTGCCAGAAAACCCTACAGAAACATTGGTTTGCCCTGACAGTGGAATGTTTGGAACCCGAGAATGATCAATGGAACACTTCTGTGCCCCTGTATCTATCAAGTATAGATGTTTCCTATTTCCCACTAACATTTCAACGTAGGGACCTTTCTGATTAACGGGAATAGGCGTTGGTTCCAAACCCTGCTTCGGGCAATCCTAGCCAAAGAGAATATCGTCAAAAGGAAGTTCTTCAGAGAGGTAAGCAGCAGAAGGATGATCAAAAATGTTTCGACTATCCACACTTGGTGCTGATTATCCTGCAAAAAAGGTTGCTGTGGATCCTGTGCAAACTGACCTCTACCAGGGCCTCCCACACCCGGGCGACCTCTGGATCGTCTACCCATATTTCCAAATGCATTATTTGACCTTTGTCGAAGGACTGGGCATTGTGCACGCCAATGACCCTCTTGGCGACAATAGGCACACTGGTTAATGTTCCCGGGACCCAAGGGCATATTTCCTTGTGGAACATACTGACCTCTAATCTGCGAACTACCCCCTCTAGGGCCTCTAACAATTTGCTGCAATAACACTTTTGTCTTCAAATCACCTTTTCTCTTTTCGACTCTTTCCTTTTCATTATTGACACGATTCTCATAGTACTGAGCCATGTGCAGCACTTCTGCATTCATTTGCGACTGGATGTCAGGCAACAATCCACGCACAAATTTGTCTACAAATAATCTTTTCCCAGACTCTGTGCCTAAGTCTTGTCCAATGAAATCCGAGAATACCTGTTTGAACCGATTAAAGAACTTGGTAGCACCCTCAGACTTCCCTTGGACACAGGCCGTAAGCTTGTCCCAAATAATTCTCTTTTCAGGAATTATAGTTTTCAATTTTGCAATGATTCTATCAGGTAAAGTTAGTATCACCTGGGATGGTCTCTCGCCAGCTGGCCTTTCTCCATCAAGTCTAATTATGTTAGCCCATGTATCTCCCAACCCTGGTACGTCGTCTATAGTCCTAACTTGTTTCCACAAATCTACAGACAGGAGTACAGGAAATAACAGATCAATATCACCCAAGGTGAACACCGAGGATTGCAAGACAGACTCCATTTCTTTATAGAATCCTGTCGGATTTTCCCTAATGTCGGGAATAGATTATCTAATAGTGTTCACTTCCTGTCTTGAAAACAGGACGTGAACGAACTGTGACACATAATGTGCAGGAATATCTACAACAGCTGCACCCGTTACAGCATTAGCCGCAATCTCAACTTTTGGGAAAAATGTCGGAGGAACCTCTCTCATAGGCAACTGAGAAGGAGGCAACTCCGAACGCTTACTAAGCAACAGAGCCAAGTCGAGCGCTAAAGCAGTCAAAGAAGTGTCAAGTGAAAAAGCTCTCTTTTAAATACTCAATAATTCTGTGGGACAATAAATCTTTCTTTTTACACATTCATCCTGCAGGTACTCTACCATTACCTGTATCACTTTCCGGAAGCATGTCTGCTTTGGGTCTGCCAAATATCATTAAACACTATACTACCAATGCCATGCTTACCGTACATAGTACAAGCCGGCGACCCCTCCTGTGGTGCCGGATGGCTATATTCCAAAGATTGCCAAAACAAATTATCAGGATACTTAAGAATCGGGTCACGACTCACCTGAACAATCCTAAGGATGTCCGATCGGATTACAAAGATTCTTTTCTAACTAATCTTACCTCCTGTTTGGTGATTTAGGCAAATCTGCCCGCCTTGATAAGTGGACCCTCGTCAAGATACCGTCTTGGACCACAAGCTAATAGTCCAGGGATCGGGTCGTGCAGCACTGCTGAGGTATCGCGTCTCTTTCAGAAAGGGGCCCCTTTATTTTGTTACACCGTCCGATCCCGGTCCGATAGCGTCTGTCAACCTTCGACGATCCGGCATCAATCTTGAGGGTCCCTATTCGGGCGCCAACTGTGAAAACAAAAAGAAGATATCGAGGCAGAGTACCCCAAAAGGAAATACACCGAACACGGGTTACAAAGGAACATACAAAGATCTTTATTTTATACTGAACAGTTTCAAAGGACAAAGCAACAGATAGCTATCGGCCCTCAGTAGAACACAGCGCACTCCAGCCTGGTTCGGTATGCTCAGTGAGTGCGACTGTACATTAGAATAGTCACACTTTATATACCTTCGAAAACATGATGTTCAACCCATTTCCCAGTTAATATTAGTTAATGCATTACAGATCTGGGGTCGTGCCGAGTTCATGCATCTGTGCACTTAGGGTTTACCTTTAATGTATTCACTAACCAGCCTTATTGGCAACAGTATATCTTCGATTTCATGTTAAGCCTTCTAAAACAGTTTTATACAATGTAGTCAAGCAAGTGTTCACATTTCAGTATTTGAATACATTGTGTTTTACATATGCTCATGGATTTAGCTTTGTTGGTTCAAGTAATCCTCTACACACAGGTCAGCGAAGGACAAGGTCTCAGTTCATGACCTCAACATGTAGCCTGCAGGCAAGTTATACATTAGTTTATACAGAGAGGTCAAGACGGCCATGTTGCATTCAGAATGACATTGTCCACCATTTTAGAACACAGGGTGACTTTAGAGGGAGAATCTAAAATGGCAGAGAGATCTAAAATGGCGGCTTATACTGATCTAAGGTCAAGACCTTGCAACGCGGATTTCCTCACAAGTGGCTTATAAGCAGCTTGGCGTAGGCCAATATACATATATTCATACAGTATAGGAGGCACAATATAATTTCTTGTTCGACAAACGGCCTCTTAAAAGGCAGGCTGTCAGAATTGTGCTTTTCACTAAAAAGGAACTGTTTCCATTGTCTGCCTCTGGCCTTGTTCGAGCTAAGAAATCAGCCAAGCAAGGACCACCATTTGTCACCGCACGAGATCGAGACGGGAAGACGCATGCATACAGCACACTCTCCACTCCGCAGACATTCAGATGCACACAGAAGCGCCACAATACTAGGAGAAGAGTTTACTGATTATCTGACAAAACTAACAAGAGCAGCAGGATATCAAGGCAGCTCGCACCACCATTCACTTGAGAAGAAGGAAACAAGACAGTAACACTTGTCAAGCAAAGCCAACAGGGCATTTAATGCCAGGGGACCTAATTTATGTCAGAAGTTTTGTACGGAGGTGGAATGCTCCAAGATTTCATTGCCCTTATGAAGTGATATTTTGCACACCGACTGCAGTGAAAGTAAAGGGCTTGAGATATTGGATAAATTTAACCGAAGTACGTAGAGCATATGATAGTGTCCAAGAGGAAGCACAGACAACAGCAAATAATTAACAATAAAGAGGAAAGCAAAACGATGCACATGAAACATGGATACAAAGTAAAAGGGTGAAAATATGAGAAAAAGTGAAATGCCAAAAAGTGTTCTGGTGATAAATGAAAGCTAACAATGAAAATAGAATATATGTTGGATTGTAAATATGGTTCTGCTCTCTTTCTCTCTCTCGCTCTCTCTCTCTCCCTCTGTCTCTCTCTCTGTCTCTCTCTCTCTCTCTCTCTCTCTCTCTCTCAAGAAATGAAAATATCAACTGTTTAAGTATGCATAATGCACTTTTATGTTTTAACATATAGGAGTAACCATGGCAACCAACGGGCAGTCCACAACGAATAGTATTAGGGCAGTTAGAAATGTAAATAATGTATTTAATTGGTGTAGATATTCGTAGGAATGTGGCCTGTCTGTGTGTGCTGTTTTATTCTTTACAATGATGTTTGGTCTCATTACGTACTGGTTCATTTCATTCATCTCTATCGAGATGAATGAGGGGGGAGGGCGGATCGAAACTAACACAAAGAATGCAACCAAAGTGGTCAAAGAGGGTGATTACTTAATATGGGATGGATTTCAGCTTGTATGGGGCTATGGTACAATCCCATCCAAAGCACAGCCCTCAACTAATATCTACAGCAGCTCGAGTATAAACCCAACCTCACTCCCAAATGTCTCCGAATATAATGTGTACAGTTTAAATGACCGCAACCCTTCTGTCATGTCATGGCTATACGATACTACTGCCACACCGTCCTCATTAGAAGCTACTCCCACAACAGACATTATAGTACCTATACGAGAAAAGGAAGAAATTGAAGAAATGTCAGAGAAGTTTCTGTCTCTATATGATGAATGGTAAAAGGGGGGCGCGGGGAAAGGGGGGCCAATATCACACATAGCCCGAGAAGCAAGGGGCTACCTCAGAAGCAATAGGAGGAAGAGGGAGGTGGGTAGGAGAAAATATGACAAGTACTATGGTCTGGGTCTAGACACAATAGAAGACCCGAGACATCCACACCAGTCAAACCAATGGTATGCGGACATGAGTTTCACTGCAAAACAGACAACCAACGAGAGTTGTTATGTCTGTTCCCTGATCCCCCACACCTCAGGCACACCTAAAGTTCTGTTGCCAAAAGAATTGCCTCTTGCAGATGTCCAGTGTCTCCTTCATCTCACCTCGTGCAGAATTAAGAACACCTTTCAGGCACACAAAGTTGAAATGCTGCAGAATGAGAAAACCTGCTACTCGAGAGTAAAAGGAGTGGTATGCTTGAAAGAGCCTTTTTTCGTGATCAAAGGGACATTGTTTTTGGACAATAAATGGAAAGATGAAGAAATATCGTGCAAAGCTGAGGCACTACGAGGGCTGACAGCAGAAAAATTACAGCGGGTCGAGAAAACATGCACGCCAGTCTGGAAAGAGCACATCATGAAACTGACCTGGGTGACCGCCATAGAAAAGCCGTTCAAACTGCAAAAAGAAATATCGTAAGATCTATGCTTCCATGGCGAAGGAAAGAATCCAATGGGTGTGAACAAGAACTGTAACCGAACACTCACTATCCCAGACATGAAGAAGGGAACAGCAGCACTTATGGACACTTACTGGGTCTGTGGCAAACAGGCGTACTTGCACCTCCCACAGTCCTGGAGGGGCACATGTTTGTGGGCAACACTACACTCAGCGTTGATGGTGATTCCGGAGAGCCATATTGTTGGAGTGCCATCTAGAAGAGCCACAAATGTATGTCCTGTCTTCCGGCAATGTGCAAGAGGTGCTATCGAGGAGGCGACGGTCATCCAACTACATATCCAAAGCCTCCTCAGATTATTGCTGCAGATTCCGGACAGGTATCGACTGTTCAACTCTGCAGAAACGTTCTTCGCCTCACTCGTTCCAAGCATCCAGGCGCGGGCAAATGAAAAATGGCTCCAGATCACACACTGGGAGCTGGTCCAGCTAGCTAATGACACTGAAGAAGGGTTCAACGTGATAAAGGTGGATCTAAGAGCCCTACGGTTAATGACGGTGCAGAACAGGTATGTCCTAGACCTATTGACAGCGATGGACGGAGGTGTTTGCCGAAAAATCGTGAGCGCATGTTGCACATTCGTACCTTCTGAAGACGCAGATAATGGTACGTTGCCACATGTCCTCGCAGTGGTGCACAACCTGGGGGAACGAATGAAAAACAAAGGAGAAGCATACGCCAGCACCTGGTTTGACAACCTCTTCTCTTGGGTACCATCATGGCTTGGATTCACAATCAAAATGCTGATGCCCATCGTGGTATTTTTACATTTGATTTTTTGCGTGTGCCAGCTGGGTCTTCGATGTTGTGCAAATGCAGTGCCTAATGGCGCAATGATGATGGTGACAATGGGCAACACTAGAGGAGTGGCACAGGTCATGCACGAAGCTCAAGTGCAAACAGGTGAGGACCCCGGGCCGAAGTACAGATTGGTACCTCTACCTTAGGATGGGGACATAGTAGATAGATTGTATTACACCACAATAAAGGAACCTCACGAAAGGGAATGGTGTACAGAGGTGTGGGTGGACCTGGATGGGGATGGGGATGTATATACATGACCTGTACACCCGATGAGTATACTAGGAGAGGGGAAATCCTGAGAGGGGTGTGTAGAGCCTGGATGCCAATGAAAGGTACATCAGCATGGGACAAGGCTGTTGCGGATGAAAAAGAGTGCCAGAGGTTGGGTGAGGTACAGTATTCATTACTTAAGTAACGAAAGGGGTGAAATGTATGGGAGGATAGGTCCAGGAGACCACCCTTCCCGACATGCCCCACCTAAATGAGGGTCATGACACGTCAGGGGCCCCCCTGTCATCAGGGCCCAGGTGACGGGGTGACTACTGATCGACACACAGGACTGATCATGCTGTATTGTAACAGACCATGGACACCATTTTGGAAAGCATCAGGACTCCATTTTAGATACTGACAACCCGAATCCCAATGAGACAGCCTGCCTACGAATGCTGCAGCTTGGCCCCCACTCACATAGAGCCATGCCCTTCTCATGGCGCCTCCGCTCCATGGCAGATCCGCTGAAGTGACCCGACTCGCGGTTCAAGTCTAGAAAATAACAGAAAACCATCATAACAGAACAGGCCTCGACCCTGCATCTAACCCGTAACATGTAAAATATATGATGTCAATACCTGCTTTATATAAACCCTTGTCGATGTCCAACCACACTCCAATGCCTGACGGTTTACAAAGATTTCTATATTAGATCTAAACATCCATGTTTCAGAAAGGGATAAAAATTCATAAGTATTGGTAAAGCAAGCATGGCCTCAGCTCAGACACGATACCATGTGTCTAGAAGACTTAATGAAAAGAAATTGATACAGACCGCCTAGGGCTAACTAACAAATGCTGCTAAGTACAAAGGAAGGCACACAAAGCAGTACTGCAAGCATGTGTGTGTGTGCATGGAGGGACACGTTTAAATATACAAGCCAGAATGAAAATGTATTATCGCCTCTGAATGTATTGCCTCTATGCTCCTGAGTACGCCACCAAACCCAATACTACCTCATGTGTTATTCAGCTACTACCGTGTGACATTGCTAAAATATAGTCGTCCGATGTTTAATGATGTATGAAACACTGCCAAATTATTGTAGACAACTATAAAATAGTATACGCATGTATAGACTGTTAAGCGGCTTCACTTCAACACTACAGCTAAGTCAATGCCTAGTCTGGGATGCTGAGGAAAACCCTTATTGATGTATTTTTATGTCCAGTTCAGTACTCTGGATGACAACCCTTGTACAACAGCCCCGTCTTAGAATCCCCCTGACCCCACTGAGCCAAGAAGTAGGTTTGTTTTGCAAATTAAAAGGTTTATTTGAAAAATTAAACAATATATATGTCTCACACTTTTATAACAAATTAATATCTGATAGTACACTTAGACACATGATGTGGATCCACAATGGGTCATGTTACAGTGGTACACTTGATTACTTAGGAGTAGTATAGAGGATGAGGTAGCTGAAATGCTTTATGGTTTCAAGGAAATGCAAGGTGGAATAAAATGCATTACAGCAAATAAACTTGATATGATTTCAACCAACAACAATGTAATCACCTTTCTCTGGCAACTCACTCCCCCCCTTTATACAATATAAGGAGATGGAAAGGAGAGCACACAGTCTTCAAGAATCCCAACAAAATGCAATACGAAATGCAGTTCCCCCCCCAGCGAGCTTAGAGGAAAACAGGTAGAGGTTTGAAACACAGGCCCAAAATGCTTTGAATGTGATGACAATGAAGTGAGAAATGTGCTAAAAATGCTTTTAATTCCCTATAGGAGGTTCAGGGTGAGGGAGAGATACTTCATATTAGTTCAGGCTCACTTTAGCAATGCTCTATGAGTTATTACCAGGTTGCAAACGGATTTTAACAAAGGAAAGAATGGAGCTGCTATTTTGACAAGTGGAGAAATTGAGCCAAAAACACAAATCGCTGTAAATTTTGCGAGTGCGTAAATCGCAATTGCGGAAATGTATAGGGAGTAGGAAGTCTTAGCCCAAGCGGTTCCAGAGATACGGACGATTTAATAAAGGTAGATTTTCAGATTTAAAGTAAAACTCAAAATGACAGGTGAAAGCTTGCAGCTGCAGAATTGACAGGTGACAGTTGTGCAGCTTTAAAAATGACAGATGACACGATTTCTAGGAGGTAGTTCTACTTAGGTTAAAATAGCTTGAATTAGATTATTTTAACTAAGAGATTGGTTCTGCACAGTTCTGCTAGGTACTCACAATATAAATTTTAACTAGGCCTTGTCACGGATCTGGTCAACACGTCCGGTGGCGGTTCTGTCTGCTCGGCGGGTCAATCAGGCACCGGTTCTGCTCACAGTGATCCGGATCTCTGGTTCTGCTCACAGCGGTCTGGGTCAGCTCTGCTCTGCTGGTCTAGCCTCTCTGGATACAGCGGCCTCTGGTTCTGGATACTGCTCTGCTTTCCGGTCCGGATCAAGTGGATTCTGGATGTAACACTGCTTTCTGGGTACTGGCAAATGTTCTTGGCAAAAGAATTCAGACAGCTCGCATAGTTTGCAAATGATTTTAAGGATGCTGAGGCCTGCTGAGAAGAGTTCTCAGTTTGTGGGTTTAGGCCCTTGCTTTAAATTCTGAAGTAAATTTCTGGTCTCTGAAGATTGATGGATGTGAAGTCTGGAGTCTCCCGGCAGAGCGTCCCGCAGAAAATGGAAAAAAATCTCCCTACTTGTCCCAGCAGTCTCTTTTTATGTGTTTTGGAAGTGGGTGTGTGCGTGGCATAACTGAGCCTGCCCCTCTCTACTTGTCATTGGCCCAATTCTCCCCTCTCCCATGATTGGGGAAGGAAATGGATTGTCATCATGATGAGGTCTGTTTATGGGTCAGAGGATCCTACCCTGGTCAATTTGCCCACAAATCTATATTTGATTCAAATACATATTTCCCATATACACAATTTGTTGAAATAGCATGTACACATTATATATTCCTCATGGTCCATGCTTGTCTGCCTCTGATCTTCCTCGGGGCTTGCATTCAAAAATGACAACATTTTGCGCTTTTTGACTGGTTTACCAATATCGGACATTTACCAAAAATTACACACATGTGCGCAAGGAGTATGGACATTAATTGATGAAGTGTCAGATTTTTAACATGCAGACATTTGGAGTAAGACCCTATTTTCCGCTAGCAACCCCCCCAGAATACACCACAGGGTCCTAGTGCCTCTTAAAACGTGCACAGAAAAATCACAAGAATAATGGTATTACTTATATAATTTTGACCAGTCCGCACTATGAGTTATCTATCTTTTTAACTTATGCCCTGGTCAAAAAGGGGTATGGCTTCCCACATCACATGGTGGAAGAACTGGTTTATCCACTTCCCCCAAGCTCAGCTGGCTCTCACAGGCACTTCTCCTCCCACTTCTCCCAAGAGGAAGCCACTTTACGGCCCCCCCAATATAACATTTGCCTGAGTCCATTGTTCAGTTTCCTGCAGTTGCCCCTCTCCTAATCTAATCAGAGAGGTGTCAACTCCTTTTGGTGGGGAAGCAGGATGAAGCTAGGCCTGGGAAGAGTGGCTGAGCAGGTTTCTCCTGTCGGGGTAGTTGTCAGGCAGAATTCAGCTAAATGTCACTTTAGTTCCCAGTTTAAATCAAACTTACAATTTGTACCTATACATTAAATAATTACTTCCTTCAAGTCATTTCAGAATATAGTTTTACATTGTATCCACCTCTTAGCAAGTCTTTCCTTGGTCTGGTTTGGGTTCCTCTGTTCAGTTTTACACAAAAGTCTGGTGGTTTTAAAACGCTGGCTTTCTGATAATGGTGAGTACCGGTATTGCAACCATTTTTGGGATTAAGAAAATGAATTCCCCACAGTTCTGAGTTGCTTTTTGGCAATCAGCATTGCCATCCCCAATGGTTTCAGGCTACTGTGTGTGTAGCCCAATGGTGGTTTTAGGCAGTGCCCTCCTGTGCTCACAACATAGGCAAAAATGGGTGGCAGCCTGTTCTTCATGTTTTCCCTGGGCGCTCTCTGGGGAGTTCTGGCCATCATGATGTTTTCCATGCCAGTACTGCACACCTTTATGGTAGGGCTTGGATGCATGGGTAAAAACATCCCACAAGACAGTAGAAATGTGTAAACGCTTTAATATTACCAACTTTATTAATCATTTCCTTGTTTTACATAGTGTGCAGCCCAAGCACAGAGAATTGCTCACACACACCCAAGGCCCTCTCCCCTCCTCTCTCACCAAGGCACGCTAGGACAAGCTGGTGTGCAAGCAGCACAGCCTCACCTCCCCTCATTCTGCTGGACCCGCTTCAAGTATTCGCCTCTCCCCATGTCCCAGACTGCCATGGTCGGCCAAACAAATGAATTACAACCTGGTCCTAAAACCCCCGTGCCCCAAGGGGCCAGAGGTACACCCTCGCTGATCCAGTGACACTCCGGTTCACCCTAAATTAATGGGCCTTTGAAAACAGATATTCAACCCTGTACTAACACATCATAAAACAATTCTTCACTACATCTAACAAGACCAAAATGACAGTGCAGCTCACCCCATGCCCTCAGACCAGACCCCCAGGTTTATGACACCCGGTCAACAGGTCAGAAGTAACAGTGTCTTGATGTATTGGTAGAGCTTCACATTATATGCATTCCTCCTGTGTCTTATTAACCCGTAGAGTAACCTATTGTAAGATTTACAGGACAACCGGAATTATCTAAATGAATGAATGTTGTGTGTGTGGCCACAAGGGCAGAAAGTCAGGGCACCCGTCCATCAACGACACTGACCGCGCCTGGCCTGGCAGCCCCACCCCGATGAGCCCAGCTGACCTATCCGCCCCAGGTAGGCACCACGCTGATGTCCACCAATCACGGAGCGGCTCGTCACAACTGCACCTATAGTTAGTCGACGCCACCCAATCCCCGAGATTATGTGCCCCCTATAGTGTATAGGTTTCTATGATGAAATTTTGTAATAAATGAGACTGTCTTTGCTATTGTCAGACAGAGCACTCTCGGAGCTTGCAGAGTCCTTTGCATGCCCTATTTGATAGATAAAGAACCTTTTACTTTTACCCTCACTTGGTCTTGGTCTCATTCCCTCTTGGGGTGTGTCCATTAGGGCCTCTCATTGCAGGGAGGGTAATGTCTTTTGGGGATGCTTGCCTTCAAAGTATAATAGGTATTCATAGTATGAACAGGGACTCCCCTGGCCAGTACCGGTTTGCACCATAGCCTCAATCACATATCTGTGGAGCGCATTCACTCGCTATCTGGTGCCATTACAGAGCGTATGTGGGTTAAGGTTCCGCAATAATTTCGCAGGTGCTCCCTCTTTGAGAAGAAGTTTGTGTCTGGGAAGACCAGGAGGATTTAAAGTGTTCAAGAGATCAATGAGATTGTGGACCACTGAGTTTACAGATTTGTACTCCACTTAAATAATTAATAATTTTGTTATTGATTACGGAAGCCAAGCTGTTCTTCGGCATTAAAATTGCATACTCACATAACCATTCTTTAGATTTCTCCATTCGATTTTTTATGTCAGGGTACATTTTGGATGTGTAGGTCGGAAGGGATGGCAATTTTGCTCTCAAATACAGGCTACTCTCCATTACCAATTTTAAGAAGCAGTTTGGAAACTTACTATATAATGAAGATTTAAAATGTCAATTTTCACTCTTCTAACATCTTCGGTTTGTGAGATATGGGTGTCCTTCAATAAAAATTCATCCCCTTTTTCCATCTCCCTTAAATGGATTTTTGGAAAATGCTAAAACATGTGTTTCTTGATTTTTGAAGAAGATTCTAATTACCGATTTTCACGTCTGTAACATTTTCGGTGTTTGAGATATAGGCATCCTCATAAAAAAAATGCACTCCCTTTCATTCCCCCTAGGGATAGGATTTTCAAAGCTCCTTCCTTAGTGGATGACTTCCACGTTCCATGATCCTCGGTTAAATGGTTTGAGCTGGGTGTTGTTGAGTCAGTCAAATTCCACGTTCCTAGGTTAAACGGTTTGAGCTGGGCGTTGTTGAGTCAGTCAGTCAGTCAGTAAGTCAAACTCTCCCCCTTTTCCACCTCCCTTAACTGGATATTCAGAAAATGGTAAAACATGTTTTTCTACATTTTTGAAGAAGAATCTAAATTCTATTTTCCACATATGTAACATCTTTGGTTATTGAGATATAGGTATCCTCATTAAAAAATACACCCATCATTTTCACCTCCTTAGAGATGGAATTTCCTATAATCATTCCTTGGTGGGTGCCTATGTCATGAATACAATGTACCTTCCAAATTTCATGTTCCAAGGTTAAACGGTTTGAGCTAGGCGTTGATGAGTCTGTCAGTTAGTACTTCTTTTATATGTATAGATTATAGGAGGTCAGAATATTTGTTTTTCTCTTGAAATATCAAGCAATTACTATTCAACAGAACAAGACAGAGAAAAAACAAAATTCACTATTTGCTTTTCTGAAACCAACACATTGGGCCTCATTACGACCCAGGCGGTAAATTACCGCCTGGGCCGTGACTTTACCACCATGGCGTAAACTACGTTTACGCCATGGTGGTTGGCGGACTTACCGCCCCATTCCGACCTTGGCGGGGCGGTAAGTCCCCAATCCCCATTTACCCTTCCCCATTCCCATTTTTGCCCCATAGGGCATAATGGGAGTGGGGAAGGCGTTAATTACGCCACCGTAAATTACGGTGGCGTAATTAACTCCATGGTCCCTTAGCGCCATGGATTTTAACACCTGCTAAAAGCAGGTGTTAATAGCACCATGGCGCTAGGGGACCTCGTAATTGGCGGTAAGGGGTCGGCGCAGCTAACGCTGGCGTAAACCCCTTACCGCCAGGGTCGTAATGAGGCCCATTGGGCCTCATTACACGGAAGGCGGTAGGGGATTACCAGCACCGGTAAGGGCACCGGTGCCGGTAATCCCCACCTCCCTACTATGAGGTCCCTCAGCAGGTCCCGTCCTTGACGTGCGGTCAGACCACACGTTAAGGACAAGACCCACTGAGGGACTTTAGTGCAAATAACTGTACCGCAAAGTGCAGTACCGTTATTTGCTCCTTCCCCATTCCCATTGAGCCATATGGGGGCTCAAATGGGAATGGGGAATGGTTCCCGGAATGGGGATTTACCAGTCGCGCAAAGGTCGGAGTAGGCCGGTAAGTCCCTATTCCGGGAACCTGGCCTCCGACGGCGGTAAGGGGGTAGCCATGCCGTTAATAGCGTCATGGCTATCGCCTTCCGTGTAATGAGGCCCACCGTTTTTTAAGTAACTATAGCTGAAGATAAGTAAGGGCTGCTGTAAGATAATCATTCCAATATTTGACATATATGTATGCAGGTAAAGTATATTGTTTTGAATGTGTATTAAGTGTAAGTAGATGTGTGCATTCTAATAGTTCCTATTGTAACTTCAAGTACAGGTTTTATAATATGTATAGCAAATCAAATATGAGTCTTCGGAAAAGCAGTTTTTTGTAAAGGACCTATTTTGTCAAATGAAGACCTAGTATATACAAAACACTCTTAGAATACAGGTATAGGTTGAAAGAAAACACATCTGTTAAATCGAATTAGCTGTAGATGATCTGCAATACATACAGTCAATATGAACTGGCAGACCATTGTCTTTCAACAGACACCCACATGACTATCTGGAGACAATGGGGGTCATTCCGAGTACGGCAGTAGGGGGATAACGGCACCGGTAAGGATGCCGGTGCCGTTAACCCCCTACCGTCACATTCCGAGGTCCCTTAGCGGGTTCCACCAGTAATGGCTGGTCTGGCCAGCCGTCCTTAGCGGGACCCGTTAAGGGACCATGGAGCTAATAACAGGCCCGCTATTTGCGGGCCCGTTATTAGCTTCTTCCCCATTCCCATTGAACCCTATGCGGGTTCAAATGGGAATGGGGAATGATATTCAGAATGGGGACCTACCGGGTCCTCCAAGGTCGGAATGACCCGGTAAGTCCCCATTCTGTCTACCCGGACACGGACACGGGTTCGGAGGCATCCATGGTGCTAATAGCACCATCCCTCCCTCCAAACTCTTAATGACCCCCAATGTCTCCTGGCTTAAAAATACACAAATGGAATTCAAACACTTGTCTTAGCTTCTGATCTAGTTTCTTGACTGGCTTACAACAGGCCGCAAAATGTAAAAGCCATCTATGAGAGCAAATGGCTTTTAAAGCAAGGTCTAAACGTATTTTGTATATAATTTATTTGTAAATTGTTATTTCGCTAATGCGGCATGACAACCCAGGGGCTTCTTAGCACTCAACCAAAGGCTATATTTAAAATTAGTGTTGGAAATTAGAACAAGACGTTTTTAATTTTTTTCCTGAATTCCAAAATATCTGTGATGACTGAAATGTCAGGGCATAGCAATTTCCACTGTTTAATGGCATGCATTGGAACACGACCCTCCCAAACTACAGGAACATCAGAACCATGGAGTACAAAAGGCTTGAGTGCCTGCTCATCTCAGGGCACATGAATGAATATATCTCAACATGTGATTCCTGAAATATAATAGACATCTCCTGTAAAATACTTTACAAGATAATCTAGGTATCTTAAATTAGATTCTGGCGCATACCAGAAGCCAATGCAATTTGCTCTGAGCAGGAGTTATGTGGAGATAACTAGAAGTATTAGTAACAATACAAACTGCAGAGTTGTGAAACACCTCCAAAGATTTAAGTGCATGCTCAGGAGAAGCTTCATATAATACATTACAATAATTGAGTTGAGAGAGTATTACTGCTCTGGCAATGGTGATACAGTGCTGTTTACAGCATTTATCTGGGGAATCATAGACGGTGTAGAAAGAAATATGACTCCCAAGGTCACACCTGTTTGTTGTATAGGTAGAACAAACTCAAAACGACACATATATGGTAATCTAGTAAGTAAAGCTCAATGGTTCTTTGAAGATACCAGTAATTACTCTGTCCTGCTAGGATTTAGTCCCAAAATGTTATTAGTCAGCCTCTTCTCCATTTTGTAGAATATATAGTTTACGTGTTACAATAGGTTCTAATTTCTGCTGGGCAAGTAGAATGTATGTCCCCGTTAAACTCTAAGTCTGGACAGTAACAGATGAAGTCGCCAGCGCAAATTACTAATGGTTGTTCATCTATACTTGCCCATTCCATTAATATGGAGTCCACCTCTGATGTAAACGCATCCTCTCACTATAATTTAGGATTACAGTAAATATTTACCAATAAAATATTCCTATTTGCGTTACCTTCATCATCTTTTAAGCACCCTATTAGAATAGCGGGTGATTCAGTCTTAACTATTTCCAGTGTGGCACTTTAATTGGTTTTGGAAGCAATTACCAGGTCCTTATAAGGTCTACCTTTCACCCATCTATTAGATGAACAAGCTTTAACATTAAAACATCAATGATAGGGCATTCTTGGAGCAAGGTTTTCTGAAGGAAAATTATATCAAATTGCCTAAATAAAACAATAATGTCATTTTTCTTTAAGCTATTAAATCATCTGGAATATCTTGATAAAAATCTTTATATGTGGAATCTAAAATCTTGTTCTGGAAGTTGACCATGCAGAAAGCACTGTGGATAGCCATGACCAATCATATTAATTTTCCTTTGTGTTGGAGGTATTGTACACCTGCCTGCGGCCAGAACAGTCCACAATACATTTCGGGTTTAAATCCAGTGCATTCCATTTTATATCCATTGGATTGGGGCTTCAATATAATACTTGTGTGTCCTTGACAAATGTGAAGGGCGGTACTAAGATATCATAACCACAGAGCAAAAGTGCTGACTGTGCCTTCATTAGCATAATATAAAATAGGTTAGAATGGAAATGCACCAAAACCTTATTCAGCTGACCTTCCTCATAGAACTCTACCAATTTCAGATCCACTGAGGTTAAGGATGATAACGATTAACATTTCTAAATACAACTGGTACTCTTGATCAATTCCATGGGACATCATGGTCTCACTTACATATAGATTCCAATCTAATGCAGAGGTTAGTGGCCCAATTTAACCCCCAGTTCATATGTTTGATATTATTGTAGAACTACGAAATAGTACTTTTTGACCTTGATTCTGAATGTAATTAAGACTCCAGTCTGTTCTCTTGTATTAAAGGGCGGGGGTCCAAAGGATCAGTCTGGCAGGCTTTGGCCATGTTTTCCTTGTTAATTTTTTGTTTTGCTCTCCTAGAAGGGACTAAATTAGTGTAGATAGGAGCAACAGCATTAATGATACCAGTAATATATTGGTTATAAGTATAAACAATGGGTTTTGGATCTGAAATATTAACTATTGATTTAGAGAGCTTCATCAGAGGCATTGACATGCACTGGAGAGTTCGAAGGTGTTTATTTTTAAAGGAGACCAACATTTTGCCCTGTATAATAGCTGTAGGAAAGTACATCTTTGGTACTTTCAATAAAATGGGGCAATCCATATAAGATTAATGACGGAAGTGTCAGGGAAAATGTTCTTAGTAATTAATGTGTCAAATACTAGACAGGAACTAGGGAATGGTTTAAGAGGGATTGAAATTGATTTTCTGGTTTAAGGGATGTCAAAAATATTAACAGGCCGATTCATGGAATAATTAGCGCGGCGCAAGTGGGCAAAAACGTGCGAATCGCAGTGGAATAGCGAAAATCGCAGTGCAAGTGCGAAAATCGCACCAAAAGCAGCACATGTCGATTCATGGAAGTCCGTGCGCGAGAAAACCAGCGGATGTGCGATAAAAAGTGCGCCGCGCACGTTGGCGCACAGGCCATCTAACAGCGTGCGCCAGGTCACAGCAAAAATCGCACAAGCCACAGCGAAATTCGCACATAGCGCGGCGCACGCAACAAAAGTAGGCGGAACACGGGCGTAACACTCGGAATGGGGAACAACTAGCAAAAACGTGGGCGTCACGGGGGAAGTACAGGGCACAAGTGCGCGGAACGCCCACACGCTCGCCTACAACACGTATTCATGGAATAGAATAGGGCAAAAAAGCGCACGCTCAAACCAGCGCACAGGCACAAACACGACCGCCACAAGAAAGCAGGCGGTAGCGTCTCTGCGGCTGTAAGAAATGTGCGCCAAAAGGTGCGCCAACAAATAGCACCCATATACTGCCATGATGAATGTCCTATACTGTGGCCCTCCAGGACAAATGACGTGCAAAGGGGTACCCACAAACACGGACACGCTGACAAAAAATACGTGTGCGTGTATACCGGGGTGCGCGGGAAGTCTCACACGTGATTTGTCCGGGTACGTGGATTTCGGGGTGCGCGAGAAGTTCCACACGCGATTCCATCAGGGTAGGTGTATTTCAGGGGTGCGCGGGAAGTTCCACACGCGATTCCATCAGGGTACGTGTATTTCAGGGGTGCGCGGGAAGTCCCACACGCGATTACAGCAGGGTACGTGTATTTCAGGGGTGCGCGGGAAGTTCCACACGCGAATAGGCTGGGCGTGTGTATTTCAGGGGTACGCGGGAAGTTCCACACGCGAATAGCCTGGGCGCGTGTATTTCAGGGGTGCGCGGGAAGTTCCACACGCGATTCCATCAGGGTAGGTGTATTTCAGGGGTGTGCGGGAAGTTCCACACGCGATTCCATCAGGGTACGTGTATTTCAGGGGTGCGCGGGAAGTCCCACACGCGATTACAGCAGGGTACGTGTATTTCAGGGGTGCGCGGGAAGTTCCACACGCGAATAGCCTGGGCGCGTGTATTTCAGGGGTGCGCGGGAAGTTCCATGAATAGCCTGGGCGCGTGTATTTCAGGGGTGCGCGGGAAGTTCCACACGCGAATAGCCTGGGCGCGTTTATTTCAGGGGTGCGCGGGAAGTTCCACACGCGAATAGCCTGGGCGCGTGTATTTCAGGGGTGCGCGGGAAGTTCCACACGCGAATAGCCTGGGCGCGTGTATTTCAGGGGTGCGCGGGAAGTTCCACACGCGATTACAGAAGGGTACGTGTATTTCAGAGGTGCGCGGGAAGTTCCACACGCGAATAGCCTGGGCGCGTGTATTTCAGGGGTGCGCGGGAAGTTCCACACGTGAATAGCCTGGGCGCGTGTATTTCAGGGGTGCGAGGGAAGTTCCACACGCGAATAGCCTGGGCGCGTTTATTTCAGGGGTGCGCGGGAAGTTCCACACGCGAATAGCCTGGGCGCGTGTATTTCAGGGGTGCGCGGGAAGTTCCACACGCAAATAGCCTGGGCGCGTGTATTTCAGGGGTGCGCGGGAAGTTCCACACGCGATTACAGCAGGGTACGTGTATTTCAGGGGTGCGCGGGAAGTTCCACACGCGAATAGCCTGGGCGCGTGCATTTCAGGGGTGCGCGGGAATTATCACACGCGATTTGGCTTGGTACGTGTATTACAGGGGTGCGTGGGAAGTTACACACGCGATTAGGCTGGGTGGGTCCTCACAGGTGTTCCCTGTACACCCTCGACAGCCCCTGCAGGCAGCCCACAAAACAGGGGACTACCCTGCACACCTGCTCATGTCTCCCACCACCCCCACCCCCCACCATCCAGGGGCACCCTCCACCAGGCCCCCACTCATGTCTCCCACCACCCCCACCCCCCAGCAGTGCAG
The DNA here is from genome assembly GCF_040938575.1 of Ambystoma mexicanum. NCBI lineage: Eukaryota > Metazoa > Chordata > Amphibia > Caudata > Ambystomatidae > Ambystoma > Ambystoma mexicanum. The sequence goes on along the minus strand of NC_090933.1, from coordinate 1,061,387,116 downwards.
GGGCAGCCTCCACCAGGCCCCCACTCATGTCTCCCACCACCCCCACCCCCCCAGTCACCAGGGGCACCCTCCACCAGGCCCCCACTCATGTCTCCCACCACCCCCATCCCCCACCATCCAGGGGCAGCCTCCACCAGGCCCCCACTCATGTCTCCCACCACCCCCACCCCCCTGCCACCATGGGCACCCTCCACCAGGCCCCCAATCATGTCTCCCACCACCCCCACCCCCCCAGTCACCAGGGGCACCCTCCACCAGGCCCCCACTCATGTCTCCCACCACCCCCACCCCCCACCATCCAGGGGCAGCCTCCACCAGGCCCCCACTCATGTCTCCCACCACCCCCACCCCCCTGCCACCATGGGCACCCTCCACCAGGCCCCCACTCATGTCTCCCACCACCCCCACCCCCCCAGTCACCAGGGGCACCCTCCACCAGGCCCCCACTCATGTCTCCCACCACCCCCACCCCCCACCATCCAAGGGCAGCCTCCACCAGGCCCCCACTCATGTCTCCCACCACCCCCACCCCCCTGCCACCATGGGCACCCTCCACCAGGCCCCCACTCATGTCTCCCACCACCCCCACCCCCCCAGTCACCAGGGGCACCCTCCACCAGGCCCCCACTCATGTCTCCCACCACCCCCACCCCCCACCATCCAGGGGCAGCCTCCACCAGGCCCCCACTCATGTCTCCCACCACCCCCACCCCCCTGCCACCATGGGCACCCTCCACCAGGCCCCCACTCATGTCTCCCACCACCCCCACCCCCCAGCAGTGCAGGGGCAGCCCCCACCAGGCCCCCACTCATGTCCCCTATCACCCCCACCCCCCCGCCACCAGGGGCACCCTCCACCAGGCACCCACTCATGTCTCCCACCACCCCCACCCCCCCAGTCACCAGGGGCAGCCTCCACCAGGCCCCCACTCATGTCTCCCACCACCCCCACCCCCCTGCCACCATGGGCACCCTCCACCAGGCCCCCACTCATGTCTCCCACCACCCCCACCCCCCAGCAGTGCAGGGGCAGCCCCCACCAGGCCCCCACTCATGTCCCCTATCACCCCCACCCCCCTCCACCATGGGCACCCTCCACCAGGCCCCCACTCATGTCTCCCACCACCCCCACCCCCCAGCAGTGCAGGGGCAGCCCCCACCAGGCCCCCACTCATGTCCCCTATCACCCCCACCCCCCTGCCACCATGGGCACCCTCCACCAGGCCCCCACTCATGTCTCCCACCACCCCCACCCCCCAGCAGTGCAGGGGCAGCCCCCACCAGGCCCCCACTCATGTCCCCTATCACCCCCACCCCCCCGCCACCAGGGGCACCCTCCACCAGGCCCCCACTCATGTCTCCCACCACCCCCACGCCCCCAGTCACCAGGGGCAGCCTCCACCAGGCCCCCACTCATGTCTCCCACCACCCCCACCCCCCAGCAGTGCAGGGGCACCCTCCACCAGGCCCCCACTCATGTCTCCCACCACCCCCACCCCCCTGCCACCATGGGCACCCTCCACCAGGCCCCCACTCATGTCTCCCACCACGACCACCCCCCCAGTCACAGGGGCAGCCTCCACCAGGCCCCCACTCATGTCTCCCACCACCCCCACCCCCCCAGTCACCAGGGGCACCCTCCACCAGGCCCCCACTCATGTCTCCCACCACCCCCACCCCCCAGCAGTGCAGGGGCAGCCCCCACCAGGCCCCCACTCATGTCCCCTATCACCCCCACCCCCCCGCCACCAGGGGCACCCTCCACCAGGCCCCCACTCATGTCTCCCACCCCCCCACTCCCCCAGTCACCAGGGGCAGCCTCCACCAGGCCCCCACTCATGTCTCCCACCACCCCCAATCCCCAGCAGTGCAGGGGCACCCTCCACCGGGCCCCCACTCAAGTCTCACATCACCCCCACCCCCCAGCAGTGCAGGGGCAGCCCCCACCAGGCCCCCACTCATGTCCCCTATCACCCCCACCCCCCCGCCACCAGGGGCACCCTCCACCAGGCCCCCACTCATGTCTCCCACCCCCCCATCCCCCCAGTCACCAGGGGCAGCCTCCACCAGGCCCCCACTCATGTCTCCCACCACCCCCACCCCCCAGCAGTGCAGGGGCATCCTCCACCAGGCACCCACACATGTCCCCTTGCCCCCAGGTCCTGACAATACTCAATCATGGCAGTAATGGGCAGCATACCCAGCACAAACACCCAGGCAAGGATTGCATCCACCCACATAGTGAATGCAATTACATGATACAACCCCAATAGCAAGTATGTAAATGAACACATGTCCGTCACACACACATACACAACGGGTGCAAGTGAATGTCAAAACCCATATCATGACATGTATGAAACCAATGAGAAAATACCACAAGTGAAAGTTAAAAAAACATGTATTAAAGATGAAAAATAAGTAAACAAATCAAACATACAACAATGGGGATAACAAAATAAATGGTCCATGTCCGAGAACAAATGTAAAAATAAAAAAAACAAAGTAATCCAAAAACAAATGTTGTCCAAAGCAATGTCATGTGGAAGGAAAATAATGAAAAACCATTTTCTCATGGTGAACACAATAATCAATAAAAAAAATGTTTCTTCAAAAAGCAAACTATATACACGAATATTCCAGGGTCCATGAGCCCAACACCATAAATGAAACCTACTACTACCTAATGAAAAAAATATCTACAAAAAAGTGGCCATTGTCCGAGCGGTCCAAAAAAATTAAAATTAATAAAGGAAACCTAACACTAACTAACTAAATAACTATATACAAAGGCAGCGGGCAAGTCCTGCGGCTCACTCAGTGATGTTGCTGGCCAGGGCATCATCGAACTCCATGTCGATGTCCTGGAGGCGGGACTCTGTCCTGGCCCCGAGGTCTCGCAGGGATAACCCCATGTCCAGCTCAAACTCCCTGCGAGCTTCCTCGAGGCACTCAGCCCGCCTCAACGCCCGACGCATGGAGAACTCCGCCCTGACCATGGTGAGCCGCTCCTCTTCCGCCCGCTGCCGCTCCGCACCTATCCGCTGGACCAACTGCTCCCACACAGAAGACACCACCATCCCAGGGTTGCCCTGCCCTCCGGCCGATGCCTGCCCCTCTGATCTTGATGGCCCCGAGCCATGATGCCTCCCACGTCGAGCCTGCTGCTGCCTCCGACGCCACTGCCTCTGCCAGCACGACGGCATCCAGGCTGATGGAAACCACCGACGCCGTCGTGCACGTGCCCTGCCCGATGATGCTGTCACATCTTCCATCTGCTGGGGTCCAGTTGCTGTGTTGTCCACCCCTGCTGGACCTCCGACTCCCAACTGTGACAGGGATGGGATCCCCACCGAGCTGGCTGCATTGGTCGGGGCAGGTCCACAGGGGGCCCTGGTGGCATCTGGGCCGGAAGACGGCAAGGAGAACGACTGGTGTATAGCCTGCACAGAGGAGGAGAGGGCCCCCAGATTGCCCAACACATGCAGCAAACCCCCGAACATGGCCGATCCCAATTGGGCCACGTAGGCACGGTGCACTTCGTGATGACGTGCGTGCTCCTCCCGGGAAGCATGCACGGCATCACGAATCACAGCCGTGCGCATCGCGACCCCAATCAGGACCTTCTCCACACGGCCAGGGGTTCCCACGTCCGCAGGTGGAGGGGAGTCAGGTGACATGGACATCCCCTCTACCTGCGGACGGGCCTGGGACGGGGCATCCCTGCTGGTGCATGGTGGTGCACTCACAGGGTCAGGGACAGCGACATGCACAGGCCCCTCCACGGTGACCTGTGCTGCCTCCTGCCCCTGGCCCTGGACTGCACCACTTGCACCAGCAGGGATGCCCCCACCAGGCCCCATGTGTGCCCCAGTGGCGGCCTCCTCCTCCTCTGTGCAAACCACCAACCTGGATGGCTCCTCACCGTCTCCCACCGTAGCAGGCCCCTGTGGGGGCTCACCCACCCCTTCCGCTGCAGCCGTGGGGGCATCCCCGCCGCCTTGCTCCACAGCGCCGTCTCCGCCCTCTTCTTCACTAGCCGCTGCGTAGAGGGAGACAAAGAACACAAGCATCAGGGTACTGTACAATGGTCCCCTAGACAGGAAGCAATAGCAGATGAGCACCACTGTCAAAGTACACTTCCATCATGTCCCTCCACAACACATGGGTCAGTCCAGGCAAAACACACACAGTAACAGGCATGGTGCATGCCATGGACATTTCCATGCATGTCCAATGGAATCTTGAAACATTCAATGATATGTAACTCACATGCATCATGGCTCATGCCTATCACATGCACACACTTCACCTCAGTCACATCCATCTGGCCCCAAACACACCAAACACAGCGGATACAAGGGTAATTTGGCTGCTTCACTGAATCTGTGCATTGTCACACACATGTGTCATGCATCCATGGCATGCACAAGTCACAGACACGCAGGTCAGGCACACAGACATGGCTACCATATATGTACCTGGCATCAGCACCCATCCCTCACCCCCACCCATGTCCAGGTACAGAGACTGGCATGCTCTCATGTTCAAAATCTGCATAGGGCTCCCCATGCGTCATTTGAACACATGCAACAACCATGTGGGTCACACATCACTGGTCGCACATGCATTACTATGATGTCCCTGCACACATACATGCATACATGGCCTATGGCACACATACAGGCAAGTATCATAGAACCAGCACACCGCAACATGCCCTGTCTCACACAGTAATGCTTGGACACTTACCGCTCAACTCCAGACGGGCCTCCCTCTCAAGGATCTGGGCGTGGAGCGCTGGGCGTACGCGTTCCAGGACCCTCATCTGGATGGAACTCATGCGGCCCCGGCCCGCCTCCACGAGGCGCCGGGCCTTCACAAGGGTCCTGGACCTCAAGTCCTCCCAGCGCTTCTTGATCTTCAGGACGTTGCGGGTTGCCACCCCCTCCGCGTTGATGGCAACCACACAGTCGGCCCAGATCCTCTCCCGTCCTTCCTTGCTGGCGCGGGACGATCCAAAGAGGGCCTCATACTGCCCCAGGACATGCTCCACCAGGACACCAACTTCAGTGGCAGTGAAGCTGGTGCCCCTCTGCCCCTCTGGCCTGGGGTTGCCACTGGTGCCAGATGTGGAAGTGCCCGACATGGCAACCCCAGAGGCAGGTGTGGGTGGGCAACTGGGTCCTGGGGCTGGGCTGTGGAGCGATGTAATCCCAGTCGGGAGTCTTCAGTTCCAGCAGGGGTGGACACAGCAACTGGACCCCTGCAGATGGCTGATGTGCAGGCACCAAATGGCAGGGCACGGTGGCAGCAGGCAGGCAGGCAGGCAGCAGCAGATGGCACGTGGGAGGCTGCTCGGGGCACTGGGGGGCAGTAACTTGGCCTTCTGGGCAGGTGCGTGGTCTTCCGTGTATTTTCGCGTGGCCAGCTTGATACGGAGTGATTTGGCACGTGAAAATCCTGCACGTCAGCGTGAAATCCGAGGAAAGGCCCTTAGCGCGTAAGCGCGTCAGCACGCATACGCGATTCTATTGGACCAGAGTCCCTCAGTGCGTAAGCGCGTCTGTGACGTGACCCGCACGGGTGTTCCCCACTCAGCACGTGATGACGGAGCACACGTGGAAATACTGCACGTCAGCGTGTAATTGGACAAAAGTGCGCGTACACGCGATTGGCCTATGTACGTGTATTTCATGGTTGCGCGGGCACTTACACACGCAAGTACGTCAGCGCACCTGTATCCCGTGGTGCGTGGGAATTTCCACACGCTATTGGACTGGGAACTGGATTCCAGGGGTGCGCGGGTCACACGCTCGCCTAGAACACGCGCAAAGCATAAATTTGCGCACTTTAACAATAACAAGCTCAGACGCCAGGATGAACATACCGTTCCTAGCAGCAGTGGCAGTAGGCTACCAAAGGAGGAGGAGGAGGATAGTCAGGGCCAGAATATTCACACCCAGAACCAGCCTTTTCGGGATGCCTGATGACCAGGTGTATGGGAGGTACAGGTTTCCACCACACATAATACTGGACCTGGTGAGTGAGTGGGAGGATGACCTCACATCACCCACCCTGTGCTCCCAAGCACTCAGCCCCCTGGAGAAGGTCCTCAATGTACTGCACTTCTTAGCCACTGGATCATTTCAGCGGACAAGTGCCATAGTGGGTGGGGTGTCACAGGCCACCCAGTCACGCTGCCTACACCAGGTCTTGAACATCATCACTGCACGCCCATCAGTCCGCAGGCACATATACCTGCCCAGAACACCTGCAGAAAGGCATGCTGCCGCCCTGGATTTTTACGGTGTGGCACGATTCCCCAAAGTGCTAGGTGCCATAGACTGCACCCATGTGGCTCTACGTCCCCCCAGGGCATCTGAGCACATCTATAGGAACCGCAAGCACTGGCATTCCATCAACGTGCAGGTAGCTTGTAAAGCCATGGGAATCATCACCTCAGTATATGCCAACTATCCCGGGTCCACCCACGACAGCTTCATTTACCGAATGTCCACCCTAAGCCGGGACCTAGAAGCTGGGCGGCATGGCGATACATGGCTGCTTGGTGAGTATGTATGCCACTGCACATGCATGCATGTTGGATACTGAGCAAGGTCACAACCCCACCAATGATACCAATCACCACCTCCACAGGGGACAGTGCCTACCCTCTCAGCCCCCACATGATGACGCCAATTCGGAACCCCACCACGCCACCCGAGGTAAGATATAACACAGCCCACATTACGACCCGGGGCATAGTGGAGCACACATTCGGAGTGCTAAAGTCACGCTTTCGCTCCCTTGACCGTTCTGGCGGCCAGCTGTTATACGCTCCCCCAGTAGTGTGCAGGATCATAGTGGCAGCATGTGTCCTGCACAACGTTGCAACACGCCGGGGCCTGGCCGTGGACATGGTGGTGGCCCCACATCCCCAACCACATGCACAGCCGCTGCGCATGGGAGGGGAAAGAGCACGGGGGAGGCAGCCCGTACACAGCTAGTGGCTAATTACTTCACATAGAAATCACACCCCTGTGGAGTGCACACTGCCCTGGCACATTCCATCTGACAATCAATGATGACTCAACCTGACACTGATCCTGAATGTCTGGAGAATGAACCGTGAATACCATATCAGCCTGAGATTGTTCACCTGGAAGTGTCACAATGTGTGCATCCCTACCCACACAGACACCACCAATGCAGTTTTGTGGAGTTACACATTCAAACAGCTAAAAAGAATACCCACTTGCAAAATGCAACAAGAGGACAGTGCCATGTCAGCCAACCCAACCCCAGCACCGCCACACGACACACCGTGCCATGTCATGCTATTTGCAGGTAAACAAAGTAATCCCCACAACATCACACTAGTGTCACTATGTACAGTGTCCCTATTAGAAACCTGCAACACCTGAAATGCTCACAGCAATGCCGGACCAACAACATACTTGAGCACGTACTACCATTAACATGACATCACAAATTTTACATATTAGTAGTCTCACCACCTGGAAATGCCTGCACTCCCACCACTACCAACTGTGCAGTGTTGGCGCCATGTAGAGTTGTAGGTGCACTGCTGCCAACATGGACCCCATCTCCAGACTAGAGGTCCTTGTGTAGACATGAGGAAGGGACCTGCAAATTGGGAGGTAGACACAGAAGATGAGTTACACATCAATGCAACATGCAGTGTACAACACAACAGCAATATGCACTAGGAATGTATACACAGTATTGACTACAGACTGCCCACACAGCTCATGGGAGTCCAACGTCACTGTGTAATTCACTGTCACTTGGGCACACCCTTTGCAAGCCCATGGAAACGGGAAGCAGGAGGGGTGTGTGTGACTCAAACCCAAGCATCTGAACCAAATACATTACAAGCCTGCATGTGCCCAGCCACAATGCAGCGTATGCCCACAGGAACCACGGAAGCCAACAAATCGTCCCAAAAAAATAGGGAATAAAATAAATAAAAATAAAAATAAAAATAAGAAACAATCAAAAATGGCCATTGATGGGCCCGGGGGGGGTTGGGGAGGCCACCCAGGAGGTCCGAGGACAGGATGCACACCAGAACCCACCTGCGTGGATCCTGGGAAAATAAAACACCTCCATGGGCTCATGGCCCACACGGCTACCCTGTTGTGGGAGTATCACTGCTGTCGCTATTATCACCCTGTGCAGCTGCATCCGGAGGTGGTTGCACTATGGGAGGCAGCCCACGCAAGGCCCTAGTCTGCTCCTCCATGGCTGCAAGCATGCGGGTGTGGTAGGTCTGGTTCTGGAGGATGAGTGTGCGGAGGTCCCCATGCAACAACTCACGGGATGCCCGGACCTCCGCCCTCGTTGCCTGCATCTCAGCTGAGAGCGTACGGGTGAGACGCTCCAGCTGCTGTTCTGTCCTTTAGTGTGTTGAAGCCTCAAGCTCAACAAGAGTCGTCCTGAGGTGAAGGAGCTCCTGCCTCAGGGCTTCCCTGTGGCCCTGGGACTCAATGGAGATGGCCTCCTGCAGAGTCGCCAGTGCCGCCCGCCTGTCCCTGTTGGACCCCAACATGTCCTCCCTGTGTCACTGGCAGATGGAGTCGGTTGCCTGCTCTAGTCGCTCCATCAGCCTTTCTGGGGGGACAATGGAAGTGGCCACCCTATCCATGGCCTGAGCCATCATCTCGGATGATGCAGCCTGTTGGGTTGCCATACCGTAAATGGATTGCTCCCATGCGGTATTGCCAGGTGGCGTACGGCCACCATGTCGGCGGGCACCACACCTGTCTGGGGCAAGGCGAACTGCGCCTTGCTGTGCCGGCACTGCCTGGGGCTGCAGGACTGCATTCCCCCTCTGATCTGCTGGCCCAGGAACAGGATCAGATGTCGCGGAGTGTGACCCTGCATCCGTAACCACCAAAGGCGTAGCTGCCAACACTGACATCCCCATGGAGGGTTCTGACCCTGGTGCAGGTGGGTGAGACAGAACAGAATCCCTCCCTGGAACACTCACCTGCGACGGCACGTAGGTCTCATCCGAATCAACACCTGAGTACAGCTCGGGGGAGGTGCAGCCAGAGACACCCCTTGAGAGCACGACCTGCAGCACTTGTGGGTTCTCCCCCACCACCACACCACGTCCCTCACTGGTGGTTGGTCGGCCCTCGGACCCCTCCTGGGTCTGCACCATCTCCACAACCCCAGCAGTATCAGGTGCGTCTTCCCCTGCAAAGACATGAAAACAAAGAAATGGAAACAGGCATTAGCACCATGGCACACAATGAGAGCTGAGAAGCAAGAGAACCAGTACTTGATTGACACATGTCCCACATGACTAAAACCCCCCCATGCATGCACCCTCACTGCGTATGACGTGCAGGCAAATGGCACACACTGATGACACCAAGATGGAAGATGAACACATTTTCTGCATGCTGCCTGGCAGTGGCATCACACATTGGCCTGTGATTGCCAGGTGAAACACACATGCCATCACACAGATGGCATGTACCATTTCTATTGAGTGAAGATGGAGAGGAGGGCAGCACCTATTCATTCAGTCCTGTTCCCGCATGTAATTGCTTTTCTAATTCTAACAGGTCAGATTTTTCACCTGGAGCTGCCAGTCTGAAATGGTCCAATTGCACAGGGACATGTGTGTACAAATGATATCCAGGTAACAAAGTCACTCCACTTTACCATAGCCATGTCAGACATGTGACTAGTGGACAGCGAAATGGCTAGTAAAAGTGGGGGAATGCAAACTATCTGACTGAATGAACAGTGAAAAATAAGCAACTATGTTGTGGCAAGGTGACACTTCAAGGGCAACTGGCGTGCAGTTGGGCTAGATGTCTACTGTTGGCAGAAGGGATACTGCTATGGCCAAATGCAGCTGCGCAGGAAGTATTGCATGAAGCACATGGCTGACCCATACGACTCAGGCGCACACACTCTCACCTGGCACACAAACAGAAGCCCTCACACACACACCATGCACATGGATGACACACACATGCATGTGCACTCACCGGACAATGCCTCGTAATCAGCCAGATCTCCCACGCCTTGGATCTGTTCCTCCGTGATGTAGGTCCCAGCGACTGACTCATGTGGAGTGAGTTCCATGTCTACTACTGGAGACCCACCTCCAGTCACTAGAGTTGCGGCATGACTTGAGGCCAGCTTACTCTTTGCCCTGCGCTTTAGGTCATTCCAGCGCTTATAGCAATCATTGGCTGTGCGCCTCACGATTCCAAGGGCACTTACGATGTCCGCAACGGTCTGCCAGTGTGCCTGGTGTTGTGCAGGTGTGGTCTTGGATCCTGCAACAATGACCATCTCGTTGTCATGTCCGGACACATACTCGACAAGTGCATTCAGTTCGTCATCCGTGAAGCTGGGCTTCCTGGACGGGCCGGACTGTGTAGCCGTGTCTGGGGCATCAGCCTGTGCCGGACGAGCACTCTTCCTCTTCCGCTTGGAAGGTGGTGGTGATCCTGAGTGTCCTGCGCCGCTCTGGACACTAGGGGCAGGAGCCCTGGTGGACTCTGTATCAGGAGTGTGGGATTGCACACTCAGCATGGGAGTTGGTGCAGGCATTGGCTCTAGTGTGATGGTGTCAGGGGGAATGTCAGCAGCATGGACTAGGACCGACACTGTCCTGGCTGGGTGTGTGAGGGCTGGGGTGGATGGAGCCGCAGCTGCCCCTGCAGCCTCTCCGCACTGCCTCCTTGGTGCAGCAGATGACCTTTCTGCCCCAGATCCACGTGGCATGATGGCATCAACGTGCACCAGCGCACGTGTCGTAGCCCTGCTGACCTGGAAGTCAGCCATGGAGTCAGCCAGGTCTGGTGCCACAATGGGCTGGTCCAACAAGGGCTGAGCATGGATGGTGTCAGCCACATCAGCCTCAACGGGAGGGGGGAGGGGGGGATTATGGGTGCCCGTGACTGGTCCTCCACACATGGGGGGATAGGCTCACCCTGCAAGTTACGACCACGTCCCCTACCGGATCCACCATGGCCACCACTTGTGGCTCTTCCACCTTTGCCACCCTTACGGAATCCTCGCCTCCCAGCCATGGCACTGATGTTAATGTGCGTATGGGAGTGGATGTAGACTATTGTCCTGGGCAATTGGGGGTCAAAGGGGTTGGGTACCAGATGGTAATTGTACCCTAGTGCTCTAGCAAGGCTGAATGTAACCCCTGGGGAAAGATGACGGGTCACGCAACGCACAGGAGGCCCAAAAAAGGGAGATGACGTGCACGCAACCCCTCCTAGACCACTTGTGCAGAAAGAAAAACCTGCACTACGCTGTGGCACCCAGTAACACAAGAATGAACGTATGCGTGTCACACGCAGCCTAGAATGACCTCTGAAGGGGTAGGCTACACACGGGGCAAGCACAGATGTTAGATACGTGCGTGACTCACCGTCTGCCAGGTAAAAGAGCGTGAAAAATGAGCGCGTTTGGTTGGCAACACCCCCGCCAAAAGAAGATATGTACGCTGTCTGAGGAGACAGGACAACAGTAGAAGGGAACACTGTTTGAGGGAACAGGCCCAGGTAAACCAGTACAAGAGAAAAAATAGAAAAAGCTGTCAGAGGTAACAGGGAGTACGAACTTGAAACGCCGTGAAGTAAATCGCGTGTGAAACGACAAGAAGTACAGAATTCACCCACTCGCTCTCCACGAAAAGCAGTACAAGGAATTGGTGTTGTACACGTACCTTATATGCAGGCCCACACGTACAGCGTCACTTACGCGGCGTGTACGTGCTAGGCCCATTCCCACCAATTACACGCTTTGTCACTTCTGCGTGTAGGTCCATTTGCACCAATTACACGCTTTGTCACTTCTGCGTGTATGTCCATTTGCACCAATTACACGCTTTGACACTTCTGCGTGTAGGTCCATTTGCACCAATTACACGCTTTGACACTTCTGCGTGTAGGGCTATTTCCACCAATAACACGCTTTGACACTCGGACGTGTCACGCAACTTTTTCCTACGCGTGCACGTGACTTCATAGACGCGCATACGCGTTTACGCGCTAAGGGCCTTTCATCGATTTACACGCAGACGTGTGGGATTTTCACGTGCAAAATCACTCACTACGTATCAAGCTGTCCACGCGTTCACACACGAAAGACCACGCTCCTGCCCAGGAGGCCAAATTACTGCCCCCCAGAGCCCTGAGCACGCTCCCACCTGCCATCTGCTGCTGCCTGACTGCCTGCTGCCCACGTGCCCTGCCATTTGCTGCCTGCACATCAGCCAGGGGTGCTGTTGCTGTGACCACCCCTGCTGGAACCAAAGGCTCCCGACTGCTTTTCCGTCGCCCCACATCCCAGCCCCAGGACCCAGTTGCCCACCCACTCCTGCCTCTGGGGTTGCCATGTCGGGCACTACAACATCTGGCACCAGTGGCAACCCCCGGCCAAGGAGGCAGAGGGGCACCAGCTTCAGTGCCAGGGAAGTTGGTGTCCTGGTGGAGGATGCCCCTGGTGGCTTGGGGGTGGGGGTGGTGGGAGACATGGGTTGGACATGGGTGGGGGCCTGCTGGCAGGTGCCCCACAGCGCTAGGGGGTGGGGGTGGTAGGAGACATGAGTGGGGGCCTGGTGGAGTGTGCCCCTGGTGGCTGGGGGGTGGGGGTGGTGGTAGACATGAGTGGGGGCCTGGTGGAGGCTGCCCCTGCACTGCTGGGGGGTGGGGGTGGTGGGAGACATGGGTGGGGGCCTGGTGGAGGGTGCCCCTGCACTGCTGGGGGGTGGGGGTGGTGGGAGACATGAGTGGGGGCCTGGTGGAGGGTGCCCCTGGTGGCTGGGGGGTGGGGGTGGTGGGAGACATGGGTGGGGGCCTGGTGGAGGGTGCCCCTGGATGCTGGGGGGTGGGGGTGGTGGGAGACATGGGTGGGGGCCTGGTGGAGGGTGCCCCTGGATGCTGGGGGGTGGGGGTGGTGGGAGACATGAGTGGGGGCATGGTGGAGGGTGCCCCTGGTGGCTGGGGGGTGGGGGTGATAGGGGACATGAGTGGGGGCCTGGTGGAGGGTGCCCCTGCACTGCTGGGGGGTGGGGGTGGTGGGAGACATGGATGGGGGCCTGGTGCAGGGTGCCCCTGGTGGCGGGGGGTGGGAGTGATAGGGGACATGAGTGGGGGCCTGGTGGAGGGTGCCCCTGCACTGCTGGGGGGTGGGGGTGGTGGGAGACATAGGTGGGTGCCTGGTGGAGGGTGCCCCTGCACTGCTGGGGGGTGGGGGTGGTGGGAGACATGAGTGGGGGCCTGGTGGAGGGTGCCCCTGGTGGCTGGGGGGTGGGGGTGGTGGGAGACATGAGTGGGGGCCTGGTGGAGGGTGCCCCTGGTGGCTGGGGGGTGGGGGTGGTGGGAGACATGGGTGGGGGCCTGGTGGAGGGTGCCCCTGGTGGCGGGGGGGTGGGGGTGATAGGGGACATGAGTGGGGGCCTGGTGGAGGGTGCCCCTGGTGGCGGGGGGGTGGGGGTGATAGGGGACATGAGTGGGGGCCTGGTGGAGGGTGCCCCTGCACTGCTGGTGAGTGGGGTGATAGGGGACATGGGTGGGGGCCTGGTGGAGGGTGCCCCTGCACTGCTGGGGGGTGGGGGTGGTGGGAGACATGGGTGGGGGCCTGGTGGAGGGTGCCCCTGGATGCTGGGGGGTGGGGGTGGTGGGAGACATGGGTGGGGGCCTGGTGGAGGGTGCCCCTGGATGCTGGGGGGTGGGGGTGGTGGGAGACATGAGTGGGGGCCTGGTGGAGGGTGCCCCTGGTGGCTGGGGGGTGGGGGTGATAGGGGACATGAGTGGGGGCCTGGTGGAGGGTGCCCCTGCACTGCTGGGGGGTGGGGGTGGTGGGAGACATGGATGGGGGCCTGGTGGAGGGTGCCCCTGGTGGCGGGGGGGTGGGGGGTGATAGGGGACATGAGTGGGGGCCTGGTGGAGGGTGCCCCTGCACTGCTGGGGGGTGGGGGTGGTGGGAGACATGGGTGGGGGCCTGGTGGAGGCTGCCCCTGCACTGCTGGGGGGTGGGGGTGGTGGGAGACATGGGTGGGTGCCTGGTGGAGGGTGCCCCTGCACTGCTGGGGGGTGGGGGTGGTGGGAGACATGAGTGGGGGCCTGGTGGAAGGTGCCCCTGGTGGCTGGGGGGTGGGGGTGGTGGGAGACATGGGTGGGGGCCTGGTGGAGGGTGCCCCTAGTGGCGGGGGGGTGGGGGTGATAGGGGACATGAGTGGGGGCCTGGTGGAGGGTGCCCCAGGTGGCGGGGGGGTGGGGGGTGATAGGGGACATGAGTGGGGGCCTGGTGGAGGGTGCCCCTGCACTGCTGGGGGGTGGGGGTGGTGGGAGACATGGGTGGGGGCCTGGTGGAGGCTGCCCCTGCACTGCTGGGGGGTGGGGGTGGTGGGAGACATGGGTGGGTGCCTGGTGGAGGGTGCCCCTGCACTGCTGGGGGGTGGGGGTGGTGGGAGACATGAGTGGGGGCCTGGTGGAGGGTGCCCCTGGTGGCTGGGGGGTGGGGGTGGTGGGAGACATGGGTGGGGGCCTGGTGGAGGGTGCCCCTGGTGGCGGGGGGGTGGGGGTGATAGGGGACATGAGTGGGGGCCTGGTGGAGGGTGCCCCTGGTGGCGGGGGGGTGGGGGTGATAGGGGACATGAGTGGGGGCCTGGTGGAGGGTGCCCCTGCACTGCTGGGGGGTGGGGGTGATAGGGGACATGGGTGGGGGCCTGGTGGAGGGTGCCCCTGCACTGCTGGGGGGTGGGGGTGGTGGGAGACATGGGTGGGGGCCTGGTGGAGGGTGCCCCTGGATGCTGGGGGGTGGGGGTGGTGGGAGACATGGGTGGGGGCCTGGTGGAGGGTGCCCCTGGATGCTGGGGGGTGGGGGTGGTGGGAGACATGAGTGGGGGCCTGGTGGAGGGTGCCCCTGGTGGCTGGGGGGTGGGGGTGATAGGGGACATGAGTGGGGGCCTGGTGGAGGGTGCCCCTGCACTGCTGGGGGGTGGGGGTGGTGGGAGACATGGATGGGGGCCTGGTGGAGGGTGCCCCTGGTGGCGGGGGGGGGGTGGGGGTGATAGGGGACATGAGTGGGGGCCTGGTGGAGGGTGCCCCTGCACTGCTGGGGGGTGGGGGTGATAGGGGACATGGGTGGGGGCCTGGTGGAGGGTGCCCCTGCACTGCTGGGGGTTTGGGGGGTGGGAGACATGGGTGGGGGCCTGGTGGAGGGTGCCACTGGATGCTGGGGGGTGGGGGTGGTGGGAGACATTGGTGGGGGCCTGGTGGAGGGTGCCCCTGGATGCTGGGGGGTGGGGTGGTGGGAGACATGGGTGCGGGCCTGGTGGAGGGTGCCCCTGGATGCTGGGGGGTGGGGGTGGTGGGAGACATGAGTGGGGGCCTGGTGGAGGGTGCCCCTGGTGGCTGGGGGTTGGGGGTGGTGGGAGACATGGGTGGGGGCCTGGTGGAGGGTGCCCCTGGATGCTGGGGGGTGTGGGTGGTGGGAGACATGAGTGGGGGCCTGGTGGAGGCTGCCCCTGCACTGCTGGGGGGTGGGGGTGTTGGGAGACTTGAGTGGGGGCCTGGTGGAGGCTGCCCCTGCACTGCTGGGGGGTGGGGGTTCAGGGGGACATGAGCAGGTATACAGGGTAGTCCCCTGTTTTGTGGGCTGCCTGCAGGGGCCGTGGAGGATGTACAGGGAACACCTGTGAGGACCCACCCAGCCTAATTGCGTGTGATTATTCCCGCACACCCCTGTAATACACGTACCTGGCCAAATCGCATGTGAGAATTCCCGCGCACCCCTGTAATACACGTACCCAGCCGAATCGCGTGTAGAACTTCGCGTGTACCCCTGTAATACACGTACCCAGCCAAATCGCGTGTGATAATTCCCACGTACCCCTGTAATACACGTACCCTGGCCAATCGCGTGTAGAACTTCCCACGCACCCCTGTAATACACGTACCAAGCCAAATCACGTGTGATAATTCCCGCGCACCCCTGTAATACACGTACCTGGCCAAATCGCATGTGAGAATTCCCGCGCATCCCTATAATACACGTACCCAGCCGAATCGTGTGTAGAACTTCCCGTGTACCCCTGTAATACACGTACCCAGCCAAATCGCGTGTGATAATTCCTGCGTACCCCTGTGATACACGTGCCCTGGCTAATCGTGTGTAAAACTTCACGCGTACCCCTGTAATACACGTACCCTGGCTAATCGCGTGTATAACTTCACGTGTACCCCTGATATGCACGTTACCCGCTTTGCGTTCCTTGTTTGGCAGCCCTGTAGACTGGTCCAGGGTTAGCGCAGCCCTTTGCGATGATTTAGCGATTTTGATGGCTTTTCCTTGCGCGAGGGCGTTCTTGGGGGCGTTACTGGCGCTGCTGCAGGGTCGCTGCGATACTCTGCGCCACGGCTGGTTTGGGAGCCTAAAATCCATGAATACGCTGTGCGCGGAAATCGGTTTTAGCGCACGTGCCTGGCGCAGACAATCGCACGCGGACACTCTGCGCCTGCCGCTTGCGACACTTTTCTGCGAAATTCTATGAATTACCCTGTAAGTGATTTTAAATCTGGTACAAATGTAGAACCAAATAACTTGCCATATCTTGGCCTCCCAGTGTCCCATCACAAAAACAAGCATATGTGCATTATTTTCACTTTATGCTGCACCCATACAATTGAGGATTATTAACTTTAAGTGAAGTTTTACAATTTAACTATTAAAATCACAATTTTTCAACTGTACACTCTAGAGGGATTGGGTGAATTGCTATACAATGTGCACAGTGAGAGACTCATGAACATAAGATTTTATAAGCTGTGAGATATACAGAACTACATGAAATTGTGAATTATTCTGCCTAAAGCCTGTAATTCCGTGCTGTCAGGTGCTACGGATCAGGGAGATTACAGCCAAATTAAACCAAAATTTAAGAAAGACAATCTTATATCCAGCCTGCTCATAGGAAAGAGCCAAAAGGATAGAAAAGGGTGCGGGATGTGTCATTTTCTGATGAGTCTAAAAGATAATCTAATACGTTGTTCAATGAGAATCAGCAGTACCCACCTTCTACTTATAGATGGAGCGTGCTGGGTATTTAAAATGTAACGCATAGAAAGAAGGGAAGGATTTTGGTAATATATAGTTGCAAGAGAGCCCACCTGACAGTAGAGACTAAGGTATGGATTCCAACTGGATGTTGCTGAAGGGGAAATCGCTTTAATTGGCCTTATCCAGACTGGTCTGAATGCAGAGGCTTTTGAAGGCATTCTCCTAAATGCTCGCACCAGAAAAAATACAACCCACTCGGGATAAAAGGCCAAGAGATTCATGAAAGGATATCAAATTTTAATTATTCAAAAAATAGGTGTGCAAGCAAAGAACTCTGCTGCTCAGGAACATTCTGAGCAAAAAAGGTGCAAGCAAGAGCTTAAAAAGAGGCACAGCGTCATCAGTATACAGGACAAACCTACGTGGTTGGTTGGTACAGTCCTATGCATGGTCAGCCTACTCCATAGGGGATGCAAGGCCATTGGCCCCAACCCCACCTGTCCATCTTCCATCAACTGGGGTCAGCTGGGTTCATCGTATCCAGGGAAACAAGATCAAAAATACAATTAAATGTGTTATTCTAACAGTGCTACACAGGGCACCTGGCATGTTCATGGACTGGTACAGAGGGAGGCTCAAGGTCACTGTGACGTGCACACATTTCACTCAACCCTGTTGTTTCGTCTGGCATCCAAGGCTTCCACCCTCACTTTTGAACTATAATGTATCCCTCCCCGCACCTGTTGGGAAGGAACCAGGGTCTTCCCGAACCCCCAAGTGCTTCAGAGTTAGGCAAGACCTCTTTAAGTTGCTATAATGGACTAGGAGGATTGGCACTGGTAAGGCTGTCTCATGCAAACATAATCACATACACAGACATAGGCAAGCACTGAAGAAGGTAGTTATTGTCTAAATATGAGGCGCAATTAACTATTAGTTGGATAGATTTGTAATGTCGGATCCCAGGCATTTTAAAAGCTTAACTAGTGTTGTAGATGAGTCAAACTCCCCCTACTTCCCAGAAGAAATGTGGCCCGTGGGATTCAAAATAGTCTGCAGGCTTAGTGTACAGTGTCTGTCGCCATGGCCAGCACGAACTGACTCACCAGGTGTCTACTGTTCATCAAGAGTCCATGTACGTTGAAAATAGGACTCACATGTTTTCTGCAGCAAAATGCAGAATGGGACGAATTATAAGTATTAAGTGTGGAGGAAACTACAATGAAAATTGTTTGTACATAAATATGTTTAGTTTTTCCTTGGGCTAGGCCTCAAGGTTTGTAAATGTCTGCAGAGCTGCACTTTGTTTTTGCATAGTTAGCAAAATGAAGTAAAGCATGCTCTGACAAAACCACTGACAATGAAGAAAGAAGGCTTTGGAGCATCCCTATTATGTAAGAAGCACAGATTTGGCTGAAGTCATGATCCAGCTAGAAGTGACATCAACATGGCAAGCCAGGCTTATATAAACCCCTGCTTGAGACCACTTTGGCAGGGAAGGAGCACGGAGAGAGACAGGATAAGACCATTCAGGCAGCAGAGTCATTTGCTATCATCCTCATTTTGTAAGATTAAACTTGTTATCCTTACAAGATTGCCTTTTTGCCTTATTTCCTTAGAGGGGTGTAATGATTATGGTGTGAGCATAATTAGGGACGCCCTTACACACCTCGCTTTAGAAATCATGCCATTGTAAAGTACAGATAGGATTGCCATTCTTTTAGATCTTTTATGGTTTTCTGGTTAATGGTCGGTGGGCCTGTGGTCATCTGCTATATTGGAATTTAGGTGTTTTGGGACTTGGACAGTTGTAAGGGCTATAAGTTGTAGTTGGCTGGGTGGGGGTTGGAGGATTGCTCTGGCCTGGTTGTGATAACACATACACGAGGCGCCTCCAAACCGATACTTTAGGGGTTGTAGATATGCCAGGTGGGGATGAGTTTGTTATGGTAGAAGTAATGAAAGGGGGGAATGTTGGAAAGGTAACAGGATCTTCCAGAACCCCCAAGCACTTTAGAGTTAGGCAAGACCTCTTTAAGGTGCTATAATGTACGAGGGGGGAGGAGGGGCACTGGGGAGGCTCTCTCATGCAAACATAATAACATACACAGACATAGGCAAGCACTGAAGAATCTGAAGAATGTAGTTATTGTCTAAATATAAGGCACAATTGACTATTAGATGGATATATTTTTAATGTCCGATCCAAGGCATTTTAAAAGCTTAACTAGTGTTGTAGATGAGTCAAACTCTCCCTCCTTCCCAGAGGGAATGTGGCCTGTGGGATTCAAAATAGACTGCAGGCTTAGTGTTCGGTGTCAGTTACCATGGCCAGCACAAACTGACTCACCAGGTGTCCACTGTCCATCAAGAGTCAATGCGTGTTAAAAACAGGATTCACGTGTTTTGTGCAGAAAAATGCAGAACGGGATACATTATAAGTATTAAGTGTGAAGGAAACTACAGGACCCAGATAACGTTAGCAGGAGGAGTGAAATATATATATATATATATATAGAATAAAAGAAAATTGTTTGTACATAAAAATGTTTCATTTTTCCTTGGGCTAGGCCTCAAGGTTTGTAAAAGTCTGCAGAGCTGCAGTTTGTTTTTGCATAGTTGGCAAAATGGAGGAAAGCATGAGCTGCAGTTTGTTTTTGCATAGTTAGCAAAATGGAGTAAAGCATGCTCTGACAAAACCACTGATAACGAAGAAAGAAGGCTTTGCAGCATCCCTATTATGTAAGAAGGATGGATTTGGCTGAAGTCATGATCCAGCTAGAAGTGACATCACCATGGCAAGCCACGTCTATAGAAACCCCTGCTTGAGACCACTTTGGTACGAAAGGAGCGGGGACGGGGACAGGAGAAGACTGTTCAGGCAGCAGAGTCCTTTGCTACCATCCTCATTTTGTAAGATTAAACTTGTTATCCTTAGAAGATCGCCTTTTTGCCTTATTTCCCTTATTTCCCTAGAAGGGTGTATTGATTCTGGTGGGAGCATAATTAGGGACACCTTTACACATCTCACATTAAAAATCATGCCATTGTAAAGTACAGACATGATTACCATTCTTTTAGATCTTTTATGGTTGTCTGGTTAATGGTCGGTGGGCCTGGGGTCATCTGGTACCTTGGAATTCTGGGGTCTTGGGACTTAGACAGTTGTAAGGGCTGTAACTTGTAGTTGGCTGGGTGGAGTTTGGAGGATTGCTCTGGCCTGGTTGTGATAACACATACAGTGAGGTGCCTAGCACCGTCTCATGGCCTTGCAGGATACATTCTTTCTCGGAGTAAAAAGTATTGCCAACAGTTGCAGAACAAAGGACGCTTTCTGTGGAAATTAATAGGTTTCTCACTCGTCAGCGCTTGGGCCTATTCAGGTTTTTTCATCAGGTCTACGGCCTGTGTCTAACCCGCTTCCATGCATGCCCAATGTTTCTGCCATAGCTACAACATGCTTCCTGTTTAGATGCACACACTACCTCTAAACATATACAATTTGGTTAATATTATGTCTGTGCAGGGTCTCTTAGCACGTCCCTCTCTCCCCTGGCACATCACAGATTTCTTCATGGGATTTGCCTCACCATAAAGCACCTAGGGTTGTGGGATAGGTTAATTTCCGTCCCAGAAACAGGACCAGATTAGCCAGAGTGATTTTGGAGCAGGTTTATAGACTAGGTTAGAACCTGCCTAATGGAGATGTCTCAGACCAGGTGCTATCCTTAACAGTTCTGGACCTTTGAAAGAAAGACAAACAGTGAGTGCATAAATCCCAAGATTATTTAGACAGTTTCCCCAATAATTATCTAAATCCCTGATAGCCTTTATAATTATTTTGGGAGCCCTGTTAAAACATGATATTACTGAAACAGAGAATGTATTGCAAGGAATCAAGTTGAATCAATAGGAATCAGAGACTTGTTTAAGCAAATAAGGAGTGAATGGCAATTGATAGTTGTTCTTAGTTTTAATCTGCTTTATCTCTCAGTAGTCTATCCATTTGTATAGTTTCATCAGATTTCATCTTTTCAAAAAATATTGGACCCCCCAATGGCTAATACAGAAGAGGAAAAAAACTTTATTTAGGTATTTGTCTGCATATCCCTCAAGGATGTATTCCTCTTTTTGAGCTTGCAAATAGATGTGCCCATGAAGAATGTTCTGCTCCATCAATGGTTAGTCACATGGGTGATTTGAAGGGGATTCTTGGTAGCTCCTATAGGTCAACATGCATACTCAAATGTTTGCACCTGCAATAGTACATTTTGCCATTTTAGCCTCAGTGGTAAGTATGGGGGTCCTGTGGAAATCGCACTGGAATATCCAGGGGTCGAAGAGAATTGTTGGCAAAGGTCAGGCTGGTGAGGTGAGACTAAGAGGTCAGCTGTTACATAGGGCAGTAGGACATTAGATTTTTTAGAGTGTGGACCAACAACCAGGAAATCCCAAGGATGACCGGTAAGGGGTGTGCTGATGAGTTCCAAGTGAATAATCTCCTGATAGTACTCAATATGTATCTGTAATGAAATAGTAACAGGAGTGATGTACCACACAATGATTGAGACTATGCGACCAAATAGGTTCAGGGCATGCTTAAAAAATATAGGGATAGCATGTGTCTGAATTATATTGGAAGTCTATATTGTTGGCCCAGGTTTCAGAATCCACAGAGTAATCCACTTTTACTGATGCAAACTCTAATTCAAAATGCATATAAACACACAGATATAAAGAAGAAGAATCAGTAGATGGTTAATAGATTAGAAGAGGTTGCTCCCTTGCCTGATCTGGCTTTTGCCCAGAGGAATAACCCAGTCCTCACGTAGGCCTTTAGTAGGGTAACCACAGAAGAAAGTGGACACATCCATGCCAGCCTCTTCTTTTTTTTTTAAAGTTCTTACTATATCAGGGGGATGTAACTACAGAGGGAGTATGTGGACAGAACTAGTTGTTCCCCAGAGCCATGAGAACATTTTTTTAGAGTTAGCACACTCCAATTTGAAAGTAGGTAGGCAAGAAGTTGGGCAAGAAGTTGGGCAGACCCAAAGTCAGATAACACCCATGGTCTATTGACCCTGAGTATTTGCTGATTTAAGAATATTGTGCTGACTTGTGAGTTTTGTCAGAGAACGGAAAGCACTCCAGTTCCGGCTGTCCCACTATAAACTTTACCCATCATCGGAGTGCCATTTTCAAGGATAGCAATGGACATAGTGGGCCCGATAGAAAGCTTGAAGTTAGTAAATCTTTTTATCCTGGTAATAATGTACTATGCCACTGGCTATCTAGAAGCTTTTCACCTACATAATAACACTGCACAGTAAATATGAAAGCATCTATTACCTTTCTTTTCAAGAGTAGGATTCCCAAACAAAATACTTATGGACCAGGGTACCACCTTCATGTTCCATTTGATGCAAGAGATAAAAGAAATGCTTAATATTAAAACACTAAGAAAGTCAGTTTATCACACCCAACAGTTTAGTCGAGCGTTTCACTCAAATCTTAACAATAATTCTATGTCAGCTGGTAGAGAATGACAGGATGAACTGGGATGTTATGATACCCCACAAATTATTTGCAGTTAAGAAGACCCCCTATGCTTCGCTAAGATATTCCCCATTTAAATATTCTATAGGAGGCCTGAGATGTTTTAGACATGTTAAAGGAAACCTGGGAGCAAAGGGAGGAAGCCATCTTACCGATATCGCAAACTGCACAACATTTAATATCCTACATGGCAGTGGTTAGAGAAATTGTAAACACATATCTGGGGCAAGCCCAAGAAGAACATCAGGCTACATATAAGAGGTGGTCTGTGCCCTGTACCTTCTCAGTCTTAGTTCTCCTGCCCACCTTGGAAAACAAGATGGTTTCCAAATGGTACGGTCCTATAAATTCTAGGAAAAGAAAGGCCCTTTAAATTATCTTGTATACCAGCCAGATAGAAGACAGAATGCACAAGTCTGTCATGTCAACCTGCTGAAGGAGTGGATGATAGAGCATAGTGAGAATACCACGATCACCATGGCCACTCTCCTTACTAACTCTGATATTGGAAACGCATTAGTTTTCCCCAATCAGTCAACTTCCCAACCAGCCAAAATGAATGACCTGTCGACCCATTTTACTAAGGTATTATCAGAACAAGCAGGCATGGTTGTAATTTTCAAAAATTATCCACAACCTTCGGAATGCAAAACAATGAATTTAAAATCCTTCCAAATGGCTAAAGCAAAAAAGAAAATAAAAAAAATAAATAGAGGAGATGTTCAAGGTTGATATAATAAAGCCCTCTTAGAGTCCTTGGTGCTACCCTATTGTTTTAGTTGCAAAGCCCGATCAATCCTGGTGCTTCTGCATAGACTTCTGAAAACTCAATTCCATCTTGGTTTTTGACAAATACCTTATGCCAAGAATGGATGAATTGATAGAAAAATTTGGCTCGGCCAATTATATATCGACCCTAGATCTAACCAAGGTTTACAGGCAGGTCCCATTGAAACCAGTCAACAGAGTAAAAGCATAATTTTCAACACTGCAAGGGCCGTTTCAGTTCAAGTTCTTAAATTTCGGTCTTCATGGAGCCCCACCCACTTTTCAACGCCTCATGGACAGACTGCTAAAACCATACTTGGCATCTTGTGTGGCATACCTAGATGATATTGTGGTTCATAGGGATAGTTTAGGTGGTTACTATATCCGGGGTGGGGGAGTACTTCAGAGGGAGTATGTCAAACACAACTAGTTGTTCCCCAAAGTCATAGGCAAATTGTTTTTAGAGTTGCCACACTCCCATTTGACAGCAGCCCATCAAGGAGGTTGGAATTCAGATAACACCCAGGTTCTATTGCCCAGGAGTCTTTGCCAATATTAAGAATGTTGTGTTGACTTGTGAGATTTGTCAGAGAACGGCAACCACTGCTGTTTCGGATGCCCACTACAAAGGATTGCGATGGGCATAGTGGGCCCCCTAGAAACCTTGAAACTGTGCACATTGCTTTATCCTTGTATTCATGGACTATGCCACTCTCTATCCAGAAGCTATTGCCCTATCTAATAGCACTGCACAGCAAATATTAAAGCAGTTATTACTTTTCTTTTCATGAGTCGGATTACCAAAGGAAATCCTTATGGACCAGGGTGCCACCTTCATTTATCGTTCGATGTAAGAGGTAAAATAAATGCTTAATATTAAAACGCTAAGAAAATCTGTGAATGTTCCAATCAAACATTTAAAAGAAGACAATGTAGCCAACGGGATGAACTAGGATGTCATGATACCCCAGGCATTATTCGCAGTCAAGAAGACCCATTAGCTTCCCATGGATAAAACCCATTTGAACATCTCCATGGGAGGAAACCCCAAGAGTTATTAGAAACATGAAAGGAAACTTGAGAGGAAAGAGAGGAAGTCATCGTACCAATTTCTCAAACTTCACAGAAGTTAAAATCCCCCATTACAATGGTAAGATAAATTGTAAAAGAAAATCTGGGGCAAGCCCAAAAACAAGAGGCTACCTATAATAGGCATACCATGCCCTATATCATCTCCTACCCAACTCAGAAAACAAGATGGTTTCCATATAGTATTGTCCCTATAAATTCTTAAAAAAAGAAAGGCCCTTTGAATTATCTTGTAACCCAACCAGATAGAATACAGAGAAAACAAGTCCATTATGTCAACCTGCTGAAGGAGTAGAGGATTTACCATAGTGAGAATACCACCATCATTATTGTCACTCTTCTTACTGACTGTGATATTGGCAATACATTAGTTTCCCACAATCTCTCACCTTCCCAACAGACCAACATTAACAGCCTGTTGACCCAATTTCCAGAGGTATTATCAGAACAAGCAAGCAGGATTGCATTTTTCTTTTAATTATATCCAAACTCCGACAGGGAAAACCATTTGTAAATGGGCAATTACCCAAAGTAATACAAAAAGTAATGCAAACATTTGTCAAAATCAGAGTGCACAGTTGCGAGAAAAAGTAGCTTTATTTGCAAATATATCAGCTGGGAGATTCAGAGCTGAACTGAAAAATATCCCAAAACACCCTCGCTGGACTGCAATATTTATAGCTTTACACCACTAAATTAGCATGTTCTACTAATGCAACAATAATTCTGATTCTAATGTTTCCCTTGGCTACTCGTCACTAAGCCCCTGAATACCCCTATATCATAGCAATGTAATTGACATTTTTGTTTCTATTGACTGTCAAAATACCACCACTCAAACATGACATAATACCTTGGACAGCACAAAATACATCGATTTGATTGGTTGGCATCCTTCAAGTTGTAATTGAAAAGAAGGTTTTATTCTAATTGGACAATGGTTTTCCAGGCAGCCCAGACTGTCACATCCCACCGAGTTGTACCACTCATGTATTGAGCAGAAATCAATGGGTCGAAAACTAGCTGCAACCCACAGAACACCAACACTTATTCACTAATTAGTCCCTCACACCTGCTCAGACTGTGACTCCCATCTCAATACACGTTGCAACTTCTAGAATTAAACCTTCTAGTTATCTTCTCACAATGAAAAGCTGCATGAAAAAAATGTGAATGAGGCCCTGCGCCTATAATGTTTCCTCTTTATTTGTTTTGCCAAGTCACATTACCACTGAACAGAGTTCCTTAACTTTCAGTGGGGGCGCTGTGCTCACATCCTAGTTCTGCATTTTGGCAATGCTGCTGCACTGTGTCCTTCGCACCCATTATGTTTTCATTTGTCTATCGTCTGGGAACTCACCTGCTGTCTCAAGTCTCGTTTAAGGCCCCTGAGAACTGCTTCCCTTGCAACAATGAACTGACAACTATTCAGCGCCTCTCTCCCACCTGACCTTGGCCACTTGACGCTTTCTGTTGTTAGGGTGCAGAAGTATGGATTGGACACAATGGTGGCATATTTTTGGGCATACACTTTTATTAATCAAGAAAGGGTTGGAAAATGCCTCTCTATCCCCAAAGATAAGAGGTGCTTCCCCACCTCAAAGAAAACAAGTGTAATTGTCAGGATGTCCAAAACTTTTAAGTCTGTTACTGTCGTGTCCTAAAACCTACCTCTGCCCCTAAACTAATAACCTAAGACAACTGTACAAGGATGATCTCTTCTCAAATTAAAGTGTTCATTGTGGTTGAAACCAACAGAAACGTTCCCAGTGCCTCTGGTAGTAAAAAGTAAGTAATGTAAAATAAACAATGTTCTGAAATTCAGGATTCCAATGCTAGGATAGTGCTTCTTTCACCTCGATTTCTTCTTATCTTATTTTCCTTTGTTTAGGGCTTCTGAGCCACTTTCACCCTTTTGGTCATATGTCACTAGCCCAGTTACCAGGATATATGATATGATATGGCATTTATAACACGCCCATACAAAAGTGTTTCAAGGCGCGAACACATATACCGTCTTATTCCTAACTTTTCATGTGGGTGCAGGTCTCAGACTCGTAACACTTTATATGGCTTGGTTCACCCTCCTGTCAAGTAAGTGTCCTCTCATGGACTGTCTCTCCTTCTCTCACAGGGTCCCAGACCCTCTTAATCTTCGTAACGCTAAACTATGGTTTTGTAATGTAGCACAATGTCTGCTTGGTTTACTTCCCTGCAAGCATACGATTCTTCTGTGTTTGCTCCTTTCATCCTCAGGGTCCCAGACCATTTTATTCTTGAATTCTTATTTCTTTCGGGTCCCGGGACTCTCACTCTAGTGTTGTATCTACTTGGTTCACTCTCCTGCCAGGCATACAACTTTTCCTGGTTTACTTCTTTTGTAATCAGTGTCCCAGACCCTCTTATTCTCAACTTCTCATTTGGGTGCAGGTCCCAGACTCACACTGTAGCATTATATCTGCTTGGTTCACTCTCCTGCCAAGCATACAATTCTTCCTGGTTTCTAATGTTCACATTCAGGGTCCCAGACCCTCTTTCTCTTCACTTCTTATCGGTTTCAGGGTCCCTGACCCTCTCTTTTCCAATTTCTGCATCCACCCCGTTGCTTCCTCTGACTTCTAGGAACACTCAGGTAACACACACATGTGTTTGTTTCTTCTGCACAGGTACCGGCATTTACCGTGCATCTGCGTCCTTTTTTGAGGCTGTGGTAGTGATTGGGTAACCAGCAGGGTCTGAAACTGCTCTTCAGACCTCTGACTATTCCCAGCTGTGCATTCTCTCTTTCTCGCGCTTCACTGGATCCTGAGACATCCACCTTATTCGCTCATCAGCAGCCAGAGCAGTCCTCTTGTCACAGACCATGCTCAGGTTCTCCTGTTCCTCCGGTCAAAGCTCACCCTTCGGCTCAGGTCTGCCGCACCGGTACACAGCTCCCGCTGTTCCTGCTCAGAGGATCCTTATCTCTCACCAGCATCCCAGCTGAGCTTCTCCATTGAGAAAATGTCCAACTTCCCTCAGTTCCCCACAGACTGCTGGGGTTCAAGGGTGCTCCCTCTCTCTGGGTGTTTCAGTGGTCCACAGGCCCTTTTGTTACAGAACAAGATTCCTGCTGCTTGCTCATCCAGGGAGGGCTTGACAACTGCGCCCTGAGTCTTTCCTCCTTTTCTAGTCTGTTTGAACCAATGAGTAGCCGGCAACCACTAAATGGATCATTATGGTTCTTAAGAGTAATCAGGGGTGTTGCTAGGTCTGGAAAATACCCGGGGCTACACTGATGTCGGAACTGTCAGGACTTGGGGCTAGCTAGCCTTTTGACTGTAGCTCCAGAGATTCTATCTGGGCTGCAACCAAAAGACCAGGGGCTATAGCCCCCTTAGCCCCCCCTAGCAATGTATCTGAGAGTAATCTTCCTGGTTCCAGTCCTCCTCCACAACTCAGTATCTGTCTAAAAACTCTCCCTTGGATAGAATAGGATCTTAATAGTCTCAGTACTTGTAATGAGGCTCAATCTATGTAGTGCTTGTTCTTCCTCATCCCTGTACTTTTGAAGGGGACTGAGTTTTCAATCCTACCGACCAGGGCAAGAGTGTGTGTGGGATGGTGATGTATGATCAGGGGTATAAGTCAGGACTAACCTACTGGGTTGGTTGACCTCACAACAGAAAATATTGGCACTGACTGGGACAGGGAAGGGGAGTTTGGCTTGGAGACGACAGGAGGGTCTAATACAGTAGCGGAATACCACATTCTCTGGGAATGGTTGTCCCAATACCAATAAATGGTTTCCTCCCCCATGCAATCCTCCCCCAGGGCACCCCCCAGCGTCACTATTACACTGTGGAGACACCACTGTGGCCTCAAGGGGAAGGTCTCCCCCTAGAGGGGAAGGGAGAGCATCCACAGATTAATCACACTGTCCAATAACAAGAGTAACATCTAGCAAACTAAGCAAAATGACCATGCCTCAAAAATATGGCGTAGCTCACTAGAATAAGCAAATCTATAACTGGTTGGAGAGGTTTTGTCCTAACATGGCAGGCCTCTTGCTCATTATGGCCAATAACACATACAATAATTAAACAAAATATATATGGTAGGAATAACTCCAACTGCATACCATTATCTAACCGTATAAGTGTGTTAAAAAAGAAAAATACTTTGGAGTGTATTAAAGAGAATACTTTGCTACACATTGCTTTACTGTGTGACA
This sequence comes from Ambystoma mexicanum, assembly GCF_040938575.1. NCBI lineage: Eukaryota > Metazoa > Chordata > Amphibia > Caudata > Ambystomatidae > Ambystoma > Ambystoma mexicanum. The sequence goes on along the minus strand of NC_090933.1, from coordinate 1,061,358,414 downwards.
AACAACCTAATACCCCCTACAGTGTGGCAAAACTACTTCTATTCCAAATATAATGTAATCGTACCAAAATCATGTGACAGATTACATCAGCACTAGGCCCTAACACTTTTGCTAAAAGAGTATTCTCAGCTTTCTGCACACATTTGGGATGGGACACTTGCATCTGTCAGCTCCCCCCTTTCATTAATGTATTAACCACTACTCCTCCTCCTTCTTCATCCTATCCCAATTATCCTTTGGAACCCATGCCTTGCATACCACACTCAAGCTTCCTCCCCGCTGCACATACTCTGCCGGTGTGCATGTCATGAAAGAACAATCGCTGTCTGCCTCAAAATCGATCCAGATTATCAGGGTATGGAGCAGGACTAAAAAGTGTTCCCAGGGGACCAATTGTCTTCCCTATTCTAACCATTCCATACTCAACCATGCCATTCCATTTATCGGTCTGTGCATATATATGTCTCGAGAAAGGAGTGTCGTCATCAGACTTAATTGTCAATGACATCATAGTTTTTTCATTAGCCCCAACCCTCTTGCAACAACCCAAAATTAACTGAAGAACACAAAGACCGATGAGCAGTACAAGGACAGGAACTAGCACTTCCATAACCTTGCTCACCCAGTTAGGCACCAAAGAAAATGTTTTAGTGTACCAATCCTCTTCGGCCACCCTACCTTCTTTCTCCATCGTAGTGTGCAGTTTGTGCAGCACATTTATAGCTTCAGTCAAACTGCTATTTGCAGAGTCATTTGATGGCATGTAATTGCAGCAGGAACTTCTGATCTTCCTGCACACGCCTTCGTCCATGGTTGTTAACAATTCCAGGGCATACCTATTCTTCAGGTTGGTCAACCTAACTGCCAGGAGTTCCTCCCTTATTGCATTGAGACCCTGTACTGTACTGTTGACCAGCTGCAACAGCTCCTAGTGGTTGATTTAGAGACATTTGGTATTTGCAGCTGCTTGCATGCCTGGCACAAGAAGCGATGTGAAAAAAGTTGCACTTTTACTGAAAAGCCGGAACTGCAGAGGTATTTCTGCCAGTCTGTCAGAGGAGTATTGGGAAAGGTAATTGTTATTTCATTGGCGTCTCTTCAAGTTGAAGGAACATTTTTACCTGCATGTGGTACTTAGCTCAAATAGTAGGATATACAGCGAATGACATGAGATCAGAGTTCGGTAAAACTAGTGCTGGTGAGTGCAGGGTCACAAGGGACCACACTGCAGTCCAGATTTGTTGCAAGTGTGTGTATGCCAGGGTGCCACTCGACCAGTAAGTTCAAGAGCTCAATAGTCTTGCTGCACTTCTTATTTACTCCCACTTTATCTTTGCCCTTTGATCTGAAAAATGAAGAAGATTGTGTAAGTGCCCGTATTTTAATGGGTTCTTCTTTTCACCAATCCAGGATAATGTCTGCACATGACTCTCCCAGATGCTGCAAGAAGTTATGTTAATACTGATAACCACCTCTTCTGCAAACCCCACCAATCCTTCTGCTTTACATCCGATCAGTCCTTCCACCCACTTATCCTTGTAAAAAACAGCAACTGCTATATTCAATCGAGGTCTTGTCCTACACCAAGGTAGCACATGGCCTGTCTAATTTTTGCAGGAAATTAAATGTTGTGTCATAAATGATAACTCCCCTCTCCATGGTCCCTCTATTTCATAGTGCAATACATCTTTTCTTTATTTATTTCTTTTCTGCCATATTCTTAATCTCAATATAATTATCCTCATAAACATCACCCTCCTTCATTGTATTTGGCCCTGTGTCACTGGAGCAATCCCCTAACCTTACAAAAAGTGAGGGCATTCTTGGTACTTCCAGTGGTATAAAGAGTTTGGGAGTGCCTGTCGCATGCAGCATTAAGGAACATACGTAACACATTCCATTTGCCCTGTCCCTTCCCAATACAACATGTGGTTATAAAACATGTTATCCATGTCGTGTGAGGTTTAGCCCTGGTGCTGCCAAAAAAGTTGCCTGAATTTAATACATCTCTCTTACTCCTAGCCACAGACATATTCTCTGATACATATATACCATTAGTGCTATGTTTTGCAAGAATCCATTCTTGTTTACTTTAAAAAAAAGCAAGCGAGTGAAAATGGAAACAATCAAACATAACAGATATGTCATTACTCCTGTAGTTCTCCCCTGCTAGGGAGCTAAAGAAAAAAAGTCTGATTGCTGAAAAAGATGAACCTATCTTAAAAAAGTTACAGTTAGCTGGCAGATACACCCCTTGTTCCTCACACCTTCCCTTCTTGGCGGTTTGCCCTTGTCTTTCCAGTCGTTTGACAGATGGATCAATGCTTTATGACCTGCAACCTTCACAGCAATGGGTGTGACATAAGTAATTTGAAATGGTCCAAGAACACGAGGTACAATCCACTTGCGTGTAAAGTTCTTAATATAGATTTTGTCACTGGGGAAAGTTGTGGCTGCTGTAATAGTAATGCTTCTTCTTGTGGAGTTTGTGTCCCTGTTGGTGTGGCTAGCTGACTTCGAGAGGTCCCAACCTTTTGGGATATGAAATTAAGAGAATTGGTAAGTTCCCTAAGATATCACTGAAACTCATCTCCTAAGATTTCTGTTGACCTGTGTGCATTAGATGTTGTATGGGCAGATAAAAGGGGTACATGCAGCCTCCTGCCTGTTACAATTTCATGCAGTGTTAAATGGTCATCAGAACCAGACTGGTTCCTCAAAGCAAACAAAGCTAAGTGCAAGCAATGCAGCCAGCTCTTGTGAAGTGTCTTTCACATCTTTGCAAGGCATTCTTTTAGTAGGCCGTTGAGCTGCTCCACAATTCTGTTGGCTTGAAAGTAATAAACTGAACATAATTTGTGTTTTATTCCTAATAATGAAGTTATTTCTTTGAAGAGTTTGTTGGAAAAACATGGGCCAATTTCTGACCTCAACACCTCACATACCCCCCAACATGGAAAGACCTTGTGCCTGAGAAATTTAGCTGGTATTTTGGCATTGGGTTGGACACAGGGACCTGCTTCAAGCGAATGGGAGAATGGGCACACAACAATGACCAAATAGCAAAAAATATTGCATCTATAAGCATATCTACAAAATCTATGAGGAGATGTCGAAAAGGCCCTGAAGGCTGGGGCAATGTTGTCTTTATCATTTGCAGTGCGTGCCCAGCAGTGTAAGGTTGACATGTTACAGAATTGGTAATAAACTCAATCACTTGCTCTTGCAAATTTGGAACAAACCGCTCCTCTTGTAAATCATCTGCAATGTACTCTTTATATGTGTGTGCTGGGTAATGCAATTGTTCAAGAGCAATCCTAATTAACTCCTGGGTCATAACAGACTTCCCTGAAATGTTTGGTCTCCAAATTAAATCTGTGGGGGATAAACAACACCTTTTCTTTGTCCATAGTTCCTGCTCTTGCTGAGAGGCATATCCCTGTAGCTCTATTATCTGAACCTAGGGCAGAGCATTATAGCGTCCAGTAATTTGTACTTACTGTTGTGTAATGTTTGAAAACATGGAAACCTTTTCTGTAACATGTGGTAAATATTCTGCCTCCTTTGCTGCTGTGTCTGCTACCTCATTGCCCTGAGATATTAAGTCTGCACCATTTGTATATGCTGCACACTTCACTAGTGCTTCTATTAATCTGGAAAGCAAATCGGCATGTTGCATGGGTGTGCCTTCTGATTTTTTAAAACCTCTCCTCTTCCATCTTGACAACCCTGATTGCACCGTTTATGTGACCTATCCTGAATCTGAATAAATGGTGGCACAACATCCATTTGACATGTCTATTGCTGTTATTATTGCCATTGGATCTGCTGCGTGTGCAGAATAGTGTGGTGGAAGTCTCATTATTGATATGACCTAAAACTCCCCATCCTAATAGCTTATCACTGCTGCACCGTGTGTCTGTAGCCCATGCTCTTATTGATCACTGATGAACCGTCAAAATGAAAATTATCTCTCCTTCCTCTAAGGAGTCTTCCTTAACATGTGTTAGGTAATCTAGTAGTTCCTGATATGTAGAACAATTGTGTATATAATTCATGAACAGGGAATGCTATGTCACTCTGCACATACTAGATTTCCTTTGAAATCGTGGACTGTCGGACTGTTGCTCTATTAGGTACCAAAAGGTATCCGGATAACTTAAATGTGACACATATTAAACTATCACCTCTATATGGCGTTAGTCCATAAACGTCAAAAGTATTGACTTGAAATCTTTTGCTTTTTGCCAAAATAATGTTTACATTTTTAACCCTCTGTGCCAGTTTGTCTTGCCAACATGAATTTTGGATTGAGCCTATGTGCCTGTTTGTCGACACGTGTTTCAACCGCACTTCTGTCTTTTTCGAGATTGGGCTATTTACACATAATTGTATACATATTTTTATATTAGAATATATAATGCTTATAGGTAAATTTGATATTTATAAATGGTTTTGGGTGAACCAATATCATAGACAGTCAGTGATATCCAATCAGGTCAAAGTTCGAGACATTGTACAGTTGAAACAAAATGAAAAATACAGTCTAAATTGAAAAAAAACCATATGGAAGGCATGGGGTTGGAATAGGGAGGGTTGGTGAGGAAAGAGAGACAAGGAAAGCAAAAGTCATTTAGTTATACTTAAAGTATTATTACACATTACATCTCAATTTTATGTGGCTACCTTCACCCATATGTGAGATGCATATTCACAACCATTTTCCTTCCTCTCATCTTGGGAATTCTTTTTTATTTTTTATATTATATTTAGTGGTCTTTTCTAATATGCATGCCATGTTTGGATATCAATCTAAATCATGTATGTGTGTCCTTGTGAATCTCTTATCTGCTCAATTCATTGTATTTGCAATTATTACAATCTTCGTTTAAGTCTACAATGCTTAATCTGGGTTAGGGGCTATTAGTTGGCCAATCCTTATGTTTTCCAATCCCTTATACCGTTTTATGGATAACTATTATTTGTTATCAGAAGCAGTAATCATTAATCAAATGTGGAAGACAATTGCAATCTATGTATATCTTTACAATGCTCAATTATCTCCCATTCTCAAGCTTACCTATTCTTCTGACTTTAGCCTTTGAATTATGTCCATGTGCTACCGCAGGACAATGTGGCCTGGTGGCATTCCGCATGATTTTTAGCCGCAGAAGCCATTTTGGATTATAACTATATACGTGTGTACATTGTGTCACATGCTACAGCAGCCATCTTGTTGGTACACTATTTGCTGTGCCTATGTGCATTAATACAGCAACATTGTAAGTGTTTCTATTATTAACAGACATTGCCACTGTATTCATTTATGAAGGTATACTCATACTGCCTATTGTTACAGCAAAACATAGTATTGAGCAATTAGTGTAAAATATTTATTAGTGTTTGCCCGCGGATTACCAAGCAACTTGTGTCAACCCATTAATAACAGGTGCACAATGCACCATACTAGCTTTTATATCATTGTAATTTATGAAACATTCTATTGAACAGTTGTTCAAAACAATAACTTAGACAACCCCTTATACCGGACCAAGCTGGATTATATTACCAATCCAAATGCCTATTTAGTCATTTGTGGCATTATTATTTATAACCTGAAAAGACATCACACACATTCTGTATGTCGTTAGACTTTGCCTTACCTATACAGTTTCATACACCTATATCTGGTCAAGCAAAACTGGAGTCCTATAAGGGTATGCTTGAAGTTTTATGCTTCCCTCCTTTTAATGGTACAACCTGTATCCTTCCTTAGATATTGATACCTATATCGTAATTGGTATTATGTTTAAACATTCTTCTCTAAACCACAATCCTCTTGTTTACTGGTTGATTTTATCTCCCCGTCCTCTGCTACTGTTCAGTTCTTTTCTCATTGTAACTTGATAAATCTGCATCTGTAATTGTGATTAGTCAAAGAGACAGGCTACTGTTAACACATATACAGTATATGTGCACAGCAATATGGGTAACCATCATCATTATTATCATAAAAAAGCACCCATCTCAAATTGTGTTGTGTGCATTTTACATATCATTATTGATCCCTTTTCGCAGTCTGAGCTCTTAATCACCTCCCCTCTTGTCAAGGTTGACACTTTTTAGAGCAGTAAATGTAAGGTCCTTCTAGTCGGCCATTTGGTTCATGCTCTGCCACTGTGCTGCCAACAGGAATTTTGGATCTTGGCTTTCAATGGTATATATATGTTCACTAATGCAAATTCATAGTTCTCTTATTATGCTGCCAATATAGATCTTTCGACATTTACATAGAATTGCATATACAACAAACGTTGATCTACAGTTAATCATGTCCTCAGTTTTGACCTTGATACCTTGTATTCTGCTAAATTATTGAGTACTCCCATGTGCATATTTGCACATGGTGCATGTTCCGCACTTTGAGCATCCAGTTCCTGTTGGTTGCAGCCAGCTGATGCCTAGTCTTGAGGAACAAAGGACTCTATTTATTTCTCAATGTGGGTGCCCTGGTGAAAATAATTTTTGAAATTTGATTGTTGTCTTTGCAATATCTAGTTACAAATGTAGTAGTTATTTGTTCTTTATTTATATCAAGTTTTTTGGGGACGAGAGTTGTTTCTCTTTCCATCCCTTGTACTTTATCGTGTGCTTTTATAATGCAACTTGTAGATTACCCTCTCTCCCAAAATCTATTTGTTAGGAAGTTACATTCCCTGTCAAACATATCCTGATCTTCAACGTGTGCTGTGTTCTTATAAATTCCCCCATGAGTATTTATTTTTTATTTATTTATTGTTCATTTGTAATGTGCTTATACACACGTGTTTTGAGACGCAGCAAGACAGGAGGAGGGGTGGGGAACAGGAAGGAGAAAAGTAGCGATCCTAATAGGCAATGCGACATTCAGTTCGTGCAAGTGCAGTAGCGAGAAGTGCAAGGTGGAAGGGAGGAGGGGAAGTGCACGAGCTGGGTAAAAGGGCGGATGAGAAGGAGAGAGTCAGGAAGGCCAGGTGGACAAGGCCAGGGAGAATAAGAGAAGGAAGAGGGGGGTCCACAACTAAGTGCAAGTAAAGGTACTTGAAAGTTGCAAGGGTGCAAGCCACTCAGCTAAGTGTGGGCAGTGAGGCCTATGAGGGCAAGTGCAGGAATAAGTTGGGAGGGACAGGGACAGGGGAATAAGTGCATTAGCAGGGGAGGAGGAGGGAGAGAAAGAACTGAAAAGGAAGGTCTTGAGGAGCTTCTGGAACTTAAGGAGATCCGGCTCAAGTCTGAGAGGGGCAGGGCGTTCTTTCCAGAAGGAGGCACCTGTGGAAGAGAGGGATCTACCCCCAATCTCTACTTGGAAAAACATCTGATTTGCAGAGAGTTAGAGCTAGACGAGCAAAGTGCTCTACTGGGGAGGTATTTAGGGAGAGAGAGTCGGATATAGTGTGGTTCCAGTCCCCAGAAAGCCTTGTGGATCATGCAGATGATCTTGCATTTGATCCTCACAGCAACCAGGAGCAAGTGGAGAGATTTAAGGGCTGGAGAGATGCAGTCTCTGGACTTGTCCCAAGGATAAGTCTTGCAGTACTATACTGGATTAGTTTAAGGGGGCAAAGGGAAGATTTAGGAAGATTGAGAAAGAGGCTGTTAGAGTAGTCCAGCTTGGAGAGAACCAGAGTTCTGGAGACATTGAGTTTCTGGGGAATGCGAGGAAGGGGACATGCCTCTGAGGAGGTGAATCTGAAAATGGGCCTTCTTTGCCAGGTCCATGATGTGAGGAGAGAAGGAGACGGAGGAGTTGAAGATGATACTGAGGTTTTTTGTTTCCAATGAGGGTATGGGGTCCAAGTAGGGTGGCCACACTGTAGGAGGGAAAGAGGTAACAGGGGTCCCAATGAGAAGGATCTCAGTCTTACTGGCATTAAGGCAGTGATTGTTAGTAGTGCACCATGCCTGTATAGCAGACAGGCAGTCAGGAATGAGAGAAGAAGAAGAGGAGAAGGAGGAGGGAAGTTTGAAAGACAGCTGTGTGTCATCAGAATAACACTGAAGGTTTACACGAGAATGTGGAGATCAGATGGGCTAGAGGGCCAGGTAGATATTGAAGAGCCAGGGTGAGAGTATAGAACCCTGAAGGACACCACAGGTGGAGAGTGAGCTGTAGGAGAGGAAAGAGCCCAATTGAAATTGGGAAGGATGGTCCGGGAGGAAGTAGGAGAAACCACTCCAGAGACAGGCCTATGATGGCAAGGGTATCACAGAGCCGATTTATTGGGGTGGCATGATTGACTGTATCAAAGGCAAAGGAAAGGTCAAAAGGATGAGAATGGAAGGGGAACTGGAATCGAGATTAAAGAGCAAGTCATCACAGGAGAGCAGTTTGTGTGTCTCTAGCAGCTCTGAAGCCAGAATGGTGGTCATGCAGACAGGCAACAGATTTAGTGTCGTTAATAAGCTGGGAGATGGCCAGATTCTACAAGAGTTTCCCCAGAAAGGGGTAATGGAGATAGTTTTCCAGACACAAGGGTGCACAAGGGAGTGCCTGGGGAGTGAGGGGAAAGATCTAGTAGCAAATGAATGATTGCACAAATCAGCCAAGGCTGCATTAAGGGAGACAATGTTGTCCTTGATAGTTCTGGTGGAGCAGGGTAGCCCTTGTTTGGATGAGACGTTCATAGAGCAGACTTGTCTAGAAACCTCATCGGGTGTTATGGGAGACAAAGAGGAGAGTATGAGGGGAGGGGAAAAGGGGGCAGGGGGGCCTGAGAGTGGATGACGGAGAACAGTGTGGAGTAGAGGAGAGTGAGGACAAGATGTCCTGAGTTTTAGAATTGAAGTGAGAGGCCAGAGAAGTGCATAGGGCCAGGGAAGGCAGAGGAGAAGTGGAGACTGCAGTAAGGGTGGCAAGTTCCTTGCAGATTTTGAAACGTTCAGCAGTATTGTTAGTGGCTGCTGAGATGCAGGCTTGGGTGTAGGCTCTCTTTTTCCAGCAGATGTAGAGTCTGTATTGCCTTTGGATCAATTGGCAGGCCATTTTGTCAGAGGATGTGCTCGAAGACTGCCACTGTGCACACGTTGCACTTGCGTTTCAGAGCAGCAAGATCAGAGGCGTACCAGGAGTTGCACCTGGAAGCAGGTTTCAGGCAGATCTTCATGACAGGGGCAAGGATAAGGGTTGGAGATGGAGAGTTGAAGGTTAGAGAGGACTAAGTCAGATTGGGAGTCAGTGGAGGGAGTACGAGGGGGAGTAAAGGTGGCAGCAAATGTGGCAGCTGGCACTCACTTCATCGGTTGAATGAAGGAGAAAGAGGCTGGCAGTGCAGGCAAAGTCCTAGTGAGAGGACCAAGGAGATCTAGTTGAGATTAAAGGAGGGCTAGATCAGAGTAGGAGAGAGGAGTAACAGGAGGGTTGGATATGAGGAGGTATGAAGTGATGAGAGCTTCTAGGGTATGTCCGGCAGAGTGGGTAGGACAAAGGGGAAGAATGGAGAGGTAAAGAGAGTCATAGAGGATGCGGAAAGACTCAGATGCTGCACCATGGTAGTCGAGGTGAAAATTGATGTCTCCAAGGAAGAGAAGCTTGGAGGAGGAGGTCATGAAAGAGGAGATTAAATCGGCCCATTCATAGAGGAAGTGGGAGACCTGGACAGGCGGCCTGTAGGTGGTGGCCAAAGTCAGAGAGATGCCAGTGTCATGAGCCTGCAGCCAAGGGATTCCAAAGAGGAGTATGACTGAGTAGGTATGATAGCAGCTGGGACCCACTCAGGGAAGAGGAGGCCCACTCTGCCCCCAGGACAGTTAAGTTAGAGTTTGGAGAGGATCATGTAAGCCTCAGTGAGGAGAGTATCAACACTTGTGTTGTTTATTACTGTCTTCTCGTGGCAGCTCATGGTGTACAACGTTGAGTTAACCTCTGTTTCTTTCCTGTCGGTGCATTTCTTAAGGCTCGTGCATCTACGTGTATAGTCAAATCTAGAAACTCAATTCTGCTATTGTGACCATGACATGTGAATGTAATTCTGAAGTTATTAATCAGCCTGCCCACAACGGCTCCTATAATTCATTCTGATTCCATTTTCATACCATGAAGACATTGGGCCTCATTACGAGTTTGGAGGTAGCCATACCCTTTTTAGTGACATGGCTACCCCCAAACTCGGGTCTAGGTCCCGCAAAAGGGGACTTACTGGGCCATTCCAACCTTGGAGGGACCCTTACCCGATAGGTCCCCATTCCCATTTGGGCCCCCATAGGGCGCAATGGGAATGGAGAGGATGCTAACAATGGGCCATTAATGACTGGCCCGTTGTTAGAATCCTGTACTGCTAGCAGGTCCCACTCCACACGTCTGGTTGGCCAGGCGTCCAGAGCGGGACCCGCTGCAGAACTCGTAATGTGGCGGCCCAGAATTAACAGTGCCAGTCCCTTAACAGCACCGTTCATTCTGTGGCTGCCACACTTATAATGAGGCCCATTATCTATATATCTTCATCATGGTATCACATGCTGCTCAAAACTCTGATCTGTGTACACTTGTCAGTCCTAAAACTGGGCGTTAAATACATTTTCTAAGGAACCATCTGCCTAATTTGGACCCATGGCTACTCCTTTAGTCTGCTGTTAATACTGGTCATTGAATATGAATTGGTTGTTATACAATATGACCTGTAACATTTCCTTTAACATATTTACATGCTTGTAATAGAATGCCGGGCTGTTTTTAATGTGTATTCAATTGCCTTTATTGTTAATTTATGTCTTATTGATGTACAGAGAGCCTTTACGTCTAGTGTATCCAACAGACATCCTTGTGCCCATTTGAATTCCTTCAATATATTTAATAATTGTGTGGTATCCTTTAGGTATCAAGATTAGACAAGAGGGGCATATGATGTTGGTATTGAGATAGTCTGAGATCTTTTCAGTAGCCCAAGCTATGCTACTCATAATAGGTCTTGCTTCTGTAATTAACTCATAGGCCTTATGTATTTTGGGCAATAAATACATGGTGGGCATGGTGGGCTTTTCACTGCTAGATACACCTTCTCCAGGTCTGTAAGAAGGTCCTGTCTGTACCATTTTAATATGTAATCATTTAGTTTGGGTGTTACTTCCTGTCTGGGGTCAGTTTCCAAAATCTGATAGCAGCCTGGAATGTGCCATTTTAATATAATCTTCTCAGTTTATAAACTCAATGTTCACTCCTTTGTCTGCTTCTTTTATGACAATGTTTTTGTCATTTGTCAAATCCTGCATGGCTGTATATTCAGATGATTGTAGATTATCCAAACACATTGTCTTCCTCCATCCTTGTTTGTCAATTAGTTTATTGATATCTTGGACTACTGCCTTCAGGAATGTGTCAATCACATTGTCCATTGCTATTGGTGTGATTCATTTCAATCTCGGTTTTAGTTCTTGAATTTCCAAATTCCTAGATCTTATTTTAAGACCTTTTAGGGTATCTGACACGCTAATGTTAATGTTTTCAGTGGATGTTCTCAATATCACTAATAGTAAGGTTACCAGGATGTAGTCCTTCCTCATATTCTTCTATTTGGAGTGATTTGTTTGCCTAGAATTTGTTAAGTCTAAGTTTAAAAGTATATTTAAAAACATCTACTTGTAAGTCAATACAGTCACTAGAAATAGATGGTGCAAATGACAGACCTTTATTGTTTGGTCCTCTTGTGTATTTGGGTATGTTCTTCCTCTCCCCTAGCCCCCTTTCTTCTCCTCCTTTCCCTTGTTCTGTAATATTTGTGCTTATGGTGACTTGGAATCTGACCTGTTTGATAGTGCTCAGTTTCCTTTCTTGCACCTTTTTATTTGGTATGAAAAACCTTTCTTACTTGAGGGACCGCCATTTGGGTCTCACTGTTAGTTGCATTCCCTGTGTTAATTGTCTCTCCGTCCGGTTCCAAATCTATATCCAAGCTTCCAGGTGATGATGCCGGCATGCTCTCTCTTGAATGTGCTCTTGGTTGTTCATTGAATTTGTCCTAAATGTATAGACACAAACTTCTCGATAGTCCTTGGCATCACAATCGTGTATATAGTCACCTGGCTGCATTGGTTCTGCAAGAAATGTTGCTGGATTAACAATGTGACTCCTCACTATGATAATTGAGATATTTGATAGGATTACTTCATACCCAGAAACTCGATGGGTTGTAAGGTTAGATTGTAATTTTTCTAGGATAGCAATATAGAGTGTCACTGGGCAGCCCATAGTAATGGTGGACGATTGTTGTATGGGAAATGCCGCTTCTGCAAGTGCTTGCTCACATGGGAAATGTCTCTGCATCACTGGGTCTAGAGGACCACCGCAATAAGCCAAAGTTCTTGTGAATTCTTCTGAGGACAGCCGTCATTACCTGACTGTTAGAATGTGAGACTGAAAAAAACTCCTAATTATAGTCAGGGTTTGTATCAACAGGTGCATTAATGAGTGTGTTCTTTCATTCTTTGAATAATTCAATAATTTCAGGTGTCCAAATTAAGGGGCCCTTCACCTGCTGTGCTTGCTTCAGCCCCATTAGGAAGGGCTTGGTGTAATAGAATAATAAAATATCCACGATTGCCAGTAATTGGCCCAAGAACTGTTGCAACTGATTCACTGTGCTTGTCTGCAGTGTGTTTTTCATTGAATTTGACCTTTCTGGGGTAACCCTTCTCCCTGCTGATGATATTATCTGCCCAAGATTTTTTCCAGCAGTGTTGCAGTTTCTGTTTGTCCACCTTGTACCCCTTCTCTCCCAATAGTGTCAAAAGTGTCACAGAATCATTCCTACACAGTTCTTCCTTGGTGCTACACAACAGGAGGTCATCCAGATATTATATTGCTGTGCTCTGTGTTTGCAAATTTCCGGAGTCCATTTGTAATACTCTGTTAAAAATACTTGGGAACTTGCAATACCCTTGTGTAAACACATGTGTTGGAATCTTTGACAACGGTATTTATGTACACAGGGTAAGGTACTGAGAATCTGGGTGTAATGGAATGAGAAAGAATGCATTTTAAGATCAACTACTGTGAAATAAGTTGCTCCTGTAGATATGTTACACAAAAGGGTGGCTGGATTTGGGACTGCCGGAAAATCAGATTCAACTATGTTTTTTAAAGGGCAGAAACCCTGTACCATCCTCCAAGAACACTATTTTGCCTTTTTCACTGGGTATACAGCCGTGTTATATGGGGATTCTGATGGCTTAATGATACCCTGTTACCATAATGCTACAATTATGTCATATATTCTCTCCTCTGCTTTCCGTGACATGGGGTACTGTTTGATCCGGGGCAATATTGCCCCTGGTTTCAGCTTGATGCGAACAGCCCCTATTCTTTTCAAGAGACCCACATCATGGGGCCACTGGTCCATATTTCTTTAGGCACCCTTTCCAAATCTTCTTGTACGTGTGCTGGTAGAGTCTTTGTAAGAAATAATCTTTGTGTACTTCTCTGTGCTCTACAACCAAAGTATACAGTATACATATCTGGAATACTATTTCCCTGTTATCATCCTCCTCTTGGAGAAACTGTTCATCAGTCAAGGCTGTCAAGTGTTGAACTGCTTCAATGCATAAGACAGTGCACCATTCAATGCCATATTCATCTGCCCCAAGCAAAATGACCTTGTCTTTCGTTGTGACAGATGCCTCTAAGTGTATTATAATAGGGGTCCCGGGTGCTACCTCATTGTAAACTGCTAGCCTGAAAAAATATTCTGTGGGTAATCGAAATGTGTGATCTTTGATCCTGGGCACCCACCTTAACAGCACATGCAACCCATAAAGGAATAGCTCAGAGTAAAGAGGTGCACCTCGTAGAAGGGTGTGAGTGCAAAATGCTTATATGACTGCAACACTATGCCCTCTTCAGTAAATGAAATTGTCATGTTAAGTCTGCTAATAATATATCTGACCAATATGTTAATTTGTGTTTGTTTTGAATACAACAATTGTGGTACAATTTCTTGTCTACCCATGGTAAGGCATAAATATTCAGTGAAAGGAACTGTGACAAAAGCCCCAGAAAATCCATGTGCGTCCATTATTATGCCTGACAAAGGAAACCTTCCTTCCATAATGCAAGAATTGGTAGCTTGTGTGTCAACCAAAAACAAGAATGTCCTGTTGCCTGTCTTCACTGCAACCTGTGGTTCCTCTTCCGGTTCTGCATTTACTGAAAAAACTGGGCACATCAGAGCTGTCCTACCAGAAAGTTGTGTCTCTGCCTGAAAATGGGAAAGGGTTACATTCCAACACTGTCACTCCTATTTAGTACGGTACTGCTCTCTGGGGTAAGACATTTTTGTTCCATTGTGGAGCTGGGACTTGCACCTGTGTTTGGAGGGGGTTCAGTTGTGGGTATTGGGGCAACTGCTGCTGCTGGACCATATTCTATATATTTTGGGAAACTGGGGGCAGCTGCTGTGGGCAGCCTTTTACATTTAGGGGAAATGGGGTTTGCATCTGTGGGGGTTGCATCTGTGGTGGTTGCATATGTGGGGGATAGGTGATAGTCTTATATGCTAGGATACCCCCAGGGCCATAAGGTACTTTCATAAAACATGTTATTGATTTTAAACTTATGACTCACAATCAATAACAATCCATCAAATAGCCACAATAAATTGGTTCAGTTACACTTGTAATTACGAGTCCTACCATTACTAAAACGCAGTACTGAAACGTACTACCCAGTCACCTTTACTCTCTATTGCATAATTAATTTACCCTGTTATAGCACATCCATTCCCCTCTTCCCATTTGTGCCAGAACTTGGCAGCCTTTTCTGGACATTCCCGACCAGAATAAATTCGGAGTTCCATGGACGCACAACCATCAACATCGAAGAACGATTGAGCAAAGCTAGGGTGGTCTGAGGCCCCCCACTTCCTTGCAGTGTTACGCTTGATCAGGCCCATTGTAGATGATAGAAAGAGTTTCTCGTATTGACCAAAGAGCTCATCTCCCCAGATACCCAGCTGTAGTAGTTTAGGGTCCATTGGTACTTCCACTCCTAGTGCTTCTGACAGCTTGCTACAGCATGTCTGCCAGAAGGTTTGAACCTGAAGGCATTCCCATATGATATGAATAAATGTATCTTCTCCCTTCCCACAGCGTAGACAGTTAGGGCTAGCCGCTCTATTCCAAAGAAACAGTGCAACTCTGGGATACTATATACCATGACATTTTTCTAGCTGTATCAAGCAAAGGCTGGAGGAAATTGCAATTTCACGTTGATGCATCATAGCCAGTATCCAGTCTTCTGGGTCAATGGTCCCCACATCCCTTCCTCATTTTGTCTTCAGACTAGATAGTTCTGGAGATGCCAAGGCTGTGATACAGATGTGATCTTAGTAGCAATGGGTTCTGGGAGAACATTCTGCTCTAGTGGCCAGCATTGTGGCGTGTCTGATGGACAGATGTTTGAATAATGCATGAGTGATCTGCTGAAAATGATAATGTTCTGTGTTTGACAAGCAATATTTGTGTCTCAATTCCGCAAAGGAGGCAAGGGACACCCTGGAGAAAATGTCCCCTACTCTCATGAGGCCTGTTTCCACCAATTCTGGCCAGATCAGTCGTTTTTTCACTTCTGGCAAGTTATTTTTCTTCCATAAGGGCTGTGCCAGAGACAATTTACCATCCCAGCCAATATGTCTATGAGCATCTTTCCATATGTGTGTCGCATGGAGTGCCAGTGTGGGGCGGGGGCCTTTCCATCCTTCGATACAGATTAGAAATTGGGGTCATATCTTGTAGTCCCGTGACCTCTGACGAATGGGAGGCAGGTCCCAGTCCCCATGTAATACATCATTAATGACCGCCATCTGGGACGCACAGTAGTATGATTTGATGTGTGGCAGTGCGATTCGACCCTCCCAGATTGATCATTGTAGCATGCTGAGGGTAATTCGTGGGTTTCCACCTCCCTACAAAAGGACTCTAAGGATGTTTTCAATCCGATGGAATTCTGAATCTGGGATTCGGAAGGGGGTGTTTTTTATAGCATATAGGAAGCGTTGTGATGCAAGCATTTTGAAAAGGGTGGCCCTGCCCAGAAGGGAGAGCAGGAGCACCTTCCATTGTCAGACATCTGAAGCAAAGCATTCTGTAATTGGGTGCAAATTGTAGGTGAGATATCTAGAAAGGTCCACCTCGACTCTGACACTCAGGTAGCTGAAATCCTCACGCTCGACTCGGTATAGGGAGTCCAGTTGGATCTCTTGTTCTATCCCCTGTATTGAAAAGAGTATGGACTTGTCCCAGTTCACTCGTAGGCCACTGAAGATTCCGTAGTCCCTCTGCATTCGTGTAACTATTGGGCAGGAGCGTGATGGGCTACCTTATATTAAATATTATATGTACGTATATTAATAGGTCATCTGCGTACAGGGAGATTTTGTCTTCCCCACCTCTAGCCACCAGAATCCCACCCACGACGCATCCTGGCAAAGCCACACAGCAAGGGGTTGCATGGTAATTACAAATAGCAATGGGGATAGGGGACAGCCCTCCTGTGTTCCTCTACTGAGTGCAAAGGTTGGCCAGCCATTTACCTTAACTTCCACCAACGTAGATTCATACAATAGTCGGACCCAGTCCAAGAAGCCCACTCCAAATCCCATTTTTTTCATAATTTCCCAGATGGCGTCCCAAATCACTGAGTCGCACGCCTTCTCGATGTCGATAGCCAACAGTGCAAGGGGTTCTCTATTGGTAGGGGTGCGTTCAATCATCAGATGTAATCAGTGCATGTTAATGCGGGTTGATTTGTCCGGCATAAAGCCGCATTGATCTGGGTGGATCAGTGTTGAAGTTACTGTTTACATGTACTTTGGTGAGTATTTTGCTTTCACCGTTGAGTAATGAGATAGGATTTACACAGTTCTGGGGGCTTTCCTGGTTTGGGAATGACTACAATATTGGATTTGCGCTGGTCATAGGGGAGGGTGCCATGTTCCTTGCAATGATTGAACATTTCGTGTGCTGGAGCCACTATCGTTTCTCCCATTTTTTTTCCGTGTCTCGATTGGGAACCCATTGGAGCCAGGTGTTTTCCCAGAGTGCAGTTAGGCAATGGCAGTTGCAACATCATTTTCTGTTATGTCAGTGTCTAGTTGCGCTTGTTGGGTCTCCTACAGACTGGGAAGTGTAATGTTGTCTAGTATAGTGTTATTTACTGGCGCAGATGGGCTTTCATAGATTGTGGCATAGAAATCTGCAAAGGCCTCCGTGGTCTCGTGGTCTGTTTGCACCATCACATTTTGTTCATTATTTCCCTGACATATCGGTGTCCCTCGTCTAGTCTCTCAAGCCAGGCCAGTATTTTACCCGTCTTGCCCCCCGATTCTTAGATGCGAGTATGCATCTCCCAGTTGGCCCGTTTGATGTTGTCCATTGAGATGTTGCAGAGTTTTTCCCTAGCCGTCAGGAGGGGTCAATGTTTTTCGGGTGAGCCTGCAAGTAGATATTCCTCCTCCTGCTTATAAGCAAATATTCTGTGGTGCAGTTCTGAATGTGGTCTATATATCCTGGAAACCCCAGGTAATTATTGTTTAGGCACCTAGGGGGAGTCAGTTTGGCCCTATTCATGCAGATCTCAATTTATAGCGGTGAGTGATCGGAGACCCCTCTAGCAAGAAGAATCACGTTAACTACCCTACATGTGTCCTGTTTGGAGAGGAAGGAGTAGTCCAGTCTCGAAAGGGAGGCATGAGCCCCCGAGTGAAAAGAGTTCCCCTGATCACATGGGTGAAGATCCTGCCAGACATCGCTCAGCCCGAGCGCTGAGATGTAAGCTATTAGTATTGTGGAGGCATCGGTGTTCCTGCCCCGTAAATGTGTGTGGTCCAATGTTACGTCCATGACGTTGTTAAAGTTGCTGCCAAGGATCCATAATTCGGGTCGATGGCTTACAACAATGGCCAAGATGTCGTAGAGTAAGTGTTGTGAGAGTGGAGGGGGGCGTATGCTGCCAGTACACCTATAGTCTCACCCCATATCTCGCCCGTCAGGATCACAAATCTATCTCTAGGATCTTGTTTCACCAGTGCTAGTTTAAAGGGAAGTGGTTTGTGTATTAATATTAAGCCCCCCCTAGATCCCATAGAGAAGCCTGCATGTATTGCTGTCCGGTAGTTTGTTCTGCGGAAAAAGGTGCATGATGTGCCCGCTAGGTGTGTCTCCGTGAGAAGGGCGATATCGGGGGAGTACATATTGAGAAATTGTGTGACAAGTCATCATTTAATTCCGGTACCCAGGCCATTAACATTTCATGTAAGAAGTTTAAGAGATTTCATTTTGTTCCCCTGCATATCTAGGCGCAGTGCAGAGGGTATGCTTGTAAATGGTTAGACATATGATCAGTGTTAGGTCTATTTGTCCAGCGGTGTGAGTGGACATATGTGTGATGACTGGTTGTAAGTTAACACAAAGAAAAGGAAAAGAACCCCAAACTCCTCCCTCCCCATACTCCGACCCAACCTGAAGTATCTGTTGCCTAAACATGTCTACCAAGCAAGGCTGCCTGCTAAAATCAACTAAAATTCCCCCACCCTGTAAGCAACTGTACCCACAGGAAACATGATAGAGAAAAGAAATACTCCCATATCCACCCCATACTTCCCCCAACCTGAAGCACCTGTTTCCCGAACCATGTACTCAACTAGTGCACAACCAACATAATCAAACTTCTACGGGATAGCCACTGTTGCCGCTGTGGTGAGTCTGCACCCAAGGACCGTGGCGGCATTTGACCAGTCCCCCTTAAACAATCTCTTCTGGTCAGAAGCCATATATGTCCATTCTCCGTCACCCATTGTCTGTTTGATCACTCCCCATCTTCACAGGCGTGAGCTGTTCCAGAGATTGTGGGTCTCCAGCCATGTCCACGCCTCTCGAGGGTTATGGAAGCGGTGTATGACTCCTTCGAGGTGCACCTTGTGCAGGGAAGAAAAGTGCATATTTCATGTTGATTGAGTGTATTTTTTCTTTACAGAGTCAAACAACTGTTGTGCCTTCTGGACCTCACTGGAAAGAAACCAATTTTGTAGCCATTATATGTAATAGGGCCAGTGGCCCAAGCCATCTGTAGCACTGCATTGCAATCTCAGTAATTAAGTAGTTTTGCAATAATTGCCCATGGTGGTGCTCCTCGGACAGGGCGGCCAGCTGGGATCCTATGTGCATGTTCAATTGAAAAGAATGTTGACAATTTCTTCAGAGCAAACAGATCTCTGAGCTGTTTCTCAGGGAACAGCTCCATGCATGGTCCCTCTTCTTTCTCGTGCACCCCAAGGATGCATATATTGTTACAGTGCGCCCTTCCCTCATTGTCTTCTGCCTTTATTTTCAAGGTGCGTCGGTTTTTGGGTGACTGCTGATAGTTGCTTCTCTAGCTGTTTGATTGTATCTTTCGAATCCGAAATCCGCTGTTCTGATTTGCCCACTCCCAAGGCCAGGTTTTTAAGGTCTTGTCACAAGAAGGATACCTCTGATGAGAGGCCACCTATCTTTTCCTCCATCGATGACCTGGATCCCCCAATGGCGTCATAATATCGTGGAGAGAGATATGTGTGTTCTGCAGTTCGTCACCCCTGCCTGCTGTTTGATGGTTGCGGATTGTCGCAAGCTGGTGGACTACCTTTATGAATTGGTCGATCTTGCTCTGCAGCACTGGATTCTTGGTCTGGTCTTTGACCATTTTAGGTGTTGTGCTTGTCGCTTGTGACGGTCCTTCCACCCCACTGGCTCCCTGTGGCGTGTGTATGTTCGCCGAGATCCAACCACAGGGGTGAGCATTAGGACCACGTTCTCTCCCACCTCTAGTGTTTGCATAGTCAGTGCCCCCATTGCCAGCACCACTGGCTGCTCTGCCAGACCCCTCCTGCTTGTAAGGAGATTACTTGCTGTTGCCCACAGACTTTATTTTTTAGGCCGAGGGAAAGCCGGATAATCAGTCCTTCATGCGAGGCAGGAACACAACATGGCCAAAGACTGATTGGCCCATGCAGCACTCATGTTTCTATAGGCCAGAGGTTGGTGTGGGGTCTGTATACTGTCACTCAGGAGTACAGGCTTGCATTTCCCAACAGGACATGCACACTGTGTAGCCAGGGGGGCTGAATTTCAAGTGCCACTGGGTGTTCGTGGCCGCGTAGGGAGCGTTTCCACTGCTGCACTCCTTGTTCTGGTGTCTTGATCCCCACAGCTCCGGGGAAGGTACTGGTGGATTTATGTTCTCTGCAGGGCTGCCAATTCCATTCACAAGAGGAGAGGCAGGCTCACACTATGTCACCATCCCCAGTCCACCTCATGGCTGGACGGACTCGCCGTCTGCAGAGCGGGACGGCCACAGATGTGTGCGGACAGGCATGCGTCACTGCTGTTCATTCTGCAGGGGGAGTGACACCAGTATGTGCACCACAGGATGTGGCCCGCAGCATGGTTCGATGACAGCAATAATGCCAAACTGTGGTATGTAGTCCAAGATGGCTTTGGCACTTAGTCCCGTCCGGATCAAATGATTTTTTATGGGCTCAGATTTCACCCATGGTTTGGCCGGTTTATAGCCTCAACCTTCTGACACTGGAGTGTGCAAACAAAGTTCAGTGCACCATCCCCTCCTTTGTGGAAAAAAAACCCTCCTTGTGGGATGTACCCTTCCTTTGGAAAATACTCCCCTTCGGGAAACTAACACATCCCTTCCCCCTTTCCTGTGAGGGGGTGTACTCGTGTTGTCCATCTGGAGTGTTGGTAATTACTGCTCCTTCCATGCTGAATTTAGCTAATTTCTTTTGAACACATTTTGCTTCTGCCTTCTGCCCTTGGTCTACATTACTTTACTCTGTGTCCTGTTTCGTTCTGCAATGGTGTACTGTGTGGACTTGTATCTCAGCCCATCCCTTCATCTGAATACCTACTATCTTCCTCAATTCTGTCTGTACGTCTGTAGGGAGACACCAAAACATTATGTGATAAAATATGGGGATGTTCCTATACCATGGTTGTCCTGTTTTAACTGCCAGATTTCCTGTATCTGTGTGCGGGGACCTTATCTGGTCTCATTTTAAGAGCCCGAATGAACTGCATGTCTGAGGTGTATGGGTACCTTTCTCTCAGTGCCTTCCATATGTGTGCTTAACAGTTATTAAATGATGTGCCATCATGGGCATTACTTCTCAGTGTTACCCCTTCATATCCTGCCTTTTTCCAAAGTGTGTCCACTTGCTCTCCCGATAAAGAGGCAAACAAGCTCTTCATATCTCCAACAACTATATAGTCCCTGCCGTCCACTTCGTGAGGGCATATAACTACTCGCCTGCCCCTTCTGTGAGGGACGTCAAGCTGCTCATTAAATATTCCTTATCCATGTTTGGTCAAGGCATGTACTGTGACCCCCCTTGACCATTTTGCAGTAGAGGGAACTGTGATCCTCATGCTTGAGGCTGAGAGGTCTTTCCCTGTTTCTTACTCTTTGATGCCGCTATTCTGTTGGGCCATGCCCAAAGCTGGTCGGCCCATGATACCCTGTGCTCTGTGTCTTCATCACCCACCCTTCATTGTCGTCTTCCCCTTGTCTACTTACTGAGTCGCTATCTATTGATTCTAGGGGGGAGGTCTTGGTCTTTAACAATTTTACTATCAAGAATGTTTTCCTATTTCTGAAAGTAATGGGCTTCTAACAGTGTCTGTTGGTGCGTTCCTAGTAGCACCTTCTGGTTTAGTTGTCTACTCTTTCTTATCATCAACAACAAGTGTATAACATGTATTGGTATAGCCTGTAACAGTCTGTAGAAGAAAAGAACCATGAAGGCAGCGGGGTGCTTGCCACTGTAACCTTCTCCTTCATTCTGTCATAATCAGGGATGTTCTACTCTTCCTCAAACATGTTCCACAATTCCAATATGCTTTGTCTATTCTTCAAGGTTTTCCCTTTGTGTGCCGACAATAAGTGTGTGTACATGTTCTCTGAAACATCTGTTGCATGCATGCCCTCAGCAGGCTGTGGTTTAAACATTCTTCCTGTGGTGCCCTGTACCTACTCTGCATGGTACTTTAATATTTTACCCTATACTACGGAGGTGCATTGCACCCCCAACGGGGCATCCATAATGTCAATAAATCCCACCTGGCTCACACATATCTACCAACACTGTTCCAACAGTGATGTATACTCCCCAAACCTCAATATCACTTCAAAAAAACACTTTTCTAAAAAAATCAATTGTCAACAGTTTTTTTCTCCAAATACACCTGCACTCACATATCAACCTCCATTCTTCTTGCTCACACATTTCTCATACCAAACGAACCATCCACATCTCAAAACAAATACCTCAAACTACACCTCTCTAAAAACTTCAACCAATAATATTTCCAACAATACCTTCCTCTCGCCCCTCCCACAGAGAGACTGAGGGATACCTTTGTATTTCTACACATGGCTGTCCTTCCCCTTATAAGAGGAGATCCCAAATCAATTCACAACTCTATTCTACTTATGATATCATCTTTCCCCACAATGGAGGAGCTTCACCTCAATATCTGAAAAAAATAGCGTGTGCAAAATTACGCAATGTCGCCCTTCCACGCCTTCAAGGAGTTCCTTGTCACTTAACCTACTAGTTAATATAATAAAAATTAAAAACAACAAAACATCCACAATACTGTGTTTTCATGCAAGAGTGCACTTAAATTATATGTCCTCCGAGCTGCCTCGAGGTTGAGTCTCCCCTCTCAACTGCCTGCACCACCCAGAACAGCGTCCTGCCAAATGCATCAGGCAGACCTTCCGGTAACCCAGCTTGTGCTCACCTCCTTGGTTTGTTCACACAATAACTGTACTCTGTAGACTGGTGTTGTGGCCTAGGGCATGCAGCTAGGCTGGCGTTGTGGCCCAGGACATGCGGCAGGGAGCATCCCCGATCCTTGGGGCACTGGAGATCTCGCTAGGGTCTTCCAATGGAAACAGGAAAGTCCCCAAGTTAATCCAAAAAGTAATGCAAAAAAGTAGTCAAAATCAGAGTGCACCAATTACAAGAAAAAACAGCTTTACTTGCAAATATCGACTGGGAGAATCAGGCAGCTCCTTAGAACTGAACTGAAAAATATCTCAACACACCCACCCTGGCCCACAATATTTATAGATGAAAACAACAAAATTAACATGTTCGTCATATGCAACAATAATTGTAATTCTAACATTTCCATTGGCTACTCGTCAATAAGCCCCTAAAGAACCCTATAGATTAAGTCACCCTTCAAATATGACATAATTGCTTAGACAACATAAATGCTTCATTTTGACTGTAGCATCCCACCGAGACTAACCAATCATGTAGTGAGCTGAAATCAATGAGGAAAACTTTGCTACAACTCACGGAACACCACAATCTCTTTCCTGAATTAGGCCTTTGGCCTCCATCCTTCATGCCTGCTTATTCTGTGACTCCCATCCCGATGCACATTGCAACTTCTGTAACACAACCTCCTATTAATCTTCTCACAATGAATAGCTGCATGAAAAAACGTGACTGAGGTCCTGCTTCTGGAAATTAATTTCTCCTATTTATTGGTTTTACCAAATCACTTTACCACTGGACCGAGTGCCTTGACTTTTAGTGGTGGCGCTGTGCTCACATCCTAGTTCTGTATTTTGACAATGCTGCTGCCTGGACCTTCTCGCATATCTCAATGTGTCATTCACAACCATTATGTATTCATTTGTTTATCATCTGGGAAGGCACCTGCTGTTTTAAGTCTCTTTTAAGGACCCTGGGAACTGCTTCCCTTGCAACAATGAACTGGCAACTATGTTGCATCCTTCTCTTCCCTGACTTTGACCACTTGAGGCTTTCTGTCTAATAACAAGAGTAAAATCCAGAAAATTAAGCAAAATAACCATGGCTCAAAAATGCAGCCTAGCTCATTAGAATAAACAAATCTATAACTGCTTGGAGAGGTTTTGTTCTAACATGACTTACCTTTTGCTCGTTATGGGCAATAACACCTACACTTTTAAACCACAATGGGCCTCATTCCAAGTGTGACGGTCCAGAAACAAGGGTGCCGGTAAGCTTGCTGGCACCCTTGTTTCCTGACTGCTACACTACCAGTCTGCCCGGCAGGGTCAGACCTGCCAGGCGCAACGGCCCCCACAGACAGACTTTTCACAGAAGCACCAGCACTGTTAGCAACAGTGCCGTTCACAAATCTACCACCGGACTTCCCATGCCACCGGGACTTGTAATGTCCCAGTAGCACCGGGAAGTCAGGTGGCTTATTTAGTATTTCCAGGTCAGCAGCAACCCGCCGGTGCCACCAGCGGGTTACTGCCAACCTCGGAATGATGCCCAATTTATATAGTAGGAACAACGTCCAACTACATAACATTATCTAACCATTAAAGTGTGTTATTAAAGGAAAAATACTTTGCAGCGTCGCTAAAAAAGAATGTTTTGCTACACATTGATTTACTGTGCGGCAAACAACCTAAGACTCGTAACAGTGTGACAAAATTACTTCTATTCCAAATATAATGTCACCCTTCCAAAATTATGTGACATCTTATGTCAGCACTAGGGCCTAACACTTTTGCTAAAAGAGGACATGCTCAAGGTAGACTTATTCGAATCCTCTGAGTGTCCTCGGCCCTCCCCTATTGTTTTAGTTGAAAAGCCCAATCAATCCTGGACACATGATGAGCACCCATGTGCACCATGGGAGACACAACAGGAACCATAGACCCACTGCACACATAATACGCCACAGTGGCAGACCAATATTTAATGATCACACCCACCACCCACATGTAGAAGCACGCATCAGAGCAAACCGAACAACCAAACAGCATGACAAGAGCAGGACACACACAATGTAGCATGGGTGTAATGCCAGCCTACAGATGTGACTCCCAGCAGGCCAACAGCATGTTCATTTCACCACAACATGCTGATGATGATGACCTGGCTGGAACATTGTCAGGCGCTGCACGTGGGCCCATACCGGGCAAGGCTGCATCACCACAATCTCCTGCACAGCCACATCCTGCATCAGCTCCATGTCTTCCTGCGCAAGCACCAGCTCCTCCAGCACCTGCTCCACTGCAGGCTGTGCCAGCTCCACCTCTTCCTGCATCTGTGCCACTGCCAGCTGTGCCACCTCCACCGCTGTCTGCACCAGCTCCACTGCCAGCTGTGCCATCTCCTCCTGCACCTGTTCCACGGCCAGTTGCGCCAGCTCTACCTCCTCCTGCACCTGCTCCACCGCCAGCTGTGCTAGATCCACCTACTCCTGCACCTGCTCCACTGCCAGCTGTGCCACTGTCAGCTGCCGGAGGACCTGCACATGTGGTCAGTGGCCACATCGTCCCTCATGTACCCTTCACGTGATCATGGGTACACCAGCAGCCATATCAATGTGGCCGATAAGGCACATCAGAGAAGGATGAGGACCACACCACCTACCCAATCCTATCATTCAGCCCGGCAACTCTGCAAGGACCCCTGGTCCACCCATGCCCAACATCCGGGACATTGATGTGTGGCTCCGTGTAATGGAGGACCCGCAGAGAGCCAGGTCAGACCTGTTACAGCAGCAGCTCAACTAGCTGTGCCTGCTGTGCGAATGCATACGGTTGTATGTGAAAAGACCTATGTTTAAAGGTGTCAAGAGGAAAAGGCTGATTTTCTTTTGCTCTGAAAACCGGCATTGTAAAGTTATTTTTATCTTGAGGCCTTTAAAATGCGGTTTCCCCTTTTCCTTTTTACATATTTGGGGGGTATCACCCACAGAGCCATGCATTCTTCCTCCCCATAAACTATGTATTCTGCCAATAAATGTTCCCTTTTTGTGTAAACTGGGCTGTGTCTGCTTTCCTTTCAGCGGTGTAAGGTGTAGATTCATTTCTTTTCACAAGTGTGTTATCACTAGTTTATGAGTATTCATTAGTTTGAGAGCGTGGAGAGGATGCAGAGTCTGCTTTATGTGTTGCCTACTTTCCACGCAGCTTCTGTAACTTCTGGTGGAATATCTGTGTTTATTTCATCAGAGCATTGCAATGGAAATGTATGTGGCTTATGTTTCTCCTTGGGCATGTATTTTATTGTGATGATTTCTCATATTGTACGGGCGGCGGGCGGGGGGTGAGTATGCGCATTTTGGTGGAAGAGTCTGTATTTGAAGGAATTCATGGATTATTTCTTTTAGTTTGAAGAATGGAATAATTGGGGCGTTGTCGGGTTTAAAGCAAGTGTGATGTGAAACTCTCAAAAAAGAGGTTAAGAGTGTGCGAGGGCAGTGATATGTACTTGGGCACAACGATGTGTGCAGATGATTAGGGACCACCCACTCCTATCCCCCCCCCAAAAAAAGACATACATACCCACAACACACAGAGCAAAACACACTCACCCACAAACCCCCATCTTCCAGACCCAACCCCTCCCCCCACTCTCCCAAACCAAAACAAATGCATACCTACACACAACACATAAACCAACACACATGCACCCACACACTTATCCGTTCTCCTGGTCCTGCGCTACCGGGTTCTGACCTGCCTGTCAGCCCCTTCGCGTTCTCGTGCGCAGCAGGGGCATGACAGTTGGATTTAGAAAGACTGCTGTGTGCGGTCAGGGAGCAGTTTTTCTAAATCGGTGCTTAAGTGAAAAGATCTTTTAAAAACAATCTTTTCACTCAGGACCATGCATCCAGGTCAGCAGCTGCAGGAGCGCACAAGCCCAGGAATACACCTTTGGATGAACTGGTCATGCTGGACCAAAGCGTCCGTGAGGGGAACGAGGGGGTCTCTTTCATGGATGAGTCCCTCTCCCACACCCTGCAAGTCACCCTCGAGAACTTGGTGGCCCAGTGTTCTGAGCCACCATCCACTATCACCACCCCTGGAAGTTTGCAGCAGGGCAGTCCATGGTGCCACTCCCAGCGAATATCTACCACACCTGGGCCTTCCAAGGTCCCTGTGACCAAGAGGCAGAACAAATAACTCTTTGAGTGACACTGTTGTGGTTGACACTATGACTATTGGGTGTTTGGGGTATGTGGGAATGGGGATAGGGGTGTGTGGGAGGGGGAGGGGATGTGTGGGGACAGGGTGTGTGGGTAGGAGGGGAGAGATGTGTGGCTACATGGGGTGTAGAGAGAGGGTTGGGAAGATGGTGTGTGGGGAGGGGGCAGGGGCACAGGGTG
The DNA here is from genome assembly GCF_040938575.1 of Ambystoma mexicanum. Classification (NCBI taxonomy): domain Eukaryota; kingdom Metazoa; phylum Chordata; class Amphibia; order Caudata; family Ambystomatidae; genus Ambystoma; species Ambystoma mexicanum. Next base: position 1,061,331,207 of record NC_090933.1, on the reverse strand, counting down.
TTGTCATTTCAATATATAATAGTTTAACCTAGCAGCAATGAGCGGAAGGTCATTATTTTGGTGCAAATATTTATTGTGTGTGCGCATCATATGCAGTAACATCCAAGGGAATTGCAAAGTGAAAGGGGTACTCATAAAAAGTTATCAATGAGTTCTTGATGGGCTATTCACCCATCCCTGGCCTCCATGTGCACGTGGCTGATCCTGGCTGGCGCTGCATCGTCATCATTATCATCATCATCCTCTGGTGGGGGAATGTCCAGATCTGGGGGCACAGGTATGTTGCGTCTGATGCAGATGTTATGCAACATTGCACAGGCTAGGTCTACCTGCCCCACCTTCACTGGCTTGTACACGAATGCACCCCAAGACTAGTGTAGGCATCTCAAACATGCCTTTAAGCAGAGGCATTGCTAAGGGGGGGCTAAGTGGGCTATAGCCCCTGGTCTTTTGGTTGTAGCCCCGGATAGAATCTCAGGAGCTACAACCAAAAGGCTAGCTAGCCCCCAGTCCCAACAATTCTGGCATTAGCATAGCCCCGGGTCTTTTCCAGACCTAGCAACACCCCTGCCTTCAAGAGCTCTAAGGACCACTCAATGGTTGCCCTGGTCCTCATATGCACGCGGTTGAATGCCATTCCCTCCTATATCTGGGGTTCCCTCAGAGTGGTGATAAGCCATGGAAGCAGTGGGTAGCCAGAGTCTCCTGCAAGGTTAAGGACACAAGGTTAGCCTTATCTTTCATGTTGCAGAGCTGTGTAAATTAGCCATATATTACACTTAGGGACTGATCAAGAGTCTGGCGGTATCCCGTCGGTAATACCGCAGGGATAACACCAGCGCAAATAGCGTTACTACTACTTGGTCCGGCACTATTAGCGCCAGATCATGAATAGCAGACGAATGGTTATTTCCCATTGCATATTAGGGTCCAATGTGGGTTTAATCGCGCTATTAGTGCTGGCACAATTAGCGCTGGCGGTAAAAGTGCTGAAAATGGCCAAAAACAGGCGGACATCAAGATTTTGACCTCCAGCAAAAAGCTGGAGATAAAACACCACACATGCCGCCCAACCCATAATAGGGCCACCCTTAAATGCGGCAGTAATAGCATTAACGCTGCATTTGAGGGCTGCCGCCCAACTCGTAATTAGGCCCTTAGCCTGTATGTGTCAGTTAGGTCATAACGCATCTGGTCTAATGGTATAGCGGAGCATTAGGGAACTCTTGAGGTTTTTGACCCGCTTCTCTCGCTCCTTGCTCCATCGTTCTGCTCCAGTAGGTTTGCCTTCATTCTTGTTGTACTTGTGTTCCCCCATGCTCAGAGTGTGTCCTTGGTTTCTGCCTTTTATTCGTGTGAGGAGGGCTAATTGATATCTGGTTTATGCACTTAGAGTCAAGTGCCTGACTTTGCCTGACCAGATTAGCGGGACATGTCCAGTACGATGTGTGAAAGTTAATGTTGTTATTCTCAGTCAACTGTTTCCTCAGCCCAGTGTTTGTGTAAAATGCAGGAGAGTTGGGACCTCAGTGAATCCTTAAAAAATAGGATGGGTAGGATAAGCAAAATATGGGGGAAAACCGTGTCTAACCATCGGCTGCTTCAGCCCTACTCCCTGGACACCCCTCACCCAGGTGATTCTCCAGCAGTGGTCCATCCCCAGCGTCTGGATCCAAAGGCGATGGCTGTTCCCTGGTCACCTGAGAGAGAGATCCCCAGGGACCAGCGGGTTAGACACAGTAGGTAGTGCATTGTTAACTAATGCTCCTGGTGGGTAGTCATATGAGCAACCAGATGCGAAGTAGAGACAATCCAAGAGAAGGTACTGTGTCTTGAACGGAATATGGTAAGGGTTTGGTGTATACACTGTGTAGGCACTAAATAGTGAGGGTATGTGTGCAAGCACCCTTAATTCTGTCAGGGCGTCTGTGGCGGAAGGTGGCAGTGCCCAGTGTTGTGTATGCTACTGCAGCGTATATATTGAGCGGCTGTAAGGGCACAAAACTGCAGCCCTCCCTGTGCCTGGCGGCTTACCAAATATATTAAATCCTGTGGGCATAATCCAGGTGCTTAATAATAGATTAGATCGTATTAGCTAGAAGGTCCAGGTGACCCATGAGGGAATGAAGACTAATGAGGGGCAACTGATGAGGCAAAGCAATTTTAAAACTGGCAGTTTCAGGCGGAGGCAGGTCGCCTTACGTTAATGATACTGGTAAAGGTTGTCTTGGTCGGTCGCACAGGCTACAGTGTTGGTGGTCATTTTGTTAATGAATTTAAATATGCCACCTATTCAATGGGTTTGGTGATGAGATGGGCCACTATTGGCCGGGGTTGCTGGTGCTACAGATTGGTCCAGGAAAGCTAAGGGCTGTGTGCTGGGGTGTGTGCTGATATGCTCATCCAGGTTAGGTGAAGCTAATACCCACACAAAGGTAGTTGGATAGGTTCTGGATTAAATCATGAGGCAGTGAGCTGTGTGGTGAGTTCATGTATAAATGCCCCCACTAGGATTATCTGGGGTGGAACATTTTTATTTTGTAATACATTTTTCTCCAAAAAATGTTTTACCAGTACGTATCTCAAAGGGGGAATTCGGAGGGGAAACTGTTGCTCCAAATTTGTGGTATGATATGATATGATATGGCATTTATAACGTGCCTATACACAAGTGTTTCAAGGAGCAACAAGGCAAGGGAGGGGGAACAGAGGGAAGACAGAGACAATGATCTTACTAGGCCAGGTGACATTGAGATTGCGCAAGTGCAGGGGAGGGGTTAAGGGGGAAAAGTGCGGGGAAAGGGGAGGGGGCAGTGCAATACATAGGAAAACAGTAAAATAAATAAAGAAAATAAAGAAAAAGTGCAGCCATCTGGTGGCAAGTAGAGTGTAAGTGCAGACATCCGGTGTCAAGTGCTGGTAGGGGGCTGTAGGGATACAGAAACAGTGCCTAAGTGCAAAGGTTGCCAGGGTGGCAGTGACAGTGTGCAACTGGTGGGGAGGGCACCTGGGCCCGAGATCAGAGGATAGCCAGATAACCAGTGCACTTTCAGTTTCTGCCAGGAGATCCGCAGGGTTGAGGAGGAGGAAAAGCAGAAGCAAAGAGGAAGGTTTTGAGGTGCTTCTGGAACCAGAGATGGTTCTCCTCAAGTTTCAGAGAGGCAGGGAGGCTGTTCCAGAGGGAGCACCCAGCAGCAGAAAGAGATCTACCACAAACTTGCTGCTTGGAGAAGCGGTTGACCCTGAAGGGAGTTGGAGGAGGATGAGTGAAGAGCTTGAGAAGGAAGGTATTTAGGAAGAGAAAGTTGAAGGTATTGAGTCCCCGGGCCCCAGGAGGCCTTGTGGCAATGCAGAGGGTTTTGAACTGGGAGCCAGTGCAGATATTTCAGTCCTGGAGACATATGATCCCTGGGCTTGAGGCCAAGTACCAGTCTTTCAGTCCTATTTTGGATGAGTTGCAGAGGTTGGAGAGTATAGGCAGGCAGATTTAGAAAGAGGCTGTTGCAGTAGCCCAACCTGCAGAGAACCAGAGCTCTAGAGACAGTGAGCTTCTGGGGGAAGGAGAGGAAATGATGAATACCTCTGAGGATTTGCAGCTGGTAGTGTGACTTCTTAGAGACGTCACAGATGTGGGGAGAGAAGGGGAGTGTGGAGTCGAAGATGACCCCAAGGTTTTTAGGCTCACAAGTGGGAGCAGGAAGAGGGCCAAGAGAGGCCAGCCAGAGAGTGACAGAAAAGGAGGGAGCAAGTGTGCTGATGGGGAGAATCTCAGTCTTACTGGCATTAAGGCAGAGATTATTGGTGGCACACCACTCCTGGATAGAAGACAGACAGTCATATATGAGAGAAGGAGAAGAGGAGGCAGAAGGGAGCCTGAAAATGGGTTGAGCGTCATCTGCATAGCACTGAAAGTTGGAGCAGAGATCGGCAATGCAGTGGACAAGAAGTGCCAGGTATTGGTAGAACAGCCAGGGATAGAGGTTAGATCCCTGGTGGACACCACAGGCAGAGATAGAGATAGAGGAGAGGAAGGACCCAAGTTGGACCTGGGAGGGTCGATCAGAGAGGAAGCAAGTCAGCCAAGCCAGGGCCTGATCAGTGATACCCAGGTTATCACAGAGACAGTTGAGCAGGATGGCTTGGTGGACCGTGTCAAAGGCAGAAGAGAGATCAAGTAAGATGAGGAAACAGGGGGTCTTCCAATCAAAGTTGGAGAGCAGGTCTTCACAGTTGTTCAGGAGAACAAGTTCCATGCTTCTAGCAGCTCTGAAGCCAGACTGATGGTCATGGAGACAAACAACAGATTCAGTGTGAAGATTAAGCTGGGAGATGGCCGGCTTTTCCTGGAGTTTGCCCAGGAAAGGAGTGATGGAGATTGGGCGATAGATAGCCGGGCAGGAAGGGTTGGCATAGGGTTTCTTAAGAAGAGGGTGCACAAGAGGGAGCTTCGGGGGGAAGGGAAGACTCAAGTGGCAACGGAGTGGTTGCAGAAGTCAGCCAGAGTAGGAGCCAGGGTGTCAATGTGGGGCCAGTGGAGGAGCAGGGAGTAGAGAGAGGAGGGGGTGAGGAAGAGAAAGAGGACAGGATGTCTTGAGTTTAAGAGATGAAATGAGAAGCCAGGGCTGTGTAGAGAGCCTGTGAGGGGACAGGAGAGGTAGAGACTGCAGCAGGATTGTCCAGCTCCTTGCAGATTTTAAAGAGTTCGGCCGAGTTGTTAGAAGCCGCAGAGATGCAGGCTTGTATGAGGGCTCTCTTCTTGGTGCAGACGACAGAGAGTCTGTATTGCCTTTGGAGCAGGCGGCAGGCCAGTTTGTCAGAGGATGTGCTGGAACCACGCCATTTCCTCTCAGCCACCATGCACTTGCGTTTAAGGGTGACGAGTTCTGAGTCATACAAAGAGTTGCACTTGGCTGTGGGCTTCAAGCAGATCCTCATGACAGGGGCAAGAACATCAAGAATATCAGATATAGCTGAGTGGAGTATGGAAAGGGCTGTGTCAGGGTGTGAGTCAGCCAGAGAAGAAGGAGGGTGAGAGATAGTGGCGGCGAAAGCCTCAAATGACACACGCTTCATGGGTTGCATAAATGAGAAGGTAGGTGGCAGTGCTGGAGTTGGCTTGGCCTGAGGGGTAGAGACAGTGAGCTGGGAGGAAAGGAGAAAGTGATCACTCTCGGAGAGAGGAGTGGTGAGAGGGATTGAAAGGGGAAGGTCTGAAGAGATCAGAACATCCAGAGTGTGCCCTGCAGAGTGAGTCGGGCCAGTGGAATGAATAGAGAGTGAGAGAGAGTTGAGGAGGTTGCAAAAGAGTCCCGAGGAAGGACAGGAGGCATACAGGTGGATGTTAAAGTCTCCAATAAGGAGGAGTTGAGTGGTCGAGACCAGAAGGGAAGAGGAGATTAAAGAGGAGATCTTACCAGGCGGCCGATAGATGGTAGCCAAAGTAAGGGAATGGCCAGGAGAGAGAAAGAGCCTGCAGACGAGGCATTTGAAGGATGAGTAGGCCTGAGTAGGAATGACAGAGGAAGGAATACACTCAGGGAAGATCAGGGCTACACCCCCTCTGGAATGGTTGGATCTGGGTGCAGAGAGGATCTTGTAGCTATCCGGGAGGAGAATGTCAAGGCTCATGACAGAGCTGGCTGTGAACCATGTCTCTGTAAGTGAGTGAGGACATTGATGTCAAGATCCTCAAGGAGGCGGAAGATGTAAGAGGAGTGTTTGACAGATGACCAAACGTTTAGAGTGGCAATATGGAGAAGGTTGCCATCCTTGAAAGACTTCCAGGGAGGGGTACAAATCAGAGGTACACCCTGCGGAGGTGTAGAAGAAGCCTGAGATGGGGCAGAAGAGGAAGGAACAGAGGGCAAGGTAGCCAAGGAGGACACAGCAGGCGTAGGCGAGGAAGCCGTGGAGCGGATAGATGGGACAGCAGGAGAAGAAAGTAAATTGATGAGGTGCAGGAAGCGTCAATCAAAGAGGAGAAGGTTGGCTTGAGAGCCTTGACCAAGATGCTACCATTCAAGTAAAAATTAATGATGACGTTGGAGGAGTGAAAGGAGGCCAGGAAGGCCTCCCACCGGGTGCCACCATTAATGGGGTCAGAAGAGAAAGGAGAGAGTACAGAGACCATATGAAGAGTCTATAGGTCTGGCGAGGGAATGACAAAGAGGATGTCGGTGAGAGTTTGACTGGAGGAAGCACTAGTATAGGTGTCAGCAATAGGGAGGCCTGGGTTGGAGACCAGGATGTTTTTTTAAACTTCTTCCTACCTGAGGAGAGCAGGATAGTCAATAGAGAAGCAGTTAGAAAAGATAGGACAGACAGAGAGAACCATAGAGTAGGAAGGGAGAGGAGAGAAGAGGAAGGGTGTGTGGGTGGAATCAGGGAGAACACTAGGGAAGGACACATGGAGGGAGCGTAACCAGACAAGGTAAGGTTTAAAGGTTTACTAGAAGGCAAAACCACAGAATGACACTACTTTCACAATGCAATTGAATACCAGAGGAAAAAAAAAATACCTGAGTCTAAGAGTCCTGTACAGTGGGGAAAAAGGCCTAAGTTTCACAGTGCAGTTTTAAATACTTTTTCACTGCAATTGAATACCGGAGAAAAACACACCTAAGTCTAAGAGTCTACTATGTGGCCAGGTTTTCAGGGTAGAGTGAATCTCTATTCCTAAGCCGGGCCACTCCTACCTTGCTTAATCGCTGCTGGTTGACGGCTGGCCTTGGCCTCCCCTGCTGACACCTGCAGACACTGGCTGGAGCCGCCTCTGTAGGAGCCGCCCTTTGTCTAGGGGCCCTTAGCCGAGGGGCTGCATGGGCAGAGGGCTGCCCTGGGAGGGTCAGTAATGACCGGAGAGATGGACAATCAGGTAGGTGTGCATGCTGGGAAGCGGGAGAGAAGAGAACACACCAGGAAGAGGTTGGGGAATGGAGATGGTGAAACAAAGGGTCTGGGGGCTCAGAGTCCGCACAAGATTAAAAAAATATAAGGCCCAAGACGGTCTTAGCAGCACAATGCCTCACCTTATCAGCTTGTGTCTCAGCAACAAGTGCAAGCATGGAGCACTGCAATGGCACAACAGGCGCCATAAGGATGGCCAATCAGGGAGGTGGGTGTTCTGGGAGGCGGGAGGGAAGGGTACACACCAGGAAGAGGTTGGGGAACGGAGAGGGAGAAACAGAGGGGCTGGGGGCTCAGAGTCTGATAAAGATTTAAAAAATATAAGGCCCAGGAGGGTCTATGCAGCACCATGCCTCACCTGCTCAGCTCGTGCCTCAGCAACAAGTGCGAGCACGCAGCATTGCAATGGCACACTAGGCACCAGAGGGATGGCCAATCAGGGAGGTGGGTGGGCTGGGAGGCGGGAGGGAAGGGAACACACCAGTAACAGGTCGGGGAACGGAGAGGGAGAAACAGAGGGGCTGTGGGCTCGAGGTCCACATAATATTAAAAAAATATAAGGCCCAGGAGGGTCTTAGCAGCACAATGCCTCACATGCTCAGCTCATGTCTCAGCAACCTCATTTTGAAGGAAAATAGAAAAAATTGAGAACTGGCCACCCCTTTCTCTGTGCTACCAGGTTAGGCCAAGTAATCTACAGGATCATATTGAGCAGTGACATTCACTTGTTAATTAGTGAGCTGTGTGCATATGCAAAATGAAAAACAGCAAGAAATGGAACCATCTTATTTAGACCTTAAAAAACAATCACAAAATGACATCTTATTCTATTAATTTATTCAGTATAAAGATCAATCAAACATAGTTAAAAAAAAGAGAGAAGAACAGTAAGTAGAAAAAAAGACATTAATATGATATGTCACTCAATTCTTCTCGCTGACTTAAAAAACGCAATATAATTCATATGGGGTTTGTCGTCTTAGTCGGAACCACTCTGTCAATTTGAGCGGTTTTCAGATACAAGACTATGTACTTTGGCTAGTCTGTTGTCATGTGTCGACATGTTTCGGCCATATTCACATATGCGGCACTATCCCTAGTGTCTCTACAGATGATATATTAATAATTGGCCTTCTTCAGGACAGACACATTTCTTTTCAAATGGTGAATCTCTTATCCAATCTCCCGTTGCAGGATAGGTACAATCTAAAAACAAACGTATATACATTTATCACATAGTAAAAAACTGGTTCCATTCTCAACAAACATCTATACTTATTTGTTTTTAACTATTTTAATGCATTGATATTTTTATATAATTTCTTATGCTCATTTTTCAATTTGCCATAGTCAAAATTGATACTGCAGATATTGCTGGCCTCTACTTACATCCTGATAGTACTGGAATTTTTTTTGCTGGGGTACACCCAGCAAGAGTAGGGCTGAATCGCTATCGCCAGGCGTTCATGGATCACCTTCAAGCCCTTTGGGAGTTTCAGGCTGTCTTGGGCCCTGTAAAAGAGCCCGGTTTTACATTTTAGTTCACGCTTCTTATGGTGAGTTATACCACAGAGTCGAGCACCAATGGATTAGTCATAATCTGCTCATTATGAAAAAGACATTATCAATGGTATAATTGGTGTCTATTGTACACTTATTATCCTCCTGTACGTGATTTAAATCAATGATCTTATCAAGTGCATTTCTTTTTCATTCCAATTACTTTTCAGTATTTTCTGAAAGGCCTTTTAAAGCAGATATTTTCTACATAATTCTATACTCACTTACTTTTTACTAAAAAGATGTGGTCCTCGTATATAGTTGTGTAGGTATACACAGGAGAGTGGAGGGGCATCTACACTCAAAGCCTTCGTGACTGCCTCAACAGTCGTCAGAGGATGCAGAACAGCGCGTTCCTCAATCGATGCGTCTTGTTCTCACGACCTGCAGCGACAAACAGCCAAAAGGACAGGGTAGTCCTTAGTCAGTCAAACTATTAAATCTAGTTGCTACCATTCACTTCTAGGATGGACAAGTGAAATTCTCGCGGGACCTGCAGAGTCGCAGAACAAGGGGCGGGAGGCCTAGCAAACACTCCGGTTCAGCGCACGGATTTGGCAAAATTGAAACGCTGAGGTAGTGAACCCACAACTCGCATTGGTCTATGGTTTGGACGCACCCCGGTAATCCAAATTCGCAAAAAAGGCGGACCCTACAGCACTCACCTTTTGGTAACACAGCCTGCTACTTCTCAGCATGTACGCGGTAGCGTCAGAAAATATTGCGGTCTTCTTGTGTTCGTATTTTACTTCCGGATAAATACATGTCCACCGCGATCACGTGATGGAACTGTGTAACGGTTGTTATATAATTAAAAGAACAGCGTTCTCACAATAAAATTGACACAATTGATCGGGAAAGCACCGATTTTTCAGGATACGTACAGTGTTGTGTGTGTCTAACTTCAGCCTATTTCTACTAGATTGGTAGACCAGTTGGTATCAAGAGGGCTCGTTTATCAAAGACACAATTGTCAGATGGCATAACGAACCGCGGCACAAAACACATTCTATATTATTCTCAATTCTATTTCAGATGGGAGCGTGGACATTGTTGTCTGTGTTTGTGGGCTCAAATACATAGGCAGGACAATCAGGGAGCTGTGCAAAAGGATCAGAGAGCACCTCAACCTATTGGGGACACAGGACATCAAGTGGCCCTTCACTCAACACTGGCAAACCCAACATGAGATGGATGACAAGATAGATTTCCACGTTTGCAGGAATCAACACTGTGCTGCCTAACACTAGAGGCTGTGACATAGAACTGCAACTCCGGCAGCAAGAAGCGAGACTAATATGCAAACACAGACTAGTGTCCAATGGCCTTAACAAGGATCATGAATTGAATTTATTCTTATGAACTCCATCTCCTATGTGTCTTGATATTATGTTTATTTCTGTACTCATGTTAAGGAGTTGTTTAACACTGTTGGGATTGTCACGTTTGACCTCTAACCAGTCAGTCCATATGCACCCAGCCAGGTTGTATTCTCACCTAGCTCCCAAGTCCCACACTGAAAACAACATATCTGGACTAAGTATTTCCCCAAACCAACCTTGGGGATACTGGATTCCCATGTCCACTTACTAACAGTAATGTACACACCGCTCGAACCCTGGATCTCTAGCCAGGAGATAAGTTTGTACATCAAAGGGCACTTGCACTGTTAATTTCTTTCTTTACGGTGTGCGGCGCTTCATTCCTCCGTTCCTTTCACACTGGAGATTGCGGCAGGGAATCAAATAAAACTAGGATTCCCATTCCGCTCTGCTGCTCTGTCTGGTGCCAATTCCATCCAATCAAAGTGCTTTGACGTTTTACTTTCGTGTTTTACATAAGCAGCGTTTGCATTCAGCTCGCCGCTTCTGATTGAAGTTTCAAACCCATTGAAGTTTCGTCTTCAGCTGCATCTTTGAACCCTCTGTAAACCTGACCTCTGCCTGTTTAACGGACTGCCTTGCTTCCTGTTTTTGCCGTGTTTTGTCAGGTTAGTGTACCGGGACTCGCAACTGCCTAACGGACTGCCCTGCTTGATGATTTTTGTTCTTCAGCCGCCCGCTCGTTGACAGGACCTTTCCGCCTCTCTCCAGTCATTGCTTTGCCTAGCGTTTGTGTTCCACTTATTGCCTGCATGTAACAGAAGAATCTGCCCGTTTATCTTTTGGATTGCCTTCTTCTCAGCACTGTGTTTTTCTCAGTTTAAAAGCTCAGTTGGTTTCAGACATTAGTTTACCCAGCAATTTCGTGATCAACGTTGACTCTTTCCACTTAACTCCAGATGCCATATCCTACAGCTATCTGGGGTCCACTGTTCCTGCCATTTCTGAACTACACGGTATTGGGACATTTTTCCAACAAGTGCACAAGTGGACGCTGCGCAGGGAGTGCACCAACTCGGACCTAGTGCACTCCTCGTGCCGTTTGGGTTAGAACCCTCACTAAACTTCCTGTTTGTTATATTATACTGCCGTTTTGTTCACCCTTGGATTATTCCCAATACTACTAGTGGTAAGAAGCCTTTAATTATTATCACCTTTCATCTTAGACTACCCAAACCAGTCCTGATAGTGTTATCTGTTTTCTAGGTAGGAATCTGTGCGCCAATAACAAGATAAAATACCAGGTATCAGTTGTAGCAGTTTTGACTATTTCTATCTGAATATTTGTTGCATAAAACTCATCTCTTCTTCTTTACTTTGCAGCTGGTATTTCATGGCGGCGTGTTCTCCACGCCCTCTTGAATGATCAGGCTCTTTGTACTGTCCACTCAGTAGAGGGTCATATCATTTTAAAGGTCTTTTTCCCTCGCAGAGAGGAGGCTCGGTTGGAGGCCCCATCCAAGCTCTTCAATCAAAATTGTGAATACCAGACTGGCCCGAAGAGAAACCCAGCCGCCTATCTAGCCTCATCCTAGTCGGTGAGTGACAGAATCAGAAGCCAAACATATATCAAAATGGAAGGAGAGGATCCCTTAGCCGCCATGGTACGTCTGGTGGCAGAACTCCGGGCCGATATTTCAGTAGCTCATGATGCTCCTAATAACCGGATTGATAACTTGCAGAGGTTTCCGCAGCCGCATTCTGTGGGTATTGACGCCTTGAATGCCTCTGCATCAACTTCTGGGATTTCCAATCCTTCAGCATCAGGGTTTGCCGCAGCCCCTCTACTAATGACTTCCCAATTTCCATTAGCTCCTCCTGAAAGGTTTCCTGGAGATCCAAAAAATTACAGAACCTTTATTAATCAGTGCAAATTGCACTTCCTTTGTCGTCCTACGCCATTCCCAAATTCAACAATTAAAGCTGCCTTTATCCTTTCCAATCTTGGTGGAACCGCGGCAGCCTGGGCCAATCCTCTACTCAAGACGAACAGTTTTTTGCTCTATGATTGCGATGCCCTCATTTCTGCTATGCACAGGGTTTTTGATACCCGTTACAAGTCCCAGGCCACAGATCTTGAGTTTTTGAACTTACGCCAAGGGACATCCTCTCTGTTTACCTATCTTACTAGGTTTAATCAACTTGCAGCCGAAACAGACTGGCCCGAAGAGAAAAAATCAGCAGTCTTCTATAAAGGGCCGTCGGAAGAGCTAAAAGATGTGTTAGCAACTGTCCCTATAGTTCCCACGGTTTTTGGCGAACTCTTGGATCTGGTTTTACAGATCGATGCCAGAGGGCAGAAAGAAAAGGGGAACGTAAACCAGGGGGTTTGATCCCTCCATTGCCGCATCCCGCTGGTCCGTCCCTGTCTGCCCCTGAACCCATGCAAGTGGGAGCTATACGTGGACCCCTTACTCCTGCTCAGCGGGAACACCGCAAATCCAACAATCTTTGTATATATTGCGGTGCAGCGGACCACCAACTTAAAGATTTTCCAAAGAAACCTGTCAGGAAGGCGGGAAACGCCAGAACCCGGCACTAGTCAGAGTCCCTACGCCGGGGGTATGTTCTTCGGACTCACATGGGGTTGCTTCGGCCCCTGTTAGCCTGCCCGTGGTCTTTACGGCGACTCTTGACATTTCCTTTTCCTCCTTGGCTCTTATTGACTCAGGCGCCAGAGGGAACTATATGGATTATGATTATGCTATTTCCCATAACGTGCCTGTGGTTTCTAAGGCCCATCCGGAATCCGTTCTTGCTGTAGACGGTACCTCTATGGTATCCGGCTTAGTCACTCAAAATACCTCTGTGGTTCAAATGCAAACCGAAGAAGAACATGTCGAGAACATAACATTCAACTTGATCAAAGCCCCACAATTTCGGTCATCTTGGGGGTTCCTTGGTTTCAACAACACAACCCTGCCATTGACTGGGCCAATGGGGTCATTCAGTTTCCTTCTTCAGTCTGTAACGAACAATGTTTTCAGAACACTAATGTGTTACTCAAGTCCTCCTGCCAGGCATTGGTCGCATCCACAGCCTTTATCGGGGCTGTTACCTCTACCCATGATATCTCAATTCCACTGGAGTATCAGACCTTCTGCGACATCTTTGACAAAGGCGGAGCTGACCACTTGCCACCACACCGTCCTTATGATTGCCCTATTGACCTGTTACCCGGGGCCAAAATTCTGGCTGGCAGAGTATACTCCCTTACATTGCCACAGCATAAGGTATTAAAGGACTACATCGATAAAGCTTTGAAGAATGGGTTCATCAGACCGTCTAGATCCCCTGCAGCCTCTCCACTCTTCTTCGTCCCAAAGAAGGAGGATGATCTTTGCCCTTCCATTGACTGCAGGGCGTTAAACGCAGTTACAGTAAAAAAACAGTATCCCCTTGCACTAATCTCTGTTCTTCCGGATCAATTGGGTAAATCTGGTTTTTACCAAGCTGGATCTGAGGGGGGCATACAATCTTGTGCGTATACGCAAAGGGGACAAATGGAAGACAGCATTCAAGACCCGGTACGGTTTATTCGAGTATCTTGTCATGCCCTTCGGGCTATGCAATACTCCAGCCACCTTTCAGGCATTCATGAATGACATCTTTCGTGACTGTCTGGACCAGTTCGTAGTTGTCTATCTGGATGACATCCTGATATATTCTTCATCTAGGCAAGCACATATGGAACATGTGCTCTTTGTTTTACAGAGACTACGAGAGAATCATTTATTTGTTAAAGCAGAGAAATGTGTTTTCAATACAACTGAGGTAGAATTCCTGGGCTATGATCTCACTAATCAGGGCATCAGAATGAGTCATTCGAAGGTCAAGGGGGTCTTGGAATGGCCCATTCCCACGTCAGTCAAGGCACTTCAGTCTTTCTTGGGCTTCTCCAACTTCTATAGATGCTTCATACACTCCTTCTCCTCCATCTCGGCTCCTTTAATGGCTTTGACTAGTTCCAAGCAGACCTTCCACTGGATGCGCGTAGCGCAAGTCGCCTTAGATGCTCTGGAGGAGGCCTTTTCCTCTGCTCCGGTTCTTCAACACCCTAATCCTTTGCTATCATACTTGGTGGAAGCAGATGCATCTGGATCCGCTGTTGGGGCTGTTCTGTCCCAGCGTTGCCCTGATTCAGGTGAAATCCATCCTGTCGCTTTCTTCTCTAGGAAACTTACGCCTTATGAGAGAAACTACCCCATTACGGAAAGGGAATTGTTGGCCATCAAGGATGCTTTCTCAGAATGGAGACATCATTTGCTGGGCGCACGGCATCCTGTTACGGTCTTCTCTGATCATTGCAGTCTTTTGGCGTTCAAATCCATGAAATGTCTTACTGCTCGTCAGGCCCGCTGGCATCTTTTTTTTCACAGTTTAACTTTACGATCACCTATCGTCCAGCTAGTCTCAATACGTGTGCTGATGCCTTGTCTCGTCTGTCTCATGATGTTCAGTCTGCCGTCCCTGACCAGCCTTTAATTTTACTTTGTAGTGTGGTCTGTGGATGTACCCCACAGCCATCTTTGTGTTCCCTAATTGTGGAATGAGTTGCCACTCATGCTAAGGAGTGCCTCAACCTCAATCTTGACATTGTTCAGGGGTTGCCCTATATTCAGGGTCAGCTGTACTTACCTCCCGGGAAGGCACGCCTTCGGGCTTTGGCCTGGTCTCATGACTCGATTTCGGCAGCTCATCCCGGTCAACAAAAGACACTGGAGGCTATTTGCCGTTGGGCCTGGTGGCCTCCAATGTCTAGGGATGTCATTGATTGTCATGCCTCCTGTTCGGTCTGCTCCCAATGCAAATCTACTCGCTCCAAGCCCATGGGTCTTCTGCGACCGCTTCCTGTACCGCATAAGCCCTGGTACATGGTTTCTATGGACTTTGTGGTGGACATACCTCCTGTGAATGGCTTCAACACCATCTGGGTGGTAGTCGATTATTTCACTAAGATGGCGTTGCTTATACCTTGTACTGGTCTCCCATCTGCCCCGACGCTGGCTTCTCTATTTCTTAAGAACGTCTTCAGATTCTTTGGCCTTCCTTCTATCATCATTTCGAACCGGGGAACTCAGTTCACGTCACGTTTCTGGCGAGCCTTGACGGCGTCCCTTGTTGGCCATCAAGGATGCTTTCTCAGAATGGAGACATCATTTGCTGGGCGCACGGCATCCTGTTACGGTCTATTTCTTAAGAACGTCTTCAGATTCTTTGGCCTTCCTTCTATCATCATTTCGAACCGGGGAACTCAGTTCACGTCACGTTTCTGGCGAGCCTTGACGGCGTCCCTTCGGATCGATGACCCTTTCAGCTCAGCTTTTCATCCACAAACGGATGGCCAGACGGAAAGGGTTAATGCCACCATGGAACAGTATCTCAGGTGTCTCTGTCTTCAATTTCAGTCGGATTGGTTAGTGATGCTCCCGCCAGCTGAATTCGCTTATGATAATTCCTTGCACTCTTCTTCTGGTGTTTCTCCCTTCTTTGCTCTATACGGGCAACACCCTCGCTCCTTGCCTCTGGCTCTCCCAATTGATAATCCAGCAGCTTTGTACTGTGTCAGAAATATGCGGATGGTACATGGTGCGGTTCGGGGACACTTGCTGAAGGCTCAAAAACGGGCCAAGCTCAATGTCGATAGGCATCGGATCCCTGCACCCGACTACATGGTGGGCATGAAGGTCTGGCTCTCCACGCGCAATTTGAACATTCCCGGCAAACGCATGCTCCTTTCTAGATTTGTGGGTCCCTATCCGATCACAGCCGTGATCAACCCTGCAGCGGTGCGTCTTTCTTTGCCCTTTTCTTGGAAAGTGCATCCCGTATTTCATGTGAGGCTGCCGAAACCTTGTATTGCATCAGCCAGGCTACCGGCTCGTCCATCTCCGGTGCACGTGGATGGGGATCTGGAATATGAAGTGGCTGGAATACTGCATTACCGTTTGCGTAGAGGTCGTCCCTTCTACCTTGTCGATTGGAAGGGCTATGGTCCAGAGGATCGTTCTTGAGAGCCTTTGTGCAATATTCATGCGTCTGCCCTTTTGCGCCGGTTCCATGCCCGCAGGGGGTTGGTGCCGTTTTTGGGGGTGGATACTGTTACGCCTCGCTGTGCACCGCATTCCAGGAGACGAGTTTGCACATCAAAGGGCACTCGCACTGTTAATTTCTTTCCTTATGGTGTGCAGCGCTTCATTCCTCCATTCCTTTCAAACTGGAGATTGCAGCAGGGAATCAAATAAAACTACGATTCCCATTCCGCTCTGCTGCTCTGTCAGGTGCCAATTCCATCCAATCAAAGTGCTCTGACGTTTTACTTTCGGTTTTTACATAAGCAGCGTTCGCATTCAGCTTGTCGCTTCTGATTGAAGTTCCAAACCCATTGAAGTTTCGTCTTCAGCTGCATCTTTGAACCCTCTGTAAACCTGACCTCTGACTGTTTAACGGACTGCCTTACTTCCTGTTTTTGCCGTGTTTTGTCAGGTTAGTGTACCGGGACTCGCAACTGCCTAACGGACTGCCCTGCTTGATGATTTTGTACTTCAGCCGCCCGCCCGTTGACAGGACCTTTCCGCCTCCCTCCAGTCATTGCTTTGCCTAGCGTTTGTGTTCCACTTATTGCCTGCATGTAAGAGAAGAATCTGCCCGTTTATCTTTTGGATTGCCTTCTTCTCAGCACTGTGTTTTTCTCAGTTTAAAAGCTCAGTTGGTTTCAGACATTAGTTTACCCAGCAATTTGGTGATCAACGTTGACTCTTTCCACTTAACTCCAGACGCCATATCCTACAGCTATCTGAGGTCCACTGTTCTTGCCATTTCTGAACTACATGGTATTGGGACATTTTTCCAACAAGTGCACAAGTGGACGCTGCGCAGGGAGTGCACCAACCCGGACCTAGTGCACTCCTCGTGCTGTTTGGGTTAGAACCCTCACTAACCTTCCTGTTTGTTATTTTATACTGCCGTTTTGTTCACCCTTGGATTATTCCCAATACTACTAGTGGTAAGAAGCCTTTAATTATTATCACCTTTCATCTTAGACTACCTCGACCAGTCCTGATGGTGTTATCTGTTTTCTAGGTAGGAATCTGTGCGCCAATAACAAGAGAAAACGCCAGGTATTAGTTGTAGCAGTTTTGACTATTTCTATCTGAATATTTGTCACATAAAACTCATCTCTTCTTCTTTACTTTGCGTCTGGTATTTCATGGTGGCGTGTTCTCCCCGCCCTTTTGAATGATCAGGCTCTTTGTACTGTCCACTCAGTAGAAGGTCATATCATTTTAAAGGTCTTTTTCCCTCACAGAGAGGAGGCTCGGTTGGAGGCCCCATCCAAGCTCTTCAATCAAAATTATGAATACCAGACTGGCCGAAGAGAAACCCAGCCGCCTATCTAGCCTCATCCTAGTCGGTGAGTGACAGCCACGTACTGCCAAAATCTAGTTTCTCGAAAAATATATTTTTTCAATAATTGCTCCGACACCATTGGGATTGTCACGTTTCATCCCCAAAGAATGTATGCATATGCACCCACCCAGGTTGTATTACCCACCTGGCCCCCTGGTTTCATACTGACAATAACATACATAGTTCAAGTGTATACCTGTACCAACCTGGGAGGGTACCTGTTTCCCCTGTCCAATTACTAACAGCAATGTACACACTGTTGAACCCTTGACCTCTAGGTTCCCTTAGCTCCTCTCCTCTTCCCAGATTTCGATACAATAGGCTGACCTCCCATCCAAATTCCCACTTTGAGATACGTACTGTAAATCATTTTTTGGGGGGGAAATGTATTAAGAAATATAATTTTTCTGCCCCAGAAAATCTCAGGGGGGACATGTATTCATGTACTCACCACACAGCTCACCACCTAATTATTTAACCCAGCAACCTATCCAACTATCTTTGTGCAGTTATTAGCTTCACCCAACCTGGATGAGTGTATCAGTACGCACCCCAGCACACAGCCCTTGGCTTTCCTGGACCAATCTGTAGCACCAGCAACCATATCCAACAGCAGCCCACCTCGTCATCAAACCCACTGAACCTGTGGCATATTTAAATGCTATACCACAATGGCCACCGACACTGTACTCAGTGCGACCGACCTAGACAACCCGTACCAGTATCATTAAGGTAAGGAGACCTGCCTCTGCCCGAAACCTCCAGTTTTAAAAGTTGCCTTATCAGTTGCCACCTCATTGGTCACCCGTTCCCTAATGGGTCCCCTGGACCTATTAGCTAATATGATGTGATGTATAATTAAGCACCTGGATTATGTGCACAGGATTCAATATATTTGGTATGCCGTCTGGCACATTGAGGGCTGCAGTTTTGCACCATTATGTCCCAGGCACCCCTCTTAACTTACCTTGTCCCAAGGGACAGGCCAGCTCAATTTATATGCTGCAGTATACACCCCAACATAATTAAGGGTGTTTGCACACGTGACCTTACTATATAGTGCCTACACTGTGTAGGCCCCAAACCCTTACCGTGTTCCCCTCAATACACAGTACTTTCTCTTGGATTGTCACTACTTGGCATCCGGTTGCTCATGTGACTACCACCATTAGCATTAGTTAATAATGCACTCCCTATTGCACAACCACACTTCCTACCCTTGCCTAACGAGATACTCCCCTCATCAGCATGCCCTCTACCAACCACATGCACTTGCAGTGACTTGGCACGCACAACACATGCTCAAAATATGCTACACCAGCACTGTGCCTCCCTACCCATCACCCTCGGAGCTCCACATTACTGTATGTGTACAAAAAGGGTAATTGCCCTTACCATTAATCCCTCACAATCTGTTCCAGAACCGTGGATTACCCACATGATACTACCACAGGGGCCTCCGCCTTCTCACCTCAAGATACATCATGAGTGTTTCTACATCCTTCCTGGTAAGACACTAACAGCCTCTCTGCTCACCTTTCCACACGGCTGCCACCTGCATGGGGAAACCTTCTGCAAATGCAACCTGAAATTAACTCTGCCTTTTCCATCCCTTTCTCCCTCTCGGTATGTCCCATCATGTTACATGTCACCACTCAACCCCTGCCTTTTTCTTGTTGTGTTTAATAAATGTATCACACCAGCCATTGTGCACATCACTGGAATGACACACTTATGGGTGATACATGTTTTGATTGTACTTCCTTACTATGATTAGCCTTGAAAATGACCTCTAATGTCGAAACATGTGTCAGCAAATCCTAATAAACACTTATGAACAATCACACATCTAGATCTCACAAGTGTATTCGAGAGAACCTCTCTCCTGACATCCTGGAGCATCTAGCGCAAATGTGGCTGGTCTCATACAAAAACTTCGAACATGCACTCACATTGTCTTGAGAGCCCTACACAAGGCCCCAACTCGACATCAACTTGCAGCTGGATCAACATGACTCACCCCATACTGACACAAGCATGACTGCAGGATAATACATAGAAGCCCGGCTCAACACTGTCAAGCACACAAGACAAAGAAATATATTGAAGAGGCCCTGTCCCTCATGTCCATTTTTGGGACCATAGTGACTCCTAAGCCCTCTCCTCTTTTTTATTTTCGTACACAAAACTTTCTTAAACAGTGTCATTGGGCCAGTTAAGTGCCCGAACACCCCCAGATCATCTACCCAAAATGCTATTCTACACCAGTCTGCCTTTTCATTCCAAGGGTGGATTTTTGCTAGTGTTTTTAGTTATTTGTTTGCACTTTATTGTTTAATCAAAAGTCTACATTTTTTATTGGTATGGTATGATATGGTATCATTTATTTATAAAGTGCCTATACACAGGCAAGTGTTTCAAAGCGCTCAAGGAGGGAGGGAACATGGGGAAAAAACAACAGCCGCTCAGAGCCCTTGAAATTCTCAGACGATAATAATCTGCACAGACAGAGTAAATGCGTAACATACATTAACAGTTTGAGAAACAGCAAATAGGCCTGATGGCAATTCTGCAGTTTTACCAGTGCAATTAAGGGGTGAAGACAAGGGAGAACAGACAATTTTCAGACACGGTGCGTACGGATAATGCAAGTGCACAGATGGTCACAGGGAGGGGGAGGTCCAAGTGCACCCGGTCGGCAGAGAATGGGGTAAGTGCAGAGAGAGTCACTCACTTGGGTTATTTCTCAAGTGCAGTGAGTGTGGGTGGGTGTAGGGCCCGGAGGCAAGTGGGAAAGAGGACTGGTGGGAGCGCCAGGTACCTGTGAGACTATGATGTACACCAGGCGGCCAGTCAGCAAGCAGTAAGGAAGAGGAGGGAGAGAGGGAAAGAGCTGAGAGCTAGGTTAGCAGGGTAGATGGAGAGAGAAGGAAGAGGAGAAGAGGAAAGTCTTGAGGAGTTTCTGGAACTGAAGAAGATCAGGCTCAAGAGAGAGGGCGGCAGGGAGGCTATTCCAGAGGGAGGCACCTGCTGAGGATAAGCATCTCCCTCCAAATCTCTGCTTGGAGAACCGGCTCACTCACAGGAAGGTTGGAGGTAGATGAGTGGAGGGCTCGTGAGGGACAGTATTTAGGTAGGCAGCGTTGCAGGTAGGTAGGTCCCAGACCCCAGAAAGCCTTGTGAACAATGCAGAGGGTCTAGAACTTGATCCTTGCAGCCACAGGGAGCCAGTGAAGGTATTTTAGCGCCAGAGAGATGCAATTCCTGGGCTTAAGGCCAAGGATAAGTCTTGCGGTTCTGTTATGGATGAGTTGCAGAGTGCACAGGGCAGAAGAAGGGTGGTTGAGGAAGAGGCTGTTGCAATAGTCCAGCAAACAGAGAACCAGGGCTCTGGAGACAATGAGCAGCTGGGGGAAAGTGAGAGGTGTAGCTGATAGACCTTTCAGAGAAGTCCGAAATGTGACAGGAGAAGGAGAGAGTGGAGTCAGGTTTCGTGCCTCGTAGGCGGCTGCAGACGCAGGGCCAAGGGAGGCCTGCCAGAGTGGCAGTGGGAAAGTGGGAACAGGTGTCCCAATGACAAGGATCTCAGTCTTATTGGCGTTAAGGCAGAGGTCGTTTGCAGCACACCATGACTGAATAGTGGACATACAGTCAGATATGAGCGAGGAGCAAGAGGCGGCTGAGGACCTTGATTGGATAGTCTTTCATTTTGGAATAGAATATCAGTACTATTGCTATTTGTGTTGCTACTGTACAACCACTCCTGAAGATATAGCCTACCCTCGGCGAACTTGATGAAAAAAGAGGAAGGCTGTAAACCTTTTGGCCTGTGTCTATTTCACATTTATGTTTGGGATCACTGCTGGATTAGTAGTAGTGTGGGGTTGAACAGGTGATTTAACTACCACTCATCCCTGTACTCCTACAGAGCAGTAGTCATTTTTCCACACTTGGAAACCTATCAATGAAGAGGTGAAAGCAATAAACAAAACTGGAAGTGAAGTGTGCCTAAGATTGTACATCCCTGCACTGGACAATATTCATGAGAAATATTTATACTACAGATCAACTTAGTGATGTATGTAGGTTTCAAATGCTATTCCAAAAATGTCAAATTATGGTGTTTACATGTTAAGTAAAAGCAAGAGAAAACAGGTTAGTTATGCATCATGAAGGCATTTGTTTAGACCATTGAAGGTTCCTGAAGTTTAAACGAGTTATACAAAGACATTACTTATAGATCAAAAGGCTGAAGAAAGACTTGTTGTTGGAGTTGCAATTAAGCCACTGCCTTTCGAACGTCTGCCTAAAAATAACATTGGCAGCCCCAAAAAACTGAGCTCAGATCTGGGGATAAACACGATGGAACAATTCTCATTTTCGGTGCAATTACCACGAGTGGGACTACTGCATAATAATTGCAAGGTAATTGCACCAAAACTTCGCCATTAATGGACCCAATGTCGAATGGGGAGTAACGGTTAGCACCCAACTTGTGATCGGGCAGTAATACCACCAGACAGATGGGCTCTAACGCAAATAAAGTTGGACCGTATCCCAGCTCGTGATGAGGCCCTTTTTAGAGGTTGAAGAGCAGCAGCGCAATAACGCACTCCTGCCTTGCTCCTCGAAAAATCAGGAATGCTTGGGTCATTTTACATTGCTTTCCCATCCTTACTCTGGCCAATAAGTTTGAGTGCAATTCAACTAATATGTGAAGGATCTCACCTGGCATGCCCAGCTCATATAGGGTTCCCCAGAACTTCCTATGATTAATGCAGTTGCATTCAGTTGACAAGTTCATAAACCCCAGATACCCAGTGGTTTTATAACCAGGCACGTATTTATCTAGGATTAGGCTTAAATTTAGCAGTTGGTCTGTGGGTCCCATACCTTCCTGGAAACAACACTGATATTTTTTGAGAATCTGGTTTCCTGATACCCAGTCCATAATCTTTCTATAGCGCCCATCCAACCCACTTAGCAGAAGTATCAATTAAAGAGATTGCTAGGTAAGCTGCAGGGTCATATCTGTCTCTTCTTTTAAAAATGGGTACTGTAATGGCCTCTTTCCATGAGGTCCGTACAGCCTTTTTACATAAAAATCACATCAAGTATTACGGTTGCTGTAGGTACTCACACCATCATTTCATGTTTAAAATACTCAATTGGGATTGAGTCTGGTCCCGCTGATTTACCATTTCCCATCCCTATGAGGGCTTTAAATACTTCCATCATGGAGAATGACAAACTCGATCCACGACTGGGATATCTGGCTAGGTGAGCCAGCTCCTTATCATCTGTACTATTATACAAAGTGGAAAAGTGCTTTATCCATCTGGACTCAGCCACCCAATTGCTACAATCACCCAGAGGTCTGTTAACTGTCTAACTGTGTTAAGGCCAACTGCAACTTCTCTCCAATATGCTCTTAGATCTCCCCTGGCCGCTGCCCTTTCTAAGTCTTGCCATGAATGCTTAACTAGTTCTATTTTTCTTATTTTTAAAGTTCTTTTATACAGGGCACTTGCTGCCACGATTTCTTCCTGTTTCCGAGTTTTCTCTCGCAGTGCAAACAGGCTCTGTCGCTTCACCTGCTTGCAATTTATATCAAACCATGATGTTCTCTCAAGTCTGGCGGTAATCTTTAAAAGCTGCAGTAACAGCACTGCCAATACCGGTAAGCTGGATCATGAGCCGGGGCAAATACTGCTGACTGCAGTGCTATTACAGCTGGCGCTATTAAAGCCGCCAACACAAGACGCAAACACAGTCACATCACAAGTCCATCCTTGGGGGTATTAGCGCTGAAAACTGGTGCAAATAATGTCAAAAACACAGCACAGTTACTTCCAGGATCCAGCTGGAGGAAAATGGACACAGGAAGAAGGAAACAAGGCACAGGTGCAACCAATGCACTCCAAATGTCTATATAAGGTACCCCCCTAATCCAAACACTGTTTTCCACGCCAAGCTGCCATTAGCCACTGTGAACTGGGACAGGCAGTTGTTCCTGCTGTGTCTGGAAGCAGAGAGGCAGGAGGAGCAGGCCAGGGCACAGGGAGCACAGGAGTGGAGAGCAGAAGGAGGAGGAGGTGGACAAGGCATGCACCCATCCCCAGGGACATGCTCTCACCCTGGACCCTCACCGACATCCAGTTGGTGACCCTGTACCGCATCAACCAGTACAATACATGAGGACATAGGGAGCAGGATAAACATCAATACAGCTCTGCCCCCACTGCTCAAGCTAGTGTCAATATTACAATTCCTAGGTACTGGCACCTTCCAGCACTCTGTGGCCATGATGCACATCATGGCACAGCCCACATTCTGTGCAGTCCTTCCCAAATTGCTGGATATCTCCTACATCATGTGCAACACCACATCGTACTGCCCACCACCCCAGCTCATGTCAATGCCATGAAGACAATGTTCTATGCCATAGCCCAATTGCCTCATGTGATTGCAGCCTGGACTGCACCCATGTTGCGTCGGTGGCCTCCCAGGCCCACGAACCAGTGTACTAAAATCACAAGCATTACCACTCCCTCAATGTGCAGGTGACCTGTGATCCCAACCTCATCATCACACACTGCTGTGCCCGCTACCCAGATTCAACCCAAGACTCCATGGTCTTACGGAATATCACACTGCCTGGATATATGGAGACACAGAGGATAATGGACTTGGATAGTGGGTGAGCAAATCTGTCAGCACCTATGCACTGTGAAGCACCTGACCAAATGGTGGGGGGGTGGGAGGGTGGTGAATAATGAAACAAAGCATGGCATGACAAGTGAATACAAAAACAGTACCTGGCCAGCTCCCACACCATAGACAAGGTACATCCAAGGGAGCATGCACATGTTTAACACACTTGGACAGACAAGCAGAAGAACACATACATCAGCAATTCATTCCACACACATGACTACAGGTACCACAATGCATCATGAAAACTGAAAAGCAATAACAAAGTCCCACATTGCAGCACACAACAGCATCACTGCCAGTGCTGTACCCATGTACACCCACCCGCAATGCTGACCCACTGCCCCCAGAAGCATAGGGAATACCGATAGGCAACGTAGCAAGCCACATGCACAAGAGCAATACCCAGCCACAAGACAGCCACCAGGTAAACATGTCACATCACAATACATGATAACAGTGACAGAGCATGCACAGACATTGTACGAGCACATGCCATGTGATGAAGCCCCATATGCGTGCACATGATGACCATTGCCATGATGCTATGTAAATCCACCACCAGACATTTCACAGTGACTAATATCCGTGCCTCTCCCCATGCAGGTGACTCCGTATACCAGCAGCTGGCTTGGCTGATGACCCCTGTATGTGATCAACAAACAATGCACGACATAGCCTACAGCCACGCACATAACAGGGTCGGTGTGTGCATTAAGCACACCTTTGGACTCCTGAAGACATGTTGTCGTTGCCTAGATCGTACAGGCGGAGCCCTTATGTATGATCCAAAGAAAGTAGGAAAAGCAGTGCTTGTGTGTGCCATTCTACACAACATCTGCATGATGAGGATTGTGACCCTACCCCCTTACATGGACATTTCACCCCCAGAAGATGATGACAAAGCGCCTGAGGCTGGGGCCACACCAGGCAATACCAGAGATGATGTGAGGGATGTGAGACTGGCTCGCCAGTAACTGATTGACAATTTATTTTAAGTCATTTAAGTCATTTTCTTGGCACAAGCCATGCACCACTGTTTAACTGTCACTTCTGTAAATAAACTCCACAATGACTCAGTCAGGAATGTCCTTGCATTGATGTAGTTCAACTGTTTTATTCTAACTATGTGCCCTGATTATCCCCCTCCAACCACCAATCCCCAGCACATAATACCCCCTCCCTCTCCCACCACAAACTCCACAGCACACAATCCCCCCTGCCCCCTCCCACCACCAACTTCCGAGCACGGCTACTCATGGGGGCTGATGTGCAAGTGTCATTCACTGTTGGGGCCTCTTCTCCGCCCCGCCAGCCCCACATGATCTTGGGCACATTAGTCACTGTGACTGTCATCGTGGCATGCCCTGCTGTGAACCCTCTGTGGGCATGGTGGAGGTGGATGGGACAGACTACGCCACAAGGTCCCGCTGCTGCTGCATCTCATTTCCCTGCTGTATGGCGTCCGCTAGGGCAGAGACTCCTTCTGTCATTTCACAGACACAATGCGCATAGAGTGTCAGGGCAGATTAGTTTGCACTGAATCTCAGCCCTGTTGAGCACCATCTGATGACCTACCCTGCGAGTGGCCCCCTGAATACAGTCACTGATGGCCTGCAGATGTGCGCCCAATCACTTCCATCTCACGCTGTCTGCTCTCCATCACATCCAGCCTTTGCAGCAGCCCGCAGGATGGATTACGCTGTCTGGGAAGGGGCTCTGCACTGTGCCAGGGCTGCAGGAAGGTGATAGTGTGGGGTGTCCAAGTATGGCTCATATGTCATCAAGCGCTGGCCGTGCGGAGGACTTCCTGGGGATTGATGGTGTTAGCTGTGCGGAGGGCTCCCTGGGGATTGATGGCACTGGCGGTGCGGAGTGCTCCCTCGATCTTGATGTCGCTGGCGGCACAGAAGACTCCCTGGGGTTTGATGGCGCTGGCGGTGCAGAGTGCTTGCTGTGAATTGATTGCCTTCAGCAAGTGGTGACTCTTGCCTGATGTCCCCCTGTGGCTCCTCGGTGTCTGTGGCAACAGGTGTTGCCTCTGTCTCCGTGGCAGTCCGTGCGCCTAGGCGTGGATTGTGTGCACCTATGTGGGGTGGTGGTAGCAGACCTTGAGGGTCTTGTAGCCCCACTGCCTGATGTGCCAGCAGCCTCCTCCTCGTCCAAAGCCTCTGGCAAAGCGTCAGTGTCAGTAGGCGACATAGTAAATGTCATCAGGTATGGTTCCCCCACTTGTTTTGGCATGCAAGAACCAATTTCTATGGTACAGAGTGTGAACCCACACATATGGGCAAATGGGCATGTTTGCCATGGGAGGTTGCATTTGGGACCACCGTCATGGTGTAACATGAGGTAATGGGTGGGTGGCCTATGGCCTGTTGGTCAATGCCCTGTGTTTGGGTAGGGCAGGGTGTCCATGATCGGGTGGATGTGGTCAAACATGCATGCTTGGGGTACTTAAGGGCTCAGCATCCCCTCTCCTGGTGGCAGTGACATGGTGGGGCTAGCGGGTGGCTTTATTCCATGGCACTGTCATGTGCAGCAAGCAGGGCTGTTCTGTGGTGCATAGTGATTGACAGGCTGGGAACATGTCTGTGTGGGACGTGTACTTCCCTATGGCTAGTCTGATATGCCCTCATCAGGCAGGCCTATTGGGTCCACTACATATTGGGTGACTGCTGCATAGTGCCATGGTTGTTCTTGCACCTCAATCCTGCTGGCATAGGGTGTGCCAGTAGGGGTGAGGTGTGCATGGCTTTTGTTTGGTTCACTTGCCTGCCCTTCCTGCTGCTGTGATGCTCAGGGGTGCCATTGGCACCTGGCTGCTCTAGGGTTGGCTGATGTGCCACACATCACTCTGCCCTGTCAGCATGCCAGCTTCGGGGTCTGCTGACTTGTGTTCCTGTCCACTGGGGCTTTTTATACTGGGTTTTGATTTGTGCATGCATTGGGGGGGTGGGGGGGTTCACTCACATCCTGCCTCCTGGCTGCTAACTCCCGCCTATGCACTGTTAACTCCCCCCATCCTCTCGAGGTCAAGCACCGTAATGCATTTCTCCTCCCTTGCTATGAGGACCAGTGGCTCGGCAGTGCCTCCTACTGTTTCCAGGGCTTCCCAGCAGTGTTGGCACAGCAGTCCCCGCACCCTTACCTTGAGGTTGTTCCACCTTGTATGGCTGTCTTCACCATCACAGGGTACACTGGCAACTGCTGTGACCTTCTGGGCGATGTTGTGCCATTTTGCTGTCCACCGCTACACATTGCTCTTTCTTTACCTGGATCCATACAGCTCCTCACAGTGGGCCACTACCTCGTCCGTGAGGACCACAAGCTCACCCTCGCTAAATTTGGACTTTCTGATGCAATGTTCAGGCCCCCTTGCCTCTTAGCCTCTCCTAAGTCATTTTTGATGGTTTACAGTGCTGAATAGCTGTGGGTAAAGGAGATATTTAATGGATTGTGTTTTTCAAAATTGCTGCTGGGAGCTAATAGTGTCACCGACTGAGACTGGGGCGCATTCACGCCAGGTTGTGATGCAGCACTGATTCCGCCACATGACCCAGCTGTAACGCTATTAGCGCCTGGCAGTAATTGCGCCGCATCACCTCCAGACTTGTGATGAGGCCCATTATGTCTGTCCAGGCCATAAAGTATGCCTCCATGGAAGCAACTGCATAAAGACATATCTCAAGGCTGCTGATAAACACATTTATTACTTGGGCCATTATTGAATCCTGGTAGGCATATTCTCAGCGTATGTTCCTGTATGCATCCCGATGAGCCCCAATCTCTTTCTGACAGAAGAATTCCTCATTTGCTCTTAGGGTGAGCACAGGGAGGTCAGGTTCTCTCTGAACCCTTGCAATTACTTTAAAGTTTTTGATCAAGCGCCAGTCTTCTACAGCTAATATGAAGTAATCGATAGTCAAGTGATATCTAGTGTTTACAAAAGTATATTTGCCCAGATTATCTAAGTCAAATCTTCCAGCGGTGCCTCTCAGCCCCAGTTAAATTAAAACATCCATAACTTTTTTATCTGTGCTATGGTCCATCAAGGGTAGGGGGCTAATACCAAAGGCTACATCCTCTTCAACTATGACATCTGTGGCACAATCATATGCTCCCATTTTTAAATTAAAATCACCACCCTCTAATAGATGGGTGTTACCTAAGGGGTCAACGTATTATCTGATGGCGTGCATAACGTCCACCAGCTCCACAAGAGTACCACCATTTTCTGTGACAGAAAATGAATTATAAAAATGTGCAACACACTACAGGGGACAATTTCCTAGGTCTATGTCTATAATTAATAGCGTCAGTGAACTATGAAATAATAGTATCGTTTTGATGTTCAAGGCATTTGACACGTATATTGCAAGGTCAACACAGTTTCTGCCCCTCTTAGGTGATAGTGCACCAACATAGAAAGCTTCAAAATGTTCTAAGTAAATCTTTTCAATGGCCCATGTTTCTTAAAACAGTAAACTGTCCACTTCCTTCAGAAACAGCGTGAGATCCGGGTCTCCCAATCTGGCTCAAGTCCTGCAATGTTCCATGAAACAATATTAATGAAGTGATTGTAGTCGTTATATATATTAGGGATTAGACGAATTGAAGTAAACTACACAGCCATAGACTGGGTCCTTTGCCCTGCAAGCCTAGAAGATTGGGCCAGCACTTTCTCCAATGCTGCTTGATATAAATCCATCATGTTCATTTGATTATTAGAACTGATTTGCCTAGACTTGTCAAATCCCAACGAACATGTTTCCATTGTGTCGCAATGTGTCGCGGCACGCCAAGTATCGTAAATATGGCATGTTGTGTGGCATCTATCCTAATACACTTCTGTGCCTTTAAGGGCCAAGTTGTGTATATGTTTGATGGACTACTTTATTCCAAATAAACGTATCTTGAACCTAACTGCATCGTATTGTAACCTGATGTAACTACAATTAAGGAATTGACAAGCAACTTACCTGATGCGTCACGGAACATCCATTTAAATGATTTATAAGGATCTGAACTGCCTCTGTTTTGTTTTATTTGCTATGATGATGACATTGCCAAACAATTCTATGATGAATTATTGATATTCATGAATATTGTTGTGATTTTAAGCATATTATGAAATGTTTTTAATATTGTAATTTTTTATATCTTTGTTGTTACCTTGTGCACTTTTATGCCGTTCAGCCGAAATAAAGTCGTGTTTTTCGACTTCTGGTGTTTTTTGTTGCAACATTTAAATGTCCTTTATTGTAAGTATTTTTAGCAATTCAGCATAGCATTGAGGTATACTGCACAGC
This sequence comes from Ambystoma mexicanum, assembly GCF_040938575.1. Taxonomy (NCBI): domain Eukaryota; kingdom Metazoa; phylum Chordata; class Amphibia; order Caudata; family Ambystomatidae; genus Ambystoma; species Ambystoma mexicanum. The sequence goes on along the minus strand of NC_090933.1, from coordinate 1,061,301,923 downwards.
CTGTTACTAGATTAGAACATCTATGAAAAGGTGTTTATTCAGCGAGCAACAGGTAATCTCTGCAAAATCCAATCAAGAGAGGCAGTAGATAATGGACTAATGGAAAGAGTAAACATATTAGTCCTAGATTTGATATTAGATTTTAAAGCAATGGATTTCATACTTGAGTACATTGATCTGCTTTGTAAATTGGTCTCTCTCTGTGTATGTTAATGTTAAAGGATATTTATGCCGTGCACTATAACCACCAGCGTGGTCCCCTGGCGCTCTTACTTGGAGACCAGGGTTCAATTCAAGTACTCGACTTTTCCACATCTGCAGAGGATTTCAGGCAATCAGGTTGCTCAGATGTAATGCATTCGGTCTATTGGTTTTGCAGAATAATGAGACTGCCATGTCTGTGGTTTATAAAGCCGGAGGAAACAATCAATTGCATGTGTTTTATCAGCTAGCTCAAGCATTAGGCATTTCTAGAGACTGCTCTCTTTCACGAAAAAAAGTTACACTGGCCTACTACCGGATCAGAGGAACAACTAGCTCACGGCAGAGTTCCCATAAAAGATAACCATAAAATAGGGCTTATATCATTCACACTTCAGTAGAGTCCCAGGAGTACAGGGCTTATTAATTTAAAGCATACGTAATTGTTTGCGAAGCCATGATTTCCTTTCGATGCTTAGAGATATCAAAGTACTAAAGGCCTCGCATGAACAAAACAAAAACCCAATGTCCATTATCAGCTCAGATCTTAACTACAAAATATTGTGCTTTTATGTGACATTTTAAATGGTGTCTTTAATGAAAAATGTACCCATTTAAAGATATTCAACTTTTAAATATCTGCTTTTGCTTTTCGGATTCGGAGAGTCACAAAAGCTACTTCATGTCATGGGATGTTCAAACATTTTGTGATCAGAGCATAATGGCAGTAAATGAATCCCAGCAACTGTAATATATGGATTTAGAAAAGGCTCTTTATTGTGTAAGTATTATGCGCAAAAGACACAGTGATCCACCAGGATGCACTAGAGTTCTTGCTGAGTATGTAATGCTTCGTCACCTGTATAATGAGTTTTGCCAGTGCTGTATATTTTATTTTTATTTGGTTGGTGGTAAATATAAGGTGTTTTACCTTTTGCACTGCACTGCATTGAGTCAAAGGGGAAAGAAAGAGTGAAAAAAGAAACAGAATTGCAAGTATGGAAGACAAATGAGGATTAAAAGAAACAAAATGCTGTCACTGGCTTGCCCTAGTCCAATATATTTCTTGACAGCTCTTCGTGAAGTTTAAACAAATGTATCACTTTTGGAGAATGGTAAACCATTACTAGTCCTACTTCTTTGTTCACCTCCTCGCCCTTCATCCTTCTCCTTCATCCTATTCCATCGTCCTAGTCATAGTCCTTCATTGTATACCCTCGTTCACACCCTAGTCCTTTGTCCAACTCATTCTCTATCATCCTTGTACTTTTCCTTGACTTCCTCCTAAACAATCATCTTTTTCAATGTCCCTACTCTTTATCATGGTCTAGTGTGTTACTCTTTAATCTGTCTCCTTCATCCCAGTCATTCTACTCCTTCCAAATTCTTGGCATTCTCCTTCATCCTAATCCTTCTCATTCATCCTAATCTAGCTCCTTCATCCTTGTCTAGTCCATCATCCTAGAGCTTACTCCTAGTCCTCCAGACTTGCCTTCTCAGTTCCACTCTGTTTTACTAGTCCTTCTCTTACATCCTACTTCTTTGTTCTAGTCATTCTCTTCCATCATATGTGTTCAAGACAGTACATCTCCTTCCTCGATTCCTTCATCCAAGCACTTTGTCCCCCACCATCTCCTTTGTGCAAATCAATCTACCTCATTCTTCATCCTTGTCGATTATCCTAGTAATTTTGCTTCATCCTGGTCACTCTTATTGATACTAGTCCTCCACCTTTGTCCTTGTCCTTAGTCCTAATCCTTCTCATTCCCCCTTTTCCTTAATTCTAGTCCTTATCCATTATACCAGTCCTTTATCCTAGCCCTTCTTCACTTAGTCATTATAATTCCATATTCATCGTCCTTCTTGTTTATCCTAGTCCTTCGCTTTCACCATTGTCCTTCATCCTAGTCCTTTGTCTTAGCCCTTCTATTTCTTATTATTAGTACTCCATGGTCCTAATCTATATTACTAGTGTTTCTTATTTAGCATAGTACATCTCCTATATCCTAGTCCTTCAGCCTAGTATTGCTTGTTCATTCCAGACCCATTTGTTTGTTAGCCTTCGACCTTTGTCCTAGTACTTCTACTTCATCCTAGTGCTTTATCCTTGTCCTTTTTCTTCATTATAGTCCTTCCCATTTGTCATAGTCCTTCCCCTTCATCCTAGTTCTAGCCCTTCTTCCTAGACCTTGCTATTAGTCCTAGTCCTTCTTCCTTTTAATGTTGCCTCTTCTATTTAATATGAGTGGCCCCTTTAACTAAATTCTACCAAAACCTATCTTCAGTTAGAACACTTGTATTGGTTGCATATTTCGATTGTATGGGTCATTCATACATGCACTCGCCATTATCTAACAGTAGGATAATTGTATCTTAACTATGGAACCTGGCCTGTTCCCTAGATTTCCCTTTGCATTTCTCACATTGTAATCTCTTTTCATTCTGTCATTCTTTTACTTCATTATTTTATTGAATCTCCTAGCATCCATTGTGTACCCCATTCACCAAACATGTTTTCTAACCATTGCAGACACCTGACATCTCGAGGATGCCTTACGCTCATTAGTTCAAAAAGAGTTGTAACACTTCATCAATGATCTACAATCATTCTTAAGACTGACCTGGAGGAGATGCAGCAGTTTGAGGTACTGAGAATCTTCCTGGCTGTCCTGTATCCTCCTGTCAATGGATGACTTAAGAGGGGACACTGCTTCCAGGGAAACCCTCTTGGGGAATAAAACCCTGTGGTTCCGTCTTGGGAATATGTCAGTGGTTTCAGCTGCTTGGAGAAGTGTAGATCGGATGACTGTGGTGAAGGTACTTGTGCTTCTACTTCAAATGGTTTCCCTAAAATATAGGTAAACATTATAACAAATGCAGACAGGATTTGAGTAAAAGAGAAGTAGTGTTCTATGTGCATAGTTACCAGAAAGAAAGTGCCTCTTGACTGAACAGGTGGAGATATGCGATGGATGGCTTCCGTAGAAGAGGATAGAATATGAGGAATGTTCGGCAGTGTCTACTAAGGATCCAAAAGACAAACGGGGCTGTCAGAAAACATCAGATAGGGAGATTCTACTTTTGCTACAATGAGCGAACAATAATCTACACTTAATCGCTGTCGGCAACAGAAGAGCAGGCTGAGATAATGGTGAGGATCTGCTCTGGCGTATGCAGAGATTAGGATGGAGAACGTGAGAGTAGATTGTGTGCTTGGAGCTTTCGATCCGGAATGAGAACAGGCGCCAGGTAACGGCTAAGGAAAGAAAGGCAACATTCAGAGCATGGCAAGGATTGGCTAAAGGAGCGTTGCCTAGGTAATGTTGGAAAACGAAACCTTTTTACCGAGAAGGGGCAAGCCTGGTGAATGCGGCCAAAAGAGACAAGAGATTTGCAAGACCGTGGTCTGTTCCTAAGTAAAGGGAATCAGATAGATTAGTAGCAGCACATACATAGACAAGATAGCCAGGAATAACAGAGCAAACATACAGCGCGTGTGCTATGAAGAGTAGCTATGCAAAGTCTCTCTGTGTGTGAGCCCAGATAATCCATTGCAGCTCCAGGGGGCGGAGTCAACTTCCTGCATGCAACAGGAAAGACTAGCATGCTGCAGAGTCTTGCGGGCACCCTCTTGGAAGGAGGCCTGGATACAGTACCAATCTGCCTCTATCGCAGCCAAAGGGACCCCCGTAGGTGGCTACCCAGGACAGAAGCCTTACTTGTGACAGGATTTACCCTGACTGTGGATGTGCATAGCGTCTCCCTCATACCTTGCTCACTTCTGACTTGGAGATTTTACATTGTTACACTGTATCCTTTTGACTCTGTTAAACCATTCCAATAACCCATTGGCTTGTGGGTGGTACAGTGGTGTTGTGATATGCTTTATGTCCTTCACCCACAAGACATTCTACCATCCTCATTGAGACAAATTGTGTCCCATTATCATTCACTATCATTCACTATGTTGTTTGATACACCCTCCCTATCAAATTTTTCTTGTAATAATTGGATAATTATCTCTGCAATGATTTCCTTGATAAACAACCTCTGGCCAATGTATGTAAAAGTCAACCAGCACTAATGAGTAGCTCCATGCTCCCATTATATGAAAGGGGCCAGTTATGTCCACAGCTACTCTCGCCCATGCTCTCTTGGGTACTTGATGCGACATTATAGGCAGCGTTTCCGTTATTAATTCTTTGTCACTTATTGCGTATACTCCCTGACATACCTATCCACTTCCTTAACCATACCTTGCCACTAGAAATTCCCCCTTACCAATCCCCTTGCTCTTGTGATAGCTGGATGACCAGTATGGAAATTTATGATTGTTTGGCCTCTCGAGTCCCATGCTGGAATTCATCTGTTTAACCTCCTGAGCACGCCATTCTCCAATGAAATCCAATCTGCAACTTTTCCAAACGAGCACAAATACAATAAAAAAGAAATACATTGCACCATTCCTTTCTCAATGCCCTACATCACATGTAGGTTTGACACAATTTAGGCTTTACAATTTGAAAATGTTGTCAAACAGTGAACTTGAGTACAATATTTCAGTTCCATGTCTTAAAATCGAAGCAAAAATGGCTGTGTATGCAAAATATCGTGGCAAAAATGCTGTGGTTTTGACACCACAATCATGTAAAGGATGAGGGGGACATCCCCGCAACCCCTGGACCCATTATACCATTGTAATGGTATAATGGGGTACACCTTTACCGGGTCAAACCACAGCATTTTTGCTGTGATTCATCTTACCGGCGACATGTCTGCCGCAGTTTTATTACCGGATACCAATATTTCTATATCGTCGACTCGAGTTTCGGCTTTACGGTCTGATTGAATTACATACACCAGCCATCATCAGGACCAAACAAATTCAATCAACAGGGGTGCATTCCAATCTTAAGAATGGCATTTTTATTAAAGACTTTTTTTTGTGAATTAACCATTTCAACCCAGTGGCCATACATTACAGGCATTAAGATCTTAAAATTCAACTTCAAGCCCCATTAAAAAAAATATGTGAAGCCATCATATTACTGCCAGCCAACTCAGACCTACATGGGCTACTCATGCAAAATCGCGCAAGGCTCTATCCCAACACTGCAAAACCAGTGGGAAAATATACACAGACATTGACCGCTCATTGCAAGCCTGTAATATTGCACTTATCACCTATCCACACATATCCACAGTTTTTTTGTGATTTTTTCAGCAACTGTCTTTACCTCCATTAATTCCAGATTGCATCCATTTTGTAGGTTGCTCAGAAAAGCTTGAAGCTACTCCAGCGTGGATGTCAACAAGACCCTTAAAGCACCATAATTCATGATGTCCGAAGAAAAACAGAACACTGCATGTAAAAAAAAACACCTACTTTAATGAGGCGTTTAGCATAGTTAATGCATAAAGACTATATAACAGCTAAATAAAAGCTGCAATGACAGGCCTCAATCATAAGTCATTAGACCTGCCTTGCAGCCTACTACTTTTACTAAAGCTAGTTTGCCCTGACAGTGATTAAAAACAGTAAAGAAGCTGAAGTAGCCAGCCTGGATGGTGGGTTGTTCTCTCTACCATCCAAATATGAAATGATATATGACATTTATAACTTGCCTATACACAAGTATTTCAAGGCTCACCAAGGCAAGCGAGGGGATGAGAGGGAGGACAAAGACAGCGATCTCACTGAAGCCGCAGGGAGCAACGCATCACAGACACTACTCGGACGAAGAGCCCAATAGGAGCTAGACTGCCATAAGGACAGCCACCCACAATAAAACAAGAACCCCACCCAGGGACCGCAGCATGACATACTTGCCTTGAGAAAGACCCGTTTGGGTTGAAACACGTGTCGGCTGACCGCACCAAGGCATAAAATGCCATAACAGTGTTCTACACACTAATCATTGTATCAAGTGGAATCTTTCATAAACCATCAATAAAAGCGAACCTGTATCGCACTAACTACCGTGTTAGAAGGATTATTGATACCGAATCAGACAAGATAACCAGGAGTAAACCCACCTCTCATACGCACCAAATTGGGGTCCTGGCTAAACCCCTAACCACTCCTGTGATCTTGCGACACCAGAACAAACCTTCCAACCTATAAATGGTGCTTAGCATGGGCAGGTTCCAATCCTAGAGCCAACCAGACCCTCTAGTGGCATTGAGATTGTGCAAGTGCAGGGGAGAAGGGAGGAGAAAGTGCCAGGGGAAAGGGAGGAAGGGCAAGTGGCAGACACTGGATCAAAACAACAAGTAGTGTGGCCAGCAGGTGGCAAGCGTGAGGGTTAAAAAGTGCAGACAACAGAGGTCTAATAAGTGCAGGTAAGGGGAAGGTAGAGTTTGCAGATACAGACCCAAGTGCAGGTGTTGCCAAGAGGCATTGCAGCGGTGCAACTGGGCAGGCAGGGACCTAGGCCCGAATTCAGAGGGTAGCTAGGTGACCAGTGCAGTATCAGAGAGGAGATCAGCTGGGGAGAGGAAGAGAGACGGCAGAAGCAAATAGGTAGGTCTTGAGGTGCTTCCTGGAACCGGAGATGGTGCTGCTCAAGTTTCAGAGAGGCAGGGAGGCTGTTCCAGAAAGAGGTGCCAGCCGAAGAAAGAGATCTGCCCCCAACTCGTTGCTTGGAGAAGCGACTGACCCTCAAGGAGCTGGAGGTGGAGGTGAGGAAAGGAAGAATACCTCTGAGGAGGTGCAGTTGGTAATTTGACTTCTTAGAGACGCCAGAGATGTGAGGAGAGAAGGAGAGTGTGGTGTCAAAGATGAACCCGAGTTTCTTAGCCTCACAGGTGGGAGCAGGAAGAGGACCCAGAGAGGCCAGCCAGAGAGTGACAGGAAAGGAAGGTGCAGGTGTGCCGATAAGGAGGATCTCAGTCTTACTGGCAATAAGGCAGAGATCATTGGCGGCATACCACTCCTGGATTGCAGACAGACAAACCGGGATGAGAGAGGGAGAAGAGGCAGCAGATGGGAGCCTGAAAGCGAATGGGATATGATATGATATGATATGGTATTTGTAACGTGCCTATACACAAGTGTTTCAAGGCGCAACAAGGCAGATGGGGGGAACAAGGGGAGACAGACAATGATCCTACTAGGCCAGGTGTCATTCAGATCGTGCAAGTGCAAGGGTAGGGGGACTGGAAAAGTGCAGGGGAAGGAGAGAGGGGAAGTGCAGTACATGGTTAGTAGAATACGAGATAAATAGTAGGGCCAGCTGGTGGCAAGTGCAAGGTAAGTGCTGGGAGAAGGGGCTGGGCCAGGACAGGAGATCGGTGAGTGGCCCAGTTGCAGATTCAGTGCAGGTTCAGTGATTTTAGCAGGGGAGAGAGGGAGAGAAAGCAGAGGCAAATAGGAAGGTTTTGAGGTGCTTCCGGAACCGGAGTTGGTTCTCCTCAAGTTTCAGGGAGGCAGGAAGGTTGTTCCAGAGGGAGGCCCCTGCTGCAGCGAGAGATCTACCCCCAGCTCGTTGCTTGGAGAAGCGGCTGACCCTGAGGTTGTTGGAGGTGGATGAGCGAAGGGCTTGAGAAGGAAGATATTTAGGAAGAGAGAGTTGCAGGTATTTTGGCCCAAGGCCCCAGAAGGCCTTTTGGACAATGCAGAGGGTTTTGAACTTAATCCTTGCACCCACTGGGAGCCAGTGTAGTGATTTCAGTCCTGGAGAGATACGGTCCCTGGGCTTGAGGCCAAGGACAAGTCTCGCAGTCCTGTTCTGGATGAGTTGCAAAGGGCAGAGAGTAGAGGCAGGAAGATTTAGATAGAGGCTGTTACAGTAGTCCAGCCTAGAGAGAACCAGAGCTCTGGAGACAGTGAGCTTCTGGGGGAAGGAGAGGAAAGGAAGGATACCTCTGAGGAGGTGTAGCTGGTAGTGTGACTTCTTAGAGAAGTCAGAGATGTGAGTAGAGAAGGAGAGTGTGGAGTCGAAGATGACCCCGAGGTTTTTTGCCATGCAGGTAGGAGCAGGAAGAGGGCAAAGGGAGGCCGGCCAGAGAGCTGCTACGTCATCCGCATAGCACTGAAGGTTGGAACAGAAGGGCCTGCTCAAAGTGGTTCATAAATAAGTTCTCAAGTGATGCGCATAGGTATCCCCTATTGCTATCCCCTTTGTTTGGCGATAGAAAGTTCCATTGAATAGAAAGATAGTTTTGTTAAGTGTGAACTCCAAAAACTCCTTGGTCATTTCTATGTGAGTAGTAGGATGGCGACGTTTTGCGAAATGTGTAGTCCACCGCTTTTAGTGCCAGATGGTGTTCAATTGATGTATATAGCGCTTTGACATCCAATGTAACAAGTAGGTATTCTTCCTTCCAAACTATCTCTTCCAAAATCTGTAGTGTGTGCATGCTGTCCCTGAGGTATGCAGGTTTCTTGCTGACCTCGGGTCCCAGTATATTCTTTATGTACTTAGCGAATGCCTCCGTTATCCAACCTATAGTGCTTAGAATTGGTCTGCCCTCTGGGATGGTGTCAAATTCTTTGTGTACCTTGGGCAGGAAGTAAATCGTAGGTATACGTGAATGCTTGGGTTTCAGATAATCACGCTCATTATCCATTAGTTGTCCTCTCTTGACACCATCCCAGAGGGCAGACCCTAGGTCAGCAAGATACCCGCATTCCTCAAGGACAACATGCACACCCTACAGATGTACAGGCATAGCAATGGGAGCTACCTATGCGCCTTCACTTGCAAACTTATTTGTGAACCACTTTAAACAGTTGCATGTTTTCTCTAATAAGGATTTTATGGCACATGTACATGCATGGCACATATTTATAGAGGATGCACTAATGATTTGGTCAGGAACTGAGCTACAATTAGCAGACTTCAAGGAATATCTGAACAAGAACCAGTTCGGAATAGAGTTCACAGGAACGCATAGTGCTGAGCAAACAGAATTCCTGGATTTGAACATCTCAGTCAATCAAGGTGCAATCCTCACCAGGACTTTTAGGAAACCAACTGAAGTAAACTCTGTGTTACATGCAACAAGTTGCCATCGGAAAACCACAATCAACAATATTCCCAAAGGCGAATATACAAGAGCAAGAAGGAATTGTAACAATGAGACAGCATTCACAGTGGAGTGTGAATTACTCAGAGAAAGCTTCATGCAAAGAGGATAGAGGCAAGAGTCCATATCAACAGCAATCAATAAAGCGGAACACACGTCAAGGAAGAATCTACTCACACCAAAAGATCGGACAAAGAGCATTGACAACAAACTAAGATATGTCATGCAACATCAGCAAGAGAGCCATAAGATCAAGAAAATTCTGGCCAGACACTGGCACCTACTCCATATTGATGAGGACTTAAGAACATGGATAACAGACAAGCCACTCATGGATTACAGCAGAGCACCAACGTTAAAGACAATACTGAGCCCATCATATATGAGAACGGAGGAAACAAGAAGGGATAACTGCCTAAGGGCAGCAAAACCTAAAGGTTTTTACAAATGTGGCACATGTTCTATGTGCAATTATGCACAGGACACCAAAAAAAAAAATTTCCGGGACAACCTTAAACATAATATAATGGATTTTGTGAATTGTAAAAGCAAGCATGTTATATATGTAATAATATGTATATGCAAACTCATGTATACAGGCAGTACCATCAGGGAACTGCAAGTGAGGATACATGCACATCTAGGATCACTGAAGTCACAGGATGCAAAGTTCCCCCTGGCAGGAACAACAGCAACTGGAAAGGAGGACGTGAGATTCATGGGTCTGGGGCACTAATGGAGTAAAATTATACCAAATACTTTGTACCACATGTAAAAAAAAATAATCAAAGAATATATTTGTCACAAGAGTGACAACACATGTTTGAACTATAGAAGATAAATAAATCAACAACTGTCCAGCGCCTAATTACAATTTATTGGATCTCAGTCCCCCAGAACAACCTTTGCAAACACTGGGACCTTGGGAGCTTTGTCCCTCTGAGATTCACTTGATAGGCGGCAGGCAACACAAAGAGGAAAACAACGCACACACTAGCGCAAGACCCACAGTCCCAATAAGCTCTCAAACCACTTTAACTAGTCAATAGTATAGCAGTTCGAGAAGATAGGAAAAACAGAGAGCACCATAAAGGATGCAGAGGTGGGGGAAAGAGGGGAGATGGAGCAGGGTGTGGGTGAGGAGTAGGAGAAGAACGGTAAGAGGGAGACACTGTGTGAGGGTACAAGGGGCTGGGGGTGCAAGCAGACAAGATGGAACGAGAGAAGAAGAAGTAGGAAAACAAATAACTGAATTCCAGCACAAATATTCTATGTTAGCCCCTTGTTCATGAAGAATACTCACTCGTTCTGTTTTGATAATAATGGTCCATGGAACCAGACCAACCGGTTGAGCCCTGTCAACTTCATTCAGCATCTCGTTTCCTTTTAATTTTCGGAAAAAAAACTATTACGTTGATGGCTTCTGTTTTAAATGAAGCTAGACCACATGTGTAGCTTTCCTGTGTGGATTGCATGGGAGCCATTTTGAAAGTATTCAGCAGACAACATTCTAAAACCTTTACAGCAGTCCTGCTCGAAATTGAGGTTTTACACCTGATTTTGAATGTGCATACTACTTTACCATAAAGTTTACATAAGGTCATCTAAAGAGCACTTTAAAGGAATAGTTTAAAAATAATTCCAACATTCTATATACCTGATCGTTGAGAGAGTCACCATATTGGCAAGTTTCCCAACAGTCAAGAGCGCTCTAAAGATGTGCATTACATGTCTCAGAAAAGACTTCATCTCTCCAACTGCCTATTAAGACTAGCCACTGTAGTTCATCATTCAGGCGCTTCATATGAGTGCACTACCGGTGGATCCATTGCTGTCCCAATTTCAATAACCTTTAGACATTAGTTGCCAGCATTGTGTTTTAGTTGATCAATTACAAGCCACTCCATGTCATTTTCAGTGTGGATAGCTGCAACATAATGTTGCACCAACGGAGCCGTTATGTTCCTAGTGCGAATATGTGACCGATGTTCATTAATCCTGGTCACCACTTTTCTTGTTGTCATAGCAATATATAATAAATATTGTATTGTATTGTATTTGGTTATTTATATAGTGCTCTTTCCCCACTTGAGTGGCCTCAAAGCGATTTTCTCGGTTGGAACACCCTTGGTGACCATAGTCGATGTGGTGTGAAATTCGAAAGCGTTTAATTTAGGAGATGCATGTGTTCATGTTGCCGATCTAGGACTTGGGTGGCTGGCAAGGCTCGACTAAGCAGCCAAAGAGAGGTCAGACACATGGGTGGGTGCTATTGAAGGTTGGAGACAGATTGCTATTGTTGAGAGGGTCTATGTGAGGCCAGCCATACCGGGATCCTTTTGGGCGGTGGTCGCTGTATGCTAGTGGCAGAGGTGTTGAGGTACGTCAGGTGTTTCAGTCTGTACGGCTATGTGTGAGCTAGACCGGATGTGCTTGGCCGTAGACGTATTCTATCGTGCATGGATGCTTGGCCGTGCCTGCGGCCTATGCCCACACTAGTGGTATGAGATATAAGTATTGTAGGCTTCGAGATTGCTGGAATTGAGAGTCCTATACCAATGGACCTAGGTTTTATACTGTAGCAGGTATCCACATATATTAAACAAGGATGGAGGCTACACCTAGATTTGAGAATCCTGTATAGTGGGAGAGAGGCCAACACCTACGACAGCAATTTGAGTACAATGCTAAACAGAGCTAGATGTGAGTACAGGACTAAACACAGCTAGCTTTGAGAGTCCTATATAGTGGGAGAGAGGCCTACATCTAACACTGCAGTTTGAGTATAAGACTAAGCACAGCTATATTTGAGAGTCCTGTATAGTGGGAGAGAGGCCTACACCTAATACTGCAGTTTGGGTACAAGACTAACACAGCTAGATTATAGTACAAGACTAACACAGCTAGATTTGAGAGTCCTGTATAGTGGGAGAGAAGCCTAACAAAGCACTTTGAGTACAAGACTAAGCACAGCTAGATTTGAGTACAAGACTAACACATCTGGATTTGAGTACAAGACTAACACAGCTAGATCTGAGTACAAGACTAACACAGCTAGATTTGAGAATACTGTATAGTCGGAGAGAGCCCTACACCTAACAATGCAATTTGAGTACAAGACTAAACACAGCTAGATTTGAGTACAAGACTAACACAGCTAGATTTGAGTCCAAGACCAACACAGCTAGCTTTGAGTACAAGCCTAACACAGCTAAATTTGAGTACAAGACTAATGCAGCTAGATTTGAGTACAAGTCTAACACAGCTAGATTTGAGTACAAGACTAACATAGCTATATTTGAGAGTCCTGTATAGTGGGTGGGAGGTCTGTCTCACAATGCAGCAGGCTTCAGAATATAATACAGTAGGTGTAGTTCATAGCAGACACAGATGGAAAACATACATATTCCTCAGAGAACATTTTCAATGGGCGATTGGTAGTGATTAGTGTCCCCTAAGATAATGAATCAGGTAACATTTGCCTGGCAGGCTACATTGTAAGGTAAGGTAATGTAGAGGAGCAGGGCTTTCTGGAGTAGAGTAATTGCTCTACACCCCACCCATGCCACACTTACTTATGGTGTTTGTTTGCTTGTTTTATTATTTATGATGCACACCTGACCCAAGGGTATCAGGGCGCAGAAGGCAGCAAGAAGATGTTCAACTTTGGTTACAGTGCTGTACAGTTATAAACAAGAAAAGTATGGTTGCTGCTGGTTGACGGCTGGCCACTGGCTCCCCCTGCTGACACCTGCAGACACAGCGTACAGCCGCCAATGCAGGCAACTCCCTTTGCCTCTGGACAAGAAGGCTGCCCAGGGAAGGTCAGTAAAGACCAGAGATGAGCCAGTCAGGGGAGGGGGCAGTCTAGGAGGCGGGAGGAGGGATGGAAGGCAGATGAAACACAGAAGGGGAATAGGGAGAGGAACCACGTGGGCGCCAGCCCAAATTGGCACAAGGTGCCTCCAAGTACAAATTGTAATCGCCCAGGAGGGTCAATTGCAGAGTCCCACTCACCTGTGCAGCGCCTGGTGGAATGGCGTCTGCACGGGTCCAACGGCGACTACGTTGATGCAAAACAAGAAAATAACCTATCTTTTTATTTTTTTATTTGTTTTATTGTTTGGTTGATATAATCAACCTTTCAAATTTGTACAACATATAAACCACAATATAGTTTCAATCATGACATTTTTAAAGTAAAAAGCAAGAGAAAATGAGAAGTAGAGGAATCAGAATGAATTTCAACCTTCATGACCAATATATACAAGTAAATCACATATGCAGAAAAGAAAAGATAAAAAGAGAAATAAATAATAAAAATGAAGACAATTGACAGCCTTATCAATATACAAAATGAAAATAACTTCAGTAAAATTTCTTCAAGTATCACCAACTCTTAAAACAGTTCAAAGGTGCTCATCGGGAAATAATCTATCCAAAAATTGCACGGTTGCTATCTGGATGGAAAGCCGAGATGTTCAAAAAATACATTGCCACATATCCTTTTGAATGTGCATATTTTGTTCTTCAAAGAAATTTTTAAAGTACTTTTTACGCATAACTTCCAATTGAGGACAATATGCCACACAGTGTTCCAGTGTCTCAATTTGATCAGATGTTCTGCAAAATCGGCAGATGTTTGCAACTTTGGGAATTAATTTTCTGTGAGCTAAGACATCAAAAGTTGGCCATAGGTTCAGGTGGAAACAAATAAGCTTCTGTCCGATCTTTGGACAAGGGAATTTAAACAAGTAGTCGGCCATGGCTCTATAAGGCTTGTGACCAAACAAATTGCGTTTAAAGTCTTTATATGCTAAACATTTATTTTGGATGGCACGCCAGTCATGTTGATGGATTTTCATTTTCGCACGACCTTCATTAGTTAGCAAGAGCTCCAATGAGATTGATGCATTAGCTAACGCATTCATGGTGTATTCACACCATTTTCGACTGTACATTTGATTTTGATTTACCAGATGAGAGGCCACCTTGCCTAGGATATCTATGCGATTATATGATAAAAGACATTTACGAAAAAATGCACAATATTTCCACGTGACATATGATGACATTGAAAGAGAACCCATTTCAAACAGGATTAACGGTAATGGCGTACAAGTTGGCAAATGCAAAACTTGTTTCCAAAGGTTTGTCCCACCATATGATGTTTTTTGGAGCTTGAGCTTCAGACACGTAAATTAGGATCGGCAAGACCTTCTGCAATTAGTAGGTTAACATGTCTTATTGTGAATTTTCCAAATGTGCCCAATATTTTTTTTACTTGGGCGACCAAAGATCGTAATTTGCCCTTGATTTCTAAATCATACCCTGGGCTTGAAGATTTATCAGTAATCGATATGCCCAAATATTTATAGAGAGGTACCTTTTCTAGGGGAACATTATGTAATTTCCACTTATAAGATTTAGCTTTAGTACCTAAGTGCCATTTACAAACCATTATTTGAGTTTTGTTCCTCTGTAACCTATCAGAGGAGGGGCGGTCTGGGAGGCGGGAGGAGGGAGGGAAGGCAGAGGAAACATGGAAGGGGAACAGGGAGAGGAACCACGTGGGTGCTGGCCTAAAGAGGAGACAAGGACACTTGGGGGCCGATTCATGGAACAAACGTGCGCCGAAAATCGTTGCGCAAGCAGGCGCAAGCAAGCGCAAGCGCAAAGAAACAGGCGCACGCGCACGCATGCGATTCATGGAAGTCCCTGCGCGTGTTCACCTCGGGATGTGCGCCAAACCCGTGCATGGCGCACAAAAGACTGCAACATCCCGAAAGGCGTGCGGGATGCGCACAGTGAAAGCGCACAACCTCGGCGTATACACCAGAAAGTGGGCGGGACACGGGGCTTAACGCGCGGAATGGGGAACAACGCGCGAAAATAAGGGCGTAACTGGGGATGTACTGCAGGGAAGCAGACGGAACGCCCACACGCACTCGAACCACACGTATTCATGGAATCGAATAGGGCAAAGCCACGCACAGCCAAAGACACGCACAAGCTGAAAAACGTCCGCCACACGAAGGCAGGCGGTAGAGTCCCAGCGCATCACAAACGTGGCAACATACAGCAATTGGGCCTGTGCGAGCGGGGCACGTGTATTGCGGGGGTGCGCAGGAAGCAACACACGCGATCGAGCGGCGTACGTGTATTTCGGGGGCGCGCGGGAAGTGACACACGCGATTGAGCGGGGTACGTGTATTTCGGGGGTGCGTGGGAGTTACACACGCGATTGAGCGGGGTACGTGTATATCGGGGGTGCGCGGGTAGTTACACACGCGATTGAGCGGGGTACGTGTATTTCGGGGTGCGCGGGAAGTTACACATGCGATTGAGCGGGGTATGTGTATTTCGGGGGTGCGCAGGAAGCAACACACGCGATCCAGCGGGGTACGTGTATTTGGGGGGCGCGCGGGAAGTGATACACGCGATTGAGCGAGGTACGTGTATTTCGGGGGTGCGCGGGAAGTTACACACGCGATTGAGCGGGGTACGTGTATATCGGGGGTGCGCGGGTAGTTACACACGCGATTGAGCGGGGTACGTGTATTTTGGGGGTGCGCGGGAAGTTACACACGCGATTGAGCGGGGTACGTGTATTTCTGGGGTGTGCGGGAAGTCACACACGCGATCTCATCAGGGTACGTGTATTTCGGGGTGCGGGGGAAGTATCCCACGCAACATCAGCAGGGTACGTGTATTCCAGGGGTGCGCGGGAAGTTCCACACGCAATTCCATCAGGGTACGTGTATTACAGGGGTGCGCGGGAAGTTCCACATGCGATATCATCAGGGTACGTGTATTACAGGGGTGCGCGGGGAGCAGCACACGTGAATTGCACGTGTGGGTCCTCCCAGGTGTTCCCTCTACACCCTCCACGGCCCCTGCAGGTGGCTCACACCACAGGGGCCTACCCAGCTTATGTCATGCAGGCACCCCATCCACCATGGCCATGCCCACCAGCCAACCCACATGTCAACTTGCACTACTGCCCAACAACGCATGTCCCCCTGCACCCAAAGCCACCAGGGGCACCCTCCACCAGGCCCACACCCATGTCTCCCACCACCCCCACCCCCCCAGTCACCAGGGGCAGCCTTCACCAGGCCCCCACCCATGTCTCCCACCACCCCCACCCCCCAGCAGTGCAGGGGCAGCCTCCACCAGGCCCCCACCCATGTCTCCCACCACCCCCACCCCCCAGCAGTGCAGGGGCAGCCTCCACCAGGCCCCCACTCATGTCTCCCTGCACCCCCACCCCCGAGGAGTGCAGGGGCAGCCTCCACCAGGCCCCCACCCATGTCTCCCACCACCCCCACCCCCCAGCAGTGCAGGGGTAGCCTCCACCAGGCCCCCACTCATGTCTCCCATCACCCCCACCCCCCAGCGACCAGGGGCATCCTCCACCAGGCCCCCACTCATTTCCCCTATCACCCCCACCCCCCAGCAGTGCAGGGGCAGCCTCCACCAGGCCCCCACTCATGTCTCCCTGCACCCCCACCCCCGAGGAGTGCAGGGGCAGCCTCCACCAGACCCCCACCCATGTCTCCCACCACCCCCACCCCCCAGCAGTGCAGGGGCAGCCTCCACCAGGCCCCCACTCATGTCTCCCATCACCCCCACCCCCAGCCACCAGGGGCAGCCTCCACCAGGCCCCCACCCATGTCTCCCACCACCCCCACCCCCCAGCAGTGCAGGGGCAGCCTCCACCAGGCCCCCACTCATGTCTCCCATCACCCCCACCCCCAGCCACCAGGGGCAGCCTCCACGAGGCCCCCACTCATGTCCAACTCATGTCTCCCATCACCCCCACCCCCCAGCAGTGCAGGGGAAGCCTTCACCAGGCCCCCACTCATGTCTCCCATCACCCCCACCCCCCAGCAGTGCAGGGGCAGCCTCCACCAGGCCCCCACCCATGTCTCCCACCACCCCCACCCCCCAGCAGTGCAGGGGGCACCCACCACCAGGCCCCCACCCATGTCTCCCACCACCCCCACCCACCAGCAGTGCAGGGGCAGCCTCCACCAGTCCCCCACCCATGTCTCACACCACCCCCACCCCCCAGCCACCAGGGGCAGCCTCCACCAGGCCCCCACTCATGTCTCCCTGCACCCCCACCCCCCAGCAGTGCAGGGGCAGCCTCCACCACACCACCACCCATGTCTCCCACCACCCCCACCCTCGAGCAGTGCAGGGGCAGCCTCCACCAGGCCCCCACTCATGTCTCCCACCACCCCAATACCCAGCCACCAGGGGCAGCCTCCACCAGGTCCCCACTCATGTCTCCCATCACCCCCACCCCCCAGCAGTGCAGGGGCAGCCTCCACCAGGCCAGCACCCATGTCTACCACCACCCCCACACCCCAGCAGTGCAGGGGCAGCCTCCACCAGGCCCCCACTCATGTCTCCCATCACCCCCACCCCCCAGCCACCAGGGGCAGCCTCCACCAGACCCCCACTCATGTCTCCCTGCACCCCCACCCCCCAGCAGTGCAGGGGCAGTCTCCACCAGGCCCCCACCCATGTCTCACACCACCCCCACCCCCCAGACACCAGGGGCATCCTCCACCAGGCCCCCCCTCATTTACCCTATCACCCCCACCCCAAGCAGTGCAGGGGCAGCCTCCACCAGGCCCCCACTCATGTCTCCCTGCACCCCCACCCCCCCAGTCACCAGAGGCAGCCTCCACCAGGCCCCCATCCATGTCTCCCACCACCCCCACCCCCCAGCAGTGCAGGGGGAGCCTCCACCAGGCCCCCACTCATGTCTCCCATCACCCCCACACCACAGCAGTGCAGGGGCAGCCTCCACCAGGCCCCCACCCATGTCTCCCACCACCCCCACCCCCCAGCAGTGCAGGGGCAGCCTCCACCAGGCCCCCACCCATGTCTACCACCACCCCCACACCCCAGCAGTGCAGGGGCAGCCTCCACCAGGCCCCCACTCATGTCTCCCATCACCCCCACCCCCCAGCAGTGCAGGGGCAGCCTCCACCAGGCCCCCACCCATGTCTACCACCACCCCCACACCCCAGCAGTGCAGGGGCAGCCTCCACCAGGCCCCCACCCATGTCTCCCACCACCCCCACCCCCCAGCACTGTGGGTCACCTGCCAGCAGTCCCACCCATGTCTCCCACCACCCCGACCCCCCAGCCACCAGGGGCAGCCTCCACCAGGCCCCCACCCATGTCTCCCACCACCCCCACCCCCCAGCAGTGCAGGGGCAGCCTCCACCAGGCCCCACTCATGTGTCCCTGCACCCCCACCCCCGGGGAGTGCAGGGGCAGCCTCCACCAGGCCCCCACCCATGTCTCCCACCACCCCCACCCCCCAGCAGTGCAGGGGCAGCCTCCACCAGGCCCCCACTCATGTCTCCCATCACCCCCATCCCCGAGGAGTGCAGGGGCAGCCTCCACCAGACCCCCACCCATGTCTCCCACCACCCCCACCCCCCAGCACTGTGGGTCACCTGCCAGCAGTCCCACCCATGTCTCCCACCACCCCGACCCCCCAGCCACCAGGGGCAGCCTCCACCAGGCCCCCACCCATGTCTCCCACCACCCCCACCCCCCAGCAGTGCAGGGGAAGCCTCCACCAGGCCCCACTCATGTGTCCCTGCACCCCCACCCCCGGAGAGTGCAGGGGCAGCCTCCACCAGGCCCCCACCCATGTCTCCCACCACCCCCACCCCCCAGCAGTGCAGGGGGAGCCTCCACCAGGCCCCCACTCATGTCTCCCATCACCCCCACACCCCAGCAGTGCAGGGGCAGCCTCCACCAGGCCCCCACCCATGTCTCCCACCACCCCCACACCCCAGCAGTGCAGGGGCAGCCTCCACCAGGCCCCCACTCATGTCTCCCATCACCCCCACCCCCCAGCAGTGCAGGGGCAGCCTCCACCAGGCCCCCACCCATGTCTACCACTACCCCCACACCCCAGCAGTGCAGGGGCAGCCTCCACCAGGCCCCCACCCATGTCTCCCACCACCCCCACCCCCCAGCACTGTGGGTCACCTGCCAGCAGTCCCACCCATGTCTCCCACCACCCCGACCCCCCAGCCACCAGGGGCAGCCTCCACCAGGCCCCCACCCATGTCTCCCACCACCCCCACCCCCCAGCAGTGCAGGGGAAGCCTCCACCAGGCCCCACTCATGTGTCCCTGCACCCCCACCCCCGGGGAGTGCAGGGGCAGCCTCCACCAGGCCCCCACCCATGTCTCCCACCACCCCCACCCCCAGCAGTGCAGGGGCAGCCTCCACCAGGCCCCCACTCATGTCTCCCATCACCCCCATCCCCGAGGAGTGCAGGGGCAGGGTCCACCAGACCCCCACCCATGTCTACCAACACCCCCACACCCCAGCAGTGCAGGGGCAGCCTCACCAGGCCCCCACTCATGTCCAACTCATGTCTCCCATCACCCCCATCCCCAGCAGTGCAGGGGCAGCCTCCACCAGGCTCCCACTCATGTCTCCCTGCACCCCCACCCCCCAGCAGTGCAGGGGCAGCCTCCACCAGGCCCCCACTCATGTCTCCCACCACCCCAATACCCAGCCACCAGGGGCAGCCTCCACCAGGTCCCCACTCATGTCTCCCATCACCCCCACCCCCCAGCAGTGCAGGGGCAGCCTTCACCAGACCCCCACCCATGTCTACCACCACCCCCACACCCCAGCAGTGCAGGGGCAGCCTCCACCAGGCCCCCACTCATGTCTCCCATCACCCCCACCCCCTAGCCACCAGGGGCAGCCTCCACCAGGCCCCCACTCATGTCTCCCTGCACCCCCACCCCCCAGCAGTGCAGGGGCAGCCTCCACCAGGCCCCCACCCATGTCTCACACCACCCCCACCCCCCAGCCACCAGGGGCATCCTCCACCAGGCCCCCACTCATTTCCCCTATCACCCCCACCCCCCAGCAGTGCAGGGGCAGCCTCCACCAGGCCCCCACTCATGTCTCCCTGCACCCCCACCCCCGAGGAGTGCAGGGGCAGCCTCCACCAGGCCCCCACCCATGTCCAACTCATGTCTCCCATCACCCCCACCCCCAGCAGTGCAGGGGCAGCCTCCACCAGGCCCCCACTCATGTCTCCCACCACCCCCACCCCCCAGCACTGTGGGTCACCTGCCAGCAGGCCCCCACCCATGTCCAACCATGTTCCCCACCACCCCCACCCCCCAGCACTGTGGGGCACCTGCCAGCAGGCCCCACCCATTTCTCCCACCACCCCCACCCCCAGCCACCAGGGGCAGCCTCCACCAGGCACACACCCATGTCTACCAGCACCCCCACACCCAGGCTGTGCAGGGGCAGCCTCCACCAGGCCCCCACCCATGTCTCCCACCACCCCACCCCCCAGCACTGTGGGTCACCTGGCAGCAGGCCCCACCCATGTCTCCCACCACCCTCACCCCCCAGCCACCAGGGGAAGCCTCCACCAGGCCCCCACCCATGTCTCCCACCACCCCCAACCCCCAGCAGTGCAGGGCAGCCTCCACCAGGCCCACACTCATGTCTCCCTGCAACCCCACCCCCGAGGAGTGCAGGGGCAGCCTCCACCAGGCCCCCACCCATGTCTCCCACCACCCCCACCCCCCAGCAGTGCAGGGGCAGCCTCCACGAGGCCCCCACTCATGTCTCCCATCACCCCCACCCCCGAGGAGTGCAGGGGCAGCCTCCACCAGGCCCCCACCCATGTCTACCACCACCCCCACACCCCAGCAGTGCAGGGGCAGCCTCCACCAGGCCCCCACCCATGTCTCCCACCACCCCCACCCCCCAGCACTGTGGGTCACCTGCCAGCAGGCCCCACCCATGTCTCCCACAACCCTCACCCCCCAGCCACCAGGGGAAGCCTCCACCAGGCCCCCACCCATGTCTCCCACCACCCCCAACCCCCAGCAGTGCAGGGGCAGCCTCCACCAGGCCCCCACTCATGTCTCCCTGCACCCCCACCCCCGAGGAGTGCAAGGGCAGCCTCCACCAGGCCCCCACTCATTTCCCCTATCACCCCCAACCCCCAGCAGTGCAGGGGCAGCCTCCACCAGGCCCCCACTCATGTCTCCCTGCACCCCCACCCCCGAGGAGTGCAGGGGCAGCCTCCACCAGGCCCCCACCCATGTCTCCCACCACCCCCACCCCCCAGCAGTGCAGGGGCAGCCTCCACCAGGCCCCCACTCATGTCCAACTCATGTCTCCCATCACCCCCACCCCCAGCAGTGCAGGGGCAGCCTCCACCAGGCCCCCACTCATGTCTCCCTGCACCCCCACCCCCCCAGCAGTGCAGGGGCAGCCTCCACCAGGCCCCCACTCATGTCTCCCACCACCCCAATACCCAGCCACCAGGGGCAGCCTCCACCAGGTCCCCACTCATGTCTCCCATCACCCCCACCCCCCAGCAGTGCAGGGGCAGCCTCCACCAGGCCCCCACCCATGTCTACCACCACCCCCACACCCCAGCAGTGCAGGGGCAGCCTCCACCAGGCCCCCACTCATGTCTCCCATCACCCCCACCCCCCAGCCACCAGGGGCAGCCTCCACCAGGCCCCCACTCATGTCTCCCTGCACCCCCACCCCCGAGGAGTGCAGGGGCAGCCTCCACCAGGCCCCCACCCATGTCTCCCACCACCCCCACCCCCCAGCAGTGCAGGGGCAGGCTCCACGAGGCCCCCACTCATGTCTCCCATCACCCCCACCCCCGAGGATTGCAGGGGCAGCCTCCACCAGGCCCCCACCCATGTCTACCACCACCCCCACACCCCAGCAGTGCAGGGGCAGCCTCCACCAGGCCCCCACCCATGTCTCCCACCACCCCCACCCCCCAGAACTGTGGGTCACCTGCCAGCAGGCCCCACCCATGTCTCCCACAACCCTCACCCCCCAGCCACCAGGGGAAGCCTCCACCAGGCCCCCACCCATGTCTCCCACCACCCCCAACCCCCAGCAGTGCAGGGGCAGCCTCCACCAGGCCCCCACTCATGTCTCCCTGCACCCCCACCCCCGAGGAGTGCAGGGGCAGCCTCCACCAGGCCCCCACTCATTTCCCCTATCACCCCCACCCCCCAGCAGTGCAGGGGCATCCTCCACCAGGCCCCCACTCATGTCTCCCTGCACCCCCACCCCCGAGGAGTGCAGGGGCAGCCTCCACCAGGCCCCCACCCATGTCTCCCACCACCCCCACCCCCCAGCAGTGCAGGGGCAGCCTCCACCAGGCCCCCACTCATGTCCAACTCATGTCTCCCATCACCCCCACCCCCAGCAGTGCAGGGGCAGCCTCCACCAGGCCCCCACTCATGTCTCCCTGCACCCCCACCCCCCAGCAGTGCAGGGGCAGCCTCCACCAGGCCCCCGCTCATGTCTCCCACCACCCCAATACCCAGCCACCAGGGGCAGCCTCCACCAGGTCCCCACTCATGTCTCCCATCACCCCCACCCCCCAGCAGTGCAGGGGCAGCCTCCACCAGGCCCCCACCCATGTCTACCACCACCCCCACACCCCAGCAGTGCAGGGGCAGCCTCCACCAGGCCCCCACTCATGTCTCCCATCACCCCCACCCCCCAGCCACCAGGGGCAGCCTCCACCAGGCCCCCACTCATGTCTCCCTGCACCCCCACCCCCCAGCAGTGCAGGGGCAGCCTCCACCAGGCCCCCACCCATGTCTCACACCACCCCCACCCCCCAGCCACCAGGGGCATCCTCCACCAGGCCCCCACTCATTTCCCCTATCACCCCCACCCCCCAGCAGTTCATGGGCAGCCTCCACCAGGCCCCCACTCATGTCTCCCACCAACCCCACCCCCCAGCACTGTGGGTCACCTGCCAGCAGGCCCCACCCATGTCTCCCACAAACCTCACCCCCCAGCCACCAGGGGAAGCCTCCACCAGGCCCCCACCCATGTCTCCCACCACCCCCAACCCCCAGCAGTGCAGGGGCAGCCTCCACCAGGCCCCCACTCATGTCTCCCTGCACCCCCACCCCCGAGGAGTGCAGGGGCAGCATCCACCAGGCCCCCACTCATTTCCCCTATCACCCCCACCCCCCAGCAGTGCAGGGGCAGCCTCCACCAGGCCCCCACTCATGTCTCCCTGCACCCCCACCCCCGAGGAGTGCAGGGGCAGCCTCCACCAGGCCCCCACCCATGTCTCCCACCACCCCCACCCCCCAGCAGTGCAGGGGCAGCCTCCACCAGGCCCCCACTCATGTCCAACTCATGTCTCCCATCACCCCCACCCCCAGCAGTGCAGGGGCAGCCTCCACCAGGCCCCCACTCATGTCTCCCTGCACCCCCACCCCCCAGCAGTGCAGGGGCAGCCTCCACCAGGCCCCCACTCATGTCTCCCACCACCCCAATACCCAGTCCCCAGGGGCAGCCTCCACCAGGTCCCCACTCATGTCTCCCATCACCCCCACCCCCCAGCAGTGCAGGGGCAGCCTCCACCAGGCCCCCACCCATGTCTACCACCACCCCCACACCCCAGCAGTGCAGGGGCAGCCTCCACCAGGCCCCCACTCATGTCTCCCATCACCCCCACCCCCCAGCCACCAGGGGCAGCCTCCACCAGGCCCCCACTCATGTCTCCCTGCACCCCCACCCCCCAGCAGTGCAGGGGCAGCCTCCACCAGGCCCCCACCCATGTCTAACACCACCCCCACCCCCCAGCCACCAGGGGCATCCTCCACCAGGCCCCCACTCATTTCCCCTATCACCTCCACCCCCCAGCAGTGCAGGGGCAGCCTCCACCAGGCCCCCACTCATGTCTCCCTGCACCCCCACCCCCGAGGAGTGCAGGGGCAGCCTCCACCAGGCCCCCACCCATGTCCAACTCATGTCTCCCATCACCCCCACCCCCAGCATTGCAGGGGCAGCCTCCACCAGGCCCCCACTCATGTCTCCCACCACCCCAATACCCAGCCACCAGGGGCAGCCTCCACCAGGTCCCCACTCATGTCTCCCATCACGCCCACCCCCCAGCAGTGCAGGGGCAGCCTCCACCAGGCCCCCACCCATGTCTACCACCACCCTCACACCCAAGCAGTGCAGGGGCAGCCTCCACCAGGCCCCCACTCATGTCTCCCATCACCCCCACCCCCCAGCCACCAGGGGCAGCCTCCACCAGGCCCCCACTCATGTCTCCCTGCACCCCCACACCCCAGCAGTGCAGGGGCAGCCTCCACCAGGCCCCCACTCATGTCTCCCACCACCCAATACCCAGCCACCAGGGGCAGCCTCCACCAGGTCCCCACTCATGTCTCCCATCACCCCCACCCCCCAGCAGTGCAGGGGCAGCCTCCACCAGGCCCCCACCCATGTCTACCACCACCCCCACACCCCAGCAGTGCAGGGGCAGCCTCCACCAGGCCCCCACTCTTGTCTCCCATCACCCTCACCCCCCAGCCACCAGGGGCAGCCTCCACCAGGCCCCCACTCATGTCTCCCTGCACCCCCACCCCCCAGCAGTGCAGGGGCAGCCTCCACCAGGCCCCCACCCATGTCTCACACCACCCCCACCCCCCAGCCACCAGGGGCATCCTCCACCAGGCCCCCACTCATTTCCCCTATCACGCCCACCCCCCAGCAGTGCAGGGGCAGCCTCCACCAGGCCTCCACTCATGTCTCCCTGCACCCCCACCCCCGAGGAGTGCAGGGGCAGCCTCCACCAGGCCGCCACCCATGTCCAACTCATGTCTCCCATCACCCCCACCCCCAGCAGTGCAGGGGCAGCCTCCACCAGGCCCCCACTCATGTCTCCCACCACCCCCACCCCCCAGCACTGTGGGTCACCTGCCAGCAGGCCCCCACCCATGTCCAACCATGTTCCCCACCACCCCCACCCCCCAGCACTGTGGGGCACCTGCCAGCAGGCCCCACCCATGTCTCCCACCACCCCCACCCCCCAGCCACCAGGGGCAGCCTCCACCAGGCCCCCAATCATGTCTCCCACCACCCCCACCCCCCAGCAGTGCAGGGGCAGCCTCCACCAGGCCCCCACTCATGTCTCCCACCACCCCCACCCCCCAGCAGTGCAGAGGCTGCCTCCACCAGGCCCCCACTCATGTCTCCCATCACCCCCACCCCCCAGCCACCAGGGGCAGCCTCCACCAGGCCCCCACTCATGTCTCCCTGCACCCCCACCCCCCAGCAGTGCAGGGGCAGCCTCCACCAGGCCCCCACCCATGTCTCACACCACCACCACCCCCCAGCCACCAGGGGCATCCTCCACCAGGCCCCCACTCATTTCCCCTATCACCCCCACCCCCCAGCAGTGCAGGGGCAGCCTCCACCAGGCCCCCACTCATGTCTCCCTGCACCCCCACCCCCGAGGAGTGCAGGGGCAGCCTCCACCAGGCCCCCACCCATGTCCAACTCATGTCTCCCATCACCCCCACCCCCAGCATTGCAGGGGCAGCCTCCACCAGGCCCCCACTCATGTCTCCCACCACCCCAATACCCAGCCACCAGGGGCAGCCTCCACCAGGTCCCCACTCATGTCTCCCACCACCCCAATACCCAGCCACCAGGGGCAGCCTCCACCAGGTCCCCACTCATGTCTCCCATCACGCCCACCCCCCAGCAGTGCAGGGGCAGCCTCCACCAGGCCCCCACCCATGTCTACCACCACCCTCACACCCCAGCAGTGCAGGGGCAGCCTCCACCAGGCCCCCACTCATGTCTCCCATCACCCCCATCCCCCAGCCACCAGGGGCAGCCTCCACCAGGCCCCCACTCATGTCTCCCTGCACCCCCACCCCCGAGCAGTGCAGGGGCAGCCTCCACCAGGCCCCCAGCCATTTCTCACACCACCCCCACCCCCCAGCCACCAGGGGCATCCTCCACCAGGCCCCCACTCATTTCCCCTATCACCCCCACCCCCCAGCAGTGCAGGGGCAGCCTCCACCAGGCCCCCACTCATGTCTCCCTGCACCCCCACCCCCGAGGAGTGCAGGGGCAGCCACCACCAGGCCCCCACCCATGTCCAACACATGTCTCCCATCACCCCCACCCCCAGCAGTGCAGGGGCAGCCTCCACCAGGCCCCCACTCATGTCTCCCACCACCCCCACCCCCCAGCACTGTGGGTCACCTGCCAGCAGGCCCCCATCCATGTCCAACCATGTTCCCCACCACCCCCACCCCCCAGCACTGTGGGGCACCTGCCAGCAGGCCCCACCCATGTCTCCCACCACCCCCACCCCCCAGCCACCAGGGGCAGCCTCCACCAGGCCCCCACCCATGTCTCCCACCACCCCCACCCCCCAGCAGTGCAGGGGCAGCCTCCACCAGGCCCCCACACATGTCTACCACCACCCCCACACCCCAGCAGTGCAGGGGCAGCCTCCACCAGGCCCCCACCCATGTCTCCCACCACCCCCACACCCCAGCACTGTGGGTCACCTGCCAGCAGGCCCCACCCATGTCTCCCACCCCCCAGCCACCAGGGGCAGCCTCCACCAGGCCCCCACCCATGTCTCCCACCACCCCCACCCCCCAGCAGTGCAGGGGCAGCCTCCACCAGGCCCCCACTCATGTCTCCCTGCATCCCCACCCCCTAGGAGTGCAGGGGCAGCCTCCACCAGGCCCCCACCCATGTCTCCCACCACCCCCACCCCCCAGCAGTGCAGGGGCAGCCTCCACCAGACCCCCACTCATGTCTCCCATCACCCCCACCCCCGAGGAGTGCAGGGGCAGCCTCCACCAGGCCCCCACCCATGTCTCCCACCACCCCCACCCCCCAGCAGTGCAGGGGCAGCCTCCACTAGGCCCCCACTCATGTCCAACTCATGTCTCCCATCACCCCCACCCCCAGCAGTGCAGGGGCAGCCTCCACCAGTCCCCCACTCATGTCTCCCTGCACCCCCACCCCCCAGCAGTGCAGGGGCAGCCTCCACCAGGCCCCCACTCATGTCTCCCACCACCCAATACCCAACCACCAGGGGTAGCCTCCACCAGGTCCCCACTCATGTCTCCCATCACCCCCACCCCCCAGCAGTGCAGGGGCAGCCTCCACCAGGCCCCCACCCATGTCTACCACCACCCCCACACCCCAGCAGTGCAGGGGCAGCCTCCACCAGGCCCCCACTCATGTCTCCCATCACCCCCACCCCCCAGCCACCAGGGGAAGCCTCCACCAGGCCCCCACTCATGTCTCCCTGCACCCCCACCCCCCAACAGTGCAGGGGCAGCCTCCACCAGGCCCCCACCCATGTCTCACACCACCCCCACCCCCCTGCCACCAGGGGCATCCTCCACCAGGCCCCCACTCATTTCCCCTATCACCCCCACCCCCCAGCAGTGCAGGGGCAGCCTCCACCAGGCCTCCACTCATGTCTCCCTGCACCCCCACCCCCGAGGAGTGCAGGGGCAGCCTCCACCAGGCCACCACCCATGTCCAACTCATGTCTCCCATCACCCCCATCCCCAGCAGTGCAGGGGCAGCCTCCACCAGGCCCCCACTCATGTCTCCCACCACCCCCACCCCCCAGCACTGTGGGTCACCTGCCAGCAGGCCCCCACCCATGTCCAACCATGTTCCCCACCACCCCCACCCCCCAGCACTGTGGGGCACCTGCCAGCAGGCCCCACCCATGTCTCCCACCACCCCCACCCCCCAGCCACCAGGGGCAGCCTCCACCAGGACCCCACCCATGTCTCCCACCACCCCCACCCCCCAGCAGTGCAGGGGCAGCCTCCACCAGGCCCCCACTCATGTCTCCCACCACCCCCACCCCCCAGCAGTGCAGGGGCAGGCTCCACCAGGCCCCCACTCATGTCTCCCATCACCCCCACCCCCCAGCCACCAGGGGCAGCCTCCACCAGGCCCCCACTCATGTCTCCCTGCACCCCCACCCCCCAGCAGTGCAGGGGCAGCCTCCACCAGGCCCCCACTCATGTCTCCCATCACCCCCACCCCCCAGCCACCAGGGGCAGCCTCCACCAGGCCCCCACTCATGTCTCCCTGCACCCCCACCCCCCAGCAGTGCAGGGGCAGCCTCCACCAGGCCCCCACCCATGTCTCCAACCACCCCCACCCCCAGCACTGTGGGTCATTTGCCAGCAGGCCCCCACCCATGTGCAACTCATGTTCCCCAGCCAACATGTCATCACAATCTAGATCCCTGGTCCCTATGGTCAGCCTCCAAATGCAAAACACCCACCCGAGTATTGCATCCACCCACTCATAATTTGCAATTACATCACAGAAATCCAATTGCAAGTTCCGAAACAAACACATTTCCGTCACATACACCCAATGGGTGTCAGTGAATCTCAAAACACATATCATGAAATGCATGAAACCAATGAGATACCACACATTGAAGTTCACCAAAAATAATATGTATTAAAGGAAACATCAATAGAATTAAAAATGAAGAAACAGAAACGTGAATGTACAAAAATGAAAAGAAGCATGTCCGTCAAAAAAAGCAAAACCAAAAATAAAAATCCAAAGTAATGTCCAAAGTCAATGTCCACAAAACAAAATCCAATGGGAAATAAAAAAGAAAGCCATTGCTCCATGGTTAGAAATAGAAAGAAAAATACAATCCAACTGTCAACTATGTACATGGGAACAATCCAGGGTCCATTATCCCAACAAAATAAAGGAAACCTATCTAACTACACTAACTAATAAAATAAACTATATACAAAAATGTGGCCAATGTCCGAAAGGTCCAAATAAAATAAAAACAAAAATGAAACCTAACACTACCTAGAAACTATGTGCAAGGGCAGCGGGCTAGTTTCACGGCTCACTTGTGGATGTTCCGGGCCAGGGAATCATCGAACTCCTCCTCAATGTCCCGGAGGCGGTCCTTCTCCATGGCCCCGAGGGTCCGCAGGGCCGCCAACGTCTCCACCTCCAAACCCCTGCGGATTGCCTCGAGGCACTCGGTCCGCCTCAGGGCCCTTCGCATGGAGTTCTCCGCCCTGACCATTGTGAGCCGTGCCTCTTCCGCCCGCTGCCGATCCGCATCTATGGCGTGGCCCAACCGCTACCACACGGAAGACACTCTCTGTCCTGGGTCCTCCTACCCTCCGGCCGATGCCTGCCCCTCCGATGTCGAAGGCCCAGAGCATTCATGGTTCCCACCACGTTGCTGCTGCTGCTGTGCCTCTGCCCGTGCTCTGCCTCCTGCTGCCTGCACATCCTCCGCCAGCTGGGGTGCAGTCGTAGATGTGGCCACCCCTGCTGGACGTCCGACTCCCGACTGTGGCAGGGATGCCTCCTCCACCAGCCTGGCCGCACCGTCAGAGGCAGCTCCACAGGGCACCCAGGTGACTGATGGGTGGGAAGATGGCACAGAGGACGACTTGCGCGTAGGGGGTCCAGTTGAGGAGGGGGTCGGAGCAAGCCCCATCAGACGGAGGAATCCGGCCTGGTTGACCTGTCCCAGCAGGCTGACGTGGTCAACGAGCCATTCGAGATGACGTGCAGTCTCTCCATGAAAAGACTGCAGGTCACCTCGCATGGCCCGTTGATGCAACGCCACACCAGCCAGGACAGGCTCAACCCGGACCTGGATAGCCACGTCCGCAGGCAGAGGAAGGCCAGTTGACGTGAGCTCATCCCCTGCCTGAAAACGGGTCTGGACGTAGGCATCCCTGCTGGTGCAAGATGATGCAGGGACAGGATCGGGGACAGGATTGCACACAGGCACCTCCGCGGCGGCCTGTGCTGCCTCCTGTCCCTGGTCCTGCACTGCACCACTAGCACCAGTGGGATCCCCACCTCCAGAACCCATCTCTGGTGCTTGCACGGCCTCCTCCTCCACCAAACCCCCCACCAACCTGGATGACTCCGTGCCATCTTCCCCTGTTGGGCCCTGTGGGGTCCCAGCTGCCCCTTCTGCTGCCGAGGAGTCCAACTCCAACCTCCGCCTCTTGGACCTCCCCCCGGCAGCTGCGGCCTGGGACGCGGCACCGGACTCCTCACTCCCCGACGAGATGACAACCTGGGAGGGGAGCCGGGCCTTGCGTCTCCGGCTGGCGGTCGGATCCCCGCCGCTGTGCTCCACAGCACCTTCTCCGCCCTCTTCATCAGTTGACGCTGCAGACAGGGAGAAACAAAACACAGGCATCAGGGCACTGTACAATGGACACATACACACATGACAGTTGTACATGAGTGGCATTGGCAAACCTCAGACATGTCATCACAATCCCCAACACACATGTCATTACAACTCGCACACATGAGCCATACCACAGCCATATCGCAACTGCCACCACCATCCATACACATACAACAGCATGAGCAGCCAAAGGTGAGCCAGACATCACATGCAAAACAGGAAGTGCACCACACATGTACACACACCACCACACTTGCAATCATGTGTACACCTCTGCCAAGTGTCACACTGTTCAGACGGGCATCCATGTCACATCTGCCAATCAGACTTCCACATACCGCTGTCACATGCATCCATGTTGCATCACTGTTGCACCCTTGTCAAATACACACACATGCACATGTACACAGTGCTGATACATGCAGCCGAAAACAACATACATGCGTAACATCACGGACATGTCTACTTACATACACATTCATCCAAACATGTGTGCCCACACAACTGCATTTGGCATGCAAGCCTACACACACAAGCACCATCCATGTCTCACACATGACAGCCCTTGCATGTGTCAGCCCCACAGCCCTGTACACCCCCACCCATACTCAACCCCATACAAACAGATTTGCAACCTGCACACTACTGAATAATCACCACATGCACTGCTCACAATCAGGATGCATGTACACTCACCGCTCGACTCCAGACGGGTCTGCTTCTCAAGGACCTGGACGTGGAGCGCTGGGGATATGCGTTCCAGGACCCTCATCTGTTCTTCCGACAAGTGGCCCGGCGCCCCTTGGCATCCGCTGCCTTCAAGAGGCGCCGGGCCTTGTTCAGGGTCCTGGACCTGAAGTCCTCCCAGCGCTTCCTGACATGTTGTAAGTCGCGGACTGCCACCCCCTCCGCGTTGATGGCAGTCACGATGTCAGTCCAGATCCGAGTCCGTCCTTCCTTGTTGGCGCGGGAACTTCCGAAGAGGGCATCATACTGCCCCAGGACTTGCTCCACCAGGACACCAACTTCGGTGGCACTGAAGCTGGTGCCCCTCTGCCTCTCTGGCCGGGGGTTGTCAGTGGTCACAGATGGTGTTTGCCCCGACATGACAACCCCAGAGGCAGGAGTGGGTGGGCAACTGGGTTCTGGGGCTAGGCTGTGGAGCGATGGAATCCCAGTCGGGAGTCTTCGGTTCCAGCAGGGGTGGTCACAGCAACAGCACCCCTGGCTGATGTGCAGGCAGCAAATGGCAGGGCACGTGGGCAGCAGGCAGTCAGGCAGCAGCAGATGGCAGGTGGGAGCGTGCTCGGGGATCTGGGGTGCAGTAGTTCGGCCTTCTGGGCAGGAGCGTGGTCTTCCGTGTGCTTACGCGTGGCCAGCTTGATACGGAGTGATTTGGCACGTGAAAAATCTGCATGTCAGCGTGTAATTCGAGGAAAGGCCCTTAGCGCGTAAGCGCGTCTGCACGCATACGCATTTTCATTGGACAGAAGGCCCCTCAAGCGCAAGCGCACCTGTGACGTGATGCGTACAGACGTGCATGGGCATTTCAGCGTGCGTGAAAAACTGCACGTCCGCGTGTAATACGAGGAAAGGGCCCATGCGCGTAAGCGCGCCTGGAAAACTGCAGGTCCGCGTGTAATACGAGGAAAGGCCCTTACCACATATGCACGGCAGCACGCATATGCGATTTCATTGGACCAAAGGCCCTTAGCGCGTGAGCGCGTCTGTGACGTGACGCGCGCAGTTGTTTCCCTCATTGCACGTGATGACAGAACACACGTGGATTTCCACCAATCGCGTGTGAAAGTTCCCGGCACCCCGAAACACACGTACCCAGGCCAGTTGCGTGTACGCTCACTCCCCTCCGATCACACGCGATGACACTCGGACCGTATCCGAATACGGGAAACCCGCGCACGGCAAAAGACGTGCACAGGCGTCAACGCGTCTGCCACACGAAGGCAGGCGGAAGCGTCCCAGCGCACAGCATAAAAGTGCGCGCAAACAACAAACGCGTATATACAGCTACGATGAATGCCCCATTTGTCGCTGCACTGATCGTGGGACACCGCAGGAGGAGGAGAATAGCCAGGGCACGCATTTTCGCACCACCGACAAGCCTTTTTGGGATGCCTGACGACCAGGTCTATGGCAGGTATAGGTTCCACCCCATATCATCCTAGACCTGGTCAGGGAGTGGGAAGATGACCTCACATCCCCCACCCTTTGCTCCCAAGCATTGAGCCCCTTGGAGAAGCTGCTCAATGTCCTGCATTTTTTGGCCACTGGGTCATTTCAGCGGACCACTGCCATAGTGGGGGGGGTCTCACAGGCCACGCAGTCACGCTGCCTACACCAGGTACTGGCAATCATGACAGCGCGCCCCTCAGTCCGCAGGCACATATACATGCCCAGAACACCCGCAGAAAGGCAGGCCGTTGTCCTGGATTTTTTCAGGGTGGCACACTTCCCCAAAGTGCTCGGTGCCATAGATTGCACCCATGTGGCCCTACGTCCACCTAGGGCCATTGAGCACATCTACCGAAACCGCAAGCACTGGCATTCCATCAATGTACAGGTGGTATGTGATGCAAAGGGAATCATCACCTCTGTCTATGCAAACTACCCTGGCTCCACCCATGACAGTTTCATATACAGAATGTCCGCCCTGAGCCGGGCCCTGGAAGCTGGGCAGCATGGCGACACATGGCTCCTAGGTGAGTACAAATGCCCTTGCACATGCATGCAAGTCACACACAGACAAATATCCAAACCCTAATAATCTCAACTATTATCACCTCCCCAGGGGACCGTGCCTACCCTCTGAGCAACCACATGATGACGCCAATCCGGAACCCCAACACACCACCCCAGGTAAGATACAACGCCGCCCATATTGCAACCAGGGGCATAGTGGAGCGCACATTCGGAGTGCTCAAGTCACGTTTCCGCTCCCTTGACCGCTCTGGTGGGCAACTACTCTATGCACCACCAGTAGTGTGCAGGATCATTGTGGCAGCATATGTCCTGCACAATGTTGCAACACGGCAGGGCATCCCGGTGGACATGGTGGTGCCCCCACATCCCCAACCACAGGCACAGGCGCTGCCCATGGGAGGGGACAGGGCACGTGGCGAGGAAGCCCGGACCCAGCTTGTGGCCACATTTTTCACCTAAACTCCCACCCCTGCGGAGTGCACACAGGCCTGGCACATACCAGGTGACAATCGATGATGACAAAGAGACAGTTAACTGTCACAACCCTACCACCCTGAGAAAGTTGTCATGGAAGTGCCACATCGTCTGCATCCCTAGCTACTTAAACACAAGCTATCCTGTGTGACCAAAAGGCACACATATGACATATGACATGATATGGGCCATACACAAGTATTCCAAGGCACAATGAGGTAGGGAGGGGGGGAACACAGAGAACGGTACTACTAGGCCAGGTGTCATTGGGATCATGCAAGTGCAGGGGTAGGGGGAATGGGAAAAGTGCAAGGGGAAGGGTGGGGGGGAGTCCAGTACAGGGGAAGTAGCCCAAAAAAATAATACATAGGTCGCCTGGTGGCAACTACAAAGGTAAGTGCAGACAAGTGCTGGGAAGGGAGGGCTGTAGGGATAGAGAGACAGTACTGCAGTGCAGGGGTTGCCAGGGAGGCAGTGCAAGTGGAGAGTGGCTGGGCCAGGGACCGAGGTCGGTGAGAGTAGCCCAGTTGCAGCTCCTGTGCAGTTCCAGCGGAGAATTCTGCAAGGGAGAGGCAGACAGTAAGCAGAAGCAAAGAGGAAGGTCTTGAGGTGCTTCCAGAACTGGAGATGATTCCCCTCAAGTTCAAGTCAGGCCGGAAGTCTGTTCCAGGGGGAGGGCCCTGCTGCGGAGAAAAATCTACCCCCAGCTAGTTGCTCTGAGAAGCAGATGACACGGACATGCAAGGTGTGCATCACACACACCTGCAAACCAGGCCATGGCCATCACTGTCATGTCACTCAAACCCTCCCAAACATCAACATGACATGGCACGCAATACCCATACACCAACGCAGTAACGATAAGGTACACATTGCCATGTCCTAAATGCACAGTGGCATCGGACACTGCTGCCTGACCCGGAATCAGATGAAATGACAGACCAACAACCTCCCACCCAAAATAAGTCATTTCCAAATGGATTACAACAGTCGTAGACGTAACATCACAATGAATGCCTTTCTACATGCACATTATGCATTGCAAAATCAACACTGCAGCTCATGTGTGCAGTGGCCTACTCCTGCATCACACTGCTCAGCGCACAGCACAGTGAACAGCCATTGTGTGTGATGCACACCCTGAGCATCACATCTAAGTGACAGACCACGTCAAACATCAAATTAGGCATGTACTGGATCCATGATCGGTCACAGAACATGTGCTGCCGGGACACAGTGGGCACCAGAAGGCAAACAGTGTACACGTGGATATGCAAGGGTGGGAGTACATGTAGTGCATCAGAGTGCAAGTGTGTGGTTCTGCAAGGACATGCACTCCACATATGCATGTGCACTCAAGTGACCATCAGTGTTCCCTACACATCACATGTGAACATCCACCATGTGTACACCCCAGCATGTCAAACCACAACTATCCCCTCGCACCTGAAAGGAAAACACAACACATGAACAGGCATTGATCAGCAGAACACAACATGTACATAGGATACCACCATTACTATGTCAGAGTTCCCATCACACTGCAGGGCAAGGCAATTATCAACAACAACCCCCCCCCCCTCCCTCACAAATGACCATGACCCACTGAACAACTGCACCTGGGTCATGGAGCCTCCAAACCTCAATTCCACCTGGCCACAGGATCACCTTTACCCTTCGTCACCATCTCCCACCTTGTGTGTAAAAAGATGCCTGAACCCTCAGAATCCACACTCATTTCCAAAATCACAAAATCGAAGGCATAAAAACGAACCCGAACACCCTCCAGTAGATGACTTGACGTAGCAGTACCTCACAAAGGCCAAGTACTACCACAATGATGCAACAACCAAGGTAGCACAGCAAAACAATGTCACGACAGGATGTGAGACATGTGTGGTACATGACATAGGATGATGCACCATGAATGGATGTGTACTGTCACAGGTCCCCTGTACAGGCGCGGGAGTGTCACGAAACAACCACCCCCACATTGTCCCGGGTGCCTGCAAGGTCAAACTCACACAGGCCCCTGAGACCCTGGTGGGGAATGAGGTTCAGGGATATGCAGTCGGGACAGGTGTTGACACACTGGATGACTGGAATGAGCGGCAGGAGAGGGGAGGAGGAATGACACATGAAACTAGGGAATGCACGAAAATGTACAACCTGCATGAACACATACACAATCCAAACAAACTTGGACATCATTGTCATGGCCTTCTGTAGTCCAGGCTCAGGAGTGGTACGAACCAACCACCCCCTCTAGGGTTTTGGCGCCTGCAAGTTCGGGGCTTACACAGGCATCCGCAACCCCAGTGGGGAAAGAGGGTCAGGGAATGTTGCTTGGATAGGCACGGGAAGCAGGAACACCGGGTAGAGGGTACAGGTTTCAAAATTGCATAGGATCACGGGTGATTAGGGAGAAAAAAACATACCAAATTGAACCACACATACATCCATGCATCAGTACACTACCCAGCAAGCCTATGCAGAGCAGTTCGTAAGAAAAACAACAAGACACTTAGCTCTGGTTTTGAGTGCTGGCCTCCTGCCTGCGCACTCTCAGGTCCGGTTACAGGAGCACTGCAATGCTGCAAAGAGAGACACAGTCAACAACCTGTACGTGCCAATTGCACAAAAACACAACACCAAACATGCCCCATAGCAACAGACTACTCTACAAACAGACAATCTGTGGTTGATGCTTCGTACCCATATATAACATCACCCCTGTGACGGGTCATACACAGTCAATGCAGTAAGGCAGCCGCTGCTGGGTGCGTGGCAAATGGAACACCAATGTGTCACAATTCACACAATGTTCCCTGGGTAAGCAGACAGACCCATATAGCAAGCCATGACTACAGAGCAAGTTGCGTACCACCATGACCGAAACAAAGTTGGCAGTGCATTTATCATGAAGTACGTGGAAAAGACATGCACTGCACCCGAGTATGTCCCTTGCTGTATGTCCCTGTGAGCTGCCCCTTTCCATGTCTTGGAAGGCTACATGCTTGATACAAGTGGCTCAATGGACCTTGGTGTACCGGAGAGTATGTGCCACTGCCGCTGCATGTGTCCCAGACAACCCTACTATCAGCAGCCATCAGTCCACAAACACATCTGAGCTGCATTGTGTGCTTCAACACCAATATTCGTCTAAGCTCACCCTCAGTGCTGTGACTAAGCCTGCATGTGCAACTCGCCTGGTGCAAGCTTTGCTGTGTCGTGGCCCCCCTGTGATGCTCACCTTGCCTGGAGTTCCTTGGAACATGTCAGCAGTTCTAGGATGTGGGTCTGCAATCACTGTGCCTCTGCTTCTGCACACATGTGCATGTGGGCACCAACAAACGGGTCCAGAATTCCGTCGTCCAATGGGCCATGTCTGCTGGCAAAGGTGCTCTGGAGGCTCATCCCCCGGCAGAAAGGGCATGAAAAACATGATTAATGCTTCAAAGTCATCTGTGTGTGTCTCATCAGGCATCTCATTACTTGACCATGTCAGAGAGTCACATCACAAATCACACCATCAGTCCGTCTTTCACCTCCAAAGTGTGGAACACTATCTACAGCATGAATTGCAACACGCACATGTACAGGAAAGATATGAAACATACTACACAATGCATAGCAATCAATGTCCACATTAATCATGACACACCCCATCTAGCAAAAGCTGAACAGTGGACAATGACACCTAAATCATCCCCACTAGGGGTGTCAACACAAGTCACACAGCACCAGACATGCCACAGATATGACAGTCCAAAGCCCTTGTGTAAAATGCTGTAAGACCGAACCATCCTTGCGAGCCCATGGATAAGGGAGGCAGGAGTGGCATATGTGAGTCAAGGAACCCAAGCAGCAAACACATACACAAGACAACCATGAGGGGCCCAGCTGGAACAAACAGTGGATGCCTTCAAAAGCCACAAAGCACCGCACCGTCACATGAAAACACAATAGACTATCAATTTTAAACTAAATCAACTATTAACTAATTACACTAACTATGGAAAACCTACATTACCTATTTAAACTAACTATCAAACAGAAACTTAACTAACTAAACTAAAAGAAAAATCAAAAATGGCCACATACGACCCGGGGGGGAGGGGAGGCACCCAGGAGGGGGGAGGTACAGGGTGCTGCTCAACATCCACATGCGATGATGCTGAGCCAAAAAGAAATCCTTCATGGGCTCAACGCCTGCACAGCACGACCTATGTGGGAGATAGATGGTCGTCCGAGTCTGGTTCCTCCTGGAAAGGAGGACGTGGCACAGTAGCCTGGACACGCCTAGCCGCAGCTTGCCCCTCATCGGCAGCAAGTCTGCCGGACGGGTGAGCCTGGTTCTGTGTGGCGATGTGACGTAGGTCTGCATGCAGAACCTCCCGTGATACACGTGCTTCCTCTTGCAAGGTAGCACGTGTAACACGGAGTTCCTCCTGCAAGGCCTGGCTGGACAACCGCTGCACCTCCCGGCAAGCCTGTAGCTCAGCCGAGATGGTATGCTCAAGCTGTGCAAACCTCTCCTCTGCCTGCTGCCTCTGGGACATCATAAGGACACCCAGAGTGGATCTGAGGGAAGCATACTCCTCCCTCAGGGCATCCATGTGCGCCTCTGCGTGAGCAGCAATTGCTTGACGCAGAGATGACATTTCAGCCTGGCGTGCCCTGTCTGTGGCTGCCATGCCCAGCCTGAGCGAGCGGGCCGTGGACCGTGCCGCCTGCTGCTGGAGAAGCACCTGCCTAGCAGTGGGGAGCACAGATCGGGCCACACGCTCCATGCTCTCAGCGATGTTCTCCATTGCTGCCCCCTGCCATTCAGAATTGGCAGTCATGTCTTGCTCCCACTCAGTATACAGCGGTTGCGCGCGGCGACCGCGTTGCCGGGCTTGACCCCTGCGGGACCCAAGGACCGGGGGTCCTCACTGTGTTGGCACCGCCTGCGGCTGCACGACTACATGCCCCCGTCGACGTGATGTCCCAGGCACATCAGTGACTGGTGTGGAGGGTGACCCTGCGTCCCGATCCACCACGGGCGGAGGAACCAAGACTGTCTGATCCCTCAGTGCAGGTGTCGCAGACAGAGGAGTGTCCACATCAGAATCACTCACCCCTGACACATGGACTTGATGCTCATCCAACTCAACATGGACGTCAGAGTCGTCATCAAGGCTGGACTCATAGGCAGCCAGAGACAAGATGGACTGCAGCACTTGGGGGTTTTCGTGGCCTACCACCCCACGACCCCCACTAGTGCTGGGTTGATGTGGCGTTACCAACCCTGTGTCTGGCATGACAACACCATCCTCTGCCTCCATTGCGTCATCACCTGAAAAATAGAGAGAAAAAGGTCAATACACATGTCAGAAGCACACGACACACACACACACCGACAGCAAAGGCATCCGGCAGACATGTGACACACAACATATGACCTGGCATGCATGCTGGGTCTACTTTGAATAGCTTCTGTGATCAGACCTGTTGAAAGGTGGCAGTTTCCATGGAAGTGGGTCTATGCAGTGCAGAAAATGTGTACGCCACTCACTACCTACATGTACAAGCACTACATGGTGTGTGCCAGGAAATGTGAAGGCAGTGCAATGTCAAATTCAGACATCACGTGCATTGTGCATTCAATGTGTACCATGTCTAGAAGCCAAGCACCCCTCCACCCCAGTACCAAAGCAGGGATGCCTAGCATGGCATCAAAAGGCTGACCATACACCTGTGTATTGACAGGCAGTGTTGACTGGCATCAACAGCTTAATTTGATTCAAATTACAACACTGCAAATGATGCTGGGACAGTGGGCAGGACACATGATGGAAACTCCAGAGGCCGCCCACGTGTGAAGAAGACACAACAAGAGTTGGACAGAGTCATTGGCCATTGAACAGTCTGAGGCCTGTGAGCCACACAGATTGTCAGAGCCTAAACATGTGTGCAACGCAGGACTGAGCCACAGTGGACATGGGAAGGCTGATGAGATGGCAGGCAATGTATGTAACCAAGGACTTATATTACAGTGATCATCCAGTCAAGGACACATAGGGGCATGCTTGCAATGCACATGGAGCATGAATGGGCACTCATGTCCCTGCGGGACATCTGACCCATGCACAGTACAAGTGAGATACCCTGCATCGAGTACTAAGGCTGTACCACACGGCATATGTCTGGCAGATTCTACGCTGGAAGTTAGCATCTACACAGGACACATGAACAAGAAAGTACACATTGGCAAGATTGAAGCAGACCAGTGCAAAGGTGGAACTGGGGTGCAGAGTGGCAGAGGAGGGGCAAGTGAGCATGCCTACATGGAGTCCCGCATGCAGGCAGAGGAGACATGCATGAGGGTAGCATTGCATTACTTACACATCAGAACCATGTACACGTCACATGTAGCAGCAATCATGCACAACACATCCCACAAGTGAAACACACACGTCCTCAACAAACACGCATCAACACTCACTGGACTGGGCATCAAAGTCCAGCTTCTCTCCCACTCCTTCGACCAATTCAGGTGGTATGAACTCCGCAACGAGAGCCTCATGCGGAGTGAGTTCTTCCTCCTCTGGTGCAGGCCCACCGCCAGTCACCAGAGTCAAGTTGTAATTTGAGGCACGCTAGGCCTTAGTGCTGCGCTTGATGTCATTCCAACGCTTTTTGCACTCCTGCGCCGTGCGCACCTCATGGCCAAATGAACTGACATGTTCCGCAACATGCTTCCAGTGGGTGTCACGTTGGGCAGCCGTGGTCTGACTATTGGCACCCACTAGCATGTCACGGCTGTGGCCCTGCACGTAGTCCACGAGGAAGTCCAGTTCCTGCTTACAGAAAGGCTTCTTCCTCGACGTGCAGGAGGTCGTGGCTGTGTGTGGGGTCCCAGCCTGTGCTGCAGGTGCAACCTTCCTCCTCTTGGACTGTGGCGCAGACCCTGGCTGGCTAATGCCGCCCTGACCAGTATGGCCAGTGGGTTCGGTGGATTGAGCCAAGGGAGTGGCAGGTGGAGGGATGACCAAAGGCCTGACTTGTGTCAGTGGCAGCTGGGTGCCCACTAATGGACCCTGCGCAGCAACATCAGCTGTGGCAGGTTCGTTGGCCGCAACGGTCCTGGTTGGCAGACTCACAACCGGGGTGCTTTTGGGTGCATCTGCCCCTGCACTTGCCAACACCCGGCTGTTCGGGGCAGCAGATGACATGACTGCCCCAGGGACACGTGTCTTGGTCTGAGCAGCCCGGCCTGCCCCTATGGTTTCCCCCCTGGCCTGTTGGAGATCTACCAACGGCTCTTCAAGTGCCAATGCAGCCTACGCTGGCAGACCCTGAGCCTGGGTGGCGGTGTCCACAGCTGCACCTGCAGCTACCACTACCCTTGGGCCCGTGGCAGTCGATGGAACGGACTGCTGGGTCATATGGGTGCCAGTGCCAGATGCAGGAGCTGCATCCCCCGGAACCACAGGGGGTGGTGGCATGGCTGCACCGACACATGGCACAACATTGTGCTCAAGTGGCGCACCCCTGCCTCTTCCCCCTCTGTGGCTGCCCTGGACACCCTGGAGTCCCCCTACTCCCTGGTCACCACGGCCACGTCCCCGACCACGCCCGCCACGAGGAGCACGCCCAGCTGAGGCGCCCCTCACCTTTGGTGGCCTCCCAACCATGGCACAGATGTAGTAGTGCTGGCACAGATGGAGTGGTGCCAATGGGAGGTGTACACCACAATTGACCTGGGCAATTGGGGTGAAGGGGGTGGGAAGCAAGATGTTAACAGCCCCCCTGCACCTGCAAGGCTGTATGTGACCCCGGTGATGTGGTGACGGGTCACGCAACGCTCAGGCACCCCAAAACTGCAGTAAAACCGTGCACGCAACCCTGCAGCCTACGTGCGTGGATTCAACCTCCCGCAGTACACGGTGGCACCCAGTAACACGAATAACGCGTACGCGTGGGACACGCAGGCTACTATGACATCGAAAATGGGTGCGATACACAGGGGCACCCGCAGTGGGAAAGAGAGCGTGTGCGACTCACCGTCTGACTAGCGCGATGCAGAAAAACACGCGTAGCCAATACCTCCGCCAAAAGAAGAGATACGTCCTTGATAGCTGTGAAGTTGTGATGGCGCGCGAAACAACAGGAAACAGCAACACACGTCGGTCTCCACGAAAGGCACGTACAGCGAACTGCTGGACCCGCTCACCTTTAACCCGTGCTGAGGGAAACGCACGCGCGCGTCACGTCACTTACGCGCATGGGCCCTTTCCTCGTATTACACGCGGACTTGCAGTTTCCACGCGCGCTTACGCGCATGGCCCTTTCCTCGTATTACACGCGGACGTGCAGTTTCCACGCGCGCTTACGCGCATGGCCCTTTCCTCATATTACACGCGGATGTGCAGTTTTTCACGCGCGCTGAAATGCCCATGCACGTCTGTACGCGTCACGTCACAGGGGCGCTTGCGCTTGAGGGGCCTTCTGTCCAATGAAAATGCGTATGCGTGCAGACGCGCTTACGCACAAAGGGCCTTTCCTCGAATTACACGCAGATGTGCAGTTTTTCACGCGCGCTGAAATGCCCATGCATGTCGGTACGCGTCACGTCACAGGGGCGCTTGCGCTTGAGGGGCCTTCTGTCCAATGAAAATGTGTATGCGTGCAGACGCGCTTACGCACTAAGGGCCTTTCCTCGAATTACACGCTGACGTGAAGATTTTTCACGTGCCAAATCACTCCGTATCAAGCTGGCCACGCGTAAGCACACGGAAGACCACGCTCGTGCCAGGAAGGCCGAACTACTGCCCCCCAGAGCCCCGAGCACGCTCCCACCTGCCATCTGCTGCTGCCTGACTGCCTGCTGCCCACGTGCACTGCCATTT
The DNA here is from genome assembly GCF_040938575.1 of Ambystoma mexicanum. Lineage (NCBI taxonomy): Eukaryota > Metazoa > Chordata > Amphibia > Caudata > Ambystomatidae > Ambystoma > Ambystoma mexicanum. The sequence goes on along the minus strand of NC_090933.1, from coordinate 1,061,259,518 downwards.
GCTGCCTGCACATCAGCCAGGGGTGCTGTTGCTGTGACCACCCCTGCTGGAACCGAAGACTCCCGACTGGGATTCCATCGCTCCACAGCCCAGCCCCAGGACCCAGTTGCCCACCCACTCCTGCCTCTGGGGTTGTCATGTCGGGGCAAACACCATCTGTGACCACTGACAACCCCCGGCCAGAGAGGCAGAGGGGCACCAGCTTCAGTGCCACCGAAGTTGGTGTCCTGGTGGAGCAAGTTCTGGGGCAGTATGATGCCCTCTTCGGAAGTTCCCGCGCCGACAAGGAAGGACGGACTCGGATCTGGACTGACATCGTGACTGCCATCAACGCGGAGGGGGTGGCAGTCTGCGACTTACAACATGTCAGGAAGCGCTGGGAGGACTTCAGGTCCAGGACCCTGAACAAGGTCTGGCGCATCTTGAAGGCAGCGGATGCCAAGGGGCGCCGGGGCCACTTGTCGGAAGAACAGATGAGGGTCCTGGAATGCATATCCCCAGCGCTCCACGTCCCGGTCCTTGAGAAGCAGACCCGTCTGGAGTCGAGCGGTGAGTGTACATGCATCTTGATTGTGAGCAGTGCGTGTGGTGATTATTCAGTAGTGTGCAGGTTGCACATCTGTTTGTATGGGTTCGAGTATGGGTGGGGGTGTACAGGGCCGTGGGGCTGACACATGCGAGGGCTGTAATGTGTGAGACATGGATGGTGTTTGTGTGTGTAGGCTTGCATGCCAAATGCAGTTGTGTGGGCACACATGTTTGGATGAATGTGTATGTAAGTAGACATGTCCGTGATGTCACGCATGTATGTTGTTTTCGGCTGCATGTATCAGCACTGTGTACATGTGCATGTGTGTGTATTTGACAAGGGTGCAACAGTGATGCAACATGGATGCATGTGACAGCGGTATGTGGAAGCCTGATTGGCAGATGTGACATGGATGCACGTCTGAACAGTGCGACACTTGGCAGAGGTGTACACATGCATGCAAGTGTGGTGGTGTGTGTACATGTGTGGTGCACTTCCTGTGTTGCATGTGATGTCTGGCTCACCTTTGGCTGCTCATGCTGTTGTATGTGTATGGATGGTGGTGGCAGTTGCGATATGGCTGTGGTATGGCTAATGTGTGCGAGTTGTAATGACATGTGTGTTGGGGATTGTGATGACATGTCTGAGGTTTGCCAATGCCACTCATGTACAACTGTCATGTGTGTATGTGTCCATTGTTCAGTGCCCTGATGCCTGTGTTTTGTTTCTCCCTGTCTGCAGCGTCAACTGATGAAGAGGGCGGAGAAGGTGCTGTGGAGCACAGCGGCGGGGATCCCACCGCCAGCCGGAGATGCAAGGCCTGGCTCCCCTCCCAGGTTGTCATCTCGTCGGGGAGTGAGGAGTCCGGTGCCGCGTCCAAGGCCGCAGCTGCCGGGGGGAGGTCCAAGAGGCGGAGGTTGGAGTTGGACTCCTCGGCAGCAGAAGGGGCAGCTGGGACCCCATAGGGCCCAACAGGGGAAGATGGCACGGAGTCATCCAGGTTGGTGGGGGGTTTGGTGGAGGAGGAGGCCGTGCAAGCACCAGAGACGGGGTCTGGAGGTGGGTATCCCACTGGTGCTAGTGGTGCAGTGCAGGACCAGGGACAGGAGGCAGCACAGGCCGCCGCGGAGGTGCCTGTGTGCAATCCTGTCCCTGATCCTGTCCCTGCATCATCTTGCACCAGCAGGGATGCCTACGTCCAGACCCGTTTTCAGGCAGGGGATGAGCTCACGTCAACTGGCCTTCCTCTGCCTGCGGACGTGGCTATCCAGGTCCAGGTTGAGCCTGTCCTGGCTTGTGTGGCGTTGCGTCAACGGGCCATGCGAGGTGACCTGCAGTCTTTTCATGAAGAGACTGCACGTCATCTCGAATGGCTCGTTGACCACGTCAGCCTGCTGGGACAGGTCACCCAGGCGGGATTCCTCCGTCTGTTGGGGCTTGCTCCGACCCCCTCCTCAACTGGACCCCCTACGTGCCAGTCGTCCTCTGTGCCATCTTCCCACCCATCAGTCACCTGGGTGCCCTGTGGAGCTGCCTCTGACGGTGCGGCCAGGCTGGTGGAGGAGGCATCCCTGCCACAGTCGGGAGTCGGACGTCCAGCAGGGGTGGCCACATCAACAACTGCACCCCAGCCGGCGGAGGATGTGCAGGCAGCAGGAGGCAGTGCACGGGCAGAGGCAGAGCAGCAGCAGCAACGTGGTGGGAGCCATGAAGGCTCGGGGGCTTCAACATCGGAGGGGCAGGCATCGGCCGGAGGGCAGGTGGACCCAGGATGGGGTGTGTCTTCTGTATGGCAGCGGTTGGGCCAGCAGATAGGTGCGGAGTGGCGGGGGGCGGAAGAGGCACGGCTCACAATGGTCAGGGGGAGAACTCCATGCGTAGGGCCCTGAGGCGGGCCGAGTGCCTCGAGGCAATCCGCAGGGGGTTGGAGGAGGAGACAGCGTCGTCCCTGCTGACCCTCGGGGCCATGGAACAGGACCGCCTCCGGTACATCGAACAGGAGTTCGATGATGCCCTGGCCCAGCACACCACGGAGTGAGCCGCTGGACTTGCCCGCCGCCTTTGTATATAGTTATATAGTTAGTGTTAGGTTTCCTTTATTTTTTTTTAAATTTGGTTGCGATTGGACAATGCGCCACGTTTTTGTATGTAGTTCAGTTTTTAGTTAGTTGTCATAGTTAGGTTTCATTTGGTTGGGCTCATGGACCCGGGATTATCTTGTAAATAGTTCTTCAATGGATTTTTCTTTTTTATGGAGTTTTTTTATCGCCATGGAGCAATGGTTTTTGTTTATCATTTACCCTTGGATTTCTTTTCTGACTGTGACTTTGGACACCATTTATTTTGATTGTGCTGTGTGTTTTTGATTTTTTTCATGGACATTCAACTTCTTTTGGTTGTTTTGCTTTGTGGTTTTTCTCATTTCATTTCCATTCAAGTTGATTTTAAATACATTTATATTTTCATCCTTCAATGTGTCGTATCATCTCATTGCTTTCATGCATGTCATGTTGGGTGTTTTAACATTCACTTGCAGCCATTGTGTGTGACAGACATGTGTTCATTTGCATTATTTACATTGGGTGTGTAACATGTAATTGCCTTTGATATGTGGGTGGATGTGATAGTTGGTTCGGCCTTTTGGCAGGGGAGGATGGCCATTACGGACATGATTGGGGATTGGTGGGACCCAGGTGCTGGGGGGCATGGATGGGACATGGGCGAGGGCCTGGTGGAGGGTGCCCTTGCACTGCTGGGGGGTGGGGGTGGTGGGAGACATGGGTTGGACATGGGTGGGGGCCTGCTGGCAGGTGCCCCACAGTGCTGGGGGGTGGGGGTGCAGGGGTACATGAGTTGGACATGAGTGGGGGCCTGCTGGCAGGTGCCCCACAGTGCTGGGGGGTGGGGGTGGTGGGGAACATGAGTTGGACATGGGTGGGGGCCTGCTGGCAGGTGCCCCACAGTGCTGGGGGGTGGGGGTGGTGGGGAACATGAGTTGGACATGGGTGGGGGCCTGCTGGCAGGTGCCCCACAGTGCTGGGGGGTGGGGGTGCAGGGGTACATGAGTTGGACATGAGTGGGGGCCTGCTGGCAGGTGCCCCACAGTGCTGGGGGGTGGGGGTGGTGGGGAACATGAGTTGGACATGGGTGGGGGCCTGCTGGCAGGTGCCCCAAAGTGCTGGGGGGTGGGGGTGCTGGGAGACATGGGTGGGGGCCTGGTGGAAGCTGCCCCTGGTGCTGGGGGGTGGGGGTGGTGGGAGACATGGGTGGGGGCCTGGTGGTGGGTGCCCCTGCACTGCTGGGGGGTGGGGGTGGTGGGACACATGGGTGGGGGCCTGGAGGAGGCTGCCCCTGGTGGCTGGGGGGTGGGGGTGGTGGGAGACATGGGTGCGGGCCTGGTGGAGCCTGCCCCTGGTGGCTGGGGGGTGGGGGTGGTGGGAGACATGGGTGGGGGCCTGGTGGAGGCTGCCCCTGGTGGCTGGGGGGTGGGGGTGGTGTGAGACATGGGTGGGGGCCTGGTGGTGGGTGCCCCTGCACTGCTGGGGGGTGGGGGTGGTGGGGAACATGAGTTGGACATGGGTGGGGGCCTGCTGGCAGGTGCCCCACAGTGCTGGGGGGTGGGGGTGCAGGAGTACATGATTTGGACATGAGTGGGGGCCTGCTGGCAGGTGCCCCACAGTGCTGGGGGGTTGGGGTGGTGGGGAACATGAGTTGGACATGGGTGGGGGCCTGCTGGCAGGTGCCCCACAGTGCTGGGGGGTGGGGGTGGTGGGAAACATGAGTTGGACATGGGTGGGGGCCTGCTGGCAGGTGCCCCACAGTGCTGGGGGGTGGGGGTGCAGGGGTACATGAGTTGGACATGAGTGGGGGCCTGCTGGCAGGTACCCCACAGTGCTGGGGGGTGGGGGTGGTGGGGAACATGAGTTGGACATGGGTGGGGGCCTGCTGGCAGGTGCCCCACAGTGCTGGGGGGTGGGGTTGGTGGGGAACATGAGTTGGACATGGGTGGGGGCCTGCTGGCAGGTGCCCCACAGTGCTGGGGGGTGGGGGTGCAGGGGTACATGAGTTGGACATGAGTGGGGGCCTGCTGGCAGGTGCCCCACAGTGCTGGGGGGTGGGGGTGGTGGGGAACATGAGTTGGACATGGGTGGGGGCCTGCTGGCAGGTGCCCCAAAGTGCTGGGGGGTGGGGGTGCTGGGAGACATGGGTGGGGGCCTGGTGGAAGCTGCCCCTGGTGGCTGGGGGGTGGGGGTGGTGGGAGACATGGGTGGGGGCCTGGTGGTGGGTGCCCCTGCACTGCTGGGGGGTGGGGGTGGTGGGACACATGGGTGGGGGCCTGGAGGAGGCTGCCCCTGGTGGCTGGGGGGTGGGGGTGGTGGGAGACATGGGTGGGGGCCTGGTGGAGCCTGCCCCTGGTGGCTGGGGGGTGGGGGTGGTGGGAGACATGGGTGGGGGCCTGGTGGAGGCTGCCCCTGGTGGCTGGGGGTAGGGGTGGTGGGAGACATGGGTGGGGGCCTGGTGGAGGCTGCCCCTGGTGGCTGGGGGGTGGGGGTGGTGTGAGACATGGGTGGGGGCCTGGTGGTGGGTGCCCCTGCACTGCTGGGGGGTGGGGGTGGTGGGGAACATGAGTTGGACATGGGTGGGGGCCTGCTGGCAGGTGCCCCACAGTGCTGGGGGGTGGGGGTGCAGGGGTACATGATTTGGACATGAGTGGGGGCCTGCTGGCAGGTGCCCCACAGTGCTGGGGGGTTGGGGTGGTGGGGAACATGAGTTGGACATGGGTGGGGGCCTGCTGGCAGGTGCCCCACAGTGCTGGGGGGTGGGGGTGCAGGGGTACATGAGTTGCACATGGGTGGGGGCCTGCTGGCAGGTGCCCCACAGTGCTGGGGGGTGGGGGTGCTGGGAGACATGGGTGGCGGCCTGGTGGAGGCTGCCCCTGGTGGCTGGGGGGTGGGGGTGGTGTGAGACATGGGTGGGGGCCTGGTGGTGGGTGCCCCTGCACTGCTGGGGGGTGGGGGTGGTGGGGGACATGGGTGGGGGCCTGGTGGAGCCTGCCCCTGGTGGCTGGGGGGTGGGGGTGGTGGGGGACATGGGTGGGGGCCTGGTGGAGGGTGCCCCTGCACTGCTGGGGGGTGGTGGGAGACATGGGTGGGGGCCTGTGGAGGGTGCCCCTGGTGGCTGGGGGTGCAGGGGGACATGCGTTGGTGGGCAGTAGTGCAAGTTGACATGTGGGTTGGCTGGGGGGCATGGCCATGGTGGATGGGGTGCCTGCAGGACATGTGCAGGGTAGGCCCCTGTGGTGTGAGCCACCTGCAGGGGCCGTGGAGGGTGTAGAGGGAACACCTGGGAGGGCCCACACGTGCAATTCACGTGTGGTGCTCCCCGCGCACCCCTGTAATACACGTACCCTGATGGAATCGCGTGTGGAACTTCCCGCGCACCCCTGGAATACACGTACCCTGCTGATTTTGCGTGTGTAACTTCCCCTGCACCCTGAAATACACGTACCCTGCTGATATCGCGTGTGGAACTTCACGCGCACCCCTGAAAAACACGTACCCCGGCGGAAGTCACGTGTGTAACTTCCCCTGCACCCTGAAATACAAGTACCCTGCTGATATCGCATGTGGAACTTCACGCGCACCCCAAAATACACGTACCCTGATGAGATCGCGTGTGTGACTTCCCGCGCACCCCTGAAATACACGTACCCTGCTGAAATCGCATGTGTAACTTCCCCTGCACCCTGAAATACACGTACCCTGATGGAATCGTGTGTGGAACTTCCCGCGCACCCCTGGAATACACGTACCCTGCTGATTTCGCGTGTGTAACTTCCCCTGCACCCTGAAATACATGTACCCTGATGGAATCGCGTGTGGAACTTCCTGCGCACCCCTGGAATACACGTACCCTGCTGATTTCGTGTGTGAAACTTCCCCCGCACTCCGAAATACACGTACCCTGATGGAATCGCGTGTGGAACTTCCCGCGCAACCCTGAGATACGCGTACCCTGCTCGCACGGGCCCAATCGCGTGTGGAAATTCCCGCGCACCCCTGAAATACACGTACCCTGCTGGAATCGCGTGTGTAACTTCCCCTGCACCCTGAAATACACGTACCCTGCTGATATCGCGTGTGGAACTTCACGCGCACCCCTGAAATACACGTACCCTGTGGAAATCGCGTGTGTAACTTCCCCTGCACCCTGAAATACACGTACCCTGCTGATATCGCGTGTGGAACTTCACGCGCACCCCGAAATACACGTACCCTGATGGAATCGCGTGTGGAACTTCCCGCGCACCCCTGAGATACGCGTACCCTGCTCGCACGGGCCCAATCGCGTGTGGACATTCCCGCGCACCCCTGAAATACACGTACCATGATGAAATCGCGTGTGGAACTTCCCGCGCACCCCTGAAATACGCGTACCCTGCTCGCACGGGGCCAATCACGTGAGGTACTTCCCGCGCACCCCAGTGATACACGTAGCCCGCTTGCTGTGCTGGTACAGGGTTAGCGCAGCCCTTTGCGCTGGATTGGGTATATTGATGGCTTTTCCCTGCGCGAGAGGCGTTCTTGGGGGCGTAACTGGCGCTGCTGCAGGGTCGCTGCGCCACTGTGCGCCACGGCTGGTTTTGGTGGCTGGAATCCATGAATACGCTGTGCGCGGAAATGGATTTTAGCGCACGCGGCTGGCGCAGGGATTCGCACGCGCACACTGTGCGCCAGCCGCGTGCGCCACTTGTGCGCTGAATTCTATGAATTACCCCCTTGATAGCATATATAACATGGGTTGATTGACAATTCATAAATTGACACAATTACCAAGACAAAGTTTCATAAATGAAAACATTTGTTTTTATAATGAATTGGCAAATGCTGCAGGTGCCACATGGATAGTGGCCCATAACTGGCACACGTTCTTGTGTGCAGGCAACATGTAGAGTGTTTTGTGCAAAATTTGAGGGTTGAGTTTGAAGTCTAGAGTGTACAAGTCTGTCTTGAATATTCTTTACGCATTTCAAGGCGAATAGAGGGGTACCTGCTGTGCATCCTGTGCTTGTAACCAGATTCCAATATTGTTTGATTCGTTTATTGAGCTGCCCTGTATGTTTTGAAAAAGTGGTGACACATAGAATTCGATCTGACTCTGGGCCTCATTACACGGTAGGCGGTGAGGGTTTACCGGTACTGGTATTTTACCGGTACCGGTAAATCCTTACCGCCTTACTACGAGGTCCCTTTGCGGGTTGGAGAATTTAACACCTGCTTTTTGCAGGCGTTAAAAACCAACCCGCAAAGGGACCAGGGAGCTAATTACGGTACCGCAATTTGCAGTGCCGTAATTAGCACCTTCCCCATTCCCATTATGCCCTATGGGACAAAAATGGGAATGGGGAAGGGCAATGGGGGAAGGGGGAATTACCGCCCCACCAACCTTGGAATAGGGCGGTAATTCTCCTTTCCACCAAGGCGGTGCCGGTATTTTACCAGCATGGAATAGCACCTTGGTCCACCGCCGTCTGGGTAATGAGGCCCAATGTCTTTTTTTCTCGAGAGTTCAACAAATGTTCTCTATTAGTATACTAATTCTCAAATAGAAACATATACCCACTATTGGAATCTTTATATATAAAGCGGAATGTATTTATGTGTATATGTTTGTCTGGCTATACAAATCCACACCGTTAAACCCACTGCTACCAAATTTTGCATGGATTCCTCATTTGTCTGGGGCAAGATTATAGTCTATGTTTGGATGCAAAGAATATACTCTGTAGGCACCTTCATTTACTGATGCTCACCCTGATTCACTACAGTAGGTAACAGAAGGAAGCAACATTTGGAAAAGTGTCTGAAGCTAAATGTTTGATGTGTTGGTTATCCCTTTGAAATCCATTACCACTGTATACAGTTCGAAAGTATTTATTAAAGCATTTTTAAAGGGAATTAAACAAAAATGTAAAAACAATTTTATCACGCCTCTTAGTAGGTACTAGAAGGAGGCAAAATTCAGAAAAATGTCAAATCTAGAAGATAGCATGGTAACAGTTTACTTAAGTTTACTTAATGTGAAGAGGGCACAATCAATCAATCTTTCTTGCATATTTTATCAAATGGGCTGGAGCCATTAAGTGACTGAAGCATGCCTCCCAAAAAACAAACATCACTTGGAAAAGCTCCATCTGATGCAAAGCGAAAATCAATATCAAGAGCTTATGAAACACAACAACAAACAGCAGCATGACTTGCCAACCAGAGAACAAGCTCAAGATTCTCCAGGGAAAATGAGATGCCATATCAAACAGAAGCAAGACTTGCAGACATGAGGACAAGAGCAACATCCTCCAGCGCAAATGAAACACCAAAGTAAACTGAAGCAAGACTTGCTGACAAGAGGACAAGAGCAACATCCTCCAGGGCACATGAGACTTCAGAGCAAACCAAAGCAAGACTTGCTAACATGACGACAAGAGCCACTTCCTCCAGGCCAAATGAGACACCAGAGCAAACTGAAGCCCGCCTTGCTAACATGAGGACAAGAGCCACAACAATCAGGGCAAATGATATGCAGAGGGATTTAAAAAGAGAAGCATTTTCTTACGTTGTAAATCACAATTACCATCTGCATCCAAATGTTGTGATTGGAAGCATGGCAACTATTTGCACTCATTGCAGAGCATACAAATGGAAAGAAGAGCCACCAGGAATGTGTTTCTCAAATGGGAAAGTCAAACTTACTCCTCTCTGCCCACCTCCTGATCCTTTAGGAGGATTTATGTTGGGTACCACACCTACATTAAAACATTTCCTGGAAAACATCAGAAAGTACAATGCATGCTTTCAAACGACATCTTTTGGCGCAACTCAGGAAATTCGAGAACCTGGCTTTATGCCAATTTTCAACGTGCAGGGACAAGCCTACCATAGAGCTGGATCTTTACTCCCACCTTCAAATGAAGAGCCAATATTTCTCCAGATCTACTTCATGGGTGAGATGACAAATGAGGCAAAACAAAGGTGTTGCAACATTGCTGATGTTTGCCAAGACATTGCTTTGGACTTGCAACAATTTCTCCATGAAAACAATGCCTTTGCTCAGCTTTTCAAGACCACACTGGAACAAATCCCAACAGATGATTACAAAGTTGTGATCAGAGCAGACAAAACCCCAAGGGGAGAACATGAAAGAAGGTATAATGCTCCTACCATTGATGAAGTTGCCATTGTTATGGTGGGTGATGGGATTGAACGCTGTGACATTGTCCTTCAGAAACGAAACAACAACCTTAAAGAGTCGCAGAAACACATTGATCATATGATGCCCTCCAGTATCCCATAATATTTTGGAAAGGCAAAGATGGCTATTACTTTGGCATTCGCAAAACACGGGCACAGCTATGTGCAACCCTTCAGACCATCGTTTTGCAGCCTGCCAAGCCATTACAGAAGGGGAAAAACCTTCTACCCATCACTTCGTAGTCATTAGTCTTACTATGTGAGAGAGGGTATGCCCAGACGTGGGTCCCTTGCTCGCTGCGCCATGGGGAACCAAGCTGCTCCTCACTGAGGTGGCCCAACAAGGGCAAAACATGTCTGGGGTTGCTTGTGTTTCCATGCAGAGGGGACCTGGCCTAGCAGTTCGGGGTGGGCTCCTACCATTGGTGGCAATACCTGAATGATTTGCATATGGCTGAGTCCTGTTTGTAATGGCGCAGACAGGCTAAAAAACGGTGGTGAGGAAGGTTACCCAGAGCTTTGCCAGTGGCACATATTTATTCAAAACCTTCCACCCATCACTTTTTTGGTTGTCATTTGTCTCACTTTGTGAGAGAGGGTATGCCCAGACGTGGATACCTTGCTTGCTGCACCATACGGTACCAAGCTGCTCCTCACTGAGGAGGCCAAACAAGGCCAAACATGTCTGGGGTTGCTTGTATTTCCATGCTGAGGGGACCTGGCCTAGCAGTTCGGGTTGGGCTGCTAGGTTTATAGTCATAAAGTCGAATGTCATAATGTCAAAAGTCAAAAAGTCTAAAATATAAAGTAAAAAAAAAAATGTTGCATTTCTTTTTTTGGTTGCTTTTTTGTTCGAAATGGTCCCAACCCCCCTTTTTTGTAATTTATTTTAGTTTTACCCCTTTTTTTTACCCCCGGAACCCAAAAAAAACATAAATAAAAAAATAAAAAATTCAACATTTTTTTTTCCACATTATGTTTTAGACATTTTTTGTAATTCGACATTATTTTTTCGACATTATGACACACCGGGCTGCTACCATTGGTGGCAGTACCTGACTGATATGCATATGGCTGGATCCCTTTTGCAATGGCGCAGACGGGCTAAAAAACGGTGGTGTGGAAGGTTGCCCAGAGCATTGCCAGTGGCACAGAATTATTCAAAACCTTCCACCCATCACTTTTTTGTTTGGTATTACTTTGGCATACCACAGACAGATCCAATTACAGTCAACCCTCTTCCATGAAAAAAGGTCTCTGCTATGGACTTCTATGCTCACAGAGAAATGACACGAGTCGGAGTGGAGAATTATATTCTCAAATGTCGCCAGCTTTTCCATCAGTTCATTGTTGACATGTATGCCAAGATTGAAAGTAAACACTTGCTCTACATACGCATCAATCAAAAAAAGCTGCGTGTCGATGACTACATTCACCTCAAAGATGTCATTACCAATGATGTCAATCCCAATGACTTGGGCAAAATAGTTATTTTGCCAGCAAGATTCACAGGCAGCCAAAGACACATGCAGCAGCACGAATTGCCGACCATCTTTCTCCAGGTCAAATGAGATGCCAGAGCAAACTGAAGCAAGACTTGCTGGCATGAGGAAAAGAGCAACATCCTCCAGGACACATGAGACACCAGAGCAAACCGAAGCAAGACTTGAGGACAAGAGGACAAGAGCAACATCCTCCCAGGCACATAAGACACCACTCGATCAGGACACGGGCAGTGCCAGGTACCCCAGCTAGTATTATATGAATGTATGTAGTAGGAATATTTGATATGGGATGATTGGTTGTTGAAAGGTTGACAGGGTATTGAATTTAGCATTTTGCTATTTGTGTTACTAGTCAAAATGTTTCTATTGGAAAATGTTGCATTGTCGACATTAATTAAAAATGCATGAGTAATATTTAATAAATCAATTATCTATTTAATGTATTTATTAATGTGATATAGTTTAAATATAAACTTTACACATAATTATAAAATTTAATTTACAAAAATAAGATAATTTCGCAAAAATTAAGTATCACATAATTAACACAAAAAAAAATTAAATCAATCATGAAATACATTTGGAAAAATTGCCTCTTTATAAAATTGGCTGTTTATTGAATATGTGATTAAAGTGAAGAAGGTTCTATTTGTGTGTGTTTGGTCCTTAAGCCTTTAACCTTCCACAACTGAAATAATATGGCTTGCGCACATATCTTTGTGTGCATGCCCAGTTATGTCCATAGCTTCTCTCGCCCATGGTCTCTTGGGTACTTGATGCAACATTAAAGGTGGTGTTCCCATTATCAATAGTTTGACACTTATGGAGCATTGCTTGCACTCCCTGACATACCTATCCACTTCCTTATCCACACTTGGCTACCACAAACTCTCCCTGACCAATCCCCTTCTTCCTGTGATACTTATATGACCATTGTGGGCATTTGTGATTATTTGGCCTGTCATCTCCCATGGCGGAATGCATCTCTTTACCCCCCTGATCACTCCATTCTCCATTAAAATCTCATCTGCAACTTTTACAAATGGTCTCAAAACCTCTGCTTAATTCTTCAGCATGGGACACCCATTCATTGTATACTTGCTCACATCATGCCATATAATATTTTTTTCATCCAACATTCTTTAGATATGGTGTGGCCTACAACAACACATACATCAGCTATCACCATGCTTCTTTGCTTGTCAATGGGTATTGCTAACCAGGGTTGACAGCTGGCCACCATGTTTTGTTGACCTTCTTTATATTCCAATTTATAGTTGTAACTACCACTCTGGTGGCAGTTCAATATAAACTAGAGGGAGCCTTTTCCGCTCCACCTAATGACAGTACATTCAACAGCATTTTGTGATAAGCATGAACTGTGAATGATGCACCCAAAATAAACTGTCTAAAATGGCTTTCAATCTAAGCACATGCTAATGCATCTTTCTCAATCACTGAGTATCTTCCCTCAGCTTGATTGAGTGTTCTTGAGGTGAAACTGATCTTAACTTTACTTTCTTGTCATGTCTTTGTGTGACAACCTGTCAAAACTACTTCCCAAAGTTCCTTCCCCTGGAGTCTCCTCACGTTGATCTTCACTGTGACTGGTGGCTTTCTGTCTTCTCCTCCGGTCTTTCGGGGTCTTCTCCTCCTCAGTGTCCTTCTTAAGGAGTCCTTTACCCCTCTTGCGTTCGAAGAGATAGGGACGGTCTCCTCCGGAGGCCACCTTGACCGTGATTAGAATACACCGTCAGGTGAACCCTGGGGAGTCCGCCCCTCCCAAAACAGGGAAAAAGCCAGTAAGGCAGAAAAAACCCTGTGAGGCTGTTGGCGAGGATAGATTGGAGGAACAGCGGATCCAGATGTCGTAAGAGTCTTGAGACTAATGTCCAATTGATAAGACAGTAACAGGACTGTGATTCCTTGGCAGGGATGAGGGCGCCTTGGGAGAGGCGATGGGATGAGGAGCCACGAAGGAAGACTTATCAGACTCCGCAGGATCCAACAGAGGCTCCGAGGACTGCTGACGGAGGTAAGTAGGTATGGAGAGAGAAGGCACGAGAGCAAAGGAGAGTAACACAGAGTCCGTGAGGGTGAGAGAGAGAGAACGCGAGAGAATATGAATGAGAGAGAGCAAGTGACTATGAGAGTGCGCGAATGCGAGGTAGAGTGAATGCGAGAGAGTAAGAATGAGAGAGAGCAAGTGACTTTGAGAGTGCGCGAATGCGAGGTAGAGTGAATGCGAGAGAGTAAGAATGAGAGAGAGCAAGTGACTATGAGAGTGTGCGAATGCGAGGGTGAGTGAATGCCAGAGTACACGAAAGAAATAGGAGTGAAAGAGAGGGATGGTAAGACCGAAGGAATATGGAAAGGCAAGAGAGAACGGCCTTCGCCTGGTGAAAAGGCGAAGGGCCGCGGAGAGCAAACAAGAAAGCAAAAGAGGAGCTCGGTAGGTCAGGAGCTATCGTAGGCTCGAAATCGAAAGTCAGCATAGCGAGTTGCAACGCAACTCGCAGGGAGGGCGTGGCTTCCTTAAATGCAGCGACTACCAAAAAGACTGGACCGCTCACCGACAGACCATCAGGACCTAATAACGCCTCCATCTTGCCCATAGCTTCCACGGTCTCAGCGGCGTGACAGTATGCCCTCTCCTTATCCCTTCTCCCCCAGGCTTCCCTGGGTGAAGGCGATGGAACAGTCTGAGAAGGCGTGGGGCATGGATGTTACGTCTGGGCTCCCAAGATCGTTCTGCTGTGGAGTATCCTTTCCAATGGACCAGGTATTGTACGGTGTCATGTCTGTAACGGGAATCCACCAGCCTTTCCACCTCATACTCATCGGGGTCCGGGTCCTCGATCCTTAAAGAAGAGGGTCTACGATGACTCGTAGGATCGGAAACGTAAGCCTTTAGGAGAGACGTATGGAAAACAGGATGAATCCTCTTCATCTTGGGTGGTAATTGTAATCGAAAGGCCACAGGATTTACTTGGGATGCAATGGGGAACGGACCTATGAAGCGGGCCGAGAATTTTCCTGGGTGAACCCAACGTGGGATATATTTGGTTGATAACCACACCTTGGTTCCTACAACCCAGTTAGGGTTGGGGGATCGCTTCTTATCAGCATACTTCTTGTAACGTATCCGACTTGCCTCCAACTTCTGTCCCGCTTCCTTTTGGATGATACGGAGATCATGAAGATGTCGATCCACCGAGGGCACAGTAGTAGAAGGACTCTCGAAAAGAGGTATGTGTCTCGGATGATACCCGTAGGTAAAAAAGAAGGGACTGATACCTGTAGCAGAATGTTGGGTGTTGTTATATGTAAACTCTGCCAGTGCTAGATAGGACTGCCACTTATCCTGCTCCTGACTGCAGAAACAACGTAGATATTGTTCAACGGTGGCATTGAGGCGTTCGGTCTGGCCGTTACTCTGGGGATGGTAACCAGATGACAATGCCCTCTGAATCCCCAGAGAGTTGCATAATGCTGACCAAAAACGGGAGGTAAATTGGGTACCCCTATCAGACACAATGGTCCGAGGCAAGCCATGTAGTCTCACTACGTCTCTCAGGAACACCTCGGCAGTCACAGGGGCAGAAGGCAAGCCATGTAAGGGGGAGAAATGTGCCATCTTGCTCAGGGAGTCAATAGTCACCATGATTGCTGTGTATCCCCCCGAGGGGGGAAGATCTACAATAAAATCGGTAGATACATGTATCCAAGGCTGGGATGGTAGAGGCTCTTGTTGGAGCAGGCCCAAAGGTCTGTGAGTGGTATTCTTGTTGGCAGCACAGACTGGACAACTCATCACGTATGTCTTAGTGTCCTTTACCATTGTCGGCCACCAGAAATATCTAGAAGCCAGGCCTAGGGTTGCCCTCTGTCCCTTGTGACCTGCAGACGGAAGGTCGTGACACCAATATAGGGCTTGCGTTTGGATTTCCTTAGACGGTAGAAATAGAGCGCCTTGATGAAAGTACAATCCACCCTTCTTCTCCAGAAGCGGTTGATACTCTGAAGACACCTCGATATGGTTAGTGGCAAGCTCTACTTCTTGTAGGAAAGAGTTTACCATTCCCAGGATTCTCTTGCCAGCAAACATCCCATCCTGGCCCTGTTTCTCTTCCTCTTGGTACTCCAGGCTCCGAGAGAGAGCGTCTGCTAAGGCGTTCTCCTTTCCGGGAAGATATGTGATTTCGAAGTCATATTGGGAAAAGAAATAGGCCCATCGAGCGTGTCTGGAATTACGACACTCCATTTGCTGCAATATCTTCAGATTCCTGTGGTCAGTACGAACCAGAAAGGGATGGGCAGCTCCCTGTAACAAATGTCTCCATTCGATGCAGGCCTGTCGGATAGCCAGTAACTCTCGTTCCAAAACCGAGTAATTCCTTTCGCTAGGTGTAAGGGTTCTAGAATAATAAGCCACTGGATGTTCCACCCCATCTTTGCCGGTTTGTAGAAGGGCAGCTCCAATAGCCCCTCCAGAGGCATCTGTTTCAACCACAAAGGGGAGAGACTGGTTAGGTTGCACCAGAATGGGGGCTGTAGTAAAGGCTTTCTTAAGTACCAAGAAGGCTTGGTCAGCATCCTCATCCCATTCAAACTTCTGGCCCTTCTTTAGAAGACGAGTGATGGGTAAGACTATGTCAGAGAAGTTTGGGATGAATCTTCTGTAGAAGTTGGAAAGACCCAAAAACCTCTGTATGTCCTTAGGACTCTTCGGAACAGACCACCTAAGGACTGCCCTTACCTTCTCAGGATCCATCTGTACCCCTTCCTTGGAGACGATAAAACCTAAGTATGACACTGAGGCAGCCTCGAAAATGCACTTTTCTGGCTTAACCAGAAGCTGATTTTCCCTTAATCTTTGGAGGACTAGGGAGACATGTCTTCGGTGTTCCGAGAGAGAGGAGGAAAAGACCAAAATATCGTCTAAATAGACTACCACTGAGGCATACAGTAAGTCAGAGAAAATCTTATCTACAAAGCGCTGGAAGACTGCCGGGGCATTCACCAGACCAAAGGGCATGACTCTATATTCAAAGTTTCCCAGAGGAGTTCGAAAGGCAGTCTTCCATTCATCCCCTTTCTTTATTCTCAGCAGATGGTAGGCTCCCCGAAGGTCTAATTTGGTGAATATGGAGGCTCCTTCTACTGCTTCGAGTACCTCCTTTATGAGAGGCATAGGGTATCTGTCCCTTATAGTCAAGCTGTTCAATCCGCGATAATCAATGCACGGCCTGAGTTCTGTAGAGCCCTTCTTTGGGATGAAGAACATTGAAGCCCCAGCGGGGGAATGAGATTCTTGGATCAGGCCGTTCTGTAGATTAGCATCTAGATACTCCTTCAATGCCCTTCTTTCTGGTAGGGACATCGGATACATGCGTCCAAAGGGTACAGATGCTTCGGGTTTCAAATTGATGGCACAATCCTCTGCACGATGAGGAGGTAAAGTACGGGGAAGTTTGTCCTCAAATATCTCGGCATACTGCTGATAATAAGGAGGGATTGTTTGAACCACTGCCGAGGAGGTTGGAATAGCAGCTCCCTTTCCCCTGAAAGGAGATGTCCGGGGAAGACACGAAGTGTAACAATATGAAGACTGAAAACTCACAGTATTGGTAGCCCAGTCTATCCTGGGATTGTGCTTACGCAACCAGGGTATGCCCAGGATGACGGGAAAATGGGCAGCTCTGATAACATCAAAGGTTATTTGTTCCTGGTGTTGGAACAAGGACATAGTGGCTGGACAAGTCTCTTGAGTGATAGGTCCAGAAGAGAGAGGAGCTCCGTCTACACCCTCTACCGGTAAAGGACAGACTTTCTGGATTAGGGGAATAGCTTGTTCTCGAACCCACTGGATGTCTATAAAATTTCCAGCAGCACCGCAATCCAGCATAGCCAAAGTTTCTAATGAAGCAAGAGATCCGAACGTCAGATGTACTGTAAATACCATGAGTCTATGGTCCTCCTTCGACTTATCCTGTTGCCTGGAACTGCAGGGATTAATCGATTCCACCCGGTGCCTTTCCCTGCTTAAGACCGGGGAGACGCGTTTCCCGACCGTCTCGGGGGAACTTCGGGACAACTCCGAAGCAGATGCTTAGAGGATCCGCAGTACATGCAGAGACCCTGCTCTCTGCGTCTTTTTCGTTCCTCGGGAGTCAATGGGCCCCTAGTTGATCCTATTTGCATAGGTTCCTCTGGCTGCGATCGATTCGAAGGGTTTGAGGCGGGTACTCCGAAGGTCTGATGTGGTCTGAACTTCCTCCTTTCTAATCTTCGCTCTTGCAATCTAAACTCCAATTGCAAGGACAGCGTGACCAACTCTGGGAAGGAAGCAGGACGTGCCATCCGGGCTAGTTCGTCTTTAAGTTCATCATGTAATCCTCGTCGGAAGAGGGTCTGCTGGGCTGAATCTGGCCACCCTGCCTCCGTCGCCAACTTCAGAAATGCGGAGGCGTATGTCTGTACTCCTTGATTCCCCTGACGGAGATCCAGAAGGGCTTCGTATGAAGAATATTGGACCTCTGGTCGTTCAAATCTGTTCCGCATCAATAGAAGGAACTGTGCGTAATCATTAATCGCAGGATTTGCTTGCGCTATCAAGGGAGTAGCCCACGCTAAAGCATTACCTACTAGGTTGGAGACCAAGAACCCAACCTTGGCCCTATCGAGTTCATAGGCCTTAGGTCGAAAGGTAAAGTAAATCATACAGGCATCCAAAAATTCTTTCAGGAGTTGTGGACTGCCATCATACTTCCCGAAGGAAAACGTCAGGGGAGGCAGGTCGCCTCGGAAATCCTCTCGAGTTGCCACCTGCTGCCGTAAGTTGATGTTCTCTGTTCGAAGGCTCTGAACCTCCGTCTGGAGACCCTGAATCGCTGTTACCATCTCCTGGTATTGTTCCAAGGAGGCCATCGTATTTGTCGGGCGTTGCAAACTGTCAAAACTACTTCCCAAAGTTCCTTCCCCTGGAGTCTCCTCACCTTGATCTTCACTGTGACTGGTGGCTTTCTGTCTTCTCCTCCGGTCTTTCGGGGTCTTCTCCTCCTCAGTGTCCTTCTTAAGGAGTCCTTTACCCCTCTTGCGTTCGAAGAGATAGGGACGGTCTCCTCCGGAGGCCACCTTGACCGTGATTAGAATACACCGTCAGGTGAACCCTGGGGAGTCCGCCCCTCCCAAAACAGGGAAAAAGCCAGTAAGGCAGAAAAAACCCTGTGAGGCTGTTGGCGAGGATAGATTGGAGGAACAGCGGATCCAGATGTCGCAAGAGTCTTGAGACTAATGTCCAATTGATAAGACAGTAACAGGACTGTGATTCCTTGGCAGGGATGAGGGCGCCTTGGGAGAGGCGATGGGATGAGGAGCCACGAAGGAAGACTTATCAGACTCCGCAGGATCCAACAGAGGCTCCGAGGACTGCTGACGGAGGTAAGTAGGTATGGAGAGAGAAGGCACGAGAGCAAAGGAGAGTAACACAGAGTCCGTGAGGGTGAGAGAGAGAGAACGCGAGAGAATATGAATGAGAGAGAGCAAGTGACTATGAGAGTGCGCGAATGCGAGGTAGAGTGAATGCGAGAGAGTATGAATGAGAGAGAGCAAGTGACTTTGAGAGTGCGCGAATGCGAGGTAGAGTGAATGCGAGAGAGTAAGAATGAGAGAGAGCAAGTGACTATGAGAGTGCGCGAATGCGAGGTTGAGTGAATGCCAGAGTACACGAAAGAAATAGGAGTGAAAGAGAGGGATGGTAAGACCGAAGGAATATGGAAAGGCAAGAGAGAACGGCCTTCGCCTGGTGAAAAGGCGAAGGGCCGCGGAGAGCAAACAAGAAAGCAAAAGAGGAGCTCGGTAGGTCAGGAGCTATCGTAGGCTCGAAATCGAAAGTCAGCATAGCGAGTTGCAACGCAACTCGCAGGGAGGGCGTGGCTTCCTTAAATGCCGCGACTACCAAAAAGACTGGACCGCTCACCGACAGACCATCAGGACCTAATAACGCCTCCATCTTGCCCATAGCTTCCACGGTCTCAGCGGCGTGACACAACCCTTCCCAAACCCATTCCACTGGAATAAATTATGTTGATTGATTCTTTTGTGTCGAATGGCC
Organism: Ambystoma mexicanum; assembly: GCF_040938575.1. NCBI lineage: Eukaryota > Metazoa > Chordata > Amphibia > Caudata > Ambystomatidae > Ambystoma > Ambystoma mexicanum. The sequence goes on along the minus strand of NC_090933.1, from coordinate 1,061,240,120 downwards.
TCAGAGTGGCTGCTCTTGTTATAATGTACTTTGACCACTCAAAAGCCACTTGTTGTTCATATTCACTTTCAAACCTCTCCACTTTTCTCAAAAGCGTCCTCAGGGACTTAACAATGGCAGAACATGTTCTCTGAATTTAGTATAATATGCACTCATTCCTAGAAATGAAATTGGTTCCATCTTGTCAGATGGCCTGGTTGCTGCTATTATATTTGTTACCAGAGATTCTTTAGGACAGATACCTTCATTTGATATCTCTGTCCAAAATATTACACTTACCTTTGGCAGAGTTTAAATGTTTGTTATTGAACAGTTAGACCGTATGATTTGTGTTACTCAAAACCAACATTAGCATTCTGGTGTTATCCTTCTCATTCTTACTGAAAATCAGTAAGTCATCTTAAAAGTACATATCACCCTTTATTCCTTTTATTAATATTCCTATCATATTTTGATATACCATTGGAACTAATGCCAAGCCAAATGGCATCCTATTAAATCGATTCACAGACAGAGTGATGAATGGAGTCAAGTATGTGCTGCTCTCCATCAATTCAATTCTTAACACATCTCCACCTTGAATCTTGTGTAACATCACTGTTATATTGGATATTGTGTGTGTCTTGGTAATAATACTTTTATCCATGACTCTAAGATCCGCACATAATCTTATACTGCTGTTCTGCTTTGTGACTAAAACAAAAGGTGCCAGCTACTCTGCAAAATCTGCTTATTCCATGACTCTTTGTTTAATCATGTCCTGTAATAGTACTTCCAAAGGATCCAATAATCACTCTGATATGTTCTTGACTTTGCTCCTGACAGGCTCTGTCCCTTGCTTCAATGTTATTTCTTATCACTAGTACACGTTCAAATGCTCCTGGCTTGAACTCCATGCCATCCCATGCTTGATGTCTCCAACTGAATATGGGTGGACTGTCATCTACTACGTTGACCTTCCCAACTATTTGTCTGTCCTCAAACCTCAGTAGTCCCACAAACCATCTCATGAGACAAATGGGGTGTCCTGAATATGCAAGTGGTGTTCAAGTTGCTGGTTTGAGAGAACCTATCTTAGACTGTAATTCTCCTTTATGCTTGGCATGCAGTGTGAGTGTATGAAGAACACCAGAGTCAGCCATCAGCTGCAACTCATCTACAGCTATGGCCACTTTCGAAGTGGTTACCCCAATCCTGTTAAACCCTGGAGTGTCATTATCAAAAGGATACCATTCCATTAACACATCTTTTCTGTGAATTGGAATAGTAATTTCCTTATGATCCACACTTTCTTTGTTGGCTGATTCCACATTTATCATCCCCTCTTGAGGCTTTCCTTTGATATAGACCTTGTTGAATCTATTTCTGCATATGTTTGCAAAATGCCCAACCTTTCCACAGACATTACATTTCCTTCCATCGGACAAACATGCCTTTGAGGATGCAATTTGGTTCACGGTGCACAACGAAGGCAATGTAAAGCAGTCCTGGCTTTTGTACTTGTGGTTGCTTGGTCATCTGTTGTACAGAACTGGGCCTTGACTGCTACTGTTTCTTGCAATAGTTTCTTACAAGCATCATATGACCTTTCCATGCTTTTGGCAAGACAAATCCCTTCTTCTAATGATGACTCTGATTCCTCCAATACCCTTTCACAGAATGTAGTTGTTACTGTGTGGACCATAAGTTGGTCCTGCAGGACTTCATTTACGAAATGTCCAAAGTTAAATTTTGCAGCTATGCCTCTAAGTGCAGCCATGTCATCATCATGGTATAAACATTACACCTGTAGAGAATTACACTTTCGTTTCTCCAATATTGCATCAGCTTCTTCATAGATATTCAATCCCCTACCTTCTAGATCTTCCATTAGCGGGGGAAGATGACGGCATACTTCTTGCCCCTCAGAACCAAGACAATGCATGAATATTGCATTTTTCCTACTGGTGGAGCATTCTGTACCATCAGTAACTGGCAGCAGCAGAGGCAGTTCCTCAGTGTTTTTAGAAAGCGAAATGGAGGTGGAGCATCAGCGTGATTATGAGCATTTATACTGCCTGGCTGCAAACGCCAGCATAGCAGCAGCAGTAGAGGCAGTTCCTGCAGTTCTCCGCAGTGAACCGTGAGTGAGCGGGAGGCTCTTGCCCCCCCTGGACTCTGCCGGGTCTCTGTCTGCTCTGTTTATCCACCTTTATCCTCTACAAACCCCCACCTTTGGGCTCATAATATTGTTCCAGTGGTGTTGTGCCCAGTGCTGCTATTGGCTAGGGAGCAGGGGGCTTTGAGGTTGGATTCGTATGTCTCGACATCTTGCCTTCAACGTGTGGCTACATCGTATCCTTGGTGAGTGTCTATAGTGTACAAGCCGGAGGCTCTTTCCTCTTTGTCTGAACTTAATTGGACCTACCCTATGTTGACTTCACCCACCCCATGCTCGCCCTCACAGTAACCTTGTATGCAGGCAAGTGCTCATTATTTGATCCCTCACTTGCGAAATGCTTTGAAATACTGCCGTCCAGGCGAGCTACAGCGTATAACTGAGTAGTGCTTTGTGAAGTTACGTAAAGACGGCAGTCACTGCAGTTTCTGTGAGACCAAGGGAGCAGAGGATGGCAGCAAATTGCCTGCTTAGTTCCTGTTTTTTTTTATTGGAGAGGCGTGGTGAGCACTTGCAAGGCCAGCACCTATTAATTTTCAATACATATTATCAGCCCTACAGGGCTTATACTTGCGACACATGCCTGTGAAAAGAAGCTATAAACTGCGACAGAAAGAAAAGAAGCTATAAACTGCGACGGAATTAGAAATCTGCAATCAAGGCTCAGGCAGAGTCTGACGGTTGTAACTGTAGAAAGGTAAATAAACCTACTTCTCAGGCTCAATTGGTAAATAAACCTATTTATCAGGCTCAATTATATCTGCTTAAGTCCTCTTCCCTTGAAGTCTCAAAAATCACAAAATACTTTAAGGCCCTGGAAACCGGTGGAAGAAATGAGTTAATGATTGTGATCATACATAACACGCAGCCTACAACAGTCATAGCAAATCGGTCTACGGAGATCAACACTAATAACTCTTTACTCAATTTGTGTCTGTCTCTCCAAGCAGAAGTACAGAAGCTTCCCATATCAAATTGCCTTAAGGAGCAAGATTGTCAGTCTGCGGATAAAAGCAATTCAAGGGAAGAAAATAATGTACCACCCTCTAATGAAAGGTTATCCTGTTCACCTCGTTTAACCGGGCTTATCGATGATGCGCCCAGTGAAATGGGAGAACAGTGTATCCTGGTGGATGACCAGGATGAGCCACAAAGCTCCATGATTATTAGTGAGAACCATGGCATCCGTCTACATAACAAGGCAACAAACTTTGCACTGAAATTCCTGTTAAAATTGTGCAGTTTTAGATCTATTGAAGTCCATAGACATACACAATTCCTGGAACAGCTGTTGGTACCGCAAAAAGCCAACATGGGCAGGTTCTGTACTGGCAATGCCGGAAAAAAGAAAATAAGGATTTGTTTGCCAGAACCAGCAACCGTAGTGTTTGCACTATTGGCAGAGTAGGAGCCAAGGAATAGTAATCCATTAGAGTCTACGATAGTTGAGATACCCGGTGCTCGGGTGGATCAGGCTAAGGAAATTGTGCCACCCTGTGACACGATTCTGTCTAGGAGTGAAACACAAAAGAGATTAAAGGTTTCTAAGGGGAAACAAGCAAAGAAGTGCAATCAAGAATCTGTGCCTGATATCTCCAGTACCATGGAACTCCTGGAGAATACAAATAAAAGTGCATCACTGTCAGAAAAGGTTAGTAAGAAAGCAGCTAGGAAACTGCAGCGACCAAGAAATAAGCCAGACTATTTAACCTCCTGGTTACTAAATTGTGGTGACAAAAAAAAGTCTGAAAGTCAAAAATCATGATTGTGGGGCACAGGCATAAATTAAATAACTATAAATGGTACTTGAACGACAGTTCCCTCGAAGCTGTAAATAAATATACTTATTTAGGTTTTCAAATAATTTCTTCCCCTTTGCTGACATTTTATTGTAATATTGTGCATTCTAAGATAAAAATAAAAAAATGGCTCGTGTATAAAACGATCATGCAGCTGATGGGTGGGAACAATATTGAAGGCCAAGTGGCCTTGTACAGTAAGAGTACAGTGGCAGCTACATTATATGGATTGGCAGTTCTATCAGAAGAAATGATATCATGGTTGGATAAATTAGAGACGAAAATACTTAGATCAATATTAGAAGTCCCTCATTTAGTCCCAGTACAAGCACTTAGGTGTGAGTTGGGTGTATAATCACTCAAAGTGAAATGGATTATACAATGGTGCCAACCGTATATTACGATGAAACAATCAGTGTAGACACCGGATACCCTATTTTCACAACCTAGCGTGACTGTATAGTATAGACTGGAGAAATGAATTTGAAAAGGGCTAAGTTACTCAGCATTGGGGCATTTGGCTTTAATTAATATGCAACTAGAAGATCTGATGGCCCTCCCAAATTGGGTAATGGTATTAAAGAAGAGAACTGAACGTTTAGAGGTGTGTAACAATTCGGAGTTACTAGCTGCCAAACCGATGTATTCTGAATATTGTAATCAGACACTGAGGGGTCTCCACACTAGCAGCTATCTGGTTAAACACTGCCCCAGAGTAATCTACAAATCCATAACATACTTACGGTTCAATGTATTACCACATTGTAGCACACAGGGAGGTGGGAAAAGATTCCTTGTGACAAGCACTTGCGTCGACTGTGTGGGCTGGAAATTGTGACAGCCCGCCATGTTTTAACACAGTGTCAAAAAATGCATAAGTACTACGTAAAGGGATATGCACAGTTTACAGCAAATCCTGTCCAGAGCGAGCAAAATTTTGGAGCACCATTATAGGTGCAGAATCACTGGTAATCATGGCTGCCGTGTATTATATATGGACAATTGTTAATACCTGTATAAAAGCTCAGGAAGAAGCACAAACCCATTTTAAATAGGCACGTAAAAGTAGCAATATGGTTAGGATTCCTGCTGTGAATGTGTCTTTATATGTCTACTAGTATATTAGCGCATTGCTTATGGTATTTATGCTATTTATGTATTAATCAATTATCTATGTATTTTACCTCGGCATTTATTCTCTATGTATTGGTGTATGTATTTTAGATGTGTTTATTAAATGTGTATGAGGTGTATACCAATCATCAGAACATAATTGATGATCCTCGAAGATTATAGAACATTATCGTTACTACACGGGCCCAGTAAAATATGTGCATTTTAGCTACTCCGTAACATTTAGAAGTGGATCATGGACAGTCAGGTCCTGAGCATTTATCAACAGGATTTTAGAAGGGACTCTCCTGTACCCACAATATGCTGTTTGTTAACTCTCTTATCCATCAGGCTGAATCTAGATCCTCTTTGCCATTGTACATTCTTTTTGTCAACTTTGCGTTGGCATTCCTCATGGTTACCCGCTCGTAGTTATGGGGGAAATAGAATAATCTAAAGATGCCTAGTCATCTTTTATATGCTTGCCAGCTCCTGTATGATAATAACCTTGCGCGGGTTAAACTAAATGGCACTGGTTAACTGAAATTGTAAAACGAGTAAAACTGGGGTGTGTTCTTGCCCCTGTTTTGTTTAATTTGTTCTTGTCTGATTGTTTGGCAAAAGCACATAACTTCTCACGAAAACTGGGTAAAACTAAAGTTGCATATCTTGCCTATATCGATGATTTGACAATTTTTTACTGCCACATATGCAGGCATCTACAGAAGTGTAATAGCAGTTATGACATATGCGAGACAAAATTATCAGTTGAATAATTTGAGCAATTCTAAATTCATGAGGTTTGGGAAAGTGAAAAAAAGGTAGACTTACCATACCGACAACGGTGGGCAATATGAACAGGGTTTACAGTTGCTGTTATCAGGGGTATGATGTGGAGTCCCAAGAAAGAGAATAATATCTTTTTAAAAGATGCCATACCAAGGCAGTGGCTATTATGCTCTCCATGAAGAAATGTATCAAGAGTGACCCAGGATACAGCATAATTGGCATTGTGACATTATACCACCAGAAGTTGCTTACACATATTGCCTATGTTTTAAAATGTTCATACTCTTGACTGTGAACATTGGGCAAATACTTTAGAAGGCTCCATCTGGTGTCACATCTTGGGTCTATCCAAGGCAACTGCCATACAAACATTTAGAATAGATCTTGGTTTAATCTCCCTATTTATTGTTCGTCAGAATCATGTGCAGTACCCTTTGGGAACGCTACACACAATTAAGACTACAAGTGTAAGTACATTTTCACCTTTGGTACAAGCCTGTACTACACAGTAAAGTCGTAGTGATGGCTGAGCAGCCAGACTTATCTCAAGAGTAAAGTGAGCAGTAGAACACGTTATACACAAAGGACCAACAATTACAGTGATTCAAACAAACACTTACTCAAGGTTTCTTGGTAAAAGAATATGCATTTATATGCAACGTCAGTTTGAAAACATTACACTAGCAAGAGCAGCTCTATATCACACACAAATAAACCACAAATACACAACCGATAAGTAAATGAACAAGTTTAGCTCCCCTGAAGAGGGAGCAAAATGGCACTTCAGATATTTTCAAAAGGGGTAAAAAGACAAGGTTATAAGAATTAATAGCACAAATACTTGCATAGGCAGGGCAAAGGGTTTCAGTAAACTACAACCAGCAATTCAGTTCCTAGGTCTGGGCCAAAATCAATGGTTCAGAGTCTTTGTATAGGATAGCACAGTTCTGGTAGTAAACGGTTAAGTCACAGAGTTTAGAAGTATTTGGCTAGGCGAAAAGTTTGAAGAATGTTTAGGGAAGGACAAGACTTCGAAGTTGAGAAAGTTTCCACAAACTTTTGCAATGGCCGAAAAGATTTCCGGACCTCCTTTGCACAGTACCTTGAAAGTGAAGAAGAGCTGTAGCTGAGGCAGTTGTTCCTGGCAGTTCGTGCAGATCTCGCTGTTCCTGAGCTTCAGTCATGGGGACAAGAAGGAGGACATGCGGAGGTTCGTGCACTGCCCAGGGTTGAGGCCAAAATCTTTAGCAAGACGTCGGTTTAAGGTGTGAGTGCCTTAAAGTCCACGAGCTGGTTTCCTTCCCTCTGGGTTTCCGGTTTTCAACAGCACTCTGTAAAAATGTGACCAGATGGTGACGGTGTCCAGGTGGCTTGCAAGTTGGTTGTTCCCACCAAACTCCAGGGAATAAGTTAACCTTGAAGGGCTTCTCTGTCGATGGAGTTTCAGGCAATTCGGATCTGCAGCAGGGCTTCACCAGTCGTCCAGGAGTTGCAGTAGTCCTCTTCCTTCAGCTCCTCTTCAGTTCTTTCGTTCCAGTGGTCGACTCTGCTTTCCAAGTCCCAGAGACCTGCTTTTAAACAGTTTTGCCACATTCATTCCACCCTGGCTGTCACTCACACAGCAGGGTGGCTGTTCTTGCCGGACAGCCAGCTGGACAATCACACCAGAGTCCATTCAGGTCTCCTAGGAGACTAAGCACAGGGAGTTTCGGGCACCTCCCTCACATCCTGTCCACCCCAGACACCCAGCGCCAGAGGAGGGCTTCAGCACTGAAGCCCGTCAAAGGCCCACAAACAAAAGGACCAAACATGGTTTGGTGAGCAGAGACAAACACAAGAAGGATCTTTCCTAAAAGAAATGGCAAAATATGTCGACCGAAGTCTGTTTTTACAGATAGGTCTGGGGTGCCATATTGAAAAACATGACTGACCCGATTTTTAGCTACCGTTGGTCGGGGTCGGGAATAATCATGGTAGTTTGATCTAAACCACTGCCACCAGCCATTCATGAGAGTTTTAACTCAGGCGAAGCTAGGCTACACCTCCAGCACTATATAGGAAGATAGTGTGTGCTGGGTCAGTAGATTTAAAGAGACTAGTAAAGACAATTTAACTTTACAGGTTCTGGGAGACAGCAGTCAGTCCCAGAGAAGGTATTTAAACCTTGGGAAGTCTGAACAACATCCCTGTGCCACTGCACTAAAGGTGCTGTGTGACACACAGAAAAAGATGATGCCCATGGAGTTGTTTTAAAACTCCATAACCAAAGAACACAAAAGTAAAACACACATCAAAATACATAGAAGAGTGGGGAAAAAAGGCTCACACTCTTCTCAGGTAAAAAAAATAAAATCCTAGAAATCCAGCAAAGTTGCTGGGGGTCTCAAAAGGTAAGGGAAATTAGCACATTTTGAGAATTCCCCATAAAACCTATTTACGGTGGTGAAAATGAATCGAGGGAATCTAAATGTAAACATTGTGTGTGCCAATTGGCAAAATCTGCTTCGAGTGTTAAGGGAAGAATTGCTTAAAGGGTCCAGTGCCACTCTGCTGGGACTTTAAGCTATCAATGAAGATTTCTTTGCAAAAAATCTCCTGGAGGCCGGTTTGGAAATTAGGTTTGGAGGCACTTCTGGGTCCTTTAAAAAGAAATAATTCTTATGTGACTGGGCACAGAATCATGATCATGTAGGTAGGTTATCATCTTTGTGTACCTTTGCCAAGCTACAGTTTCCTTGCCTCAGAGCACAGACTTATATTTATCAGTTCCCTAGTCCACCTTCGCGACATGTTTTCATGCTGATGAGAGGAAATGAACTACCAGTCATGGCCATCATGGATGCTTTGTTGCGTATACCAAGGAAGGGCAAAAGGTTTCACCAGTGTAGTGATACTGATGAAATGTAATCACTCAATCATAGTGTACAGAAGGAGCTAAGTATCCCCTCGTTAACAATCTCGCCCACAGCACCTGTATGTTGGATGCTGGACTGTGAAACACGTGCGATACCAGTGAAAATACCGATACCAAGAAGAATCTGGGAAGCAAGGTTCCCATTGAGGAAACCATATTTGCATTTTAGACATTACATTGGTCATCTGAATGAAATTCCAGAAGAAAGCAGGACAAATTAAAGAAACAAAGAGAAATAATGGCGTCATACAAATAAAAAGCTGATGTATAGGGAAGAGATGCAGAGACTAGAGAATGTAGACAACTCTATAAGGCATCAAGAAAGTATCGAGATGAATGACATCTTGGGATCAAGATGAAGAAACTTATGCTGCAGACATAATGAAGAGATCAAGCTATTTCACATGTATACACATGCAAGGAAACGCAAGCAGATGAAGTAGTCTTAAAGGCTAGCTAAATAGTGAATAGATTGCGGCATATGCCAACATGAACATATATATATATTGAAGTCAGTAGAAGATGGATGTTTCCACCACCTAATATAGTGTAACGCTCACCTGATTCCCGCAGAGGCGCCGGTCTTGACTGGGTGAATGCCATATCTTCAAAGGTGATGTGTAACACACGGTTGGCTCTTTGGGCTGGACCTCTGTGCACTGTATGTCTGACTCGAAGAGTAAGATGTCTGCAGATAGAAAATATGGGATTAATGAACTGGGGTTATTGGGTGCCTCTCTCCTCTTCCCTTTCTCTTCTCCTGTAGAACCCCAAAGGTTAACGCCCTCACCTTAGGTAAGTGAACGCCGAGCTCTCCATCTGCCTCGGGGCAGGGTGCCGTAACCAGTTTCTTCACTGGATAAGGGTGCAGGCCTCTTGACCTCAGAGGACTGCTGTCCGTCGTTAACTGCACGAACGGTAAGTTCTGGGCACTTCAAATGTCTTAAAAGTCTTTTGTAATGATATCTCTTGTTTTGCAGGGTTCCGGCGATGGCGGATGGCGGGCTGATGAGAGTTGAGGATCGAACCCGCGTGAGGAATAGAAGCGCCTGGAAGCACGTAAGTAAGCGCTTGTAGCCTGCTTCACGATGCGCACTAACTGTCCCTTTTATCTTGCAGGTACAAGTTCGGAGCTTTAGAGAAGCTGAAGGGTGCTGGAATACCCACTGGATTCGGCGTGGGAAGGAGTAATGGCACGTGAGTAATAAAGTTGCCCAATGTCTTTAAACGCACCTTCTTTTGTCTTTCAGATGCGGGATGCAGCGCCGAAGGCCTCCGGAGCGTGCGAAGAGCTGGTAAGCTTTTGTCTTTCAGATGCCGGAATGCAGTGCGAAGACCTCCGGAGCATGCGAAGAGTAGGTAAGCCTTTGTCTTTCAGATGCCGGAATGCAGCGCGAGGTGTTGGTGACAGCCGATGGACCAGGTAAGAGATGCGCTGCCACTGAAGACCGTAGTGCTAACCTGTTCTTTCTTTGTCTTTACAGGTGCTGCTGAAGTCTGGATTCCAGGATGGTAAGCCTTTGTTCCCTTAGGCCCAGGATCAGAAGCAGAAGACACGATGAGCGTTCTGCTGCAGAGAATGCAGAATAACGCAAAGCAAGATTCATCCATCGGGTGTGGTTTAAATAACCTCCTGTAGTGCTTAGGTGTCTCCTTCCACAGCCACGCCTAGGTAAGAAAAGAGTTCCTGCTTTCCAGAAGAGTTCCAGTGTTCTGAACCTAGGGAGTGGCTCCTGCCCCACCCAACAGGAAAAGTAGTCCCAAACAGAAGAGGATCAGGGGTTCAACTGGCAGGTAAGTAAGCAGCATGGTCTGCTGCAGGTAAGTCCACCCAAGCATTATGAGCCCGGCGCTTCCAGCGCTGGGACTGGGCATCTTTATGAGCCTGGTGCCACTGGCGCCAGGACAGGGTCCAAAAGGTCCCAATTGGGACTGGCTGGCACTCGGAACCGGGGTTATGGGTCTGCTTCCAAGGGAGTCGGGCAAGTCCTGATCTTTTGGAAGCAGAGATCATGACAGCACCCCCCCTCAAGGCCCCTCCCAAACCGGGCTTCTCCGGGGGTTTGGGCTTGTTAGGAAATGTTCGATGAAATCTTTTGATTAGACGAGGCGCATGGACATATTCTGCAGGTTCCCAGGATCTTTCTTGGGGACCGTAGCCTTTCCAGTCAATCAGGTAAAATAGTTTAGATTTGGAGATCTTGGAATCCAGGATGCTTTTGACTTCAAACTCGAGTTCTCCATCAACTAGAATAGGTTTTGGAGATGTAGTTAGTCGGGTTTGAGGTTGCACGGGTTTTAATAGAGAGACGTGGAAGACCGGATGTATCTTCATGTGAGGGGGCAAGTCCAACTTGACCGCTACTGGATTTACTATGGTAGTGATGGAATAGGGACCAAGGTATCTTGGGTTGAATGTGCGTGGTCCTTTTAGAGGTAGATATTTGGTGGATAACCAGACTTGATCTCCTACTTGATATTGGGGGGCTTCCTTCCGATATTGGTCTGCTCCTTTCTTGTATTGTTCTTTAGCCCTTTGAAGGTGAGAAACGGCTTCCTTAAAGGCTTGGGTGATTGTAGAATGCAGGTGGTCTACTGCTGGTGTTCCAAGATCTTGGAGTGGATCCAACTCCGAGGTTCGGGGGTGACTACCGTATAAAAGAAAAAACGGGGTCTTCCCAGTTCCCGAGTGGACAGAGTTATTGTAGGCATATTCGGCTATCCAAAGGATATCTTTCCAAGTTTTTTCAGTTTGTTGTAGCATGCAGCGCAAATACTGTTCCAGAGTTTGATTGGTCCTCTCGGTTTGTCCGTCGGTTTGAGGGTGGTGGCTGGTCGAAAGTCTCACATCAATTTGAGCCGACCGACAGCAACTTCGCCAAAAATGAGAAATAAATTGACTACCTCGATCCGAAATTAGAACTGAAGGAAAACCGTGCAGTCGGACGATGTTTTTGAGAAATTCTCGGGCCAGAGTTGCTGCTGTTGGTAAGCCTTTGAGTGGAATGAAATGCGCCATCTTGGAGAATAGGTCCACGATTACTAGGATCGTATTGTATCCGGAGCATGGAGGTAGATCGGTGATGAAGTCCATAGAAAGCGTATGCCAAGGGCGAGGCGGGATGTCAATAGGGCGTAAGAGGCCGGCTGGTTTTTCCTTTTGACTCTTGTTTTGGGCGCATACTCCACAGGACATTATAAAGTCTCTGATATCTTTTTTCCAAGACGGCCACCAGAAGTAGCGCTTGATCTTTTCCGAGGTCTTGGTCATACCGGGATGTCCTTCCATTAAAGAATCGTGATAACAAGAGATTACCTTTTTCTGTAAATCTGTGCTGGGCAGGTATAACCGTTCTTGGAAATATAATAGGTTGTCCTTCACCGTAAAGTCCTTTCCCTGCAGATGCCAATTCTGTATGTCTGCTGGAGTTACCAGTAGCCTGGCTTTATCCTTAACTTCCTCTATGGATTGTGTGGCGATTACACCTAGAATTCTTTGTTCGGGAATGATAGGTACAGGTTTAGGATTGATCAAATGTTCTTCCACTCCCATCCGAGAAAGGGCATCAGCTTTACCGTTTTTTGTACCAGGTCGATAGGTAATTATGAAGTCAAACTCGGCAAAGAATAGTGCCCAACGGAGTTGCCTAGAGGATTGAGCTTTTGCGGTTTTCAAATATTGCAGATTTCGGTGATCTGTAATCACAGTAACGGTGTGTCGGGCCCACAGAAGATAATGCCGCCAAGCCTTAAAGGCGGACTTGATAGCTAGAAGTTCCTTATCAGTAATAGTGTAATTGATTTCTGGAGGTGAGAATTTGCGGGACCAAAATGCCACGGGATGCAACTGATTGGTTACTGGGTCCTTTTGTGATAGAACTGCCCCCATGGCAAGGCTCGAAGCATCAGTTTCAACGATGTAGGGGAGTTCTGGGCGAGGATGTTTTAAGATCGGTGCAGAGATAAATCTAGTCTTCAAATTCTGGAAAGCTTGTTCCGCCTCGGTAGACCATTCAAAACGTTTGTTTTTCTTTAACAAGGCGGTGATGGGCTGGACTATTCGAGAGAATTCGGGGATAAACCTGCGGTAAAAGTTAGCGAAGCCTAACATGCTTTGAACACCTTTTACGGAGGATGGCGATGGCCATTTGAGAATTGCATCGACCTTCTTTGAATCCATACGCACTCCGCTAGGTGATAATATGAATCCCAAGAATTCAACTTCAGTCACGTTGAAACCACATTTTTCCAACTTAGCGAAAAGTTTGTGTTGACGCAATCTCTCGAGGACCATTTTCACGTGTTTCCGATGTTCAGTTTCCGATGAAGAATAAACGAGGATGTCGTCAATGTAAACAACAACACACACATCTATGAGCTCTCTGAGGACATCGTTCATAAAATATTGAAAGGCGGCCGGGGCATTGCAAAGTCCGAAGGGCATGACCTGATATTCAAATAGCCCATACTTGGTGCGGAAGGCCGTCTTCCATTCATCGCCCTCTTTTACTAGTACCAAGTGGCAGGCTCCTCTAAGATCCAGCTTTGTATATATGCATGCTTTTCTGACTTGGTCCAGGAGTTCAGGAATCAAAGGTAACGGATATCTATTCTTAACGGTGATCTGGTTCAGGGCGCGATAATCTATATAAGTTCTAAGGTCCCCTTCTTTTTTTGGAACGAAGAACAAAGCTGAGGAAGCAGGGGACTTGGAAGGACGAATAAACCCATTCGCTAGGTATTGATCCAGGTATTGTCGGAGGTGAAGATTCTCAGGCTCGGTGAGGGCATAAATTCTACTACAAGGAGGAGTAGATCCAGGTATCAGGTCTATCTGGCAGTCATAAGACCTATGAGGAGGTAGAGAGTTAGCCTGATCCTTCCGGAAAACATCTTGGAATTCTAGGTATTCAGGAGGTAACTGCGGAGCCTCCGAGGAAATTGCTGCCAGTGCAACACCAGGTCGAGGGTGACAAGTAGAGACACATTCTGGAAACTGAACCGTTCTTGCTCGCCAATCGATCTGAGGATTGTGCTTCTCTAACCAAGGAATTCCTAGAATAATCTGGAACTGAGGGGCCTTGATCACATCGAACACGACCTTCTCATGGTGTCCATCTTGACTTACTAGCGTCACTTCTTGGGTGGTATGCGTTACTGGTCCTGAGGCTATCTCCGTACCATCCACCGTAGTAATGACGTCCTTTACAGCCTTTGGACAAAGAGTCAGATTCATCCTCAAAACCATTTCATGATCCACATAATTGCCGATGGCACCGCTGTCGACGTAAGCTTCAATCGCATGTAATCGATCCGGATGTTCAGGGCTAATGAGAACCATAGTTTGTGACCCTGGTAACTGCAGCTCCTACTGCCTTCTTGGCTGGTTTCACCGGACAGTCTCGAAGAAAGTGCCCCGAGTTTCCGCAATAGAGGCATAATTGCAGCTGTTTTCTCCTTTCCCGCTCCTTTTGTGTTAGTGGTCCTTTCAGGCCCCCTATTTGCATGGGTTCCCCGGAGTCTACTCCTTTGGTAGGAGTTGGTGGTTTGGAAAATACTCGAGCATCAAACTTGGAACAATCGGCCTTCCTGTTCTGCAGTCTGTGGTCAATTTGAACGACTAAGTCAATATAGTCCGAACAGTCTTGCGGGGGATTCACTACTTGGGCTAACACATCTTTGAGCTCTCCACGTAGACCTCTATAAAACAGCGTAATCCTTTTGTCCTCAGGCCATCGAGTTTCCACTATCAGTCTGTTGAAAGACGCAATATAAGCCAAAAGGTCTTGATTACCCTGTCGCAATGAAAGGAGCTCATTGTCCAAGGCCTGCCCCTGTGAATGTCTTGCAAACAGTTTTTCCATACTGAGCTGAAAAGCTTGAAAATCATGGAGAACCGGATCATCTTGATTAACTAGAGGGATCGACCAGTCTGCCGCATTGCCACTAAGGTACGAAAGCACGAAAGCTACCTTAGCTTGATCAGTTGGAAAGGCTGCTGGCCGGCATAAGAAGTGCAACCGGCACTGATTAATAAATACTGCAAACCTCTTTGGGTCACCAGAAAATCGTTCGGGCGGAGCCAGAGGTACATTCCCAGGTAGGTTGATCTGCACTGGGTTCGTAGAGGATGTTGAAGGAAGATTTGCCCCTGATGCGGGTAACGGAGTTTGTCCGGCTTGTGACTGTAGCAATTGTCTAGCGAGATCGTATGTTCGCTCCTTGGAAATAATCAGTTCCCTTCTTAGAGCATTCGTTTCCTGACGGGCTGCATGCACTTCTGCTCTTAGTTCCCCAAGTAACTGGGCTAGCTGGTCGGTATCCGAGGTTTCCATAGCGCCTGGGTGGGAGTTTTGCGGTAGGCTTTGCGTTCTGTAACGCTCACCTGATTCCCGCAGAGGCGCCGGTCTTGACTTGGTGAATGCCGTATCTTCAAAAGTGATGTGTAACACACGGTTGGCTCTTTGGGCTGGACCTCTGTGCACTGTATGTCTGACTCGAAGAGTAAGATGTCTGCAGATAGAAAATATGGGATTAATGAACTGGGGTTATTGGGTGCCTCTCTCCTCTTCCCTTTCTCTTCTCCTGTAGAACCCCAAAGGTTAACGCCCTCACCTTAGGTAAGTGAACGCCGAGCTCTCCATCTGCCTCGGGGCAGGGTGCCGTAACCAGTTTCTTCACTGGATAAGGGTGCAGGCCTCTTGACCTCAGAGGACTGCTGTCCGTCGTTAACTGCACGAACGGTAAGTTCTGGGCACTTCAAATGTCTTAAAAGTCTTTTGTAATGATATCTCTTGTTTTGCAGGGTTCCGGCGATGGCGGATGGCGGGCTGATGAGAGTTGAGGATCGAACCCGCGTGAGGAATAGAAGCGCCTGGAAGCACGTAAGTAAGCGCTTGTAGCCTGCTTCACGATGCGCACTAACTGTCCCTTTTACCTTGCAGGAGCTTTAGAGAAGCTGAAGGGTGCTGGAATACCCACTGGATTCGGCGTGGGAAGGAGTAATGGCACGTGAGTAATAAAGTTGCCCAATGTCTTTAAACGCACCTTCTTTTGTCTTTCAGATGCGGGATGCAGCGCTGAAGGCCTCCGGAGCGTGCGAAGAGCTGGTAAGCTTTTGTCTTTCAGATGCCGGAATGCAGTGCGAAGACCTCCGGAGCATGCGAAGAGTAGGTAAGCCTTTGTCTTTCAGATGCCGGAATGCAGCGCGAGGCGTTGGTGACAGCCGATGGACCAGGTAAGAGATGCGCTGCCACTGAAGACCGTAGTGCTAACCTGTTCTTTCTTTGTCTTTACAGGTGCTGCTGAAGACTGGATTCCAGGATGGTAAGCCTTTGTTCCCTTAGGCCCAGGATCAGAAGCAGAAGACACGATGAGCGTTCTGCTGCAGAGAATGCAGAATAACGCAAAGCACAATTCATCCATCGGGTGTGGTTTAAATAACCTCCTGTAGTGCTTAGGTGTCTCCTTCCACAGCCACGCCTAGGTAAGAAAAGAGTTCCTGCTTTCCAGAAGAGTTCCAGTGTTCTGAACCTAGGGAGTGGCTCCTGCCCCACCCAACAGGAAAAGTAGTCCCAAACAGAAGAGGATCAAGGGTTCAACTGGCAGGTAAGTAAGCAGCATGGTCTGCTGCAGGTAAGTCCACCCAAGCATTATGAGCCCGGCGCTTCCAGCGCTGCGACTGGGCATCTTTATGAGCCTGGTGCCACTGGCGCCAGGACAGGGTCCAAAAGGTCCCAATTGGGACTGGCTGGCACTCGGAACCGGGGTTATGGGTCTGCTTCCAAGGGAGTCGGGCAAGTCCTGATCTTTTGGAAGCAGAGATCATGACATATAGCAGTGCTGAGCAAAAGAAGGAAGGCTGCTTTTTCCAGTTTCCAAGTGTGGCACAGTTATAAAACAAGTTAATGAACAAGGGTGAAACTTAGAAAGGCAAGGTTGGATGAGCCAAGAAGCCATGGTCGTATCAGACTGGGATGAACAGACATTAGATACAAATCGTGTGAAAGAACGAAACTCCTATTCAGAAGGCATGGACAAAAACAAGAAGATGTCAGAAGTCTATTAAATAATAGTGTTTTAATACACTGAAAGCTCAAATTCGTGGTCTGTAGTCATGTGGGGAGGAGAAGTCGGACGAGCATGATGGTCACACCTACGCATGAGGGCAGAGTGTGCCTTCACTCACCTGAATCCCCGGAGTAAAGAACATGTTCAAGGCCGAGTTCAAAGACCTAATTGACAGATGACCACTGAGGTGATGATGGATGGATATGCTAATTGGCGGGAAGCTATGGTTAAAACGAGCTCATCTGCACTTGGACTTTTAGCCTGCGTACCGCCAACGTAGGTTGGGAGGGTACTGACGGAAGTTTGAAAGTAATCAATGATAGAGGACCGCATGATCAAGGGTCCTATAGTTGTGTAGCCAATTCGACATTGTATATTTAGTGACGTTCATAGTGACATATTTGAAGGGAAGGGCTTAATTGCCCTACCTGATGTTAAGAAACAAATCATTTTCTTCCACTCCCCTAAAAAAGTATGAATCGTATACCTTATGATCTTTGGAGAACCTATCACACACACCATTAGGTTTTTGTAGTTTGCACGTAGGATGACGTTAGTAATATGCAGGTTAAATGTCACCTATGACGATTTTTTACTAGAAAAATATATTTTTTTAGGAAATGCTTTAAGAAGTCTCGGGAGAGATCATGATGAAGGATGTCTGTGGATATTCATTGTTATCCCTGTTTTAGATTATTGATATTAAAACAGTATATTTTGCCAACTACCTTTTTTTTTTTTCTATTATTGATGTGTGATTAAACTCTGCATCCACCGTCCATCTCTAAGGTTTTGCTAACCCATCTTAAAGGGCTGAGAAGGAACCTCAGTTCAATGTGCTCCCCTCATGTAGAGCTATGATAAAAGACTATGTGAGACACTACATACATCTAGCGGAAGGATTATCTGAGGTGCAGAGTGAACTGTTTTGGGTAAATGGTATATTAGGGCGCAGTCTATCATGATCAATGACATTTGCTAGAGTTTGGCAGGCATTTGAGTTGGAAGTTATTAAGGTCTCTAAAGAACGCATTGGTTCTTAATATGTCATTGCTCATTTAACAAAGTTTCATCAAGTTTTAATGTATTTGATGGTGATGTATATTCAAATGTAAATGTCTGCTGAAATAGTTATACTTATGTAATTTATGCAAAGAATGTTGAGTGGTGTGTAATATGTGATCTGTAATGTTATGTGATCTTTGCTATGTATTGATACGTAAATACTACTACTATAACACAATTAAAAAAATAACCTCCAAATAAGTATCAAACTCTGCTTTCAAGAGAATTTCTGAGAGGTTTATAGTTGCTGCATAAGTGTCAAAAACCAGTTGCCTTGAGGAAACTCTGTGCACTCCATGCACCGTATTGGTATTACTGGTTATTTCATAATTTATTTTCCCTTTCTTTTCTTTTTTGTACTCCGTCTTTGAGGTTTCATGTGAGCGTTTCTCTCCACTTCCTTTTCTTCACAGTTAATGCACTTTAACAGTGTGGTGTGCTTTGTATCAGCTCTATTGGACATGTTTACAGGCAGCGCCGGAAAGGCCGTTGTGATCTAGGTGCTTCCTCTATCACACTTGATACACTTAGCGGAGCCTTCCTCTAATGCGATCACGCTTGTGACAATGTGCTCCAGTCTCTGATACTGGCTGCAGAAGCTTCTCCATGCTTCAGATTACGGTGATGGCAGTTGTATTTGTATTTTATTTGAGTTTTATAAAGCGCTTTAAACCAAAGCGCTGAATATAGAATCAAGTGGTATAATAAAAGAGAAATAACAAAGATAAACTGCCAAATTAACCAGAGTGAAGTACGTAGAAATTGAGAGAGTCACAGAGCAAAGGAAGCACTGTGCTATAGCGACAGAAAAGGGGAAGAGCATTCCTATGCAGGGGTGCCAACAAAATAAAAGAACAGAAATGTGATTGCACGCAGGGGGGGGCAGAGGGTGACAAAACACAATTGAGAAAAAGAATGAAGTGAGCCAGTGGGCTATAGAATGAAACCAGAGAAGAGAGATAACCTGGCATGAGACCATAGAGAGATCTAAACACTAGACATAAGAAGTTAAATTTGAGACAGGACTGGAAAGAAAACCAATTAAGAGTAGAACGTGAAGAAGAAATAGAGTCACTAGGGGCTAGAAGAAAAAGTAAGCAAATATAGTCAATGAAAATAGATTTAAAAAGTGCAAGACGGGTAAGAGGGAGGCCAAAAAGGGTATAAGAACAGTAAAGAAAAAGGCAAGAGAAGATTAAAGGAGATATCAAGAGCTTGGTGGTATCGAAGGTTAGGAATAGATGAGTTTTCTGGATGTTATATAGATGAAAACAACAAGCACGTGCAGATAAAGAAATGTGATGCTTAAAGGACAGCTCAGAGTTGAAATAAAGTCCTAGGTTATGAGCTTTAAGAGAAATAGATAATTGGGAAGGCGAAAATCTAACAAAGGAAGGAGAGCGAGGAGACAGAATAGTGCTAGCAGGGAGGAAAAATATCCCGGTTTTAGCAGAATTTAGAGCCAGAAAATAAATGAGCAGACATCCAAGATTGAATGACCAGGAGACCTGTGGAATGTTTAGTGTGAATGTCAGTTGAGAATAATGAAAAAGAAACAAGAAGCTGGGTGTAACCAGCGCAAAAGTGGTGGGAGAGACCAGAAGAGGTAATAACTTCAGCCTAAGAGGATGTATACAGAGAGAAAAGGAAAGGGGCCAAGGACTGAGACTTGGGGGACACAGTGAATGGGTTGGAGTGTATCAGAGGAAGCCCTGACCAAGAAACAGAGAATTTCCTTTGGGACAGGTATGATTTAATCCAAGAAAGAAATTATCTGATGAAAACAAAGGAAGAAAGGGAAGCCAGCAAAAGAGAGTGATAAACAGAGTCGAAAGCAGCAGGTATAACGAGAAGCACAAGAAAAGACAAGTGTTTAGAATAAGGAGCAGATAAAAGAGAATCTAGGATAGAAAGAAGGGCACTTTCAGTGGAGTGAAAAGGGTGAATTCCAGACTGAGAGAGGGGAAGAATAGTGTTATCTGAAGCGAAAGTGGAAACCTGAGAATAAACTATAGGCTCAAGTATTTTGGAAAGATAAGGTAACAAAGAAATAGGGTGAAAATTAGATGTCAAAAAAGGGTCAGCAGAAGGTTACTTCGAGATAGGAAAAATGGAGACATGCTTAAATGAAGATGGAAAGGTAGAAGATCGAAGACAGATTTTAAAGAAAGAAGTAAGATACGCGACAAGAGAGGGATAGATCTTAGGAATTATTTCTGTGGGTATAGGGTCAGAAAGGGAAGAAGTAGGATGGGCTCGGGCCAACAGAAGAGAGGTCTTCTCGTTGGTGATCGAAGTGAAACAGGAAACAATTTCTTTAGGGACTGAAGTAGGGTGCCTCTAAAGTGGCTGGGGAGCAGAAGACTCAATGACTGAGATGACAAAGACCACCTGCGAAGAAAATAATAGTGCAAAATCAGTAGCTGATACCGTAGAATTGATAGAGTGAATAAGAGTAGGGGGAGCGAGAAGGCAAGAGAGAGTTTGGAAAACACCCCTAGGATGAGTTGATTGAGTGTACAGAAGATCAGAAAAGTAGGAACGTTTAGCAGAAGGAAGGGAATCATCATAAAGAGCATGATAAGAGGAGTATTAATTATAATTCCCCTCAGTCTTAGCCTTGAGCCAGCAACGCTCAGGTGATGGCAAGCACAAAGATGAGAGGAAAACCAAGGCTGCAGTGGTTTATGGGAGGGCTGAAAAGCAGAAGCTGGATAAAGACTATCAAGTTAGGAATAAAGAGAAGAGGAAAGAGTAGACACAGCATCATCTGCAGTCAAAGTGCCAAAAGATGAGCGGGGGAAGAACAGAGGTACAAGAGGAAACAAAGAGACGAGTATTAAATGTGTACAAGTTGTGTCAAAGATAAGATGAAGAAGCAGGTGAAGGAGCAACAATAACAAGGGATGTAGCAAAGATTGAGACAGAAAGGAGATGGTGATCAATGAAGAGACAGAGGAGGTAGAAAGAGGAGAGTTAAATATGAGATCTAAGCAAAAGCCAGACAAATGATAAGAGGGGTATGAAGAGGAGTAAGAAAGTAGGAGTCCAGAACTGTGAGCAGAGGGATAGTAGAGCGAGTAGAAGAGAGGTGCGGATTAAAGTCACCCAGGAGTATAAAGGGGGTACCAGAAGGAAGGGTTGAGGAAAGAAGAATGTCAATGTCTTTAAAAGATGAGTCAATGGGACCGGGTGGGCAGTAGATAATTAAAACCGAAATTGGATAGGGCTTATAAAAAACAGTACATGAAAATTCAAACAAGGTCAAGGAGGGGAAGGTAAGGGTAGAAGGAGCAAATACAAATGAGGAATAAAAGAGGCTTCCAGTACCGCTACTGAGAGCCACAATGCAGAGGGTATGACAAAATGAAATAAGAGAGGTAGAGAGGGAAGTGTGGACAGTAATGTTGAAGGAAGGAATCCAAGTCTCATGAACCCA
Organism: Ambystoma mexicanum; assembly: GCF_040938575.1. Lineage (NCBI taxonomy): Eukaryota > Metazoa > Chordata > Amphibia > Caudata > Ambystomatidae > Ambystoma > Ambystoma mexicanum. The sequence goes on along the minus strand of NC_090933.1, from coordinate 1,061,218,773 downwards.
AAGGAAGTGTAGATTTAGCCTTAAAAATAAGTCAAGTACTGAGGAAGATTTATTGCATAAAGATCTGGCGTTCCAGAGACCCAGATTAATGACAGTGGAGTTGGCAGTGAAAGGGGGATAGATGAGATTAGCATAATTGTGAGGAGAGGACCCTAGCAGGTTGACCTGAGTATGTGCAGATGGCATAGTCCCAAGACAAGGAGGAAAAACCAATATTATAGAAAGATGGAATAGTGGACCTAGCAAAATAGTGGTAAACATAGAGTAACCAGCAAGTGGGAGTGCTGGATGTGCTAACGTTAAGTTGTTGCGTATGAAGGCAAGTAATTATAGATGTTCCTAAAACATCATCCTTAAATCGTTTCATGAAGGTTAAATCAGTAACCTTTTATGCAGCCATGGGTATGTTGGAAGACCCCTATGGGCTGGGTTCTTGGCCATATGATCTTCACTTGTATACATCAATGGAAGGTTGAGCTTCTCACCATGTGTTGCGTTTCCTCTTCTGTCAAGAAATCTCATAAACCTCTGGATAACTTCAAGTACTTTATTCCATAGTACAGTGTAGCAGCCTGCCACATCCTTCAACCCATGCCTCCTTCCTCTATCTCTGGTTTAGAATCCTCTGATGCCTTCATGTAACCCATGAGCATCTCAGATTCCAAACCCCAGCACCAGCAACACATCCCAACAGTTGTCGCTAGTCCTTCATCTTATTTTTTTGTATTCAGTTGAGACCGTCTACTTCTTGCTCATCCATCCTCTTCAACCTTCTCCATGATCCTCGCCCTTCTCCTTCATTCTAATCCGTCTCCTAGTCCTAGTCCTTCATCTTCATCCTGTCCTTCTTCTCAAAACTTCTCCCTCATTCTTGCCATTCAATCAGATCTTTTGTTGTTGCCTACTCCTTCATTCTAGTACTTGTCCTACATCTGTGTCTTCTTTTTCTTCCAGGTCCATTGTATTAGTGTGTCTCCTCCATCCTAGTCCTTTGGCTCCAACCTAGTCCTTCCCTTTCTTCCCTTTCATCCTTCGTCATTTTCCCAGTCTTTCATCCTAGTCCTTTTATTTTCTCTTACTAGTAATTCTTCATCATACTAATCCTGTCTTTGCCCTAGCCCATCTTCATCCCTTTCCTTCATCCTCATCCTTCTCCTTTTTCAAAGCCCTTCATTCTCACCCATCATTCTAGTCCTTCGACCTCATGTCAATCTTTAATCCTATCCCTTCTCCTTCATTGTAGTCCTGTACCATAGAATGATATCTAAATCCAAGCCCTTCCTTTGTGTCGAGGTCCTTAGTGCCAGTAACTCTCTTTTGCCTCTTTTGCTGTAGTTCTAATCCTTCTTTTTTTCCTAACCAATCTTCTTAATCCCAGGTGTAGTCATCTTTTTTCCATATTCGTTCTACCTTATGATTCTACTTATTCATAGCCCGTCTCCTTAGTCGCAGTTCTTTAGCCTAACCCTTCTCCTTTGGACTAGAATGTTTCCTTCAGCCCAGCCGTAAGTCATCCTAGCCCCTCATCTCCATCCTTCTCCTTTGTCCTAGTCAGTCACCCAAATCCTTCTCCTTCTCATAGTCCCTCTCCTTTGTCCTAGTCATTCCCCTGCATCCTAGTCCTTCCATTAAATCTTTGTTTTTTTCCCTATTCATAGTAACTATCTTGGTTTCCCTGCCAAAGTCTCCCACTCAGCAACAGGCTCTCGCTCTCTCTTTCTCTCTCTCTCTCTCCTTCTCTCTCTCTCTCTCTCTCTCTCTCTCTCTCTCCCTCTCTCTCACGTGCCCGGTCTCTCTCTCTCTCACACCCCATATAACTTCATCTCTAGTTTCTTTGTTTACCCTTTATATATGTCTCACTAAAGTCTGTGTGTGTGTGTGTGTGCGCGCGCGTGCGCGCGCATTTATAGTTTTTAAGGGCGCTGAACATCAAAGCAAGTGTAATCCATTGGACGCAATCTACGGGAATGGTTCTCTGTTATGCTGAATGAACCACCCCCTGTGCCTGCATATGGGTTTTCATGTGGTATTACTATATTTTGCAAGTGCTCAGCTCAGGTTCCGTTATTAATATGAAACTTAAAGACAAGGACTTGGTAAAAGTGATGGATCTTTTGTCCAGGGGTAACTAGTAATGCATGAATGCTTTTCAAATATTTCTCTGACAGAAATATGCATCTGGCCTTCACACAATGGTTACAATGCATGTGGCCTTTCATACATCAGTTACATGTACATGAATGTTGATGCCTTCTTTGCATGGGCACAGTTGCTCAATTTGTGCTGTGTCTTTGTACAAAACAATATTCTCACCCTTCTTCTATTAATATTCTACACGTGTTCTCATATGTCATGTTTGCCTATATTCAATTTCAGAATGGTCCAGTCCTAATCGTTGCCCACGTAGAACATAAAATAGACAGTTAGGGATATGCCAATTTGTTCATGTTTTAGGCCCCTGGGTAGTTATAGCTTGAAGGTGAGTTTTAACATCATCAATAATGTTATGCCAAATTGCACAGTGATCAAAAGCATGTCATGGGTTTCCATAGCAGTCTCTGTAGCCTGCAGCCTTTGTGCCTCAGATGTCAGTGCAATTTATTCTAGGAGTTTAATGTGAATAAGCAGTATCACATCTCACATGATATCAGTCATGTGATGGCCAGCCACTAGCTTGCATGTTCGTTGAGCTGGGCACATTATTTGTGTACCCAGCACAAGCCGACGCCTACACATTTAAAATGCAATGTGCAACGGCAAAAGACCGTGGGGAGGATAGCTCAGGGGCGACGTCCTCGCCTTGGAAACAAACCGACACGGAGCAACACAGGTTCGATCCCCAGATCCAGAAACCTTGGGTTTTAAGCAGGTTATAAATAACCTATCTATCATAACTATCGGGTTTAGTTAAGTTATTAAGCAGCACGTATGAATTTTGCGAGGCTTCAGGAAGCGAAAGATGCACTCTAATCTTTACAGACTTCACCACTATAGTTTATTTCTTATGAGTTTTATACAGAGCTTCAAAGTCACGTTTTATAAAAGAAACAATGATTTTTGTACAGAGATCAGTTTCTACACGAAAGGAAATTAAACCAAAAGGCAGACACTGCCGGCTTGGCAGGTGGGTGGGTCACACACAGTGAGCATGAGGAACCGTGTTGATGGAAGGAAAGGATGATTGTAGAGAAGGGACGGCAAACGTGAAGGTGGGTAGAACATGGATTCTGCACTTTTGAGTCTGTTTTCTCCACTGTAGGGCCTGGTAGAGAACCTCTTTTCTTATTTAACCTTACAACCAGTTCTGGGTCACTTAAACGGCTCTCTAAAGAGTTTTGTGTTACGGGCTAAATGGGCTCTGTTCCCTTTAAGGAAGCCAGCGACTGGGGGAGGGACTGGGAGAGGGCAAGGGAAGGGGAGGGAATGAAGGAGGGAAGTCAGTGCATGTACGGCAATAAACAGAGGTAGACGTGGAGCCCTTGTCTGTATTTATTTAAGTGGGCCAGATTTAACAACTGGCGACGAGCTTGAGGCCCACGCCTCTGACCTCGTGGAGGAGGAGGCATGAAGAAAAGGGGGGCGGCGGCTCACCTTGCAGCACCAGAACCATGACACATGCCATGCTAGAGCAAGCGCAGCCTGTGGAGGGGGCCGGCGCCAGTGCACGCTGATGGCAGAGGGAGACGGAAGAAGCAACGGTGCCGCAGGGCAAAGTGGTAATCAAACGGCTGGAAGAGAGGAGGGATACAGCGCACGTCCGGAGAGACGCTGCCACGTGGGAGGAGTCGTGGTAAGAAACTGTGCAGCTGAAAGCCGCGGCACCCGCTACACATGCAGGAAGTTTTGTGAGACCCACTAGAATACGAGGATTGAAAAGCATTAAAAAGGCCACACACTGCACAGAGGAAGAGTCACTAAAAGCCCACTAGAACAAAATGACTTCAACATAATTAATGTGGCACTTAGTCCATGGGCAAATGTCTGCTACAACCCACTAGAAAACAAGGATTAGAACAAATAAAAAGCCATAAGGGTGTCACCTACACCTCCCGCACCGCATGTGCAAATGCCCAACACTTGAAAATGAGGATCACAACGTTCTGAAGAAGCGGCCCATGTTACCAAGCACTCCAAAGATATATAAAAACTAAACAACACTAGAGGTGCAGTGCCAGCCTGTGCATCCACATGCTTCAGAGCCAGCACGTCATCCACAACACCAGCACGTGCACAGACATAACAGGAAACCCTTTCACCAGAAGAAATAGTGCCAAAGACGTCCCTTTATCCAAGTTACAGGAAACCAGGCACGACTACTGACACACACAACGGGAAGGGGCAAAGATGTACCAAGCCGCAGCAGGAGCAGTGAACTCAGCTGCACAAATCGCAGCAGGAGTATTCCCCACCAATCAGGTGTCCTTTCTACGATGCCCGCACCCTTTCACCTTAGAGCCACAAGAAGATCAAGGCCAAAGATGGCAAGAGTGGATGGACAAATTCGAGGAATTTTTGAGAGTGGTAAGCAACCAAGACGCACCCTACAAACTAGACATATTCACCAATCTGGTCGGGAAAGATATGAAACGCGTCATCAAGACCATCCATCTCCAAGAAAAGTCTACTTACCAACTTCTCATCACGGCCATCAGAAGACGACTGGTAGTCCTCCCCAACCGAGACTATGAACGATATATGTTCAATCACTGCACCCAGACACCCCCGTGAGACGATTGGACAGTTCATTCTACGTCTCCAGTTGAAGATAGCGTACTGTGATTTTGCTAACTTTAACAATGACAAATCCATCCGACTAAGGGTGATAGAAGTGTGTGTGTCCTTGCAATTCAGGAAACATCTGCTGAAGAAACTGCTCCCACTGCAGGAAATAGCCGAACTGACAAGGGTCTACGAATGAGTCGATGTACAAGCAGCCAATAGAACCCAAAGAAAATGGACACAGTGGCCGTCATAGTCAACAATACTCAGGGGCAGGCCCAACAAATAGGCACGCCACCTTGCCAAGACACCTGGAACACCACCCGCAGAGCCCTACCAGAAAGACAGTGTTACAGATGCTGGTTTGAATTCCTCCACAGGGGCCAATGCCCCGCCATTGGTCAAATATGCATGAGGTGCGGCCAGGAGAATAATTTCCAGATCAAGTGCCGAGAACAAGCCCTACCATTGCCAGCGTACCGACCGCCACCCCAAGTGACGCCCTCCAGGAGATATGACCCGACAAGGCACCCTAATCCAGAAAGAGATGGTACAAGGGCCAGTCTCAACAGGAATACGGCATTGTACGCAACCCACCCTGGTTTCATCCGTGCTGTGGAGAACCTACAGGTTGAGATCCCAGATCGAGTTTTTTTGACATCCCAGAGCAACTCCGTCTCACGCACCCTTGCCAAGGGGAAGAACAAAGACGGGAATTCTCCACTGATGACCCCTATGCGAACCCTCCCACAGAAGAAGAGCCACCAGGCGCAGAACCATTCTACAAATATGACCGGTACACTAGGGAATACGTCCGGCTCATATACAATACATCTGACGATAGTATGGCCCAAAAGGTGACAGTACACCTCGGAGGACTCCACACACCGTTTGTATTTGTATTTTATTTGTATTTTATTTATTTGTAGGACGCGCCAGGCCCAGGGTTATCTGCGGAATCTTAGTAAGCATATTTACATATATTCAACAACATACATATTACTTGTTTGTCCTATTTACATATATTCAAATCATGTACAAACAACAGTCGGACTAGAGATTTACAATACGGTACAAAAGTGAACACAGTAAAAGGTTATAGTATGAACACAGTAGGCGAGGCAAAAATTGGAAGTAGGCAGATGGCTCCGGTGAAAACCCCAGGCGGGTGCTCCCTCAGATTTGAGCAGAAAGCCAGGATTTGGTTTTTGATTTGAAGGAATTGAAAGAAAGCTCAGTTCTGATATTGTTTGGAAGTGAGTTCCATAGCTTTGAGGCCAGAACAGGGAAGCTTGCACCCCCGGCTGCTTGGAGTTTGAATCTTGGCAAGGATAGGCAGTCTAACTGGGCAGTTCTTTGGGGTTGGGAGGAAGTGTGCAGGGAGAGATGATTGGAAAGGTAGAGGGGGGCCTTGTTGGAGAGGCATTTATGGGTAAGGGCAAGTGATTTCAGCGCAAATCTGTGTTTGACAGGGAGCCAATGCAAGTTGGTCCATATATCAGATATGTGTTGGTTTCTTGGAATATTTAGCGCCACTCTAATGGTGTTATTCTGATCTTCATCGACACAGGAACAATCATTAATGTAATGAACAAGAAAACTTATGAGGCCATGGCAGACACGTACCCGCTACTACAATCTCAAGCTCGCATCTTTCACTGGGAAGTGACGCTACCACTACAATCCAAAGGACAGTTCCTCTGTGCCCTTGTACACATTCAGTATGACAAGTCCGAGATTATCCAGGGCCTTCCTCCACAGACCCAAACCCTGCGCACCCTGTCCCAAAGGGCGCTCGACATAGATTGATCTGAAAACAATGTTCTCCAACCTACTCAAAGGCATAGGCATGCTGAAGGATACTGTCATCCGACTTCACATTGATCCCAAGGTACGGCCTGTGCTGCAGCACCATCGGAGAATAGGATTTCATCTGCAGGCAAGAGTCACGCACGAGCTGCAATTACTGCTGGACAATGACATCATCAAAAGAGTCGAGGGACCCACCTCCTGTGTGTCACCCTTGGTGGTAGTTCCCAAGTCAGATGGACGCCTCCGCCTCTGCATCGATATGTGGATCCCTAACACTGCAATCCAGAGGTAGAAAAACCCGGGGCCCAAACATCGAGGACATGCTGGTGAGACTCAACCAGGCCATCCGGTTCTCAAAGTTGGACCTCAACCACGGCTACCACCAGCTGGTCATTGACCCCATCTCAAGACCAATAACAACCTTCACGACACATGAAGGCTTATTCCGATATAAGCATCTCAACTTCGGAATATCCTCGGCAGCCGAGATATTCCAGGAGATGATACGCAGGTTGATAGCGCCAGTCACCAACGCTTTCAACTATAGTGACGACATCCTAGTGTTTGGAGTCACTCAAGAACACCACGGCCAGGCATTGAGGCAAGTGTGCACCATCCTACACGAGGCCGGCCTCACAATGAACGTCCCCAAAATGCACTATCAACAAGCAAAGTCTGTGCTTATTCGGACATATCTTCTCTGACCAAGGCATCAAGGCAGACCCTGACAAAATGAGTGCCATTATCGATCTGGAACCCACGAAGAAGACCAATCTGCTCTGGAAGAATGAGATGCGTGTAGTATCGTATGCCAGCAGAGCGCTCACCTCCATGGAGCAAGCCTATTCCCAAGCAGAATGTTAAAACCTGGCTGCGGTCTGGGCGTGCGAATATTTCCACCATTTCGTCAACAGAAGAACGTTTGTGCTCATTACAGACCATCAGGCACTCCTGTCACTCTTTGAAAATCCCAAAATAAAGATGCTGCCATGTCTAGATAGATGGGACATCTGTCTCCAGCAGTACAACTACACCATCGTCCACAAGCCAGGGTGGGATGCCAACCCAGTAGACTACCCGTCAACCCACCCCAGAGACGCTCCAGATAACAACATGCAGCGGGAGGCGGAATCGTACATTGCATTCCTATCTCTAAATGCCCTCCCCCCCGCCATCATAAAAGAGCAGTTTACCAACAAAAAACAGGTCGGATCCCACCATCCAGGCAGCCATCCAACTCACAAACACCAACAGATGGTGGCACATGACCACAGAAAGTTTTGTGAACAGGGACGTGGACAGGAGAGACCTGCTGGCAATGGCAAGAATACAGAGGAAACTCACCATGACAGAAGAGGGGACACTCCTGAGAGGAAATCAGCTAGTGGCTCCCAAGAGTCTCAGGAAAGCCCTAGTCATTATTGCACATGAAGGACACAGGAGCATAGCAATATGAAGAAAATCCTACGTAACCAGGTCTGGTTCCCATATTTGGACACCATAGTTGAGGACACACTGAAACATTGCACACTATTCCAGATAACAGCAGCAAGGACACTCCCATGCCCGCTCCAAACCGTTCCACTGCCTGGAGGACCCTGGCAAAGAGTGGCAATAGACTTTTACAGGCCCCTGGAAGAAGGAGGCCATCTACTAGTGGTCATTGATAAATATTCTCGATTTCCCCTAGTGAAACACGTCCTGACAACAGCATTCCACCAGGTTGTGGCCGTAGTGGATGAACTATTCAGTGAATGAGGTGTCCCTAATATAGTGAAGACAGACAATGGTCCACCATTTGAGTGACAAGAATTCCAGAAATTTGCAGCACACTTGGGGTTCCACCATCAAAGGGTCACCCCGTTGTGGCCGCAGGCCAATGACATGGTGGAGAGGTTCATGGCAACTATAAAGAGGACACACCAGAAATCAGCTGCAGACCTGATGCTGAGGAGCTACAGAAATACCACTCATGAGATAACCGGCTGACCCATGGCTGAACTCATGATAAAATACAAGCCACAAACTCGACTACCGCAATCAGAAGATTAAACCCCTGCCGAAGACACTGAGATGAGGGAACGGGAGGCTGAGAAGAGGAGGAAGGCCAAAGAATGGATGGATCGAAAGCGGAAAGTCAGAGAACACCAAATTCCTCTAGGCGAGGTCGTACTGGTCAGACAGACGCAACAGCGGAAAACCGACTCCAGATACAGACCTGAGACCCTCGTGGTCATAGACAAATCCCCGCGATGGAAGGAGGAGTGGGGACGAAGTGGAACTCCAGGCAGAACCGCCAGAGGATCCCCCACCGAAGGCACCCGATGAGGATGTGGGAGATCAGCACGGCTGCCCCCAGCGAACCGTGTGCATAACCCCCAGCCTCATCGAACAGATGTAGTCACAAACTCCTGTGAAAAATAAGGGGGGGGCATGTTGCGGGCTAAATGGGCTCTGTTCCCTTTACGGGAACCAGAGCCAGGGACTGGGGGAGGGAAAGGGAAGGGGAGGGAACGAAGGAGGGGAGTCAGTTAATGTACGACAATAAACAGAGGTAGACGTGGAGCCAGTGTCTGTATTTATTTAGTGCAGGCCCAGTTGGCCAGATGTAACATTTTGTTTTTGTTGTTTTTGGAATCTTTCTGAAGGTGAGGTGTCCCGTTTGATTTCTCAGGGCTGTGTTGAGGTTATTACACAGCCTGGGTGTTTGTAGCCACTATAGTTCGGTACTCATTTGGATGAGCTGGTGCTGATCCACATTTTTATCACCCGCCACAAAAAAGCTGTTGCCATGCAGGTCTTTTGAGATCATCATTTCCTGAATGTAAATCCACGATGTTCAGGCCTAAGCAGGCGGCACCGTGCTGGAAAAGGGCCACACAGACGACAGCTTTAACTTGATAATCAAATGTCATTGCTGAATTACATAAGAAACCCAGGTTCTGCACCAGCTCAACAAGTATGAGGGCCAGCACAACAAGGACCCACTCTTGCACAGTCCCCTGAAGCTGTGGCGAGGTTCAGCATCAGTTGGGTGCCAGCAAAGTACACAGTGGCAGCTCTGGGCAAGCTTATATTTGTAAAAGGTAAAAGATGCACATAAAGTCAAAACGACATCTTTTTTTTTTCCTATTACAGCAATGCTAAAGTATTTACAAGCAGTGCATGATGTCATTTATTTCAATTATTTTCACATGCATATGTGGGTTGCCGAGCCAGCCTGGGAGTGGTGCGCAGTGTGAAGGAAATCATGTAACATGAGAGGCCAACGCATGGCAGCCCCTATGCCAGAACGGGCGTCTCAAGTTCAGGGTCGTCCTTATCGGTAGCAGCGCCCTGGGCGAATTGGCGTGCCCCCTTACCTGCATGCCCCTGGTCAACAGGGGTTTGGGGCGTGGGAGGCGCCCCATTCTTTTTACCTCCTCGCTCCCTGCAGCACCTCGCCGGGAGTTGACTCACTGTAATACCAATGCAAACCACCTTGCTCCCGTGTCGGAGAGAGGAGGTAATCATGTGAATAGGGTGATTTTTATTAAATGCGCCCAGCCGCCGCAGGTGCATTTAATGACAAACGGGCACCTGCTGCGCCTTCTCCCACTACTCCAGCTCGGGGGAGCCCTTGACATGCTTCCCCCAGCTGGCATGGTGGGGGTAATGGCACCCTGGGGGGAATGGTGCCCCGGGCGGTCGCCCAGCCCACCCTGCCCTAGGACAGGCCCTGCTCCAGTTTATGTTCCATGCCCCTTGAGCTCCATGCAAATAGTGAAGGGCTTTCCAATTAGAGCCAGGCCTCACTGCCTCTCAGTCACTGGAAGCTAAGCGCATCCAGCGCAACATTGTGTCTTCTCTGTGAAGAACTGCAGACCAGAGTAAATCTGACGCCAGGGAATGTGGTCTGTCATAGCCATTGGTTGTTTTTAAAACTGAATGCTTGCTGTGAGGGTGCGTGGCTGCAGTGCCTAAGGGAGATGCAGAAGAAGAGCTACTGCTGGACTAGCAGGAAGAAAAGGCAGGTCAAGGGAGTCAATATGCCACTGCTCCGTTGCAGCCTGAGCCTTTAGGAGAAAGAGCCAGAATCAGCCAGGCAGGCTGATATTCCAGGCCGCCATGTCAGGAAAGGTTTATATAATTGTCCATAATGGAAGAAAGTTCCACCAGCAACCTTTCCCCACCACCCTGGCAGCCTGCTGCACTTAGCAATATAGCAAATCTCCGGACCACCGCTGCCAATTCATTTACTGCAGTTCAACACCCCTTCTTGGATAAATAGTGCTCCAGTTTTATGGCCATTAGTGATGGGAATTTAATGCTCTGTATTTTACTTTGTTTGGGAGAGTCTTAGCATTTTCACTGCAAACTCTTCCAGGTAGTCTGGCTCCGAATTTGGCCCATCTTATGTGCGATCAGCTCATCCAGTCATGTTCGTTGTCTTCGCAGCCTGAGACGTGCAGTCTTGCATTTAAAAATGCAAATGTGAAAGTACAGCGCCAGAATGAAACGAAACAGAAACACAAAACTGGACAAGTGGCTTGTTCAGTCGACTTACGAGCTCAAAATGACTGCCTACTCGGCTCTTTATTCTGGGTGCAATAGACGATGAAAAGATTCATCTTCAAAGAGTCCCATGATTTACATTCACCACTTTCCCCAAAGTCAGTAGGTGACGTCATGTTCTGCACCACCCAACACCCCCTCTCCCCATCAAGAAGGAGCTGTGGATCTGCTACTTATCTTCTGATGTTCCCAACACAGGCCTCTAGCAATCAAGTAGCACCTTAGTGAAATTCATATTCAACGCCCCCATCCAGACTTATATAACATGATCAGCCTCATTACAAGGTGGGCGCTAAGGGATACCGGGCACTGGTAAGGAGACAGTTGCCGGTAATCCCTTACCGCCCTACTACAAGGTCCCGTATCGGGTCCCTCCAGTATCGGCTGGTCTGACCAGCCATTGTGGACGGGACCCGTTAAGGGACCAGGGTTCAAAAAACGGGCTTGACAATCGCGAGCCCGTTATTTGTGCCCTCCCCATTCCCATTGAGCCCTAAAGGGCTCAAATGGGAATGGGGAATGGCATTTTCAATGGGGACTTACCGGTCCCGCAAAGTTCGGACTACACCGGTAAATCCCCATTGAACTATACTGGTGCCGGACCTGTTATTGGTGGCAGTCATGGTGCAAATAGCGCCATGACTGCCACCAATCTCGAAATGAGGCCCGATATGTTATTTATAACACACTTAATACCCAGAGATTTCAAAGCGTGGACCGGGGATCGAACCTGTGTTGCTTCGTGTCGTTTTTCTTCCAAGGCGAGCATGTCGCCCCTGAGCTATCCTCCCAAGAATTACTCACAAAAGGTGGTGTAAATAGAACGCTCCAAGTTGTGCTACTTCCTCTTTGCAGGCAGGAATTCCGATTCAGTCCTGGTTGAGGCTGTACTCAAAAAGCCACAAGAGCACAATTGCAAAGCTCCCTTGTCCCTCGCAATCTTTAGTGTTTATCAAACTGAGTGTCCATATACCAGCAGACGTATACTATTATTAACACCCTTAACGACCGCGCGTTATTTTAAGACACAGGGGTCATAATTTCTACATGTAGAACCTTACGTTGGCTGTGACTTGCCCTACCCTCTCATGTCAGTCTGCACCGTGGTAACACTGTAAAAGAGGGGAAGGTGTGCTGGCCTCTGAAACCCTGAGGTGTGTGGCTTATAGGACCACAACATGTAATATTGGTGGAATCACTAAAAAATATGAATCGGCAGAGCTGTTAGTATCCGTTTCACATTTTACATTGGAAAACCCACAGGATAAAGAGGTCACACGAGGTTTCATGGCAGTCATGTGATCAGTTTACCTAGTTCTGCTTTCTTCAGTTTTAGGACTTGTATCTTTTTGCTTCTAAAAGTATGATGGATGTCGTTGCATGCGAAATTTAGGACGGAATGAGCTACGTAAGCCTGATATGGACCAATTCACATTTCAACTCTAAATGGCGCATTGTCATGTTATGTACATACTAACACTTTAAGTTAAGAAAAACGATAAACATTTACGTATTTACATATGCATGTGAGGATTTGTGTCTAGGATTTGTGTTGTGTGAATGAGAGAGTGTATTTTGTGTGAGTGAGGGAGCATATGTTTCCTATGAAAGTGCATGCTTACGTTTATGAATGGACTTCTGATTTAGGGGGATAACTTAGTGCAGAAGAAATGACACAGGGCATGCTTTCTTGCAGTGGACACCCAGACAATCCACCCTGATGAGTGTTTTTACATTGGAGTGGGGCTTCATTGATGAAGGCACCATGCACATGTTCTTACATCGTGGTACTTGCATTATGGGTTATAAGGCCAGACAAATGCTTTTAAGCTTATGGGCAAAGCCAACATGATATCTGTTTTCCTTAGTGGCCATACCGACCTATATTGGTACTGCAAGTTTGGACATGTTTTCTTACTGTGGAATAGAATTTTTTACTCGTATCAAGGATAAAAGCAACATGATGATCGTGCGTACGTTAACATACTTGCTTACATTACTGCAACCAATCTGGACATGTTTTCATTATGGATTTCTTTTGCTAGAAAAGCCATCAGGAGAATGTTCTTACAGGGACGTACTGGAATATATTGGCAGAGCTAGCAGGGACATGTATTGCTTTGTTTCATTAAGGGGCAAAACAAACAGTATATTCTTACATGGGAATGCTGACATATATTGGTGCAGCCAGCATTGCCATGTATGGGCACAGGGCGCATGATTGTCTTTTTATTATACTGGCATACGATGTGGCCAAAGCATCTAGTTGCTAACTTGGTATCTATTGGAATGTTTCATGTGTTACCCTAAAATACTGATTACAAACTGTGTGCCTTTTTGCACCATTTTAAACCATTCGTGTTTCAATGTGGATGGTTTAAGCTCCCTCACTGTGCCTGGTTGATCCTGCACTTTAATGGAAAAAATTGAAACCCCTCAAATAAAAAGAAATTCACCATCCACCACTGAGTATAGATATGAAAACATGGATTTGTTTCTTCAATCAGCCAGGCAAATGAAAGTATATAGGCATTGAAGAGACGATGTGATAAGGCACAGTCCAGTACAACACTACCAGTCACCATAAATTCCTCTGGTCTGTACCCTACCTGAGAAAAAAGACCAGGCCCATATGAACTCAGGACCAGAAAATATGAAGAGATTATTCACCCAGCTGAAAGGAATCATATGATCAACCATATAAGAAGCAGATAACAACTCAATCAGGATCAATGATGATGGTTTGCCAGTGTCCCCCTGTTCAAGAAGCTTCACTTGGATGTCCAAAATATATACCCCAGTACAGATACTGGGACAAAACTCTGATTTGTGATCTAGTAACAACCAATCGTCCTCAATGTAGCATTGAAACCATGAGAGTACAAATCTTTTCCATGATGTGCCCCATACATAGATGCAGTTAAGTCGGGCCGCAAGTTAATAATAAAAGGTCAGCTGATGTTTTCATCAGTAGGGAGGTTTTCAATAGGTGGGTTTTGCCAGTAAGACAGAGATCCTTCTCATTGGGACCCCTGCTCCCGCTTTCCCTCTCTCACTCTGGTCGCCCTCCTTGGGCCCTCAACCCTCGCCTTCTCGTGAGGCACAAAACCTTTCTCCTTTTGTCCTCACATGATGGACCTTGCCAAAAAGGCCCACTTCCATTTGCACCTCCTCAGAGGTATTCTACCTTTCCTCACTTTCCCCCAGAAGCTCAATATATCCAGAGCCCTGGTTCTCTCTAGGCTCGACAACTGCAACAGCCTCTTTCTCAATCGCCCCATCTCTATTATTCGCCCCCTGCAACTAATCCAGACTGCAACACCTATCCTTGGTCTCAGGTCCAGGGACCATATCTCTCCAACCCAAAAATCTCTACACTGGCTCCCGGTGGCAGCAAGGATCAAGTTCAAGACACTTTGCATCTTCATCCACCTTTTGAATCGTCCGCAAGGCTTTCTGGGGCTGGTGCCCGCTTTACATCCAATTCTCTCTTCCAAAATTACTTCCTTTTAGAGCCTTTCTCTCAGCTACCTCCAACTCTCTGAGGGTCAGATACTTCTCCAGGCAGAGAGTGGGGGGGGATCTCTCTCCTCTGCAGGGTTCTCCCTCTGGAATGACCTCCCTGCCCCTCTCAGACTTCAGCTGCACCACATGAAGTTCCAGAAGCAGCTCAAGACCCTCCATTTTTCCTCTGCTGTCCCTCCCTCGCCCCCATGCTAACTACAACCCCTATAGCCCCCCGCCTCCTTGCACTTAACCAGAGTGGTGCTGCCTTGGCTGCACTTACTCAGAGCCATGCTGCCCTGATCACACTCCCCCTTTCCTCTCCCTTGCACTTCCCCATCTCCTTCCCACTGCACTTCTATTGTCTCACTTACATGATCCGAATGACACAGGGCCTTGTAGGATCATTTGTCTTGTCCTCCCTATTTCTTCCCTCCCTTGTCTTGTGGCACCTTTAAACACATGTATACAGGTGCGTTATAAATGCCTTATAATATCACATCATATCATAGCATATCCTAATCACCATTTTACAGGAACAGAGAAAACGATTTGGATTTCAATTTAAATACATTGTGAATGATTTATACTGCATAACTGCAAAATCAGGCCCTCTAGGCATACTAGAGAGTTATTTACCACATGAATTTAGCAAAAGCAGAAAGATGATCTTATCTCAGCTGTAACAAAAGGTTTCTGAAAAGCAAAAATGTTAACTAAGGACCAGATTTCCATTAAATGTGCATTGCACAAATGAGGGGCTTGAAGAGTAAATCTTCCCCCTCGGTTAGAGCATCTAACCATGGGATCTTCCAATGGATGTTTGGCATAGGACCTAAAGTTCTTGCTTGAGACATGAGGGGTGATTACCCTCTCCAGTTAATGGGCAGCTAATTAGTATATTCATTTAATAGTCACCATACAATTTTAAACACTTTCTGGCTTATAGCCGGTTACCCTTATAAAGCCACCTCAGATTCTCAACAGAACAATCTCAATTTCTCCAACTGAAACCAAGTCACTTCATCTCACGGCCTTTTGAACCTAGCCTTTGTGAACTTTGATACTCAGAATCTTTACCTCTCTGAATTTCCTGGCTTTCTGGAAACCCGTGTGCTTCACCCTTCAGAATCTACTTCTTCCAAACCCTACTACATCCATTCCCACAAACCTTACCAATCCCACCAATGCCACCAGTGAGTTTTGTCACTTCAAACCCTCCCACCTCTAAACCTAGACACCCGAAATGATACCTCCTTAAACCTAGCCACATTAATCTCTATGGCCTTGAATTTATCCACCTTTTGAATCTTCACAACCACTGGATTTAGCCACCTTGAAACTTACCACATTCCCTGCATCCCTTGGACCCCACCCCTGGAAACCCAACCTTATCCTCTACAACTACAGCCACTTCATAGGCATATTAATACAAACCTCAGAAAACTGCATAGACCAAGAACCAAAAGAGCATAAGAGGCCCTGACAAATGCAGGCCTCCTCCAGCCTGTGTTAAGCCAACAAACGTGGTCAACCCCATTTTGTATGTGCCAAACAGACCATCAGAACGAGCATAATTAGAACGAACAGGACCTATCAACATCAGCGAACCCTCCCCCAACCTGGAAGCCTACCACCGGAACAGCTTGACACACAACCACAACTCTAATAGACCAAAGACCCAAAACAAACACACAACCTCCACAACAACAAAGATGCCCCAATACATGGACAAACAAACGAGGATGGAAAACAGAACAAAAAAAAAAACAAATGAAACCACATTCCCACCAAACAACAAGAACTATATACCGAAATTCACAACTTTAAATCAATGCGACTCCCACTGAAACACCGGAAATAACTCCTAACAAAGAACAAGCCAAACCATACTCATTACACTGCAGCCTACTCAACGTTCAATCTACGGCAAAAAACAAAAAAATATATTCATGACCTCGAAGGCAGTATGGATGCTCTATTCTTCACAGAAACGTGACTCTCAGAACATACAAAGTAATCACCCATGAAGATATACGTGACAATTACAAACTATTATATCTAACAGAGAAACTGGGGGAGGAGGAAAAATCGCACTAAAGCACAGAAATCTCATCAGCTCCTCACAATAGACTCAACAGACTTAGAAGACATGATTTTCTTCAGTAACAGTCAGGAACTAAACATTGTAAATTACTATATTCGTAGACTTATCCTTCAAGTATGTTCTTAGAATAATTCCCTTATGGTCCAGTCATATCATATGAAACATATACATAGGAGAAGTCACAACCTTGAAAGACAGCAATCCTTTTTGTGCATTAAAATTATCGTAGATTTATCAGCCCTTTCTGATACTTTTGATGTTTTTTATTACTGTTCTTTCCCTGTATATGCTCATATTTTTATATGTTGTACTCACACTATTTTCCTTAGGGTCCAGACACATCATGTGATATATATAGATAGGGTAAGTAACAGCTTTGAAACAGAGCAATCATTTCTCTCCATAAAGGTAATCAGTTAGGTTATGAACACTTTCTGCTACTATTGCTGTTTCTTTTTTCCTACTTCAATTCCCTTGTATATATTCATATTTGTATGTGGTGTTGTCTCTTTGTGATTTGTGTATAATAATGCAATTATGTAGTAAGTGGGTTTTATTACCTACTTATCACAAGTTTCTCTGTACGCAAAACTCTAATATGAAAACAGTTATCATTTCAATATTCAACATGGCAAGCTTATGAATATTGCACCTCCATCATGTATGCTGCACACAATGCCTATGTTTCTACATGAGTACCTTAGTATACTGGATTGAAGTTAATTATAGAATGCTATTTATATCAATGCATAGCTTAATGCACTGATTAGCACTTGATATTTATTCCAAGAATCTTTGACACTTTTTTTATTAACATTACATTAAGAATCCCTTGTACAGACTTTTCATGAAAGGTAAATACACATGTGATGTCATCAGTGATGTCATCAATGGCATTTGTGATGTCATCTTTGATGTCTTGGGTGTTAGTGTTAGCAGTGCACGGTGGCGCCGCGAGTTATGGTTGCTTATCTTACCATAACTGCCGAATTTCAGGGGTTTTTCGGTTTTACTTTGAACCATAACGTCCCTTTAACAAAGTTTGTTCACTGAATTTCATAGGTTTTTAGTAGCGCAACTTAACCATAACGTCCCTTTAACAACGTTTTTTTTACTGAATATATATATATATATTCTTAATGTTTTGCTTGGTCTGATTGGAAATGAGTATACCTTATTCTCTTAGCTTGAGGTTTGCGAGGGAACAATGTTGTTGGTGCATGAAGTTATTTTTACCTACTTGATGATTTAAAAAAAAAATGTGTTGGTTTGTTGCCGATATGATTCTTGTGATTTTGCATGCTTTCTTGGCTTTCAGAACTCTCGATTTGTATAGTCGGCTTTGCTCAGCTCCAAATGGTTTGACTTTTTTAAGCAGGGTAGAGCCCCCATTTTTGGATAGGCTAAGTATTTATCGAGATTTTTTTATGGGGATGAGTGTGGGTACAACCTCTTCTGTTGGCAACCTTAAATTAATTTTAAAGATTCTCAGCCGTGTCGCATCCGTATGGCACATTTTTGGAGGAACCAATCCCCTACCTCCTTGGTTTGAAAACAGATCAAAGTAGTCCTTTATATTTTGCAAATTTGATCACATGCAGCAACTCTATGTGCAAATTTTAGAGTTTTCCATTTGAAGTCACAATGCCCTCTATTTCTGGTTAACACGTGTTTCGGCTACTCAAGAGCCTTTTTCAAAACAAACAATTAGGGCAATAGCGCAAAACAATTATATTCCATCGTTTTTCACAAAAAAGTCCCAGGTAAATCCCTTGAGCGCTTCCAATCCAGATTCCTCGCGTCGGCCTTGCACGCTTTGTGACTTCAAATGGATAATTGGCAATCATTGTGTGGCAGACCGCTTTGATAGGTATTTATCGAGCTAGTTTGTTCTTCCCGATCTTAAGATGCAGGGGAATATACCTGTCACACTAAAAGTTTAGACAAGGCATATGTAACACCATCTGAGAAGTTCAGTAAGAAGACATCAGTCAAAAGAAGAGATGCCCATGCAGAAACAGTAGAGGAATGACTTCAGGACAGCTGTTCACAGATCCACTCGGAGGCCTGTCAGGTTTTTTATGAAATGTCCTGAAACCAGTCTCACGCTTATCTGCAACAGTGCATTAGTGCTGAGCAGTGCCAGTAACAAATGGAGTGCCGGAAATGAATGGGTTAATGAGCATCTTTGGGAGCATGGGCGCACCTATTCATAAAAAGTTAAAATGATAACATTTCTGATGAAAAGTCTTTTGCCAAACAACAGCATTGTCAATTGTCGACGAACTTTCAGATCTGTGCAAAGAAAGCCAAATTGCTGAGTATAATAGCACATCAATCATGCATCTGTCCGGACATCTGCCAAGAAAGCCTTTTGACACAATAGTATGCCAAGTGCCAGTAATCTCAAATGCCAACTTCGGAAACGTTCGTGACATTCGCCTAGAAGGGGCGTTTGAAACACCTGCAGAAAGAACAGAGCACGATTGTTAGATTTCTGTTTTTGACCTTTGAAAAGTGCATTCCCTGCAACACAATGAGCAAAAGCCTGGCCCATGCTTCTCAGTCTAAACATACAGCTGTGTTTGTAGAACACTTTGAATAGCACAAGTATGGCGTCGTGTCTGCATTAGACACAAGTTGAGGTTGGCGGTAACCTGCCAGTGCTACTGGCGGGTTGCCGCCAACCCTGTGACCCCATTTCCACCGCCTGACTTCCCGGTTCCAAGCCTTGGCGGCCCGAAAAGTCAGCGACGGAAAAAGTTAGTCGCCATTCCCGTCGAGTCCACGGCAATTGGGACTCAGAAGCACTGGCACAGCTGCTAACGGTGCCGGTACTTCCGTGACATCTCTGCTTTATGAGCCGTTGTGGCGGGACAGAGGCCCCTGAAAGAGTTTTAGTCTGCCGGTCCGGAGACCGGCACTGGTACATTGCTACCGGCACCCTTATTTCCAGTCCAGTCAGAATAGCATATCATTTTACAAAAAAATCGAACTTGCATTTAATTCCGGATTTAATGCTAATTTTTCTGCATGTACGACAAAGAGATAAACAAAAAGTCTTAAACGTAGATTACGTAGATTACAACAACTATTGCACAGAATTATTATCATATATCATTCGTACACCAAGTTAAATTATCATGCAGGAATTAATTACATACAGATTATTGCCCTGTGCTGCAGCGAAGATCACGCCTTTCGTGAGTTGTATTTCTACAAAGCAATCCTGCCATAACACCGTGATTTATCAAAGGGGGCGTAACGTTCGAGACTCCAATGTTTGAATATAGGGAGCAGGCAAATAACATTTTTTGATTAATTTCATTAAAGCAAAGCCATACAGGGCGAATGACAGAAGATTCAGGCTTGCTAAGGGCAGGATCCTTGAATATTATGAACAAAATAGTATCACATAGACAGGGGTCAAGTACTTAAAAAGAAAACAGGGGGACCTCATTAAAATACCAATTGAATGTGGCATCACCATCAATTAGCATATCAAGGTGCCCTATGAACTCCTGAAAAAAGCGGGGGGCCTCTATCCACCCGCATGTCCCCTCGATTTGAGCTCTGCACATAGATTCTTGAAACCTTCACTGGTCAGGCAATTCATAGAAGTTCACAAGGTAGCCATCTCCTAGCATCTTATCTATTAAGAAAATTGTCAATAGGAACATTACCTTGATTGCATCACTGTATCATATACACACACCCTACCAATTAAATTAAGATATGGGGGCCGATTCATGGAACAAATGTGCGCCGAAAATCGTGGCGCAAGCTGGCGCAAGCTTGAAAAAGAAAGCGTGCGATTAATGGAAGGGCCTGTGCGTGTTTTCTCCGGGATGTGCGCCAAATTAGAGCATGGCGTGCACGGGCGCACACGTCACAGCAACATCACGACCGCCATGCACGATGCGCACAGCGAAATCGCACAACATCGGCACACACACCAAAAATGGGGCGGAACACGTGGCAGAACATGCAGAATGGGGAACAACGTGTGAAAAAGAAGGCGTAACTGGGGAAGTACTGCAGGGAAACACACGGAACACCCACATGCATGCGAACAACACTTATTCATGGAATCGAATACGGAAATCCCCGCACGCCAAAAGAAGTGCACAGGCGTCAATACGTCCGCCACATGAAGGCAGGCGGAAGCATCCCCGCACGCAGTATAAAATTGCGCGCAAACAACAAAGACGTATATACAGCTACGATGAATGCCCCATTTGTCGCACCACTGATTGTGGGACACCGCAGGAGGAGGAGAATAGCCAGGCTCTGCATTTTTTTGCCCCGGACAGCCTTTTTGGGATGCCTGACGACCAGGTCTATGGCAGGTAAAGGTTTCCACCTCGTATCATCCTAGTCCTGGTCAGGGATTGGGAAGATGATCTTACATCACCCACCCTGTGCTCCCAAGCATTGAGCCCCTTGGAGGTGCTCAATTTCCTGCATTTTTTGGCTACTGGGTCATTTCAGTGGTCAACTGCCATAGTCGGGGGTGTCTCACATGCCACGCAGTCACGCTGCCTACACCAGTTGTTGGCAATTATGACTGCGTGCCCCTCAGTCCGCAGGCATATATACATGCTTCGGAGACCCGCAGAAAGGCAGGCCGTGGTCCAGGACCTTTACAGGGTGGCACACTTCCCCAAAGTGCTCAGTGCTATAGATTGCACCCATGTGGACCTACGTTCACCTAGGGCCACTGAGCACATCTCTCGAAACTGCAAGGACTGGCATTCCATCAACGTGCAGGTTGCATGCGATGCCAAGGGAATCATCACCTCTGTCTATGCAAACTACCCTGGGTCTACCCATGACAGTTTCATATACAGAATGTCCACCCTGAGCCGGGCCCTGGAAGCTGGGAAGCATGGCGACACATGGCTCCTAGGTGAGTACAAATACCTGTGCACATTCATGCATGTCACACACAGACAAATACACAAACCCAACTAATCACAACCATTATCACCTCCCCAGGGGACAGTGCCTACCCTCTGAGCAACCATATGATGACGCCAATCCGGAACCCCACCACACCACCCCAGGTAAGATACAACACTGCCCATACTGCAACCATGGCATAGTGGAGCGCACATTCGGAGTGCTCAAGTCACGCTTCCGCTCCCTTGACCGCTCTGGCGGCCAGCTACTATATGCACCCCCAGTAGTGTGTAGGATCATTGTGGCAGCATGTGTCCTGCACAATGTTGCAACACGGTGGGACGTACCGATGGACATGGTGGTGCCACCACATCCCCAAACACATGCACAGGCGCTGCCCATGGGAGGGGAAAGGGCACGTGGCAAGGCAGCCCGGACCCAGCTTGTGGCCACATTTTTTCACCTAAACTCCCACCCCTGCGGAGTGCACACAGGCCTGGCACATACCAGGTGACAATTAATGATGACAAAGAGACAGTCAACTGTCACAACCTTACCACCCTGAGAATGTTGCCACGGAAGTGCTACATTGTGTGCATCCCTAGCTACTTAAACATAACCAATCCTGTGTGACCAAATGGAACACATGCAAGGTGTCTATCACACCACCCCCTGCAAAACAGGCCATGACAATCACTGGTATGTCACCCACACCCTCCCAACCCATATCACCCTTGTCTGCCACACCATGACATGGCATGCAACAGCACAAGCCCAACACATGACCAATTACATACAAAGTGACATGTGATGAATGGAAAGAGGCCCGAGACAATCACTCCTGACAGGGAATCAGATGTAATGACTGACCAACAACCTCCTACACATACAAAGTCATACACAAATGCTTGCCACCAGTGGTAGCATCATCAAAAGACTGAATGCCTGTTCTCATGCACATTGGCCAAGCCAAATCCACTAATCCGTAACCTGTGTGCTGTGTGTGTCTCCTGCGACACACTGCTCAGCACACAGCACAGCGAACAGCCATTGTGTTGGGGATACACCTTGAGCATCACATAAAAAGGACAAGCAACAAAAATAACCTATTGACGCATGTACACGATCCCCAAATGGTAATTGATCATGCGCTGCAGGGACACAGCGTGCCAGAGAAGGCAATCTGTGTGCACCTGTGGGCATGGAACGGTGGTTGTACGTGTGGTGGAGGATTGCATAAGTGTGTGTGTCATTAGGGACATGCACTCAAAATATGCATGTGAAATCAAGTGAACTTCAGTGTCCTGTACACATCACATGTGAACATTGCCCATGTTTACACCCCAGAATGTCAAACTACAACAATCCCCTGACACCTGAAAAGTAAACACAACACAGGAACAGCCATTGACCAGCAGAACACATCATGTACATATTACCCCAAAATGACAATGTCAGAGAGTGGCCAAACACTGTAGCCCAAGCTTACTGTCCAACAACAAAAGGCCTTCCCTCATTTACATACACATCACCCTGACCTTCTGAACAACTGTGTCTGGGGTTTGTAGACTTCTTCCTTCTAGTCTACCTAGCTTCAGGATCCCCCTACCCCTTGGTCTTCATGTTCCACCTTGCGGGTAAATAGGGTCCAGCCCCCTCAGAGGCCACCTTGACTGGTAAAAATACCAAATCGCACAGAACTCCAAGGAGCCAAAACCCCAAACCAGGGAAAAAGCCTGTAGCCCCCAAAAAACCCTCAAAGAGTCTCCAGTAGATGACTTGAAATCGCAGAAAATGTCCAAGCACATGTCCAAGCAGAATGATAGCACATCCAAGGTAGCACAGTTCAACAATGGTCCAACAGGATGGGTAGCATTTTCAGTATACAATATACAATGAGGATGCAACAATTGATGGGTAGTGTCACAGCTCCGGTCTCCAGGTGCAGGAGTGGCACGAACCAACCACCCCCTTCATGGTCTGGGCGCCTGCAAGGTAAAACTTACACAGGCCTCCGAGACCCCCCGGCAGGGAAAGAGGGTCAGGGATCTGTTTTTTGGATAGGCATTGGTATTTAGGATAACCGGAAAGAGGGGCAGGAGAGGGGAGTTGGATGGGCAAGGGAAAGTAGGCAAAATACAAAATATAACTATTGACAATAACACATACTGAATCAGAGAAACATGTTCTTCGTGCACATTGTACAAAATGGGTCAAATGCAAGCCAAAGAGAGACTTATCTCTGGGGTGAGTGCTGGGCTACCGCCTGCACACTCTTAGGTCCGGTAACAGGAGCAGTTCAATGCTGCAAAGAGAGCATAAGTTACTATTCTGTGTGTGTTTTCACCACACACACAACACCATTCATGCCTCAAACTAAGTGACTTCTCCACAAACAAACACTCTTGTCTGCTGCGTTGTTCGTATACTTTAGCTTGCCCCCGTGATGGTTCATACACTGTCAATGCAGTAAGGCAGTCGCACGTGGCCCCGCGGTAAATGGAAGACCAATGTGTTAAGAATCACACAAGATAGAATGGTCCTTGGTTGAGCTGAAAGATGCGTATGGCGAGGTGCAACTTCAGTGATATTCTGCCAGCTGCGGATTTCAATAGGTAGTGCACGTGGCAATTTGCACATGCAAATGATATGCACTGCACTCGAGTCTGTGAGTCGCTGGGTGCCCCGGTGCGCTGTATTCTTTCTGGCTACGAACGCTACTGTGCTAATAACTCAGCTCCTATGGAGCAGGGGGGACTCGAGCATATGGCCAACGGCCCCTGCGTGTGCCCCTGACAACTTATAAAGCTACTTGGCATGTGTTCCTCAACACGTCTTAGCTGTACTGTGCGCTTATTCCCCAATGCCTGGCCAAGCTCCCCAGCACTGGCGCTACTTAGCATGCATGTGCAAGGGGCCTGGTGGAAGGTCGGCTGCGGTGTGGCCCCTTGTGCTGCTCACCTTGCTTGGAGCTCCTGGAAACACGTCTACTTCTGTAGGTCATCTGAGCACAAGCCATGTGCTTCTTCTTGTGTACGCATGCGCATGTGTGCACCACCCAATGTGAACGGGTTTCTGTAGTTCTTGGCCCTGTGTCTGCTGTCAAAGGTAGTCTGGAGGCTCATTTTCCTGCAGAAAGGGCATGCAAACTATTAATAAGGCTGGAAAGTTCCCTGTGTGTGTGTGTCTTCATGCTGGTTGTCACTGGGCCATGTTTGAGACCTACATCCGAACTCCTCCCACCATCAGTGTGACTTTGACAGACAAAGGGTGCAGGCTACTGTCTACAGCATGAATTGCATCAAGCACATCTACAGGCAAAAAAAGAACATACATCACAATCAACATCAATAAATGGACAAATCAATTATGTACTTACCAGAATTGATTGCAGACATGCCGTGGAGAAAACCAACTTAATCCTCATTAGGGGTGTTAACACAAGTAGTACAGCAGCAGACAGGCCACAGATATGATGAAAGTCCAATGCCCATGTGTAAATGGTTGTAACACTGAACCTTCCTTGTGAGCCATTGGATAGGGGAAGCAGGAGTGGCATATGTTAGTCAGGTCCCCAAGCTGCAAACATATACACGAGACAAGCTTGAAGGGCCCAGCTGGAACAGACAGTGGATGCCTTCAAAAGCCACAAAGCACCACACCGTCACATGAATGCACAATAGACAAGCAATTTTAAACTATATTAACTAATAAAACTAACTATAAAAATCAAAAAATTCCATATAAGACCCAGGGGGAGGCACCCAGGAGGGGGGAGGTACAGGGTGCACCTCAACACCCACATGTGATGATGTTGAGATAAAATAAAATACCTCCATGGGCTCAACGCCTGCACAGCCTGACCTGTGTGGGAGATAAGTCGTGGTCCTCATCACCCTCTGGCTCAAAAGGTTGACGTGGCACAGTACCCTGACCACGCCTATGCGTAGCTTGCCCCTCGTCAGCAGCAAGTCTGCTGGACGGGTGAGCCTGGTTCTGTGCGGCGATGACACGCAGGTCAGCATGCAGAACCTTGCGTGATACGCGTGCTTCCTCTTGCAAGTTAACACTTGTAACACAGAGTTCTTCCTGCATGGCCTGGCTGGACATCTGGTACACCTCCCGGCAAGCACGTAGCTCAGCAGAGATGGTATTCTGCAGCTGCTCCAACCTCTCCACTGTCCTCTTCCTCTGGGACATCAAGAGCACACCCAGAGTAGCTCAGAGGGAAGCATAGTCTTCCCTCAGGGCCTTCCTGTGTGCCTCTGCGTGAGCAGCAATTGCTTGACGCGGAGACACCATTTCAGCCCGGCGTGCCCTGTCTGAGGCCACCATGCCCAGCCTGAGCGAGCGGGCCGTGGACTGTGCCTCCCGCTGCTGGAGATCCACCTGCCTAGCAGGGGGGAGCACGGATTGGGCCACACGCTCCATGCTCTGAGCGATATTATCAATTGCTGCCCCCGTTGTTCGGAATTCGCAACCATGGCTTGCTCCCACTCAGTATACCCCGGTGGCGCACAGCCACTGCGTTGCTGGGCTTGACACCTGCAGTGCCCAAGGAGCCGCCGTCCTTGTTGGTTTGGCACCGCCCCCGGCTTCAGGACTGCATTCCTCCGTTGACGCAATGCCCCAGGCACATCAGCAACTAGTGTGGAGTGTGACCCTGTGTCCCGATCCACCACAGGCGGAAGTCCCACCACCGTCTGGCCCCTCAGTGCAGGTGTCGCGGACAGAGGAGCGTCCACATCAGAATCACTCACTGTTGACGAATGGACCCGATGCACATCCAACTCGACATTGTCGTCAGAGTGATCACCCGGGCTAGACTCATTGCCAGCCCTTGACACGATGGTCTGGAACACAAGTGGGTTCTCGTGGTCTACCACCCCACGACCCCCACTTGTGCCGGGTTGCTGGTGTGATAGCAACCCTGTGCCTGGCATGACAACACCATCCTCTGGCTCCATTGCGTCATCATCTGAAAAGTGGAAAAAAACAAACATGATTACACATGTCAGAAGCACATAATCCACACACACACATAGACATCACATTGACAGCCAACACATGAAGCAGACATGTCACACACAAATGAGAACCTGGAATGCATCCAGCAGCCTTGATATGCAAACACATCCCAAAAGCGGAAATGGATGTGTATAAATAGCAAAGCCTACACAAGTACAAAAAGTAGTATATGAACTCCATCAGACACCACCTCGGTCAGGCACATGTCACAGGGAGAAATGACAGATGGCAACAAAGAAATGGGACATACCATAAGCATGTCTGAACTGCAAATTGACCACTGCTGCAAGTGAATCCAAACACCCAATGATACATATAATATGCATGTACACATGCATCACTAAACCATCAACACCAACATAGGTCCATCCATCTGCAGCTCGGCCAGTGCCGAGTGGCATGGGCCATGTAGATATAGTGAATCTCCCAAGCAAAGCAAGGGCCTGCAACCAGGCATGAGGGACCATAACGCCCAGTACGGTCTGAGCTGCAGGACATGAAGCCTCCACAACACCCCTCAGGGCCTGATTGAGCACATTGTGCTATGAATGTGCCCTATTCCATCATTCCTTGTGTAAAATCTCCATGGCTAGGCCCCACCATATTAGTTAAGTGGGCCTGGGTGTACACATACAGCACAACAGTGCACCTTCAGAATTATGCCATTTGAACATAAGGTGTGCAATGCAGAAATCTCACCAGCATGAGCATCAATCAACTACATATTAGTCAGTCAACAAAAAAGCTGCGGAAGACACATGTGTAAATGAACACTTTCACACACACATAAGTGAGTAGTCGCAATGTTGCACTACACAACGTTGAAGCTGCTAGCATATGTACATGTGAAAGCATTCAAAAATACCCCTTTCCCCATACACCTGTATTGTGAACATGAACAGCATCCAATACAGCAAAGCAAGCAGCTACAATGTTGCTTGCTTTGATGTATGTGGAAGTGTACACATACACACGTGAAGGCAGCTCCACAGTCATTACAACCCGATTGGCATGCTACTGCGCCCTATGCCAGTTGGTATAGGCCGCAGCTTGACGAATCATCTTTGCTAAACAACCACTAGGGAGTTCCATTACTGAGTACATGTATCACAGGTTGCACCTGTGCCCGTGGCATTCATGACAGAGAAGGGATGAACATCTGACCTTACATGCCAGGTCACTTTGACATTGCATCAGTGAGTAGGCATGTAGAACGGTGTAACATGGCTCAGAAGTGGGTTGATGCAGTGCAGAACATGTGCACGTTACCCACTATCTACATGAACTAGTACATTCTGATGTCTATCAACAAACGTGAAGGCAGTGTAAGGGCAAGTCCAGGCTTCACGTGCAATGTGCATGCAATGGGTTGCATGGCTACAAGCAAACCCCCCTCCTAAGTGAAAATGCAGGGATGCATTGCATGGCAGCGAAAGGGTGACCCTAAACATGTGTGTGATGCAGGACTGAGCCAGACTGGGCATGAAATGGATGATCAAATGCCATGAAATGTAGGTCATCCTAGACACGTACTAAAATGATCATCCAGTCAAGGACACATAGGGGCATGCATGGAATGCACATGGAGCATGAATGGGCACTCATGTCCCTGTGGATCATCTGCCATCTGCACAGTCCGAGTGAGACTCCCTGCATCAAGGACAAAGGATGAACCCCACTGTATGTGTCTGGCAGGTTGGCAGGGGGAAGTGTGCATGTACACAGGAGCCTTGAACAGACCATTGACGTACTCCAACATGATACCCACCAGTGCCATGGTGAATTAGGGTACAGGGGGGTGGATGGGCAAGGGAGCAAGCCTAAGTGGAGTACCCACATGCAGGCAGAACACACATGCACATCAGTCTTGTGATGACATAGTCCCAGTGCTGAGAGGAAAGACACCCCAGGGTACATGCAGAAGGGCCAGTGATCTGGAACATGGACCGGAGAGGCAGCCGGGTGACTAGTATGTGAGTAGGGTGGAATTGTGGTGATGAGGACAGTCCCCGTCTGCTCTACATGTCCAGCATGCTGCACAGCAGGCATGCATCAGTGAAGCATTGCATGACTCGCACATCAGAACCATGTACACATGACATGTAGTGGCAGTCAAGCACAACACATCACGCAAGTAATCCACACATGGTCTGGACAAACACGCGACAACAGTCACTGGACGGGGCATCAAAGTCCAGCATCTCTCCCACTCCTTCGTACAATTCTGCCGGTATGAACTCCGCAACAATCGACTCGTGCAGAGTGAGGTCTTCGTCCTGAGCTGGTGACCCACCGCCAGTCAACGCAGTCATAACATAATTGGAGGCACGCTTTGCTTTAGCACAGTGTCGGAGGTCATCCCAACGCTTTTTGCACTCATGAGCTGTGCGCACCTCATGTCCGAATGCACTCACGCAATCTGCAACTTGCTTCCAGTGGGACATACGATGGGCAGGCGTAGTGTGACAATTTGACCCCACTAGAATATCATGGTTGTGGTCCTGCACGTAGTCCACAAGGAAGTCCAGTTCCTGCACAAAGAAAGGCTTCTTCCTCGACGTGCCGGAGGCTGGAGCTGTGTCTGGGGTGCCAGCCTCTACTGCAGGTGCAACCTTCCTCCTCTTGGACAGTGGTCTGGACCCTGACTGGCAAATGCCGTCCTGATCAGTATGGGCAGTGGCGCTGGTGGATTGAACCAAGGGAGTGGCAGGTGGAACAAGGATGGAAGCCCTGACTTGCGTCGGTGGCTGTTGGGTGCCCCTGACTTGACCCTGCGCAGCAACATCTGCTGTGATAAGGTCACTGACCGGGACTGTCCTGGATGGTAGACTCACTGCCGGGTGGTGTCGGCTGCATCTGCCCATGCACTTGCCGACACCCCACTGCTCGGGGCAGCAGATGACAATACTGCCCCAGGGACATTTGCCTCGGTCAGGGCAGCACTCCGTGCACTTACCCTTTGCCTCCTGAACTCCTGGAAATCATCTAGGGACTCTTCCGGTTC
Organism: Ambystoma mexicanum; assembly: GCF_040938575.1. Classification (NCBI taxonomy): domain Eukaryota; kingdom Metazoa; phylum Chordata; class Amphibia; order Caudata; family Ambystomatidae; genus Ambystoma; species Ambystoma mexicanum. The sequence continues at coordinate 1,061,189,143 of NC_090933.1, read as the reverse complement.
CAACGCAGCATGCGCTACCACTACCATGGACTGCCGGGTCACATGGGCGCCAGTGCCAGATGCAAGAGCTGCATCTCCCATAACCACAGGGGGTGCTGGCATAAATGCACCAACATGTGGCACAACATCGTGCCAAACTGGCGCATCCCTGTCTCTTTCCCCTCTGGGGCCACCCTGGACACCCTGGAGCCCCCCTACTCCCTGGTCATCCTGGCCATGTCCCTGACCACACCCGCCACGTGGAGTACGCCCAGCTGAAGCGCCCCTCACCTTTCGTGCCCTCCCAACCATGGCACAGATGGAGTAGTGCCAACACAGATGGAGTAGTGCCAATGGGAGGTGTACACGACAATTGTCCTGGGCAATTGGGGTGAAAGGGGTGGGATACAAGATGTTAACAGCACCCCTATGCACCTGCAAGGCTGTATGTGACCGCAGTGATAAAGTGACGGGTCACGCAATGCTCAGACAACCCAAAACTGCAGTAAAACTGTGCATGCAACCCCGGTAGCCCATGTGTGTGGAATTAACCTCCTGCAGTACGCAGTGGCACCCAGGGACACAAAAACATGTACGCGTGGGCCACGCAGGCTACTATGACCTCAAAAACGGGTACGCAATACACAGGGGCACCCGCAGTGGGAAAAATAGCATGCGCGACTCACTGTCAGACTAGCGTGATAATGAAAAACATGAGTAGCCAATAACCCCACCAAAAGAAGAGATACGTCCTTGATCCACTGTGAAGTTGTGATGGCGCTCGAAACAACACGAAGTAGCAACACATACATCGGTCTCCATGAAAGGCACATACAGCGAACTGCTGGCCCCGCTCACCTTTAACCTGTGCTGAGGGAAACGCCCGCACGCGTCACTTCACTTACGTGCTTAGGCCCTTTCCTCAAATTACATGCATTAACATGCGGACATGCTGTTTTTTCACGTGCTGAATCACTATGCACCCGTCACGAGGGAAACGCCCGCGCGTGTTACGTCACAGACGCGCTTACGTGCTAAGGGCCTTTTCCTCAAATTACACGCTGACATGCATTTTTTTCACGTGCCAAATCACTCCGTTTCAAACTGGCCATGCGACAACATACGGAAGACCACGCTCCTGCCCAGAAGGCCATTTTCCTGCCCCCCAGAGCCCCAAGCCCGCTTCCACCTGCCATCTGCTGCTGCCTGCCTGCCTGCTGGCAATGTGCCCTACTATCTGTTGCCTGCACATCAGCCATCTGCAGGGGTCCAGTTGCTGTGACCACCCCTGCTGGAATAGAAGACTCCCGACTGACGTTCCATCGCTCCACAGCCCAGCACCAGGACCCAGTTGCCCACCCACACCTGCCTCGGGGGTTGCCATGTCGGGAGAAACACCATCAGAGACCATTGGCAACCCCCAGCCAGAGAGGCAGAGGGCTACCAGCTTCAGTGCCGCAGAAGTTGGTATCCTGGTGGAGCAAGTCCTGGTGCATTATGATGCCCTTTTCGGAAGACCACGCGCCGACAATGAAAGATGGAAGAGGATCTGGAAGGACATCGTGGCTGCCATCAACGTGGAGGGGGTGGCAGCCTGCAACATGGCACATGTCCGGAAGCACTGGGAGGACTTCAGGTCCAGGACCCTGAGCAAGGCCTGGCGCCTCTTGGAGGCAGCGCATGCAGAGGGGTGCTGGGTCCACCTTACCAACAACCAGATGAGGGTCCTGGAACGTATACGCCCAGCGCTCCACCTCCAGGTCCTTCAGAGGCAGGCCAGTCTGGAGTTGAGCGGTAAGTGTCCATGCGTACCGATTGGACGCAGTGCGTGTTGAGGTGTGCTAGGAGTGTGCAACTTGGACATATGTCTTGAAAGGCCCATGTATGGATGTGTATGTACAGGGACATGAGCCTGCCGCATGTGAATCCAGTCATGTGTGAGGCACGTCAATGATGTATGTGTTCAAATGCATGATGCCCAAATGCATGTGGGAATGCACACATGTTTACATTTCGGTGTATGTACTATGGCATGCTTGGGGTGTGACACATGAATGCTGGTTACACCTTCATGTAGGTGCACGGTGTACATGTGCGTGTGTGTGTATTTGACATGTGTGCGACTGTGCTACACCATGGATGCATGTGACACCGACATGTAGGAGGCTGATTGGCAGATGTGACATAGTTGCCAATGATTTCACTGTGACAGGTGGTGGAGATGTACAGATGCATGTATGTCTGGTGGTGTGTGTGCATGTGTTCGGCACTCCCTGTGTTGCATGTGACATCAGGCTAACCTTCGGATGCTCATGCTGTTGTATGTGGATGGATAGTGCTGCCTGCTCCAACATTCCTGTTAATTTGCCCATGTGTGTGGGTTGAAATGGTAGGTGTGTTGTGGAGTGTGATGCCATCTGTGAAGTTTGACACTTCCACTCATGTGCAACTGTCATGTGTGTATCAGACCATTGTTCAGTGCCCTGATGCCTGTGTTCCGTCTCTCCCTGTCTGCAGCATCATCTGATGAAGAGGGCGGAGATGGTGCTGTGGAGCAGAGCGGCAGGGATCCCACCGCCAGCCGGAGATGCAAGGCCGAGCTCCCCTCCCAGGTTGTCATCTCTTCAGGGAGTGAAGAGTCTGGTGCTGCGTCCGCATCCACAGCTGCCGAGTGTAGGTCCAAGCGGCAGAGGTGGACTCCTCGGCAGCAGAAGGGGCAGCTGAGACCCCACAGGGGCCTATGGAGGAAGATGGCACAGAGTCATCCAGGTTGGTGGGGGATTCGAATGAGGAGGAGGCTGTGGAAGGCCCACTCACGGGGCCTGGAGGGTGACATTCCACTGGTGCTAGTGGTGCAGTCCAGGGGCAGGGACAGGAGGCAGCACATGCTGCAGCAAAGGTGCCTGTGTGGAATCCTGTCCCCGATCCTGTGACTGCATCATCCCGCACCAGCAGGGATGCTTTCGTCCAGACTCATTTTCAGGGAGGGGATGCGTGAACAACAACTGGCCTTCCTCTCCATGCTGATGTGACTATCCTGGACCGGGTTGAGCCTGTCCTGGCTGGGGTGGCATTGCGTCAATGTGGCATTCAGGATGACATGCAGGGTTCTCGTGTGGACGATGCACGTCATTTTGAATGCCTCATTGACCACGTCGACCTGCTAGGATGGATCAGCAGTGCCGGGTTCCTCTGTGTGCTGGAACTTCTATCAACCCCCTCCTCACCTGAAGCCCCTATGCGCCAGTCGTCCTCTGTGCCATCTTCCTGCCCAAGTATCACCTGAGCACCCTGTGGAGCTGCCCCTGAACCAGCAGCTAGGCTGGTGGAGGACACATCCCTGCCACAGTCGGGAGTCGGAGGTCCAGCAAGGGTGGCCACCCCAACAACTGGCAGGAGGAGGACGTGCAGGCATCGACAGGCAGGGCACATGCACGGCAGCAGCAGGCTCAAGGTGGGAGTGATGGTGGCTCTGGGCCATCAACATCACAGGGGCAGGCATCTGCCAGAGGGCAGGAGGGAGTGTCTTCCGTGTGGCAGCGGTTGGGCCGGCAAATAGATGCGGAGCGGTGGCGGCGGAAGAGGCATGACTCACAATGGTCAGGGCGGAGAACTCCATGCGCAGGGCATTGAGGCGGGCTGAGTGCCTCGAGGCAACTCACAGCGAGTTGGAGGAGGCCATGGCCGCATCCCTGCGAGACCTTAGGGCCAGGGAAGAGGCCCGCCTCTAGGACGTTGTAGAGAAGTTCGATGATGCCCTGGCCTGGGACATAAACAAGTGAGCCGTTGGACTGGTCCACTGCCTTTGTACATAGTTCTTTAGGTTTAGGTTTCCTTTGTTTTTTCTTTATTTTGGAGTTCATGGACTTTGCTCCACTTTATGTACATTGGGCCTCATTCCGAGATTGGAGGTAGTCATGGCGCCATGACTGCCTCCAATAACGGTACCAGCACCGGTCTCGTTCAATGGGGACTTACTGATGTAGTCTGACCTTTGCGGGACCGGTAAGTCCCCATTGAAAAAAACATTCCCCATTCCCATTGAGCCCCCATAGGGCTCAATGGGAATGGGGAAGTAGCTATTAATGGTACCCCAATTTGCGATACTGTTATTAGCTCTGACGTCCCTTAGCGGGTTCCATCCATAACACCTGGTAAAACCAGGCGTTAAAGGAGGGACCCGCTAAGGGAACTCGGAAAGGATTACCGGCACTGGTCTCCTTACCGGTGCCCGGTATCCCTTACCGCCCTACTCGGAATGAGGCCCATAGTTATTTTATAGGATTTTTGGTAGGTTTCCTTTTGTTTGGGCATCATGGACCCTTAGGACTTTCAGTGTATATAGTTGCACACTTGTACATACTTTAGTTATTTTGTCATCCCATAGATCAATGTTTTTTTGTTTTTTTTTTCATGTACTGTATTTGGACATTTGAAATGGACCACTTCCATCTTTTCCTCTTTTTGATTTTTGGTTTACATTTTTTTGGGGGATTTTATCATTTCTTCATTTACAAGTTTGATGTTTCATGATGTTTTGTCATTATTTATTTTAATACAAATCATATTTCTTCATTATTGGTGTTGTGTACTGTCATTGGTTTTGTGCATGTCTCAATGAGCATTGTCTCAGTCATGTGTTGCCACTGTGTGGCTCTGTTGTACTTTTATGCATGGCCATGGTGGTTGTTTTGAGACTCTCATGGGATGGGTAATTTGGGAGTGGGTGCAGTGGATGGTTGCGTGCTTGTACTGGGGGGCAGGGGATTTGTGTAGGCATTACGCCCATGGGTCTCTTTTGTTAGAACATGGTGTTTGGTGGGCCACGTATCGGGGCCTGCTGGCAGGTGCCCGTCAACGGGGGACATGAGTCAGGGCCTGCTGGCAGGTGCCTGTCAATGGTGGGTGGGTGGGGACATGAGTCAGAGCCTGCTGGCAGGTGCCTTTCAATGGTGGGTTGGTGGGGGACATGAGTCGGGGCTCACAAGTGCGCTCACAAGTGCATGGTGCCATGTGGGCTGCCTGCAGGGCATGGTCAGAGGTGTAGGGGTAGTCCCCTATGGTGTGGGCTGCCTGCAGGGCATGGGGAGGGGGAAAGGGCACACCCGGGAAGGCCCACAATGCCAAATCGCTTGTGAAACTCCACATGCACCCCCAAAATACACGTACTCCGCTGGCGCTAGCGTAATCGCGTGTGAAACTCACCGCGCACCCCCGAAATACACATACCCCGCTCGCAGCAGGCCTATCGTGGGTGAAACTCCCCGCGCACCCCCGAAATACACGTACCCCACTCACACCAGGCCTATCGCGTGTGAAACTCCCTGCGCACCCCCGAAATACACATACCCCGCTCACGCCAGGCCTATCGCGTGTGAAAATCCCTGCGTACCCCCGGAATACACGCAGGCAGCCCACCCACCCTGGGCATGCCCCACAGGCAGCCCATTCACCCTCCCCATTCCCCGCAGCAGCCCATCCACCCTGTGCATGCCTCACAGGCAGCCCACACCACAGAGGGACTTTTGCCACGCAATTTACCTGGCGCGAGCGGGGTATGCATATTCTGAGGGGTGCGTGGGGAGTTTTCCATGCAATTTCACTAGCGCAAGCTGGTACATGTATTCCGGGGGTGCGCAGGGAGTTTTACATGCTAGCGCGAGCGCGATACATGTATTCCAGCGGTGCGCAGGAGGTTTTCCACTTCTGGCCTTTGCGCCATGTACTGGATTTGTGCAAGGTTTTTGGCGCACGGGGCGGGGTTGGGGGCGTAACTGGTGCTGCTGCAGGGTCGCTGCGCCACTCTGAGCCACGGCTGTTTATGGATGTTCAAATCCATGAATATGCTGTGCGCTAAAATGGGTTTTGGCGCACGCGGCTGGTGCAGACTGCCACACGCGCACACTGTGCGCCAGCCGCATGTTCCACTTGTGCGCCGAATTCTATGAACTACCCCCATGGTATCTTGCCCTTAGCAATGCCTGGATCTTCTGTGATTAGCCTTTCATGGCTTTGCTTTGAAGACACTAATCGCCTTTTTTTGTTGGCCTTCCCCCTATATTCAAAAAGTTTAGAATAGCAAAACACAAGAGGTGATGGTTGGAAGGTTTAGAATGAATTTTAACCTCTGAGCCCAAAACATGTCTGGGGATTCTTGTCGTCTCGTGAAGAAGGGATGTGACCTAGCAGTCTGGGCTGGACGGACCAAGCCTGATTTGCATATTGTCTTTACCCTTTTGTAATGGCTTGGCAGGCTGAAGAACTATGGTCTGGAGGGTTGCCCAGAGCTGTGCTCATGGTTAAGATCAATTCTAAACCTTCCAGCCATACCTTTTGTTTTGCCTATGTAACCCCATGTGGGATGGGTATGCTCAGATGTGGGCCCCGAGCCTGCTGGGCCTAGAGACACAAGTTACTCCTCACTGATGATACCTAATGAGGCCAAAACATGTTTGGGGATGCTTGTGTTCGCGTGCAGAAGGGATGTGACCTAGCAGTTCGGGCTGGACTGCCCCTTATGGGATGGGCCCAAGCCTGATTTTCATGTGGACTTGCCCTTTTGTAATGGCTTGGCAGGCAAAGAAGAATTGTCTGGAGGGTTGCCCAGAGCTGTGCCTGTGCTAAAGATTAATTTAAAACCATCCAGCCATCACCTTTTGTTTTTTCTTAAGCCACTTCACTTCTGCCAGGCAAATACCATTTCCCTAACATCTGAGTCTGGCAGAAGTGGAAAGTATCCCATCCTTCCATGTGGCAACAGACTCGATTACACATCCATGTTTTACAAAGGCCCATTGCTATGCCAGCAGAGGAGCTGCATGCAGAATCTGTTTCAGAAAGGGATGCACATGAGTATGGGTTGCTGTTGCAGTTCTTAGCTGTAGGTCAATGGCAGCAAGGCACATCTCAATCCCCCATGTTAGAGGAGCACAGCCTGGTGTAACCACTAAAATCTTCACCCCCTTCAACTGTTTTGACCTACCATTCCAAAGCTGTTATGCTAAATCTCACTTGAATACTGCATAATGCCATTGATATAACGTGGAAGCGCTGTTCGGTTGAACGCACTTCGGAAGATCATAGTCAGAGATGTAAGAGGTGAAGGAAGGATTTCTAAAATGTATGTGTGCATTTTTTGCCTGCACAAAGCTGGGGTGGGCTGGCTAGGTCCCTGTCGGCTTCCCGTACTTATCCTGTAAAAGAATGGGTACCGTGGCAAGTTGTCAGAGAAGTGGGATAGTCAGAAGGGTCAGATTATGTGAACAGCTGGTCTGCATTTTTGTCTGGGTCTCGTCGGACTCTATAGCATAAGATAATGCGTTTTATGGGTGTGTGTAATCTAGTACAGTTTATTGATAGTTATGCAGGTGAGTCGCCAGAGCCTGCCATGATGTGGATATATTTTGTTGTGGTTGCATTCTTCTCGTTTCATAGTAAAGAGGCTGATGCCTGTTTGGAGAAGTACTTTCCGAGCATGTCATAAAGACTTGACTCAGGGTTCCTTGAAATGGTGGCGTGATCTGTCCCCGCTTGTCTACTCCTCAGGTGTCCCTTTTAGATGTGAGAAAGATTCTTCCAGAAGTTGGGCTGAGTTTGTCAGGCTGTTGAAGGGAAGAGTCAGGTTTTGAGATCCTTTCCAAAGGCTAGGTGATCTTCTATGCTGCAGATGGTTAAAGGGATCAAGTGCCAGATGGTGGGTACATGGATTAAGGAAGATAAGCACACTATTTTTGATAACTTTATCAGAGGTATGATGAGGAGAAGTGCTGCGCTTGTTTGATAGGCCTGTATTTAGTGAGTTTGTGCTGCAAGTATTCTGGCCCTGTCTTATGGCGTGCCCAGTGGATGATACACATTGCCTTGAAGGTGTATTGACGCCAGATAGGGAGCCAGTGAAGGATGCAGAGGGTGAGTGAGATGTGTTCTCTAGGGCCTAGGGCTAGGAGGAGCCTACTGGCAGTGTTTTGTTCCCGTTGGAGCTTACTTAGCTGTAATGTGGTGGTTCCCAGGTACAGGGTGTTGACATAGTCTAAGCGAGAAAGGATGATAGCCATCATTTCAGAGACTCTGTAAAGGAAAGGTCAGGTAGGGAAATAGGCATCAGAGAATGCAAATGTGAAAGTAGCATCTTTTTGTCACAGAGTTGATGTGATATGAGAGGATTTGGGGGAGGTGGCCGTAGGTCCTAGAGAGAGTGGCCACAGGGTGGTTTGGGGAAAGAGGGTGGTTTTGCCACAGAGCATGATCTCAATTTTGCCTGGGTTGAGTATGAGGGGGTTGACAGTCATCCAGTGTTCAATTTCTGAGAGGCATGTTGTAGATCTGGGGATGAGGTTGAGGTATCCTTTGGGATTTTGAAAACAATTAGAATGCCGTCTGCGTAATTGTAGCAGGTTGAGCCATGGGTTCAGATGAGTGCTGGAAAGGGGCTCAGTTAGAGGTTAAAAAGCAGTGCGGAGAGCGATGCCCCATGTGGCACACAGTGGAAGACTAGGCGGGGATTGAGGAGAGTTGAGGTAGGTGTACGAGTTGGGATCTGTTTCTGAGGAAGGAGGATATCCACTTCAGAGCTGAGTCCCTGTTGCCAAGAGAGCGAAGTCTGTCGTTGAGGGTGCAGTGGTCAATGGTGTCGAAGGCTGATGAGAGGTCGAGAAGGGCAGATTTCTGAGCCTGAGGGTCTTTTACGATCATCCCAGATGAAATCTAGGCAGGATTCAGTTCCATATTGGAGTGTAAAGCCAGATTGTGCGGGGTTGAGGATCAGATTTGATTCTGTAAACTGGCCTAGTTGTGAATGTGCCACTCGATCAGCTCGTTTAGTTATGAATCAGCTGTTTGAGATGGGTCTGTCATTGGTTGAGGTGAGGGTGTCGAGTGTGGGCTTTTCGAGGAGAGACTTGATGTAGGAGGTTGATGTAGGAGGTTTTGAATTCTGCTGAGAAAATGACAGAGATGAGACATTTGTGATGTTATCTCAAATTGTGGTACCGTTATTAGCTCTGAAGTCCCTTAACGGGTTCCTTCCATAACGCCTGGTAAAACCAGCCGTTGAGGAAGGGACCCGCTAAGGGACCTCGTAGTAGGATGGTAAGGGATTACCGGCACCGGTGCCCTTACTGGTGCCGGTAATCCCTTACCGCCCACCTCATAATGAGGCCCATAGACTCAATAAGATTTTCCAACATTTCCATTTGCATTTTGTGTTATACTAATGGCAATATTGGGGCATTCATCCTCCATTCCTGGGACTGAAACAGTGTATACCGGCCCAGCAACCCTAGTTATCAGCCCAAGCGAAGCGAGGGTGGATAAACGAAATCTCTGGACCATTATCCCGCCATTCCAGCCCCTGAAATGGGGGATGAAGGTCATTAGCAGCCCAGGTTCCCAAAGAGGGAACCCGTGGTACTAAAAAAGAGGATTTTTCGTCCTACACTGGGACGCCTGTGGCGTCCCGTTTTAGGAAGTTAACTCCTTTCCCAAGATGGCCACCATGGAAAGGGAAGGTGGGGGTTCCATACAGGACCCCACTTCGCTTTCCATGGCAGCCTGCAGAAGGCAAAAAGATCACCCTATGACCATATTACCACGAGGACATTTTCCTTCCCTTTCAAATCTATCCTAATTTCAAATAACTTTACCACAAACCCAGTCCCAGGTGGACATGTCCACTTTAATCATATGTTTTGTCTCTTCTGGTCATGGCCAGTAGCCAGATTGTCCGGATCATGACCTTATTCCATGACCCGGACATTCTGGCCACTGCCCATGGCCACTGGCTACCCCTCAGTCACTAAATCTATACCGCTATTTTTTTAAACTACATTATGACACTTGTCAAATATGAAAACACTGCCGCATTTGCAAAATCATGCTTGTAGATCCTTGCCAATGCGCCTTAAGCAGGTTTGCTGGAAATCCACCCTCTTTTTATTGTTTAAAACTGTCAAATGAATGCACATACAATTATCATATAAGCTCTGCACAAAATCCCACCAAACTTTGTAAACTCATTCAAATCAGGTCAGAAATATCCCATCACATCCTCATCTCCCCTGACCACCCCAGAGATTATTTCATAAATTTGACCAGTGCAATGCTCAGAAAATATTATGGTCCAGAGGGTTCGGCCATGTATTTTTATACATACGTTGATCTATCGCAAACATTTCCAATGCACCTTATCTGACTTTTCCTCTTTTATAAACATTTGAAATCTGGCAGCAGGGCGCGTCCATCTTGTGCTATTCTTATCCATTGCTGCATCAACCTAATGTAAACTGCCCTGACGTCACTAAATCATATGCCCCGCCCCTGAGCCTCACATCACCAAACCTAGTGATATTCTCCACCTTTCTCAGTGATGTTCCTCGTCAGCATAGCCAAACACGCCCATAATCACCTACGTGATGTGACGCAGAACCCGAAAATCAACACACATGGACTCACAACACAGCATGTCACACTTCGGAATATTAAACCGTACTTTAAAAGAAAATAGCAACACTACAATTTGTAAAGTACTTGTATTTCACAATAAATGCTCCGAGAACATCCAACTAGTGCCATATTCAATCAAATTGCAAATTTGTTTGTTCGCTCGTGATCCAAAATGTTTATCGTGAGGCACGCTGTGTTCTTTTTGCGTACACAAGGTATTTGATTTCAGTAAAAGAAGCGCTTGGGTCACACACTGAATTCCAGTGCTTCTGCATCAACTTGGGCCTAGACCACCATAAAGGATGTTATGTTGTTCCTAATCGCTAGTACAGCGTAAGGACATATGGGCCCATGGCGATCGTCCCAAAATATTGTCACTGTGATCCAGTTATGTACAACGATCTGCAATCAGTTGGCATCTGGAATCGATGACAATCACAGAATGACAGTATGTATCTGTTTCGAAAACATAACAGAAAATGTGTCTCACTACCCGAACTTGATTACAATTTATCTATTGACTTATTCATTCGGCATAGAGTTTAAACTAACGATTAGCACAGACATCAAGCAATCTCAACAGAAAGAAAACAATGTGGAAAGTGATACACAATTCGATATGGTCATACATGACATTTTAATGAAATATTAGCGTTGAACCTGGGGGAACTGAGTGGTGGTCTACATGCACCTCAATGCTGAACTCCCCATAACCACGTTAAAAAGACAACTACACACAAAGATTATACTTGCTTTTCATTGCAATAAGCCACAGAGAACAGACAAATAGAATGTAACTCAAAAATAATGTTCAGATAATAATAAGTTAATGCTCTTTTCGGTATACAATCGTCGAAAATCAAACTTACAGTACATTCACATTTCCATTCTCTTGGCGTAACTCAGACCATAACGCACACTGCGTTAGCACCAACGATACTTCATAAACTGAATTTACATGTTCCTTGCACACTTTTGGAATGCATAACCTTATCGTATCTTCATTACTACAAACCTCCTTTCATTGAATTCCTGTCGGAATGGTCCCTTTCTCTCAAGGTCAAAAAACAATTCAAACTTATACTGTGTGTCCGATGCGTGGGATTCCTTACCCCGCAACCAATAATTCAAAGCTGGTGACCTTCACTCAGAATCAACATACATTCTTAGTTTGCAACAACTTGCCTCACCGCATCCATGAGAACTTTTATTCGGATCCACATGCATCAGGCACTGCAGGTGGCTGCCTGAGATGCCAGGCTCTAGGGGGCGCCATTCTGACTCCATTATTACTCCATTATTATTTTAATTACATTTTAACACAGGCATCATTAGCCCTTTATTTGCCGCGCTCTGGGTGTACCACCATCACATCAATTTAGAAACATCAAGTGTTTTAATTAAGAGTGTAAAATAACCCGAAATTGTTTCTATTTAATATTAATAGATATTGGGCAACCAATATAAACAATATAGAGGAACGGGCATTCGGAATGTAGTATTACTCTGTAATACCACAAGGTAAGGTTGGGATTGCAGACTGCAGAAGCAGCAATCTATATTTACTAGTCCACAATCCCATGATTATACATCTCCATGCCTTGAATTCCAAAATGCAATGTCTTTCGCCTGTACTTTACGCACATATTGTGGAACACCTCCAAATGTACTGTGTGACTTTCGTGACAAAAAAACACCAGTTTTTTGCTTCTTCCAGCCATATCCCATCCCATCCTCATCACCCCTCACCTCCCCAGAAATTATTTGATAAGTTTGACAAGTGCAATGTTGTGTTTGTTAATATGTTTTTACCGTGATGTCCGCGGACACCAAACACAGATCCAAGATGATGGGCGCATGGAACAATCTGACGCACTTCACGCTCTTCACCATCCAATCAGCGAGCACATCAAATGTCCTCAGACATGACACAAGCCGATTACCCAATCGGTGTCCTGTCCGTGGAGCGAACAGGGAAGTGTGTCCGTGGAGTGGACATAGATATCACTAATTTTTTGTGACCTACTTTTTGATCATTTTTTTAAAAAATACCGGTCGGATTTTCACCAAATTTACAAAAGCACACATTTGGGACCAAGCCGCTGCTCCTGCTGCAAATTTGGTGAAAATCCGCCCAGCGGTTTGAGCTCTAGGTGTGAGCAAAGTTTTTTCCACATTCAGTCTATGGGAAAAAAAGAAATTTTGGGAACCCCCCTATAACTTTGCCCCTTAGACCAAACCTCACCAAAATATTCAGAGTGGGCCATATACTTTTTTTGCAAAGTTTGGTGAGGATTCGTCCATGGAGAGCGAAGTTATAAGCCGCCCAAAAAGTGCTCTTCCTATGGGATTAGCAACTTAATCATAACTAAACGGCCACTATCATGGCCGTGTAATATTAATGTGAAAATGTGTGGATTTATGAGTTTGAGGCTTCAGGTATGTTCCTTATGAAAATCAGTAATATTATTGCTATGCCTCAATAATAGATGTTTTCTAAAGTCAATGTTTTAGATAAAGGAAAGATCTTGAAAAATCTCCATCTGTTAGTGATTTATTCTCAAAAAAGTCAGCCGACACATGTTTCGACTGAATTTGTCCTCAAGGCCTATTAATGGTTTTCTATGTATATTATTACTAAATTGTGGTGTGCCATTAATATGAAGGTGATCTCTAAAGAGAATATTTGCTCAAAATCCTCACAAGGTAGGGTTAATTCCCAGCAGTATGCGCCATCCCTGGTCAGTATTGCCTAAAGAAAAGTAGTCTGGTGCTCCAAATTAATGGGTTAAACTACTGTGCACCACTACAATCCACACTGTTTCACCACGCTGCACCAAATTTTGTACAGCCACCTGTTAGGACCCCCTGGACATTAATGGCTGCATGACATCTGGAGACCCAACCCCTTTCCTCGGATTTCAGCAAAAGTGAACATGTGGATGTGGATTTGCAGCTTTGCTTATGTTCCCTATGCAATTCCATACCGTTTCACCAATCTGCACCAAATTCTACACAGTCACCTGTTAGGACCCTTCCAACATTTTTGACTACATGGCATTTGGGCACCCTACCCCTTTCCCTGGATTTCAGCAAAAGTCTCTGGGTTTGTGGATTTGAGGCTTGGTGAAATGTTGTTCCTTATACAATTCCACACTGTTTCACCAATCTGTATCACATTTTGCATCTTTATCTATTAGGACCCTCTGGACATTACTGGCTACATGCCATTTGGACACCCCACTCTGTTCCATGGATTTCAGCACAAGCCAAAATGCGTTTGTGGGTTTGTGGCTTGATGAAGCATAGTTCTTTATACAATTCAACACTGTTTAAACACTCTGCACCAAGTTTTGCAAAGTCACATGTTAGGACCCTCCAGACATTATGGCTATGTGACACTTGGACACCCTTCCCCTTTCCCCAGATTTCAGCAAAAGGTTAAAGTTGCTTGTCAGTTTGTGGCATGCTGCCAAAACCGTAAACCAAGGGAAACACAAAGGGCCTGATTTATGGAAGTGTTTTTCAATGGCCAATCCCATAGAAAAACATTCCATGAATCAGGCCCAACATGTATGAGGCAAATAGACCTGGGAGGCGAAGTTGAAACCAGGTGTCTTTCGAGAAGTTTTCACATTTTTGCCACATCAGATGAAATTACTTTTCCAGAGGATTTTTGCAAGATGGTACCTGCTGACAAAGCCATAAATCACGTTCACCGGGAAGGGAAACAAAAAATGTTTCTAAGCAAGCCTTGCAATGAATACGTACTTTAGTAATATCATTGAACTTTAGGGCCATATTTGTTGGCACCTTTGCAATCATGTCCACATTTTGCAGCTCAGGAATCTCCATGTTGTTCTCACGTAATAATAACCCGGGCACAGCGGGTATATCAGCTAGTATAATATATATGCTGAATTCAAACACAGTCAGAGGGTCAACATTCACTTAACCTCTTCATTTTGTTAGTAACAGACATTTAAAACCATACGCAAAAAAATACATATTTCACTTAAGCCAAAGTGTGTGTTCTGCTATTGAAAGAAAGCTCATAAATATTTTTGGATTAGTCATTGCTTCAAAGGGGACAATTTGGTGTGCGTTAATAGCCTATGACCATATGGGAAAAGATGTGCGTCTGTAAAGTGTGAGAGGAGGTGTTTGGAAGCTTTGATCTTTCTTTGCTCTCCTATTTTCATTTGATACACTACCACTTTGCAGAATTACCTGTGTCCAGCCTTCCAGCTTGTAAAGGTCATGCCAAAAAGGAAGGTGGCTAAGGCATAGTCTCCCCCAAGGCTGCCAAGAGAGTCACAGCAATCGCCAAACCTAGTGATGAGCGCAATGTGTTAATAAAGGAAATCGGGTCACTCTTACAGCCAGTCCACCAGACTATCGCCATTCCTAAAATCAATGCTTCTCTTAATTGAATGGTTGAGAACAAGGGTGAAGAAAATGCCACAAAAACAGCTAACCGCCTACACACGTACTAGGTGTGACTGGTTGCAAACTGTGCTACCTTTCATGTCGGTTGATTAATTATGACAGAAGTAATAGAGATATACATCTTTTAATTTATAGAAAACACTCAATAGGATTTATATTAAAAAAGAGACAAAAGTGCATTTTGTTTGTACATAACATCACATAAAAACATATAGTGGAAATCAATATTTTCAACCAAAAACATTTTTTTTGAACTTGGCACAATCATCGTGTACTGGTGATGTTGCGAGGTTAGTAAAAGTGTGAGGTGAACATCTTGTTGTTGAATGAAACCTCAGAAAACAATTTGCTTGTCCTTGACTCTGTCGACACCAAAGAGTGTGTTTCTCGGTCCTAGCGGAAATTAATTAGACATAAGAAAAGGCTCTGTAGCTAGTTTTTAAAGATGCTATCAGGTGAGTGCTAGACCTGTCTTCAGGACTTTATATGCAAATATCCAGAATTGGATGTCAAAAGATCTTCAAAGTTTATTTGTTTCTTTCAGTTCTAATTATTGCAAAGAATCACAGTTTGGACCATTGAACTTCGTCCACATTCATATCTAATTCAAGGCCACACACGTCAACCAAGCTATTAAAAGGTTAGTGGAACCAGTTGCATGTGCACACCAATAGAGACATTACACTCCTGTTGGATTTTATATCCTGTTACCAACACGGCTTTTTTCGTTTTGGTTTTTAGATTGCCATTTGTGAAGGGAATCATCCAATGAACCACTTTTGACATCCAATTCTGGATATTTGCATATAAAGTCCTGAAGACGGGTCCAGCACACGCCTGATAGCATCTTTAAAAACTAGCTACAGAGCCTGTTCTTTTGTCTAATTAATTTCCGCTAGGACCCAGAAACACACTTTTTGGTGTCGACCGAGTCAAGGACAAGCAAATTGTTTTCTGAGGTTTCATTCAACAACAAGATGTTCACCTCACACTTTTACTAACCTCACAACATCACCAGTACACGATGATTTTGTCAAGTTCAAAAAAAATGTTTTTGGTTGAAAATATTGATTTCCACTGTATGTTTTTATGTGATGTTGTGTACAAACAAAATGCACTTTTGCACTTTTGTCTCTTTTTTAATATAAATCCTATTGAGTGTTTTCTATAAATTAAAAGATGTATATCTCTATTACTTCTGTCGTAATTAATCAACCGACATGAAAGGTAGCACAGTTTGCAACCAGTCACACCTAGTACGTGTGTAGGCGGGTAGCTGTTTTTGTGGCATTTTCTTCACCCATGTGTCTATAGTAGTCCTCTGCCACACAGCCCCCTAAAAAAGAGGGCTCCACAGCTCTAATTGTTTTGCATCAATGGTTGAGAACAAGTCCTGTGATTCTACAATAAGAAGGGGGGAAGGTGGGGCCTAAACCCACTAAAAGAAGGAAGAATATGGGCAAATCACCCTGCCAAAAGGCCCCCCTCACTTTGATGGTGTTGCAATTTTGGCTAGCTTAGTTGTTATGGGGGATGCTCTTATGTTCTACGAAGTACCCAGGTGTCAAGATCAAGCGGGCGGAAGGAAGCACAGCATTCCCTTCGAAATCCAAAAGGGTCACTCACTGAACATTGAATGGTAACGGTAATGGTAATCTTTATTTATAAAGCGCCGATACACAACGCAAGTGTTTCAATGCGCTCAAGAAGGATGGGAACAAGGAGAAAAAACAAGAGTCGTACAGAGCCCTTGAAATTCTGAGACAATAATGGTCTGGACATGCAGAGTAAGTTCATATAATACAATTAACAGTTGAGACACAGCAAATGGGCCTGATGATGATTCTGCAGTTTACCAAGTGCAATTAAGTGGTGAAGACAGGGAAGAACAGACAGACGATATTCAGGCATGGTGCATTCGGATCGTGCAAGTGCACAGAGGGTTACAGGGAGGGGGAGGTCCAAGAGCACCCAGTCGGTAGAGACTGGGTTAAGTGCAGAGAGAGCCACTCTCTTCGGTCATTTCTCAAATGTGGTGTGGGTGGGGTGAGTGCAGGGCCCTGGGGCAAGTGTGACCGAGGAGTGGCTGGGATGCCAGGGACCTGTGAGACTCTGAGGTACACCAGGCAGCCAGAAGGGAGAGAGGGAAACAGCAGAGAGCTAGGTTAGCAGGATAGAGGGAGAGGGAAGGAAGAGGAGAAGAGGACGGTCTTGAGGAGTTTCCAGGACATAAGGAGATAAGGCTCAAGATGGAAGGCAGCAGGGAGGCTATTGCAGAGGCAGGCACCTGCTGAGGATAAGGTTTCCCCCTCCAAATCACTACTTGGAGAACCGGCTTACTCACAGAAGGTTGGATATAGATGAGTGGAGGGCTCAGGAGGGACAGTATTTAGGTAGGCAGCTTTGCAGATAGGTACGTCCCAGGCTCCAGAAAGCCTTGTGGACAATGCAGACAATGTGGTCAATTAATGTGTTTGCCCAGATCTCCGCTGAGGATATTAAGGCAAACAGAAGTAAAGACCAAAGGGATGCAATACATTGTATCCCTAGGATCCCTATTAGTAACAGGTTTCATCCTGTTTGTGATACTAGTGTTTTGGAGGATGGAAATTTTAAAGGCAACAGATATAGAGACAATGGGCCTCACTACGACCCTGGCAGTAGAGTGATAATGGTGCCGGTAGTGCTGTCGGCATCGTCATCACTCTATCGTCACATTACGAGTTCTGCTTGCAGGGCCGATCAGTACTTCTGGTCAGACCAGACCGTTATTAACGGGACCATTGTTACCATCCTCCCCATTCCCATTGAGCCCTCTGGGGGCTCAAATGGGAATGGGGACGTACCGAGTCCGGGTCCCGCGAATGGGAATTACTGGGCCTGCAAAAATGACATGGCTACCTCCAAATTCGTAATGAGGCCCAATATCTAATACTTTATGGCATCTGCCGATTTTGACTTTGAATAACCTTGGTAACCCTGGCTGTCATCAAGACAAAAACGTACCTCCTGGGAATGTATCCATAGTGTGGGACTGTTCTAATTGTCAGGATGTATCTAAATCTATCGAGGAGCTGAAAGGCATGGTTATATCACTTAGGGAAGAGCTGATATGTTGACTGTCTTCAATAGGCAAATTACCACCTCTATTGCCTCTTTGTCCCTAGATCACCCTTGAGGCCTGACATAAGCTGTTCCAAAATCCACACAGACACCCCAAGCTGTTAGTATCCCATTGGCTCAAACTGATAAAGCAATCTCTAGCTCTTCACACATACGTCTGTTTTTGCAGGGGTCTCAATGTGATTACTGAATATGAATCTACGAAATGAAAAATAGTAAGTCAGCAGATGCTGGGGCTTTTTGCCAGCACCTTCACAACTTGTGAATTTATGGGGCTATAGGTATGATGGCTGAGGATGTTGGGAAGGAATGTACACCTATTGATGATCACTTGTATGAGAAGTTAAATGAGGGGAATGTGGTCTAGAAGTTGAATGTTCCCAAACTCTGCATCAGTGTTAGGGAGTGCCCTGACACACTTGCCAATAAATGTGTACGTTGGATTAGGCATGTCAGAGGGTTACGCTCTTTGTTCCGGGAAGACATAGTAAGGTGTATAGGATTCCATGCCATAAGTGAAATAGCTAAAGATTATGGCAGGATCGAGTTGACGAATCGCCCTCTGGTGGAAGGTTTGTTGGTATTCAGTGTAGGACAATCACCACTCCATGAACCAACATAGAACTTTGATCGGTCCCTCATCTCTGTCACCTAAGGTTTCAATGACCCATATAACAACTGTGCGACTAATCATAGTTTACGTGAAACCCCACAGTTAGGCCCAAATGGAGTTACCAGAGGTCCACCAGCCTTCTGTAAATTTAATTCTGCTCAAGGCCAAGATGCAATTCATTTACATTTGGCTCAATCTAGCCCTAGCATGTACAACCCTGTGCTGGCTTCACCTTCTGTTGTAGGGCTTTCCAACCTCACTGTTGTATCTTGTATCTTGGAACATAGCAGGGCTTGCAAAAAATCTTATGGACGATGTGCCGTTATATTTGGTAATACCAGGTGATTTTTCATGCTAGAAACATGGGATGTGAATGGCATGTTAAAGTCATGTGCCCTACTCCATTAAGGCCATAAAAGGAAAGGGGGGAGACCTGGCAGTAGGTTAGCCACATGGGTGAATGTCATTTTATATGCTAGGCGTTTCTCTCCTAATATTGGCTGTTATGATGTACACGCGATATATATCTGACAATGGCAATGGACTGAAATGTCTTTTGGTCAATGTATACAATGGAGTCACCAAAAGCCAGGAGAACACATTAAATAATCGTATAACATCACGGGAAAAGGCTTGGACAAAAACACAACCTAAAGGGGTGCACATTAAAATAATGAGTGATTTTATTGTTCAGTTGGAACCATTATCCCAAACACTTGCTGTTGCAGATGAAGAAGATCTAGCATGGGATATTCCTGAACAACTGAGCATTCACCCAAGGAGGAAGCATACCAATCATTGTTGATGGCATGCACCTGAATTGATTTGGGCTTGCAAGCCTTTAATGTCAGAATTGCTGGTGATAAACCAGCAGCTGAAACCTTTGTGAGACAGATTTTAAGTAATTGTATAGATTTTATCCTACTCAATCTAGCTTTGTGACCATACATCAAGGATGTCCGGGTCATCAACTGCAAGGACAGTGACCATTGTCCCCTTCAATTGATACTATCCATGCCCAAGGAAGCTTGCATACGTTCTTTTAAGGATAATGTCCAGATCATAGGGATGAGCAGCTCAAAACAAACCCTGAAGTTGGAAACCATTATTATTTATTATTATTATTATTATTATTATTATTATTATTATGATTATTATGATTATGATTATTATGATTATTATTATTATGATTATGGTTATGATTATGATTATGATTGTTATTATTATTATTATTATTATTGTTATTATTATTATTATTATTATTATTATTATTATTATTATTATTATTATTATTATTATTATTATTATTATTATTCAGCATGGACCTAGCTTTAAGAGGTATACACCAATACGGATAAATTATGCAGCATCTTACAGAGGTGTACAACATTATAGATGCATAACAGAGCGCTTTTCAGTGGTAACAACAGAACAGATATACAGCGCGGGCTAGGATAAATAGGGGGACAGAGGAGGGGTATAACTCTACCTGGGTTGCGGGGAGGAGATGGATGGTTGGCGTCTAGTGAGTCAGGTAGCGTGAGGGGTAATGTGATGGCCTAGGTGTTAAGGAGCACGCCTTGAAGAGGTGGGTCTTCAGTTCTTTTCTCAATTGGAGGAGCTTGGGAACGAGTCTGATGCCGACAGGGAGGAGGCTCAATAGTCTTGGGGCATTGGCAGAGAAAGCTTGTTTTCTGGTCCTTTCTTTTTTGCAGGAGTGGATTTCAAGTCTGCACATGTCCTGGTTTCTGAAGGTGCACTGTTCACTGGAAATGCTGAGTTTCTCTGCAAGGTAGCAATGTGACTTGAAGGCAACTGATTTTATATAGATGATGCAGCAAGACTTGAAGGTGATTTGTGCGTGCAGTGGGGAGCCAGTGAAGGTTGACGAGGGTCTGGTTATGTGGTCGTACCGGCATAGACCCTTGATGAGGCACGGAGTTGCATGTAGGACACTTCTCAGGGCACGTGGGAAGATGACAGGAGGCTTTCGAGGAGTGCATTGACCCCTACATAGCCACCAAGCTATGAAACTCTCTACCCTTAGACATCAGAGCTGAAAACTCCCTCCTTGCCTTCCGGAAAAAACTCTAAACCACCCTTATCACCTAAACCTCTGCTTTCATTGCTCCCTTTCTTGCCAGCTCTGATAAAATGCAAATGTAATGTACGTGTAACTAAGAAAACATTTATGAAACTAGCGCCACAATGTCTCTGGGCTGTTGCGCTCAACAAATGCGAATAAATAAATAAATCAAGGTGGGATAGCACCAGTGCTTGAACAGTGGATCTAAAGCTGTCTGGAAAGAGGAAGGGCTTGACCTTTCCAAGGAGGGACTGCTCATACAAAGCTGTCTTTCTTAGCAATCTGTGTCTTGAAGGAGAGGTGTATGTCGATTGTGGAATGCAGGAGGTGAGCTCGGGTGTGAACCCCTAAATGCTCATGGTTGATAGCCAGATCTGTATGTCTGGGTGTTTTGGTGTTGTTGGTGAGGAGTAGTAATTTGGTCTCGGAGAGGTTGAGCTATGCACGGTACATCCAAGACTAGATCAGCGAGAGGCGGTTTCAAGCTTATGGATGACCTTGATGGTGTCGATCTTGAGGTAAAGCTGTGTGTAGTTGGCGCATTGGTGGATGTAGATGTTGTGTGTGGCTAGGGGGGCTGCCAGTGGCTCCGAGTATAGATTGAAGATCACTGGGGAGCGAATGGAACCCTGCAGGACTCCACAGGTGATGAGTAGCATTGGTGATCTAGCGGAGTCCATCTGAGCTTGCGGTTGGCGAGGTAGAACTTGAAGCAGCGTAGGACAAGGTTGCTGATCCCATTTGACATTGACAAGCCAGAGCTCATGAGTAGCATATATTATACAATATTGACAATATTAGAGAACACACTAACTTTCCTTTGCCCAACAGTAAAATGGTGTCTATTTATGAGAACCAGATGAACAAAGTGCCTCCCTTGATAACGATAATTAGGAAAGTAATCAGAAACAATGCCATAAACAAAAATCACTGGTTTGATAAAGAGCGCAAATTGGCAAAAGCCACTTTCTAAAAGTAACAAAGGACATGGTTAACTTCAATTGAGAGTGCATGGGTGATGTGCCGCATAGCTGTATGAATTTGTTGGGGGCAAAGAAGAAGATATGCAAAGAAGGGAAGTGGGAATGCCTAGTGGAAACTATTGAGGTGAATAATTTTGCTCTATTCTGGAAACTTGCATTCATGGGTTATACCAATGAACAATCCAATTAAATATTCCAGTCAACAGGTGGCTGGAGCATTTTAGAGGACTTTATAATGAGGGTTTACCTTATTGGAAATGCCAGGTATCTCTACTGATATTTTCACATAAAGGCTAACTCCATCTCCAATTGGAACTGGAGTAAAGGCATAGATAAATGCCAGGAAGTATTTGGCAGCTTAGAAAAATATTATTACCTCTCAATGTAGTGCCATGTCTAGTGTACGACATATTTAATTTATCTTACATATACATACATCAATCAAACAAATTAATACAACACATTGTATAAAAAAGATGCAAAATGTATTCAATAATTATTCAGTGAATCAAAGAAGAATCATATGCTGTGAACATTACTCAAACAAAACATATATATATATATATCAAACACACTGACAAAAGACAACAATAAAATAGTTAACAAAATAAAAAATTGAAAATACACCTCAGATACCTGAAATTCAATATTTATAACAGCCTAGTCTAGATCTAGTCTGTAGTAATTCAGAAATAGATACAGACAGTCACTGTCACTGAACATTACAGTTCTACGTGCAATAGTGTGCTCCTATACAACATAGGTCTATCCTATTCGTGGCTAGAGCATATCCACTACTCTCCACCTAATAACATGTAAAGGTAATGCAGTAGTGATATTAATCAGGATGAGCCATAGTCTTCACAGTAGAAGACACAAAGTAATTTCTATTGCAAAAGGATAACAAGGATAGGGGTGTGTACAGATTGCCTCCCAAACTTTTAAAAGTGGAGCCTAGTTGAAGGGCCCCCTTTTCTCCAGCTGGTTTTCTAGTGCTAGGGCAGAAACACACATTGTAGACAGGTCCTGAACAACTGCAGAGATTGTCCCAATTTATAAAAAGAGAAAGGGAATAAGGACCATTTTAACATTCACCCAATATCCCTGCTGGATTTAGCTTGTAAAATATACACCATATTTTTGTTGAATCGGCTTGAAAAATAAGTAGAGGCAGAGGCAGGAAACCTGACTAGCCACCAAAAAGCAGAATTTAAATATTTTAGCCTTTTCCAAACATATGTTCTGTTAAGGAAACTGACCATATATATGATATTCATCCGCCTATATTTGATATTCACCAATCTACAGGCTGCCTTTGATGCTGTACCAAGATAGATTGATATTCAGAGAAATACGATCTCTTTACACAGTGATTGAAGCAGTGTTTAGGTGCGGATTTGCCGAGGAAGTTACTTTACCATTTGATGTTCAAAAGGGAGTCCTGTAGGGGTGCGTTTTGTCACCCCTGCTTTTCCCCCTTTATATCCATGTGATGATTGTGGATTTGCTTTCCGTACCAAATGACACTCAATCTTTAGGGAAGGATACATTTCCCATCCTTGTGTTTGCCGATGCTCTAACATATCTGACCCTGGCAAGCCTCAAGAAGCAATTTGTTGTGTTCCAGGAGTTTTGCAATGATAAAGGGCTAACTATCAATAAAAAGAAATTGAAATGCACGGCCCTTGTATGTCTAAGGAAATCCCAAAAATAAACCTAACAATAGAGTGCACCAAGATCGAGCGGATTTGAGCCTTTGACTACGTGGCAGTCAGGTTTCTCATAATGGGAACTGGATTGACCATATTAACAAAGTAAATGTGGTTTTAATTAGGTACTCATTTGCTATACTAATTTTGCATGGGCCAGTTGCAATGAGCCCCGCTCTTAAGTTATATTAGATGAAGGTCACGCAAGCCACAATTTATGAGATAGAGGTTTAGGGATGTAGGCCTTGGGCATCACATTTGAAAACAGAAAATGGTTTCCAACAAAAATATTGTCTATCCCCAAGAGATCAGCAGGTTGCATCAAAGCCATTATTGTTCTGGGTGCGAACCCGTCGAACAACCCCGTCTTTGCTTAAGTACAGACCAGCCATCCAATTTCTGGATGGAGTGACCGCTATAACAAATTATTAGTGAGGCTGGGTATGAAGCCAGAGAAGACAACTGCATTCTTGATGAAATTCTAGATTATGCATGACTTATAGGTTATTGCATGACTTACAGGTTATTGGGGATCCAAACGAGTCTTCGGCTACAAATCTTATCTGGACTATGTGGCTCACTCCCTTGCAAGATCTCTTTTCTGAAAATTTAGATTTGGCATCCTGCCGCTAGATAGTCATATGTATATATGCAATGTCTCTGAATCAGACCACTTTGCATACTGCATTCATGTTTGTGGATCACCATTGCACTTTATGCTGCCTTGTCTGCAGTATATTAGATATAGGAGTTATATCGATTACCAGTTTTGAGAGACTCTAAAGAAAGATCAATCGAGGACACACTATGTTTTTGTAAGGAAACCCACCACAGAGTGGTAGTGTTTATTTATTTATTTTGTTTAAATCTTTTTTATTGATTTAGCTGTTTACTCAACTTTTCAATTTATGCAAATTTGTTCAATTACATTCAGTTAAAATACAGAAAAAGAGCATTTGATTAAATTTGTTCTCAAACTAATAAAAAAATTCTACATAGCATCATTTACAATTCATTTACACAATCTATGCTTCCAAATACAGAAAAAAAAGCATTTGATTAAACTTGTTCTCAAACTAATATCAAGATTCTACATAGCATCATTTACAATTCATTTACACAGTCTATGCTTCCAAATTAAGGGCATTAAGAAATCCAATTGTGGCTATATGGATGCTCATGTATCGAGTACTTAAAATCAAAGACCACCTACTTTCTGCGGGTGTATTAGCTATTTCATGCATATGTCTGACAAAGTGCATATTTCTCAATTGACACAAAGCTATACATTCTATGACCAGGTGCTCAAGTGTTTCTTTAACAGGTAGCTTACAACAGAATCTACAATGATTACTTTCTTGGCTTTTTTGCTTCTGCTGAGCCAAGATGTCACGGGTTGGCCATAGGTTCAAGAGTAATCGTAATATAGCAGATCGTATACTGGGATTCGGTGCTTTACAAAGATACAATTCAGGAGTCCCCAGTTTTTTATCACCAAAATGATTAGGATTGAAATGTTTGTAAGAGAGACAGGTGGTACGCGTGTCACTCCAATCTTGCCTGAAAAATGTTCTTTTGCAAGGTCGGGGTTACATACTAAATTGTCCATGGTGATGTCTGCTTTAGCCATAATCCAGATCACACAATTAGATCATTCTTTAACAAAGTAATGTGAAGAGTTAAATATGTAATTTGCTACTACTGATAACAACGTACTTGTTTGATTGTATACCATTTCCGGCACAGGGCACATAGTTGCCATTGATACTTTGCATGCAAAGAAGTGAAACCCAGCTCATATCTTAACCAGGCCCCTGGAGTACTTTGGGGAACTCCCAGTATTTGGCGCCAATATTTGGATTCTAGTTTTTCAACAAATTGATTTTTGATTGGCATGTCTGTTTCAAGCCCATATATTAGGATCGGTATGACTTTCTGTCGCCAGGATAAAATGGCAGCTGAGATGGAGAATTTTCCAAATTTGTACAAAATCAGCTTGGTTTGTGATATTGATGGGGTCACTTTATTAGTGACTATCTTCAGTTGGGTATTTGTAGATGGCACAGCATCAAAAGCCACACCCAAGTAAGTATAGTTTGGGACAATCTCTAAGTTTACATTTTTAATTTTCCAGGCCATTTTACTGTACATAGAAACCTTTGGAATATACAGTACAATTTGGGATTTAGTCAAATTTTTTACAGAGGTCGTTGTTATCAAAATATTGTGTAATGGTTGTGAGTAGTTTATGAAGCCCACTGGGAGATTTTGAAATGAGTACAAGATCGTCCGCATACCAGAGTGCTTGTATAGCCATATTATTCAACTTCGGAGAATCAGAAGCGAGATCTTTCAAGACTATTTGTATGTTTTGAATGAAAATATTAAACAGGGCAGAGGCAAGGATTGATAGAAGCAGAGAGGAGGCCCATGATGGATAATCTAATCTTCACAGATGTCTCTTAGTGAAGTGCATGGATAATATCAACTAAATAACCAGGACATTCTGCTTCTTTCAATCTATTGATTCATTTGACTTTTGATACGGAGTCAAATGCTGCCTGTAGATCGATAAAGGCAAAGTAAATGGGTGTTTTGTTACAATGTGCTTGTTTTTTTATAGCATTAATTGTAATGAGATTTATCGCTGTCCCCATGCCTGGATAAAGCCTGTTTGGTTTGGATCACGTTGGTGAGTTGTGTCTGTCCATAGATTAAAGTCTCTCAATACTGAACAAGTGAAGAGTTTCCCTGTGGTGTCGAGAAGTGCTATGGGTCAGTAATTCGATGTTTCTGCACAATTTCCTTTTTTGAAAATTGGAACAATAAGTGAAGTATGCCATGACATAGGTATTAGTTGAGTTCGTAGAATATATGAAAAGATGTTATGAAGTATGAAGGATCATTGTCTGGGATGTTCTTTCATCATAAAGTTTGTTAAGCCATCAGGGCCCGCAGCACGCAATGATGAAGATTTACTGATCAAGTCCTCAATAATATCTGGTGTACAATCCATCTGCCAAAGTGATGATGATTGCCTAATGTATTGATAAGTATCAAATTGCTCATCTTGATATAAGGTGGTGAAATGGTTTATCCATTGATCTTCTGTTATGCCATTTAATTAGTATCAACTTGCTTTTGTCCAGAAGTTTCATTTAACATTGACCAGATTTGTGTTTTATTTTTATTGTTTGCTAGTTTCATGAAATGTTCTCCATCTCCTTGAAACATGCAGCTCTTATGTGCACGTATCCAGTTCTTATATTTGCATTTGATGCTGTTCTTAGCTTGTTGTCTTTCATTCAATGGTAATTTGAGAGTTGTTCTTAAGGCACGTCTATACCTTGCCTTTTGTTGGTGCAGTTGATTATCATACATGTGTTTATGTTTTTTTAAATCAAAATTTTTAATGTGATGAACATGCTTAAACATCAAAAGTTGGCTGCGATTCTTGTGATTCTTGCGTCTGTAGAATCTCATTTAATGCTTTCAATTTATCATGGGTCCATCTAATTCTTATTTTGCTATTGTTAATTATCAGATTTGATGTCATCCATTGTTGTGGCTGGAGATTGGTTTCTTCTTGCCACGGCCAAGTGAGGATCAAGGTGTTATGATCACTTGATGATTGTTTTCGAATTTCGAATTTTGAAGCCTTCATGAACAGTTCCTCAGTCACAAATGTGTAATCAATAATGCTTGTTGAAGTGCCTCTCTGCCAGGTCGAATTAGGAGGTATGTCTCCCGGTAACGAACCATTAGCCATATGGAACTTCCAGTCGTTCATAAAGCTTAAACCTCTGATTGCTTCTTCACAAGTGTTCTTTGTATTTGAGGTCATGTTTTTAAGTTGAAATCCCCCGTTATAATGGTGGCAGCGATTGTTGATGTTTTGGCTACTGTCTCTAACAGAAATGATAAGTCTCTATAAAAGAGATTATCAGTGATTGCTGCCGGATTTCTGTACAGGTTGATTAAGGCTATGTTCAAGTTACCTTTAGATATTTTTACAAGTTGCATAAATTGATTTGGGGTTCCCATTCATGAATGGTGAAGCCTTTGCTAGATTTAACTGCAACCAGTAATCCTGCCATTGGCCGGACTTTAGTTGACTTAATTGCTGGAAGGAAGGTTAGAGAGTGATCATCCCATATTGGATTTGTCAGCATCCATGTCTCCTGTAAGGCCACAATTTCAAAATTATTGAGGTCATTGTTTTGATTTGTGTGGAGATGATTATGACCTCGGGAGTTCCATGATGCCAGTGAGACATTATACTTTACTGGGCCCGATGGTGGTTATGATTTTAAAGGTAAGGTGCAGAAAGCACAGACACACTCAGGTTGAGTCTGTTGGTTTCTTTGAGGATGTTCACGGGCATCTATTTCAGTAGATAATGTCTCAGTGTTTCTTTCAGGATCTTGAGCAAGTAGAAAACCCATCTCAAATAAGGCCATTTTCGCTCGCCACAAGGTATTTAAAACTAGGCCTGATCGAATCCACAATCGCACTATGGAAAGATTTGTCTTCTAATTCTTGGAGTTCGTTGAAGATGTTCAGGATGCTAGATCTACACAGATTGTATTTCTCATATGGAGCATTTCTACATTTAAATATTAACATGTGAAATTTCTTGAATTTGTTTTTGTTAGTATCCTATTTTGATTTTATTCTATTATGATCTTCTGGGAATTGTTCTGATCTCAGCCTTGTTCCCGCTTTTTCGTGTTGGATTTGGCTCTGGACCAGGAGGTGCGTTTTAGTTGCTTGGGTTTTACAAGAGCCTGGTGGATCGTAAATGTCACCTGACATGTCAGTATTTCTACACCTTCGAGCAGTCGTATCTACCACTGGCATCTTGTTGGGGTGGACTCCTTTGCAATTGTTGAGCCTCAATTGTAAATATTCATCCACGGCTGCTTTAATCTGTTTGGTCCGTTCATGGAAGTATTGCTGATCACTTACTTCTTTGGAGCAGGTGGGGGAGTATGCATTTTTGAACTTCCAGGTTTCTTTAAGGTGAACCTGACCATTTGATTATCATTTCGGCCTGTGTTTGAGTTCTCAGCTAGCTCCAGTTGGGCATTCAATGGTGAATGTACTGGTGGGTTGGTTACTAGCGAAGTTTGTTCGTTGGTCTTCTGATCTTTTGCAGTCTCCATCAAGGTGGTTGTGTGAGGTTGTATATTAGCTGTCGATGGCTGGAGTCTTTTTGGAGACTTCAAAGATGGTACTGTCGGATGAAGAGTCGGTGCAGGCGGTGCCTGTGTCAAATCTACCACCAAATTTTGCGACTTCAATTTGATACCCCCTTTCTTGACTTTCTGTTACTTTGATACGGCTTCATGAGGAGCAGTTTCATGAGAGTGGTCGGCCGAGGATGTTTAGTAAAAACTTCATACGGCTCTGTGTGTGTGGGTCGTTCGGTGTCAGGCATAGAGCATTCCATGCTGATCCAGGAGGAGTTCACTTCTTCGATTGCAGATTCTTCACATTCAACCGGTCGTATGATTTGTTTGTACATTGGAACTGCTGTTGGTATTGCATCCGTAGTACTCTTTGGCTGGGGTGCATTTTCATCACTTTTTTTGAGAATCATTGCCGCGTTAGATGATTGCAGGACACTGGCGTTTGATTCCATCCATGTGATAATTTTGTCAATTTGTATTGACTGTTAGTTAAGTTTGGTATCAAGGGATTCAAACATGTTATGTAAGCTTTTAATGGTCGAGTTGACCGCAGTTAAAGTAATTTGTAGAAGATTGTCTGATAATGTTTTGGCTGCTTTGTCTGTAGTAGAAGGGCGTCGTGTCGGGGTGGGTTGAATGTATGACACCGCAAGAGAAATGCTGGAATCCTTAGAGCAGGGAGCTCGATAATCTGGCAAAATAGAGGTTGACGATGAGTTTATGTTGGTTATACTGACATGTGTTAAATTATTCAAAAACACTTCGTCATCTTCAGCATTCTTCTCAATTTGTGCCAGTTATTCTTTTTGTTGAGTTTTGTGTCCAGGAGACATCACAGTTTCTAATAGAGTAGTATCTGAAATTATCTGAATTGACTCTTGTACATCAATGGGTGTAGATACCGTCTCAGTAACATTTACATCGCTCGATGTTTTCTACGTCTCATTAACGCTCACACTCTGAGAGGTTGGAGTTACCAATCATTGTTCGTCTTGCTTTGATGGGAGGGGTGGGGTTGTCAATCGTTGTTCGTCTTGCTTCGGTGGTGGGGGTGGAGTTTCCAAACGTTGTTCGTCTTACTTTGAAAGTGCACAGAAAGCTTGTATATCTTGATTTGACTGCGGCATTCTGGCAACGGGGGTGAGTGTTATTGATTTACGAGTAGCCATTCGTTTGTTCTTTGTTGTCGATTTCCCAACTTTTACCGATGGGGATTTTTGCATCGGCGTAAGTGGGAGTTCAAGTAACTCAGGCAAATCAGATTTAAGTGTGTATCAGCGCATATGAGACACGAAAAAGCGCAATATTTATACGTTAGCTTGTATGTGTTTAAACAATTATAAACAAATACCTGATTATCCGTTGAACGAGCTACAGTTAGGTAACCCAAACCAGGAAGAACGATGCACAATGATAGTGCAAGGGTTAGTGTGAAATTAAACCCAAATAAAATAAAATAGACCTCTCAAGACTTCAGCACCGCAGCTCTGTGGCAAAGCAGCCAAGCGGTACTTGAGGGTACTTGCTGGGTGCACGCACGCGGTGCATGCGGCTGTTCTATTTTATACATGCCTAACACGTAGGTGTGGCGCAAAGCCTAGACAGTGTAAAGAAGTATAATTAGATACAGTATATACTAAGAAATTAGTGTTTAAGTATTTCTTGACGTTAATCACCTTCTGGAGGTTGAAGTAAAGCAGGAAAAGAGCAACTTTGCTTGTAGATGCCGATCACGTAGGTGTCGCGCAAAGCCTTCTGGAGGTTAAAGTCCACAGTATATAATAATGGAAAAGAGTCCAGCAAGAGTCCAGTAAAGCAGGAAAAGAGCAGCTTTGCTTGTAGATGCCGAGAGTAAGCGGCCAAGCGGTACTTGAGGATACTTGCTGGGTGTTTAAAGTAGCAAAATATATTCATAGAGCATGGCTTCTTAGAATGAAGTGTGCAGAGGTAACCAATTAAGTACACCACACTGTGTTATGTGACACCTAGTTTCAATACTTCATAATGTTTTTCTACAAGGAAAGGTGCTAGTGTGTGGGGCGTTTATTATCTCTTACTTTTAAAAAAAAACTTTTATATGTGTTTTTATATGTGTTTTTGCTGAGCTGGATGAAGTCTTTTATACGTGTATTCATACAATGTATTGTTTTATTCCAGCCCCAATGCGTGAATTGTACTATCGTTGATAATGTGTTTGCCTATTGATTTTGTGTCATATAAAGTTGATTGGTTGAACATGTTTTCTCCTCACATAAGGTAGAACCTTGGAAAACGTTCTGGTCCTGGGTGGCAAGGGTTGGCTTGGTATTGCATTTACTCATGTGGATGGGGTCAGGCGGCCTGTGAGTATTTGAGCCTAATTTAGTTTTTTTCAAGGCCAGATTCCATTGTGGGTTTCAAATTGTAGCTGTCAAACTGTGGCTGACTATGTTAGAGCTGCCCTTCTCTCTTCCTAGAAGCTGTTTTGAGATTGGTTGTTTCTTTATTTTGGACTCTGGTTTGTCAGCCTTTACGAGAGGCAGTGCATTTCCAAAGGAACCCTTCAACTCCGGAAAGCTTTTGGCAGGAAAGAAAGAGTACTTTGTAGTTTTCAGAAAGAAGGGATCAAATGTTTCTGTGTTAGTCCTGCTGACTGTGCTGGGACCTCTGTTGTCCTAACTGTATCTGCATCGGTCATATAGATTGTGCTGATATGAATACTGTGTTTATATATTTTCTACAATGCTAATGCTGAAAACACAACACACATAATTTAGATTCCTTCAACAATGCTGCCACAGAATACAAACAAGGTCATTTTCTGAGCAATGCAAAGTGTATGCAGTGTTAACACTTGCATGCTGCTGGGTCCCCTTCATGCAATTGTACCTTTACTCTTTCCATATATAAACAATCATTTCAAAAGGTAAATAATGTCTGCAAATTATGCTTTCAGATGGCATTCATTAATGGAACCTGGCTGTTTTTTAGTAGGTGGGGCAGATTCCATAGTATTCCATGTGTTAAATTACTGCATGCAAATCACATGCATTTCTAACATTAAGTGTACACACAAAATGGAGGAGGAAAGCACTGCAAATATATATACGCTGCTTTGAGCATCTTTTCTGCCTTGTCTGCATATGAAAATGGTTTGGAGCTCTAAATGGGGACAAAAGACATATATTGGCAACTCTATTTCCTGCTTCCCCTGATACAAAATGACCTTCAAATGCTCATAATTACCATCAGGAATAATAATTTGACTGGACACATATGTTGAATCCCTGTGATGTGTATTCATTTCTGAGCCCTGCAGCTTGAATCCCTTTTTGGGGCTGGTCTGCTTTTTTGATAACAGGTGACAGACTATGGCTGACTGGAAGGGACAACCGCTGTGAAATCAGGGAAGGGCAAATAGAGTTACCTTTCAGATCCTTAGGGAACAGCTATTCCCATTGACATCAATGAGTTCTCTGAGGGAGTCCATGTGATGGTTTTCCAACGCACTCTGGGCACACAGTGAGGCTGGTCTGAGGATCCCCCATTTACCACCTCCAAGTCCATCATCATATATCTTGGGGTGCCACATGGTCCCTTTGATCATGCTACTGCCAGTACTGAGGGCCAAAAGGGAACCCTGTTGCAGTATATATGAGGTGACTTATCAATAACATATATACCAGCTGTTCTCCCCGCCTGCATTCTTTTTCAACCAGGAATGATTGCAGGTGGATTAGTGGAACTAATGGGTCGCATGTGGACATTTTATGGGAATCTTCGTTATGAAAGCATTACTGCCCTGCAGGTGTGCAAGGATGAGTAGTGGCTAAATGGCCTCCTAAACCCTCGCGTTTCCACAAAACAACAGTGATCTGAATCATAAAGATGAAACAGGGCATAGTCTGGAAATATACCTCCTGCGCTTTTTTGTGGTAACAGGCTGAGGTCCGGTTGTACCATTAAAAGGGGTGCGATTGTGATTACTGTGGCAACCCAAAAAGTAGTGGTACAGCAATACAAAATAAAGCAATCTTAAATCAAGGTACTTTGAAAATATATAAACTTCAATTAAACACAACATATGCAGTATTAGTACCAGGCGAGAATCAAGCAGAATTCAACACGCATTCTGAATGGCTCTCGCCAGGTCGTTATTTGGCTGAGAATCACTCCATTCTCGGCTGGGATTCCAGCCTCCTTGTCCACAGAAGGGGGCGTGGCAGCCCCTCAGCCAATGAGGAAGCTTGAAGCAGGGCCAGCCCTGCTCCGAGCCTCCCCATGTCTGAGGGACTGCCTTTGCCCCCCGCCAGGGATTCAGGTAAGGGTTTTTATTTTTTTGTTTTCCCTCCCCTTTCCTCCCTCCTCGCTGCCCTCCCCACCCCACTTACATTCTTGCTCCTTTGTCCCCGGTGGGGGACGATGGCAGCCTTCAGCCCTGTGGCCATCCCCACTCTGTGCCTCCAAAAGGCTGGAGGCCTCTATCGCCCCCGCCAGGGACGCATGTACATTTTTTTAAAAACATTTTTTTATTTCCCCTCCCTCCCTTCTGCCCTTCAAACCCCACTTACCTTCTTCTCCTTTTTTTCGGGTGCGGATGCACTGGAAACACTTCTGTTCCCAGAGCGTCTGCTCCAGATGGCCGCCATGGAAAGGGAAAACGGACTCCTTTTTTTTCCATTTCCCGGCGGCCATTTTCTTGGTCGTTTTTTTTTTCTGACCCGAAACATGTTTTGGGACAGAAAAAAAATCTTTTTAGTGCCCCAGTCATGCAGATATTGTGGGCCGGGGTACTAACAGCCTCGCGGCAGGGGCATTACTGACTCAGGTAATGCCCCGGGGCCTTTGTTAAGGCCCTCGCTTTGCTCGGGCCTGTAACTATGGGTCCCGTGGCATTTCCTGAGTCGGTAATGCCCCCGAAGCTCGGGTCATATTGCTTTATAATTATACTACAGAAAAATTAACAAAACCCACTACTGCGGAAAGAAAACAGAAAATACAGAATGTAAGTGATGCAAACACTCTGGGTAATGTAGCAGGGGAGAAAGGCAATACATCGCAAATAATGTCATGAAAAATGATACTTCTTGGTAGAAAAAAGTGCACAAGGTTGGCTTAGCAGTCTCTGAAGTGGACCAGGGGGACAGGTCCTCCCACTAGCACCTTATTCTAGTTCTTAGGTGATTCAAGTACATTACACCAGACTACTGTGTGTTGTCCTTGCCGGTAGTCAAACCTTTTAGAAAGTGGAAAGCAGCAGTTCACAGATGCAAACAGAGTGCCAAAGCAGAACCACAGTACTTGTGTCCGTTTGAAGGTTGTCGAACGCATTTCGAAGCATTGTGAAGAGGGGTCCCATGTCAGTTTGAAGGGTGTTGAATGCGGTTTGAATGAGGTTTGAAGCGATGGGAAAAGGGGTTGTGTGTCAGTTTGAAGGGTGTCGAGCGTGGTTCGAATGCATTTTGAACCTGTGTGGATCAGAGACCTGTGTTAGTTCAAAGAGCATTGAAAACGATTCAAATGTGGTTTGGAGCTCTGAGAACAGTATTACAGCTACTCTTGCACTCAGGGTGCAGTGCGTCCCAATGCAGGAGCTCAAGGAGAGACAGGCCCTTTTCCTTTCCACTCTCAATCCTGGGAAGAGAGCTGACACCTGCAGGAATCCTTCATCTCCAGTGACCAGCCCACGTACTGGTGAAGCTGGCAGAGAGTGCAAGGTATTGTTCCAGCAGGAGGTCAGATGCTTGGTAACAGGGTCTGGAAGCTGCTGTAGCCTTCTTATGCAGAGGTAGCACAAACTCCTACCTCCACTTGGCGGTTTTGGCACCAGTGCCCATACTTACACAGGGAGCCACAATCCTGGCAGGAAAAGACGGTCAGAGTATGTTGGTTGGGTATTTTATTTAGGTACACCGGGAAGAGTTAGAAAATTGTTGTGGATGGGTAGGGTGATTGTAGGGAAGGATGCTCTGCGACTCCTTTGTGTGTGATAGTTCTGTATTCATACATTCTACTCACTGATGAACTCCAGAACGGCTTCCTGGACATTCAGGTCATCTGCAATCAAAACATCTGTGATCAGATTATCAGTGTTCAGAACATCAGTTATCAGAATTCAGCAGAATACCCATGCTTGGTTACAAATAAGAAAAGAAAATAGCCTTTGCTAACTGCATGCATTTAGTAAACATGGATTCATTTAATGAGCTATGGACACGTGTTTAGGTACAACTATCAATTATCAAATTGAGGTAGAGAAAAGCTGACAGTTCAAGAGTACAATTCCACTCTAGCGCTGGGTTTACAAAAAATATCAAATTCATTTATTAACAATGAGTTAAAAGGTAGATTGCTATACATTATACGAAATATCACATTTGCAAAATATCGCAGTTGGGAAGCAGCAACAATTGCAACAATGGTAGTGACTTAATATGATCCGTAGTGATTATGTCTATTCTGTAAAGTGCTTACCCATTACATTTAGTAACAATCTCAACATCTGGATAAGACAATGTCCTTCAGTAATCTAATGCCTATGCATCATTACAAAGGGCTTCACTCTTTCTAATGATAATCAATCTGGATTATATTAAGTCACTACCAGTGACTTTTGGTAGTGACTTTGGGAGTGGAATTGTACTCTTGAACCGTCAGCTTCTCTCTACCGCAATTTGATAATTGAAAGTATAGTCCCGGAAAGAGGTTGAGTTAGCACTTTATACTGTATTATTAGTACAGCCCTGGATTGCTCCACTGATATTCCTATTAGGTAGAACTATGACAAGAATTTGCCTTGTACCCTATGGACGCATTAGCTTCATGCGCACATGACAAATGGTAAATTACTGAATAATTAGGAGGCACTTAGCTTGCTGTCTATAGTCCTTGAGTGGTTCTGCCTGTGTTCAGTTATTGCCGTTTGGATATAGGGTGGAGAGTGGTCTCTGCAAATCAAGAAAACAACTCAACTCTTTGAGTCAGTCACTTCCTCATAGCTCTCTAGACATACTATACTTTCTTGCACTGTCTCTCTTTGGGGCATGTCTGCATGCTGCTCCCTCACAGCACTCATCTTGTTGCATGTTAGCGACTACACATGGCAACAAATAACAGGTGGGACCAGATCCCTAAATAACATTCCTTATGGAGGTCTCAAACTACCCAACAAGCTGTACTTATCTCTTAGGAGCGGACCCTGTAGGGATTTATGGTGAGGTTCGGCCTGCACATGCATTCAGGATGTTCGAGACGGAAATCTGACTGGATGCATCCATTCAGGACGGGAGCTTGAGCGCATTCTTCTCGACCCCAACTTGATGCTGGTTTCAACATCCAAGCTCAGCCATATATACTCTAATCCTGAGTAGGCACAATTTTGTTTGATTAATACCTTGTTTATTTGTTTGGATGTATTGACCTATCCTACCCACTAACAGTCATTTCATGTCAGACAATATTTCACTATGTTTTTTTATTACCTAAATGTTTTCAAACTGGCTTATTTTAAGGCAGAATCAACAAAGAGCTAAGTATTCAGGTAATCAATGTAGGGTAATTTGAACCTTGTTGTGTTATCTCCTTCCACAGCAATATAGTACTTTGAACAAACAATTGTTAGGAATTTGCATGATAGAGGTTTTGCCTGATATCATGATGGTCTAGTACCATTTACAATCAAGGTAGATTACACATTATTTGCACGGACCAGATCATTTAAAGACACCAAACTCTGAAAAGAAACCAAACAGCTCAGGAAGAGAACATTCCACAAAGGGCACAGCAAAATGTAAAAACATGGCACCCCTTGTTGCAAAGAGTATGTCGCTCTGCTGCATGGCCAGTCTTGTTTTCCTATAACAACACACTTTTAGCTAGTACAATTATCTAATCACATTTTAGGCGTTTCCCATCATATTCTACAACATAGGTCTGAAAGGGTTTGATATGATTTTACAGTATTGTGTGTAGTATTCTTTGTATTTCCAAAGAGTACATTTCTTTTCAATTGCCACTGGAAGACTTTGAATTGGACTAAAACCATTGTTAGCTGCATTTTGTTTCTATTACTTCTCATTTGTGAGATCCATTATCTTAACATGTTTTCTTTGGTATGAAGAAATTGGCTGCTAGTGCACATTGTGAAGCCTGGAGGGGGGTATCTGTACTGCGGCCCTCTATATGGCAGAGTAGAGGCACAGAGCACCCCAGCAAAGGTTCTCTTTATGGTAGCTATGAATGAGCAACCAAGGCTTAAGCTCTCAGGGTGTGATGCAGGCTGGTTCTTAAGTACAGTGAGTCCCCAAGCCCCCACAAATGAATGTCCACACACTATGTTATGTGCTAACAGAGCTCTTTATATACACATTAAGGTTCATATATGTATATATCTTTTAATTTTTTTATTGTATTTATCAAAAACTATTTGATTTTAACAAGATTGTCGATTGTATTCGCTTTTACATAAACAAGGCATAGACAAAGTTCATTTCTCTCTGTTGATTTCTCGATAGTTTTTTTCGTTTTCATATTCCTTGATCAACGACAGAGCATGTTGCAAAATGTTCACTGTGGCTATTGACCAGGCAGCTTTTTCTCCGCTTATTAGGCGAGGCCACCACGCCTCCTCTTCGCGCAGTGATGAGTGTTCCAGGACAGTTGTCAAATAAGATTGTTTTATGCCTTGTAATGTTGGGCATAAGGTAACTAAATGTCGAACTGTTTCTGCAGCATCTTTGCCTTTGCACAGTCTGCATATATTTGATGAACTTAAGCCTCTGATGTGCAGAATTTCATTTGTGGGCAAAAGATTTAGCCTCGCTTTTATGAAGAGTTGTCTCAGCGGTTTGCTTGGGAATTTTTTATAAGTTTCCCCTGGTTCGTTATAGTTCTTTTGTATAGATGGAAGATGGAGCAGAAGTTTGTTCTTTGCTGTTTGATCCTGAGTAGAGATGCAATCTAGTTCTTTCAGTTTTCTCTTTACTTTAAGCAGGTTCATCAGCAAATCTTCTTCAGAGCAGGCAATAGATTTTAGTTTCTCCTTATTTTCTCTGCCCATGATGTTAACATTTTTGACTTGCCTGACTTTATTTCTTTGGCCATCAGATTGTATAATGTTGGAGATTCTTCCAGAAGTATTTTTCTATACAGAGACAGGCTATTGTCGGCCACCGCTGTTTTTAGGGAAATCAGTCCCAGTTCTTTTCTGATTGCTGGTAAAGATGTAGATTTAGGGACTGATAGCAAAGATCGCCAGAAGAAGCCTTCAATCTTTGTCCAGATTTTACCTGGCAACATGGGCATGGCTTCCGCGCCATATGTCAAGCAGGGAATGACTTTGTTTTTGTAGAAGTTCAAGGCCGGTAGTAGCAAAAAGTGTCCAAATTTGTTATCTAATATTCTATCTTGTATGGTCAAGGAGTGTGCTTTTGACCAGATGAAGTTTTGCATGCTAGATTATTGCCTGGTGTTATCAATCATGACCCCCAAATACTTGAACTCTTGAACTGATTCGATCTGCAAGTTTTCCAAATGCCATGTCTTATTTTGGGTTACTTTGTTTTTTTTCCCATGATCATTACCTTTGTTTTCCCGATGTTGATCATAAGCTTGTTGATGTTAATGTACTCATCTAGATTGGTTAATTGGCGTGTAAGGCCAATCGGGGTTTGGTCCATCACGGTGATATCATCTGCATAGAGAATTCTTGGCACTTGAGTTCCACCCACCTTTGGGGGAAAAGCCTTCACTGCTTCCGTTGAGTTCTTGTAATCACCAATGAAGGCTGTAAATAAAACCGGCGCCAAAGGGCATCCTTGCTTTACCTCCCTCTTTATTGGAATGCTTTCCGATAGGATACTTTTTCATTTAGTTTTACCCGCATGGATGTTCCGCAATATAAAGCCTTTATAGGTCCCATGATGTCCGCTGGGCAGTTAGTCTCTTGAAGCTTTTTCCAGAGTAATTTCCTTTTGACCTTGTCGAAAGCCTGAGTCAGGTCTATGAAGGTTAAGTAGATGTTTGTAGAACCTTCACATGACTTGCTCTTCATGAGGCTGAGGATCAAGATGTTTATAGAGGTCCTGGCATTTTTCTGGAAACCAACTTGGAACGGATCATGCAATGATGCAGATTTTGCCCAATGTTGGAATTCGCGGAGCAGTAACATGCCATAGACTTTCCCTATACAGTCTAAGAGCGCAATTGGCCTGTAATTGAATGGATCTGCTCTGTCACCCTTCTTAAAGATCGGCACCACCACAGATGTTTTCCTGGAGCTTGGAACTGATTTCATGTTTGTACAGTTTGCGAAGACATTGCTAATGAATGGAGTCCATTCATTTGAAAATAATTTGAGGTCCGTGTTTGTCACTCCGTCAGGGCCAGGTGCACGAGATGGTTTTAGGTTCTGAATAATTTCCTTGATGTCTTCTTCATTCTCCAGGGAGCACCATGCCGTGATGGGTTCTTTGCTTGGTGTTTGGATTGGTTCTAAAGAGCTGTGAAAAAGATCTGTCAAGTGTGCTTTCCAAGCTTTTTCATGTACACAGTTTGCCTGCGACGTCAACGGATGCGGCCCTGTGGATTTAATCAAGGCCCAGAATTCTCCTATGTTTTTGCTCCCCAGTTTGCATAGCATGTCTCCCGAGTCTAATTGGTACACATATTGCCAGTGGTTTCGCAGCCATGCTTTGTATGCATTTGTTTCCCTAATCGCCTCTTTTATAGCCAATGGGTTGTTTGTTCGTTTTGCTGCTCTTTTTAAGCGTCTCACCAAGGCTCTTTTTGCGACTAAGATCTTATCGTATTGATGAATGTTATGTACCTTTCTGCTTGTTCTTAATTTTGTACGGGCTCAGCAAAGGCTGATAATCTGGAGTTTGTGTCATGTTGAACTCTGTGTTTTCCATTTTGCTTTTGTAATTTTCATTCAAAGATTTTATTCTTTCTGCTGATAATTTCAGTCGATTTCCTTGCACATTGGGTTCAATTTGAGCTTCATATTGCAGGTGTTGACTGTTATGGATTGCCCATGTTGTTTTCAGCAAATTATTGTCACTGGCAATGGTCTTCACAATTTCAAAAGATTTTGCCAATTTTGCCAAGATGCAAAGATATAGTCAATGGTAGCACTGCAATTTTCACTTTCCCAAGTTGGCAATCGGTTTGCGTCAGGGAAGGCCTTGTCTAGATTGTAACAGCCATGCGAGGCCATTAGCTCCAGCCATATGGCCCCTCTTTTTTCAGCAGGTGTCCTCGGCTGATGTTTTGTCTTACCCATGGGGGAACATCTAGCGTTTAGATCTCCGCATATTAACAGATGATTCACTTTTAGATCCACAAGAAAATGATCTAAGACTCTTTCAATTTTCTTCACAAAGTCATTGTCATGTGTGTTGCGCGGGTTCCAGTAAACAGAGATTATGGCCACAGGTAGTTTTTTAGTAGTTTTGGTGACATGATCCCACGTTGTCCAATTTATCAAAACCGCTAAATGGCTTACGGAGACCGACACTGTTTTCTGAATAGAGATCCCAGTCCGAGATCGAACCGCTAACAGAATTCCTGCAGATGGCCGACCCAAAGCTCCGGGGAGAATTCAATAGTGAAGCCTTCCAGATGCGGTTTCTCCAGTAACCATGTTTCCTGGAGTGTTAGAATGTCAAAAATTCCCAAGTTTACGTCACTCTTTTTCAAGAGGTGTTGGTAACCTCTTGTCTTCCATGAGCCCATTAGCAGGGAGGAGAGGTGCTGGGTCTGTGCCTTAGAGCTCCTTTTTTCTTGCACCTCCATGTCGTGGGTTAGGGTTGCTATTTCTTTGCATACACAGTTAGTGTTTTGGGTAACCAAGCCCATAGTTGTTTCATTGGCGGAGGGCTGATTCTGTTTTGGCCGGTTGATGTGAGTTACTATCTAATAGTGACCAGTTCGGACGTGATATAGGAGAATTAGGCACAGAAGTTTCCCCTTCTTCCTTACTTTTTATCATCTTCTCAGAGGTCTTCGCGGGAATTGGATGTCCCTTTAATCGTTGGTATTTTTCTCTTTTCTCTCTGTTCATGTGTTCACCTGAGTCCGATCTGAGGCGCCGTGCTAGGGCCTCTTTTTCAACTGGCTTTGTCTTGTGAGAGAGCTGTCTTTGAAAGCTGAATTGCTCTCTAGATTTAGTCGTGAGGTGCAGTGGGTTTCTGTAGGGGATCTTCTCTGCATCCTCCTTTTTTTTAATCTTTCTTGGGATTACGATCTGGGACAACCGATAGATAGAAACCTCTCAGCCGAAGTTCTTCCAGTGGCTTGTTGATTAAATAGGACTAACCTCCACCTTTATGTGGATGTAGGCCTTAGCCACTGATCCTCTGTGATATGGTTCCACCCTGATGTAATCTTCCGCTCTTAAGCGTTTCAGTGTGGTGATAGTGCTAAAAATGTTTCTTACCGTCCTCCTGTTAAGTATCATCTTTTCATGATTTTTCTCTGATTGTTCTAATTTCAGAGTAAGGATTTCCCGGCCCCTCTCTTCATTGGCGGATTTATGTCTGGACTTAGTTTCCTTTGGTGAGTATCGTTCCTTTCTATGTTGTTTCTCCGTCCAGTTGGTCACCCTTTGCTGTTTCCTTTGAGAGTGTTCATGATGGACCGGCGAAACTGACATTCTGTCTTTTCTCACACCATGATCTTTATTTTGTTCCTTTGAGATCTTTGTTTCACTGATCTTTGACATACTTGTAAAGTTTACCTGATTCCGGTGGTTTCTGCTTGCTGATTGCCCAGTACAGTGATCTGGCATCTTTCTGTGGTTTGTTTTTTCTCTTTTCCTATTTTGGTCGCCAGACTCTTCTTCCAACTCGCTATACGAGAGCTGTCTGACTTGTACCTCTGTCAGTTTTCTGTTGTTTGTCGCCTTTTCACTTTGAAAAACCTCTGGTTCTTCTTCCCCTTCACTATGTGAGTACTGGGAATAGTTCATAGCAGATTGGTCCTCTAGGAAGTCGCTTGCTGTTCTTGGCGAGGTTTTCTCCACATTACCTTATACCTTCTCCTCCTTGGTGTCATCTATGTTCCTTCTTATGTTGGTTATCTCTGCTTCTTTTGTTTTTTCTATTTCTTTTACCCTAGAAGGGTTTGCATTTCTTTCTTGTGTTTGGCCCACACTCTGTTCCGACTTTATGGACGGTTTTATTAAGACTTCCTTGTTTGTCGTGTTTGATTTGTCAGATACTTTATTCCTCGTTTTTAAGGGTTTTTCAGCTTTTTTTTTCTTTTATGGAATCTTTCCGGGAGCTAACTCCTTCCTTTAGGCAGATTTCCTGGGTAGTTTGTTTCTTCGGCGAGCTTGCTTTGAAAAAAAAGACCTCTGGAAAATTTACCTTGAAGCCTACGTGGTTTGGAGGCTGATTAAATATGCTATAGTTACTGCCGATCAGATCTTTCTGCGGAACTGATATGTGTTGAGATTGCTCTGTCTGAGTAGATTGAGAAATCAAAACCACCTTTATTGGCGGCACCTTACTTATGTTTTGTGGAACTGTTTTGGTCAGCCATATGTTTCCATGATTTGTGGCTTCTTTATGCTTTTTCTCTGTGATTTCCCGAACTGTAGCTTTCTGGTCAACAGCTGTTATGTATCACTCTAAGTATATAAACTTTGTGTACATCGTGGCTATCAATGTTACTTGATCTTTTAAACTATCATTAATATTCTCATATAATTTTCAAAAGGGATTCAATGTGATAGTAAGTGCAGACATTACTGTGGTCAGATCAGGTTTTTTTGTCGGGGTTTCTTTAACCAGCTGTGGACATTGATCTCCGTGACTCTGACACCTTGAAGATGGGATAGACGAGAGATCATGGGGATAGGGTCTCATTGGTGAATAGTTTTTTGACTGATTTGACCCAGTCTTGCGTGATCGCTCCCCGACACCCTCTAGGGTTGTTTCTCTTCTAGGTCTCTGTGGGGATACAGATTCATTGTGCTTATGAGGCTTTTCCACAGGTGATAAGAGTTCATTTCTATTTGAAGCTATTGCTGGCGGAGGGATTAATTCCGCCAGTGCTTTGTTTATGTTGCCGATAGCTGGTTGGCCCTCGCTCAATGGTTTATCTTTAGGGGATGTCCGGTTCTTTTGGGAACCATCCGCCTCAATCTCTGTTTGTAGAAAGGTTTTGTTGTTCATACTTTCCAAGTCGAGGACCTAATCTGTAGTCACCTCAGGTGGATTTACTGAGCTTCCAACTTGTGAACTCTTCTTATTGCTGATCGAGGGCTATTCTGGTAGCAGTTCATATTGGTTAGAGTCTATTTGTGAAGGAGCAATAGCTACAGCAGGCATTGCGCTGCACAGGCTCTGCTTTTCTACAGGCACATTGGGAGCCAGAATAGAACATATTTTGCGAATTTTAGGCGCTAGAGATGGTTCCTTTGTCGCCTCCAAGATCTCAGCGTCGGAGAGCTCATCAAGATGCTCGTGGGTCCTTTTGCATTGGCCTTTCGGAGCAAAGTTTACCCCAAAGCGGTGTGGTGCCTTTTGAAACAATTTTCTAATTGATGACATTTGAAGTTTTTTAGGCTTGGTCAGACGCCTGTGCGCGGAGTTTAGTCTACACGGTACTCTTGCACTTGGTGCCGTTTTGGCCGGTGATAAGCTGTCTTTGTTGTCTTTATTAACATTTTCCAACTGATCCTTTTTTCTAGTTAATAGGATTGGTTTCTTATGAGGTTGTTTGGCGCTCATCACCTCCAAATTCTTAAATTGCAGTTTTTGTTTTGCGCCTTTATCCTTGGCACTTTTATCGGGCTAGAGTATTATCACCTCATCAGGGGTTGCCACGCATCCGTTTCCACCCTCAATCGGGGCGGTTAGATTGTCCCTCGCCCCTTCTGGGGGAGATGGAAATCTGTCCAGCTGAC
This sequence comes from Ambystoma mexicanum, assembly GCF_040938575.1. NCBI lineage: Eukaryota > Metazoa > Chordata > Amphibia > Caudata > Ambystomatidae > Ambystoma > Ambystoma mexicanum. Next base: position 1,061,145,679 of record NC_090933.1, on the reverse strand, counting down.
AAATGTTCGAGCGAGGGAGCGGACCTGGGCTGCGGGGACGAGGACTGCTGCTCTTTATCCAGAGGCGGGATGCCGCAAGTAAGGACGGCGGCTCCCGCCGTTGTTGTTTCCGATGCTCTTATTTGGAACTCTTCTTCGTCTGTCTGAGCTGCTTGTTTGCGGGGACTCCCCCGCTTAATTTCGGGGAGGAGTGGGCGCTCAGTGGAGGACCCTGTCGGGGGAAGTCCCCTCGGTGTCCGCCCTCCGGTTGACACCGGAGAGACCCCACCTTCAGCCAGGCTCCGCTCACCCTCCTCTGCAGTCAAGGAAGCAACTGCCTCGATACCCTCGGACCCCTCATCTTCTGAAAGCGGCAGCCTTGACTGACTCGCGTTGAGATTGTTTGAGGTGATGTTAATCTGAGCCATAACTTGCAGTTTTTGGTGCAAATTAGTTTGAGGCGCGTGGTCTCCGTTTTGAGACGTCCGCCGTGGACATAGCTTTGGGGGAGCCGACACAAGCCTATCTCTGGCCGACTGCTGCTCCACCCCCCCAACTTTCATATCTTTTGGGTCTTGCTGTAGCTTAGAGCTACGGAGGCATCGTTTTTCGCCCTCTTCGGTGTGCTGAAATATTGAGGCAGAATCATTGCTTATGTTGTTTGTGGCCATTTTCCTTGGCTTGTTCATAGAAGTTTTTTTTTTTTTTAATTTAAAGCGTGTTTTCCTTGTGATATCGAAACACAGTTTATGAAAGCCCAAAGCTTACCTGTCTGTCCTGCGCTCTAGCGCTTCTGCGGCTGAGGCGGACTGGAGGCAGACTGGGCTCGACTGCCCGACTCTGCACTTCGCGCCCCGGAGGGGTTTATAGAGCGCCAGTTACTGCAAGTAGAAATGGGACTGGATCCCGCGTCGTACAGCTCCTCTCGCAATCAGGGGAAAAAACAGTAAGGACTGGAGGCAGACTGGACTCGACTGCCGGAATCTGCGCTGCACTCCGCACGCCGGAGGGGTTTATAGAGCACCAGTTAGTGCAAGTAGAAATGGGACTGGATCCCGCGTCGTGCAGCTCCTCTCGCAATCAGGAGAAAAAAACAGCAAGGACTGGAGGCAGACTGGACTCTACTGCCGGACTCGGTATATATATATATGACAAATCTATACAATTCTATGTGGTACCACATTTAGACTTTAGATTCCTTTAAAATGTATCAAGTGCTGGCATAAAAGAACATAAAAACCATTCAGTAAGGTGTATCAACATAGAAAATAAGGAAGGAAGGCAGGTTAAGGCTGAGCAATGGCTGAATGCTTTCCTTGGATATAGATGCACAATTTTGAAAGAGGATCCCCCCCTACTGAGCAACCTGTAATAAAATAATTAACAAACCCAATCCATAAATGCCCAATAAGCCTTGCTTCTTGATTTAAAAGTTCAACCAGCTCAATGTACCCAAAATGGAAGGGCTTCTTTGACAGTTCTACGATGGTATACTTCGAGGATGGACCCCCTTTGAAGAAGGAGCCACTTGGCATTGAGATTCTGGAAGAAAAGCAGAACACTTGTGGTGATACAGCAGCTTCGACCTTCGCAGTGCTCTTCAACGATCAATCGTTTCCTCGATGGTGGACGTCCTGGGAAGATGAGGCATGCAGTAGGCCTTGATGCAAAATGGTCGTTCAATAAGAATCTGTGGACTTGAAAGGCCTTCAGTGGTGATGGATGCAGGCCCAGCTACAGGCGTCAGATGTTGTGTGTCGCGGTTGGCGGTCCTCTAGCCTGTCGGTGCTCTATCTGCAGCACTTACCTTGGGATAGCTTCGGCGATGAGGACTCGACCACGAACTGGACCTTGGATCTTCACTCCCTCAGCGTCCTCCGGACATCTTTATCAGCTTCTGGTGGTGGGAAACCCACTGGTGGACTATGCTCGGTGGCCGACAACGTTCGCTTTCTCTGGTGGGATAACGTGGTCAGTGGTGATGGCAAGGAAGCCCTCTGCCAAACGTTCTTAGGCAAAGTGGAACTTTTGAAGATCCTGGCATCATGCAGCATGCCGTCAAGGTGTCCCCAATTCTGGGCAACATGATTCGAATTGGCTTCCAGTGGTCACGGAAATCTTCCAACCCCGGTCAATGCCAATGAACTTCTACAACCATTAATGTCCAGGTGCTCTCTTCGGGATTCTCGGCAGACCCCTTCTCTGGACGTCAGACTCACATAACTGGCTTCCAGAGTGCTTTGATGAAGAGCAGCCGTTTTTGCACAATGGTCCCTCGTAGCTCAGAGAGAGGTCTCCTAGCCAGGTCTTCTCTTGGATCAGTCCTCAACAGACTTGACAGCTCTTGGATTACATCAAAGGAAATGCAGCAGCAATCTTCTCCAGCTGGGCTTCAAGGATCAGCTTCAAGTTTCAACATCAGCTTCTGAACACATTGGTAAGTGAGAGGTCCCTAGATATACACATCTGTCCCTCATTCACTCTGGCTGAGCCAGGCTCAGTCAGTCGATCACACAGAAGGGTATTCGTGCAGGCAGACAGTCAATCAGGCTCACAGGCATTCATGCCATTCACTTCCACCCAGACACCCATAACAAGGAATGTGGATTGTGGCAAGCACCCACGCTTTCAGCACACTACACTGCATTAATGTCAGTTTCAGGCAGGGCTGCCTCATTCATTGTGTCCCACGTACAGAAACTAGATATCCATAACATAGAATGCATATTGGTCACACAGTCTATTCACACAGGTCCAACCACAAGGGTGAAGCCACAACACACAGTCACTGGGAAAGCTCCAGCCAGTCTGGCCTGGACTTCCCCACAATACCATATTTGGTTCTTCCACCCAACAGCCAGTCAGGGCAATGGACATAGTCAGGGCTTCTGAGGACATTGGGAAAACAAGGTAACAGGCAACAGAAACCAAGAGATCTCAGGGGCCATCTTGTCTTCTATCAGGAATCCACTGATTCCTATGGCAGAGCCTGGGTATCCCAAAATGGAAGATACTCAGCGCTCCTGTCACATTACCATGAAGCTGCCAGCAGTCCATACCCTGCTCTGTGGGCAACACACAGGTGCCCACAAACGTACACTAGGGTACAGGGTTGTCGCCCCCAACTATAGGTGCCATAAGGGTATCCCAAGTGTCTCTGTTCACCACAAACAAAAAAAGTATGGACTGCACTGCTAGGGGTCCCAACTGGATTCCTGTACAGGAAATACCACAGAACACTGATAAAAAGGGAGTAGAGGATAAGGACAGGGAGGCCCCGCCCCTCCAATACATTTCCAGCATCACACACATTAGTGCTCGCAAACGAGCCTGGCACTTACACCTGCCCTTGTACCCTGTCCAACAGGATCATTTCCAATGCACTGTGCAGCCAGATGTGGCATTGTTGCCTCCTAAGAAAATATTGGTGCATTTTTGCTGAGAGGTCCAGAAACAGGATGGATGTTCAGCTACATAGCACAAGAAGCTTGATGACTAAGAACCAGAGGAATGCCAATGATCCACACATGATTCTCTCCTGCACTCCTGCAGCCATCCTCCCAGTGCCCATATCTGTCTCAACTCGTCACACAGGCATGATTTACAGTGTACTCAGAATTCCCTGCCTGGCAGGCCCGTTACCCAAGCAAATATCAATGTCAGAACCACTCACACTCTCGCATGCACTTTTAGCAGTCATCGCAGTGCACACCTATGAGCAACGGGTACTCCTTTATTGATGTACAGTATGTTATCATGTATGATCATTTTTATGTTGCGTTAATACATTCATATTCAAGTAAAATGTTTAAATAAAACACTAAAAGTGTGTGTGTGTGTGTGTGATATGTGACGGGGACATTTGCAGTCTGACATTTTCATTCATGCTCCATTGAACAGCACTATATATTTAATATTAATACTGTTATCATTATTATTGCTATCATTATTATTCGTTTTATTGTTTTTATTTTTTACCAGTGTTAGTTATAGTAGTATTACTTTTTCCCACCTGCTTTCCCACACAGATTATTTTTAGGGTTAACTCAACTCCTGCACCCTTTCCAGCAATTGTGTTCCACCCGCACCTACTGACAAACAAGGAAAACAAACGCCCGCCACACCCGCCTGCACAATCCCCCTGCACCATTCAAAAATGAGAATGATATAGATCATTCTGATACACGTGCGTTGTATTTTGACAGTGTCGTAGGCCTAAAAACCCTAAACAAATTCATTGGCCATGAATTAAAATAGACGCATCACATATGTATTGCTGACTCCTTTCTCATTACGACCACTAGTAGGACCTTCTTAACATTTGCAATTACCCTGAAGGAAAAAGTCGATGTAGGTATCTCAAAGCAACACTCTGCAATACCCTCTATTAGCACAGGCTTGTTCACCAACCGGTTCTCAGCTTTGTCCATGTAATATCAGCCAGATCTCCCTGAATATGGCACCAGATACGTGTTTTGGATTGTGAACCTGTACTGTCCTAAGTTTAGAGGTGTCCTGTACATACATTATTTCCACACGCTGGACCAGTACTTCAAAAACAATGTGCACTTTGATGAGGGCTGTGCCAGGGACGTCATTTCAATAAAATGTCTGGGGTAGCGGAAGTGACATCACCTGACCCTTGACCTCTGATGACTCCACCCCGAAGTGGAATCACGGGAATCAATGGAACACAACCTTTTACAGCTTGACAAAACAGGAAGTGGCATCACAAAGCATTGTTCCTATGTGTACTATAAAAAATATGGTTACAATAGCCCTGTAACGTGATACATACATTTCATACAAGAATGAAGCACCATAAAAACATGCTATAAATGCAACTTGTGAAAAGGAAAATACATAGTCCGAAATGGATGAGTATCTATTCTAAATGCTTTTCGGAAGATTGTATCTGCATTGTGAATTTGATGTGTTTAAGAACAGACTGAATCAGTGACTAACCCCCTGAAGTGTGCCTGAAATAAACCTTTAATGAGTCTAGCAATTAGTGTATAGAATTCCAGAAAGACAAATTATTTGTTATTCCTATTCTTTCTTATTTAGGGTCACTGCTCAAAGTGTAACACTTGAGGAACCCCCTGTTTTTTAAAGAAGCCTGAACAAGAAAGCCAACCACTCTAGAAACAAAGAGCCACATGTCATTGGCTGCAGCCCAGGAGCTTCAATTTGTAAAAAAATAAATAAAGAAATATATATTTACCCCTGGCGACCCCTAAATGACGTCCCTGGGTTGAGCCTATTAGCCCTTCAACTATCACTGTTGGGTGTGAGCTAACCTTGGAGATGCCCTTCAGACATGGGCTTTCACCAGATGACTTGGGTGTGGTGCACTTCACATATGATCTCTCTATTTCTAAACGCAACCCTGTTGAACTATTCAAGGGGACAGCTGCCTCCTCTGTAAGTGGCGTGTCTTTGATTAACTTGCCTGTCTAGATGTATTCTTTTGCATGCAATGCCTTCTTCTCCTTATTCACTTCATGGATCATAGGTGACAGCCTAAAATGTATAAGAAATCATGACATTATCATACTACCCAAAGGTTACCCCCTCACACTACATAGCCACCCCTCACCACCCAGAGCACTAGGAATCTATGATTCCCCCAAAAATACTATTTCTGTACCTAAATAATGCATATTATCATTACACAAAATGTAAGGTTGCTTTTTTACCCTCTCAGGTTAAGCCTCTCACTGTACTCCATCCTCTGTGCTCCAGAAACATGACTTGCCAATGTAAACACACCATTACAGTACATACATATTTTTAAAACATTTTTTATTGTGTATTTTGATTAACAAAAACCCTAAAATATTAAAAGAACAGCAATTCCATCATTTACACGTATCATATTACAAGCATACCCTAAAATTGTAAAAGATGGATAAAGTTATACAAAATAACATTGATCGGCGTACGGGCAATACCCATATTCTAATGAGTTGGTGAAATACCTACTCTGTTTTACACCTACCGTCCATTGAACACCTACCAGCAAGTACTTGACAGCCTCCTTCCACACATACAACCCAGCACCAGCAATGACAAGCGAGTTTGCACTATATAAGGTGCTCCAAAATTGATCCGTGGGCATGTTATCCAATTTTGACACAAGACCTGTGTGCGCCTTACTGTGCTGCGCATCTAAAGCGCTACATTGTGTCAGGGCATGTCGGCTGGTTTCCAGATGTTCCAAACACAAACGACACAATCTGTCAGCACACTCGGCACCACTCCAACTCCCAGTGTATTCGTAAATAGGTCGAATCTTTAGACAGAGATTTATGAGGAGGAATTCCTTCATCTTTACCGTATAAGGCTTGAGGAGGTAGGAGCGGGGACCATCTATCATACATGCCTGTTCTGGTACAATCAGGTGGTACAAGGGCAGTGCAATCAGCCGGTACAAGGTTTTCTGTCGGAGGTTAACATGACTTCACATCACTGGAGATATCACAGTTAATATGATATAATTTGGTATTGGTTTCGTGCCTATAAACAAGTGTTGCTAGGAGCCACAAGACAAGTGAGGGGAAACAGTGTGAAGGAAAGACAACGATTATACTAGGTCTTCTGACATTCAGATTGGGCAAGTGCAAACGTGAAGTGCAGTGTGAGGGTGCAGGAGGAAGTGCAGGGTGGGGGGGGACTACAGCCAGGGCAGCAGGGCTCTGAGTAAATACAGGGATGGCAAGGACTACATGGGTGCAGTCCCAGACCGGGAGTGTTGAGTAGGCCGGGGGCAGTGCAGGGTGACTGGTCGACGGGGGGCATGGTACAGTGTGTGAGTCTGATGGCAACCGCACATCAGTCAGGGTGAGCAGACAGATAGATTAGCAGAGCAGAAGGAGAGAGAAGGAAGAGGAGAAAAGGAAGGTCGTGAGCAGCTTCAGAACTTCAGGTGGTTAAGCTCTAGTCTGAGAGTGGCAGGCAGGCCATTCAAGAGGGAGGCACCTGCAGAAGAGAGATATCTACCCTCAATTCTCTGCTTGGAGCAGCATCTGACCCGCAGAGGCTTGGAGGTAAGTGAGCAGAGGGCTCTAAAAGGAAGGTATTTAGGAAGACAGAGTTGTATATAGTGAGGGCCACGGCTCCAGAAAGCCTTGTGGATGATACAGAGGGTCTGGAACTTGATCCCTGTGGCCAGCGGGATCCAGTTGAGAGATTTCAGAGCTGGAGACATGTAGTCCTTGGGCTTGAGGCCAAGGACTAGTCTTGCCGTCCTGTTCTCTATTAGTTGAAGAGGGCGAAGAGTAGAGTTAGAATGATTGAGAAAGAGGATGTTGCAATAGTCCAGCCTGGAAAGAGCCAGAGCTCTGGGGACAGTGAGTTTCTGTGGGAAGGTGAGGAAAGGTAGAATACCTTTGAGAAGGGGCAGCTGGAAAGGGGCCTTCTTGGCAAGGTCTGTGATCTAAGGAGAGAAGAGAGTGGAGTCAGAGATGACACCAATGGGTGAGGAGAGGGGCACAAGGAGGGTCTGCCAGAGAGAGAGGGAAAGTAGGAGCAGGGGTCCCAATGAGAAGAATCTCTGTCTTACTGGCATTAAGACAGAGATCATTGGAGGTGCACCATGCCTGAATAGCGGATAGACAGACAGGAATGTGCGAGGAGGGAGAGGAGGCTGAGGGTAGCCTGAAAGATAGCTGTTTGTCATCCGTGTAACACTGAAAGTTAAAGGAGAAGGTAGAGGTCATGTGGGCGAAGTGAGCCAGATAGACATTGAAGAGCCAGGGCGAGAGGATAGAGCCTTGGGGAACACTGGGCCTCATTACGAGTTGGGCACAAAGGGATACCGGGCACCCGAGTTCCCTTAGAGGGTCCCTTCCTTAACGCCTAGTTTTACCAGGCGTTAAAGACGGGACCCGTTAAGGGACTTTAGAGCTAATAACGGTAACACAATTTGCGGTACCGTAATTAGTGCCTTCCCATTGAGCCCTATGGGGGCTCATATGGGAATGGGGAATGGCTTTTTCAATGGGGACTTACCGGTCCCGCAAAGGTCGGAATAGACCGGTAAGTCCCCATTGAACGAGGGCGGACTCAGTGCCGGTATTGGAGGTAGTCATGGAGCTAATAGTGCCATGATTACCTCTATACTCGAATGAGGCCCACTGTCTGTGGAAATAGAAGTGGTTGAGAAAAAGGACCCTACTTGAACCTGGGAGGCTCAGTCCAAGAGGAAGGAGGTCAGCCATGCCAGAGCCTGATGATTGATCAGGGTGGCGTGATTGACTGTGTCAAAGGCAGAGGAGTGGTCAAGAAGGATGAGGACAGCTGGAGTCAAGGTTAGAGAGCAGATCTTCACGGGTGTTCAGCAGAGCAGTTTCTATGTCTCTGGCTGCTCTGAAGCCAGACTAAAGGTCATAGAGATAACCAGCAGATTGAGTTCAAATGTTAAACTGAGAGATGGCCAGCTTCTCCAGGAGCTTGACCAGAAAAGGAGTGATAGAGAACCGGGTGATAGGTATCCGGACAGGAATAATCATCAGAAGTCTTTTTTAGGAGAGGGTGCACAAGGCAGTGCTTGAGGGGAGAGGGGAAGTGTCATGATCTCTGCTTCCAAAAGATCAGGACTTGCCCGACTCCCTTGGAAGCAGACCCATAACCCCGGTTCTGAGTGCTAGCCAGTCCCAATTGGGACCTTTTGGACCCTGTCCTGGCGCCAGTGGCACCTGGCTCATAAAGATGCCCAGTCCCAGCGCTGGAAGCGCCGGGCTCATAATGCTTGGGTGGACTTACCTGCAGCTCATGATCTCTGCTTCCAAAAGATCAGGACTTGCCCGACTCCCTTGGAAGCAGACCCATAACCCCGGTTCCGAGTGCCAGCCAGTCCCAATTGGGACCTTTTGGACCCTGTCCTGGCGCCAGTGGCACCAGGCTCATAAAGATGCCCAGTCCCAGCGCTGGAAGCGCCGGGCTCATAATGCTTGGGTGGACTTACCTGCAGCAGACCATGCTGCTTACTTACCTGCCAGTTGAACTCCTGATCCTCTTCTGTTTGGGACTACTTTTCCTGTTGGGTGGGGCAGGAGCCACTCCCTAGGTTCAGAACACTGGAACTCTTCTGGAAAGCAGGAACTCTTTTCTTACCTAGGCGTGGCTGTGGAAGGAGATACCTAAGCACTACAGGAGGCTATTTAAACCACACCCGATGGATGAATCTTGCTTTGCGTTATTCTGCATTCTCTGCAGCAGAACGCTCATCGTGTCTTCTGCTTCTGATTCTGGGCCTAAGGGAACAAAGGCTTACCATCCTGGAATCCAGTCTTCAGCAGCACCTGTAAAGACAAAGAAAGAACAGGTTAGCACTACGGTCTTCAGTGGCAGCGCATTTCTTACCTGGTCCATCGGCTGTCACCAACGCCTCGCGCTGCATTCCGGCATCTGAAAGACAAAGGCTTACCTACTCTTCGCATGCTCCGGAGGTCTTCGCACTGCATTCCGGCATCTGAAAGACAAAAGCTTACCAGCTCTTCGCACGCTCCGGAGGCCTTCGGCGCTGCATCCCGCATCTGAAAGACAAAAGAAGGTGCGTTTAAAGACAATTGGGCAACTTTATTACTCACGTGCCATTACTCCTTCCCACGCCAAATCCAGTGGGTATTCCAGCGCCCTTCAGTTTCTCTAAAGCTCCGAACTTGTACCTGCAAGATAAAAGGGACAGTTAGTGCGCATCGTGAAGCAGGCTACAAGCGCTTACTTACGTGCTTCCAGGCGCTTCTATTCCTCACGCGGGTTCGATCCTCAACTCTCATCAGCCCGCCATCCGCCATCGCCGGAACCCTGCAAAACAAGAGATATCATTACAAAAGACTTTTAAGACATTTGAAGCGCCCAGAACTTACCGTTCGTGCAGCTAACGACGGACAGCAGTCCTCTGAGGTCAAGAGGCCTGCACCCTTATCCAGTGAAGAAACTGGTTACGGCACCCTGCCCCGAGGCAGATGGAGAGCTCGGCGTTCACTTACCTAAGGTGAGGGCGTTAACCTTTGGGGTTCTACAGGAGAAGAGAAAGGGAAGAGGAGAGAGGCACCCAATAAACCCAGTTCATTAATCCCATATTTTCTATCTGCAGACATCTTACTCTTCGAGTCAGACATACAGTGCACAGAGGTCCAGCCCAAAGAGCCAACCGTGTGTTACACATCACCTTTGAAGATACGGCATTCACCCAGTCAAGACCGGCGCCTCTGCGGGAATCAGGTGAGCGTTACAGAACGCAAAGCCTACCGCAAAACTCCCACCCAGGCGCTATGGAAACCTCGGCTACCGACCAGCTAGCCCAGTTACTTGGGGAACTAAGAGCAGAAGTGCATGCAGCCCGTCAGGAAACGACCTCGCCCGACAAGAATAGAGGTCCTCTTGCCGAGCGTTAAAACCAGTTTCGTGACCTCGCATTTCGTGATACCTATGGTCCTCATTAGCCCTGAACATCCGGATCGATTACATGCGATTGAAGCTTTCGTCGACAGCGGTGCCATCGGCAATTATGTGGATCATGAAATGGTTTTGAGGATGAATCTGACTCTTTGTCCAAAGGCTGTAAAGGACGTCATTACTACGGTGGATGGTACGGAGATAGCCTCCGGACCAGTAACGCATACCACCCAAGAAGTGACGCTAGTAAGTCAAGATGGACACCATGAGAAGATCGTGTTCGATGTGATCAAGGCCCCTCAGTTCCAGATTATTCTAGGAATTCCTTGGTTAGAGAAGCACAATCCTCAGATCGATTGGCGAGCAAGAACGGTTCAGTTTCCAGAATGTGTCTCTACTTGTCACCCTCGACCTGGTGTTGCACTGGCAGCAATTTCCTCGGAGGCTCCCCAGTTACCTCCTGAATACCTAGAATTCCAAGATGTTTTCCGCAAGGATCAGGCTAACTCCCTACCTCCTCATAGGTCTTATGACTGCCAGATAGACCTGATACCTGGATCTACTCCTCCTTGTAGTAGAATGTATGCCCTCACCGAGCCTGAGAATCTTCACCTCCGACAATACCTGGATCAATACCTAGCGAATGGGTTTATTCGTCCTTCCAAGTCCCCTGCTTCCTCAGCTTTGTTCTTCGTTCCAAAAAAAGAAGGGGACCTTAGAACTTGTATAGATTATCGCGCCCTGAACCAGATCACCGTTAAGAATAGATATCCGTTACCTTTGATCCCTGAACTCCTGGACCAAGTAAGAAAAGCATGCATATATACAAAGCTGGATCTTAGAGGAGCCTACCACTTGGTACGAGTAAAAGAGGGCGATGAATGGAAGACGGCCTTCCGCACCAAGTATGGGCTATTTGAATATCAGGTCATGCCCTTCGGACTTTGCAATGCCCCGGCCGCCTTTCAACATTTTATGAACGATGTCCTCAGAGAGCTCATAGATGTGTGTGTTGTTGTTTACATTGACGACATCCTCGTTTATTCTTCATCGGAAACTGAACATCGGAAACACGTGAAAATGGTCCTCGAGAGATTGCGTCAACACAAACTTTTCGCTAAGTTGGAAAAATGCGTTTTCAACGTGACTGAAGTTGAATTCTTGGGATTCATATTATCACCTAGCGGAGTGCGTATGGATTCAAAGAAGGTCGATGCAATTCTCAAATGGCCATCGCCATCCTCCGTAAAAGGTGTTCAAAGCATGTTAGGCTTCGCTAACTTTTACCGCAGGTTTATCCCCAAATTCTCTCGAATAGTCCAGCCCATCACTGCCTTGTTAAAGAAAAACAAACGTTTTGAATGGTCTACCGAGGCGGAACAAGCTTTCCAGAATTTGAAGACTAGATTTATCTCTGCACCGATCTTAAAACATCCTCGCCCAGAACTCCCCTACATCGTTGAAACTGATGCTTCGAGCCTTGCATTGGGGGCAGTTCTATCATAAAAGGACCCAGTAACCAATCAGTTGCATCCCGTGGCATTTTGGTCCCACAAATTCTCGCCTCCTGAAATCAATTACACTATTACTGATAAGGAACTTCTAGCTATCAAGTCCGCCTTTAAGGCTTGGCGGCATTATCTTCTGGGGGCCCGACACACCGTTACTGTGATTACAGATCACCGAAACCTGCAATATTTGAAAACCGCAAAAGCTCAATCCTCTAGGCAACTCCGTTGGGCACTATTCTTTGCCGAGTTTGACTTCATAATTACCTATCAACCTGGTACAAAAAACGGTAAAGCTGATGCCCTTTCTCGGATGGGAGTGGAAGAACATTTGATCAATCCTAAACCTGTACCTATCATTCCAGAACAAAGAATTCTAGGTGTAATCGCCACACAATCCATAGAGGAAGTTAAGGATAAAGCCAGGCTACTGGTAACTCCAGCAGACATACAGAATTGGCATCTGCAGGGAAAGGACTTTACGGTGAAGGACAACCTATTATATTTCCAAGAACGGTTATACCTGCCCAGCACAGATTTACAGAAAAAGGTAATCTCTTGTTATCACGATTCTTTAATGGAAGGACATCCCGGTATGACCAAGACCTCGGAAAAGATCAAGCGCTACTTCTGGTGGCCGTCTTGGAAAAAAGATATCAGAGACTTTATAATGTCCTGTGGAGTATGCGCCCAAAACAAGAGTCAAAAGGAAAAACCAGCCGGCCTCTTACGCCCTATTGACATCCCGCCTCGCCCTTGGCATACGCTTTCTATGGACTTCATCACCGATCTACCTCCATGCTCCGGATACAATACGATCCTAGTAATCGTGGACCTATTCTCCAAGATGGCGCATTTCATTCCACTCAAAGGCTTTCCAACAGCAGCAACTCTGGCCCGAGAATTTCTCGAAAACATCGTCCGACTGCACGGTTTTCCTTCAGTTCTAATTTCGGATCGAGGTAGTCAATTTATTTCTCATTTTTGGCGAAGTTGCTGTAAGTCGGCTCAAATTGATGTGAGACTTTCGACCAGCCACCACCCTCAAACCGACGGACAAACCGAGAGGACCAATCAAACTCTGGAACAGTATTTGCGCTGCATGCTACAACAAACTGAAAAAACTTGGAAAGATATCCTTTGGATAGCCGAATATGCCTACAATACCTCTGTCCACTCGGGAACTGGGAAGACCCCGTTTTTTCTTTTATACGGTAGTCACCCTCTAACCTCGGAGTTAGATCCACTCCAAGATCTTGGAACACCAGCAGTAGACCACCTGCATTCTACAATCACCCAAGCCTTTAAGGAAGCCGTTTCTCACCTTCAAAGGGCTAAAGAACAATACAAGAAAGGAGCAGACCAACATCGGAAGGAAGCCCCCCAATATCAAGTAGGAGATCAAGTCTGGTTATCCACCAAATATCTACCTCTAAAAGGACCACGCACATTCAACCCAAGATACCTTGGACCCTATTCCATCACTACCATAGTAAATCCAGTAGCGGTCAAGTTGGACTTGCCCCCTCACATGAAGATACATCCAGTCTTCCACGTCTCTCTATTAAAACCCGTGCAACCTCAAACCCGACTAACTACATCTCCAAAACCTATTCTAGTTGATGGAGAACTCGAGTTTGAAGTCAAAAGCATCCTGGATTCCAAGATCTCCAAATCTAAACTATTTTACCTGATTGACTGGAAAGGCTACGGTCCCCAAGAAAGATCCAGGGAACCTGCAGAATATGTCCACGCGCCTCGTCTAATCAAAAGATTTCATCGAACATTTCCTAACAAGCCCAAACCCCCGGAGAAGCCCGGTTTGGGAGGGGCCTTGAGGGGGGGTGCTGTCATGATCTCTGCTTCCAAAAGATCAGGACTTGCCCGACTCCCTTGGAAGCAGACCCATAACCCCGGTTCCGAGTGCCAGCCAGTCCCAATTGGGACCTTTTGGACCCTGTCCTGGCGCCAGTGGCACCAGGCTCATAAAGATGCCCAGTCCCAGCGCTGGAAGCGCCGGGCTCATAATGCTTGGGTGGACTTACCTGCAGCTCATGATCTCTGCTTCCAAAAGATCAGGACTTGCCCGACTCCCTTGGAAGCAGACCCATAACCCCGGTTCCGAGTGCCAGCCAGTCCCAATTGGGACCTTTTGGACCCTGTCCTGGCGCCAGTGGCACCAGGCTCATAAAGATGCCCAGTCCCAGCGCTGGAAGCGCCGGGCTCATAATGCTTGGGTGGACTTACCTGCAGCAGACCATGCTGCTTACTTACCTGCCAGTTGAACCCCTGATCCTCTTCTGTTTGGGACTACTTTTCCTGTTGGGTGGGGCAGGAGCCACTCCCTAGGTTCAGAACACTGGAACTCTTCTGGAAAGCAGGAACTCTTTTCTTACCTAGGCGTGGCTGTGGAAGGAGACACCTAAGCACTACAGGAGGCTATTTAAACCACACCCGATGGATGAATCTTACTTTGCGTTATTCTGCATTCTCTGCAGCAGAACGCTCATCGTGTCTTCTGCTTCTGATCCTGGGCCTAAGGGAACAAAGGCTTACCATCCTGGATTCCAGTCTTCAGCAGCACCTGTAAAGACAAAGAAAGAACAGGTTAGCACTACGGTCTTCAGTGGCAGCGCATCTCTTACCTGGTCCATCGGCTGTCACCAACGCCTCGCGCTGCATTCCGGCATTTGAAAGACAAAGGCTTACCTACTCTTCGCATGCTCCGGAGGTCTTCGCACTGCATTCCGGCATCTGAAAGACAAAAGCTTACCAGCTCTTCGCACGCTCCGGAGGCCTTCGGCGCTGCATCCCGCATCTGAAAGACAAAAGAAGGTGCGTTTAAAGACATTGGGCAACTTTATTACTCACGTGCCATTACTCCTTCCCACGCCGAATCCAGTGGGTATTCCAGCACCCTTCAGTTTCTCTAAAGCTCCGAACTTGTACCTGCAAGATAAAAGGGACAGTTAGTGCGCGTCGTGAAGCAGGCTACAAGCGCTTACTTACGTGCTTCCAGGCGCTTCTATTCCTCACACGGGTTCGATCCTCAACTCTCATCAGCCCGCCATCCGCCATCGCCGGAACCCTGCAAAACAAGAGATATCATTACAAAAGACTTTTAAGACATTTGAAGCGCCCAGAACTTACCGTTCGTGCAGTTAACAACGGACAGCAGTCCTCTGAGGTCAAGAGGCCTGCACCCTTATCCAGTGAAGAAACTGGTTACGGCACCCTGCCCCGAGGCAGATGGAGAGCTCGGCGTTCACTTACCTAAGGTGAGGGCGTTAACCTTTGTGGTTCTACAGGAGAAGAGAAAGGGAAGAGGAGAGAGGCACCCAATAAACCCAGTTCATTAATCCCATATTTTCTATCTGCAGACATCTTACTCTTCGAGTCAGACATACAGTGCACAGAGGTCCAGCCCAAAGAGCCAACCGTGTGTTACACATCACCTTTGAAGATACGGCATTCACCCAGTCAAGACCGGCGCCTCTGCGGGAATCAGGTGAGCGTTACAGGAAGATCCAGTGGCAAAGGAATGATTACAGAAATCGGCCAAGGCTAGAGCGAGGTAAAACATGTTGTCCTTAATAGTTCCGGAGGAGCAAGAGAGCCCCTGTTTAGATGAAACTGTCATAAATCAGACTAGTCTAGGTGTTGCAGGGGAGAGGGCTGAGAGAAGTAGCGGATGAGGAAGGTGGCCATATGGGGCCTGAGGGAGGTAGAGGGAGAAAGATGAGGGGAAGAGGCAAGCAAGCACATGATGTCCTGGGTTTTAGTGGTGAAATGAGAAGCCAGGGCTGTACAGAGGTCCTGGGAAGGTACAGTAGAGGTAGAGACTGCAGTCGGATTGACCAGCTCCTTGCAGATTTTGAATAGTTCTGCCATGGTGTTCGAGGCCGCAGGCTTGAATGTGGACCCTTTTCGTAGAGAAGATAGAGATTCTGTATTGTCTTTGGAGCAGGTGGCAGGCCAGTTGGTCAGGGAATGTGCCCGAAACACTCCACTTCTGCTCGGCCTCTCTGCACTTGCATTTCAGAGCAGCCAGGTCCGAATCATATTAAGAGTTACACTTGGAGGCAGGTTTCAGATGGATCCACATGACAGGGTCAAGGATGTTGAGAGTTTTGGAGATAGACTGCTGAAGGTTGGAGAGGGCTGTGTGACAGTGGGAGTCAGCTGCAGGGGTAGGGGGAAGAAAGTAGAGGCAAAATCGGCAACTGACACTCACTTCATAGGTTAAATGACCGCAAAGGAAGGTGGCAGTGCTTGGTAGGTTTTGCCAGGGGGACAGGAAGTTTCAGGTTAGAGAAAGCAGAAAGTGATCAGTGCAAGGGAGTGGAGTAGTGAGAGGGTTTTAGAGAGGGGGATGTCTGAGGAGATGAGAGCATCCAAGGTGTGTAGAATAGATGGGAGAGAATGTTGCAAAGGTTGCAGAAAAGCCCAGAAGCAGATTCAGAGGAGTCAAAGTGGATGCTTAAATCTGAGACAAAGAGAAAATGATTGGTAGAGACGAGGAGAGAGGAGGTGAGATCAGTCCATTCAGAGAGGAAGAGGGCGACCTGGCCGGATGGCCTGTAGATGGTGAGCAAAGTCAGAGAGAGGCCAGGGGAGGTAGAGAGCCTGCAGGCCAGGCATTCAAATGAGGAGTAGGTCTGAGTGGGAATGATTGGGGCAGGGACCCACACAGGAAAGATCAGGGCATCTCTACCACTGGGCTGGTTGGTCCTTGGCTCTGAGAGGATCTTGTAGCCCTCAGTGAGGAGAGTGTCAAAACTCATGACAGAGCTGTTTGTGAACCATGTCTCAGTGAGACTGAGTAAATCCAGGTCAAGGGCTTCAAGGAGGTGGCAGATGTCAGAGGAGGGTTTGACAGCAGAGCGAGAGTTGAGAGTAGCAACGTGAAGCAGGATTCCACTTTTGAAGGTCTTCCAAGGAGGGGTACAGGAGGGAGGTACCCCCAGTGGAAGAGGCAGAAGGGCCAGAGTGGGGTCAGATGTAGAAGGAGTGGGCATAGGGCCCAAAGAGGGGGAAGCGGGGGAGCCATAGAGGACTCAGCAGAGGTGAAGGGTTGTTTGTTTGTTTGTTTGTTTGTTTATTTGATAATGCGCGGCCAAGCCCTTGGGCAGCTGGGCGCAGCAGTACAAGAAATCTCGAAACTTAGTAACAGTGCTTGTCAATTTATAGTACATACATGTGAATACAGAGGAGGTTAAGAATCGCTAGAGCGGAGCCATTTGAGGGCATTGACTCTGAATCTCGCGTAGGGCAAAGGGCATCTGAGGTTAGCAGGGAGTGTGTTCCATGCTTGGGCTGCTGTAACTGGGAAGCTAGTTCCTCCAACTGTGGTGAGTTTTAATCTAGGGATAACGAGAAGGAAGGTGTTGGCAGATCTCAAAGGTCGGGAGTTGAGTTTCCTTGTGATTTTTTCCGATAGGTAAGGTGATGCTAGAGTGTTGAGGCATTTGGAAGCGAGGGATATAGTTTTACGGAAGATTCTGTCCTTTATGTTTAGCCAGTGGGCGTCCTTCCTAAATTTAGTGATGTGCTCTCTGTGGGGGATGTTTAGAGCAGCTCTTAGAGCGTTATTTTGCAACTTTTGAAGTTTATTCGTAACATACTTGTTGGCTCCTGAATACAGGGCGTTGCAATAGTCTAATCTAGACATAATGAGAGCATTGGCCAGGGTAATGCAACTGGCAGCACGGATTAATCTACATGTGTAGACAGCGGAGGAGGCGAGAGAGTTAACTTGTTTTTTGAGGTTAAGTGAAGAGTCCACGTAGAATCCTAGTGTTGTTACCTCTGCCATAACTTTTATAATGTTATTGTCAATATTAAATGATGTATAGTTGGAGGTTAGTTTTTTTAGGTGTAGGTCAGATCCGAGGAGTAATATCTCTGTTTTATCATCGTTCAGGCAGAGGCCATGGGATGCCATCCATGCCTGAATGAGGATGTACATTTTGTTCACTAAAGCCAGGTCCTCTTCGTAGTTGCCCAAAAGGGGTATGAGGATCTGGGTGTCATCAGCATAATTAGTGTAGGTGACACCCAGTCTGTCCAACTTGTCGAATAGTGGCTTAGTGAAGATATTATACATGGTGGGTGAGACACAAGATCCCCGTGGGACTCCACATGTTATTTGGATGGGATCGGCACAAGAGGAGGTAGAGAAAACTCTCATCGTCCGGTTGGCTAGGAAAGATTGAACCCAAGCGATAGCTTCTTCTGTAAAGTTGGAAGCAAGTCTTAGGTGGCTACATAGTACTACGTGGTCCACCAAGTCAAATGCTGCTGACAGGTCTAACAGTAGTAGCAGGGCAGTTTTGCCATTATCCTTTAGCTCCTCAATTTTTGTTTTAAGGTCTAACAGGGCTGTTTCCGTGCCTTGGAGGGGGCGGAATCCTGATTGTCGTGAGCCAAGTAGATAATTTGTTTCTAAGTAATCTTGAATTTGTAGATAGGCTACTCTATCAATAATTTTAAGTAAAAAGGGTACAGTGGTGATGGGCCTATAGTTGGTGGGAAATGAGGGGTCGAGAGTTTTTTTTTTCAGTAGGGGAGGACCCAGGATTCTTTCAGATTAGTAGGTACTGAGTTGGATTTAAAGGAGGAGTTGATTAGCTTGGAGATGAAAGGGGCTAAGTCTCTGGCCGCTTCTTTTATTATTTGCGCTGGGCAGCTGTGACCCTTGCAGTTAAACGGTTTCAAGGAGAGTATGACCTTTTCGGTATCAATGATTGAGGTTGTTTTGAAGCTGAATGGTGGAATAGTATTGTGCTCAACAGGCGGTGGTGCTAATTGGTCAGCCATGGGCAAAGTGTCTTTTTTCTTTGTTTTTTTAAGTTGGAGAGAGGAAATTTTTTTTGATAAGGCGTTCTGAATATTAATACACCATGTCTTATCCTTCGAGATAGTGTCGACTGGTTGTATTGGGGATTCCATTTCCCGGAGGATGGAGAATAGTTCTTTTGTATTTGATTGGGCTTTTGTGATTCTGTCATCAAATAAGTTCTTTTTGTATTGATAATTTCTTTCTTATAATGTTTTGAATGTTGGCCTAGCTTGTCTTTATTGTTGTCAGTAGGCGAATTGCGCCAGATGGCTTGTAGTTTTCTTTTCTGTTCATTAAGTTGGGGGTGAACCAGGCATTCAGATGTGCTTCCTGTTTACTTTTGCATAGTTTAGTGGGGGCAATGGTGTCTAATGCCTTGGTCATGGCATGGTTGAATATGTCCACTAGGATGTCTGGGTTGGTGTTATTTTCCAAGTTGTTGATGGCAGGGAGGAGGAGGGGGGTGAGTTTGTCAGCAGATATGTCTTTTTTGCTTCTAGTAGGTAAGGAAGGTATCATGCTAGTAGTTTTGGGGGTGAGGAGATCGAGTGAGGCCGTGAAATTGATTCGGTAGTGGTCAGTCCAGGGTTGAGGGATAATGTCTGTAATGGTGATGTTACAGTTAAGTTCTGATATCCAGTCAAGAATTCTACCCTTTATGTGAGTAGATGAAAGGACTTTTTGGGTGAGCCCGTGGTCATTGAGAAGGGCTGTTATAGGGGGGGCATGCTTGTTGTCTGGGTCGTTGTATCCGATGTTAAAGTCACCTATCAGTAATGTTTGGGAGTGATTTTCCGTATTGTCCGCTATGAGACTGGTAAGGTCCTCTTCAAAGGTTCCTAATGGTCCTGGGGGCGGATAAATCAGGTGGATGGTCAGCGTTCGGTTGTTAGATAGCTGCAGTTTGGCTGTGAGTATTTCACAGGATAGACAGGGAGGCAAGTTAGTCAATCTAATAGGTAGGGTATTTTTAAAGATAATGGCTAGGCCGCCACCTTTAGTTTTTGGTCTGTCTACTCTAAGTATTGGTAGTTGTCAGGTATAGCAAGCATCAGAGTCGGACCTGCCGCCTCATGGAGCCAAGTCTCTGTTATGGCAAGTAGGTCCAAATTACCATTACTTAGAATGTCAGAGATTTCAGGGGCATGGGCTACCATGGATCTGGCATTAATAAGAGATCCAGTTAATGTCATGGTGCTTTTAGTGGTCAGATTTTGTAGTAGTTTGATAAGGCGTTTGCCTTGATTTAGGTGCTTCTTTGTGTAGGAGAGGGTGGGCGCCGGGTTTAAGATTATTTTATTACTTGCTTGTGCACATTTAGCTGAATAGTGTTGGGTGGGGTTCGTAAATGCAAGGTAATCTTGCTCTAAGTCTAATGTTTTCTGTCCAATGTAGGGCTATTATTTGAGCGGGCGGATGCCCTTGTAATAAGGATCACGGCCATAAATGTGATGGTTAGGGAGTTTAAGTTTTTACTCATGGTGTTAGGGGCACCTAGGTTCAAGGTCCTCAGTAGTGGCGAAGAGTGATCTGTAGAGGTAGAGGTAGTGTAGCTAGGAGCTC
Source organism: Ambystoma mexicanum (assembly GCF_040938575.1). Classification (NCBI taxonomy): domain Eukaryota; kingdom Metazoa; phylum Chordata; class Amphibia; order Caudata; family Ambystomatidae; genus Ambystoma; species Ambystoma mexicanum. The sequence goes on along the minus strand of NC_090933.1, from coordinate 1,061,125,384 downwards.
ATCTAGGTTCGGGGTAGCACTACGAAGCTAAGTAGGCATGTGCCGGCTGTACAGAGTGACATATGCAAGTAATACAATTAGCCAACAGCAGAGGTTCACCTAAGTTTGAGATTTGCAGATGGGCTAAAAAGTGGCATGTGCAAGTAATACAATTAAACTAGCAGCAGAGGTTCACCTAAATTCGAAATTTGCAGATGGGCTAAAAAGTGGCATGTGCAAGTAATACAATTTAACCAACAGCAGAGGTTCACCTAGGATCGAAATTTACAGATGGTATCTAAGTGTAACTATCGCAGGTAGGTCGGAATGTACTGGTGTGTGCCGTTGAGCAGTGTCAGAGGAGCCAGAAAGATAGAAGAGGTAAGAAGCTGAGGAGCCAGAGGGGTGGTAGATGGAGTACCAGGACAAGGGAGGAAGTTGATGAGATGCGGGAGATGCCTATAAAGGAGGAGGAGGTTGGTCTAAGTGCCTTGGACCACGATGGTGCCATTTAGATAGACATTAATGATGGTTTTGGAGGACAGGAAGGAGACCAAGAGGACCTCCCATCTTGGGTCACCATTAATGGGTGAGAAGGAAAAAAGAGAGAGAACTGTGACCATGTGTAGGCTCCATAGGCCGGGAGAGGGAATGACAAAGAGAATGGTGATGAGAGTCAGTCTCGAGGAGGCACTGATGAAGGTATCAATGATAGGAAGGCCTGGATTGGAAACCAGGATATCCTTCTTGAATGTATTCCTTCTAGATTTAGTGAGAGGGATAGGATAGGGGATAGAAACGCAGTTAGAGAAGATGGGTGATATCGAGAGCATCATAGAGGGGTGCTGGGAGAAAGGAAGGGAAAGGGCATGTGGGCGAAGAGAGAGGGGAAGAAATACAGCATAGAACTACGCCACCATGCATAACACACAGATTTCACTTTCCTAGAAAGAGGGAAAAAGCACAATTTCTTTAAACACAACAGCAAATACAAACTCATCAAGGTTCGACTTTCCTAGAAGAGGGAAAAAGCACCAAGGCTAATTACGACAAATGGCAAAAGGAAGCAAAAGAAAGAAAATAGGGACAATAGCACAACATTTACAATCTCCCATTCTATGAACTGGAACACAACCCAATATTTGGAGCATATCCATGCCCTTGCATTTAGCTCATTTGAGGTTGGTAGCTTCACCTAGTGGTATGAATGGGGCATTGTTTGGGTCTGCATGCCTGTCTGTTCAGTTTTGCCGATACTTCTCTTATGGATAGATCTACATCATGGGCCTTGGGACTGCGGATTCCTCCATGAATGTATATGGTGTTCATCAAACGTCAGTTCCTATGGAAACTTGATGACAATTTTGCACATCTTTAGTGTATTTTTGTTGCATGTAGTTGTCCTTTGCCTGGAAAATGTGGTCAGATAGAATTTGGCAGAGGCAAGAACATGTGGTTTTCCAAGATGATTTTTTTTAAATTAATCAAATTAAAAATGTCCTCTGATTATGCTCAGCCCGTCAGGCTCTGTGACATGTTGAGCAGCATTGGTTCAAGACCACGGCAGCCTCTGATTTGTCTTTCAGGCCTTCCTTATATACAACCTACAACACCCTCCTTCTTAAGTGTGCCCTTTCTCCTCACCTTAACCCCCCCACACCCCTGAGCCGGCCTACTCCTCATCTTCGTCCACCTGTGGCCTGGCTAATTACTTTTCTTCTAAGATTTCTATTCTACAGTCTTCAATTCCACACTCGGGATCACTTATGACCTCTTTTTACCCATTCACTGAAATCAAAATCTCTTCTTCTCTTGCCTTGCTCAACCTACTGCTGCCCCTGGCAATTCCCTTCCTTACTCCCTAATCCCGTCTGGCTATCCTTCAATCAGTGGCTATCTTGCATTCCTCTTTAATCATTAACTGTCCTCTTCTACCTTTCCCTCTTCTTTCAACCATGCCTCCATTCTGCTTATCCTTAAGAAGCCTTCTCTCGTCTCCTCTCCCTTCTAACTTTTGCCCTATTCCTGTCCTAAGCTACTTAAGTCCAATGTTTACAGTCAAATCTCATCTTTTTTTTAATGAACACTCACTCCTTCCCCCTTTTCAATCTGTTTTTAGGCCTCGACATTCTACTGAGACTCCTCTCCTAGACGTATCTGAGTCCCTTCTTTCCTCTCATTATGCAAAACTCTCCTTCCTTCTTGTACTCCTAGGTCTGTCAACTGCGTTTTGACACAGCTGACTACTCTATCCATTTTTCCTCCCTCTCCTCCCTCTCCTAACTTGATTCGGTCCGGAACTGATTTTGCTCTCACCTTACTGATCACACCTTTTCTGTTTCATGGGCAGGTCAGCCCTCCCCCATCGTTCCCCTCTCACACAGTGGGCCTCATTATGGGTCTGGCGGTAGTCGTGCCTGTAACAAAGGCACAGCTGCTGCCGGACCTGTGATTTTACCGGCACCCGCGAATGGGCAATTACTGGGTCATGCCAAGGTCAGTGGACCCAGTAATTGCCCATTTGTGGGTGCCGGCAATAAGGGACTCCCCATCCCTATTCGGCCCCATAGGGCTAAATGGGAATGGGGAGCTCGGATGCACCAGCACCATTCATAACGGTGCTGGTGCATCCACAAGATGTGCTCACAGGTGCCGCACAGCCCGCCAGGTCCGACCTAGCGGGCAGAGCGAGGCCTGAGAGCACAACTCATTGTATGGCAGTCCCAATGCAATGGCACCGGCAGCCTTACCGGTGCCGTTGTATCCAGACCACCTGGGTCATAATGAGGCCCAGTGTCCCCCCAAGGCTCCATGATTGGTCCTCTTTTCTTTTCTCTTTATGACTCCCCTCTTGAAGCTGTTATCTCCTCCCATTTTCTTTGACCTTCTTTATGCAAATGAGTCCCAAATGTTTTTTTTTCTAATCCACCTTTTCTGATTCTATTTATTCTACCCTCTCTGCTTGTCTCCTCTACATCCAATCTTGATCGGTCTCTCACTTTTTACATCTCAATCGCTCGAAGCTGAGGTTCTCTCCTTTGCTGCGTCTACAATTCCTCTTTCCCTCTTCCTTTATTTCCATTCCCCCTTTCTCTCTTTCCATCTCATCTCATGCTTGTAACATTGGAGTTTTCTTCCTCTTCTCATATTTCATCTATTACATGCCTCTTCCAACTTCTTAATATTCTAAGGTCTTGCCGGATTCTCACATTCCATGCATGTAAACTTCTTATATCTTCTCTTGTCTTTTCTCGCTTTTTCTGCTGGTCTTCTCCTTGTCCTTCCTGCCTATCGTCTTGCTCAGCTAACATCCATTTATTCGTCTTCTATCCATATTTGTTGTTCTCTCTCCCCTCAGGTCTTTACCTCGGCTTCTTTCTACCAACTTCAATGGTTGTCTATTTATGTCTGCCTACTTTTTAATTTTCAGTGTCTTGTTTACAAATGTCTTTATTGTCGAGCCCTCCTGATCTCTGTTTGCTTGTCTATTTTTATTTCCCCCTGTGTTTCCTGCGTTTGCAATCCCCTTGTCTTCTTGTTGTCCCCCCTCCACTCTGTACGCATCTCGTGTTTGCAGCTTTTCTCGTCTGGCTCCAAAGCACTGGAATGCTCTTCCTCTCTCTCCTCGTGTCCTCCCTTTTTAAATCCCAACTCAAAGAGCGCTTTCTCTCTTTACAATCAATTCATTGTCATCTCTCTAATTTTTGTACAATATATTTTATATGTCAAGCACTTAGGTGCTATATTTATAAAAATAAAATACAAAATGCAAATACATATGAGTGGAAGAGTAACTCTACACTTTGTAAACCATTTGAAGGATTGACTGTATCCTGTTGACATACGCAGGGTTGAAGTCCAGTTTTTTGTATAAATGTATATGTATTAAAACATGTTTTTGTGGTTGGATGCAAGAAATGGAGAGTTTGTGTAATAACGTTGGTCTTATATCTTTTGTGACTTGTCTAGTAAAGATCGGTGGTGTACATTGTGCACAATAATTTTGCACTGCATTTCTTGTATTTAATTGAGCCTTTCAAGAATGGTATTGTTGATCAAATGACACTGCATGTTTTTAGAAAGATTCTGTTTAATACATGTGAATGCATTTTGGACAACTAATCTGCTTGAAAAGAGTTTTCCTACTCTTTGATTGATAGTGGTCAGGGAGAAGCTTGCACATAATGGACCTTTTGTGAAGGGATATTTTGATTATTGTGGTATTCATAAACGCGTGCTGGTAGGTCTGTGGAAATGGCTTAATCACCTTGTTGCTTGGTGTTAAGTTCCATCTTGATAGGATTTGCCATCGGTGTTAGAAAGATGTTTTTTGACTTTTCATTTACCCACTCTACACTTAAGGGGTTCATCACAAGTTTGCCAGTATCCCACTAGTAATTCCTCCGGGATACCGGAAAGCTGCCTCTACCGTTTCTGCTGCCTGATATCACGGTTTTACTTGGACTTTCCAGGTGGCAGAAATGCTGGTAAATCCCCATTCCATGGAATCACATAAGACTCAATGGAGGGGATTGCAACAATTACTGGTGCCGGAAATACCGGTGCCAGTAATTGCATTTTGTTTTTTGCCAGTGGTGGCCTGATTTACCACCAGGCCTGGCCAGGCCTGGAGGTAAATCTGTGCCCCCCACTGGCAAACTCGTGTTTTCCCGGTATGGAAAAACTAGCTCGAATTACCTGCAATTATACTGGCATTTTTCCCCTACCGGGAAACTCGTAATGTGGCCCTAGTTTACATTTCCTAGGTCCATAGTCTATTATCTCTCCAGAATCTTTCCCATCATCGTTTATGTAAGGTGCCTATACAATGCACTTGTACTCAATGTGACTCAGCAGTGTCAAATGATGCCTTCGACTATCCAGTCATGAGCCCCAAATAAAACATGTTAGATATAAGGCGAAATGTGATCATTTAAATTGTGAATGAGTGTACAAATGTCCATGCTCAATATAGTGATTCTGGTAAGTGGCAGTAGCAAGGCAATCTAAACTCCTGTAGAAAAAACTTTCAAAACCACAAGAGCTGTCTAACAACATTCCCAATTTTTATTTTTGGTTTATTGAATATTGTTATTTGTTTAGCAATGTACATATATGGCAGTACACACATGTATATTATATTTGAAAATGCTGGACCATCTTGCTTCATCTTTTACTGTGATATATTTATTTACACATACTGTACTTTAAAGAGATATTTGTACATATTGGTCATTTTTATCATTTGAATCGGCAGTCTCACTGACACATTTCTCCAAATTATGGTTCTCATTATACCTCTGATAAATGCCAGAAAGCCAGACATAACCTTCCCAGATGAGGTTCATCATTTTAACACTGTGTTGCTCCATGTTATTCAAATGGGCTCAAAGGTCTCCCTGTATATCGTGGCCCAGTCCAGGAGTACATGTGAAGAGAAGAGTTTGACATAGATGTCCATTCAAGCACAGTGGTCCGTCACTTGTGTTTTGCTGTAACATCAGCATCCACACAGTTAAGCAACACCGTTTGAGAGTCCATTGGAAGGTTTAGACAAGGTAAAAAAGAAAAGCAAGTGATAAGAATGAAAAACATAAAATGTAAAGAAAGTAAGGACATTGAATATCTGAGGTACTACACATCTCTGTAATGAAAGCACAGGCCAAATTTACCAAGTAAACGGCCTCATTATAAGTCGGCCAGTCCGGTATTAAAGTGCCGGTATTGACATATAGCAGCACTTTAACGGATCGGCCGACTACAGGTTTGCCAGTGGGGCACCTGTGTTACCTCCAGCTAAGAGCACGCTCCTACCAGCAAAACACACCATCATTACCGGCATAGGTATTGACAATGTTGGTAATGACAGCAAATCGTCTCAAGAAGTCCTATGTGACTCCATGAATGTGGATTAACACTGTCACTCTGACGTAATCCTGGCGGTATTGCCATCGTACCGAGTGCCGGAAACAAGAATTACATTTCTCAGTATCCTAGCAGATTTACTGCCAGGATACCGGCCACCTTATAATGATGCCCAAAGTATGCCATGATGAGCAAGCATGGTTGGCTACTAGGGGCCAGAATTACAGTAAGTACGATTCAGCAAGACAACATATGTTTCCCGATTTTCATTTTGCGCGACGCACTCAACGGAACCGATTTAGCCCAACATGATACAGTTGCAAGGTCAAACATGGACATACAAGCCTTTGTAGCCAGGCTATGCTAACTGTTGTTTCCTGACAAGGACACAATTAATAGTTAAAGAGCACCAACTCGTCAGATTGGGCTGCGCCCAATCTAAGGGTGATCCTGTCACGCATGGCCAGAGAGATTTACTGCGCACTGCAGTTCCCAGCATGAAGAATAAAGATACAGTTGCATCTCAAGGTGGCTCTGTGTGTTTCATTATGCTCTGTCCCCTCACACACTCAGAGACAGTATATTTGTTTACTCTTTGTATCCCCATATTCTGGGAGATAGGACAATGGTGATGAGGATGGAATGAGAAACAACATGCCCCCATCCTGCTTGGTTAACAGTCACCCAATCTTCATTACTTCCTTCCTGGGCAAACTCCTGGAAAAGCTGGCCATCTCCCTGCTTAATCTTCAAACGGAATCTGTTGGTTGTCTTCATGACTATCAGTCCGGCTACAGAGCTACCAGAAGCATGGAAACTGTTCTCCTGAACATCTTTGTATACCTGCTCTCCAACCTGGATTCCAACACCTCCTGTATCCTCATCTTACTTGATCTCTCTTCTGCCTTTAACACGGCCAACCATGCCATCCTGCTCAACTGTCTCTGTGATAATCTGGGTATCACCGGTCAAGCCCTAGCATGGCTGACTTCTTTCCTCTCTGATCGATCCTCCCAGGTTCAACTTGGGTCCTTCCTCTCCTCTATCTCTATCTGTACCTGTGGTGTCCCCCAGTGGTCTAAACTCTCTCCCTGGCTGTTCAACCAATACCTGGCACTTCTTGCCCACCGCATTGCTGCCCTGAGCCCCAACTTTCAGTGCTATGTGGATGACACTCATCTCATTTTCAGGCTACCTTCGGCCACCTCTTCTCCATCTCTCATCTCTGACTGTCTGTCTGCTATCCAGGAGTGGTGTACCACCAATGATCTCTGCCTTAATGCCAGTAAGACTGAGATACTCCTCATCGGCACACCTGCTGCCTCCTTTCCTGTCACTCTCTGGCCAGCCTCTCTTGGCCCTCTTCCTGCTCCCACCGGCAAGGCTAAAAACCTCAGGGTCATTTTCGTCTCAACACTCTCCTTCGCTCCTCACATCTCTGACATCTCTAAGAAGTCACATTACCAGCTGCACCTCCTCAGAGGTATTCGTCCTTTACACTCCTTCCCCAGAAGCTCACTGTCTCCAGAGCTCTGGTTCTCTCTGGGCTGGACTATTGAAACAGCCTCTTTCTAAATCTGCCTGCTTCAACTCTCTGCCCTCTGCAATTCATCCAGAACAGAACTGCGAGACTTGTCCTTGGCCTCAAGCCCAGGACTGAAATCTCTGCACTGGCTCCCAGTAGCTGCAAGGATTAAGTTCAAACCCCTCTGCATTGTTCACAAGGCCTTCTGGGGCCTGGGGCCACAATACCTTAAACTCTCTCTTCATAAATATCTTCCTTGTCTTCTCTCATCCGTCCCCAACTCCCTCAGGGTCATTCGCTTCTCCAAGCAACGAGTTGGTTGTAGATCTCTTTCTTCGGCTGGGGCCTCCCTCTGGAACAGCCTCCCTGCCTCCCTGCCTCCCTGAAACTTGAGGAGAGCCATCTCTGGTTCCGGAAGCACCTTAAAACCTTCCTCTTTGCTTCTAATTTCTCTTCTTCTCTACCCAGCTGAATTCCTGGCTGAACTATATAAGTAAAGTATAATATCATATCATAACTGTACTGGTTACCTGGCCACCCTCTGATCTCGGGCCCAGGTCCCCTCTCCCACCAGATACACACCTGCACTGCCTCCCTGGCAACCCCCTCACTTGGGGACTGTTTTCTGTACCCCTACAGTCCCCCACCAGCACTTGACTCCTGATGTCTGCACTTACGCTTGCACTTGCCACCAGCTAGCCCTACTTCTCTTATTGTTTATTATGCTATTATCCCATGTACTGCACTGTCCCCACCCCCTCCCACTCCGCACTTTTCCCCTTCCTCTGCGCAATCTGAATGAAAATTGGCCTAGTAGGATCACTGTCTCTGTCTACCCTCTGTTCCCCCTCCCTTGCCGCTTCGTGCCTTGGAAACACTTTTGTACAGGCGCGTTATAAATGCCATATTGTGTCATATCATATCATTCTATCCACGCTTCACGCATTTCAGGACCTTATCTGCCAGCTAAGAGACTAATCATCTCGTTTGAACTACGACAACAGGTAGTGGACCTAGCACATGAAGATCTTAGAGGGATAGTGGCCACAAAACAATAAATAATAGACACCATATGGTTCCCTGGGATGTATGTACTTGTGGAGCATATGATAGGAGCATGTCATCTATGCCAGAGCACAGCACGAAAAAGCAATTGAGAACCCCTCTCCATGTCAGAAATCCCAGATTCCCCATGAAGCCAGATATTGGTCGATTTCTTTGGACCCTTTGGAAGAAATACATACTGGCTGGTTGTCATGGACTAATACTCCTGATTCCCCATTGTACAGATGGTGTCATCCACAGGAGTCTGCTCCACTACCCCAGAGCTGGATAACATTTTCTCACCTTGCGGGATTCCTTACATACTGAAATCAGTCAATTGACCGCCATTCTGCTTGGTGGAGTTTGCACATTTCATGCAATACACGAGGATCCATCACAGAAAAAGTACCCCCCCTACCCCCTGTGGCCGCAGGCCAACCGAATGGTCAAAAGGTGTATGAGCAGAAGGTGCTGCAAGAAAATAAGCTGTGTTCCATGACCCTCAGTCAAGCCCTGTGCAACATGGTATGGGACGCACCTCACAGGACCACAAGGAAGTGTCCCTAAGAGATAATGGGCCTCATTACGAGAATGGCAGTAGCCATGGAGCTATTAGCTCCATGGCTGCCACCGTTCCGGGCTCCATTACTGGGTTCCTGCAATGGGGACTTACCGGGTTACTCCGACATAGGAGGACCCGGTAAGTCCTCCATGCAGGAAACCTTCCCCATTCCCATTTGAGCCCCCATAGGGCTCAATGGGAATGGGGAGGGAGGTAATAGAGGGCAGATTACACCTGGCCCGTTATTGCCTCCCTCTTCCCCTCGCGAGTCCCAGAAAGCACACCTGGCTTTACCAGGCATGCGATCCGGGTCCCGCAATGGGAAGCTTGTAATCGGCACTCCCGGAATGAAGGGGGCTGGTGCTGTACTGGCCCCCTTCAATCCGGGAGCGCCAGGGTCGTAATGAGGCCCAATGTTTGGAAGAAGGGTGAAGACAAGGCTCCCTCATCTCTCAGAGTCACATAAAAAGGTGGATTGGGAGGCATCTGCAAGGGACAGTTCTAGGAAACAAGACATGAAAAGGTATGTTGACCGGTGGCGGAACGCTAAACCTCCATCCATGCAAACAGGGCCTCCTTATGACTATTGCGGAATGGGTTAACGGGCGCCGCTAATGGAGGCGGCACCGTTAACACCATTCTGCAATATTACGAGGTCCCCTCGCGGGACCGGCTCTGGACTTCTGGTTTTACCAGACGTCCAGAGCGGGTCCTGTGAGGGGACCAGGGAGCTAACAATGGGCCGGTCGTAATCGGCCCATTGTTAGCTCCTGCACCCATTCCCATTGAGCCCTATGGGGCTCAAATGGGAATGGGGAAGGTCTGGGCCCGGGTTCCCTGTAGGAGGAATTACCGGCCCTCCAAACTCGGAATGGCCCAGTAATTCCCCATTCAGGGAACCCGGACCCAATTTTGGAGGCAGCCATGGCCTTATTAAGGGCATGGCTACCTCCAAAGTCATAATAAGGCCCATGGTCCCTGTATGTCAAAAGCAGGAAAGAAGTCTGACTCCCGATTAGATCCAGGGATGCTAACTGTGTCTCATTTCAAAGGGACCGTGGTGATGGCACGAACACAAGGCCAAGCCCTAACTCACAACATCTCACACTTCAAGAAATACAAGAAAGAGAAAAAGAAGGCAGCGACGAGGTGACGAGGAGAGAGAGGAAGCAGAGCAAGTGGTTAATCAAGAGACTGAAGAGGCACCAAGGGAAGCTCATGTGAGGCTGACAAGATGCATCCGAAGACCGCTGCGCCTCATTGTAGAAATCTGAGGGACGAGCAACGTGCGCCAGGACACAGTTAATAGTTGGCAAGTGGCAATCCGTCCGACTCTGTCGCGCATGGGCAAAGAGTTTTATGCGCACTGCAGTTCCCGGCATGAAGAATAAATATACAGTTGCACCGCAAGTTGGCTCGGTGTGTTTCATTATCTTCTGCCTCCTCACACACACATTTCTTCATGTTCTGGGAGACAGGACACTAACAAAGTATCTGTGAATAGAGCGAAAGGCATAGACAGTAGAACATAGTAGTATATCACTGGAAGCAGGTCACATTGTATGTATGCATGCATGTATGTATAATTCACATTTATAGTGTGCAAGAACTAAAAGCAGGTCTCTTGGCACCATTGCCGGAGAGCGGCTTTCTCAAAATGAGGGGATTTCAACTAATGTGTGAACTTGGAGACAGACCTAGATTCAGAGAGATGCTGCCTCTTAAACTATTACATAAACTTTGCCTCGTTGCAAGTACTTAGGCAAACTATCAGGTCTATGGCCAACCTTGCTCTAGTGACAACATGCATTGAAAGAATGCTTTCTGCACTGAGAGCATGTTTTCACTACTGTTGATTGCACTTGCACCAATGCAATGTGGATTTAATACCATTGTGAACATTCTGACTGCCTTAGTGGTGAGTTGAAAAGATGGGCTATTCAGGAGCCTTTGGCCAGATCTGAGTAAGGAGCAATACAATAATAGGTTGCTAGGTCTGGAAAAGAGCCGGGGCTATTCTAATGCCGGCACTGTCGGGACTGGGGGCTAGCTAGCCTTTTGGTTGTAACTCTTGAGATTCTATCCGGGACTACAACCACAAAACCAGGGGCTATAGCCCCCTTAGCTACCACCTAGCAACGCCTCGGATCTCAGCCAATGGCTGCTAGCATTCAGAAAGGACGTGTAGGAATACAGTATTGCGATTACGTCCCCTAATTGTGGCCTCTCAACATCTTATGATGGTAACCAAACCGATTCTGGACAGGGATATGCACTTCCCGCTGGGCCATAATGTCACCACATTTCCAAACTAGATCATGATTGTTTATTTAAAACCTTGTTATGAGATTGGGAACATTTTACTAAGCGACAGCACTCAGTGCTTGAATTTTTCAAATTGCACTACAGTTTGTGGCTTGGAAATAGCCTATATTATGTTACGCGGTGATTCTGCTGCGTCCACGTGCTGTGGGGTCTGTGTGCGTAACAGGGGGCTAGGACAAAGTGTACAGTATCCGCCCTGTGTAAGCATCCAAGTGGGATTCTGTTTATTGGATTATAGCATGGCGCTCGATGTTCTGTGCAGTGCAACCTAAGGAGTAATACCAAGTGTCATGCATTCATGGGTGAGAGGGCGGCAGTGAAAGAGCTAGGGAGAGGTGTGCCAAGAATGACAGAAAGGGTTAGAAATTCGTGATGTGTGAGCAGTGACAGAGAGTAAGGGCACTAAACAGAGAGAGAGATGCTTTGGTCTTAGTCTCTGTCTTGTAAAGTATATAATTGCTAATGCATAAATATAAACATACATGACTTTACCCAGCGTGTCTGGGAGTTGTCTTGTGTAAACACAGCACTACTAAGTGCTTACTGTGTGAGTGATTTCTTACATATCTAATTTATTTTTTGCTTATTCGAATTCAAAACATTCACTGTTAAAACACATGAACTTAATTTCTTGAACATATGGTCTATCAAACTAAAGGCCTTTCAAAGTGATGTTCAATACATCTAACTTGCTTGCTGTTTATATTTTGTTTTTATTACGCAGGGGGTGACCACCCACCCCCTCGCACTTCCCCCTACCTTATCCTATCCCCTTACCCCACCCCATCTATGTTTTAAAATGTACCAACTTACCTCACCAATTCGAAGAAGAAAACAAATCAAAGTATTCTGAGTAAGTGAAATTGGATTTGGTGAAATCTACGGTACCGGTTTATTATGACAATCTCTGATATTAACTGTGCCCAGTTTGATCTTACGGCATACATATATTATCTACATAATTCTTTGTCTACAATTCCTTCTGTTTTAAAAAAAAAAGGTAAACACTGATGCATCGCCTTTTGCTTGAATGCAACTAATGTTATTTAAATGTTTGTATAATCTTACTGTTTCACTGTCATTGACGTATTTCTTTCATAGTTTATTTCGACAGTTCTTCAGGATACCAAATGTACTTGTGTAGTGTTAATCTTGTTTGTATGGGAATTATCTGCAAAGTTGACCCGTCTATACAGTTGCCACCCTACATGGCAGATATGTCAGATATGGAATTTCTAAAGCAGAAATCTTGCTGTGATGCAATGGAGCACTGTAATTAGGGGAAGGCTTAAGGTTACAGGTACAGTGCAGCGGTAGAAAAGGGTGCTGCTATGGATACAGGTGGAGGGAAGAGGGGTCTTCAGATTCAGAGATGGGAATGAAGGTTGAGGTGAATGATCAGCATTTGGCAAGATGTTGTTCATAGAGTACTGCCTTCAGTTAATTCTTAATGTGTAGCATTGGGAGGTTATAATCTGCGTTGGGAATGAGTAGCAGGAAAAGGCATCTGTATCCTATCGATTTCCCTCGTTCAGTTCTTTATTTCCAGTGTGGCAATTACGTGGCTTCTGATGGTGCTTTAGGCAAGAGATGGGAAATTTCCCACCCAGGTGAGTGGTGTTTTGGTTGTGGCTGTTTAATTGTTATTGCAGGCTGTCTTGAAGTGTGCTTGAAGAGGGAACTAGCGTGGCTATATGTGAATGGGGTGATGTGGGTGAGTTGTGTTACTTCTGTAATGTGGCCTGCTGCAGAATGCTGGGTGAATATCAAAGAGGCCAAGTTGCCATCAGCAATTGCTGTGAGCAGGGTTTGTCCAAGTGGGAGATGGCCAGGGTGTTGTAGTAGATTTAGGTGGGGCACATTTTCAGATGTTGCCAATTTCAACTATGCTAGTAATCATAATTTGAGACACTGGGTTGAGACAGCATTGAGAATTCATACAAACCAGAGTGGAGAGGTAACTTGGGATTTACCCTGCCAGGGTGGTTCAAATTTGCAGGTAGTGTAGGGACTGATATCTAACTTCTAACATGATCTGACAAACTAATAGAATTACTGTTTGGAATAGTACAGCTGAGTCCATAGCACTTTGTGCAAATTGTTGTTGCAAACCTAGGGTGCAAACTGGGGATTGCAGACACAGCTCTGCTATGCTGCTTAGAAAATAATTGCAGGAATTAAAGCTGCTCTTCCAATGGGAGACGTGAAGGTTAGAGAACTTGGAATGTGCAAAATCATGTTGCTCAAAGTAGGCCCATTGTTTGTGTTCTAGCGCAGGAAGCCAGAATAAGAAATGTACCCCATCGATTCTGGCGTTCACTGAAATAAAACTCTGCTCAAAGGTGACAGTAGAATAGAATAGGGACTTCTGAAGGTTTTCAGGAGGTTTGGCCATTTAGAGGAGGTATCTGATTAACATGTGACATCACAGCCAGTGGCAGGCAGATCTTATACTTTGTGTAGGGGTATATACATGAAGCGGGCAGGTAGGAAGGAGGCTTCAAAAAGAGGCACAAAAGGGAAGTGAGGGGATTTTGCCTGCTGAAAGAGGGAGAAGGAAAATTGCAGAAGCAGGAGGTAAATTGGGCACGATCAGAGGCAGACAGACTAGGCTGACTGTGAATGAGAGTCCTTCTGCAGAAGAGAATAGAGGAGGAGGGAGCCAGGGAGAATTGAAAGCTGAGCTGAGCCTGAGGGTACAGAGCCTGTCCTTCGCTGGCTCTGCAAGCGCAGATCCTTCAGGCATTTTGGTAAGCATGCAAGTAACAAAGGGAGTACATTACATTGTGTTTCTGTGCTTAAGAATCTAGTGTGGTGCTCTTTACGTGTGGGTAGCCAGTTGCAAGCTGGCAAAAGCATTGAAACTATGTCAAAGTTCCATAGATAATTCTGGGTTCACCTGAAAAACGTCTTTGTGGGAGGCCTGGTAAAAAAAAAAAAAAGATTTCTGAATACTTTCGATTTTATTGAGCTACATGGAATGCAATTGATAGCATGTGAAATATGAATTGACTGTTTCCTGCTAAATGTTCTTTCTCTCCATATTTCTAATGACACTTGGTAAACTGCGTTTGTGCATTGTCCCTATTTTGAGAAAATATAGATAAATGCCGAAGGGCATGGTTTTAAAAAAAAACATGTGTGGCTGTTTATTGTGAGTATATTTCCTTGATAAAGATGTTACATGTCTAACACAGTGTGCAAACCTGAGTCTCTTGCCAAGGCTCTCCAAGAGGCCCCAGATAGAGTGAGGAAAATTGCAAGCTGATTGTTATGAATACATCATTGTGCAAGTAACTTGGTAATACTTTGCTGGGTCATTACCTAGCAATCCAATATAAATAAGGTAGAGCAATTATGTACCTGGTACAGCATTAAGTGCTTCTTTTGGTTTCAGAAAATGATCACAATGTAGGAATAACATCCAGGAAGTTTGCTGGCTTCCTCATGGTCTCACTTGGCAGGAGAGTAAACCAAGTAGGCCAGACCGAAAAGAAAGTGAAGCCAGGGTCAGGGACCCAAAATTCGTAAACAGCACGAATCAGCTTCCTTGTCGCAGTACTTGGTAAAGAAAGATACCAAGTAAACCCAATCAAAAAAGAGAAGAAGCAGGGGTCAAGAGGATCTTCCAAAAGTCAAGAACTGTGTATTTGAAGCTACATGAGACATGGGCCAGGATGAGGGAGTCATTGCCCCTGGTGATAGTGAATTGCAAAACTAAAGTGCCAGAGAGACCAGGGGTAGGGGTAAGCCCCCTTCTCCCCCCCCCGGTGATCTGGAACCATGCTAACAAGTGAAAAGGTACCAGGTGAAGAGAGTTGTTCTCCTGGTAACCAAACACAGGGGAAGGGAGTCATTCTCCCTGGTGTTGTTGAACTGTAAAGATTCTAGGAGAAGGGGGGCATTCTCCTAGTGAACAAAGTGGTAGGAATTCTAGAGCCAAGATACCGGATGAAGGCAGTCATTCTCCTGGTAACCTAGACCAGGTAAAGGGAGTAATTCCCCACGGTTATGTGGAACCTTACCTTTTGCGATGTGACATGCGCAAGGGAGCCATTCCCCTTATTTCCCAAGGAGAACTGGTTTGAACTTTGCTAAGCCATCCCCCTGGCATTGAGAAAACTCTGAGAGCAAGACTCCTGAAGAAGTGGTGCATTCTCCAGGAACCCAATAGTGAAGAATCAACTATGGGCAATAAGGAATTTTGGAGTTTCAACTATAGCCCTATCTTGTGAATCTGAAATGAGAACTTAACTGCTTTTTAGCATTGTATCTTGTAACTTTGTTTTGTGCTTTGGAAAGGGATTGAGACCTGGGGAAAGGAGTAATTCCCCTAGGTAAAGAGTCCACCTCATAATTGTAATTGGAATCCATTGTCTATAAGAAGAGTGCCATTCATCTGGACAAAGATGTTCCACTACCTCTTAAGTTTAGTATTTAGTGTAAGGGACAGAAGTAGGGTTTTGACAAAGGATGATGAACTATTGATTTGCCTGGACATTCTCACAGAGCCACTAGTCATTTAGATGAGGCTGGGAAACCCCTCTTGTAATTAGAGAAACCTAGGTATTCTCTTTACTTTCTGGTATAATAAAGGTGTATGGCAACACCCATGCCACCTGTGTGTCAGTCTCCTTCTTCACCCTTACACCTGGACCCTTGCTGAACTTTGACTGTTATTGGAGTCTGTGATGGTCCATCTAGATGAGTGGGTGTTCATTGGAGAAGTAGGAAGAAAACCACTGCTTGACTGTTCTTATGCTGATGGAAAACATGCGTAGGAGAGGGAGACAGTGAGTGCTAACAGTGACTTATTGCTTGGCCTTCAATGTCCATGCTTATGGTAGCTTACTGCATGTACGCTACCTTCTATTTGTCTTGCCTGAGGTCTAAATAGAGAGACATTAATGGGACTCATTACAAGCCTGGCGGTCTGGAAATAAGGGTGCCGCTAGCAACATACCAGCACCCTTTCCGGACAACCAGATTACGAGAATGCTGGCGTGGGCTGGTGCTCCCGGCAGGTCTGTCCTGCGGGGAGCACCGGCCCCTGCAGGCATGGTTTTCACAGAAGCACTGGCCCCATTAACAACGCTGTTGGTGCTTCCATATCCCCATTCCTGTGGAGTAGTATGGGACTCCACAGGAATGGAGACTTACAGTTCCCGCTGCCTGACAACCCAGGACTTGTAATGTTCCTGTGGCACCAGGATATCAGGTAGTGGAAACCGTGTTACGAGGTAAGCGGCAACGCTTATATCATGTTGTTAGTGTCTTACAAATAATGCTGTCTTAAGACATCCTTCTTTGATGTTAATGACCTTTGCATGTGCAGCATCTTGTGTGTGGTTTGGATCTTAATATTTAGGAAGTATTAGCCGTGCTAATTCCTCCAAAAGGATTTACAGTTACAACCACTGATAATTGTGGAATCTCTGCTTGACTGCCCATTGGGGTAAGTGCCCATTCTGGAGACTTGATTGGGGAATGGAGATATTACCTATGGAGATAATTCCACTGGAGGTATTTCGTCATTGTCTTGTAAGTAATACCTCTAGGATTATGCTGCATGTATTACCTCCTTGCATTTTTGCAACTCATAATCAGGAGGACTGAAACATCCATGGGGCACTTTACTATTTTTGTTAGATCATTTATGTTGTGTGTTGGTAAATAGGCTGCATTACTTACATACATAGTTTTTTGTGATTTGTTTTGGAATCCCCAATGCTTCTGCACAGGTCGGGTGCGTCACCTTGACTGAAGGCATATTGTTTTTAACCAGCATGCCTTTCATAATCTTACTTATTCCTAGGCAAACACTGGTTACTCAAAACTAGTTTGTCCCACGTTGAAGATGTTTTAGTATTTCCTCATTATATTCTCCATTTTATAGGAATTAGTGCTGCTGGTATTAACAAACAGAAGAACATTTTGATTTGTGGGTCCATCCTTTTCAGTTCCAACAGTACCCTTGATTCTTAAAGGATGCCAATCTGCGTGCTCTTTTGATCGATTATCTTGTATACGATTTACCCAGTAGTTTGGATGTAAATGATTTAGTTTGTCAACTTCTTACATTCTTATTCAACCTAAGATATTGACCAGAAGGAAGGTAGACTCACATTTTCGGGTGGCAAAAATAATTGACAGGAATATCTTTTTTATTAAGGTATGAATCATAATAAAGGTTTCTATCTATTAGTTTAGTGAAACGCTTTCATACATGCGGCTGTACTTGTGGCCGGTGTTGAAGTCTAGAAAGCATGCATTTTATCACCCAAATCTGTAAATATCAAGTGTGAATTTTACGTATTCATGTGTTGGTAGAGAGGTGCTCGGTTTCATTTTTTCTTTCCAAATAATAAATGCATTGTCATGACATGTTATGTGGTGTAATGATGGTGTAATTGGGGTTTATCTGGGCAATTGACATAGTACTGCCATTTGCAAGGACTGCAAGTGTTCTATGGGTTGGGGTAGTGGGGAGGGATGGAACATGCAACACAGCTTTGTTGGTGTACAGGTAATTATTTGTTTAATGCTAGATGCATCAACTCTGGGACACTAAAAACGAATATTCAAATCCTCAAGAATACAGTATTTAATTTTTCACAATGATCTAAATGATATTACAATTAATAATGTCCTTGCTGTTTGGAAAGAACACAATAATTGAATCTGTCCATATAACACTTAATAACAATAATCACTGCTACAAAAAGGCCTGCACGTGTTGCATTCCTAATGGGAGCTTCTTCAGGGCCTGATAAACATGAGTCAATGCCTGAAACTAACTCTGCTAATCACTGCAATGGGTTCATTTCTTTCAAAATCGCTTGGTATGTCCTTATTGTTTAAAAGCACGACCATCATTTGATTTGATCAGCTCTATTTCACCTAGTATCAAATGGATCTTCACAATTCTGCTGTCCCTTCTATGTAAGTTAATCTTTGAACGATGTTCAATGTATTAAATAGAAATGTCTTCAAGCTTGCAGTTTCTCTACTTCCATATGGTAACATATAGTAAATATCAAAATATAACTGATTTGAACATGTAGGTTCCCTTATTGGCTGCTTGTTGCATCAGCATCCAGCGTTTCAGTGGCGTGAAGACTGGAGGAACCCTTAGCACTGCCTGAAGGACTTTTTTCAATGTCATGTGATGAAACCATAGGGCTAATTCTGTCCAGAAGGGTACCTTGCATGTACACGATGCTATGATGCATAGGCTGGAGACCGTGATGTTAAAGTTCATTATAGAGGCATAGGGCCTCATTACGACCCAGGCGCTAAGTGAAAAACGATGGCGGTAAATGATTACCGCCATCATTTTCCGCTAGGTCCAATCATGAGCCGTGACCGTTAACTACGATGCCATTAGTGGCATCGTAGTTAACGCTGCGCTAACTGCACCAAGGAGGCGCGCACGCGAGATCCCACACCGTAATTACCGGCATGGTGCAAAGGTGCGTGAATGCCGGCCCAAGCGGACATGCACCTAACGCCATCACCCAGCCAGTTAAGTACATTACCGCCATGGTGCTAATTACGCCATCGCGAACCAACCGTAAAGGGCCATGTAAAGTGAATCCAGCTGCCACAGGTGCACAGAATCAGCACAGGTGGAGGCAATACAGACTCAGGAAGTACAAAAAGAGCACACACAACCCCTTCCCACACCCAGTCACACTCCACAATGATACCAATAGGACTAGCAATGTTGGGGCTGGAGGACCTGATAGCAATGCAACTGCTACAATTTCAAATACAACAACAACAACAACAAGAGGCTGCACAGAGGAGACGCAGGAGGAGAAGGAGGGCAAGGCAGGGCAGCAAGCCCCACCAGCACAGCCATTGGCACCACGCAGGCAGCCCCCAATCCCACGCATCAGAGCCAGTCCATTCACCCTCACCGCTGAGCAGATCCACACCCTGTACCGACTGGACCGGGACACCATCACCACCATTGTGAACATGATACACAACTACATCGTCAGCATGATTGAAACACCCACCGCCACCCCCCCCTACTGAAGGTAGTGTCCGTGCTCCACTTCCTGGCCACAGGCACCTACCAGCACACAGTGGGGCACTTGCATGGCATATCACAACCATTATTCTCACGTACACTGATCCAAGTGCTGGATGCCCTCCTCAAGCACACAGATGACCACATCTCATTGCCACCGTCTGCCCAGGAGATTGCTAACACCAAAATGGGTTTCCATGCACTAGCTGGCATACCTGGTTGCATTGGTGCCATCGACTGCACCCATGTGGAATTGTCGGTCCCACGTGCCATGGAGGTACCGTACCGCAACCGTAAACTATTTCACTCAATCAACGTGCAAATGGTCTGTGACTCCAACAGGATCTTCACACATTGTTGTGCCCGATTCCCCGGATGAACCCATGATTCAATGGTCCTGCGTAACTCCACAATACCACGCTACATGGAGCGACATGCAGGGCCAAGATCCTGGCTACTCAGTGAGTCTCATGTCATGAGCATGGAAATGTGAAGTCGGTAGGTGATCGACGTACCAATGCATACTTCACCTGGCAGAAATGGGGGGGGAATGATGCATACTTCACCTGGCAGAAAGGGGGGGGGGTGATGCATACTTCACCTGGCAGAAAGGGGGGGGGGGAATGATGCATACTTCACCTGGCAGAAAGGGGCGGGGGAATGATGCATACTTCACCTGGCAGAAAGGGGGGGAATGATGCATACTTCACCTGGCTGCGACTAGCAGTAGCCAGATCATACCCTGAGGCAGCATTTACGTCATCTGACACCTGTATACGTGATGCCTGACCTAAGCAGCCCTAACATGTGAATGAAGGTGTGTCCCAACCATGACACAAGCATCTTCAAGTGCATTGTACAAAATGTGACCACATTGACTCCAACGAAATGCACCTACATGCACATCACCAAACACCATCTACTGAAAGGCCTGTCCCCCATAACTGTGCCCAATGGAGGCACATGATGGACTGGAACATCAATGCACCACAACACAGACAGCAAGGCCCACAAACTGTCCCTATTGACATCAGTATTGTTCACTGGGGTCATAATGAGGCAGACAGCAATGTTGCGATCATGTGAGCGTTAACCTCACAGGACACGTGCCAGGTCACCTAAAGATACGGCTTGAACGTACACAGTGGATGGGCACTCACAAGGCACTTGCCCCCCCTGCATACATTGTGTTTTGGCATGCAAAACAGTACATGAGAGCCATGAACATATACGGTTGCATAGTGTGAATCCATTAGCGCAACTAAAAGTGGTGCAAAGTTACAGTTGAATGCAAGGCATGGTGGCAAGTCATGTTCAGAAATCAATCTCATCCCTGACACATACATTGTTGCCCACATACAGGTGATGCAGGCTATCCCCTGAAGAGGTGGCTTCTTACACCAGTCCGTAACCCACAGAACCAGCATGAGGAGGACTTCAACCGTGCCCATGCACGTACCCGTGTGGTGATTGAGCAGGCTTTTGGCCTACTGAAGGCACGTTTCCGCTGCATCAGCAGGTCTGGCGGGGCACTCCAGTACCGCCATGAGAAGGTTGCGAAGATCATCATGGATGTGTCATGCTACACAATATGTGCGTCAGACGAAATGTGCCCCTGCCCCCTGACGTAGAACTGCAACCACCTGACGATGAGGATGAGGAGGGTGGGGATGTGGCAGCACCTCAAGGAGGCAGCGATGCACAGGAGGGGCGTGAAATGCGTCAGAATCTCATTGACCAATGCTTCTAGCACACACGGCGGGTGTGTGTAACATGGAGACGGCACTTGGGGCACTGTGTGTGTCTGGGACATGCACCCTGTGGACTGTACAACAATAAAGCACACATACGCAATGAGCAATGTCCACACATTGGATTTGTGCTAAACGATAAAGTGTATTATAATAGTGAAAAGGTTTGACACACCAACTCCTCCCTCCCCCACCCCCCCTGAACACCCCAACACACCCACTCACCTCTCCCCCCTCCCCCCTGAACACCCCAACACACCCACTCCCCCCTACCCCCCTCCCGTGAACACCCCAACACACCCACTCCCCTCTCCCCCCTCCCCCCTGAACACCCCAACACACCCACTCCCCCCTCCCCCCTGAACACCCCAACACACCCACTCCCCCCTCTCCCCTGAACACCCCAACACACCCAGTCCCCCCTCCCCCTCCCCCTGAACACCCCAACACACCCACTCCCCCCTCCCCATCCCCCCTGAACACCCCAACACACCCACTCCCCCCTCCGCCCTCCCCCTTGAACACCCCAACACACCCACTCCCCCTCCCCCCTCCCCCCTGAACACCCCAACACACCCACTCCCCCCTCCCCCTGGAATCCCTACGAAGGTGTGGTTTAGTCTGTGCAGCAGTGTGTGATGTAGTTCTTCTCCACTGTCCGGGCACTAATGACAGTCCCCTCCCCTGGCCCCCGGGGCACCCCTGCCCGTGCTTCGCAGGTTCCTCCCTGATCTGCGGATGGGGCTGCTCTGTGCCGAGCTGGTTGACGAGGAGGGTCCTGGCTGCACATTTGGACGGCTGTCCCGAATGGTCTGCACCAGTTCTGAGAGGACGTGCCGCACAGCGGCGAGTTATGTGCAGATGTCCTTCGTGGAGGACTCAATGGCAGCCGTGACTCTGTCTGCGCATTTCTCCATGGCATCCGTTGCCCCCCCACACTCTGCAACGTGTTCATTGAGGAGGGTGGATAGCTGCTGCTGCCGGGTGACAATATCATCCAGAGTCTGCTGGTTCCTCTGGCTCATGGCCAATGGCATTGGCATGCCCATTGGGCTGCTCACCTCCAGCAGCGGGGATGGGGTGGCTGGCCAATCCTCGGCCTCCAACTGCCCCTGTGTGGCATCCGCCCGCAGGGGGCTTAGGGATGTGTAGGGGGAATGTGGGTGGGCAGTAGGGCTTCCATCACTAATCTCCTCGATGCTCCGTGCCTCACTGTCGGAGGATGCTGCTATGGCAGCAATTACGCCAAGGGTGCTGCTTGCAGCAGAGCCTGTCCCTTCGGTGGGCACGATGTGTGTCATGTGCGCTGCTGCTGCTGGTTCTGTGGTGACAGTTGTGGTGGCTGTCAGTGCCCTGTCCTCTTCCCCTGGCAGGGTTTGTGGCTGCTGGGGTGTTATCCTCGGGACGGCAGAGGTGGAGGCTTGCGGCCTAGGCACAGTTGTCCTGGCCCTCCTGGTGGCTGTGGAGGCAGTAGTGTCCTCATCCTGGAGGTCTGAATCAGAGCCTTTGGTGGAGCAAAGGAGGGAGAGTGTTATTGATGGGTCTGCGGACATTGTGCGTGCATTTTGACGAATGACATCTTATCAGTAGGTACATGCAGCACATTTGAGGCAGGGGCATACAGGTTGTCTGCCTTTTGTGTGGAAGTAGCATGGTGGTATGTGGGGGCCGGCAGTTAGGGTGTGCATGCTGCATGTGTACAGGGTGGATTTCGGATGTGTCTGTGGGCAGTCTCCTGCTGATGTGTTGCATTTGCACTATGGGGCAACATAGTACTTCACATGATTGGACTTTGGTGATTTTTGCAAGGCTTGATTGGAGCCACCTACCTGCATCTCCTGATGTCGGGACTCCTCTCTCCATCCCTCCGACTCCTTGTATGCTCTCCATTCCAATGGTGGATGCACATATTTCCTCCCATGCTTGCAATTTGATGGGGGAATCACATCCACCCCCGGTTGCCGTGCCCAGGTTCCTATTCGACGAGAGGATGCCCTGACGCGGAGCCTCAGGTCGTCCCACCGCTTTCTGCACTGCTGTACGTTGCGGGGTACGCTCCCCACCGCACTGACACGCTGTGCCACCAGGGACCATATGGCCTTCTTTTTGGCTATTGCCGGCCTGGACATTTGCGTAGAGAAGACCACCGCAGCATTGTCCTGGAGGGTCTCAGCAAGCATGGTTAGTTCCTCCCGGGAGAAGCGGTCCTGGCGCTGCCGATCGCATGCTTTCTTAACAACTTTGGGCATTTTCAGATTGGTAATTGGGTGGGTTATGGGTTTGAACAGATCTCAGGGTCGGATGTGGAATGGTTGGCGGAGGATGGCAATGGATTGTGTTTTTAAAGATGGCCGCCGTGCTCTTTCCCGTTCCGCCGCGATGACGCTACTTCCGGTTCCGTTTATTTACGGTCACCGCTAACTGCGGTGACCGCTAATTACGGTGACCGCTCACTACGGTCGCCGCTATGATGGGTGGCGGTAGTGCACCTTGCGCGGCGTACTGTGCCGGTAGGGGCCGTTTTAGGGTCATTTACGCCATGGTAATGTTCAATACTTACCGCCTGGGTCGTAATGAGGCCCATAGCATTTCTTTTTTGGATGTCTGTTTGGAGGGCTATCCTAGTGCATTAAGTTGACTATGATTCCCTGGGTGCACCATATAAATCTACTATAAATAAAAATAAATTACTCGATCAGCATACGTGAATTGGCATGTGCATAGTATGTTTGATCATAGAGTTTGATAATGTTAATGCAGGGATGTTATTCAAGGGCCTAGTTGGCAACTCAGAGTATTCATTCGATGTGGCCACGGCAATGTTTCAGTAGAGGTGCATCTTGGGCGTCGTCTCAGTAGTGGTGCACTTGGGTATGGTACCTGTGAGGGTTTGTCCTGAGACACTCTTGACTAGGCTCGTGGTGAAGAGGCAGTGGGGCAGTGGCTGGTCTTGTATCAGAGTGGGGGAACACAGGGTGGATCAAGAGCCATAAGGAGCATGCAGCAGTGCGTACCAATTAGACAGTAGTTCCTGAGTGAAGGAAACAAAATCAGTGTGCATGATGCAAGAGCCAGCTAAATCCCCAACCCTTTTAAGTAAACAGGATGAGAGTAAAGTGTGTAATGTGAGAAAGAAAAAAAACAATATAGACAGCAAACAAGTAACAGAAAGGAAGGGACTGTCAGAGCATAGGAAGAGACGGTATCCTGTGTGTTTTAACTGTGGAAGTTCATATCATCAATCATCCAAGCATGCAATGCAAGGTGCGATGCCCACAGCATTACTTACAGGAAGTGGAACTGGAGAGGTCACTTTGCCTGGATGTGTAAGAACTTGAGGAAATGCAGGGTGCTGATTAGAGAATGTTGTGCGTTATGACATGTTGTGCGTTACTGCCAATTGATGAGAGTGACTAGGAAGCTTTATGATGTTTAGATGGAATGATTATATGGCAGATGGTATTTCTCCATATTTGAAAGTGAGCCAGGAAACATGGAAAGGAATGGGCAGAGGCATGCCTGGAATTTTAGATTAGGACCAGACAGTAATCCTGGTGCTTTTGGAG
The DNA here is from genome assembly GCF_040938575.1 of Ambystoma mexicanum. NCBI lineage: Eukaryota > Metazoa > Chordata > Amphibia > Caudata > Ambystomatidae > Ambystoma > Ambystoma mexicanum. Next base: position 1,061,100,729 of record NC_090933.1, on the reverse strand, counting down.
GTGTAGACATTGACACAATGGTCTATTTCATAGCAAGGCTTGACTAGAAGTACTAACGAATGGAGGGAATTTTGTTTGTTGACAGGAATGGGTTGGCCATGCTTGGCTGGAACTGCCAGAAATGCCTTAAACATAACTGAGAAATCAGTGCAGGGAATCAGATTTTGATGGCAGAGTTGAATAAGTTGTCAATTAACTTTCATTAAATATTGGTTTTAAGACTTGGCAAACTAAAAGGTTTTAAGCACATAATTGTATTGAACAGTGGGGCTATCCCCCTAGTGCAAGAAGTACAGTGTTTTGCCTTCATTCTGAAGGTACCATTGTGATTGAGCACAAAGACAGTGGATCTGTCAAGCTGCCGTTTGACTTGCATTCCTTAAATTAGAGATTTTTAGTGTACCATTGTCTAATTCCAGAGGTCATTGAGATGTTGTCTTTCCTGGAATGGACCAAATATTTTCCAAAGTCACCTTTAGGAAATGCTTATCACCAGTTTCAATTCTGCAGAGAATCAAGACAATTAATGTCGTTTATCCCACTTGTGGGTGCATTCCATTTCAATTTGTTTAGCCTGGCCTAAGCTTTGGCCGCATTCCAGTCTATGATGGTACATTTATTTGGAGGAACTCACCAGGGAAATATGTTGCCAGAAATATGTCCTTGCCTTTGCTGCATGTACTGGCAAGATTCATGTCAAGCTTTAAGTATTTAAAAAAAAAAGACTATGCTTACTATTAAAAATAATGAATTATTTGATTGGCAAAGGTCACATATCGAGAGCATGTCATTGTGTGTTTGTTTGTTTGTTTTATTCACTTAGAATGCACTTAACATTATTCACCAAAAGATTAGCTTAGTTGACACAGTAAGGGATGGCCCTACTCCAATAAGCACAGAGACCTTGAGGGAGTTTCTTGGCTTGACAAAACATATACAAAGCAAAGGGGGAAGGTTGCCTCCATGTGCACTGCAAATAGTTGAGAGACCTGCTAAATAAAGTGGACCATTGTCTCTGTTTAGGGAATGAGAAGATAGAGTTTGTGGAATCAAACTGGCTATTACCTGTTGAACGACATGAGGAATGCTCAGTCCTTCAGGATGATATCTCAGGTGCAAAACACTCGCCTTGGTAACAAGACAATGCCATGTAATGTTTTTGTATTTCAGCTCTGGCACTTAGAAGCTTTAGAAGTCTGGTATTACATGCAATATAAATCAGCAATAAAATTAAAATGAATACAATAGAAATGCATTGTGTACTGATGCTAATGATGTCAGTTTGGGCACAGTGTAAAGGTGCAGACCCCACATAATCCAAGTATTTATTAAACAGTTGGCAGAAATACAGACAGCCTTGTGGAACTGAACTGGACAATCATTTCTCAACCTGCCACTTCCAGGCTACACATTTTAAAGTGGAATCAACAATGTCTACAATTGCAAGAATTGGCATAATCCTAAAATGTAGATTGGCTGCTTGTCATTGACCCCCTAACGAACCCTGTACATTAAACGATCTGATTGGAGGTTGCACTTTTCACAACCCCATGAAATACTGCTCATTGATGACAGCATAATCTGTTGGGCAGCACAAAATCGGGCATACTGATTGGCTGGCATCCTTAATAGACTGAAGGTGATAAAATGTTCGATGGTAATTGGACCACTATGTTGGAGACCGTGCCAGCAGTAGCATCTCATTGAAAATGACCAATGATGTTATGTGTGGAAATCAGCCAGAGCAAAACTATGTTGCAGCCCTTGGAACACACCATCTCCTTCTCTGATTGGATCTCCTCATCCCTCACGCCCCGCACCCCACGTGTTGATACTAGTGCCAACTCTGGGCCGAACCTTCTAGTTATCTTCTCACAATGAGCAGCTGCATGAAAAAACGTGTGCACGACCCTGCTGCTAGAAAATAATTCCTTCTATTTAGTCATTCTACCGCACACTTTTATTCCTGATCCAAAGGCCCTGTGGTTGATGGGGGTATTGTTGCTCCCCTCGTAATGCTATATTTTGGCATTGCCACAATTTCAGACCCATCATGCATCACGCTGTATCCTTCACAATCACAGTGTATTCATAAATGTATCATCTGAGACGGCACCTGCTGTCTAGAGAGCGATTTCATGCCCATGAGAAAATACTCCAATGCAACAATTAATTGGCCCCCGTTTGGTATCTCTTTCCTTTCTGAACTTCCCTCTATTAGCTCCTCTGCCCAACCGTGAAAATAAAATTCAATTATATGGATACTAGAGCCTTTAACAAAACCCTGAAACTCTGCAACTTTCAACACTGAACGGCTCTAATATGGCCATCCTCTTGCTTCCTGCATCAACTAACAATGCTACTTAATACAGTTCACCTTACATAACAACACCCAGCCCTAGCTACCTGCCCTATTACCTAATACTATAGGTGTACTGACCCAGGTTCCTTCTAAAACTATCCCACTTCATGTGTGTTTTTCGGCCCAGGCCACACCCTAATAGCTCCCTGATGTTTAGGGCAACCATATCTATATTCTAATTACCCTGTGACATCACCCAATTACGTGACCACCGCATCACTACCTAGACCCAAGACCTTGTTAAAGTAGTTTTCGTAGCCGGTGCTTGCACCCGTGGGGGATGCTGGATTTGTATCTTTACAACAGTGTTCATGCAGAGGAGAGATGGGAAGGAATTCATAATAACGTTCATGTCACAGTGTTTGTGAGGTGCCTAAATAAACTACTCAAGAAAAGTGATGTCATGGGTGTTCACAATGATAGGTTTACGTCCCGGGAGAAATGGAAGCAGGAAGTGCTGGCTTGTTTGGTTTGTCAGTAACTTTCAAAGTAAGTATCGAATTGATGGCTCTTTCTTCAGAATTTTCAAGGTAAAGCAAATTTAAAGTGGACATTTAGGGACAAATAGTCTTTATTGGTAAACTCGCTGCTTAGGGGTGAGAAAGTGGTCCCACACTTGGGGGTCAGAAGTACCTTATGGCTATCACCCTTGAGCTTCATCTAAAAAGGGAATGACTACAAAATGCTATTACTTATGCCCGAGGATTGATCAGGAAATAGACGACCTGGTAACTTGCTTCCTACCCTGATTATTGAGATATGTCATATGCCTCCGATAGCCATCTTTAGGGCCTGTCCAGGTAACTCACCAAGCATGGAAGAAGTTAGCAACTGATATTATAGGTTTAGCAGACAGTTTTAAACTGTACATGACATCCATTATGAATGACTATCATTCCAGAGGATCAGTAAATAAATATGTAGGGGAAGTCACAACGAAAGTAGCAAAGGCATTCCAGAGAGGGACCTTCCACTGCAAATTGTTTTGCTGTTTCAGTGACTCATAACAGTGTTCAGTCAAGTGATATGGTTGCCTTCTTTGAGAATGCAGGAATCAGACACATGATCACAGCCCTGCAATTTCCCAGATGGAATAGTTTGGTGGAGTGATTCAATAAAATAATTAAAGGTAACTTACAACTGACTAGGAGTGGCCAGAATTGTTGAAGGCATCTGTGTGTGGCTACTGTCCAGCTCCCCACTCATTCATCAGCAGATCTCAATATGTTGCACTTGTGCTGGGATGGTTGGGAATACTGGGATTTGGACCAGTGTTTCAGAAGCTATTGTGAAGGAAAATAAAGACACGTCAGGGGACCTACAGACACAGATTTGTGTCACAGGCACTAAGAACTTTAAACTGGGTGATATTGTCTGGATTAAGAAGCTCAGCTTTTCTGGTACGATTAAAGCAAGTTGTTTAGGACTAGATTGATTGCGATTTGCAATTGTTTCTTTATGGTGTACAGTGTTAGCTACAAGTGGATTTCTGGCTGACATATGAAATGCCATGAGGTGATGAAACATGCACGTCTTGCTGAGTCAGATGGTGTATGCAACGTTTTGGAACAACCATCACCAAGTTGAAGGGTAAGTGAAGATGAGGTGGAAGGTATCAATATGATTGAAGGCGGAAAAACCATCACCAAGTTGAAGGGTAAGTGAAGATGAGGTGGAAGGTATCAATATGATTGAAGGCGGAAACCATTTTGATCTGTAAAATGAAGAAGAATGTGTGGAATCAAGTTTGCAACCTTCCAAGATGCACGCTAGTCCTAAACACCTCATGGCCTTAGCAGGGCTTTGATGCTGCAATGATATTATAAAGGAGAGAACTGCGGTGAGGAAGTGTGAGCACAGTCTGACAGTGTTTTGGACTTTAACATTGGTAAGCATTTAACAGCTCGCAGAACCGTAGCCCCTCTCAGCAATTTGCTTTTGCCTACCGGTTTCTACCTCAGTCATCGGCATGCAATGTTGCTTCCTATGGATTGTGGAAGCATAAGAGAGCTTTTCGCACATCAGCGCGCACATCGAGCAGTGCAGTGAGGAAGTGTGAGCACAGTCTCACAGTCTGCAGGTCTGCAGGAAAGCAGGGACGGCCTTTCCATCCATCTGAGACTAAGGAGGTAAGATCGAAGGCTGGTACTATAAGGATCTGTTGAACTAAATATTGTTGGTCCTACCATGCCGGGAAAGGTAACTGGGAAGTCCAAGTCCTATAATTTAAGGAAATATAAACCCTATGCTAAGAGCGGAAACCCCCGGAAAAGTGACGCCGAAGTAACCGGAAGACAAGCGAGAAGTCCTTCCATTAAGGTGTAGTAAAATCAGGTAATTTCCGACAAAGTCCTTAGAGGAAAAATAACCTCCTTTTTCCAGCCTAAAGTGGCAACACAGAGGTTCTACCTTTAAAGAGAGGACAGGAGCCTGACAAAAAATGGGTGAAGGAAATCTGGAGGTGTCCAGTAGTCGTAATTTGTCACACATGGATAATAACTCACTATTGGATTTATGCTATTCCCTCCAAAAGAGTATTACAATGATTACAACAAACCCTATAATGGTTGTGCCCAATCCTGGTGTTGCATTGGAAGTAGGACATAAAACAGATGCAAGTCAGACTGATACCCAATGGTTGTCCACAATGCCAGAGTTATGTGTTGAAACTGAAGAGAGGGAGAGTATGAGATAACTTACAGAGGAATGGCTGGGTCCTGTCAGTGTGGCAACGCTCCAAATTGTGGTCAACATCCTACTTAAATTATGCTGTAGAATCCACAAGGACTTGAGACTTCAGAGTGATGCTGTCTTATGGCTAGAGGAGTTTGTAATTTAAAAGCTTGAGGGCTCTGCCTTTATTCATAGTATTATCTCTGCAGGGAAGGGCTTGCCTGAGCAATTGGCAAGTGGAGTTAACTCTGTTGATACTGTCCCGGACATATCTTGCAAGCGAGTAAGGAGAGGAAAGAAATGATTCTTCAGAAATATACGAGTCTTGCAAGCAGAGACTTCTTATAAAGCACCAGAGAGTGCGGGAGGCCAAAGCCAAATGTTTAAAGTCGGCTGTAGCAACAGCCTCCATGAATTCTTCTATTGTATCTGTGTCAACAAAAGTGCCTAAAAAATGACGAAAAGGGAGACTTGAATGAAGAAAAGACTCATGAAGAATGTAGGCACTTTGACGAGCTGGTTGGTAAGGGATAAGGAGGTTATTGGGAATGAGGAAGCTGGTCTTGAGGATCAATCATGCATTGAGATGGATATTTGCGACACTGTGGTTGAGAGGAACCCTTCCATCACTGCTCCAGAGGAAGTGGTGAGTTTTCAGGGTCACCAGCGAAGACCTAAAGAAACCCTAATTAGTAAGAAGGGCATGGTTTGAATGAAACGTTTTAATTATTACATCTAAATATTCAGACCATAAGTAAAAAAAGAGTAAACCACTTGGATGTATTGCAATTGCTGCAAACGATAACCCTGCTACATGTGTTGAACTCTCAAGACATTGAATTTTTTTTAACCCATTGAACTTGATGGTGGGAGGTCATCCCATGTCCATTGCTTTGCGTCATATACAGCATTTTTCATTCGAGCCCATGGTGAACATTTATCTAAAATAGGTTATTATTTAGATGTTGTGTATAATGATTCTGCTGGTGTCTGCTGTGATACACGTGTGTGGATGGGAGTGGCAAATGAGTTTCTTACCTGCAAAAAGGAAAGTGGATCAGTGAATTTACAATATAATGACTTGTAACGCATGGCCACAGACATTTCCTGAGTAAGGATGGTTTTTCTCGAAGTGATAACTAAGAATCACATTTTCATGCTACAGGAAACATGGTTGACTTCATCTATTTATACTGTTGGCTTCTCGGTTTTCCAGTCATTTTTGAAAAAAGGGCCTAAGGCTCGGCCACTATGGAGGTTTGCTGAAAGGGCTCAAGAACAACCTCACAAGTAAGGTGGTGGGTCCCCTTGATGACATGGAAAATCTTCTGATGGTGGAGGTTCAACTAGATGAAAAAGCAGTTAAACATTTGTTAGTTAGAAACATCTATGATCCCCCGGATGCTACACAAACAGATAACATGTTTCAATATCTAACTCTGAATGTTAACGACTTGGTGTTGCAATTGTGGAGAGGATATGATCCTAACAGGTGGGGATCTAAATGCAAGATGTAAAGACAATTCTGTCTATGAGCAGTGTGTAAAAGTGTCTGGAATAAGCACATCGCCCTGTAAAATAGCGAAAAACCGAGGCAGGGCCTGGCTAGATTACTTGAAGGAATGGGAGTTGCTCATGCTCAATGGGCGAACTCTGTGGAACCAGCCGGCTAATTAAACCTCGAATAATGGGAAGGCCAAGGCTTTCCTGGAATACCTTTTAGCATTAGACCTGGATGCAGGGAGTACAGTGATCATGCTGCTGTGTCCCTGTGGTTGCAATTTCCCCAAAGCCATCGGGTTGCATGTAACGTGGGTGATGTAGAAGTGAATGATGCGGGTAATTGTGTGAACTGGTCTGTTACTAATCTAAATAGGATTGTTTGTTATTTTGCAGGTTTTAATTATGACCATTTAAATTTCATGAGTGATTGAAATACAAACTTGGTTTCAAAGTTTGACTGCTAAATTTAGATTCTGCTCTGGCCACTATATTGTTACATCCTGAAAGCTTCAGAAACAGTGTGTGAGGAATTTGACCATCTGCATGGGGAGTGTCAGCTCACCTTGGTATTTTTGAAGTTTTGTAATTAAAACAAATGATGGGAGATCAACCTCAGAAAATGTGTGGGCCTAATCTGCACACATTTTCCTATGCTTGCTGCAAAACAAACACATACTCAAGTGTTTTCCGGGGGAGAGGTGGTCACAGCATACAGGCACATTCCTCCCTGTCACCATTATCTGGAATGTGACAGCCACAGGTATATCAAAGCATCTCTAAAGAGAGAAGGCAACACCTTACTCTGGCCATGGCCAGCCTAATTAAAATGTCAAAGGCTCCATGGATCCGCCCTGTTCTATTGTCAAAGTTCTGTGAGGTGGCAGCACACAGTGATGGGAGTTAAATGAAAACATTATGATATATGTAATTCTGTTTTTGATAAGCTGTCGGAGTAGGCTACGCACTGCTCTCCAGTTGTGTTGAGCCGAATGGAGAGGGAAACTGTCGGGGTGAAGAAGCGTGGTGAACCCCAGACTCTGTGGCAGCTTGGTGGCCATGCAGCATGTACAATCAGTACCCTGCAGGGCTGCCTCATGCCTCATGGTGGCCTTTTAACCCTTTTGAGTGCTTCTACTGTACCCTTAGCAGGTATTACTTTGCTTCTTGTTGCTGTATTTTCTTTATTTGCTGATTTAATTGCAGGGGTGTGAAGGGTGCGAGGATTGTGCCTCGGGCCTTGTGCTTTGTGCTTTGTGGTAGCAGCCTCTACTACTGTTGTACTACACGGTGGTGTTTACAGGGCTGAGCGTGGAGAAAGCCAGTGTGCCTATTGGATCTTCGGAAGAGCGATAGAGCGATACTCTTGGACTGTTATTACTACGGAAACTTCTCCCTGTTATCGTACGTCTTGAATTTAAGTGTGGGCTTGTATGTGTTTGCTGCTGCGGCGCCCATGGCTGTTTGCCTACTACACTGTGTAGTAAGTATCGCTCTGGGATGCCATTTTAGACGGTGTAACTAAAAAAGCTTCTGTTTTATGTCCTGTAATATAGTGCCAGTTAAGATATCTCTGTTGGGAGCATATGGCTCTATAGTTGCCAGTAATACTCTGTGGAAATGAAGCCCAAATCTACTAGGAGGCTGGATTTGCAGAGTGATGCTATCTACAATGGCAAGCAAGCCCGGACCCCGCTGTTAATGAGGACATCCTTAAGGGATGGACCAAAAAAGGAAATAAGGAAGGGGTTTTGTGTGGGAGTGTGGCTTCCTTTACCCAGTGAAGGATTTCTGGGTATTTTCAGGAAGTGGGTCCACTAAGTCTAACCCCTCCAAAAACTATCTATCCCATTGGTAAACCACAGGTTCTGGGTATAATATCAGTACCTATGCATACAGAGGTAATGTCCACTGAAGCTGACTCTGATTCCAAATGATCCTGTTCAGTACCATCTTTGGTTCACAACGGTTCCTTGCTAACCTTATGGAACGCAATAAGGAGGAAATCCCTGGGACCACAACAGCTGATGAGAGATGCCACACGTAATTCAGAATATGTTTGCCAGCCCAAATTTAGAAGCTCTTGTGTCTCCCCAAGATGGTGATGGGAACACAGGTGGATCGCATGGGGTCCTTCCTCATCTACTGGACTCAAGGGCATGTGTGAGGATACCACCATCCCCAATCTGCTGGTTGCCTTGTTAGCCAAGGTGGAAACTCTGTTTGCCTTATGTTCTGTGGCAGAGGCTGATCAGCGAGACCTACATGATGTGATGGCTAAATTGGTGGCTGTTAAGTGGGGCCTCCTGTCCTTCTATGTTCCCCTTTTACAAGGCACCCACAGTTTATGACACAACCATTTCAGACAACTATTTAGCTGAAACCTCTAGAAGCAAGGAACAATGTGATAACTGTTCCGGATCATTCAGATGTGCCTTGGAGGTCCCAAGATTCTCTCAATATTGTGGCAGTATCTGAAGAGGATGCAATCGAGGCACTATGCACTGAGATTTCAATGATGGAGGCCGATTCCTCAGTCAATAAGACCTGTCAGCAACTAAGAGATCCACAGTGAAAAATTCTGGAGGATGCTCTTCTTTCATCATTTTCAAATAACCCTCCTTCGAGGCAGGGGGATTACTCCTTGCGAATAACACTGCTAGAGGTGTAAAAGAACCAACAGTGATTTCTAGGGTCTAGAAAGATTGCCCATGGCGCACAGTATCTCTATTTTTCCCCTGGATAAGAGGGTTTGCCCCAAGACCCCCAAACCCCTTGTGTCTTTTCTTTCCCTCTATCTTCAGCTCCAGGTTCATCGTGGTTACCTTTGGGTACAGGGGCTGGTGGATATTGTGAATGGGTAGTAATGCCACTTAAAGCTAATTTCAGACCACCTGACAAACAGAGAACTACGGGAAGTAATTTACAGGATAAGCATGTTAGCTGAGTGGCAATGGTTAAATCTACTGGCCAAATCCTATCAACCTTTTCTGCTTAGACGGGCTGATCTGATCTCTAGAGGGCATTCTCCTGCCACAACCTATGCTCTGTATGACTCTGGTGCACATTGTATGCCTGATGGCAATAGGATAGTGGGTCAGATGAGGTTGGGCAGCTCGGTTAGGTTGGAGGAGATCCATACCTCCGATGATAAACCTTTCTTAAATAGAACAGCCTTGTTGAGACTTTGTGCTTCTGTGCCTTGGCTGTCCACTATTTCTACCAGGGATATACTGCAGATTAAGCTCCCGAAGTGCGGTAAATCCTCCAATTGGGCTGTGATTCGTTTTGCCTCCCCTACAGTTGTGTCACTATTGTGTGCCAATGCTAACACACTACTTAAGTTAGGCTTGAAACTCACAGTTTGCCACAAATGCCCTGCATCTAACCATGGGCAAGTCCAGCGTGTGGCTTGTGATACGTGTGGCTTGTGATACAGTCATTGAGTCTATAGATGGGGTAAGGCAGGGTGGCAATCCCCGTGAAAATTGACCTGGAGCTCAGTTGGTGGGGTGGACATCCTGAGTATGAATTAGTAACATGGGGACAGCTGCCTGTTGCAAAGTGTCCCGTGTACTCAGATGTGCAAGCCCACTGACTGCTGTGAATCGCTAGTTGGAATACACATGGGCATAAACATCTACTGCATGTACAGGGCTCCATGCCCCTCTTGACAACTTTTGATATTTTTATGATACAAGAGACCTGGCTCGATGCCATCTCCAAGTGGAGGGGTATCACATCCATCAGCTGTTGGCCAAGAAGGCAATAAGGGGTAGATCATTTGGGGGCCTGATAATTATCGTTTTGCTCCAACTGAGTGGTGGTTCAGTCTACTGAGGAAAATGTGATGGCGGTTGAGGTGTGGCAAAAGGAAAGTGTATTGACTGGAAACGGTTGATTATATAGATGTATGTTCCCCCAAGTACCAAAGTTTGGAATAACATGCATTCAAACATTTGCTGGGTTGACAAATCCCAGGTACTGCAATGTATGCAGACAGGATTCCGCCCTTGGTGTTGTACGTCACACGCCCTTAGGATTTTGGATTTGCTGATTGGGTGGACACTGGAGCTTGGTGGGCCTACATTATATGTTACCTTTGTTGACTTAAGAGCAGCATTCGGTGGGGTGAACCGTGTGAAACTATGGGATAAACTGATGGCCTCGGGTGCCCCTAGTGGTTGGTAAATGTTTTGAAAGGCCTATATTGTAATATTCAAGCCCGAGTTTTTTTTGAATGACGAAGGGGGAGTGACTGCCCCACTTAAGATCAGTAAAGGGGTGAAACAGGGCTGTACGATCGCACCATTTCTATACAAATCTGAGGCCTGGGGGTGCCCCCAGTGGTCGGTAAATGTTTTGAAAGGCCTATATTGTAATATTCAAGCCCGAGTTTGTTTGAATGACGAAGGGGGAGTGACTGCCCCACTTAAGATCAGTAAAGGGGTGAAACAGGGCTGCACGATTGAGCCATTTCTTTACAATTCATACATGGCTGATCTCCCGGCCCGTTTACAATCAGGTATTGGCTGTTGCCCAAAAATAGGGAGGAGGACTATCCCATGTATGCCGATGATTTAGTCATACTAAATTATACCTTGAGTGGTTTCAAAGCTATGTGTGATGCTCTGACTAACTATGCAGTGGAAAAGTAGACTGTGTTGCAACATATCCTTGCTTAGGACTAGACATGAGCAGTAGTAGAGTTCATATGCATATAGTGGCCGCTAAGAAGGCCAAGGCTCTGTGAATGATACAGCTGATTGGCAACTTTGCGAGACATATCGCAGGGTTTTCCTTGGAGAGGATCATTATCCTTTACAAACAGTGCTTCTGCCGTATGATTTTATACGGGCTCGAGACGTTGGCCATGGTGGACTTACACTGGCTAAACATCTTAGAAGGATCCTTCCAGAAGCATATTCTGAGACTAAGTGCCACAACTACAACAGAATACATTTGACTAGAGTTTGGGTTGGTCTCGCTTAGAGGCGAGCTGCTACTAAGATGAGGATTCTTGCATATGAAAATATATTGTAAACCTAAATGCCAGCTGCTTGTGTTACTGGGGCAGGGGGTGAATCTGTCCCATGGTCACAGAGAAGAGAGATTTGACATGTAACTGCCAATCTTTACAGGAGTATTGGTTGGTGCCCTGACATCTCTAGAGGAACAAATTATGGCACCCTTAAGCACATTTTTAAAAGCAAAGTTAAGCAGTGGGACTGGATTAATAACTACACCCACTTGGCATCACTATGTAGCTACTTGTGGCTCAGGGGTGGTTCACAAGTACTTCCAACCCCAGAGATATTTGAGACAATGTCAGAACCCTGCAGTGCAGAATTTCCGTTTGAGGCTGCATATAAATCAGTTACCTATATATGTCTTCCTTGGAGCCCATCTTGGGATCCCATTAAAAGACAGGTGTTGCATCTGTAAAATTCCTAGCAAAGTGGAGACAGCTAAATACCTCTGCACCAAATGTGCAGCTTTGGGTTCAGAATATATGACCAACTTGGGTAGTATGGTCCATAGGTATGAGTCGCTAAGGGAAGATGCATTGTGGAGCTATTGCCTTAACACAGAAACTGAAAGTGGACATATTGCACTGTATCAACTATGGTATATTATTAAAAAACACCTGTTCAATGGCAATTGATTCATGAAGGCCACTATTGAATTTTAACTGTATTTATTAGGATGGCCTTAGGAAATGTTATTGTTCAAGACTTAATGCTTTATACTGTCTTCTATTGTTTTATACTTTTTTATGGTGATTTATTGCATTCAATCTGCGTGTATTGTGTAATTATTGAAATGTAATGTCTGTCGATTTTAGATAAATTGACTTTAGGTGGCTACTGGTGCCTTTAAAGAGAATAAGCAAAGTTGTATCAGGTAAGTTTTTGTCTTGAAGATTTTATGTTTTTATGTTTTAGTGCATATTTTTTACCTTTGGGCGGGGCTTAGCGCCTAACGGGAAACAAAAACAGTTGGTAGTTAGGTGCTAGTATAGGATTGCACGCTTTTGGTTTTCTGGTCTGTATAGTCCATGACCACCTTCGTGACTTTGTTAGTCTTTGAATCTGTAAACTTGTACTTTGCACTCTGTAATTTGTAACCTGTGTTTTAGTTGTTTATGGTAATTGAAATGATATGTTTTGTACAAGTTCTATTGGAACTAAATATAAACAAATAAATAAATAAATAAAAACAGGCCTGCGAAGATGCCTGGTCTCAGAACTAACTCAAGAGATAAGAAACATCAACACCAGAGAGACACTTTGATCCACAACTGATAGGAAGAGGGTGGGACTTAGTAGTACATTTTGTCACCACTTACCTGTCCTGTTGAAAAGCACCCAGGTTATGACCTGACACATATCAGAAAATTGTTGGTGGGGACCCAGGATTGGTTCATTAGCCTGCACCAATCACTGAGGCCCATTTGTCTTTAAACGAGGGCTGAGCCCCTCACGTAGCAGATCATCTGACAACTACAAAAGGAGTAAGAAGAAGGGCTCATTTGGACCCTGGCTGAAGGTACAGTCTGCTTTACAACATCGGCCACAGAAGGAATGCCAGGATTTCCAAGAGAGAAGCAAGATCCCTCTCTTAAACATCTCCCAGGGAACAGAGGGAGATACTGGACTCAGAGGGTCCATCCAGAAACTCCATAACCGGTACCCAGCGAGCAGACAGCATGCCCTTCTAGGTTCTGCCAGCAAGCTTCCTAGGTGGGAAGTGTCAGAGAGTCTCTGAACAAACACAAGGCAATTGCCTGCAAACACTCTCCTCAGCTTTGGGCTGTCCACCTTAAAGGATGACACGAGCCCTGCAAAGAAGCTAGGAGGAGTGCCACAACAAGCATCAACTAGCTTCCATCTTTTGAGGAAAATTTTGAGACAGCCGAGCCCTCAAACCGCGACCAGCTGCATCACTGACTGTTGTCATGCTGCAGTCACTAAAGCCATCTGAGACGCCTACAACCGGCATTCCAACCAGCACAGAGACAGTGGGCCTCATTATGAGTTTGGCATTAGCCATGGAGCTCTTAGCTCCATGGCTGCCGCCAAACCGGGCTCCTTTACCAGGCTCCCAGAATGGGGAATTACCGGGCCATTCCGAGTACAGAGGGCCCGTTAATTCCTCCCTCTGAAGCCCGGGCCTTCCCCATTCCATCTGAGCCCCCATAGGGCTCAATGGAAATGGGAGAGGGAGCTAACAACGGGCTGATTATGAGCGGCCCGTTGTTTGCTCCCTCTTCCCCTTGCAGGACCCGGTAATGGCGCCTGGTTTTGCCAGGCGTCCTTACCGGGTCCCGCGAGGGGACCTCATAATTTTGCGTAATGGGATTAACGGATCCGCCTCCTTTAGCGGAGACCGTTAAGCCATTACACAAAAGTCGTAATGAGGCCCAGTGATTCTTGACCGTGAGCTGCCATGTAGGCCAGCGTACAGCCGTCCATCCAGCCTTGCTTGCCAAACTGCCTGCTGCCTGGCACCCGCAGCTGTCTCTAGTCTTGAACTCTGTTGCAGGAGCTGCAAAGCATCCTGGCACCTACTCGACACTGTCAAGCATCAAAATCATCTCAAGCACCAGGTACATTGTGGTGCTGTCCCCCTTTTCCTTCTCGGAAGGCCCTAGTGACATTTACGGCCCCTTACTCCCGTGGTGCTGAAACCAAATAACCCTGAACAGTTAAGACAGATTGTTTTACCGACTACCCTCCTGTCAGTATCCAGAGTGCATCCCTTTCCTTCCTGAAACTGTCTGTCATCTTTGTTCCATTACAGGGTGTGTTGTATTTTGTAGTGTGCTAGAACTGTCTGTCGTAATAATAATAAAGTAGATTTTTTTTTAACAACCTTGACTGGATAGTCCCTTTTATCATTGGATAATAATTGTATTTTGCTGTGTTGCAACTAACCAGCAATCGACGACCTTTCAGAGAAAGCCTGCCGTTCTGTTCTTGTCACCAACATTGGACAAGGAGGTTTCTAATTGACTTGTGTTTCCAATCTGTACGGATCCCTTCTGGTGTACTTGAGATGAGGGGCTGATTGATGGTTAGGAAACCGATATTCATCCCTGGACCACTGGTGCCTCACGAGCTGATTTGTCAGAGTGTTTGAGCAAAAATATGTGATGCTAAGTGTATGATGTTTAGGGTGATTAAGCAGATTAAAAGTGAGAGCCCAGAGAAAAATAACAGGATGGAACAAATTAGGAAAGTGAAAAATAAGCACTGTACATTTCTCAGATGGTGGAAATATTCAGGTCTGAATTTGAATTGAAAGGAGCAGAGTGCATCTAGGGTGAGTCTTGTTGCTTGGGCATTGGAGTGGGATTTAGAAAGTATACAGGCTGTGGTTGGTAATTTTAAAAAGTCAAGAGCCCCTGGAATTAACAGCATGACAAGTGTTGTTTTAAAAATAAACCCTGAGGTCTGGCCCAAGTTACTAAATGTATTGTTTTCTAAAGTATGTGGAGAACAAATTACTCCTGACTCATGGTGTTGTGCTCTGTTGATTCCGGTTTTTAAAAAAATAGCTCCCATTTATTACCTATGAACTATAGTTTATTGTCAATGCTAGATGTGACAGGGAAAGTTTTTACTTCCCTTGTCTTAAGAGAACTACGATGGTGGTTTGACTTAAAGCATATATTGGATATGTCTCAGACAGGTTTTAGATCTGGCTCAGCCACCTCCCACAATTTAAGAACGATTGATGGACTAATCATAATGACTAAAGGTAAAGGCAGTCTGCTTTTGTATGTCATGTTTGTAGATTTCTGGGCTGCCTTTGATCAAGTTAATCAAGGAATCCAGTGGGAGAATCTGAGGAAGTGGGGCTTTGCCGCCAGATCTACTTCAGATTATAATCAAGTTGCACACCAATGCTGAGTTTCAATTGAGATTAAGCAGTGAGGGCCATTTCAGTGAATGGGTAGCCACAAGTACTGGGGTCAAGCAGGGCTGTGTGCTGGCCCCACTTTTGTTTAACATATATCTGACAGATCTTTCAGCGAGATTGCAGGCAGTAACAAATTGCCTTCCTAGACTTGCCAGTGATCATATAGTTTATTTCATGCAGATGATCTAGCACTTTTTGATCATACTTACAAGCGGCCATTGAGTACTATTAGAGATCTGTGTGTGTATGCTTCGGAAAATGATCTGGACATTAATCTTGAAAAGGCAATGGTTATGCAGTTTACAAACCAGCCAGTATAGAAACCAGTTTTTAAGATAACTCAAGGCATAATTGAATATGCAGATAGTTACACATTTTTCAATATGGAGTTTGGAATGGCTTGAGCTATAAGTAAATGATCGCGACAAAATGTAGAATGGTGGCCCAACTTAGTGTAATGTTTAATAATTTTGCTAAACAAATGGCGAGTTATAATCTCAAGGGGGTGTTGGTGTTGGGTAAACAGAGTTTTTACCCCGCAATTCTGTATGGCTTAGAGGCCTTGACTTTGAAAGATTTAAGATATTTAAATATTCTAGAGAGGACATTTGTAAGAGGATTGTAAAGCTCCCACAAGTAATCCCTATGCAACTTCTTATATTAGAATTGGGACTTATATCATTGCATGCCATGGCCTTGAAAAGAAGAGGGAAGCTATATCTGAAAGCAATTAATTCCAATAGGTGTGCTCCTTTGACCAAGCTTGGAGAATTTCTTTTTAATTCATCTATTAACAGGCCATCCATAACAATTAATTATGTAAAATTAAATAAGTGGCTGTTTGAACAATTGGTTGCCCCACAGCTGTAGCTACTGGCAAAGGGGAAGCGGATACAGACTATTACCCCCTTAAGCAACTCTGAGGGGAGAAACAAGATTTCTCTGGTTGGAATATGAACTACTCCAAGTTATCGACGCTGAAGTCTTACCAAGCTCTGTCTGCGCTGTTTTACAAATTTTAGATTTCTTAACAATACCTTATACAATGTCCTAGTCTAGCTGTTAGGATGCTGATTTTACGATTATGTTCCAACCAGCTACCAGGCTTGAGAGTGACTGGTCCCAAGTTGAAGATCACGCTGAATAATAGATACTGTAGAATTTGCAAACGCAGACATGTGCTGGAGACAGCCAACCATGTGATGACTGAGTGCCAGGTGCTGGGTAGTCTATATATGAGTAATCTGCGCACATGTATTCATGATTATGATGAAATTACTACTGCCTGAATTCGAGCCTCTCTGCATTGCACTTTGCACTTTACCCTGTTCGTTTATATGTGTTTAGATTGTTTCTAGATTGTTAACTTGCAATATGAATTATGTGATATTTGTGGATGTTTTATCTTATTGATTGTAGATGTTAATTTTAAATGTAATCTTGAATTTAGTGTAAAGAGTTATGTGATTCGATGTGATCTGATGTCTTGTTCTGTTATGCATCTGTGAAACTTTCTATTGGACTAAGCACAGTAAAGTAAAATTAAATTAAATTAGAAAGGAGAGAAAGGGTTGTGATTGTACAAGTAGAATGCTAAGAAGTTTGAGTGTGCTCCTGCCTTAGTACACCTCTGGCCAAGGTTCTTTAGAAGGTCTTTGGGGACGTTGGTACATTGTGGTGAAGAGGTGCTTTCTACTGCCTCTGTGGGTTCCTGTAGATGTAAAATAAATGATTTAATTGCACTTTTACTCTGCATTCTAAGCATCCTCAGAACAGTGTCCTTGTCTTCATCCCATGGTTTACCATCAACTGGGACAGCAACATGATGTATAAGAGGAATATTCATTGCATGTTTGTAGAATTTTCCATGGGGAATTTAGGCCCAATGCATATTGCAGAACAATTACCTGTCTTGTTGATTTCTTGTCATGTGCCCTGTAAATCTGTAGAGTCCTTAGTACATCTTGGCAGTCTGCCTTAATCTGTAGTCCTTAGTACATCATGGCAGTCTGCCTTACATGGAGAATGGTAGTTCATTATTTGCAGCAATTGTGTTATTCTGGCTTGTGGTTCAACAGGTGCTGTGCAACAGCACAATTAAGAAGTCCATATTGTATTTCTCACATGGAGGCATATCATATCTCTCTGGACTTTCCTCTAATGGAGGCTATAGGCATGTACATAATGTTTCTCCCTGTGTTGCCTCGCAGCAGTCATATGTGTCATGCCTGCGAGCATTCATCCATGGCATTCATTGAGGGGCTTTTCCACTGGAAGTAGCAGTGTAACATAGATGCCCGAACTCTGGTACTGCTATGCCCACTCCTTCCATTGACTATTTCATCTGTGCTGGGACTAAACTTGGACTACATCGCAGGTGCTCACAGTCAAATCCTTGACTGCACTGGCAAGACTCACACTTTAAGGTAAAGGTGGACTAGCCTATTCACAGTTCCCTCATCTGCTCTCCATGCTCCACAGTCATCTGTCTGTCGCCTGCCAGCCCATTGTATGCTACTGCAGCATAACCTTTGTGGGGCTTGGCACAGCTCGGTTTTGCAAAGCTCTACTGACCTGGCAGCTGTGCATAAAGTGCACTTGTCTTTCCGAACAACCTGTGTGCTAGTCTTGAGGAGCAAAACAAATGACAGCAGTTATCTTGTCTTCTCTTGACACATATATTGCTTCAGGCCCTAATCACTCATTCCCTTGCACAGCAGGCAGCTTATTCAGCTCACCATCAGATAGCTTATTAAGGCTGGGACTTGTGTAGGATTGTGTTCTCTTTTTTCATGTCACTTCATTAGGAGTATGCATATGTATTACATTTCTCAGATCTTGCAAATTATAGATTTAGTAGCGAGCTGCCTCTTACTTCACTTGTCAATGGTATCTCATGCAACATGCATATGACATGCACTAACATACACTTTCCATCTCAGCATCATCATCCATGCATCACCTAACGGTACATCCCACCTCTCATGCTTAAACTACTACATGTCATGAGGACACCTGGGATCAAGAAGGATATCAAAACTATGCATTCTCAGTTCAGTGTGTTTATTTGGGGATTATGTACATTTAAGCGCCAAATCAAATGCAACACAGAGATCTCGCAAAAAGAAATCATTATAACAAATATGATGGTCCTTCCCAAAAACATATCTCTCCACCTGGATGTGGGTAGTTAGGCCATAAGGTCCCTGAAGCCACTGCCCGAGTCATTCGAATTCTGTGGAGTTTACTTCATCTCCTCTCTAGTGATAAGTGTTTCTAGGGTTCCTGAACTGATATTTGGAATCCCAGCAAGTTTAGTTGCACGCTTTCTGTAATTTTATATACCCCATGACTACCAAGTCCGCTAAAGAGCTATGTCAGTGGTTGTATCTGGCAAGAAGAGTTAAAGTGGGGTCTCTGGGGCTGCCTCAGTGTTCCCATAGTTCATCTCCCTTTGTCTCTGACTGTAAACTATCTGTCCCCATCTCTTCCTCCTTCCAATATCTGGTTCTATCTAGGACTGGGCCACGGGAACCTTACTGATCTTGCTATCTAATTCCAACTCCTCCCCTTATTATATACTTATAGTTGCTTGGACCTCCTCCTGCCAACTCCTGTAGTATTCTCTGGGGTCAGAAGGGTAATGTTCCACTTCTTCCTGAATCCACAAGCCCCTGTCTCCTTTCCTCCGTTGGCATCTGGCCTATGAACCTGTCCTTATGTATTGTTGGAATAAAAATCCTTAATCTATACAACAAGGTCTTGACAGACCCTTGTCTACTCCTCTGGATATTTGTTCCCCTCTTTCTTAGTACCACTTTCACTACCACCCTTACTGGTGGCTCGAAGCCATAATAAACCTAATTCCACCTCCTACATCAAATTCGCTTCTCAAAATCGTACTTCCTCATTATTGCCCCTAGTCTCTCAGGTTCATATCTCCCCCTGTCCCTTGGGCTTTACTAATTTATCTTGTATCTTTCTCTTAATACCTCCTCTACACATTTGGGCCATGATATTAACACACATCCCCTTTATGTGGTTATCTATCTGATGTTAGCTCCTTCTTGCACAGATCAAATCTCGTCATCTCTTCATGTCCTGTGTTATTCTCGGCTGTTGCCACTCCCTTCTTTGGCTTTTTCCTTCCTGCCATCTCCTACTGTCAACTCTCACCATTTGGTGTTATCTTCTTCTCCTGGCTGGTCTCTTTCCTTGTTGTTAGCACCTCCTCTTTCAACTCCATATCTACCACCACCTTCTTCTGTCACTTCTCACACACTGATGTTAATTCTCCTTTTTGAGCCTTTCCACTACCACCACCGCCTGTGGACAGGGCCGGACTGGGAACCAAAAGTGGCCCTGGAAAATGTTTTCAAAGTGGCCCCATATTTCGCCCAATCCTTCAAACAGGGGATTGCAAGTATCCCCCAAGAAAGTCTTGAATAAAATTAATCAAAATGAGTGCACTTAAAGCATGTTTTAAACATACACAGATTAAAAAGTAATGTTTTAAATAAGTCATGATCTCCCAAAGTAGATCTTCAATGATAGAGGGACCTGGAACGTTCCATATTTTGCAGATGAGAAAAACGAATTCAGCCGTTTTTAAAGATGCCCAAACAACATGCATCCCTAATCCATTCCCTAATCTATTTCACCCTATCCCGTGCTGGGAAGGGCACACAGATAAAAACATTCAGAAACGAGCATTGGCAATGCCAAGAGTTTTGGCTTTTGTGTAGGAATGGGAAAGGCATTTTTCCAGGCACTGCCACAGTGGTATTAACTGTCCATTGATGGTAGCAGCTGCAAAGTGGTGTGAGTACCTGGGTATGCAATAGCAGTGCCTGCTGAATGCCTAATATTGATACACAAGCTTAAACTGTTGGCTTTGCCAATGCTTGTTTTAACAGGACTTCAGTGAGGGACAGACATAGCGCTTATACATGAAATGCCTCCTGTCCTTCCACTGGGCTCTTTCGCAACCTCTGCCAATCTCTATCTCTTTCTATTCACCTCTCTGGCCCAACTCACTCTGCAAGGGCACACTCTGGAAGTTCTAATCTCTTCAGACCTTCCCCTTTCGATCCCTCTCACCACTCCTCTCTCCTGGAGCGATCACTTTCTCCTTTCCTCCCAGCTACCCCTCAGGCCAAGCCAACTCCAGCACTGCCACCTACCTTCACGGTTATCGGACCCATGAAGCATGTGTCAGTTGAGGCTTTTGCCACCCCCCCTTGCCTGACACAGCCTTTTCCATGTTCCACTCTGCTATATCTGATACTCTCGATGTTCTTGCCCCTGTCATGAGGATCCGCTTGAAGCCCAAAGCCAAGTGCAACTCTTGGTACGACTCAGACCTCGCCACCCTCAAACGCAAGTGCAGGGTACCTCCCTTCCTTGAAACACTTGTGTATAGGCGTGTTATAAATGCCATATCATATCAAACCTGGTTGACATTTTTATTTCAGGAGTAGCGCGTTTATAGTTCCATTTCAGTCATTAACTCTTAGAAGACTGCTTTGAGAAAAAACTAGCAGGCACTTAAAGCACACACTTTGATGCTAAGGCTTGATAAAGCTAACTCAAAAACATCCCAAGAGGACGTGTTTTGGGTGGAGAAGGGCAGAAAGCAGGTGGAATTGGCCATCGGGATTAACATGGCCATGGGCAGTCAATGGGTGGATAAATAACCAAACAACATGTACACGCTTTGTGTCCCAAAAGACACCGTAGGGTCAGAAAGTGAATGGTAGGATTCGGGGAGTTGATGCTGGGAGGACGAGAAGATCTGCCAGACAAGATCTGTGAATATAATTTAGAGGCGAGTACAATAAAAATATGAGAGATGCTGTGGTCCGTACACTGCACATCTGTATATGTATACAATGAGAACCACACAGTCCACAATGTAAATCTCAATAACAAATATCCATAGCATGACTCTCCCCGGGTCCCCTCCCTCCATGATCCAGCTGTGTCTGCACGGATGTTTGGCCCCATGCTTTGCTGGGAAGTCTGCATTTGAAGATGTACTATGCAATGTCCTGGCCAGCACCACCCATCCCTGCTTCATGGTGATGGGATTTTTCAAAATGGAGGTAGGCAAAGAAACAGTGACAAAATACAAAATTTCAGGGGAAGAGAGACAAA
Organism: Ambystoma mexicanum; assembly: GCF_040938575.1. Classification (NCBI taxonomy): domain Eukaryota; kingdom Metazoa; phylum Chordata; class Amphibia; order Caudata; family Ambystomatidae; genus Ambystoma; species Ambystoma mexicanum. The sequence goes on along the minus strand of NC_090933.1, from coordinate 1,061,079,113 downwards.
CACATAAAGGAGCAAAAAAAGAGGAGAACGTGTGAGAAAGGGGATGAAGGGAGGAGAGACAAATTCTAACAGAGAGGAGAAGTATAACAATAGAGAATGCTATATTGGAGAGATAAAATCAAAGAGACAGAGAAAAAGATTGTCAGGGAGAAGGAGGTGGATAAGAGATAAATGTTTAGAGAGAGGAGTGAGCATAAGAGGAGTGAGAGAATTCAAGAGAGAGGAAAGTGAGCAGGTGGAAGATAAAAACAATGTGCGAGAGAGAGAACAGGAAAGAGGAAAAGGGCTGACAATAAGGAGAATTGAAGCCTGCCTACTACACTAAGGAGGTTGTAGGTAGCCCAGAGAATTAAGCAATAAGGCGCGGGGTGGCCCCCAGCGTTCTACTTCTTGCAGGGATTGTTTGATGTGCTGCTGAATGTTCATTTCTCCTCCAGAGGCTCCTTTCTTCCTTCACAGCAATCTGCAGGCTACCCCACTGCTCCAGCTGCAGTGCCCTGGCATCATGCCACTCTAAAAATGTGAGCAATAATATTTGCCCTTGACGTTAGTAATATATCCACATCATTTAAGTGCTGACGTAATGCATTTAAGTGACAGGGATCCATTCATTTGTTGCTAGCAGTTGACGAATGGTGAGTTGTATTAGCTTTTTTCAAGGGTATGGCATGTCCACAGCACAATCACAAAGACCCAAAAGTGCTGCCATCAAATACTAGATGCAGCCTCATATGGCTAGGAACTGCCATCTTATGACAGGCTGAGCCTGGGTTGCCTGGGTGCTGCCAAGAACACAGCATTGTATGCCAGGTGTGTACATGAAACAGGGTGCAGCATCAGAGTACACCAATAAGCACACTGCCACTAGCGCTAAGAGAGATATTGGGGAAATTGCAGTAATAATGGGGAGGGAGAAAAGTAATGTGTAGAGAAAATAGTCTGTTGGACAGGTTTCAGCCTCTTAATGGATTAGCAAAACCCTTACAAGTTTACTGTTTTTGCAGCAGGGAGGTGGCTGGGCAAATGTAGCCCGGAAGGTTGTTCCATAAGGCAGGGGCTGCCGCTGAGCACCCTATGCCTCCACAGCACCCTATGCCTCCTCAGCACCCTATGCCTCCCCAGCACGGCTATCGGGAGAATTTAGGAACAGTGCATCAGTCAGATGGTACCCTGTGCCTAGGTGTTGCACATGCATGACAGATCGATTGCTTGTGCTTTGACAAAATGCGTATGTGGCTTTTTCAGGCTGCCATGTGTTAATATGCTGGGCGGGGCAATCAAGGTTATGCCAGGTGTTGCACTCCAGCTATTATGGCAAGTATTGAAACGCAGCCTTTATACCGGCTAAGGATCAAGTCCTGCATAACTGTACTCATAGGCAAACACTCCAGCTTCTGGGGGGCATCTAAAGTGCAGCTAGTGTGGCATAGGTGAACTTTAATAGGGGAACTAAATATATCCTATTACTTTGTATTATTATGATGAGCTGCCCGTTGCCTTCAGACCAGGTGTGTGAGTAGACCATCCGTGCAGAACTACAAGTCCCACAATGCAATGCTAACAACATACAGACCTGTGTGAACCATGTGCGTCTCATTGTGGTGCAGCACGGAGCAGTAAAAAAAGATAAAAAAGACAGACACATCAACATTCCTGCTGAAAGACAGAGAATGCCGATTCTGCATAAGGATAGCTGTCATTATGCTGTGCAATTTCATTCCATATGTACACATGACTGTGTGAAGGCGGATGAGCGTCACTCAGGCTTGTTGAGCACCCTCATGAGGGCCGGCGCCAGCGTGCGCAGTCCTCTTCAAACACATGTGAGAGGCGCTGGCTTGGCCCCCTTTTCGCGCCGCTAATTCACCTCACCGTGAATGCTCTGGGCAGAGAGCGGCCTTCCTTCATTCACACCAAGTGCCCAGGCCTGCTCCATCGGCAGGAGCCCATTGCAGGCAGGCAAACAGATACGGAGGTTTGCTGCTGCCTTATGTAGACCCCCGGATTACATGATGCAGCTGCATGATCCATGTTACATGTTAAATGTATCATGCAGCTGCATCATGTAGTACAGGTCTAAGGGCAGATATTCGTATTGGCACACATTTAAAGACGAATCGCACCTGAATTGTCAGCACCTGGACTCAGTTGTCGAGCACTCAGCAGCACTGAGGTGGACACTGGCAGCCCCGGGTGTGCAGCCTGCACTGTCTCCCACCACCAAGTCAGCTGCTCCCTCAATTATCTCGTTTTCACCTACCTTAGTGGTTGTGGCGTTGAGTCGTCGGAAGGCACAAGCAGCAGGCAGCTGCCTGGCTGTGGCCTGTGGCTGACTGGCTGGCTGCTGCCCTGCCAGTGCACTTTAGCTGCCCAGCTGCAATGTGTGTGTAGCAGCAGGCAGGGCACGTGCAGTTCCCAGGACCTCATCATCCCGCGCAGATACAAGCTGCTGGGGAAATAAATGTGGCAGCACCACGTGCCTCGGTCGGTGGTGGCTGTAGCCAATTCAATGTGAATCATCCAAGCGGATCACGCGATGCATGTGATCGTTGCTCCTCTAATGCGGTATCCTTCCGCACCTTGCCAAAGAGGCCCTATGCCCAGAGGCCCACCGGGGGATGTCCCGGTGTCCCGGTGGGGCAGTCCAGCCTGGCCTGTGGACCACTCTCCTCTCTTAGTATTACCACAGCTGTCACACCTCCTGTTCTCTACCGTTGCCACTTTTTCAAGTCTCCTCTCCATCCTCTGCCATCCCAGCGTCTTTTTTCTCTTGTGTTCTCCATTCTCCAGACTTTTCCATACACAATCCTCCTGCTCCTTAAACTCACATTCACCAATTGTGTCTCTTCACCCTGGGTTGATCTTTCACTGCGGGCCTGCACCTGTGAATGACTAAACAACCTCTGTGATGAATCCTGTAAAATCATCGCTAATTCCCCGGTGGCAATCTACACCTCAATGGCCAGTGACAGGCCACTACTACCTGATCCTGATGCTGGGGGCAGTGTTAGGAGGGAGGATCATGGAGGAAGAGATTAATACCAGGCAGAGGTGATGGCCCCAACATGTGAGAAGCAGTATTCTACCGATTTTGATGAGGCAACCTTACATTCAGAATCTTCGATGGCATATTGCTGTGAAACTTCTGACGTTTATAGTAGTTATAATGCTGTTGCGACTGTTTAACCATGTAATGTAAATTTATTGAAACTTAATTGGACTCAAAGAAGAGGGATAAGGAGTTCATGTGGCTAGAGAAATGGTGGCACAAAAACCATAACACTGGAGACCCCACCAACCCATAATCTCTCCATGTCAACCAATGGATTCTGATTACTGAGGCCAAGCTGCTTACTAATCCACCACTATTACAGCAGACTCTAACAGGAGAAAAACACTCTTTGAATTGGTAAAGCATTGTACCAAGCCCTCAACCAGCATCTCAGGAAAAATGGGATGGAATTAATACATTTTGTATTTAAAAAATAGGAAAAATCTGAGAGACATTTGTGCCCCCTGTACCTCGGCATACACACACTGCCCCTCTGGACCGGATTCACTCCTCTCTCTCACCCAGATCTCCTACAAATGATTGATTCCCAAAAACATACTTCTTACTTTGATTATATCATCCTGGCCTGCATCAATAAACAATTGACGGGCACAACACTCAACCCACTCCGCAGCAACATCCCCCACAGAAGGGTCCATCCCGAGTACCTTCAAGACTGGTCTCATACAATCTCTCCTGAAAAAAACAACCCTGGATCCAGATGACCTGGCCAACTACTGGCCCATTATGAAATTCCTATTTATTGTCAAAATCATGTAAAAAGTAGTTGTTACACATCAACTCACCAGAATCAAACAACCTAATCTTCTAAATGAATGTGAGTCAGGGTTCTGTTCCAAGTGTAGCCAGGAGGTGGATGATGCCCTCCAAGTCATGGATAAGGGTGAAACATGCCTTCTCGTCCTCCTTGTCCACTCAGCTGCTTTTGACACTGTTCGCCATCGCACCCTCCACTTCCTTCTTGTCGATAGAATTGAATTCTCTGCCACTGTCCTACATTGGTACCTCTTGGGCAATCGCCAGGCCGCCCAGATGAACTTATTGCTTTCTAACCAACTTCAGGTCTCCTGCAGAGTACCCCAACGATCCATCCTCTCACAAATCCTTTTCAACCTTTACATTGAGCCTGTGGACCCTCTCTTCAAAGATCCCAATATAGTCATCCACCAATAAGCAGTTGATACTTAGTTGTACATTATAGTAAATAACGGACAGGAAGTCACTCATTTCTATGATTACCTAGTCATCTTCCAGTCCTGGAGTTCGACTGCATACCTCAAACTAAACCCACCAAAGAATACATTCATCCTCATCAGTCTGCCTGTGATAGAACAACTTGTCCAACAATGGCCCAATCATGTATGCCTACAAGGATGTGATACACAACTCTCAGACTCAGCAAAATCCTTATGCTTCAACATTGAGAGCAGCCTGTCCCGTCCTTCCAGAAACACATAGCCAAGAAGGCCCAAACAGCCTCGCTCAAAATCTCCACCCATTACAAAATAAAACCCTTCATCCCGCCACAGGACCTTTGGACTGTATTGCAGAATTTGTCGTTTCGCACATTGGTGGGGGAAATACTCTCCTGACAGGCCTCCCAGCTGCTCACTTGCCCAACGTAAAATCAATCCACCACGCTGAAATTTGACTGAAAGGATATTTTCAAGGGACAGTACCATACCCTATGCAAACAGTTGCTTCCTCTCCGGGCCAGGGTACTGTTCAAGACTGGCATGCATAAATTACAAATCAGTCATGATTAGCACACCAAGCATACCTGGCAGCAAAGATCCACATATCAGTGACACATGCTCATCGAGCAGCAAAACACCCAAATGGCTTGAATCACAACTCGTCCACAAAGAGAGAACCTGCAAACAATTTGTATCTTGTTACACACCCACCATCTGGAACTCAATCCCTTTGTCCACTCGGAATGTCTCCTCAATTCTTAAAATTATCAAATCTCTCAACAACATCTGACCAAGGACTACTGCGAATGGATGCACATACAGACGCACAGACTTCATCTGACAGTACTGTAAAAAGATGCCAGCCCATACGCAGGCTGCCCACACTATGTAAAGTGCTCCGCTGCTCTCAAGCTAGGTCTGCACATTAAACAATAAAAATAAAATGTAATTGGGGTTAATTAGGGCTCAGGGTTTTGATGAAGCCTGTATCTGTCCTGTCTGCCATCCTGTGTCCGTACATGCTTCTCTGACCCTCCACTGTGCTGCTTGAGTTGCACTGAGACCCCATGCTCTCCCATCCTGTGATTTCAATGCCAGGAACACACTGGGCAAGCTTTTTACACCCTTCAGTTTAGTGAATAGTCTGTGTGCTAAGTTAAACCGCAACATTTTTTAGGGGAAATCTAACTTTGTATGTCCTCTGATACTATTGCCGGTTTGGAGCTGTTGCTTTTCAAAATTGAATCTATAGGACTTTGTGGCTAATTAAATGTTTATTTTAAGTTATGAAATTACTTTAATTATTGTCTGGTCAAACATTTAACAATGTTACAGTGCACACTACCAATATCTAGTCAATGGAAGTATTGTCCCATAAATGGAAAGGCAGCTTTTTCTACACTGGAACAGAAGGTTTGTTTAAAGGGAGCTGCAGGCTATCTCATATGGGGACGGAGTACATCATGATGATGCTTTATAATATTTCTTTAGCTGAAGCATTCCCTGAGTTAGCTGAAATCTCTCTCCCTGTTAGATATGGAGGGGGATACCCTTACTAGCTAACACAGGTTACTGATCACTAAAGTTGCTATGGCAATCTGTTGTCCATGCAGAGCTGAACAAAGTGTGCAGTAGTACCTGGTGCCTTCCAAATGCCGAATGGGATTAAGAAAATAAATGAACTCAGGGCCAAATAACCAGACAGACTCAAGAATATGGCAAAATACTACTTTATTATCAGTTCAGTAAAGTAGGGAAACCAGGCGAACAAACAGATTGTAGCTCACGCACTCTGAACACACTTCAATTACACAAAAGTCTTTACACCTCGATGTGCACCAGCTATGGGATCATCCTACGTGGCAAACAATAAAAACCTTATCAGGTGGAGGGATTGGTTAAGGGCCCATATATACCTATAGTTCATATGTGCTAGTATCATCTTTGGCTGCCCCTTATATGTCCTGCGCATGTAGCTTATCCTCTTCGACTCCTTTTGTGCCTTGCAGTTGTTTCTTTCTGCAGCATTCTTGATTCTGAGGCAAGAAAGATCCTTTGTTCTTACACAAATCTGTATTTCAGCACCTGTCAGCTCTGCAGTCTTGGCTTCCCTTCTTGAGGCTTCTCACTTACTCTTATTCAATGCCCACGTTCATTTTCTCAACATGGCTTCTTTATTCGCGTTATATTTCCTACTTTAGAAAGCTTCTACATTGTCTTATCTACCTTGTGTTTCTGCATACAAACATCTACGGCATCTCTTGTTAGGCATCTTCGAAGTGTACATGGTTTTCTTCATATTTGCATATATGTTTACTTCATCACTTTAGTCACATCTTCATTCTTCAGATATATGTGTGCCTCGGTATCTTCCCTTCTTCATAACATCACTTCCCACTTACAGGGTTCCTCCAATGGGGACTTACCCGGTCATTCCCACATAGGAGGACCCAGTAAGTCCTCCTTGCAGGAATCATTCCCCATTCCCATTTGAGCCCCCATAGGGCTCAATGGGAATAGGGAGCGAGGTAACAACGGGCACATTACAAGTGTCCCGTTGTTACCTCCCTCTGCACCTCGCGGGACCCGGAAAAGACGTCTGGATTTACCAGACATCTGATCCAGGTCCCGCAAAGGGAACCTCGTAATCAGCCCTGACGGAAAGAAGGGGCCTGGTCCCGTACCGGCCCCCTTCATTCCATCAGCACCAGGGTCATAATGAGGCCCTTAGGTGTCAAACACAGTGCTTTCTTGCTGTTTTTCCAATGTGGCGGAGGTGAGGGGGTGAGTTCTATAGATGACGTGTTCATCTGCCTCTCTACAAAAGTGTGCTAATGCATTTGTTATTCCTGTACCAAAGGGGGAAGAATTTTTTGGGCTATGGTTGGGCAAAACATAGTTACATTTTGTCTTCTAAGTTTCCCTTCTCTCCTACTAGTGCATTGTACGGATTTGCTCTTCTGACAGATGCAGGGACTCAACAAACTGGCCACCTTCAGTACTTAATGACATTACAAGATGTTGTAAATATGTCAATGAATTGTCTTATGGTGCCTGGTGGAATCATGTGTGCCAAAGTCACTATCTGGAAAGGTACACAGCTGAAACTGCTGCAGACCAAGCCAACTTTCTAAGTATTCAGGGGCCGCTAATTTAGTGTCTGGGTATTTTATCTGCCCAGTCAATGTGTGTAAATAATGGGCAATTTGGGGAATCCACAGTGTCACAGATGACAAAGTTAACTAAAATTCAATCAACCACCTTCTTTTCATTGGAAACGTCAACTAGAGCACAGAATCTCTAGCTTCAGACCAAGACACAGCAGAGATAGCAAACGTCCTGCTCATCAATGAAACAATCCATGTTCTGATTAAGGGAGAGCTGTACTTACTGGTTCTGCTTTACCTTTCCACCACATATGACACTGCAGACTGAGAGCCCACATTGACAAACTCATCTCATGCATGGGGTGCGAGTACTCAGTCCTTCAATATCACAATGCTGCCCTAACACCAGCAGAATACAGGAGGCATTCATGCTATTCCCAAGTCATGCTCAAACACTTCCTGGAAACTCTGTAGGAATGCCACACCAAGTTACACCAATGTACAACCTCCCCCTCATCCAGGCATTTCTGTTGAGGTCTTTCTTGAAACAGAGCATGTCTAAAACGAAATTAATTCCCCCATGGAAACCTTCCAAACACGGTCAAGCCCAACAATGGCTGACTGAATTGAACTTTGATGATTTCACTCCTCGCCTAAAGCCCCATGAAAAATCATGCAGACTCAACATTGATTGCAAACTCACTTCTTAATCTAGTGGATTTTAAATGTCACAGACTTCAAAACATCATGCGTTACCGTCAAAACAATAACAAACACACCACCATCCTATTTAGCACATAAATACTCAAGCTTGCATGACCTGGCGGGCTGTGCAGTACACGCGAGCAGAACCTGCCCTCTAGGGCAGAATGGGGATCGGGAGCCTAGCAATACCGCCACCCGCGAATGGGCAATTACCGGCCCATGCAACTCGTAATGGGGTGGTTATTGTCCAATCGCGGGTGGCGGTGCCAGTAGCAGGTTTGGCGGTAGCCGTGCCTGTAAAACAGGCACGGCTACCGCCAAACTCGTAATGAGGCCCATTTAATTTGAAGAGCACAATCTTCCATACATGGTATGCAGCTGCCGTGATTACCAAAACTTGGACCGGATCTATCAAACTCCGTAATTAGTCCAAAGACCACCCTTTTATGCCGACACCAGTTTGCTGTATCCCTTCCGATATTGTACCTGTAAGGCCCAGCATTCCAATAAGATGTGTCGACTAGACTCAATCCCATGAACACACAAACAACACAATCCTACATCATTCTGGACACCCTGCCAAGCTTCTAAATACTCAAAAGTAGACAGGATGCCTAAGCATAAATATGTAATTAAGCCTCACATGTACAGGACATGATTTTACCAGGTACGTGCACAACCGATCTGGCATAAATCTCTGGGTGGTAAATTCGATGGTATCCAGTCATTCGATCGATTGACAATTCATCTAAAACCAAACCATCACATTTTTTCCATTGAAATACCATTCCATAGAATGGCCATTTCGTTGAATATAATTTGATGGATCCATCAAAATGTAATGTTATGATTTGGGGTTAGATTAGGTTTAGGGTTAGATTAAGGGTTACATTAGGGTTAGTGGGGTTAGGGTTAGTTTAAGGGTTACATTAGGGTTAGGGTTGGGGCTAGGGTTAGATTGAGGGTTACATTAGGGTTAGGGTTGGGTCTAGGGTTAGATTAAGGGTTACATTAGGATAAGGGTTAGGTTTGGGGTTAGGGTTGGGGCTATGGTTGGATTAAGGGTTACATTGGGGTTATGGTTGGGGCTAGGGTTAGGATTGGGGCTAGGTTTAGATTAAGCATTACATTAGGGTAAGGGATAGGGTTTGAGTTAGTGTTAGGGTTAGGGTTACGGTTGGGGAGTGGGCATTGGGGATTGGGGGGCTGGGGTGGAAACTCCCCCCATATACAAAAAACACTTTAAAACGTTAACAGGAGCTGGCCAATGCTGAAATTTCAGAACTGGACAGCGCCATGTAATGTTTTAAAGTTACAAAAAAAACATGGAAATGCTACTTTTAACATGTAAAAGTGCATTTCCATTGAAACCAGTCCATGTATATGTCGATGGACTGGTTTTGAGGAATTGCACTTTTACATGTGAAATATAGGTTGTCTATGCTTTGGTATTCGATGGTTTGTATTCAATGGTTTTGTATGTTGACCCTTTTTTTCCGACGTAATCACTATAAACCAAATTTGATATGTATTGTTTTTTAGGCTAAGTTTAGTGGTGTCCCCACACCATCGTCTTAGCCTTTAACAACTGAATAAGCAGCATCAAACTTTTGACAAGGGATAACTAGGTCAATGATATTAAGGTGCATTTTCACTGAGAGTTCCACATCACAAAAAAGGGTATTCTTACAATTATTCTCGACCCCCTTAGCCAGTATGCCCAGTAGTGAGTTCAACTCCTTCTGAGCCCAGGCTATCTGAGCATAACATTTGCAGTGATTAATCATCTAGACAGCCGCCAATGATGTCATTCCTAACTCGCACCTCAGCGCTTCAACAGGTACTGATGTAGGTACACCCATGATTGACTTTAGCAGACAACCCCTCAGTCCGATCAAGCCAAGAGACTAGACGAGTGGGTAGCAGTTCTAGCCCATATAGGATGCCTGGAATCATGCTAGTCTTATAGATTTCCTACTAGCCAACCGTATTTTGCTTCCGCTTTCCTAGCACTAAAGTTCCTTATATGTGTCTGTTTTGCTTCAAAAGTGCACACAACATGAAGAAACCTTAAGCACTGCAGGGCCATTATATGCACAAACACTTCGCAAAACTGTAAAATGGCTCTTATCTGGCCTCTTTACTCCCCAAAAACATACATAAATGAATAAATGCAACACAATAAAATATATAATAATAAGTAAATGATTGAATAAAATAGTTTAGATCAAATACATCACTGTTGAAACAGCTGCAAAGCACATCATCTTGCCAGAACTTCACTGGAAAGCTGCCAAACAGGCATGGATGCAGTGCGTCCACACTTCCAAAGAAGCTTTCTCTCTGTCTGTCTGATCGTGCCGGTGCCCCTCATTTTAAACCATCTGCAAATGTTTGATGGCATTTTCCAGAACTTTCTGGCTTCAAAGTCTCTACCTGTTGACAGTTCTGATGTGCCCCCGGCTGGAGTGACCCATGGCAACCCCAAGAGGCAAAACATTTCCCTTTCTCATGATATATGATATGATATGGCATTTATAACGCGCCTATACACAATTGTTTCAAGGCGCGACGCAGCAAGGGAGGGGGAACAGAGGGAAGACAGAGACAGCGATCCTACTAGGCCAAGTGTCATTCAGAGCAGGGGAAAGGGGAAGAGGAAAAGTGCGGAGTTGACTGTGCAGTACATGGGGTGATAGAATAAATAAAACAATAAGAGAAGTAGGGCGACCTGGTGGCAAGTGCAAGGGTAAGTGCAGGCATCAGGTGTCAAGTGCTGTTGGGGGACTGTAGGGATACAGAAAACAGTGCCCAAGTGCAGTGGTTGCCAGGGAGGCAGTGCAAGTCTGTAGCTGGTGGGGGAGGGGACCTGGGCCCGAGATCAGAGGGTGGCCAGGTAACCAGTACAGTTTCAGCCAGGAATTCAGCAGGGGAGAGGAGGAGAGAAAGCGAGAGCAAAGAGGAAGGTTTTGAAGTGCTTCGGGTACTGGAGATGGTTCTCCTCAAGTTTCAGGGAGGCAGGCAGGCTGTTCCAGAGGGAGTCCCCAGCTGAAGAAAACGATTTACCACCAACTCATTGCTTGGAGAACCGACTGACCATGAGGGAGTTGGAGGCGGATGAGCGAAGAGCTTGTGAAGGAAGATATTTAGGAAGAGAGAGTTGAAGGTATCGAGTCCCCAGGCCCCAGCAGGCCTTGTGGACAATGCAGAGGATTTTGAACTTAATCCTCACAGCCACTGAGAGCCAGTTCAGAGATTTCAGTCCTGGAGAGATATGATCCCTGGGCTTGAGGCCAAGGACAAGTCTCACAGTCCTGTTCTGGATGAGTTGCAGAGGGTGGAGAGTAGAAGCAGGCAGATGTAGAAAGAGGCTGTTGTAATAGTGCAGCCTTGAGAGAACCAAAGCTCTGGATACTTTGAGCTTCTGAGGGAAAGGGATAAAAGGAAGAATACCTTTGAGGAGGTGCAGTTGGTAGTGTGACTTCTTAGAGACGTTAGAGATGTGAGAAGAGAAGGATAAATGTGGAGTCGAAGATGACCCAGAGGTTTTTTATCCTTGCAGGTGGGAGCATGAAGAGGGCCAAGAGAGGCTGGACTGAGAGTGATAGGAAAGTAGGGTGTGGGTGTGCGGATAAAGAGAATCTCAGTCTTACTGCATAAGACAGAGATCATTGGTGGCACGCCACTCCTGGATAGCAGACAGACAGTCAGAGATGAGAGAAAGAGAAAAGGTGGCCAAAGGTAGCCTGAAAATGAGCTGAGTGTCATCCGCATAGCACTGAAAGTTGGGACAGAGAGCAGCAATGCGGTGGGCAAGAAGTGCCAGGTATTGGTTGAACAGCCAGGGAGAGAGGTTAGACAGCTGGGGGACACCAGAGGTAGAGATAGAGAAAGAGGAGAGGAAGGACTCAAGTTGGACCTGGGATGGTCGATCAGAGAGGAAAGAAGTCAGCCACGCCAGGGCCTGATTGGTGATACGCAGGTTATCACAGAGAGGGTTGATCAGGATGGCATGGTTGACCATGTCAAAGACAGAAGAGAGATCAAGTAAGATGAGAACACAGAGGGTGTTGGAATCAAGGTTGGAGAGCAGGTCTTCACAGATATTCAGGAGAGCAAGTTCTGTGCTTCTGGCAGCTCTAAAGCCAGACTGATGGTCATGAAGACAACCAACAGATTCAGTGTGAAGATTAAGTTGGGAGAGTTTTCCCAGGAAGGGAGCGATGAAGATTGGGTGATAGTTAGCTGGCAGGACAGGTCGCAAGAGGGTTTCTTAAGAAGAGGGTGCACAAGGTAGTGCTTCAGGGGGGATGGGAAGACTCCAGTGGTGATGGGGTGGTTGCAGAAGTCGGCCAGAGCAGGAGCCAGAGTCAATGTGGTCCTTTATGGTTTTCAAGGAACAGGTATGAACCTGTTTTTATGAGACTTTAATAGATTGGACTTGTCTAGAAACCTTGTCTGCGGACAACAGGGGAAAGGCAGAGAAGGAGGGAGGCTGTCTCCCTCGAGCATCCCAAAACAGAGGTCCCATGTAAGTAGAACATGATCCATTTGATACCAAGTGTGCAGGGATCCGGCTGCTCTAATAGCTTCCGTTCATAGTGGATGGGGGGGAGAAAATTGTCTAGTCCCTTGGCATATTTGATTGTATATTAATGTAATTAACTCCCAAATAGATTGATCCTGGGGGGAGCTTGGAAGAGTTTGAAACGTTCACCTTCTCTGCTAGCGGGAATAATGTTATATTCACTTTAAGTAATTGGGGTGTCCTGGCCACGAAAATGAAATGTGTGTTTGTTACCATTCCCAAACCTTGCCTTTAAAACAAAAAGATGTTTGTTCAATTCCCAAACCTTGCCTTTGAAACAAAAAGGTCATTGTCCCCAAAACGAAATTCCCAACTGATACTTCTTCCCAAAACTTGCTTTTAAGTAAAAGGTATACTTTTTCTCAAATTAAAAATCTCAATTGTCACCACACTTTAAACCATTGTATTTAAACAAAAGGGGTGACTTTGGCCACCAACAATATTCCTAAACTATCCCCACTCCCTAGACCTGTCCATTAAACAGAAGGTTGCTACATATCACTGATGCCTGGGTTTTTGTTGCGGTCGGGGGGGGCTCTTTTCAAAGTAAAACTAGTGTAATTTTCATTGAACAACATATACTCTTTCCTGAGATTGAGTGAGTGACGCTTCAAATGAAATTATTATAGATTGTTTTGGGGTGAAAAGGAAACAGGGTGCTATTTGCAACATGAACTTGTCCAAATCTGCGTTTCCAAAACTGCAAGCATTTTCCAGCGGGCAGGGAAATTAGCCTAACAGATGCTGATGTAAGATTGCTTTGAAAATCGAAATGTGTATGTGATTAAAAGTAAACCCTTGGCGGGGTGTGGCTTGACGCTGAGGAAGATGGCCACGTAGATAAGCTGCTCCATCCCACCTTTTATAAATAAACGGCATTAGATGTGTTAATCGCTTCATTTTTCCTACCTTTATACAGCTGCGTCATCAAGAACTTGCATTGCAGGTTTACAAAGAAGTTCTGACAGTTTTTGGTATTTTCGGAGCCTGCCTCATGGAGCAGGGCGACGTGACCACCATCTGCACCTTGCTTGGACTGCCCTCATGAGGAAAAGCTCAGCGTCACTCTCACTGTGACGTGCCGTCTTCAGCCTCTGCAGCTCCTCCTCCTGGTCTACGCCACCACAGGTGAACTTTGTAAAGTGCATTGCTTTCTACAGTGTTTACACGCAAGAGAAGTAGTTTAAACAGCTATTCATTCTCCATGCTGACTATTGATTCTACAACGCTTTAAAGGTACTTCATCTTAATTAATTGGTCTGTTTGTTTTGCCACTTTGTATTACGGAACAACAAAGTGAGGAACTGATACGTCATTCAGCTCAACCCATTATTGTCATCTCTTTTCACATTCATCCGCATTCACAATGTTTAACTGTTTAGCAGAACTATTTAATGTTTTTTCATCGCCACATTTGTCTAATATTACTTAGCACTAATATAATTGCCTGCATTCTGTTCCGTTTTTTTATAGCTCCAGCCATGGGACATAACACTTTAAATGCGTCTTCCTCACTAATATTTTTCTGCATCTAAGGAATCATTTTGTATTTGGGTATCTTTTTGCTGCTTTTACTGTGACACAATACATATGTTACCTCATGACTGAAGCTTTATCATACTGTGCTGCACAACTGCTTAACAAGAGAAGGGTTTGTGTTTTATCGTGTTGGCACCAACCATTGAGGAATTGAGATATAAGTAACATAAATAAATATAAACTCCAGATAATTACTGGGATAAAATCAGTACCCTTTATTATCCAATGTACTGACTTTGAACTTGGAATCGAGTACTGTCACCACTCCTCTCAACTTTGCCTATAGGATCCTCCCTTGTTCGCTTAGTCTGGCCTTTAGTCAGCTTTTCCACTCGGAGAACATTCATGCGTCAATTGCTGCAAAAAATGGCTACCAACAAGAACAACTAAAAAGTAATACCACCCAAGAAGGACTCTAATCTCTCTTCTACCAATCTAAAAAGGCCCAAAAGTGACTCACCACCTCCGATAAGTGCATCTGACTCAGCTATTGAAGCCATTCTACTTCAAATCAGAGCTCTAAAAACTTTCATGGAGACTACGAATCAAAAACTCCAACAGCTTGATGATAGATGGCTCGGCTTTGAACACAGAATGGAGGAGGTGGATAGAAGGGTAGTCCTGGTGGAAGACGCTTCCCCCAGAGTGGTGCTGCTTGAGAAATCCATCAAGGACCTTCAGAAACACAACGAAGACCTAGAAAATAGAAGTAGACGTAATAATCTTTGAATCTCAGGCCTGCCAGAAGGTTGCGAAGGATCAGACCCCATTGTATTTTTGCAAAAATTGCTACCAGCCATTCTTCATCTACCCTTGGATACCTCTTTCAACATACAACAAACCCATCGTATTGGTCAACCAAGAGTATCAACTTCGGCTCGTTTCTCACCTAGAACCCTGATATTCTACTTACTTGAATACTCCCAGCTCCAGCTCATTTTATCAACATCCAGAGAAATCAAATCTCTTACTTGGCATGTAAGCAAAATATACATCTCACAGGGATGTGGCTAAAAGCACGGCTCAATGTAGAAAAGTATTTTTATCCTTTCGTCCAGTTTTAAAACAGCTCAACATCCGCTATGGTTTATATCATCCATGTTCTTTTAAAGTTACATACGAAGGTTGCTCTGCCATGTATGATGATCCGGATGACTTAAAGGTTTTTATACACTCCATCAAGACCGAAAGTATGGACACATCTTCTCAATCAAACCCTTCTACCTCTTCTGTTACATAAATCCCTTGTCATCTTATCTGTCCGATGTATTTCACATTATGCCGATATTAATATCTTTCAATTATTACCTTGGTGGGATGGATGCTGTCTTGGCGTCTTTTTCCTATTGTGTGCTGTATTTTTCTTTTTTTCGGCTCTGCAGGAGTCTCCTACCCCTGCTGCATTTTTCATCCGATTTTTCCCATCTCCTGGTCTGATCTCCACTCTCTTTTTTATCCCATTATCATGTAAACTGATGTTTCCATTTTTTTTTATCCTGAGGTCTTTTTCCTCACTCTCTGTCTTTGAATATGTAGTTCTTGATCCGACTCCCTATTCTTCTCCCTTTCCCATACCCCCTATGTGTTTTCCTTTTGTGTCTTCTTCAAGGTACATGAGGTTACAAATGCACCTTTACCACTTGATTGCTGCAGTTACTCTAGATATATTCCATGTCTCTATCACCACTCAAGTGTTAAATGCTATTCAAATGTGCTACTTGGCATATTAAAGTTTGCAACCATCCTATTAAACGATGTAAGATTCTCTCTCATCTTAATAAACTCAAACCTTCTGTTGCCTGTATACAGGAAACTCACTTGTCAAGCAATGAGGCTATGCAGCTCAAATCCCTCTGGGTCAAGGAGGTCAATACTAGCCCTGCTGTAGCTAAGAAAAATGGTGTTGCCATCTTACTCAGTAACAAATTACCTTTTAAAATGGTGGGTCATGGCACTGACTCTAATGGTCGATGGGTTTGGGTCAAGTTCAGGATCAATTCTGTACTTGTTTCCATTTTGAACATATATGGGCCCACCCTACCCGATCCTACTTTTTGGACCTCTGCCAACCAAATGATTCTCAAAAACAATTTCACCAATCTAATTATGTGTGGGGTTGTTAATCAAGTCCTTGACCCATTTCTTGATCGAAAATCTAGTTGTGCATTTAAAGCTTCTGAATCTCACAGGTCCTTTTTAGGCTGCCAGCTGAAACCGGCTTAATTGATTCCTGGAGGCTCTCCCAGCCCACTCAGTTTGAATATACATTTCACTCAACTCCTCACAGTACACTTTCCCGCCTTGACTATATTTTTTCTTCGAAAACACTCACTGGTACCATTGTTGATTCTACGATCTCTAACATTACCATTTCTGATCATGCCCTGTATGCACCTCCTTCAATTTTGATGATATGAATAAGGCTTCTTTCTGTTGGAAATTTAATAATTTTCTACTACAAGACTCACAGTTTATTCATTCTGTTCAGATATTTTTACAACAATTCTATGCTGATAATCAGGACAGTGATACTTCTATAGTGAACAACTGGGATGTGTGTAAGGCTGCACTTGGAGGGAACATTATAGCTTACTGGGGGAAAAAGACAAAGATGCATATAAACACCTTGATGATCTTTATTTTCAACTTACATTGGCTGAGAAACATTATTACCAAAACTCCAACAACAATAATCTTCATACAGTTATGGCCCTATGCTTTCAAATTTATTGAGTTAACTGACCTAGTGGCTGGAACTATACTTAAATATAAAACTAACATTTACCAAACATCTAATAAAGCTGGTAAAATACTTGCCTCGTGTCTGAAAACAAAAAAAGATAGGCAGTATATTTCACACATTAAAGATGAATTAGGCATCTCTCATAATCATCCAGATGAAACTTTAAACTGTTTTAAAAAAAATATGAAAATCTATATACCCCTGATAACCTTATCCCTTCTGAGAATATTGATTCATTTCTCAAGAAAGTGAATAGATCATCATACCCACACATTGACCTTTCTCACTTAGACAATGAAATTACACTCCTTGAGATCACTGGAGCTATTAAATGATTGGGTAGAGGAGCACCACACACTGTGGGTAATAATGAGGATTCGTAGCGCTATATAAATGATACATTATTATTATTATTATTATTATTATTATTATTATTATTAAAAAAACCCAGACCAGATAGCCTGTCTGCTGAATTTTATGATAGTCTAGCTCATTCGCTTTCACCTAAACTCAAATTATTATTTTCCTATTTCATTTCCCAAAAATCCTCATCCGGCTCTTTCTCTGAAGCTCCCCTCATATTATTCCCTAAACCGGACAAAGATACCACGCTTCCCAGTAATTATAGGCCGATATCTCTCATCAATGTCGAGAGCAAGATCTTTGCAAAAATTCTCGCTAATAGAATTGAATCATCTCTTCCTGCTATGATTAAATTAGATCAAGTTAGATATGTGAATGGACGCAACATCTCCTCTAATTCCAGACTATTACTAGATGCTATTCATATAGTTTCAAAAGACAAAAAAGATAAACAATGCTGCGCGGCTATTGCACTTGATGCAGAAAAAGCGTTTGATCAGATCAACTGGGACTATATGTTTAAATCCTTCCATTGGCACGGTTGTGGTGTAAAATTAATCTCCCTTGTCAAATTTCTTTATTCCTGCCCCAAGTCTGCAATTTGTATTAATAGAAAATCTTCATCCTTCTTCCCCTTACTCAGAGGTAACCGGCAGGGGTGCCCACTTTCCCTAATTCTATATATTCTTTCACTGGAGCCCTTATTGGAACTTATTAGATCTAACAAAAACATATCTGGAATTGTGGAAGGTGTATCACATATCAAAATAGCAGCATATGATTCATTAATTCAACAAATCATTAACAGCCCTTCCATTATTTCCTTTCAGCAACTGCAACACCGGTTTTCTGTTTCCTTAGCTAATTTAGATTTTTTTGAGCAAACTTGTCAACTCATGTCCAGATGCACGTCAGCACTTCTCAAATATTATCCTTTCACCTGATGCCTATCGACTGCTGCAGTTAACTATCATCTCCGATGTTAGGGCTTCTAAATTCTATAGTATCCTCTCCTCTTCAACGTCTGAAGTATGGCAGGTTCGTCTTTTATGGGAAAATGACTTTGGTTGCACTCTTGATGATTGTAAATGGTCCCTTGCACGCTCTAAAATCAAATGTATTTCTGTTTCAGCCAATATTACTCCACATTTGTTCTTTTTCATTCACAGAGCGTTTATTACACCTGTCAAATTATCAAAATCTAATCAAGATGCTAATGGTATGTGCTGGAAATGTGGGTTTACCCCAGCCTCATATGAACACATGTTTTTTGACTGTCGTTTTATTTTAAGTTTCTGGCAGGACATATGGAAATACATCAGATTAATCTTCAAGATTGATGTCCCACTTTCTTTTTTAAATATCTTTTTGGGCAGTCTAAAGACTCATCACAGCCAACTGGAAAAACTCACGTTGCATTTCCGTCGGAGGCTACTGGAATAACATTTGTCATATACAAAGAATGGAGCTATGCATGGCTAATAATCAAAATTGATTTCCTAAATACAATGCCAAATGGACTTTCTTTATTCGCTATCTAGACTGTTTTAATGCCTCCTCGCATGGTACCTGAATTTTGCATATACATTTAACAGTTTTTCAATTTCTGTTTTTTGTGACTGTGGTACTCATCTATAGATTATGCCTGATACCATTTTTGTTTTATTTTTACTAACTTTTTATATTACTGTGGGCCTCATTCTGAGGTGGGTGGTAAGGGTTAACGGTCACCGGTAAGGAGACCGGTGCTGGTAAACCCTTACCACCCAATTCCGAGGTCCGTAAGCGGGTCCAAGCAGGAACAGCTGGTCTGACCAGCTGTTCTTTGCGGGACCCGTTAAGGGACCTTGGAGCTAATTGCGGGCCCGTTATTAGCACCTTCCCCATTGGGGGCTCAATGGGAATGGGGAATGGTAAACTGAATGGGGACTTGCCAGGTCCGCACAGTTAGGAATATCCCGGTAAGTCCCCATTCTGCCAGACCGGATCCGGGTTTGGAGGCAGCCATGGCGCTAATAGCGCCATGGCTACCTCCAAACTCGTAATGACCCCCTATGCCTTGTTATAACTCTCTCTTGTCCTTCCGTATGTGTCCCCCTTATTTGTTTTTGACTATTTAACAATGCCTCCTCCGCAGAATACGTTACATCAATATTCTCTTCATTATTTGTTGTGGTTTATAAATTCTTCTAAAATGATATGAAGATTTTGTATTTAGTTTTACTCTCCGTTCACCTTGTTGTATTATATACCCTTATGCATTTCTGTATTGTGCTAAATATGTATCTTTGCAAAACTCTATCTAAATCTATTAAAATGAAGAAAAAAAGATAAACCCTTCTCAAGAAGTGCTGATGTGTATGCTCTAGTCATGTTACAAAGTAGTGTTTAATTTAACAAAAGGAGTTTGTGGAACAAGAGCGTTGACCCAGTTATTCAGACGGTGTTTCATATTTGTGAGAGAAAAGTAAAACGCAGAAATAGTGTGTTTAAAAGTGTGTTTAAAAGTACTTTCCTAAAAAGTGTATTTTGTAATTGAAGCTTTGTTTCTGCCAAAGAGAAGGTGAGGTGTGTAATAAGTTAAAGTCATTATTCATTGAGCTTATAATTTAAATAATATATATGATTTCTATTACCTTGGCCTGGTTCTTGGCTCACTGTTGACACAGATATGATATAATATGATAAGTGACATGTACACAAGTGTTTCTAGGTGTAAGAAAGACAAGGAAGGGGGGAAAAAGGGAGGACAAAATAAACAATCTTACTAGGACTTGTGTCATTCAGATCATGCAAGTGCAGGAGGAAGGGAGAGAAGTGCGAGGGGGAGGGAAAGGAAGAGTGCAATAAGCAAAGCTCAAGTAAGTGCCGCGGGATGTCCACTTCTAAGTTAGTGCAAGGAGGCAGGGGACTGTATGATATGATATGATTGGTTATTTATAACGCGCTTAATACCCAGAGGTTTCTAAGAGCCGACCTGGGTGTGATGCTGGAAATGCATCGGAGGGACAGGGCCTCCGTATTCTTGTCCTTTACTGCTATTTATTGTGTGTTCTGTTGTGTTTTCCGTGCAGGAGTTCATATGGGACTCCTGGCGGTGCAGCTCTCTCTTTTGATTTTGGTGAACAGACCCATGGGATACCCTTATGGCACCCATGGGTAGGGGTACAACCGTGTGCGCCTAGTGTATGTTTATGGGCACCTGTGTGTGGCCCACAGAGCAGGGTACGGGCTGGTGGCAGCTCGGTGCTGAATTGACTGGTGCCCTGAGTGTCCTCCATTTTGGGATGCCCAAGCCCTTTCTTTGGTATCGGTAGAGTCCTCATGGAGACAAGATGGCCCCTGGGGCCTCTTGCCTTCCATTGCATGTTACCTTGATCTTCCCGAAGTCCCGGGAAGCCCTGCCTCTGTCCCTTCCCCCTGTCTGGCTGTTGGGTGGAAGTTCTGTATATGGTAGTGTGGGGAAGTGCTGACAAGACTGGCTGGAGCCTTCCCAACGACCGTATGTTGGGTGTACGCCTGTGGGTGGGACCTGGGTGAATGGAGTGTGTGACAAATACACATTCTGTGTTGTGAGTGTCTATTATCAGGTGGTTGACACAATGGGCCTCATCACAAGGTTGGCGCTAAAAATCTGGCCGTACCGGCATGGCAGTAATAACATGTCCGGCTTGGTACCAACCCGTAAATAGCGGACGATCAAGAGTGCGCGGGCGCGCGCATCCCTGCATGCCGGTAACGGCCGTACCGGCATGCCGGTAACGACCCCCAAACCCCCAGACAGCGGCATCGACCAATACGCACAGAACGGCTCCGCCCTCGGCAACCCCTAAATACCGTTACTGTTATTAACATAGTGCAAATAACGGGCGCATTAAAACCAGACCCGGAAGTAACGTCATCGCGCCGGAACGGGAAATGCCATGGCGGCCATCTTTAAAAGCACAATCCATTGCCATCTTCCACCTACAGGACCCTCTACACCCCAACTCCCAGGCCACCACGGACAACATGTCGAAGGCCACCCGGAGAGGCACGGCCCGCCTGCGCAAACTACGTTTTACGGATGATGAGCTGTTGGCCGACACCCTTGTGGCAAATGCTGAAGTGGTGTTCTGCAACGACCTCAGGCGTCCAGCCCAGCTCAAGAAAAAGGCCATCTGGGAAGAAGTTGCCCAGAAAGTAAGTGCAGTCGGCACCACCGCACGCACAGTGCGTGATTGCAAAAAACGTTGGGACGACCTCAGGCTGAGAGTCCAGCACATATTGTCAGCTAATCAGAGCCAGGGGCTGGCAACCGGAGGAGGACTACACTCCCCACTGAAATTGGCCAGATGGGAGGAGAACTGCAGCTCCATCATAGACGTGGAGTCCATCGAAGGAGTCAGTGAAGAAGAGTTTGGCGTGCCAACATCGGCAGATGAAGGTGAGTGTCCCTACTGAAACAGTAAAAATAATCATAATCATCCTCCCCCAAATGTGGCTGCTATACCAGCCAACAAATGGGCCATCATGCACACCTACAGATATCCATGTACACATTCTGGGTCTACCACCATTCCATCCCAATGCATGTTGCGGTCATACACGAACACACCCACAAGACACATTTCATGGGCATGTGCCGCCCAGGACGACCCTCCCAAAACACATCAATGTCCAACTGCACCCAACAATGCGTACATGTGGACACGACTACGCTATCAAAATCCACTCTTCAACATTGCATGTACACAGTCCCCTACAAAGCCACAAATGGAACTGATCAGATGGTGCCACATGTTCAATGACTAATGCATGCACAATGGAAGCGGAACAATCACTGATGTCCTGCCACTCTCTGTCCCCCACAGTTACGGATGCTGACAGTGACGAAGCGCAATGGAGTGCACAATATACAACACCAGCCAAAAGGCCTAGGAGGCAATCTGATGGCACAGGTCCATCAACCTCAAGTGGACCAAGGATGGGCCATGCGGGAAGCGAGCCAAGAACCGGTGCAAAAACAGCACCACAGACAAGCACACAGGATGAGCTGACACCTGCACCTGCATCCGTGGTCACACCATCCACACTGGCTGAAGACACAGCAGGCATGGAGGATGGCACACATTTTGCTGCAGCCAGCACAATTGGGGAGATGGCTGCATCAGCAGATCATAGTGTTGATGAGGTAGCTAAGCCGGACAATGAGGGCGATGCAGGACTTGTCCACTCAGAGCCTGTAGTGCACACACCTGCCCGCAGGCCACTCCACAGGACACACCTTAGCGGGACTCATCTGACCAGGGCAGCCATGAAGAGTGGTCTCCGGCCATGCACAGCCCCATGATCCATGCTGTGCCACCACATCACCCACCGACCACAACCCACACTGCCATACGGGACCTTGAGGGACGTCTCTCCAGGATGGAGGCCCGGCAGGAGGTGATACAAGGCTATGTGCAGCAGTACCTTGCTGAAGAGGAGACAACACGCTGTATTATCCAGGACAGCAATGCGGCCGTTATCCAGGCCATTAACTCAAGTGCACAGCAAATGCGTGATGGCTTCAATGCCTTGGTTCAGATCCTCACCAGGATTGATGACCGCATGGACCAACGGCAAGCCCTGCCCCTTGGATCACAACCATCTGGGTCAACTGCATCATCCACGCCAGCGAGCTCGAGGCAGACCAGCCCCGTGTGCATGTCCCTGTGGAGTTTGCGCCGCTCAGAGATCCAACCCCCACCTCCGAAGGGGGCTCAACACTAGCAGGGCCACCCTGCATAATTCCTTTGGGCATACATCCAGACACATGTCGTGCCATAGTTGACTTTGGGTGTTAGGGGTGGGTGGAGGGTGGTGGTGAGTGTAGTGTGTAGTACTGGGGTGTTTGGGGGCATGGGAGTATGGGTGGGGGAGGTGGAGGGGTGGTGGGTGTAGTGTGTAGTACTCGGGTGTTTGGGGGCATGGGACTAGGGTGGGGGAGTTGGAGTGGTGGTGGGGGTGTGGATTGTTGAATCATGTTGTACTTAATTTCTCACGAATACACCAGTTGTGTAACAAACATCACATGAGTGGACATTGCTGATTTTTTGTATGTCAATTTATTGCTTCATGGTGATTCGTGCACATGTGCCCACACAACCAGTGCCCACAGTTCACAACACATGGCACCCTCTGCATCAAAGTACATCAGAATGATTGGTCTATGACCATGTTGCGCACTGCGCGACCCTCACAGTTTCACGTCCTTGCCTATGTCCTACTTCGACTCCTTCTGGCATGTGGGACTACCAACTCTAAATGGGTACAGTCGAGGGCACCAATTACATTGGGCATACCTGCCAGTGCATGGAATGCTATTTTGGTGGCATTTGCCTCCTGTGGTGTCCTTGGTAAGGATACGTAGGCACTTGCGTGCTTCAGTAGTGCATCCAGCACTTGGTTTAACACAACAGCATGATTGGGACATGCCATGCATTTGGCCCACTGTGTGTTGGTAAGTGCCTGTGGCCAGGAAGTGGAGCCCAGTGCCACCTTCAGCAAAGGGGGGATGGCTGTGCGGATGTTGATCAGGCTGACCAAGTCATCCTGTATTAATTCCACTATGTTGGTGATGGTGTCTCTGTCCAGGCGGTACAGGGTGTGGATCTGTGCTGGAGTTAAGTCAGATGGATTGGCCCTTATACGTGAGATTGTTGGCTATCTGCGGGGAGCGACTGCCTACACTGGTGGGATTTGCTGGGCATGTCTCACCCTCCTTCTCCTCCTGCGTCTCCTCTGTGTTTCCTGTTGTACTGCCTGCTCAAGGAGTAGCAGTGCAGGCATGTCCTCCAGGCACAGTATGGCAAGTACAAGTGGTAGCATTTTGCCTTGGAAGAGGGTGTGGTGTGTGGGTGTGCTCCTTTGTGCTGACCCTGACTCCATTGCCTCCACCTGTGCTGATTGTGTGCACCTGTGGCACTTGGTTACACAGCAGTTTGCTGTTTGCGGGTGGTCCGCGATGCTGGTATTGCCGGCATCATGGTGGCCCTTCTTACCGGCATCTCGATGCCAGTATGTACTTGTACGTGTGACTCGTGGTGTCCCTTTCTTTGCGGCATGGCGGTATTAGGCCTCCATATCTGCGCGCGTGCCTACACGCCGGTATGGTGGTGCACGGCCACAGCGGGTCCTTGACGATGCCGGTAGCAACAGCATCTAGGGTCATGATACACCGGCCCTGTAATGGATGCCGGTATTGCCTTACCAGTGCCGTTCTTACCGGAGCACCAACCTTGTGATGAGGCCCAATGACTGAGACAGCCCTGCCCGAAACCGGTATGAATGCAGTGTGGAGTGTTGAATGGCTGGGTACTTGTCCCAATACACATAACTTGTTGTGAGTGTCTGGAGAGATGTGAATGGCCTGAATGCATTGGGTGCCTGATTGGCTGCTTGCCTGCATGAAGGCCCTTTGCCGTGATTGGATGCTTGAGTATGACCCAGGTGAATGAATGGGAGATCAACAGTATATCTGGGGACCTCTCACTGCTATGAATCATGTTCAGAAGCTGAAGTCCGCTACGACGAGTAACTGCAGTAACTGAACTGACCTGGAAGCCCTGCTGGATGAGAAGAATTACTGTTGCTCTCCTTCACAATCTGAAAGCTGCTGTGTCTCCAAGGACTGACCCAGAGACGACCTGGTAAGGCGCCCTCTTCCCGAGCTACTAAGGACCATCGTGCAGCAGCTGATCTTTGCCAAAGCTCCCTGGTAGACAGACCTTCGACAGGCTGCCGACCCGAGACGGGGACTGCTGCGGAACTCCAAGGAAAAGCGCCCGGACTGTTGTCCACCACTGTCGACGACTGCTGTCGCCGACCGGAGCCGCCGTGCTCCCGTTTGCCTAAGAACTTTTGAATCCAAGGACACGCTCGTCCACATCATCACCGCTGTATCCTGCTGGAGAAGGCCTGACCATTGATGCACCGAGGTGCATCCGCCGGTGGGTTTCCCACCACCCAAAGACCACAGAGACTCCGACAACTCGAAACCATGCTGGGCCACAGTTCTTCAAACTCTTTGCGGTCCAGAACTATTGACACTGAGGTGCCCCGCACACCTCTTCCTTGCAGGATGTTTACGCTTCCCTGTCAATGAGCACCGCTAGGAACTAAGCTGCCACTTCACCGTCGTAGCTCACCCTGTTCTCCGTCGGACGTTCGACGACCCGTGACTCCTGCCTTAAAGGGAGGGCACTCAAGAAGGGCCATCGATTCCCCAACGAGCAAAGCTACAACACCAGGTACTTTGGGGTTGCAGAACTATTGGGAAGTCTCTTGTGAACAATATATGGACTGGGCTTGTATCTCTATTCTACAGGTTGCCTAGGTGGGTGGATCGCCACACAGAGCTGTATTTAACGGTAGTGATCAGTATTTCTGCCAATTGTTCTTATCAACTGCTTTGCTCTTTTCTCTACTGTTGGTTTCCTGTACGACTTGATTTGTGTGCCATTTAACCATACAGTTGATGCACTTTAAAGAGTCTAATAGTAATTGTGGTACCAGGTACAACTGTATATTTGCCATTATAAATAACAGAGAACAAACTGCGTTATCGTGATATTGTATATAACCTTGAATATTAATTAAATAAAGACTGTGATTTAACTGATACAGTGTGCGGATATTCCTTTGTGGGTGCTTGGGGACTACACTGCACTTAAGAACCAGCCTGCATCACCTCCCGAGAAGCTAGGCCTTGTTTGCTCGTCCATTGCTACCTTATTGAGAATCTTGGCTGGGGTCCTCTGTGCCTCTCCTTTACCAAATAGAGAGTGGAAGTGCAGACCCCCCCTCCGGTCCCTAACACTGGGGATCGAATATGTGTTGCTCTTTGTCGTCCTGCTTCCAAGGCGAGCACATTGCCCCTGAGCTATCCCCCCAAAACGGTAGGGTTGCATATACAGTCCCTAGTACACTGTAGGCCCGGAGCCAGTGCATGGGGCTACTGGCGGTGAATGAGATTGGTCCCCATAAAGTTCAGAGGGAGGCCAGGAACCAGTTAGTGCAGCAAACAAGAACATCAGCGGAAGGGAGAGAGAGAGAAAGCAGAAGTGAAAAGAAAGGTCTTGAGGTGCTTCTGGAACCTGAGGTGGTCCTGCCCAAGATTAAGAGAGGCAGGGAAGCTGTTCCAAAGAGAAGCACCAGCCGAGGAGAGAGATCTACCCCTGACTCTCAGCCTGGAGAAGAGTCTGATCCTCAGAGAATTGGAGGTGGATAAGCAGAGGGCTTGAGAAGGAAAGTGCTTAGGAAGAGGGAGTTGGATGTAGTGTGTTCCCCGGCCCCAGAAAGCCTTGTTGTCAAAGCAGAGGGTCTTGAACATGATCATTGCAGCCACTGGGAGCCAGTGGAGAGATTTCAGGGCAGGAGAGACAATCCTGTTGTGGATTAGTTGCAGAGGACGAACGGTAGAGAAATGAATGCAGATTTAGAAAGAGGCTGTTGCAGTTGTCCAGCCTAGATAGAACAAGGGCTCTGGGGACAGTGAGATTCTGGGGAAATGTGAGAAAAGGAAGAATACCTCTGAGGAGGTGCATCTGGTAGTGGGACTTCTTAGAGATGTCAGAGATGTGAGGAGAGAAGGAGAGGGTGGAGTCGAAGATGATACCACGGTTTGTTGCCTCACAGGACGGTGCAGGAAGAGGGCCCAAGGAGGGCGGCCAGAGTGAATGTGGGAAAGTGGCAGCAGGGGTCAGTCAGAGATTGTTAGAGGCACATCATTCCTGAATCGTGGATAGACAATCAGGATGAGCGAGAGAAAAGAGGAGGATGGGAGGAGCCTGAAGGAAGGCTGAGTGTCATCTACATAACACTGAAAGTTAGGAGAGAAGGTAGAGATGCGATGGGCCAAAGGTACTAAGTGTAGGTTGAAGAGACAGGGTGAGAGATTAGAGCCCTTGGGAACACCACATGTGGAGAGAGAGGTGGTGCAGAGAAATTACCCCAGTTGGACCTGAGATGGTCGATCATAGAGGAAGGAGGTCAACCAGGCTAGGGCCTGATCTGTGATTCCCAGGTTGTCACACTGACGATTGAACAGGATGGTGTGGCTGATCTTGTCGAAAGGAGAGGAAAGATCAAGGAGGATGA
The DNA here is from genome assembly GCF_040938575.1 of Ambystoma mexicanum. NCBI lineage: Eukaryota > Metazoa > Chordata > Amphibia > Caudata > Ambystomatidae > Ambystoma > Ambystoma mexicanum. Next base: position 1,061,051,677 of record NC_090933.1, on the reverse strand, counting down.
GGACAAAAGGAAGGCTAGAGTTGAGATTTGAGAACAGGTCTTTACAGGTGTTCAGGAAAGAAGTTTCTATATTTCTTGCTGCTCTAAAGCCAGACTGATGGTCAAGGAAACAGCCAACGGAATCGGTATGGAGAATAAGTTGGGAGATGGCAGCTTTTCCAGGCGTTTGCCCACGAAAGGAGTGATAGAGATTGGACAGGAGTTTTCCAGAGAGGAAAGATCCGCAGAAGGCTTCTTCAGGAGAGGGTGCACAAGGAAATGCTTAACGGGAGAGGAAAGTTCCTGTGGCAAATGAGTGATTGGAGAAATCGGCCAAGGCTGGAGTGAGGGTGTCCATGTGGTTCTTGATGGTTCTGGAGGAGCAGTGGAGTACCTGCTTGGATACTACTGTCATAGATCAGACTTCTCTAGAAACATCGTCAGAAGTGAACACGTGGAAAGAGGAGAACGGAGGAGGAGATGGAGAGGTGGCCGGAGAGGGACAGAGAGTGGTAGAGGGAGAGGAGTAGGAGAGAGAGGAAAGGATATCCTGTGTTTTAGTGGTGAAGTGAGAAGCCAGTGCCATCCAGAGGGCATGGGAGGAAACAGGAGAGGTGGAGACTGAAGCAGGATTGGCCAGCTCCTTGCAGATTTGGAAGAGCTCAGCTGTGTTGTTAGAGGCTGCAGAGACATGGGCTTGGATGTAGGCTCTGTTCGTGGACAGGACACAGTGTCTGTATTGCCTTTGGAGCAGCCGACCGGCCATTTTGTCAGAGTATGCACCTGATGCCCTTCTCAAGAGTGTTAGCGATAGAGAGATGCAGGTTAGAGAGGGCTGTGTCAGACTGTAAGTCAGCTGCAGGCATAAGAGGAGGCGAGAAAGTAGTGGTGAAAGCCTTCACTGACACACGCTTCATGGTCCGGATGGCCGAGAAGGTGGGGGCAGTCCTGGGGTCGGCTTCACCTAAGCGACAGAGAGCATCACATGGGAAGAGAGGAGAAATTGGATCGATCCAATAGAGAGGAGTGGTGAGAGGGTGTGGGGGATGTCACAGGAGGTGACAACAGCCAGAGTGTGCCCAGCAGAGTGTGTTGGGCCAGAGGGTAGAATAGAAAGAGAGAGAGAGAGAGTCGCAGAGATTACGAAAGAGACCTGAGGAGGGGTTAGAAGCATTCAGATGGATGTTGAGATTTCCAAGGAAGATAAGTTGAGAGGTAGAGTCAAGGAGAGAGGAGGAGAGGTTGCCCATTTAGAGAGGAAGAGGTTAGCCTGACCAGGTGGCCTGTAAATGGTGGCCACAGTAAGAGAGAGGCCAGGAGAGATAGAGAGCCTGCAGACCAGGCATTCAAAGCAGAAGTAGGCCTGCCAGGAATGACAGAAGCAGGGATCCACTCCGGGAAGATCAAAGCTACTCCACCTCCTGGACGGTTGGTTCTGGGTTCAGAGAGTATCTTGTAACCATCAGGGAGGAGAGTGACAAAACTCGCGACAGACTTGGCTGTGAACCATGTCTTGGTGAGACCGAGGGCATCCAGATCAAGTTCTTCAAGGCAGATATCCGAGAAGTGTTTCACAGCCGAGTGAGAGTTTAGAGTAGCGACGTGGAGCAGATTTCCACATTTGAAAGACTCTCGTGAATGGGTACAGGCAAGAGGTATGCCCTGTCAAGGTGGTAGAGGGGCCCGAGAGTGGACAGAGATGGAATAAGGAGATGACAGAGTAAACAGAGAGGATGGAGAGGGTGCCAGAAAAGTGGCAGAGGAAGAAGGTGGTAGACTAGCCAGAGAAGATGAGGATAGTGCCAGAGAGGCGGCGGAGGAAGAGGGAGGTGGTGGAGGAGCAAGAGGGGTGTAGGTAGGAGAAGCAGAAGAAGGAAGGAAGTTGATAAGAGGCTGCAAACACCTATCGAAAAGGAGGAGATTGGGCTGATGGCTCTGGATCAAGACAGTGCCATTCAGATAGACATTAATGATGGTCTTGGAGGAGTGGAAGGGGGGGATTTACATGGCTCTAAATGAGTCATCAATAGGGCTAGCACTAAAACAACTTTAACAAATTATTGTGGGGCACCTTGATTGGCGGGGAAGGAACTCCCCGGATTAAGGGTGGTCTCTCATTATATTGTTACAGTTAGGCAATGATGAAAATGTCACTGTGCCAGATGTGAACGCATTGTTACCACCAACCATGTGCACAAGAAAATGATCTTATTGTCATGCATTTTATTGTACGTGGCAATTGTCTTTGCAGAATCGTGACAACCTTGCCTACCTGCTCCGATTCAATTACTTCACAGACAGTTTACTACTGACCATGTGTGGACACACACAACTAGCTAATGATACGCCTGCTTCCAACCTACCATTATGCCATCCCAGGCCACAGATTATGGCTTGAGCTCTTGTTCCATGCAGCGCCTTATGCAATCTTATATTGGCCATTTTGTCTGCATAGTCTTGACAGCCGTTTACCCTCTTTGAGCGCATCTGATGAAATAGATTCCGAACGCCTCCCCACGCCTAACCCTTCCTCCTTCCTCTTTAATAAGAAACTAACCTCTAAGTATGAGACGTAATGAGCTGGAGAATAAGGGGCCAACTTTAACTTTCGAATAAGAAGCTGTTGAATAACAGGGGTCGACTGGGAACCAACCGAGGCACTGGAAATAATGTTCAAAGTGTCCCCATATTACACATTTTCAGCAAGACCAACCCTTTCCTATGAGAAAATATGGAAATATAAAATAGGTTACCACACCGGAGGCCCAGGGAGGGAAATCTCCAGAGTTCCCTAGAGGCCAGTCGAGCCCTGTTGATTAAGATACCAACTTCAGCCTTGCCGTCTCCTGGCCTGTGAAATGGAAAGGGGACTATCACTCTTTAGAATAGTTCCCGTTTCCCTTTCCTAGGCGGCCATCTTTCTTTTTGAATGCTGCGTGCATGCACCTATTGTGTTGTTCTTAGAACACATTCACCTTTCGCTTGCACACCAAAGTTGCACCAAGTGGTACTGCACGGGTGTGTATAGTGTTTTCACTGCTTTAAACGTGCTTTCTGTATTCCTAGTTGCAGGCATAGCTCTCAACTCACCCGCTTTTGGCGGGTGTCACCCACCTTGAAAGCAGAAGAATCACCCGCCAAGTCCCTCATACGCCCATTCACTTCTATGGGCCTCTCACCCGCCAAAAAAGAAAATCGGGTGTTTTCACCCACCTTGGTGACAAAAAAGGTTGGGAACTATGGTTGCAGGTATAGCTTGCTACAGACGGATAGAAGGGTATGAGATACATTTAATGATGAATTAATAACAGAGAAAAACAAGAGGGCAGTATAAATCACACAGCTTAATAATATTTTGTTTGGTGAAAGACTAATTAGACATTAAGATAAAATAATGCACTTGATTTCTCACACTTTTGTGTGTGTCTCCCTTTCATTTACTTCTGTTCTTTTGGCAACTATTTTTTGTGTAAACTCATTATTCTTTATGTTCAACCTCAGCACCACATGTTTTCTGTAATCTGCTGATGTGCCTGAGCAGAGCATTTAAACTGTATATGATGCGGATGGGTTTATTGTTCTTTATAGTTCATAAGAACTACAACAGTACAAGCATATTTATAAAACGATCATCATTAATAATTGAATAAACATAAAATAATACATTTTAATGAATACTAATTCATTAAAATACATCACATATTATATTCCAGATTACCCATTCAAACATGATCAATTCGCTATGCTAATGTACTATACTGATGCTAATGTGAAGTATTGTTCTTTATAAAACACAACGTGAGTGTATGACCTTGTATTTAGCCTGTTATTAAAGAAGTCTAATAACAGACAAGCCCCTTACCACCTACTGAAAAAAGCCCTTCAGCTCAGACAACCTATTCAGCTTCGGTTTTTAGTAGCCAAACTAATCCGCGCCATAGTCGGATGAGAAAGGAGAAAAGACTGAACTTTCTGTTTTAATGAAAGGTGAACACATTGTGTTACAGGTCACAGGACAACTAAATACACTAACATTGAGCCGACAACCCACAGACCCTAGATCTTGTATTGCGTCAAACAAATCAACATGTTTCTGAACAGAATACAACCCCAGCGACATTTAAACTAGATGAAGACAACTTTTCTTTTGTCTTGCCATGAGACTGCACGTAGGGGACTCTGGGTAATTAGCCTTTGAAAACTTTGGGGGGGATTAAAACGTCTGGCAGATCACTCTTTCCAGCTGTGTTAACAAAGTGATGTGAAGCAGATGGACGGCAGATAGACCTCTCAGAAAATGGAACGGGTTTCCTAAATCTGCAGGCGCCTATAAGCACCTTTTAATTAACACTGTAGATGCTTTACCCCAGTGAGGGCTCCAGTCCTAGGTGAAGCAGCAGGAGGTGGCTATTCCTTTCACACACTGGGGCTTCCACAAGAAATTAACTTCAAAGGTTAAGCGCTAATTGCCTCCCGTCCCAGGTCTCGGCCCTGTCAGCGGTTTCCTGGCTGGATCCTGTATCGGCTGTGCTGGGAGATGTGAGAGCCGGCTGCTGATACTATAGGTCAGGTCACTCCGCTGCTGTGGTTCACCAGAAAAGATTTCATGTAAAGAGCAAGAGGAATTAGTCAGTTTAAAACGGGGTCTTACTCAAAGAGAACACAGTTATTGTAATATGACAACATCAAGAACTTAAACACTAGGAATTTAAAACAACGAAAATGTTATTTTTTTAATTGAAAAATGGAAACATATTGTAGGGAAATAACAGTTGTGTCTTTTTCAAAATGAAAACGTGTAAACTTGCTTGCAACTTTAAAATGTACGGCAAACACTTTTCTGAAAACAGCCTTCCTTCTAATCATCTCCTTATTACCTCAATCCACCTGTACCCGCTTTTTTCGAGACCACTTTAAAGGGTTGTGCCTCTCCCCAGAGCTCCGGCCCTTGGAGTCATCTTTTTATCCCAATGCGGATTATACTATGTTTGGCTTTGGCATACATTTGGTGTTTTACCACACACTTGTGACAAACACTGCTACAGTGAGCAGAGGGAAAAGAAAGGGAGTATGCTTGGTCTGAATGATAACTGCACATGCTATTGCCATGCAGTGACTGCAATACAGTTTTTTTGTTTCCTTACCCTTTTTTGTATAGTCCTTTGCATCAATCTTCCATCATAGCCTGTCACATTTATCCTTCTCCTTCATTATATTTCTTCTCATTCATCATAGTCCCTGTATGTCTTTCCTCTTCATCAAAGCCATTCTCATTTATAGTCCTTCTTCATTACATTTCTTTCGTTCCATCATTGCACTTTGCCACGCCCATTCCTCATAGTCCTTTGCATAGTCCCAGTCTTTTCTCCAGGTCCACCTTTGTTGTAGTCTTTTTCTTAAATCTTACTTGTTCACCTTAGCCCATCTTCTTCATCATAGTCCTTCATCTTAGTCTTTTTCTATTATCAAAGTCCTTCCTCTTCATCAAATGCCTTCTCCTTTGACATAGTCCAGTGTCATTTTCATTCTCCTTAATCATAGTCCCGTTCCTTCTCCTTCATTATAGTCCTGTTCCTTAATCCTAATCCTTCCCCTTTATTCTGATATTTCCCTGTCATCCTATTCCTTCATCTTAGTCTTCTAATTTGCCATATTCATTTGGTCTAATCATCATCCGTCATTAACCTTTTTTCATCTGGCGAGCTGGAGATGAGTGCTGCCCGTGTGGCCGTACTGGGCCTTGATTAGCCTTTATTTTAATTTGTTAGTGCCCCGCAGGCACTGGCGTCCTTCCTTGCCTCCACGCTGCCCGTGTGTTGCTTCATGTCCCTTCCCCTCCCTGCTCCCGCCTCCCAAGCCCACCCTCCTCCCCTGATTGGTCCTCCTTCCCTCTGTGCTGTGGATGCCTATTCCCAGCACCACCATCTGCAGGCCATTTCCATCTGGTGAGCAGCAGGTGAGTGCTGCTTGTGTGGCCGTAGTGGGCCGTGATTAGCCGTTTTTCTATTTGTCGGTGACCCCAGTCCCCGGCATCCTTCCTTGCCTCCACGCTGCCCGTGTGTTGCTTTGTGTCCCGTCCCCTCCCTGCTCCCGCCTCCCAAGCCTGCCCTCCTCCCTTGATTGGTCCTCCTTCTGCAGGCCATTGGTTTCGGGTCTAGCGACCTACTATCTGACCCTTGCTTCTTTCCCACCTTACGAAGCAGGTGAGTGGAGCCCTCACCCCGCCAATGAAGCCACCAGTCAACAGACACCAACAAAACTGTAAGTGTGGCATGGGTGGGGTGTAGAGCAATTACTCAACTCCAGAAAGCCCCCGACACACTACCTTACCTTTCCAGAATGTTGACTGCCATAATGCCATTGGCCTGTGTCGCGTCTAGACTGAATATTAGTCTAGATAGAATTGTGAATGTTAGCATGTGCCACACACTTAGATGGAATTCTTAACTTTAGTCTGCGTCCCATCTAGATGGAATTTTGAAATGTTAGTAAGTGCCACACACTTAGATGGAATTCTTGACCTTAGCTTGCGTCGCATCTAGATAGAAATGTGAAAGTTAACATGCACCACACTTAAATGAAACAGGGAACATCACCAAGTGACACACTTAGATTTAATCGTGATCACTAGCCTCTCTCACATCTGGATAGGATATTGAAGATTATCAAGTATCACGCTTGGATGAAATAGTGAGCCTCACGCCTAGACATAATTACAAATGCCAATTAACCAATCCACTAACAATCTCATTCCTCTGCATACGAATCTCAAACTCTAACCAAACACAACCACAAGCCTACCACACAACAATCCGCACAAACTTCACTACACTGCAACAACAAAACAAACCACACATAGACTCGCACAACAGCACACAGCGACTATCGACCGTAAAACAGCCCAAGCCCAGCCAACGGACCCACCGGGCTGAGGCTGCCAACAGCACATCACTGCTCCCTTGCACTTTTCCAGCCTTTCCCCACTAACTCACCCACCCCCTTCCCTTTTTCAGAGCCGCCAGAGCGCCAGGGGACCACACCGGTGATGATAGTGCGTGGTACAAATATCCTTTAACATTAACATTAACATTGTCTTTTCTTTTATCATAATCCTTTGTCATATCCATTCTCCTTTGACCTGGTGCTTCTCCTTCATCATAAGTTATTTTTCTTATCATAGTCCCTATCCTGCATCCTGGTCCTTCTCCTTCATCCTACTTATTTCCTCTTGGTCTTTTTACTTTGCTATAGTCTTTTGTTCTAGTCATTCTCCCTCACTGAATATCTTCATCATAGCTCTTTTCCTTTTGACCTGGTCTTTCTCCTTCATCATAGTCTATCGTCATAGTCCTTTACTATAATCTCCATCATTATAGCCATAAGTTCCAGATGTTTTATTTCATCATAGTCTTTATTCTTTGTTCTTGTCCTGATTCCCCAGAGTACTTTTCTTTCATCATAGTCCCTCAACATAAACCTTCATCATAGGTTGTCTCCTTTGTCCTGGTCCTTCATCTCAGTCCTTTGTCAAAGTATGTGTCATAAACGTTCACCCACATCAAAGTCCTTCTCCCTAGCCCTTCTGCTTCATCATAGTCCTTCATCATAGTCCCCCATGAGCCAGGTCATTGTCCTTTGTCTAGGTCCTTTTCCTTCATTATAATTAATTTCCTTCATAGTATTCCATTGTCATAGTCCTTCATCAAAGTCCTTAATCATAATCCTTCTTCCCTTGTCCTGGTCCTTCTTCTCAACCCTACAGCTATATCCTAGCAGTGCTCCTTCTTTCCTTCCTAGGCCTTATCCCTATTTTATCATAGTCTTTCATCATAGCCCGTCTCTGTAGTCACAGTACTTCACCACAGTCCTTATTCATACTCCTTAGTGATAGTCCCTCTTCATTACCAAGCCTTTCATCAACGTATGTCTAGTGTATAGTCCTTCACAATAGTCCTTATTGTTTGAGCTGCTTCTGCTCCTCAATCATGGTACATTCACTTCACAATAGTACGTCATACTAGATCTTCTCTTTGGTCATGGTCCTTTGTCATAGACCTCTTTCTTTGTCATATTCCTTCTTCCTAGCCTTCCACTTAATCATTGTCCTTTATGGTAGTAATTCCCTTCATCAAAGGTCTGTATCATAGACCGTTATCATACACCTTTCTAATAGTCCTCTTGTAAAGTCAGAGTTCTTTGTCATATTTCTCATCTTGGTCATAGTCCTTCCTTATAATAATTCAACATAGTCCTTCTCCTCTGTCCTACTCCTTCTCCACAGACCTTGGGGGTCATTACGAGTTTGGAGGTAGCCATGGTGCTATTAGCGCCATGGCTGTCTCCAAACCCGGGTCTGGTCTGGCTGAATGGGGACTTACCGGGACATTCCGACCTATGCGGACCCGGTAAGTCCCCATTCAGTTAACTATTCCCCATTCCCATTTGAGCCCCCATAGGGCTCAATGGGAATGAGAAAGGCGCTAATAACGGGCCTGCAAATATTAGCTCCAAGGTCCCATGTCGGGACCCGCAGAGAACGGCTGGTCAGACCAGCTGTTCCTGCTGGGACCCACTAAGGGACCTCGGAATAGGGCGGTAAGGGTTTACCGGCACTGGCATCATTACCGGTGACTGTTAACCCTTACCGCCCAACTCGTAATGACCCCCCCTATGTTTAAACAGAGTCCATCATCTCAATTTGTTGTATTTGCCATAGTAATTGACAATACTCTTCTGCTGAAAAAGCCAGCAACAGATGTCAGTGAGAAGCTACCCCTGGTAAGAGGTAGGCAAATTTGTGTACAGAATGATTCCCTTTAATAATATCCTGGGCAGGTTATAAGATGTGTGAAGACCTATGTGACAAAGGACGACAGGGGGCCATAGTTTGCATATGTATTGACATCACAGAAAATGATGTTACAGGAAGTGACATGAGGCTGTGCTACTCAATGGTATCATTGAAAGCAACATTATAATAAATTGTCATTGGTAAACCAAAAAGCAAACACATTTGTGATGTGCAATATATGTTATGTCATGTTATATTGATTTATACTGTGCGCTGCTGCCATTTTATTGGTCTCCAGGCGTTCGATGAATGGTCACTGTTATTATTTATGGAACAATAGAATGAGTGGGACATTTTGCACCAAGAGTACACTGTGAATAGAATCAGGTCTAAGGACTTCCACTTTTCACAGAAACGTCACAGAGAGAAAATATAATTTGGCTACCATCGCAAACTTCAGTTAAGTGGTGATGCAGGGATTTGACCCCAGTCTGAAACATATCATTTTGATCACATAAATACTCTAGGTTTTAGTTGTTAGAAAGATTGGAAATTGTGGCAAATTTGAGATATGTTTATTTTTGGGGGTGCATGAATTCATCGTCATATACAAAAGGTTCAACATTTGCTACAATTGTTTAAAATAGTACCTACCCACTGATAAATACTTTATTTTACAAATAAAAAATGCAACATACATTTTTTGGGTGTCTGTGCAAACACTACATTCGAGGGAGGGGAAAAAAAGAGGTTCTCGGGGCACAAACATTGAGACTGAAAAATCAGTGGCTATCAAAGGCTATTTGTTGGACTTGTGGACACTTTTAGAGGTGTGAATCAGCAGCCACAAACATGATTCAAATTTGTCAACAATTAATCAAAATAGCCCCTGACAATTGCAACATAAGTTTTATTTTACAAAAAAAAAGATGTAACATGTGCAGTGCTTTTGAATAAGGCAAGGGGAAAGGAGTGAAAGCAATGGGAGAAGGCATACATGTCTACTTGTGGGGGCTTCTTCTCTTATATGTCAATCCCACTCCCAAGGCACCTCTTTCCCTCCCCCCCCAAACTTCCTCCCATTCTTGGTCACACTAAGGCACCACTGGGAGGGTGGAGGGAGAGGGTGCAGTGTTTTTTTTCAGTTTAAACTGAGGAGGCACTTTTTTCTGCTGGTGGTGTTTTTCTAAGGTTTATCAGATTCAACTGAAAACTAGAAAGCCTAATTATAGCCCTTCCCCTTTGGCCTTGGTCCAAACGAGAAAGAATTGGTCCTTCTACTTCATGATAGTCCTTCATCATAGTTCTTTTCCTTTGTCATAGGTGTTCATACTATTCTTTCTACTTCACTATAGTCCTTCTATTTTAGTGTTTTACCGCCATCATAGTCATTTTCTGTCATTATAGTCCTTCATCAAGATGATTCTCCTTTGTCCTGGCACATCTTCTTCACCTTAGCTTTTTCCTTCATCCAAGTCCTTCATCACAGCTCTACTCCTGCTGTTTCTTCTTTGTTAAAGACCTACCCCTTTCATCCTAGTCCTCCACGTTAATAATTTTCCATCATTATAGTGCTTCATCAATCACATAGTCCATAAGTGTACTTCTTCATAGTGCTTACACTTTGTAAATCTTTCACCCTAGACCTTCTCCTTCATTTTAGTTCTTTGCTGTACATTGTTGCACTTCTTAATCATAGTCCTTCTCATAATGCTCCTCCATTTTCATAATCCTTTGTCCTCGACTTTCAATATATGGATTTACCCTTTAATACTGAGGATAGATTCTCCATCTTTTTCACCATAATCCTTCATTCTAAATTCTCCTCCTTCATGGTCTTCCCTCATCCTGGTAATTCTCCTTCTCTACAGCCCATCTTTGATGACATTTCTATTGATTACAGTCCTTGATTACAGTGCTTCATCATAGTCCTTCTACTTCATCAACGTCCTCCATTATCGTCCTTCTCCTTTATCATAGTGTTTTATCCTCATCCTTCACCTCCTTCATAGTCCTTAATCCTAAACCTTGCCTTGCATCATAATCCATCACTGTACCTCACCAGAGACCTTTTTCAGTCTTTATCCTAGTTCTTCTTCATAGACATTTACAGGGTAATTCATAGAATTTCGCAGAAAAGTGTCGCAAGCGGCTGGCGCAGAGTGTCCGCGTGCGATTGACTGCGCCAGGCACGTGCGCTAAAACCGATTTCTGCGCACAGCGTATTCATGGATTTTAGGCTCCCAAACCAGCCATGGCGCAGAGAATCGCAGCGACCCTGCAGCAGCGCCAGTAACGCCCCCAAGAACGCCCTCGCGCAAGGAAAAGCCATCAAAATCGCTAAATCATCGCAAAGGGCTGCGCTAACCCTGGACCAGTTCACCGGGCTGGCAAACAGCAAACGCCAAGCGGGGAACGTGTATTTCAGGGGTGCGCGGGAAGTTCCTCACGCGATTGGCCCCATGCAAGCAGGGTACGTGTATTTCAGGGGTGCGCGGGAAGTTCCACACGCGATTTCAGCAGGGTATGTGTATTTCAGGGGTGCGCGGGAAGTTCCACATGCGAATGGGCCAGTGCGAGCAGGGTACGTGTATTCCATGGGTGCGCGGGAAGTTCCACACGCGATTTCATCAGGGTACGTGCATTTCAGGGGTGCGCGGGAAGTTCCACACGCGATTGGCCCAGTGCGAGCAGGGTACGTGTATTTCAGGGGTGCGCGGAAAGTTCCACACGCGATTGGCCCCGTGCAAGCAGGGTACGTGTATTTCTGGGGTGCGGGGGAAGTTCCACACACGATTGGCCCCGTGCAAGCAGGGTACGTGTATTTCAGGGGTGCGCGAGAAGTTGCACACGCGATTTCAGCAGGGTATGTGTATTTCAGGGGTTCTGGGGAGTACTACAAGTGAATTCGCCGTGTGGGTCCTCCCAGGTGTACGCTCCACAACCTCCACAGCCCCTGCAGGCAGCCCACACCACGGGGGACTACCCTGCACCCCTGCTCATGTCCCGCAGGCAGCCCATCCACCATGGGCATGCCCCTTAGCCAACCCACATGTCACCTTGCACTACTGATCAACTATGCATGTCTCCCACCACCCCTACCCCCCAGCCACCATGGGCACCCTCCACCAGGCCCCCACTCATGTCTCCCACCACCCCCACCCCCCAGCCACCATGGGCACCCTCCACCAGGCCCCCACTCATGTCTCCCACCACCCCCACCCCCCAGCAACCATGGGCAGCCCCCACCAGGCTCCCACCCATGTCTCCCACCACACCCACCCCCCAGCAGTGCAGGGGCACCCTGCACCAGGCCCCCACTCATGTCTCCCACCACCCCCACCCCCCAGCAGTGCAGGGGCAGCCTCCACCAGGCCCCCACTCATGTCTCCCACCACCCCCACCCCCCAGCAACCATGGGCAGCCCCCACCCATGTCTCCCACCACACCCACCCCCCAGCAGTGCAGGGGCACCCTGCACCAGGCCCCCACTCATGTCTCCCACCACCCCCACCCCCCAGCAGTGCAGGGGCAGCCTCCACCAGGCCCCCACTCATGTCTCCCACCACCCCCACCCCCCCAGCAGTGCAGGGGCAGCCTCCACCAGGCCCCCACTCATGTCTCCCTGCACCCCCACCCCCCAGCATCCAGGGGCAGCTCCCACCAGACTCCCACCCATGTCTCCCACCACCCCCACCCCCCAGCAACCATGGGCAGCCCCCACCAGGCCCCCACTCATGTCTCCCACCACCCCCACCCCCCAGCCACCATGGGCAGCCCCCACCAGGTCCCCACTCATGTCTCCCACCACCCCCACTCCCCAGCAGTGCAGGGGCAGCCTCTACCAGGCCCCCACTCATGTCTCCCACCACCCCCACCCCCCAGCATCCAGGGGCAGCCCCCACCAGACTCCCACGCATGTCTCCCACCACCCCCACCCCCCAGCAACCAAGGGCAGCACCCACCAGGCCCCCACTCATGTCTCCCACCACCCCCACCCCCCAGCCACCATGGGCAGCCCCCACCAGGCCCCCACTCATGTCTCCCACCACCCCCACCCCCCAGCAGTGCAGGGGCAGCCTCTACCAGGCCCCCACTCATGTCTCCCACCACCCCCACCCCCCAGCCACCAGGGGCAGCCTCCACCAGGCCCCCACTCATGTCTCCCACCACCCCCAGCCACCATGGGCAGCCCCCACCAGGCCCCCAACCATGTCTCCCACCACCCCCACCCCCCAGCAGTGCAGGGGCAGCCTCCACCAGGCCCCCACTCATGTCTCCCACCACCCCCACCCCCCAGCATCCAGGGGCAGCCCCCACCAGGCTCCCACCCATGTCTCCCACCACCCCCACCCCCCAGCAACCATGGGCAGCCCCCACCAGGCCCCCAATCATGTCTCCCACCACCCCCGCCCCCCAGCCACCATGGGCAGCCCCCACCAGGCCCCCACTCATGTCTCCCACCACCCCATCCCCCAGCAGTGCAGGGGCAGCCTCCACCAGGCCCCCACTCATGTCTCCCACCACCCCCACCCCCCAGCCACCAGGGGCAGCCTCCACCAGGCCCCCACTCATATCTCCCACCACCCCCACCCCCCAGCAGTGCATGGGCACCCTCCACCAGGCCCCCACTCATGTCTCCCACCACCCCCACCCCCCAGCATCCAGGGGCACCCTCCACCAGGCCCCCACTCATGTCTCCCACCACCCCCACCCCCCCAGCAGTGCAGGGGCACCCTCCACCAGGCCCCCACTCATATCTCCCACCACCCCCACCCCCCAGCAGTGCAGGGGCAGCCTCCACCAGGCCCCAACCCATGTCCCCTATCACCCCCACCCCCCAGCCACCATGGGCAGCCCCCACCAGGCCCCCACTCATGTCTCCCATCACCCCCACCCCCCAGCAGTGCAGGGGCAGCCTCCACCAGGCCCCCACTCATGTCTCCCACCACCCCCACCCCCCAGCCACCAGGGGCAGCCTCCACCAGGCCCCCACTCATGTCTCCCACCACCCCCACCCCCCAGCAGTGCATGGGCACCCTCCACCAGGCCCCCACTCATGTCTCCCACCACCCCCACCCCCCAGCATCCAGGGGCACCCTCCACCAGGCCCCCACTCATGTCTCCCACCACCCCCACCCCCCAGCAGTGCAGGGGCACCCTCCACCAGGCCCCCACTCATGTCTCCCACCACCCACACCCCCCAGCAGTGCCGGGACAGCCCCCACTCATGTCTCCCACCACCCCCACCCCCCAGCAGTGCATGGGCAGCCTCCACCAGGCCCCCACCCATGTCCCCTATCACCACCACCCCCCAGCAGTGCAGGGGCACCCTCCACCAGGCCCCCACCCATGTCCCCTATCACCACCACCCCCCAGCATCCAGGGGCACCCTCCACCAGGCCCCCACTCATGTCTCCCACCACCCCCACCCCCCAGCAGTGCAGGGGCAGCCTCCACCAGGCCCCCACCCATGTCCCCTATCACCCCCACCCCCCAGCCACCATGGGCAGCCCCCACCAGGCCCCCACTCATGTCTCCCACCACCCCCACCCCCCAGCAGTGCAGGGGCAGCCTCCACCAGGCCCTCACTCATGTCTCCCACCACCCCCACCCCCCAGCCACCATGGGCAGCCCCCACCAGGCCCCCACTCGTCTCCCACCACCCCCACCCCCCAGCATCCAGGGGCAGCCTCCACCAGGCCCCCACTCATGTCTCCCACCCACCCCCACCCCCCAGCCACCATGGGCACCCTCCACCAGGCCCCCACTCATGTCTCCCACCCCCCCACCCCCCAGCATCCAGGGGCAGCCTCCACCAGGTCCTCACAATCCCCAATCATGTGCGTCATGGTCAGCCTCCACAGCCAAAAAGCCCAACCAAGTAACCCATTCACCCACATGGAAAAGGAAATTACATGTTACACCCCCAATGTTCATAAAGCTAATGAACCCATGTCCGTCACACACAATGGTTGCAATTGAATGGGAAAACACCCAACATGACATGCATGAAAGCAATGAGATGATACCACACAGTGAAGTATGAAAACAAAATTGTATTAAAAAAATAAGAATGCAAATGAAATGAAACAAACTACAATGGGAATGAAAAAAATATAAGCTGCATGTCTGTTAAAAAAATAAAAACACCAAATCCCAATCCAAAAAAATGTAGTCCAAAGTCAAATGAAAAATAAAATCAATCCAATGAAGAACTATGTACAAAACATCCAAGGGTCCATGAGCCCAACTGAACAAAGGAAACCTACAAAAAACCCTAACTAAAATGCAACTATATACAAAAAGTGGAGCAGTATCCGTCGACTCCAAATCATACGAAAAAACAAAGGAAACCTACAACTAAAGAACTATATACAAAGGCGGCGGGCAAGTCCAGTGGCTCACTCTGTGGTGTTCCGGGCCAGGGCATCATCGAACTCCTGTTCGATGTCCCGGAGGCGGTCCAGTTCCATGGCCCCGAGGGTCCGCAGGGACGACGCTGTGTCCTCCTCCAACCCCCTGCGGATTGCCTCGAGGCACTCGGCCCGCCTCAGGGCCCTCCGCATGGAGTTCTCCGCCCTGACCATTGTGAGCCGTGCCTCTTCCGCCCGCCGCCGCTCCGCACCTATGGCGTGGCCCAACCGCTGCCACACGGAAGACACTCTCTGTCCTGGGTCCTCCTGCCCTCCGGCCGATGCCTGCCCCTCCGATGTCGAAGGCCCCGAGCCTTCATGTCTCCCACCATGTTGCTGCTGCTGCTCTGCCTCTGCCCGTGCACTGCCTCCTGCTGCCTGCACATCCTCCGCCGGCTGGGGTGCAGTTGTTGATGTGGCCACCCCTGCTGGACCTCCGACTCCCGACTGTGGCAGGGATGCCTCCTCCACCAGCCTGGCCGCACCGTCAGAAGCAGCTCCACAGGGCACCCAGGTGACTGATGGGTGGGAAGATGGCACAGAGGACGACTGGCGCGTAGGGGGTCCAGTTGAGGAGGGGGTCGGAGCAAGCCCCATCAGACGGAGGAATCCGGCCTGGGTGACCTGTCCCAGCAGGCTGACGTGGTCAACGAGCCATTCAAGATGACGTGCAGTCTCTCCATGAAAAGACTGCAGGTCACCTCGCATGGCCCGTTGTCGCAACGCCACACCAGCCAGGACAGGCTCAACCCGGACCCGGATGGCCACGTCCGCAGGCAGAAGAAGGCCAGTTGACGTCAGCTCATCCCCTGCCTAAAAACGGGTCTGGACGTAGGCATGCAGGGACAGGATCGGGGACAGGATTGCACACAGGCACCTCCGCGGCGGCCTGGGCTGCCTCCTGTCCCTGGTCCCGCACTGCACCACTAGCACCAGTGGGATCCCCACCTCCAGACCCCGTCTCTGGTGCTTGCACGGCCTCCTCCTCCACCAAACCCCCCACCAACCTGGATGACTCTGTGCCATCTCTCCTGTTGGGCCCTGTGGGGTCCCAGCTGCCCCTTCTGCTGCCGAGGAGTCCAACTCCAACCTCCGCCTCTTGGACCTCCCCCCGGCAGCTGCGGCCTGGGACGCGGCACCGGACTCCTCACTCCCCGACGAGATGACAACACGGGAGGGGAGCCGGGCCTTGCGTCTCCGGCTGGCGGTCGGATCCCCGCCGCTGTGCTCCACAGCACCTTCTCCGCCCTCTTCATCAGTTGACGCTGCAGACAGGGAGAAACAAAACACAGGCATCAGGGCACTGTACAATGAACACATACACACATGACAGTTGCACATGAGTGGCATTGGCAAACCTCAGACATGTCATCACAATCCCCAACACACATGTCATTACAACTCGCACACATGAGCCATACCACAGCCATATCGCAACTGCCACCACCATCCCTACACATACAACTGCATGAGCAGCCAAAGGGGAGCCAGACATCACATGCAACACAGGAAGTGCACCACACATGTACACACACCACCACACTTGCATGCATGTGTACACCTCTGCCAAGTGTCGCACTGTTCAGACGGGCATCCATGTCACATCTGCCAATCAGGCTTCCACATACCGCTGTCACATGCATCCATGTTGCATCACTGTTGCACCCTTGTCAAATACACACACATGCACAGGTACACAGTGCTCATACATGCAGCCGAAAACAACATACATGCGTGACATCACGGACATGTCTACTTACATACACATTCATCCAAACATGTGTGCAGGCACAACTGCATTTGGCATGCAAGCCTACACACACAAGCACCATCCATGTCTCACACATTACAGCCCTCGCATGTGTCAGCCCCATGGCCCTGTACACCCCCACCCATACTCGACCCCATACAAACAGATGTGCAACCTGCACAATACCGAATAATCACCACACGCACTGCTCACAATCAGGATGCATGTACACTCACCGCTCGACTCCAGACGGGTCTGCTTCTCTAGGACCTGGACGTGGAGCGCTGGGGATATGCGTTCCAGGACCCTCATCTGTTCTTCCGACAAGTGGCCCCGGCGCCCCTTGGCATCCGCTGCCTTCAAGAGGCGCCGGGCCTTGTTCAGGATCTTGGACCTGAAGTCCTCCCAGCGCTTCCTGACATGTTGTAAGTCCCGGACTGCCACCCCCTCCGCGTTGATGTCAGTCACGATGTCAGTCCAGATCCGAGTCCGTCCTTCCTTGTCGGCGCGGGAACTTCCAAAGAGGGCATCATACTGCCCCAGGACTTGCTCCACCAGGACACCAACTTCGGTGGCACTGAAGCTGGTGCCCCTCTGCCTCTCTGGCCGGGGGTTGTCAGTGGTCACAGATGGTGTTTGCCCCGACATGACAACCCCAGAGGCAGGAGTGGGTGGGCAACTGGGTCCTGGGGCTGGGCTGTGGAGCGATGGAATCCCAGTCGGGAGTCTTCAGTTCCAGCAGGGGTGGCCACATCAACAACTGCACCCCAGCCGGCGGAGGATGTGCAGGCAGCAGGAGGCAGTGCACAGGCAGAGGCAGAGCAGCAGCAGCAACATGGTGGGAGACATGAAGGCTCGGGGCCTTTGACATCGGAGGGACAGGCATCGGCCGGAGGGCAGGAGGACCCAGGACAGAGAGTGTCTTCCCTGTGGCAGCGGTTGGGCCATGCCATAGGTGCGGAGCGGCGGCGGGCGGAAGAGGCTCGGCTCACAATGGTCAGGGCGGAGAACTCCATGCGGAGGGCCCTGAGGCGGGACGAGTGCCTCGAGGCAATCCGCAGGGGGTTGGAGGAGGACACGGCGTCGTCCCTGCGGACCCTCGGGTCCATGGAACTGGACCGCCTCTGGGACATCGAACAGGAGTTCGATGATGCCCTGGCCCGGAACACCACGGAGTGAGCCGCTGGACTTGCCCGCCGCCTTTGTATATAGTTCTTTAGTTGTAGGTTTCCTTTGTGTTTTCGTATGATTTGGAGTCGACGGACACTGCTCCACTTTTTGTATATAGTTGCATTTTAGTTAGGGTTTTTTGTAGGTTTCCTTTGTTCAGTTGGGCTCATGGACCCTTGGATGTTTTGTACATAGTTCTTCATTGGATTGATTTTATTTTTCATTTGACTTTGGACTACATATTTTTGGATTGGGATTTGGTGTTTTTATTTTTTTAACAGACATGCAGCTTATATTTTTTTCATTCCCATTGTAGTTTGTTTCATTTCATTTGCATTCTTATTTTTTTAATACAATTTTGTTTTCATACTTCACTGTGTGGTATCATCTCATTGCTTTCATGCATGTCATGTTGGGTGTTTTCCCATTCAATTGAAACCATTGTGTGTGACGGACATGGGTTCATTAGCTTTATGAACATTGGAGGTGTAACATGTAATTTCCTTTTCCATGTGGGTGAATGGGTTACTTGGGTCGGCTTTTTGGCTGTGGAGGCTGCCCATGCACTGCTGGGGGGTGGGGGTGGTGGGAGACATGAGTGGGGGCCTGGTGGAGGCTGCCCCTGCACTGCTGGGGGGTGGGGGTGGTGGGAGACATGAGTGGGGGCCTGGTGGGGGCTGCCCATGGTGGCTGGGGGGTGGGGGTGGTGGGAGACATGAGTGGGGGCCTGGTGGAGGGTGCCCCTGGATGCTGTGGGGTGGTGGTGATAGGGGACATGGGTGGGGGCCTGGTGGAGGCTGCCCATGCACTGCTGGGGGGTGGTGGTGATAGGGGACATGGGTGGGGGCCTGGTGGAGGCTGCCCATGCACTGCTGGGGGGTGGGGGTGCTGGGAGACATGAGTGGGGGCCTGGTGGGGGCTGCCCATGGTGGCTGGGGGTTGGGGGTGATAGGGGACATGAGTGGGGGCCTGGTGGAGGGTGCCCCTGCACTGCTGGGGGGTGGGGGTGGTGGGAGACATGAGTGGGGGCCTGGTGGAGGCTGCCCCTGCACTGCTGGGGGGTGGGGGTGGTGGGAGACATGAGTGGGGGCCTGGTGGGGGCTGCCAATGGTGGCTGGGGGGTGGGGAAGGTGGGAGACATGAGTGGGGGCCTGGTGGAGGCTGCCCCTGGTGGCTGGGGGTGGGGGTGGTGGGAGACATGAGTGGGGGCATGGTGGAGGGTGCCCCTGCACTGCTAGGGGGTGGGGGTGGTGGGGGACATGGGTGGGAGCCTGGTGGGGGCTGCCCCTGGTGGCTGGGGGGTGGGGGTGGTGGGAGACATGAGTGGGGGCCTGGTGGAGGCTGCCCCTGGTGGCTGGGGGATGGGGGTGCTGGGAGACATGAGTGGGGGCCTGGTGGAGGCTGCCCCTGCACTGCTGGGGGGTGGGGGTGGTGGGAGACATGAGTGGGGGCCTGGTGGGGGCTGCCCATGGTGGCTGGGGGGTGGGGGTGGTGGGAGACATGAGTGGGGGCCTGGTGGAGGCTGCCCCTGGTGGCTGGGGGGTCTGGGTGGTGGGAGACATGAGTGGGGGCCTGGTGGAGGGTGCCCCTGCACTGCTGGGGGGTGGGGGTGGTGGGAGACATGGGTGGGAGCCTGGTGGGGGCTGCCCATGGTGGCTGGGGGGTGGGGGTGGTGGGAGACATGAGTGGGAGCCTGGTGGAGCTTGCCCCTGGTGGCTGGGGGGTGGGGGTGCTGGGAGACATGAGTGGGGGCCTGGTGGGGGCTGCCCATGGTGGCTGGGGGGTGGTGGTGGTGGGAGACATGAGTGGGGGCCTGGTGGAGGGTGCCCCTGCACTGCTGGGGGGTGGGGGTGGTGGGAGACATGAGTGGGGGCCTGGTGGAGGCTGCCCCTGCACTGCTGGGGGGTGGGGGTGGTGGGAGACATGAGTGGGGGCCTGGTGGGGGCTGCCCATGGTGGCTGGGGGGAGGGGGTGGTGGGAGACATGAGTGGGGGCCTGGTTGGGGCTGCCCATGGTGGCTGGGGGGTGGGGGTGGTGGGAGACATGAGTGGGGGCCTGGTGGAGGCTTCCCCTGGTGGCTGGGGGGTGGGGGTGGTGGGAGACATGAGTGGGGGCCTGGTGGGGGCTGCCCCTGCACTGCTGGGGGGTGGGGGTGGTGGGAGACATGACTGGGGGCCTGGTGGAGGCTGCCCCTGCACTGCTGGGGGGTGGGGGTGGTGGGAGACATGGGTGGGAGCCTGGTGGGGGCTGCCCATGGTGGCTGGGGGGAGGGGATGGTGGGAGACATGAGTGGGGGCCTGGTGGGGGCTGCCCCTGGAGGCTGGGGGGTGGGGGTGTGGGAGACATGAGTGGGGGCCTGGTGGGGGCTGCCCCTGCACTGCTGGGGGGTGGGGGTGGTGGGAGACATGAGGGGGGGCCTGGTGGAGGGTGCCCCTGCTGGCTGGGGGTTGGGGGTGCTGGGTGACATGAGCAGGTGTGCAGGGTAGTCCCCTGTGGTGTGTGCTGCCTGCAGGGGCCGTGGAGGGTGTACAGGGAATACCTGGGAGCACACAGCCAAATCGCGTGTAGATTTTCCCGCGTACCCCTGTCATACACGTGCCCAGCCAAATCGCGTGTGGAACTTCCCGCGCACCCCTGAAATCCACGTACACGGCCAATTCGCGTGTGGAACTTCCCGCGCACCCCTGTAATCCACGTACACGTCCAAATGGCATGTGGAACTTCCCGCGCACCCCTGTAATCCACGTACCCTGACAAATCGCATGTGGAACTTCCCGCGCACCCCTGTAATCCGCGTACCCTGACAAATCGCGTGTGGAACTTCCCACAAACCCCTGGAATTCACGTACCCGGCCAAATCGCGTGTGGAACTTCCCGCGCACCCCTGAAATCCACTTACCCGGCCAAATCGCGTGTGGAACTTCCCGCGCACCCCTGAAATCCACGTACCCGGCCAAATCGCGTGTGGAACTTCCCGCGCACCCCTGAAATCCACGTACCTGGCCAAATCGCGTGTGGAAATTCCCGCACACCCCTGAAATCCACGTACACGGCCAAATCGCGTGTGATACTTTCCGCGCACCCCGGTATACACGCACACGTATTTTTTTTCAGCGGGTGTCCGTGTTTGTGGGTACCCCTTTGCACGTCATTTGTCCTGGAGGGCCGCAGTATGGGACATTCATCATGGCAGTATATAGGTGCTATTTGTTGGCGCACCTTTTGGCGCACATTTCTTACAGGCGCAGAGACGCTACCGCCTGCTTTCTTGTGGCGGTCGTGTTTGTGCCTGTGCGCTGGTTTGAGCGTGCACTTTTTTGCCCTACTCTATTCCATGAATACGTGTTGTAGGCGAGCGTGTGGGCGTTCCGCGCACTTGTGCCCTGTACTTCCACCGTGACGCCAACATTTTGGCAAGTTGTTCCCCATTCCGAGTGTTACGCCCCGTGTTCCGCCTACTTTTATGGCGTAGTATGAAGATGACCAGTGATGCACTGCTAGCGTGGTCGACAGAGAATGAGCAGATCACCTGGTTTCATAAGGAGGCATCTCTGTGGAATAATCCTGCTTATCAATTAAATAATACATTATTGTCTTGGACGAGTTGGATACAGAAGTGCATAATGAACATCAGAGATGTTCTTAAAATGGATCAGATCGTTGACTTTGAGAGATTGCAGCCTAAATATGGACTGAAGAATAGAGAAATACAGAGATTTAATGAATTGAAAACTTTGTTGAATCAAAGGATAAATATATCTATTACTCCTTTGGCTGATAAACAAGGTCTTTTTCAGATTCATGACTGCCCATCCAGGATGGTTATGACCCTTCTTAAGCTCATGCTGGTTTCGACAGAGGTGGTTGGAGGTTGGGAGCGTTTAAGGTCAAAATGGTCAGTTGAAATGAATTGTGAATTGTCAGAAAGTAAGTGGGAAAAGATATCTAAAGAAGCAACCTTGATGAAATTGGATCTCAAACTGAGGTGGAGAAGATAAAAAAAGTATATGTAGATTGGAATGGACTCCACAGAGAAAGCAATTACTAGGTCTCCAGGATGAGGATCACTGCTGGGGTTGTTGGGAAGGAGGAGAAACCTTTTACACATGTTATAGGGATGTTCGACAGTTATCTTGTTTTGGAGAGAAGTACTTGATCAGATCGATTTGGTTGTGAATACTGAGGTTTAGAGATGCTCCAAATACACATTACTGAGGTTTAGTAGATGTTACATGGGAGTGAACTATTATTTGAGGATGTTAGTTGTCAGAGCATTGGTGGGTGCATAAAACAGATACTAAAAGTAAGGAAAAAGCTGCAAATTGATCATCGGTTGAGTGGTTTAGTTGTATTATCCACATATGAAAAGGTAATGTTTAAGAGAAGAGAATACTATGATGATTATGTCAATATTTGGACATCCTTCAATGATTTATATGGTGAATCTGATGGTTGGTTGTGTAATTGTTCTTAACTATATATTTGTAGACATTTTTCTAGGGAGCGTTCTGGACTGCAACTGTTTTTTTGTTTCTTTTCTTTTTTGCTTTTATGTATATGTTACTACTGGGAAAAAGCCTTAGGAATTTGTACCCTCACATTGGAATGTTGAATTTTGGATAACCTTCACCAGGGATTTCAAGATTTGCAAATCTACAATAGCAGGAGTGCCTGCTTCGTGGTCATGGAATGGGGCAGAGGAAAAATCTTGAAGAAGTTACCTTTGCTTTTTTTGGAGAAGTTATTCATGGTTGGTGACAGCACAGTTACCAAACACTGCCACTGTGGCTTATGCAGTCCTAAAAATATCCACTGTTGCCCTGCAGGGTTTTTATTGTTTAAAACAGCAATGTCGTTTATTTTCCAGCTGTCCGAGGACCTACACACTGCCTATATGTTTTTAAATTATTTATTTTATTACATTTATTTAATGCACCACGAAGCACCAGTAAGCACTGTTTACTGGTTGGAACGGCCAGAGGAGTCTGAGATCCTTTTTCATGTGTTGCTGCTGCCGTGCCGCCTGGAGGACGTCTTTGACTGCAACACCGTGGTTGCCTGAAGCAAGCGTCACTGGCTCCGCCCCCTGCCTGCTCTGTCTTTCTGTTTCCACCTACTGATACCCATGGTGCAGTGCACCTGCGCGCGCACCACGAAGCACCAGTAAGCACTGTTTACTGTTCACTGTGAGCAGTGCGTAGTGCGAGGTCTTGGTTTAATGTTATCATTTGTTACTTACTGCTTTTGGTGGAGCACAATTGTTGACTTACTATGGTGGAATAAGATTCAGTGTTGACTTCTAGCTGGTAAGAATAAGCTGTGACTCTGGTGGTTCTGTTACACGTATGTGCTATTTGGATAGACGTAACTGATTCTCTTCTCCACTGAGGGTCACTCTGCTTAAGTGGGCTTAAGTGGGCTACTAAGTATATCTCAATCTGTCTTTTGTGATCGGAAGATGGGGAAAAAGAAAGCTGCTTTTGCAATGAAAGATATTAGAGCTGATTTTTTAATGCTGTCAGCACACGTTGTGTGAGTTTGGCGCGGGCTGCTGATCTTCCTCTTCCGGTTATCAGTGATGAGGAAGAAGCTTTGCTGCAATGCGCGCAGGATTGTTCCCCTAATTGCTATTGATCCCTCGCAACCACTCTTTGTAGATGAAGAACTACCGGAGTTTTCTGCGGGCAGGGATACTATCGTTGTGGAAGAGGTTGTTATGGAGGAACCTAATGTGATGAAAGAAAGCAGCTTTTGTTACGACGACTTTGCTGATACACCATTAAGTCCATCAATGGAGGCATGGCATGTGTTAGCCTCAGATGCTATACCTAACAATCTGGCGTCTGATAGGGGTGTAGGATCGGATTTTATTGCAACCCTAAGCATATTTAACAGACTGCTTCTATCGGAAATGAGAAAACAGATAGCAGCTCTGACCAATTTAACTACAGAGCTCGTGAAAATGCCTCAGTATATAACTGAGTCTTTTGCTGAGGCAATGAACAAAGAAATTCCCAGTATCATGGCCCATGTCCAAGGGCTACTAAGGGACAAGGTAAAAACTGTCCTGGATAAATCTGCTTCACTGGAAGAGATAATCATTATTCCATCTGCACAAATAGCTGGAGGTGGTATACTCTCAGAAAGCTTGATTAATGAGACACAGGCAGAGGCCACTGATATTCATAATGAAAAAAACGGCTGAATGAAGACTCTTAACAACGACGTCTTTGAGGTAAAAATTTCCAAACGACAGAGTAAGAATTTGGCCAAACAAAACAAGAAAAAAAACAACAATGCGGCTAGAAACAAAATGTTGCTAAAATTTATAAGAAAAGTGGATCCACAACAGTTAGCCTGTGAAGAGGGTGCACTGTTTTTGAATCCTACTTTGACCCATACAAACTCAGGGGCTAATGCTCTGACAACAGCTATTGTGAAGGGACAAACAACTGATGTGGAATGTGTTCAAAGGGGCGTTTTTACAGAAGGGAAGAATATTTTGAGTGAAGCATTAAAACAAAAATCAGATGTCATGTATCAAATTTTTAAGGGTGCCCATTCTCTTGACTTTAGTAAAGAAAACACAAACTCAAAGGGTGTCTGGGGTATCGAACACCATGAAGGTTGCACTACTAACAGGGTTCCCAAGGCTGTACAACTGCCGCACCCCATATTACTGAACTCTATTGGTCACACTATAGAATCGATCTATGAAAGGCAACCTAAGGTCTCCACTCGTGTGAAACAATCTGAAATTATAGTAAATACTGGTTTGGGTAGTGTGGACTGGAGTAGAAACAATGGTGTTGGGAGAACAGATTGTAATTCCAATGCTAATAATGATGTGAATGGGGAACGTGAGACTCTCTTTCCCAATCCCAATCACGAGACAACTGTTGGGTTCCTGGGTACTAATGAAGAGGAAAAGGAGAATGAACTAAGGCGTATTATTTTGATGGTGTTGGGTGAGAATCACGCCTCTATGAATAATTGTACCTTGGGAACCAGCCAAACGAGCCTGCCTAGAGGTGAGGCGCCTGTTTTAACCCAGGGGTATGTACTTAGTGGGTTGGGAAGAGTTGACCAGGGGTCGGGAAGAGCTGACCATGTGGTTAAACTTCATGAACACAAATCTGATAATGTGGTTTCCTCATCCGACAACATGGACACTGATTTAAAACAACCTGTGTTTCCCGATATCCCGGGTCTGATTTTGAAAGTACTATTTGAAGATCAGGGTCACATCTCACTAAACAGATCTTATATTTTATCTCTATTAGCTACTATACCTGAACGTAGTTTGATCACTTCTGTGGATATCACTTTGGTTGATTTTATTCACAGGTTTATTCACAGGTTCAGATAAGACTATGTAAGACTTGTAATTCTTTCTCCCTTGGTAAGGTCTCTGCTGCTAAAGGAATCTGAACTACTTCAAAAATTAGGTTTTGATATCTATGAATACAAATCCCAAGTGGCAGTACAACAGAAGCCTAGGTTGTGTGAGTCAGAGCAATTACAATCTAGTCAAGCTAATAAGTCTTCTGAGGATGAATCGAATTTGAACAAGCAGGAATGGAGGTGGTTGGCCTTGACTCTGAGGGAATCTTGGAAAACTTGGTAAACCCCTCTAGCTCCTGTTTGACTTTTAAACTGGTGAGCTGGAACTCACGGGGATGTTTGAATCTTCTGAACAATGAAAAATGTATGATTTTTCTGTCGCAGTTTGATTTTGTTCTTCTTCAGGAAACTTGGTCAAGGGAGCAGTTGTGCTGGGAAGGGTTTACTGTGGTTAACATTTGTGCTCGGGGCTCCAATAAGGGTTGCCCTAAGGGCGGATTACTTATAGCCATTAAACAAACAAATCTGTTCTCCAAAACAGGGGAATGGTGCCTGGAACACCACTTTCTGGTGGCCGCATTTATATCAGGAACAAACAAAGACTCTCTTTCTGTTCTTTTTATTAACATCTATTGGAACCCCAGTGAATTGACTGACCGGCAACTTGGAAAGGAACTGACCAAACTGGGTGTAATAATTGAATCCTGGCGAGAGACAAACCAGGGAGGTCAAATTGTTATGGCTGGTGACTTGAATGCCAACTTTTTGTGCGAACAGCTAGTGGGTGACGAAATGATAGCAAATGCAGAGCAGCACTCTCGGGTAGGTGGCTCTGACATCTTACGTGGAAGGTTATGGATGCACTTTGCGGAATCCTTGGGGTTATATCTTCTCAGAGGGGGCCATCATACTTGGAAAGCCAGAGGTCTCGAATCGACTATAGATTATATTTTTGTCTCTTCTGGTATTTTTAGGAGTGTGTATGACTTTGAAGTTCTTGATTCCAGCACGAGCGATCATTGTTTTCTCTCCTTTAAAATGACCTTTAATTTCCAAATTCCTACTAATGAAAAGTATACTCATGGGGTGATGATAAATCAGCAGGGGAACAGACTTAAATGGTGCCATAAATAAAATGTGAAGTTTACATCGACAATGATAAATGATTATCTATCCATGTCTGAGCTACATCGTGATGATTGCTATTCATCTTTAAATTTTTCTCACTACATCAAAAATACCATTGATAATCTGGTTCCTCGGCCCATGAAGGGTACAAAAGTGAAGTTGAAAAATAGACACCCCACGGACGTAGTGGTCCATGCACGTAAAACTTCATACAGAAGAGAACTCAGACAATTGAAAAAGAAGGTTTACTACCCACTGAATATAATATGAGAAAAAATAAAATCAAACAATCTTAGAAAAATTGGCAAATCCAATACAGAGCTTCTCGAATGCAGCAGGATGGTGAGCTTATGTTGAAAGCGCTACGTGGGCATGGTCGTATACATTTTTGGCACCTGATAAATGAAACTGAAAAACCTCAACAGGATATGGCTGTGAATGTCATTAATGAGGATGTATAGCAGGGCCATTTTTCCAAGTTATATACTGTCAATGAGGTGACATGTAAATTGATAATTGCTGAAAGTCAGTCTTGGTCTTTGAAGTTTTCAACCTATGGTTTTATAGATCTTATCAAGAAATCTAAAAACTCAGGAGCCACCGGACCGAACAATTTGTCTAACAAATTGTTAAAAATGGACCCTGTAACATGGGGAAATATTTTGTCCAAGTTGTATGCCAATATCTTAGAGACCAAGGTTATACCACTCTTGTGGAAGGTTTCCATAGTCATCCTGGTTTTCAAGAAAGGTGCACGTTTGTGTCCCACTAGTTATAGGCTGATAGCAATTGCTGACCCAGAGTCAAAAATATTCTGCTCTTTGGTTTTAAAGGAATTGCAAGAATGGATTACAGCAAAATCCATTCTTGATTTAAAACAAATAGGTTTCAAAAAGAATATTGGAACAGATTGTGGCGGTCTAGTGTTGAAAACCTTAATAGCCAACTCTATGAAAAAGGGGGTGAGACCTCTGTTTGTGGCCTCGATGGACCTTAGCTCTGCCTTTGATCTCGTGGATAGGCAACTTCTGTGGTTAAAGTTACAAGAACGTGATATTCCAGCTCATTTCCTCCAGATTATCATTGCTCTGTACACTGACACCAGTTTGAAGGTCCGCTTGACGACAGAGGGCTTACTCTCCAAGGTAATTATTATACCGAACGGCCTAAAACAGGGTTGTATTCTGGCTCCTACGGTCTTTAACTTGTATGTAAGCGGTGCTCAAAATGCACTTGGTGGTAAAGGTATGGTATGTCCTAAACTGAATAATGTGTTCATAGACTGGATGGCTTATGCCGATGATTTTCTTCTTCTGGACAAAACCAAAATTGGTCTGCAAAGGCTACATAGAGCCTTTGAAATAATTATAGACGATCTCAAACTTAAAATAAATCCTGCAAAAACGGTTATTGTTCGGTTTGGCAAAAACAACAAAAAGGAGAATGCTTTTGCTTGGACTTGTGAAGGAAAGAGGATTAAGGCACAACCCTCATTTAAGTATTTGGGATTCTATTTTTCTAGTCAGGATTCCACTAGTCTGATAAAAAGTCAGCTGATCTTGAAATCCGAAATAGCCATCAGACAGCTGAGGGCTATTGACAATACATTTGGAAAATTTACGATGGTTCTGCTGAGGGATTTCTACAACAAAAAGGTCATACCACGTTTAATTTATGGAATTGAACTATTTACCAATGAATTACATACATATCTGACCACTATTGAAGGAAAAATCTGGAGAGCTGTGCTATGGTTTCTGCCTAAATGTATACCACTAGCCCTAATAAGATACGAACTGGGTTTGCACTCACTCTCTTCTCATGCAGCTTGGGAGAGACTTAGCCTCTGGAAAAAATGTAAAACTTCAATGGATGAAACTCTGTATACATGTGCTTATCGTGAATTATTGAATCCCTTCATGTTTGCGTTAAAAGGTGAAAGTGAGACCTGTTTGAAAGAGCTAGGTCTATCCATGATCTCATTATCCAATAAACCGGTTAAAGTGAAGTTCAGTTTAATGGGCTTTGATTGGCAAAGAACGAAAGCCTTAATCCTAGATTCAAAACTTTATAAATCTGCCTGTTCCACTTGGAAATGGCAACCCGACATGGAAGTTTATCTGATCAAATACCAGAGCAAGCGGTTGCGTAATGACTTCATGCGCTTTTGCTTCAATGTTTTACCTACTAATCAAGTACAATGTATTAGAAATCGTACAATTGAAGGAGATCCATGGTGTAGATACTGTAAAATTGCTGGTGTTGTGGAAACTTTGCAACATATTTTATTTGTTTGCCCCTATTTAAAGACTCAAAGGATAGAGTATTTTTCAAAATTTGTAGTTTCAACAAATGAAGTGAAAAGAGACTTCATATGGCACAGAATGTTGCACGATAATTGTACAAGCTTAAAAATCTCTGTAACAACCTTTCTAAGAAATGTCTTTGATTTGAGTTAATAAGGGTAAAAGTTTTATTTGTGAGGATTTCTGCAGATTGGGATTGAGGAAAATGTTATTTTGTGTCTTTTACTCTGGAAACGTAATGTAAGATTGCTGTGATGTGAAAATTTGGATACAAAAAGGAAACATTTTTTTGGTACTTTTATGCATTTCTTTTAACTTTTTTGTATAATCAATTTTTGATACTTTTGTGATTTTGTAAAGGTTTGTAAATAAACCAAAACAATAAAGAAAAAAAAAAGAAAAGAAAAAAAATATATGTTTGTAGATGACTGGCTATATTTATGTATTTATTTATTTATTTATATGTGAGTATTTGTGTGTGTGCATATATATATATATATATGACAGAGAGGGGTGTGAGGGGCGCATTCTGGGTCCCAGCTAGATGTACCTTTCCGCAGTCCAGTTGATGTTCTCTTCCTAGCGCGCTTTCTTGCCTCTTGCAATCATCAGGGAGGCAGTCTGTTCAGGTGTTTGTTCAGGTGTTGATGGTTACTACTAGTGATGGCCTCAGGGAATTCTGGCTCTCTGGAACAGTGTGGCTCTCCTGAGTAGGGGCATGTGTCACCCCGGTGCCGCCGCCTCTGGAGCCCGGGACTCCCAAAAAACTCAGGAGAGCCACACTGTTGGTTTTCCCCCTTCCCCCCAACTGGGGTTTTACACTTTGTAATTGGAGGGTGAGTTGTTTCCTGGCTACTTGAATGACTACAGCAACCAGAATTCCCTGAGGCCATCACTGGTAGTAACCATCAACACCTGAACAAACACCTGAACAGACTGCCTCCCTGATGATTGCAAGAGGCAAGAAAGCGCGCTAGGAGGAGAACATCAACTGGACTGTGGAAAGGTATATCTAGCTGGGACCCAGAGTGCACTCCTCACACCCCTCTCTGTCAAATGTTTTTTGGGAGTCCCGGGCTCCAGAGGCGGCGGCACCGTGGTGACACATGCCCCTACTCGGGAGAGCCACACTGTTGGTTTTCCCCACTCCACCCAAATGGGGTTTTACACTTTGTAATTGGAGGGTGAGTTGTTTCCTGGATACTTGAATGACTACAGCAACCAGAATTCCCTGAGGCCATCACTGGTAGTAACCATCAACACCTGAACAAACACCTGAACAGACTGCCTCCCTGATGATTGCAAGAGGCAAGAAAGTGCGCTAGGAGGAGAACATCAACTGGACTGTGGAAAGGTACATCTAGCTGGGACCCAGAGTGAGCCCCTCACACCACTCTCTGTCATATATATATATATATATATATATATATATATATATATATATATATTTCATTTTTTTTCTCTTTTTCTTTTCTTCTTTCTGTTAGTTTTGTTTGTCTGTTTGTTGGGATGGGTTTTTATTTATCATATTTGGATTAGTTGAACTGTAGTTCTGTGTGCCTTTCACCTAATATGAATTCTTTATTATTGGAGACTACTGTATTGAATTCCATCTGTTGTTTATTACTTGTTCTTGAAAATGTAAATACAACATTCTTTTAAAAAAAGGTTTCATTACAAAGCATTCACTTGACTTTCAGGAAAACAGTGAAGTCCAGTCACTTAAATACACCAGAGTAGCCAGGACACCATCCTATAAACCTGCCTCAAATGCAATTGAGAAATGCTCCAGACTGTCTACTGTATTTCAGCACACTGCGTTAGCTAAGGTACCATCCAGGCAATCTACAATCAATGCTCCAATCCACCTACCACCCCATCTCTACCACCTACAGTCTCCAACACTCGAACCAAATGTACACATAACAGATTCTATGCCTACACGGGGCATGCCACAGATCCCTAATATTTCAAACAAAAGACACTTCACCTATGTAGCCAATATACCACAAGCCCACTGCCAATCCAGCTGAGCACCATAGGCACACACAGATCCTCTCTGGAAACCAATGCTTCTTTTGCCCCAGGCAAATAACACTTAGAAACAGACTTACATGAAAAGTCCTGGTCTGCAACCATCAACACAATAGCAAGGCAATGTTACATTGTCATTTTGCTACCTACCCCACTGTTTTATATGCACCAGTGTGCCATGATTCTCATCACAGTTCAGTGGTTTGCAATAAATGTCAGTAACACAATCTTTTGTCATCAAAGTCATTCTCCTCTGTCAAATGTTCTTTATCCTAGACCTTTTTTCCATGGTCTTTCATCCTAGTCCTTCTCCTTCATAATATTTCTTCAACTCTGACATTTCCCTTATTGAATTCCTTCACCCCAGTCTTCTCCTTTGTCACAGTCCTTCATCTTGATCTTTCTTCTTCATCATAGTGCTTGATAGTAGCTCTTCTTCATCATAGTCCTCTGTCATAGTCCATCATTGGTGCCCACCATCCTAGTCCTTGTCCTTCAACATGCTATTTAGTTACATACCTTATCTTTTGTCATATCTGTTAGGAAAGATTTCATATTGTATGTAATTTTCCCTCCATGTGGCAACCCCCAAACATTTTGCTGCTGTTTTACATCCTGATCTAGACTTTGCCAGAGAAGCGCAGCCTTCCGCCGCACTCCTCTGGGCTTTCGCTCAATTCTTATGGGGAAACTGACATGCCCTAAAGACAGTCAGTACTGGGAGACTTTGTTTCCCTTAGTCCTTTCCTCATGTTGCAACTTTTGTGCAACATGAAACAAGAGTGCACTGTAACTTACTTTACTGTGCTCTTGGGTCTCCAGTAATTCCAAAGGCCCTAGAACCTCTAGCTAGACTTATTATGAACTGTGCAAGTGTGTCACGGACAGGACTGGTGGCAGCTATCATTTCTCTTGTGTTTTGAACCCTTTTTTGCCATGTTGTCTGTGCTTGCTGCGTTTGGCACAAATAGGTGGCCTGGCTCCCAAAATGGCCATGCCACGAGGTTGTTTGCCTTGACCGCTGACCGTCTTGCCCCTTCACCTTCCCCAGGTCGAGCCGACCCGGATTAGTCCTCATTTGGTCATGCACTTTCCCGCGAAACCCCACAGCTTTCGCGGGCTTCTGCATGCCTTGTGTGTGCCTCCAGGATGTGGGCTGGGATGTCTGTTCCCAATACACATCCTGGGTGCCAGAGAGTCTGGAGTGTCCTGAATGCCTGGGACCACTGTGGTCCGTGATAGGTCCACGTATGGTGTGAGTGTTTGTTAGCAGATCTCCCATTGGGTCCTCTCCGTTTTGGCGCGAAGGGAACTTTGAATAAGAGGAGGCTGAAAACACCACTACCATGTCGATCTCCTGAGTTCACACCAAACAAGGGATAAGGAGCCAAGTATCCTGCAACAAGAAGCTGAGTCGAGGAACCGCTGGTGACCCGCTGAAGGTTTGGCACACTGAACTGCTGTCGTCCTGCGAGACCCCTCTGCATCTGATCGTCCTAGAAGATCTGTGAAGGCGCTTCGACCCATTGGAATAGTGGGATCAACTATTCCCGGCACCTTCATCAAACCCTGCAAGTAAGCCTCTTAGGAAGTGTACCTGGACCAACCAGTGGGCTGACCAGTTTACGCAGGATGCTTTGCTCTGTCACAGCCGCCGTTTCAGGGAAGCCGTCGAAACATGGTCTACTGCTTGCTCTGCGTCCACGGCACCCTCACACCGAATTTCGTACACTTGGCATTCCCAGGTCTGAAGTGAGACGAGTGCGCCCGAACCAGAGTGAACGCGGTTGCTGTGTTGCCCTGCTGTGGTAACAACCTGTGCACATTCACTGCATTTGGGCCACCCTCGCTCCTGCATCCTGCTACCGCGGAATCTACACGGTGTCGAGATGTCCTGATCATCGCAGCTGAACCTGCCAGCAACGTGAACTGAACTGGAGAAGTCTGGGTCTGCCTGCGTCAGGGACCGGTGAGTAGTCCATACCCCAACCGGTGGCCCCTAGCACAGGAGCCCTTTCCTTTCTACCACTATTGCGAAATAGCAGATCCTTCCCGCACTCTCACTCTGCCTCGGCCCGCAAGTGGAGGCCTTGCTCGAGTAGTGGGAGACTGGTTCTTCATCGCTTCATCTACCTTCCTGAACTGTCAGAGACCCTTGAAGAGACCATCATTTGTCCATCTGCACCAGCGCGTGCAGGTACTTTTGAGCATAAGGCTCCTCTCTTCGTAGGGCTCGGACTTCCTCCTAGTTAGGTGTATTTCTAATGTCGAACTGGATCTAATGATTACTTGCACTGACTGTTTTCCTCCCCATCTAGGTGGTCTACATATTACGTGCTCATAACTCCTTAGACCCCTCGGTCTTGTATATATATTGTATTGATTGTGATGTGTTGGTTTACTTTAGTATTATTGTGATTCTTTGCTATGGTCGATGTTACAAAGGCCTTGTAATAAATGTGTCTATATTTTTAATATAACACCTGTCTGGAGTAATTTGTAAGTGTCCTTGCTTTGTGTGCTCATTGAGGTCTTTCAGTCACCGTCACCTCTCTTGAGACATAGTCTTGACCGCCGCCATCGCTTGTCTGATTGGTCTGGCTTGTCCAGAGTTTACCCTGTTCCAATAAACTAGGCTGGCCTTCTGAACCTCTGCCCCTCCAGGTCAGAGTTCAGAAATCCATCTTAACAATATCCCTTCTTCTTAGCTTTCATCTTTCATTATAGTACTTCATACTAGTTCTTCTCTTTAATCATAACCCTTCATAATACTCTGCGGACATAGTCATTCATCTTAGTCATTCTCATTCAAAATTGTCCTTTATCTCAATCCTTTTAATTTGCCTTGCCCCTTTTTCCAAGTGCTTACCTTTAATCAGTGTACTTCATTAAAGTCCTTCTTATTCATCCTAGTACTTAATCATACTTTGTCTCCTTCACCATAATTCATCATGCGTTTCCTTCTCCTTAGTCATAGTCCACTGTCATAGTGCTTAGTTTTATTCTTTTGTAATAGTTTGTCTCTTTTGTCATAGTCCCTCATCAAAGTCCTTGTACATCATCATAGCCCTTCATCATAGTCTTTCTCCTTCACTGTAGTCCTTCATCCTACCCCTTTGGCTTGATAATAGCAGTGGATCATAGTGCTTTATTATAGTCATTCCTCACAGCTATTTGCGAAATTCAGTGTAATAGGCAATTTCCTTCAACATAGTTTTTCATAATCCTTCCACATGGTCATTTTTCAGTCTTTAATTATGACTTTAGATTAATTCTTCTCCTTCATTATATTCCTGTGTCCTAGTATTTCTCCTTCACCAAAGACCTTCATCTTACTCCTTGTTCATAGACCTGTATCATAGATCTTCATTGCAGCCCTTCACAGTAGTCCTTTCCCAATATTATAGTTATTCTTCTTAGTTCTAATACACAATGCTCTTTTGTCATAGTCCTTCATCCCAGCCCTGTTTCATAGCACCTCTCCTTTGCCTCAGTTTTCTTTACTTTATCAATGCACTTTTCTTCTTCATGGCCCTGCAACATTGTCCTTTTTCTTCATCATAGTCCTTCTTATTCATTGTAGGCCTTAATATTAGCTCTTCTACCTCATCATCATCCTTCATCATAGTTTTTCTTCACCATTAGTTCTTCTTATTTGCAATAGTTCTTCATTATAGCTGTTTCCCTTCATCATAGCTTTTTGTCATCATACTGTTTTTACGCAGCCCTTGATTCTCTTCTTCTTCGTTATAATCCTTTGGCCGATTCTTTCTCCTTTGTCATAGTTATACATCATAGACCTTCATCATAGTCCTTCACCTTCATCATAATCCATCACCCGAGTCATCTACATATTAGTATTCTGTCATAGTCCTTCTCATTTGTACTGGTTATGTTGCTTCATTCTAGCCCCATTTTGTCTACTTCGTCATAGCCCCTCATCATAGTTCTTCATAGTTCTTCATCATAGTCTTTCATAATTCTTCAACAGAGTCCTTCTGCTTCAATCTATTCCTTCTCCCTCATAATATTCACTGGCACCAGTTCTCCTTCCGGTTGTCCTGCATCATAGTCCTTCATCATATTCCTTCTGCAGCATGGTCATTTTTTGTCATATTCATTCTCCTTCATTCAACTCCCTTGTCGTAGCACATCCTCTTTGTCCTGACCCCGCTCGTTCATTATTTTCCTTTTCCTTCATCATATTAATTCCTCATTATAGGCGCGGGATTCCAGGAATTATTGAGTAAGGAAGAACCCGATATGTGCCAGTACTTTGGCTTGGCTTCTAGAGCCTAATGTGAGACGGGATGGCAAAAGAATGGCCATGTACATCTTGTATTGAATATTTGTTTAGTCACCACACACTTTCCCCATAAAAACTACCAGTACAACACCCAATGTCCCACAACATAAGGCACATATCTCACGTCTTGCCTCTCCACCCGCCAACAACACAAGACCCTTACCTGGTATCCTGACTCTTCATGCACATAACCCAAAACGACCCCATCCGTGAAACACATCTGTGGCATCTGGAGTGTGTCCTCCCTATAACACAACTAACTTAATTTCTTCTATGTGTATCACCGTCCTCTTGAAATTTGATCAGGGGAACCAGATGCTGTTTTGGACTTTTAGGTTTATTCAAATCCTTGTAAAATAACATTCTACCTACCAGAAGTGTGGTGTTACTACAACTACTTCATATTAACCCACTGAACCCTATTTATGGGACCTAGCCCACTTTTGTCGATCTACACTTTCTCCAACCTTATTTTGCCAACTCTTTTTCCCCACTTCGTTTGACGTGAAAATAGAGATGGACAATGGGGGTAAAGTATATATGGGAAGGTGGGTATAATAATGGGAGGGGTAGAGTGTGGAGGGACACACCCGCATTTTTGCAGTAAAAAAAGTAGAAAGTTTGGTAAAACAAATTTGTGAAAGTGTGGGTTAGTGAAAAATAGTAAGCAATCCTTCATAGAACCATGTATGGTTGTAGAATGTAATATAATATAATATCCCTGTCACTCTGCACATTGTGAGACTGGCACGCCCACAACTCTATATAATGCCACTTTGATCACTTCCCCATCATTGTCTAATGACTTCACCCTTGTCCTGGCCAGCAAGGGGTGCGTCACCGAAAGCACCTGGGTGAAAGGGGCTGTGGGAACTCCACTCACAGGTTTCCATGATCCCATCTCCAGAAGAGGATTTGTTTGTCACAGTGGGGACCATTGAATCTCTTCTGGTACTGAACATCCATATCCACGTGTTACAGGCAGATGCAAATCTCTCTGAAGGATGTCATGTTTAAAAACTCTCCTCACATTGCAATGGCAAAACATTGAAAGGGGTATTATAATTTTAAGAAGCAAAGGAATTTCTTTTAATGCTTTCCATTTAAAACGCAGAGTTGGCACAGCCCTTTTTGCCTCCTCCCACACAAGCCTGTTCTGCAGTGATTCAAACAAAGCCATCTTTCATCTCATGTCTACTTCCTATAGGTCCATCACTGCTAGTCTGCGATCTCCACCCCACACATCCAATTACTGTAAGGGTCTGTGATTTTCTGCACCTAATGACATGTTAATGTGCCACTAGATTGCAAACCAGGGGAGTTGAACAGCCACCAGCCTGCAACTGTCCCATGTACCTTCGACACGCGGACACTGTGCGTGGTCTCCAGCTTTGACTTTGCTCACTCTGCACTCCAAAATAAGAGTTGCAGTTGTTATATTGGTAAGCACAGTTCCTTTGTAAAGCACTGCCAGATTAATCAGGAATGAACATGGAAAGGGAACAGGGGATGTGGGGGCCAAAGGGGTTGTGCACGATGGATAAGAAACTCAATGTCTTATGAACCAGAAAACGATTTGTATTTGTGTTTAGAATGTACCTGTTGCCCCATGATCCTAATGTGAGGGATTTCACCAAAAAGGGCTCATGTTGGTGAGTGTACTGTCTATGACATACTGGACACAGAGGTGGGTGTGTGGATGCTGCTTAAAGTGAAAGGACATAAAAGGTGAGCAGGGAGCCAGATGATGATCTGGCAGAGATCCCACCCCCAGGACAACACATAAGCTCCAGGTGTTGCAACAGCTCGAGCAGCTGGACCATGGTGGATGTTCTAGGAGTCATGAAAGATCTTATCAGTCAAAACCATGCAAACATTCAATAGGTGTTCTGTAACAGTAGCAACAATGTCCCTTTTGTTCTGGGGCTCAAAGTAGGTGATGAGGCAAACTTTGACTCATCTTTAAGAAAGGCAGTGGCTTGAATCTTGGGTCTGTCGCAAGATAGCTACTTGTCCCGAACTAGCCCGAGCCCCACCTAGTTCATACAGCTGTAGTTGTTATATCCCTTCTGCTTTACTATAACCCTGCACCCTTGTTATTATTATTCATTATATTGCTTCATTATAGCTCTACTCCTTCATCATAGCCCTCTCTCATAGTCCTACTTCTTCATCTTAGTCTTTTGTCATGGTTCTACATCCTAGTCCTTCTCTTTTGTTGTAATACTTCTCTTTCATCCCAATCCTTCGCAAAGTCCTTCTGCTTCATCATAGCCCATCATCATTATCCTGCACCTTTGCAATAGTCCTTTGTCCTCATCCAGCTCCTGCATTTTAGTAATTCAATCCTTGTCCTTCTTTATAGGACTTCATCCTTGTCTTTATCCTTTGTAATAGTCATTCATAATAGTCCTTCATGATATGCCATCTCCTTCATCATAGTTCTCAACCATATCCCTTCATCATTATCCTTCTTCATGGTATTTCTCCTTTGACATATTCTTTCATCATATTCCTTCATCATTGTCCGTCTCCATTATCTTGTTCCTTCTCCTTCGTCACTGTCTTTGTCAATAGTTACTTTCCTCATCACTGTCCTTTCATTCATCATTTGCGTAATTCCTTTACATCATTGTCCTCTCCGTCACCATAGCACTTTTTCATAGTCCTTTTCCTTTGTCATGGTCTTTCCTTCTTGTTCAGTCCTTGTTCTCTGCAGTTGTAATATTGCATAACACACAATTCACCCTATACCCCAATGTGAGACCCATTGCCTCATCAAGTGACCTATACTTGATTTATTTCTTCTTTTCTGTCGCTGATATTCCTAAAGTTTAAGCAACTGCATCGCTCCACTCTCTCCATGTTGTGGTCCTACACTGAAACCATGTTGCCCATGTACATTGTGTTGCTTCACTCAAACAGAGTTGGATTGGTAGGTGGATGAAACATGGTCCTCCAAATGTGGAACAGTTATGAGAGGTGGTTTTGAATATTACCTTTGAGAATATCTTTTCAAATATGGTAAAAGAGGTACTGTCACCCCTCTGCGAGAATGAACACGGCCTCTAGTTATTATAATGGTGTCACTTGGAATGGTGATGAACTTTGACCAAAATAGTCTTCTTTTTTCACCATTTCATTGTAGAAAGGAACTTCTTGAGATTTGCTTTGCGCACCAAACCAGGTTTGGTCCGTTTGTTCATTTTGTCTTTGGCGGGATTCACGAGTGAAGCCTGCCTCTGGCTCAAGGGATGTCTGGCGGAGGCAGGAAGCGAGGGAGATGCCTGAAACTTCATGTGCTTAGTCTCCTAGGAGACAGGAATGCACTCTTTGGTGATTGGCAGGTTGGCTGTCCGGCAAGGACAACCACCCTGCTGGGTGACTGACAGCGAGGCTGGAATAAATGGGAAATACCTGCATAAAAGGCAAGGCTTTCTGGCTTGGAAGGCAGAGTCAACCACTGGATGAAGGAATCTAAAGAAGAACTTGGAATAGACGGCTGCTGCAACTCCTGGACCGTTGGTTTGCCCGGTGAAGCCCTGCTGCTGTGCTGAAGCTCCAAGTACGTTACAACTAGAGAAGCCCTGCAAGGACGACTTCTCCCTTTGAATTGGTGAAACCAATCAACTCCAAAGTAAGCCACCTGGACATCCTCTCGAAGCTGGTTGTGATTCCACTGCAGTTGCTGGAAACCGAAGATCCGGGGAGAAGAACACCAGATTGTGTGTGTTGCTTTTAAATTGGCCAAGAACTCAAGCAAGATCCTCTGGACTCCCAGGAAGCAGGACTGACCGAGCCTGAGCCACCTCAACAGAGTGCTGGACCCCAGATGCAAGGAAAGCCCATCTCAACAGCCAAGAGTCGGCAGTGGTGCTATTTGCTTAGACGCGAGGAGCTGAAACCACGAAGTGCCACTGAACTGAAGTTGGTCCTTTCTGTCGCCGACCGTCCCGTTGCAGTGCAGGAGTCCATCAGACGTCCTCCCTCTTGTCCCCACGACTGAGGCCCAGGAACACAGGATATGCAGAGCTGCACAGGAACAGAAGCCAACCAAAGCCCTTTTCTTCTAACTTAAGTTACAAAATTAACTAACACAAACTAACAGATTGCTTTTTGGAACTCAACTTGTTAATTTTATTGTAGTGCCATAGGCTATACACTAGTTGTGCTGCTTGACTACTGTGCTGCTGATGATAGAGCTATTTTCAATTTCCTTCATGCTTCGACTGTGCCAAGCTGTCGTCTTCATTAAAACGTGTGCCACACTTCTTCCAGTAAGTGCTCCAGCGTTCCTCTTCCAATCGCAGAGGGAACCCTCTGATCTGGAGTGACTAACCTTGTGCAATGTACACTCTGCCAGCTTTGGTCACTTGCAAGGCATTCGTACAAGGTTGATTTCTGTCTTCAAGGGCTGAGAATGTGTAATGGACCATGATTAAGGTCCATTTGCTTGAAGGCTGTACTTAACACCATATGGTACCCCACATCCTACCATTCTACCTCTTTTTAAAGGGCCCAGTTCTGGATAGGACCTTAGAGTTAGTCATTGGACATTGAAACTCATGAGCTACTGCCCCAGGCTACCTGGTACCTGTACATCTTCTTTCCTTGTAATGACTGTACTCATGATTTCAGCAATGTCCTTACACAATAGCACAGACATGAGTAGCAAACTCAGGGAACTTTATGGTGCTAGTTATGCCATTATGGAAATCCAAAGATAGCTCATCACTCTCGGGATAACTCTCACATGATCTAGCATGTGTGGCAAACTCGGCCCACAGAGGAGGATAAGCACACATATGTACATGTTGTACACCTTGATTGTACATCTTGATTGTTCTATAGTCGGATGCCCAAGTGTAATATAATGTATATTGGAGTTGCATTGGTGTGAATAAATGGCAACTTCGTTAATTCAAAATGCAGGTTTTACTTGCAAATAAGTACAGATATCTACACAAACATATTCTGATAGAGCAAAATGTCTATCAATTCTGCAGGTCTGAGGAATAACAGTAAAGTCAAAAAGAGATGTGAGGGGTCTTCCTGCAATATTATTTTAGTGGAAGAGTTCAATTCCCTTGTGACAAGCCATAGTGAGGGGCAAACATCTGTAATTGAATCTTTGACAAATGTATTTTCTCTATTGTGTGAAAGTAGTTGTTTACTGAGTATATTATAGAGATGTTTTGAATGAAATAGGAACTACTAATTACAATATAGAAATTGTTTACTCTATAAAGATGACTCATGTTAATACAAGCTGGCCCAGATTTACTTTATGAAAGTGTGGTACGTTAATATTCAATTTTTCAATTCTTCATTATAAACATATGTTTGTGGTCATAGAGAAGGTGTTGAAACAAGACAAAAAGGGAACCGTTGTGTAGATGAAGGCACTCCTGTTGTGTGATCACGGAATCAATGTCAGCATACGTTTAATTTGCCATTTTTCCCGGGTTCTTGGCTGGAAGTGAATAGCTTTAGGGTCAGATAATGTACTACACTACACCTTATCCTACTCAGGCTTACTTCACCCCAACCTACCTCACCATATTTAGGGGGTCTTTACCACACCCCACTAACCTGATCTTCCACACACTACTCTACCTGACCTCACTCTACATTACACCTAACCTACCCCAAACCAATCACCCATGCTACCTAACCTACTGTATCTCACACCACTAACCATCTCTGCGTCATCCCAAATACCCTGACCCCACACAATTTCACCCCACTCATCCACTCTTCCTCACCCAACTGATCCACTTTATCTCAGTCCACTCACCCATTCCACACCAAACAGTATACCTCATCCCACTCTACCTCATCGCACTCACTCAACCTCTCTCACTCTCCCTCATCCAACATACACACCCTACATCACCTCATTCTAACTCACCCCACTCAAGTCAACCCCCTCTACTTTACCCCACTCACCCAATATACCTTGCTCACTCTCCTACTCAGCCACTCTACCTCAACCAACTCTACCTCACCCACTCGACCACAACCCACTCACCCACTCTATCTGACCCATGCCACCTCAGCCTATTCTACCTGACCCCACTCTACTTGACCACAGTGATTCACTATATCCTAACCCACTTTCTCTCACCCCACACTAACTCACCCTACTCATCCACGTTATCACATCCCACACTTAAATCTACCATATCCCACTCTGCCTTTATGAGCTAGCCCACTAACCGACACCCCACTTGATCACACCCCACCCAGACATGCTACCACACCCCACACTGCCTCACCCCTCTTCGTCACCCCACTCACCCATTCTACCTTACCCTTTTCTTCCTCCCCCACTCACCAATTTTACATCACCCTGCTGTAACTAACCCCCTCTTCCACTCTACCACAACCCAATCACCATGTCCCACTCTATTTCACCCCACTCATCCACTCTGCTACAACCCACTCCACCCCATTCCACACTGCTTCAATCCACTCAGCCATTCTAACTCATCCTTCTTTACATCATCCCACACTACTTCAACCCACTCAACCACACTAACTCACCACACTCTACCTCAACTGATTCACCCACTATACCTCACCCGACTCTCCCTCACCCACTCACAAACTCAATTTACCCTACTCTACTGTATGCCACATCCTCACTCTATATCATTCAGCTCACCAGCTTTACCTCACTCACTTACCCACTCTACCTCACCCCATTGAAACGTTTCCCACTCTCTCACACTACTGACCCACTTTACCTCACTACATTTACACGATTTAGCTCATTTCACACCAATCATTCACTCTACCTCACTCCACTCAACTATTCCTCTTGAACCCACTGAAGACACTGCTTAGTTATTTCATCCTAACCATGCCTTCATATTGTTCCACAGGCTCTGTCCTATGTTCTGTGACATCAGTAAGGAATAGGAAGTGACCCTCATGAAGGTGTGGATGGAGACAATGGTAGACTATAGGGATGTCCTGTTGACAGACAAGAGTGATTTCACATTATAAAGTTTCAACAGGATATCATTCAGTAGGAAAGGACAACTTTCAAGCAAGCCAAACCAAGTAAACAATTAAAGCACATGATATCTCAGAGAAAGGCTCCTAAAGCCACTCAGGCCTTTGTCCCAGCTGCAGAGATATTTGTTTGGTAAGCATGCTAATTGTTGATCTTGAAAAAGTGGGACTATCAGTATATGAGGTGCCAGCAGATGGCTGGGGGTTTGGGCTGAACCAAGAAATGCCTGTGTAGTACCCCTTGATTTTCTTTGGTTTGGGGGAAATGATGACAGTGACTGCCTGTTCTTACATTGCCGGTTCTGTTCTGTCTAATTGAGGGTGGGAAGGCATTGTATCCCAGTGCACTGCAGCCTTCTTGAAGGATTGCTGTGCCTTCCTTATGAGCCTGCAGCTAGCAGGGACCTCCGTCCTTCAGTAATGGATATCATTTGAGGTCAGAACTGACACAGACTCTTGTAAAGAGATCATAATTGTGATGGGCATGTTGCCGTATGGGAGGAATACCTACTTGGATTACACCTGCATATTAGGCACAATAGCAGATAATGGCCGCAAACACACTTTTGCAGGTGCCTCCATTGTCAAAAAGCAGCTCGCTTGGTTATGAACTCCCCCAGAGTCTCTATACCTAATTACAATTGAGTTTATCGAGCCACAACTGAAAGAGTACCTCTAGCAAGTACCAAATCATACCACCAAGGCACAACTCTTGCAGGGCATCTCCAGGTTTTGGTGTCAGGTCCTCACTCCAGCTACATGTACACAAATAATACATATTAAACAGGTGCTTCCAATCATCATGGAACACAATAGGACTGAAAACAATATGTGCATTCACTGTTTCCTCCCTCTAAATACGTGTACCATTATGAACTGTTATTCAGCTACTAAGCTGAACCAGTGACCTAGTAGATACAGTACAATAAAAAAAAGTGCGAAGTAGACCTGTTGCTAAATATTTATTGTGGGAGTGAGAATATTTGCAAACCCCAATATGGTAAAGTGTTCCGTAAAAGCAAAGAGTTACCTGCTCCCTAGAACTAAAGGTAGGAAGGTAAAGTAACAGTCAGCAGGGAGGTGGGTGGACAGCTGCTAATAGTGTTACAAGCCAAAGGGAGGGGTATTTGGTGGTGCACGAGGGGAGGTTAATGGCTGATACTGGTCTGTGGGACTAAATGAGAGTGGTCTGTCGGGAGGGAGAGGCCACACATGGACTGCATCATATTTCCAGGGCAGTGTATTGAGTTATTAATAAGCTCGTGCACATCCTCGGCTGAAATTGTTTTCAGTGAGTAATACGGCAATAGTGAACCAATTGTCTTCTCCCCTGGAGCCACAGAGTGGAGGCTGGCAGTGCATGGCATGCAGGGCATCAACATCTAAATTGGGTCTACATCAGTGGTGCCAAATGAGTGGGTAGGACCAGCATGTGTGTGATTGAGGAGAAGGTGGCGGGTACAAGGGTTGGGGCACGTGCGGAGAAGGCTGATTGCTCAAGAGTGGGGCAGATGAAACGAGGGTAGGTGTGGGTGTCACGATTACTGATATGAAAATGCTGAGCCATGAGAAGCAATGATTATTTGGCACACAATAAGTGTCAGACATCACTTATGAAGGTTAGACTTGGTTTCACATGAGAACTGGAAGAAATGTAGTGTGAGATGCCAGTCACCAGTCAGTCTCTGATTAAATAAGGTCGAGCGATCAGCCATGGGTGGGACCAGTGTCACATGGCAGGAAAATAGAATTGCATAATCGGGAAATGTGATGTTGTTGAGCAAGCAGGGAATGTTCCACTTAGTAAGTGCACTGTTCAAATGTAACTGACTAAATATATTATAACTAGCAGAAGTACCCATTCCCCTACATTTAACATTAATGCTCGAGTATAACAAGGGGAAAATAGCTCCAGAGCAATAGGATATATTTCTGGATAGGTTTGGGGAAGCTTCTAAATGGGTTGGTGAATAAAGGAGGAGGAGCCTTGGAGATACAATGGAT
This sequence comes from Ambystoma mexicanum, assembly GCF_040938575.1. Classification (NCBI taxonomy): domain Eukaryota; kingdom Metazoa; phylum Chordata; class Amphibia; order Caudata; family Ambystomatidae; genus Ambystoma; species Ambystoma mexicanum. The sequence continues at coordinate 1,061,007,429 of NC_090933.1, read as the reverse complement.
GAATTGAGACACAAGGTGCAGGAATAGAAAAATAAACAAGAGACGATATCAAGTCCTCCTACCCTAGTTCATGTATCAGCAGAGGGTTACAGACATTAGTACAGGAAAAGGGGAACACAGAGGAAGGACAAGAGGATATCATGCATTTTCATTGCATTGTAAATGTTGGTGTAGTGGCCATGAATGCTTCAGCAGCAGTGATGCACTTCCAAGCAGCACCACAGAAAGCTCAACCCCTGACTGTGCCTTTGCCAAGCATGTAGTCATAACAATACCAGCCAGCATACACCCTTAGCACCCAAGTGTCAACTCTCTGCTTGATTATAAGCCCTTATATTATAAGCTGGTCATTGTTGCAGCGTTCCTGTCGTGACTGGTCCCTTGTTCCTGGTTCCTAGTTTTTGTGCCCAGTTCTAGTATTGTGCCTTTCCTTGAGACCCTGAATTGTAGCTAATTGGAGCGCTGCCTTACCGACCGGCACTGCGAGTCGCTCTTCGACTCTTGCCGCCGTCAGCCGTGCCACACGCTTCCTGGAGGGGGCGGAGCTACGCACGGCACGTGATCCATCACGTGACTTCGGGAGCAGCCAAAAGACTCAGGCTGCCGCCCATCTTGTGTATTGTGCCTTTCCTGGAGACCCTGAATTGTAGCTAATTGGAGCGCTGCCTTACCGACCGGCACTGCGAGTCGCTCCTCGACTCTTGCCGCCGTCAGCCGTGCCACACGCTTCCTGGAGGGGGCGGAGCTACGCACGGCACGTGATCCATCACGTGACTTCGGGAGCAGCCAAAAGACTCAGGCTGCCGCCCGTCTTGTGTATTGTGCCTTTCCTGGAGACCCTGAATTGTAGCTAATTGGAGCGCTGCCTTACCGACCGGCACTGCGAGTCGCTCCTCGACTCTTGCCGCCGTCAGCCGTGCCACACGCTTCCTGGAGGGGGCGGAGCTACGCACGGCACGTGATCCATCACGTGACTTCGGGAGCAGCCAAAAGACTCAGGCTGCCGCCCGTCTTGTGTATTGTGCCTTTCCTGGAGACCCTGAATTGTAGCTAATTGGAGCGCTGCCTTACCGACCGGCACTGCGAGTCGCTCCTCGACTCTTGCCGCCGTCAGCCGTGCCACACGCTTCCTGGAGGGGGCGGAGCTACGCACGGCACGTGATCCATCACGTGACTTCGGGAGCAGCCAAAAGACTCAGGCTGCCGCCCGTCTTGTGTATTGTGCCTTTCCTGGAGACCCTGAATTGTAGCTAATTGGAGCGCTGCCTTACCGACCGGCACTGCGAGTCGCTCCTCGACTCTTGCTGCCGTCAGCCGTGCCACACGCTTCCTGGAGGGGGCGGAGCTACGCACGGCACGTGATCCATCACGTGACTTCGGGAGCAGCCAAAAGACTCAGGCTACCACCCTTGCGGCGTTAAGCCCGACAGGGGTGAAGGGCGCTGACTGTTTTGTGACTGTTTGGTGCTGTGGCGCCACTTACAGCTTGGAACCTGCGAAGGTGAGCTATTTATACTATAAATCTATACAGTAGTGCCTCAGTGGACTCCTGCCCACATATATGGTGGAACCTGACACAACTGAAGCGTGACAATATTCACCTGATTGTACCTATTCATCACCTCTTACTAGGAGAAGGGTGACTAAAACTATCAAAGCCCATGGCCAAAACCAGGCAGAACAAAACTCGTTATAACCTGCGTAAGAGCCAAGAAGGATCTAGGGACCTTCCTCTACAGAAAACTAATAAGAATATCAATACTACTGAGGAGGAGGGCAGATCGATTAAAGGAACTATCCCAGCTATGTTTGGGAAAATCCACACCAAGACTACCATCACTGGGGATAAATTAGGAACAGAAGCCAGTAACCCTCAACCACCAGTCCTGCATAACAACAGTATCTCTTTGGATAATACTAATTTCAATGACATTGATAACAATTCTCTTCTAGATCTATGCCTATCAATTCAAAAATCAATGGCCCCACTAAACAGCCCTCTTACAGTTTTTAATGATTATCCACTTGTGATTGAGGCACAGGTTCTAAATACAGCTCAGGGGGGACAGCAAAAGCCTGGAGGACCCATTAGCCCTAGGCAACCTGGTAATTCAACATCTAATTTATCGGGCTCTTTCCCCATGCGCCCCTCCCCTACCTCCCCAGTAGTTCTGTCAGAGGAACGGCTATCAACTTCCCCAAATCTGTATATAAGCTCTGATGATCCGGAACATATGGACAAAGGAGATAATGGAAACTTGGAAGTCGGTAACAATCTAGCCATTATAGATCTGCAAGCCTCAGTAGCCTCCCTCCAATTTGCTATGAAAATCCTACTAAAACTATGCGGGAGGATCCATGCAAACTCAATAATACAGCTGGGGCTTTCCAATCCCCTCATTCCTATGGGGCAAGATCTAACCAACCAACATCCCTCTAAGGGAGATGAGGGACAGGACTCACAGAAGATACCTGACAATTTGGAAAAAGCTACAGTGAAAGCCTTGGTAATACCTCTGACAAAAAAACAGCGACGTCAACAAAGACGCCTAGCTGCAAAAAACGTGGTTGCGGAAATAGCCTCCCCTTTACCTGCCACTAACATTCCAACAATACGTACAAAAAAATCTAAACGTAAGAAGCGGAAAACTAAAAATAATGTTAAGAAAGGGATGGGGACCCTAACAAGTTGGATTATCCCGGATATAACACAGGAAATCACCAGCACGATTATAGAAGATTCCAATCCTGACCTTTCAACTAACTCCGCCGAAGTAGACTCTATATATGTACACCAAGACGAGCAGCATAAGGTGGACAACAAGGGACCTCCTACACCACTGGAAACAATTGAAATCGATATCCCTAATACAAGTAAAATATGTATAATCAAAAACTTAAATCAAAAGAAGAGGGATAAGTGGTTGACAAGAACGGAGGTTTTAAATAAACTGCATCTGATCCCACAATTGCGGGTAATCCGCTCGGAGGATTTCTCCTTTGTAGAACCGCTTTCTGTTCGCAACCCCAATGTGTCAGCCCTCCATTGTTGTGTTCTGGCATCTGCCCAATTGATTCGATCACACAAACAATGTCTACTACAGGTAGGGGTGGAAGTAGATGCTTGTAAAGAGAAGGAAGATCCGCTACTTCCAAGTGATGAACCAACAACAGCCACAAATAAGAATGACATACCCTCACAAAAAACGGGAAAGAACGTGCAGATGACAGACATCCAAAATACTCTGAAATGGCTGGCAGAGTCGCTGCCCCTAGTCCTACAACAATCATGAGATCAAACCCTCCTAAGCTGGAACACACATGGTCACCAGCATTTCCTCACTAACAAGGGCTCTCTATCAATGATAAGCAAATTCCCCATCTTTCTATTACAAGAAACATGGCTGCTACAGCAGACAGCCATGGATGGGTATACTATTTATCATACCCTTGCGAAGAAGGGCATACGTGGATGACCATATGGAGGTCTAGCGATAGGGATCTCAAATAAGCTGAAAAGCAGAATGGTCCCAGTGGATAGTGACTATCTATGTGCTGCTGCTCTTATCCTTAGGATTAAAGCAAGATGGGAAGAAATATTATTAATTAATATATATAATCCCCCGGGCGCAAAACACAGAGAAAGTATACAGGATAACCTGCATAAGCTCCTAAGTGATTGGAATGTAACCAACGGTAGAGATTTTATTATTGTGGCTGGGGACTTGAATTGTAGAATCAATAGTGGTGGCGGCACTAGTAATAATCAGCTTCTAACAAGTCACAGTATATGGAATCAGGCTGTTACGGACATAGAAGGGATGTGCTGGAAGGGTTTCTTTGACTGCTGGGACCTCGAAATAATTAATGGTCGTACTAGAAACGATAGCCCGGGTAAATTTACATGGAAGAACGGGAGCAGTATGAGCACTTTAGACTATATCTATACTAGTGTAGAGATCGCATTAATTGTCAAAGACATGAAGGTGTGCGAATACAAATGGAGTGATCATGACCCTCTGATATTATCACTGGGACTTAGCCACCCGAATGCTGAACTGGTAAACCTGGGAGATCTTGTAATTAACCATTCCCTAAATCGCATCTCCTGGTCAACGAATAATATTCTAAAAGCCACAAGGGCGTCTGAAGAGTGGGGTAGCAAACAACTAAATATGTTTATGCACAAGTCACCGGAACAAATAGAAAGGTGGATAAGTAAGTTCTCTGCGCTACACGGCTCTCGTAAAATGGGCCTGATGGTGGGCAAGGCCGCTAACGAATTTGACCGTGCGATCAGAGATAGGAAACGTAAGCTTAGAAGAGATAAGAGGTATATAAGAAATGGCCCTGATCCCAAGAAGGAGATTACCCTTAAAATAAGAAAACTGAAGGCCACCTACCAAATATGGCTAAAAATACATAAAAACACAAGGAAGTTAGAAAGGTGGCAACATACAGTCAGGACACTATGTAGTAAGAACACTCGCAAAATTTGGTCCATATTGGGGAAGGCGAAGGGGAAAACTTTAACTAGTATGATTAATCCTATAGGAGAAGATAAATGGATCTCCTTTCTAGAAACAAGAAATACGGGAAGCAACTATGTGACCGACATCCCCAGGGCTAGCAAACCCCTTACTCCCCCATTCTCTACCTCTGTGGAGGACTTGCTGATAAGAATCAAGGCTTTAAACACCTCTCGTGCTCCAGGCCCTAATGGCCTCTCTAATATGGTGCTGAGGAGTAACCCCCTCTTTTGGGCAAACCTCATGAAAATATTGTTTGATAAAATACTACATGAAGGTAATATACCGACATCATGGCAGACAGCCATCATCATACCTGTTTTCAAGAAAGGTAGCAGGGCCGATCCTACGAATTACCGGCTCTTATCTATGCTGGACTGCTCTGGGAAACTGTTTGCAGCACTTATTCTGAAAGAACTACTATTATGGGTAGAGAAAGCTGGGATCCTAGATCAATTCCAAAGTGGCTTTAGAGCAGGCTTTTCCACTTCCAATAACATATTTATTATGGATACTTTGAGAAACAAGGCGCTATCTCGCTCTAATCCCCCTCTATATGCACTATATATTGATTTTAAGGCGGCCTTTGACTCGGTCAATCGCTCCCTTCTATGGAACAAACTGAGGAACCTAGGCTGCCCCGAACCTCTATTGTACTATTTGGAGCTATTACACTCAAATAACACAGTCCAAGTTAGGCTGGACAATCTGGGTTCGGTGACCAAACCCATTCCTCAGAGGCGAGGAGTAAAGCAAGGCTGTGTTACTGCTCCAACATTATATAATTTGTTTATTTCAGACATACCCAAATGCCTCCTAGAGATTAATAATTGTCCCCCTAAGATAGGTTCCTATCACTGTCCACTACTAGCTTATGCAGACGACTTGGTGATCATGGACCACACATTTAGTGGTATCCTGAGATCAGCCAAACAGTTATGGCACTATGCTGAAAGCAATGATCTAGTTATCAATAACAGTAAGACCAAGTTGTTGCTATATACGGCTGGCAGAGTGGCTAGACCAAGAATGATGCTGGGAGCGAACGAAATTGAATACACGCATATGTATAGATATCTGGGGGTGGAATTCGATAACAAAGGAAACTACTTTACCTGCATCCAGGAGCGCAAAACAAAAGCTGCTCAACTTACAGCCTTAGTTTATAAATTCACACGTGAGCAATGTGGATTCTCAATATGGGCAGCACGTCAGCTATATATTCAATGTCTGGCTCCTATGGTGACGTATGGTTTAGACCCACTGATAAATATGAATCTAGGATGGTTACAACTGATAGAGGGTAAGTTCTGGAGGAAAATCCTCGGCCTTCCGCAATGTATTCCCACGGCTATTATTAGGCTTGAGATGGGAATCTTTTCCCTCAGAGCCATGGTAATAAGAAAGAGGATGGAATTCCATATTAAGCTCAACAACAAACCAACAAATAAACTATTTCAGACGATCAGGGAAGATTGTGCGGCTGGTAGACAGGCTAAATTTGAAAATCAGATTCGGTCCCTAACTGAAGAAATCAGTTGGTCTCCCGAATGGGGCCGGGAAAATGAAGACCTAATTACCAGCATGCGCAATCGCCTTAATCTGTGGGACTGGCAGAATAATTTTAAACACCTTAATAGCCTGAAAAGCTATAGCTTTATATTATTCAGACTTTATACCTATGGAAAAGCGCAACTTTATCTAAATCAGTGCCCATCAGAGCATCTGAGGCGGTTTATCCTATTAATGCGCCTTAACTACCTGCCGACTCTATCTACCCAGGGCCCTGCACGGGGGTTTAACCTGGCAGAAAGATACTGCAGGATCTGTGACCTTCCTACTGAACCTGAGACGGCTCAACATGTGCTGACAAGCTGTGGTAAAATGAGAATAGAATACAATAAGTATCTGGGCGAATTTGTCCACAATACAGACTATATGGGCCAAGAAGACTTTTGGAGGCAATGTGTTAACACAAATAACCCTAAACTGCATTTAGCACTTTATCAGGTATGGCGAATAGCAGCCGCTCTCATGAAATTAAACCCAAGGGGGTCTTTCCCCGATAAGTAAATGTTATTGTGTTTCGTAGTGTAAATATGAAATATTGTATATTTTTAGTATGATTCAGTTTAAGACGTTTTCCCATTTCTCTTAGATTTAGACTCAAATCCTTATAAATTAACTATCCAGAAATGGTACCAAGGATTTTATTAAGATTCGGAATCGTATTGTATTTTACTGTATTGTAATTTGTATTTGAGATATTTGATGTTAATTTATGTGTAAAATTTTTTACATTTGTTTAAAACTGTATCACATTAATAAATAATAATAATAATTATAAGCCCTTCCCATACCAATGCAGGTACTGTTTATGGCAAGTTGGGTCTTTACAGCAGATACCAACAATTTTCACTAATGGAGCCAGTCATCTGGTAATTATGTTTCTAGACACGCCCGTTGGACCCTGTGGGACTATAGAAATATGTCAGAAGATTAACTAAATATCAGGGAAGAAACTGAGGAATTGTGAAATGTAGTAGACCATTATAACCCTTCTTGGGTGGACATGAAACAGTTAATGATAGTAATTATGCCAATAGAGGGTTAACATCCCTGTACGAGTCCCTAGGAAGACATATTTGGCATAGAGAAACACTTGTAATCAAAAGAAAAATGAGCCCCAATCAGATTATTTTAATTGTTTGAAAATTGTGTTTACATAGCAATCAGATATTATCAAACAAGAGTAAACTGCCATGTAGGACATGACAGACACTTTGGTCAAGCCCTAATGCCCAAGCTTCAGCAAAAGTTGAAGGCCATTTATTGCAGCAAACTGAAATGTAGGACAATCTGGGGAAAAGCAACATTATCATGAAAACATTAATAGCCAGAGATCAGGGAGGGATTTTTGGTGATCACATAATTGGTGATACAACTGTCACCTGTTTGGTAAATGCAGGAGCTAATTGCTCTGCAATATGAAGAAAAGATTACCTCGTTATACTGCTCTTTTCAGTAACTGTAAAATCTGTTGGTATTTCTAATAAGCCTGTGTTGTACCCTGTTACAGCTCCCCTTAATGTAACTTTATGACCTGCAATAATTTTTGTTGAGGCCATCCAATCGGGTGAATTTGGTATTGTGTGACCTCTTGTGCACATTGAGAAGAACAATTAATTCTACCACAGAGGATGTGTTTTTAAATATTCTCCATGCAAATATAGATATTGGGCCTCATCACGAGGAAGGCGGCCATGGAATGAACGGTGCCAGTAAGGGACCTGCACCGTTCATTCCGGGCCGCCACATTACGAGTTCTGCAGCAGGTCCCGCTCTGGACGCCTGGCAGGACCAGACGTGAAGAGCGGGACCCGTTAGCAGGCCAGAATGCTGACAACGGGCCCGTCATTAACGGGCCTGATGTTAGCATCCTCCCCATTCCCATTGAGCCCTACAAGGGCTCAATGGGAATGGGATGTACCGGATCCGGGTTCTGCGAAAGAGAACTACTGGCCCTCCAAGGTCGGAATGGCCCAGTAAATCCCCTTTTGCTTGACCCGGACCCAGTACCCGGTTTGGGGGGAGCCATGCCGCTAAAAACAGCATGGCTACCTCCAAACTCGTAATGAGGCCCATTGGGGGTCATTCTGAGTTGGGCGGTAAGTATAGGGGAATACCGGCATGGCATTAAGAGCGTTTCCATGCTTGCACTAGACCGTAAAAATCGGCCTATTCTGACTTCGCGAGCATGCGCTTACCACCATGCCGGTAATGAACGTTACCGCCATGCCGCAAAAGTGCCCCCAACACCCTTACTTCCAACAAATGTACCGTACATAACACTACCGACATGGAGTAATCAGCGGTGACCGTAAATAGCGGTCCCCGCTATTTACGGTCACCGGTAAAGACCGGAACTGGAAAATACGTCACCGCACAGGAACGGGAAGGAGCACGGCGGCCATATTTAAAATCACAATCCATTGCCATCCTCTCCATACAGGACCCGGAGGCATATACCGAAGAGAGACATTGGCATTCGAGACCAGCAGCATGCCTAAAGCACTAAAAAAGGGGGCCGCACGCATAAGAAAGCAGCGCTTTACCCAGGATGAACTCCAGATACTGGTGGACACCCTGCATGAACATGCGGACACTGTATTCAGCAGTGATATGCGTAGGCCCACCGTTGTCAGGAAGAAAGAGATCTGGGCCTTGGTAGCACAGAGGGTGAGCGCCGTAGGAAACACCCCCCGCACCACCAAGGATTGCCGGAAACGGTGGGATGACCTCCGTCTCCGGGTGCGGGCCATCCTCTCGGCAAACCGAAGTCAGGCCCTGGAGACAGGAGGAGGGCCAGGTTCCCCCATCAAAATGATGCCGTGGGAGGAAACGTGCACGGCCATGATGGGCACAGAAGCCATAGAAGGGGTTGGCGAAATGGAGTGCAGTGCAGCATCATCCGCTGATGGAAGTGAGTGTCATGATTCAAGACAGAACATACATTCCTAATGTAAGTCACTGCCAATGGCTGGGCAAGGTGTCACGTCATGGTTGGGCAAACCCCCCCCCTAATGAAATCATGCCGTAACAAGTGGGACCCAGTCTGATGTCAGGTGCAAGGCTCTAACCCATATGGCCCATACCACACAAAGAGGCGGAATCTGTGAGGCACACGGGGCAGTGATTGTAAACACTGTGAATGTGAGTCATCACAGTACGCCGCCAACATGTGTGACTCAGACATCTGCATGCATTTAGCATCCAAGCCCAGATCACTGTCCCACTGACCACCCAAATGTCCACAAAACGCTGCAATCCCATTGTGATACCATAGGCATGTACTAATGCTGACACCCAAATCATTGCTCATGCCGTCTCTCCCCCCCCCCCCCACAGGCAGCGGGCTTGACAGCGAGGACCAGGAAAGCACCCGGGCCAGTACCTCCAGGGGCAGAGGCAGGGGCCAACGTATACCTGCAAGCAGGAGAAAAACACAAGCCACACCACCTGCTCCTGCAACCCCCATGGAGGGTGCACAACCCCCACCTGCACCCCTACCCATGCCTGCAGTGCCGCTGGACATGTGCCCCACGCTGCACTCAGAGGAATCCAGTGTGGCTGGGGAGCATGCAGCCATGTGCCTCTTCGATGTTCCAGACAGTCCACCATCAATTTCCGGAGCCAACGCGGAGGATACCAATGACATTGCCCATACCCCTGACACACCATCATACAGCCAGGTGGCACACAGCGACTCCAGGGAGAGTGACACCCCAGGGCTCACAGGGCAAGGATTACAACCTGCCTGTCCTGAATCCACTTCCCCTGCAGACACTCTGGAAAGGCCTGCAGGCCCAGTACCAAGACTGCCAAGCACATCGGCCACATCGGCCATGAATGTATTGCCCTCCCAGCCCCTCACAGGCCTCATTGAGGAGTTCATCAGGGACAATCGTGAATCTAGGTTGGAGTGGCACAATGACCTTCAAGCTCTGGGCGAGGTGATCCCAGCGAACACAAACCGGCTCTGCGAGGTGCTGGGCCGGATCGCAGATGCCCTGGAGGCAGCACACCCCACACCACAGCCCGAGCGGGTGAACCCACCCTCCCAAAGCTCATCCACGCAGACCAGCCCGGTCCGACGCTCACTGCGTACATTGCGCCGCCACCACATGGATCCCCCTGGCTCTGGGAGTGCACGTTGACCATGCTGGCACACACATGTTGACTATGTTGTACCAATGGGACTATTGTGGGTTGTTGTGGGGGGAGGTGGAGGGGGGTGAGGGTGTGTGTGGGAGTTGGGGGGAGGGGGAGGGGGGTGAGGGTGTGTGTGGGAGTTGGGGGGGAGGGGGAGGGGGGTGAGGGTGTGTGTGGGAGTTGGGGGGAGGGGGTGAGGGTGTGTGTGGGAGTTGGGGGTGGGAGTTGGGGGGGAGGGGGAGGGGGGTGAGGGTGTGTGTGGGAGTTGGGGGGGAGGGGGTGAGGGTGTGTGTGGGAGTTGGGGGGGAGGGGGGTGAGGGTGTGTGTGGGAGTTGGGGGGAGGGGGATGGGGAGGGGGATGAGGGTGGGTGTGGGAGTTGGGGGGGAGGGGGAGGGGGGTGAGGGTGTGTGTGGGAGTTGGGGGGAGTGGGAGGGGGGTGAGGGTGTGTGTGGGAGTTGGGGGGGAGGGGTAGGGGAAGGGGGGTGAGGGTGTGTGTGGGAGTTGGGGGGGAGGGGAGGGGGGGTGAGGGTGGAGGTTTTGTTGTACACATTTGAACATTATTACTCAATACACTGGTTGATCATCCCTAAGAAACAGAGTTGACCTTGATCATTGTGCATGTGTCCTTTAATGTCTCAAAATGCATGGTGTACATGTATCCCCACACCCAGTGCCCAATGTCCTGTCATCCTCACACCCTCAGCTGACTTGTGAGTCAGAAATATTGTCCAATCAATGATTGCTGCACGGAACGTCCCTCCTGTGCATCGGCACCGTGATGCTGTCCTGCCATTCCTTCCTCCTCCCCCTCATCATCATCTGGTGGTAGCAGTTCCACGTCAGGGGGCAGTGGCACGTTCCGACGGATGGACATGTTGTGCAGCATTACACATGCCATGGTGTTCTTGGACACCTTCTCGTGGCTGTAGATGAGTGCCCCACCCGACCGGCTGAGGCAACGAAATTGTGCCTTCAACATGCAGAAGGTCTGCTCTATCACCACCCGTGTACGGGTATGGGATCTATTGTAGTCCTCCTCGTGCCTGTCCTGTGGGTTGTGATGCAGGAGTCAGCGACATGGTGCTATTGCACTGCATGCTGCAGGATGCCCTTACGGTGTGTATGGGCCGCCGATGAGTGGTGCATGTGTTGTGGTATTTGGCCAGGTTTCCTGTTAGTCATGTAGTGTTAGGTGTCGCCTCGGATTCAGCACTGTGTGGTTAAGTGGTCATGTGCCGTGTCACTTGTCTTAGGGCACAGTGTTCTGTGAGGTGCACATCGTGCACTGGCGTGAACATTCCCACACAGGTGGAGTATGCATCTCCCCCCCCTTTCCCACACAGGTGGAGTATGCATCTCCCCCCCCTTTCCCAAACAGATGGAGTATGCAGACAACCTACTCACAGCCCCAATGCACTGCCATGGCCCATTCAGGTTACTCACCAAGTAGCCAGGCACGTCATCCAGCATGTCACTCCATGTAGCATGGTAGTGTTGAGTTTCGCAGGACCAAGGACTCATTAGTTGATCCGGGGTATCAGGCATTGCAATGTGTGATGACTTTACTGGCATTACACACCATCTGGACGTTGATGGAGTGGTATTGCTCGCGGTTACGATACGGCACCTCCATGGCATGCGGGACCACCAATTCGACGTGGGTGCAGTCGAGGGCACCTATGCAATTTGGCATGCCTGCCAGTGCATGGAAGGCAACTTTGGTGTCATATATCTCCTGGGGAGTCCGTGGTAGGGATATGTAGTCCCTTGTGTGGTTGAGGAGGGCATCCAGCACTTGGTTGAGTATCCGGGAAAATATGGGCTGTGAAATGCCATGCATGTGCCCCACTGGTAGGTGCCTGTGGCAAGGAAGTGGAGCACAGACACTACCTTCAGTAGAGGGGGGATGGCAGTGCAGATTTCTATGCGGCTCACTATGTCGTCATGTATCAGGTCCACTATGGTGGTAATGGTGTCCCGGTCAAGCCGGTACAGGGTGTGGATCTGCTCTGGTGTGAGGTTGAAGGGGGTGGCTCTGATGCGGGGGAATGGGGGCTGCCGGCGTGGTAACGGTGCCTGCACCAGTAGGGCATGCTGGGCCTGTCTCACCCTCCTTCTCCTCCTGTGTATCCTCTGTGGTGGGGGCTGTGGTTGTTGTTGCTGTTGTTGTAGTTGCTGCCTTGCAAGCAGGGCTTCCATCTCCAGGAATGCTGCTACAATTGGTATCATCTTGGTGTGGGAGGGGGTGTGGTGTGCTCCTTTTGTGCTGTGACAGACTCCATTGCCTCCACCTGTGCTGATTGAGTGCACCTGTGCCTCTTTGAAGCACTGCTCATGGTTCTTAACACCTTCTCGGCAATGCCAATATTTACTCCATGGCGGTAAGGTACTTTGCGGCCTTGTGAAGGCCGTTATTTCCATGTCCGCTTTACTTTGGATCAGCTCCGGTTTACGCCATGGCGCTATTTTCGGTACGGAGTGTCGGGCGCGCGCCACTGAACCGCTATTTACGGCCTCGTAATTTACAGCGCCGTAAATAACGGTCTGGTGGGTCAGAATGGGCCGTAAAGGGAAACGATGCCGGTAATCCTTTACCGGCATCGTTTTTCCTTTACCCCCCAACTCGGAATGACCCCCATTGTGTTGGTAAAAATAAAGGAAGAACTACCAGGTGCTTCTAAAGAGGGTGAGTTGTGTGAAAACAGTGTTGTGCTATTGTCAAAAGTACCCGAATGCTTTGGGACACAACATGCAAATGAGGTTAGTTTAATCCAAAATTCAGAACTGTTTTGTATTGATGTTAATACTGAAAAACCCCTTCCAAGTAAGCCCAAGTATCCTTTGAAGCTAAAAGCATAAAAGGGTATTGCAGGAATAAATGAACATTGTTTTATTGTCCCAACGTGTTATTGTCCCAATATCAGTTCATGCACTACCCCAATTCGGCCAGGCAGGGACACATATGGCTTTGTGTAGGATTTGTCTTCAAATGTTTAATATTTTTGCCATGTGACTCACGATTTGTGAATTATTACACCAGGCAACCATCATCATTTAGCCCAATATACGCTGACAGGTGATGTTTATTTGCATGTCCCCATTCCTATAAAGATTACATCCAGACTTGGCTTCCGCTGGTGTACACTGGGAGTACTATCTCTAAATTCTGAAGAATTATTTGCACATCATTATATTCCGAGGTTTGCTTGTAATGTTACAGTTAACAGATGAACCTCTAATTGTATCCCCCACACATGGAGCATGCAAGCAGGACATTATAGTAATTCCCAGAGCATTAGCTAAGAAAAGGCATAAAGCAGACTGCCAAAAATGTCAGTTTTGAAAATGTAAGGTAAATTACTTGGGTTACATTAGCTACGTATCTGTAGTTTAACGCACTCACGAGTGTAAATAATTTTTAAGTTACTAAGCACACAACAACTACACCACTATGATATTTTCTAGCTATAACCGAATATTGCCAACAGTGGATATGGGGATGTGATAATATGGAAACTCTTTCCAGGGAAAGACCCAAAATAATGCCCCTAAACTACTTAAATGCACCACCAAGGTTGGCAGGCTTTTTTGTTGAGTTAAATTGTGCCCTCGTCATTGCTCAAGAAAGACCCGGGCTTTCCAGATTATGAAATGCATTGTAAATTATTTCACCACGTAAATGGTACTAAAACAACATCATGGTGACATGCACCACCTAATAGCCCAACAGCATGTCACTGGACTTAGTCACAGTCGAACTACCACTTTGCTTCCATTGGTTGTTGCAGTTGTGTTGGCAATCAAATACTCAGACAATATGGTTCTATGCACTGGACTTCACTTTTGATAGCGGAACTTATTTTTTGTACATGCTCTTGTTTGAGGGGTAAATGAGTAGAGCTGATGGAACGATATGCCCCTTGTTTGATAAATGAGATCATTGAAAGTTCACTGTATTTTCTACCAAAATTGCAGACATTGTTTCATTAGCCAGAGCATGCATATATCACAAGTAAAAACAGTTACTACCTACACTGAGTTCATGCTTTTGCCATAGTGTATGATTATGGCCACTTGAGGCGAAGGAGTTTAGGGAAAGAGTTGAGTAGATAGATCCATAAAAATGCTTTACAGGTGGCTGCTCGTAAAGAAAGCTCTGATGTTGCACACTGAACCCTTGGTGGTGAAATGTGATGCCCATAAAACCCCAAGAGACCATGCTGTTAAAGGGAATGGCCTCACAGTCGTAGATAAAGCATTAAAAGTGGTGCCCTTTCCTCTTGTTCCCTGTATGTTAAAATATTCCCCAAAACCGAGGAACAGCGAGCTCCATACAATATAATTCATAAATTTGCTAGAGCACAGGACAATGCTTGATACATTGAAAAGAATGCAAGGAACAGAGCAGTTTGCACATTACATTTTGATAATTTATGTTGCTTAGCTGATGGATTTTAGTAGTGTCTTGTTCTCTCCATCATTATTTTGCACTGGTCCTTTATTTAGGTCACACATATTGACAAAGTGTGGGTCATGGTCATTGTTCGGTGTGAATTGCATATGATTTTTTTCCACTTACTGAGCAGGCAGTGTTTCAGATGCTGGAGACATACTGTGGGTAAGAGTAGGAGGATAGCTCAGGGGCAGCGTCTTGCATAGCAACACAGCTTCGAATCCGGCTTGCGCTACTGGTCACCAGTATTAAGCGTGTTATAACATAATTATAATAAAGGTGCAGGGGCACACTCAACACCAATGGAATCTGTAATTAACCTACAATGTGACTTCAGGTTGTAGGGTGGGAATATTTGTTAATCATCCAGACCTGTTTGCAAACTGGGTTGAGGCATTGTCAATGAGCTGGGGAGTGGTCATTGGACTGATAACAGATGATTTTAGGCCCCACTTCAGGTTGAAAGTGGCTATTAATAGTGAGATCCCAGATTTCACTTCATGGGGAAGGTCATACAGGAAACCGGGAGGTACAGCAGATGTGCCATTGTCTGCATCACTCACAATCAGTGGGGACAGTAGAAATACAAAATGGGGTCAGGATAAACTAACTCTCCAAAACCTGGTCTGATGTGGCCAAATGCACGCAGAGCTCTGCAAGTAGAAAAAAGGCTTGCCAGAGTCACCATCAGATCTTGCTGCAACCTGTCACATGTATTTATTCACATGTTCAGAATACATTTAGGAAGGAACCTGAAGTGTCTTTCATCAGCTGAAGCCCAGTGATCTGTTTTATAGCAATGATCATCTCTGCAAGAACGTCCCAGAACCCCTGTAAAACAAACTGTTTTTGGTATTATTCTATCTATCTAGTCCCTCTGCTGGCTCAGATGGGACTGGGTGATGCACAGAGATGTCTAGGATGTCTAGGAGAGTCCCTAGGCTGTACATTGTAAGTGCTCCATAGTTGCATCGTGATACCTGGATCATAACTGGAAGTAAGTGGGCTCTGTGGCCAATGGAAACATCTAATCTTCAGTACTTGAACAGACTCAGGCATGGCCAAGTAATGACTATTGGAGTGAGACATTGTTGGGAAGGTGAGGAGCAAGGACTGATGCTGAATGGAACAACGCCTGGCTCTCCACCCCATTGAAGGAGTGACAAAAGATATGAACCTTTTGCTTTTCACCCAGACAGACACAATTTACATATATTGGCATGAAGAATAATAAATACCGTCAATCCGAAATTCAGTTTGATTTATCATCCTTAGTACCACAACCATTTGATGATTTTGAATATTCAGGGAGTGGAACATAGTGTAGGGGGTTGCTCTGTCTGTCTTCCGTCCTCATTTGTCAGTGAAGTGTTAAGTGACATATGAAACTGGAAATAAAACCTTCAAGCTGGTGCAAGGAATGTCCACCCTCTGTTTCCCAAAAGACTTGTTGTGTATATCGACAAAGCATCTGCACAACCATACCAATATATGTGAACAATGTGTATATCCACTATGATAGCCTCAGTAATTGTTTATTTTCATGCTGGGGCTGCTGCAAAAGAAGATAAGAATATTCATGAACCTATTTGCCTATTTTAATAGGAAGTGTTGGTAGATAGACTGGTAGAAGAGCGAACTGATATCGAACCCAATGATCATATTGTTGCGTTAAGGAACACGTCATCCTCGAAAAAGTGGATGAAGCTTTCAATAAGTTAATGATTTAGAATGACTCTAACAGAGACAGGAAATAAAGCGTCCTTTCATGGCCTGGATAGGGACAGAATCTTCTAATACATGTAACCACTGCACTAAAAAGGAAACTATATATTATTAATTGTGTTTGTCAAAGCTAGTATGTAGTTCATGTTTGTCTAGTAGCACAGAACGTGTAGCATGGCCAGATCAGGGCAGCACCACCGCCATGATGACGTATATGTCATGGCTGAGCTATGAGAAACCAAGATTGGTTGGCACAAAATGTACAAGATCAGAAGGCTCTGTGACTGTGATTTGAGTGGCTGTTCGGGAACATAAACATGCCATGTGATGTATGATGATTGATGTGCCATATATGAAGGCGAGGTTCACTTTCAACTGTGAACTGAAGAGAATGTTGCTTCAAATGCCAGACGTGAATCAGCCTCTGGTTACATATGGGGAAAATGCGAAATGGTAGGAAAATAGAACAGTACACATAGGAGATCTGGTGCTGTTTGCCAAGCACCCAAGATCAGGGTCATTTCTGCTAAGGAAGTGTACTGTTCAAATGTAACCAAATAAATGTATATGACTGCCCGATGTATGACTTCCATTGCATAAAACCCTATACAACCCCTAATGAGTCTTGACTCAGAGTCAATTTCCCAGGTCAGGGATACTCTGAGACTGCCCATGTCCCTGACTCTGATAACCTCTGGTGGTTTGAAGCAAGTGTGTATGTATTAGTGGCTTTGACAATGTCATGGGTCCCATAGTAGTATTGCCCTGACATATAAGAGTGACCAAGAGGATCAACTCAAATGCTTTTGGTTGGAGACAGTGAGAATGCCATTTTAGTAAATGGAGATACAAAGGTCTTTGGAGGTGGATTAAGATTTACTGCTTTAATAGCCAGGAGCTTGTTGAGACATTGGACATGTCACCAAAGCACCTAATACCCCGTGAGGAGTGCGGTTATGAAATATAGTCCTTGGTGCAAACAAAAATACTATTTGAGTTCATAAAAATCTAAATACATGTAATTCAATGGTTCATATGCATTTTTTTATTTAAAATAAAATGCCCCAGGATTAGGAAAACATACGTTCATACAGTAATGGACCCCTATATCAAACTCCTCCTTATCCCTTAGAGTGAGTATTGATTATTAGTAGGGGAGGAGACAAGGAAGCGACACACTGCACAGAAAAGTGTTTACCCGGGAAGACAAAAACCTATCATCTACTCCACCATATCCATTCGGTTTCAGGATTCAGGAACAGAGCCTTTCCTTCTGATGTAAGGAATACTATCATGGCCTGGCCAGACAATGGGCAGTTTCCCTGTTGGGTCTAGAAGATCTCCCTGTGCCCTTTGATACTATGTACTTCAAGATCCTCACTGCCCATCGAATGTCGCCAGAGTAGGGCAAACTGCAATAGCTTGGTTGGATCTATGTAATGAATGCTCACCGTTTACTACGACCCCCCGAAAATACTTACTTCTTTTTTATTATGACCCACTTTCCACCCTATAAATATATATGTTGGGGGAGACCCCTGCAGCCTCCCTTCATCCATTATATACTGTACCCCCCCACACATACATATGTGGTGAAAAAGGGGTAACAGTAATGTTGGAATTTTCGGGGTTCGCAGTAAACAGGGCGCAGTAATTGTATACTCCTGCTTGGTTCACATCTCTTCTGGAACACAGATTCTCTTTCTAGAGCAGGGCATTTAATGTTCTTCTCTTCTTGAACGACATGCCTTTTAAGTGGTGTAGGGCTTACTCTCTCCTCATTGCATTTCATATTTAATTCATAATTTACTCCTTCTTTTCTGATGTCTCCGTTTATGTACATGTAAGATCCGGATCTACCTCTCCACCAGGTAGGGGCAGGACCGACATGACATCCTGGGGCATTCCCTTTATGTCAAGGAGGAAGTGGTGGGTCTAAATTGGCTTCAGTTTATTGCTGTGTCATCAGAGTTATTCTAGAGAGGTGGTATACCCCTCCATAGTATTTATGCACAAAGATTAGGTCTACATATAAATGATCGGTGGGGCTTTAAAAACAGAAAGCATGCATTGGTCATCTAACGGCGACATTTGTTAATTGGGTAAATGTATGCATTTAGGTGTATGGGATTCTAAGGCCTCAGCTATTTGCCCAAGACTAGGGATGCACGACCTAAATCTGGGCATCTGTTCATATAGCTCATTAAATGACAAAATTATTGTAACAGCAACTATCTATGATGCAAATTCCTATCTGTTTTGCAGTGGCAGCATAATAACTAAGGGGAGTCATTTCAAAGGCATGGATTGACACTTTCCTGAGCAGCAATTCTATCTGTTTTGAGATGTAACGCAATCCTAAAATACCATTGATGGTTGCTTCTAGAGAGGGCCGGATGAACAGCCTCTGTACACACGGCTGCCTTCCACACTGGAGAGCAGTCTGCAGGGGTAAAGACAGATATGAAATCTAAAGACTGGTGAGGTTATTGCACAGACGTTTGCAGAAACAATACTGCATCACCTTCCAACTTACAGTTCCATAAATGCCAACATGCCACATTCCATTCTAGAGATGCTTGTCCAGCAACAAATACAGTAGCAATGCCCCCCCTTATAACGCAGTACTGCATGTCATGACAAAGCGTGGCCAATCTGTTTTAAAAAGGATTGTCTTCTACTGAAAAAGCAAAAGGATTTTAAAATTGTACTCAAATGTATTATAATCATTGATAATGGAGCATGAACAATAATAATGAGGTTACGGGTAGGGAGAACTGTAACTACAGCTACTGAAGAGCTTGCTTCCCAAACAGGTGTTCTAATCTCTGATTCACCAATGCTCAGTCCACGATCCTTTCATGAGTGCAGATGGACTTACTTTGTGCATTTTGAGGACAGAGCATGGAAGCAGGGGCATGATGACCCATGTGAAGGAACCTTATGAAATGACAAGCAGCAGGGAGTGGTAAAGCGATAGACAGTACCTCTTGTAGCTTTGCCTGACACATTTTAGGGATATTTCTAAGCCAAAGTAATGTGGACGTGGGCTACTGATGTGGCTGATTCCAGTCTGGAAAAAGATCAACATATCTAAATGTCGCCCTCAAGTACATTAAAATATGGTGCTGTGTTTCAGTATGTGTACAGGGTAAGGTCTATATGCCTGGGAACGCTCCATGGATTGTACAATCTAGGTAATGTGATTTGAAGGCTAGTTGCATCTAGATACACTTCTTGTTTCTGCTACCATACCCTATGCTGTATCCTGCATGAGGCAAAGGAGTGGGGGCGGGGGGGGCGTGATGTTGATAAGTCAAACTTATAGATCTGGAATAGTGTGACCCTGTGGGGATGAAGGGGTATACCTTATTTGCCTGAATTGTTTAGATTGTATTTCTAGATTAAACCAGGATTAATCTTGATTCGTCAAATACATTTTATTGCAGCAATTGTCTATGCAGTTCCCCATCCAATCCAGTGGCATTTTATCATCCAACCAATCCAGCTCACTCTAGACTCCAGGCAGTGTCCTTTGACATACAGGGAACAATACACTACCAACATTCCCCACTTCACAGAAAATAACTGCACGCTTACAATTCTTATCAGACACCTGCCTGAATTGAACAACTGAATTGAACTGAATTGAACTGATTATTTGCTAGAAATAATTTGTCCTGTTTATTTTGACATTTCCACACTGCAATAGAAGTGTGGATACTATGAAATGAAAATGGAATGACCTTTAATTGCCTTATTTCCTTACAATACACAACATCCACCCACACTAGAGGGATATATTGTTTGATTTGTAAACATATATAAATGATAATGTAAGAACATTGCAACACATACAGCACGTTCCTAGTACCAATCATTCATATGTACATTATTTGGACAATTCAGATCTAATACAGTCATGTGCAATAATAATACCAGCTTATACACCATAAATACTCAAAGGTGATTGCTATTATTATGTACATATACATTATATAGTTCAAAAGCTTCTGATCCGGATAGCATCTTTTCATTATATGTATTTTAAAATAGTTCAAAGGTTTCTGAAAATGTTTAAAAAATGTATTTTGATACTTCTATGCATTATCATTTTATGAAATTTTAAATAGATTTGTAACATAATGACTCTATATTGTGTATAAATGATTTATATATATATATATGGTTTTAATAATAGTATAAAACCATATAACATATTCATAAAACTATATTTTGGTATGGTTTATACTTGTAAAGGATTCCAATCGGTCGTCACACAGCGGACCAGAACCTTTGCCCTTAGCTTCAGATGTAGCGTGCAATGAGAATGCTTTTTGTTTATTTTCTACGAATTCGAATTCAGCCGATACCAAACCCGTCTCACACCCCCCTTTTTCAAATACCCAGGGTCACAATGGACCATGAACCAGGCTGGTTGGTGGGAATACAGTATTTATTTATTTTAATTCAAAGAAAATCACACAATTTTTATATTGGGCAGCAATCACCAATGGGGTAATAATTACAATGAAAACAACTGAAATACACTTGGTTAACCTTCTACAGAACATATCCAAAGCAAAAATAAATAGGAGTACTTTCAATTAGGATAGATAGCACCCGAGTTAAGGATCCCCCTGCAATGCTCCCTCAACCCACGAATACTGAGTGGATAGAAAGAAGCAGCAAGGAGTTAGGAATATGAGACAGCAAACAGAATCAAAATCCGACTTTCCCTCACTAAATAACTGGCAAAAATTAACCCCTTTTCAATGGCCTAAAATGACACTCGGATTTTGACAAATAATTAATTATATGTGTGTTTAAATAATGATGTACATTTGTTTCATCACAGTCTCAGGGATGTAATATTACTAGCAGCTTTAAGGTAAGGTATCACAAAAGGCATACAGTTCAAAAAGCAACTTGAAATTAAAACACAGTGCAGCCGAATTCACACGTTGCAAAGGTGCAATTTACAAATTTGCAGTTTTAAATGTCAAAACGTTTTTTTTTTAAACGGGTGAAAAACACAAGATTGGAATGTGGTTTTAGAATGGGTGATAGATGCACATCATAGGGACAATAAAGAAGTGAAAGAGTGGCTATAGCTGAAGAATTGGATGAGATTTTTAAGGTGGAATGAGGTTCGGTTTAGGTAAAATAAAGCAGTTAAGAAAAGAAAATCGGTTTTAAAAAGGAAAGGCAAGTTTTACTTAAACTACATTTAATGGCTAGAAAAGGGGAACGCCACCCGTGAATAAAAAAGTATAACTGCAGTTGTAACCCTTCATGCAGTGTACCCCTTTTCTTGATGGAAAATTCATTTATTTAATCAAAATATTGCTAAGGACTTATGATCTATGCAAGACAGAATTGAATAGAAAAAAGCGCTAACGCTTGGAGATCAATGACAAGATGCACAGAGAATTCTAACGGTTTAAACAAGGAATCAGGGTATGGATAGGATTACTTAAAAAGTGGAGCAAGGACAAAGCATCAAGATGGGGTAGGCTATGTGTGGCTATCGGATGGGGAAATACTCACAATTCGCACATGAGTTTGGGGATTTGGACAGTCAACCGGTTCTGGGCTCAAAAGCTCTGGTCACAGGATAGCGGCGGACACTCCTGACAGCAAGCAGCTGGGCAAGTCTAGTCACTGGATACTCCCCAAAGATACCACAGCTTTTCCCCTTTGCTATTGGGATTTTTGTGGGATTTTCTGGATAGTTGTCCCTACTTGGACAGGGTCAGTTATGCTTTGGCCTAGCAGTAGAGTCTGGAATCTTGCAATGGTGGACCTGGAGTGTCTGGATAGGCAGGCGCTGGAAATTCAGGAGAGAGTGTCCTGTCCCTGTGAGCTCCCACCCTTTATATAAAAGCGGGTGACATCACCGGGTTTATTGATGGATAGAATTGAGCTAGACCTACCCCCAAGAACTGGATAGGTCAGCCAATGTTGGTTGCCTCCTCTAGGAGGGGACTCAGTTTATGGGGTTGTGTTGTATGAGGTGCAAAACCTTCCCACAGTCCTTTTTGCCAAAAATCTATCTTAACATAAATTACACATTTGTTAGAGTAGTGGCACTTTAACAAATTAGCTAAACAGATTACATATTTTACGCAGAGCATGGCAGTCCAATTCTCTGTGTGTAGTGCTTTGGTTCGTCCGTCTAATAATTTTTCATCCTTTTCAGTAAGAAATGTCATACCTAAAATTCTATAACTTTATACATGTGTACATATTATCATAAGGCATGTTAATCTCAAATTTCAAAGTGGCACCATGTACACTTTCATCAGAATATCCAATTCTCTGCCATTTCTGTCCCTTATATGCCACTGAAGGCCACCACATCTTGAATTACAACCATCAAAATTGCATCTAGATTGTGAAACTTTTACATTTCTGCATTGTCCAATTGCATAGATAAAAGTCTCAAGTTTTATTAATAAAACTAGTCTTTAGAGCCAAAAATGGGTGGCCTTTGTCCTCCACTGGGACATTTTTTTTCTTCAGGCTACCACCAAATGTCAGTTCAGCCCGGGGCTGCCCTGGAGTTTCCCCAGCTTGAGTGACTGGTGGTTGTCACTTCCAGAAGTCACACTTAGGTGTCCCAGATCTATTGTCTCAAGCTGAAGCTCAGACAGAAGTTTGACGAGCATGTGATATTTCTTTGTCTTGGACCATTCAATGTTTTCAAGGGTGGCAGTTAACAGGTAGGTGTCCCAGATCTCCCTTGTGGCTTCTCTTAGGGGTAGGGCACTGCTGTCATCAGCACCCAAATGCATGGCAGAAACCTGTTTGGGCTGATTTCCCAGTACAGCCAAAACATTTATTTCTTTATCTTATTTTATTTTATTTTGTTTTGAATCAGCAGCAAGCCTGTTGAAATAAAACCTCCCATATATGTTTCCCAGCAAAACCCCCTTTGCATTGCTATGCCAAGACAGAGCCTTCTTTCAACATTACACTTTTAAAACAGGCATTTTTCCTTATTTGCCAAAGCACATTGTAACACATGGTGAAGTCTGCTCGGCGGACCATTTCAAAAGGTTTTCTCTTCCTTCTGACATCCCAAAATTGTTTTTCAGCCCTAATCAGTTTCACTTATACAGCAATCGGTTTAAGACAAAGGTCCACTGAAATTGACATATGCCCTCAGAGCTAGGGTTTCTTTTGAAACAGTGATTTTTGACATTTTGTAGCCCAAAAGTCAAGCATTTTCCTGTGCGGTTGAAAGTAAAGCTTCTGTTGATTTCTCAGACTTGGTCTGACTCAGCCTGCCATTCAGGAATAAGACACTGTTCTGCCGGAGCACAATCTGAATATGGATGGGCATTGCAGGGCCTCCTTGATAAAAACAGAGTAATGTAGAACAGACGAAAAGAGCATCAAAGCGGCATCATTTTAAATGTAAAATATTTCCCTTTTTCAAGGGGAAATATTGAGCTAGCAGCAAAGCAGTGCTGCTTTTCCATTTTCTTC
This sequence comes from Ambystoma mexicanum, assembly GCF_040938575.1. NCBI lineage: Eukaryota > Metazoa > Chordata > Amphibia > Caudata > Ambystomatidae > Ambystoma > Ambystoma mexicanum. The sequence goes on along the minus strand of NC_090933.1, from coordinate 1,060,983,515 downwards.
TTGGGTGCATGAAAGAAACACACTGGCAGTCTCTCTCAGTGTGCCCCCTTGTTCCATCCTGCCAAAGAGGTTCTTGGCAAAACAGTGCAGCCATCTTTTTGTAGCTGCAAAATGCAGTTTTTATGTGAAGCAGTGATGCTCAAAGGAGCCAGTGCAACCATTTTACTATTAACTGCTTAAGTGCAGCTTGGTTATGGATGGAAATTCTGCTGAGTAGGTCAATGTATCCCACATACTCCAATACATCATTATAACTTCTTTCAATTATAAAGTGTGTTTGCTTAAATTTGATGTCACTTTCCCTAAATTATTGTATGCATGCTCAAAAATAGTAGAGAAGCTTCTATTGAAAAACAAAAAAATCTAAATTCATATTGTTATTATTCATATACATAATATAGATAATGAATGATTTGCAATGTTAAAGAGATTTTACTTGATTTTGAAATATACATAAATGCACCTAAACAAAACCTTAGTTAATGTGTGCAGATTTAGTGCAACAATACCCTTGAAATTCAACGGGTGTGGGAAGTCATGACACGCTCCCATTGATGTGTCCCATAATGCCATTTAGTATGTCAGTGTGAATCCCTTCTGATGTAATATGTATGTGCTCATGAGGGTTGCAATGGGAACATGCCAAGTTAAGCTGGTCATGACTTCACAAATCCACTGATGTTGAAAGGTTTTGTTGCGTAAAATATGCACAACTTATCTGCACCTTAACTAAGGTTTTATCAGTGAATTTTAAAGGTTTTGTTATATCATAGATTGTTTACAGGCCACTAATCCTGGCCTTCGGCCATGCCCACTTTACATGTCCCCCCAATATGTTTTTTCTGGACCCACTGGGTGGCCACTGCTGACATTACATGTCTTTTGTGCCCACTAGCCAGGGCTGTGCCCACTGTATCTTTTAAAGCACTACTTTTCTTTTCTGCTCACTTGCCATGGCTTTAGCTGTGCCCCCTTTACATGTTGCCCCAATAGCATTCTTCCAGTCCCACTAGCCATGGCCTTTGGCATATTCCTCCAATAGGTTTCCAAAAAGGGCCACAAGTTTGTTGGGGCCCATTAGCCATGGCCTTTGGCCATGGCCAGTGGCCATGGCTTTTGGTTGTGTCTACTTTCCATATTGCACCATTTGGTTCCTTGAAGTAACCCTGTAGCCATAGTCTTCGGCCACACCCATTACCCCACCACACTCTAGCTGTAACATTCCACTTTTTTGTATTCATCACATTGTTTTAACTCTATTTTTTATCAAACCGTTTTCTCATAACTGTGGTTAGTATAACCCTGATAATAGTAATGTCGTACAAATAACCTGGTTTTTCATGCAACACACTGAACTCTTGGTTCACCCCTGAACTTAAACTACTACGCAGAGAAAAGAGGCATCTCGAAATACTCTGGAATAACACCCCATCTAGTGAAAATGAAACTAACTTAGCAAATATCACTGCTACATACAAAAGTGAGGTCATCCGTACCAAAAAAGAAACCTTCAATGATAGGATAAACCAAGAAAGCTCTAGTTCCAAAGAACTGTTTAATATCCTAAGAGAGCTGGCAAATCCTAACCCACCTGCATACTCCTGTCTCAAGGATAAACATTGGTACACTAGCATCCAAAATGCTCTTACCAATAACATTTCTGGTCTCCAGACCAAAATAGCCAACAAACGACACCAAATAACCAATGGCAATTTACTCAGCCCGACTAAACTTTCCCCTACTAACTTTGACTCAGGCTTTAAATTCACCAATGTAACAGTACCAGAGGTACAAAAAATTATAGCCTCATTGAAACCCTTGAACTGCAAAGGTGGCAGTTGCCCAACACAGATCATAAAAGATGCGGCCAGGGATCTGGCCCCTTTTATAACCAAACTAATCAACTCATCTTTCGCTAGCAACTCTGTACCATGTAACTCAAAGGAATCTTGGGTGCTCCCATTACTCAAGAAACAAACATTAGACCCACTGTAACGTACAAATTACAGACCGATTACCACGGTACCCTTTCTTTAAAAAATATTAGATAGGGTTGCATATTTGCAAATCTAAGAATATCTTGAGATCAATAAACTACTTGGATCAACACAATCTGGCTTTAGACCTCAACACGGAACGTACCTTGTTGGTCTTAAAAGCCAGATTGATGAACTAAAAGATAAAGGTAGAGTGGCCATCCTACTCCTCCTTGACTTGTTGGCGGCCACCTTGCATCGCCTACCCATTTCTCAAGTTCTGCTATCAAGTGGATTCAATCATTCCTGGATAACAGAACAATGCGGGTCTTCTCACCCTCAGCAGCGGCTGACCCCATTCCCATCACCTGTGGCATGCCACAAGGGTCATGTGTGTCACCTACTTTGTATAATATCTTTACAAAGCCACTATTTGAACTTTCTGGGTGTTACCTACACCAATTATGCAGATGACAGCCAGATACTCCTACCCTTATCAGGCACCTATGACACAGATGTAGCCAGGATTATTGAAATCTACACCATCATTCAGGCATGGATGGCCCTCCACGGCCTCTGTCTGAATGATGATAAGAACGAGATTCTCCTAGTTGGATCTCACACCAACATACAGAAACTCCACTCAAACGTATCTAGCATTTGCATAGATGAGAATAATATACCCATTGCCAAAGAGGTAAAAACCTTAGGATTTTATCTCGATGCTAATTCCAAACTCACCAAACAGGTAAATATGACTGCCTCAGCTAACGCCTATATTGGCAAGCTGATCAGGGCATGCAGACCACTGCTATCACCGAATAGTTGTCTCATCCTAGCCGAGCTCTTATACAATCCAAACTGGACTATTGTAATGGTCTATGCTTAGGTGGCAATAAATCCATCCTGAACCAACTTCAGATTCTGCAAAATAATGCACTTAAAGTCGCCCTAAATATACCGAGAAGAGAGCATATATCAGCAACCAGAACGTCTTGCAAATGGCTCTCCATACAAGACAAAATCAACCTCAAAACTCTTTGCCTCACCCACAAAGCACTGAACCACAGAGCACCACTCTATCTGACTGACAAAGTCACCTTGAGATCCTCCACCCGGACCACAAGATCCTCCAACACCTCCTGCCTCCTGGTACCCAGATACAATCTCAAAAGAGCCGGCGGATCCAGCTTCCCTGTCTTGGCCGTCCAGCTATGGAATACACTCCCACAGGACATAAAAACCATACAAGTTTTCAAAATATTCAGAAGATGTTTTATGACCTGGCTAATCAATAAGAACTAAACGTATTTCTATTTTAGGCTTCCCCACCCAGCCTTCCTATACATGCCCATATCAGTTTATGTATGACTTTACTTGAATGTACTTACGGTTGCCTTGCAGAATTTGTCCTAAGCATCTGACTATATGATCCACATTAAGTGACGTCGGTAATCTTAATTGATTGTAACATGTATGAGTGACCCATGTACCTTTCAAAGTTCTGTAACCTGTAACCATTCTCTCTCATTTACTAGCGCCCAGATACCTATGGGTCAGGCGCACTATATAAATAAAATAAACAAACAAACAAGCACTTTCATTCCTGATCCTATGTTCTCCTATAACCACGGTTATGCAAAAATAACCCTAGGTATGAGAAAACGTCTGAGCTCTGAACTTTGTCCCCAACTCACTAATTTCACATGATGTCGCTTTCCCCCTCCTCACCTCTAGCTTGATGCCATTTAAACCTATATCCACCTCCAAATGGCATTTATTTCCACTTTTTGTTTTTGGCTAACCCTGATTATTTTAGAAATAACACTGGTTATCTCTCTCATCAGACAAACAAAAAAATGGCAGCTTTTTCATTTCTGAAAAAGACTCACTGATGTATTGTGGGACACATGTATAGCTATGATTTTGGGAGAAGGGGTCACCCGCGAACCCCTCATATATTCTCCTCATATATTTCAACAACTGGACGGAATAACCCCAGTCCCTTGCAAGAAATTGAATGAATGCTTCGTGTCCAAGTTGTTTCATACCTGGTCCAATTATGCCCAGTGGTTTTTGCTGTGCGCGGAACAGACAATTTTACTTTTTCTCTATTGGGAAATGAATGGGAGTAGGCCGAAAACAGTGTTTTGTGCCTTCTTAATAACACTTTTAAGAAAATGTTCATTTTGGGGGTGGGGCTGTGCCAAACTTTGTGTTTTCATCATATCAGCCAAACTTGCGAGTAAGAAGTTTACGAAAGTAAAATAATCTAGGAACATACACTTTTATACTATTTTTGCACAATATAATACATGTGGCATTTTACTGAGCTTGGCTTGTATGATGTCAATTTTGTATAAATTGTTGCCATTCACCTTTTTGGTAAGAGTTTCAAAATATCTAAGCATTACGTATATATATATATATATATATATATATATATATTACATGGACGCGGTAGCGTCCATGTAATTATGGTTAAGTTGGTGTTTCTATAGGAAGAGCATTTTTTGGGCGGCTTATAACTTCGCTCCCTCTGGACGAATCCTCACCAAACTTTGCGAAAATAGTATATGGGCCACTCTGAATTTGCAAAGTTTGGAGAGGTTTGGTCCAGGGGGGGCAAAATTATAGGGGGGGTCCCAAAACCTTTGTTTTTTCCCATAGACATAATGGGAAAAAACTTTGCGCATGCCTACAGCCCAAACCGCTGGATGGATTTACACCAAATTTGCGGCAGGAGCGGGGGCTTGGTCCCGAAAGCATGCTTTTGCAAATTTGGTGTAAATCTGTCCAGTAGTTTTTTTTAAAATGACCAAAATGTAAGGCAAAAAAAATTGTGATATCTCTGTTCACTTCGCGGACGGACTTCCCGGTTCGCTCCGTGGCAAGTGGCCTGATTGGCCGAGCAGCTTGCCGAGCAGCTTGCGCGATGTCCGTTCACTGATTGGACGGCGTGGGGTGTGGAGCGTGTCAGATTTTTGGTGGCGCCCGACATCTTGCATTCGCAGACGACCGCGGACAGCGAGGTGAAACTTGGTTTAAACATTGTATTTAGTGGAGTGTGTTGGTGTGTAAGAGTGTTTGGGGAGGGTGGGGGAGTATGAGATAGGTGCAATGTTGTATTTTTTTCATGTGCTAGACGCTTTTGTTGTGTCCGATTTGTTTGCGGAAAACACGGCTGTTCTGAAATGTTCGTAAATAAGCAGAATGGATTCGGTGTCAAGTTGAAAGTGTTCTAAGAAGACTCGTGGGGTCCTGGAATGTTCGAAGGGAATGTCCTGAAGACGTTGTCTGTATTGTTTGTTGTCAAGCTGAAAGTGTTCTAAGAACCTCTCGCGGTGTCCTGAAATCTTCGTACATAAAGAAAATGGGGGTGTTCTGAGGACATTGTCCGTATTGTTCGCTGGCAAGTTGAATGTGTTCTAAGAACACTCGCGGTGTCCTGAAATGTTCGAAAATAAACAAAATGGGGGTGTTCTGAGGACGTTCTCCGTATTGTGTGCCTGCTTAGCTGTATCCAATGAGGGAATGGCACAGAGAATGAAGTGGAAATGGTAGAAGGGCTGTCTAAGAGTTATGCGGTCTGCAGACAGGGCGTGCTACATCCGGGGTTTTCCAGCAAATCCAGCATGGAAAGAAGACTGTAGGGATCAGCCAATCAGATGTTGAGGTTGTGGATTTGTGTTCAAAGAGACTGTGTGTAGTGAAGATGGCAGAAGTGGAGAAAGTCAGGGTGTTGGTGCTCGGAGATATGTTTGTGGATGGTTTACAACAGTATGCTCAATGCAGGCATGTTGCAAATAATTTTGATGTTAAAGGAGTGGAGGTGGTGTGGAGCACTGTGCCTGATTGCAATGTACAGGGAATTGTACAAGTTTGTGAAGATATGGGCAGGATCAACAGTCCCCATGTGGTAGTTTTGCACTATGGTGCTTTCCATTTGGGCAATGTCAGTGCCCCTACTTTGTTGGCAGGTTTGGAACACTTGGTTCAAGCAGTAATGAACATCCTTCCAAACGCCAAAGTAATTTTTTCTGGATTAGTACCTAGGGCAATATGGGACAATAGTTCAGTTTTTTGTCCTCAGCCAAACAATGCTAGGTGTGTAATCAACCGAGGCATGTGTGCCTTCATGCTTAGAGCTGGTATGTTCTTCCGTAATAATGAGAATATTGATTCCAGTAATGCTGTTTATTTTAAAGAAAATGGCATTTCCTTATCTTGTATGGGAAATGCCATTCTGTTTTGGAATGTAAGGGTTGCTTTGGAGAAGGTTATGTGAAGATTTTAGGAGTAAAGTAAGAAAAAAAAATACAAAATAACAGGTGTCTGTCAAGCATCTGCAAAAAACCCCCAAAAAACGGCTCTTTTCAGAGCCAACCTCAAAGGGGAAATGGGGCACACTATTTAAATTTACATTCACCACGCTCAGATTTTTGATATGTCTGCAGACATGGCGGTAGTCCGCGGACATCGAAATCACTAGCTAGGGGTTCAGTATGTTCTATGTTACATGTATATAAAGTCAGGGATATTATGGTTAAGTTGTGCTACTAAAAACATATGAAATTCAGTAAAAAAACATTCTTAAAGGGACGTTATGGTTAAGTTGCGCTACTAAAAACCTGGGTGTTAGTGTTAGCAGTGCACGGTGGCGCGAGTTATGGTTGCTTATCTTACCATAACTGCCGAATTTCAGGGGTTTTTCGGTTTTACTTTGAACCATAACGTCCCTTTAACAAAGTTTTTTTACTGAATTTGATAGGTTTTTAGTAGTGCAACTTAACGATAACGTCCCTTTTAACAACGTTTTTTCACTGAATTTCAATATATATATATTACATGGCCACGTTAGTGGCCATGTAGTTATGGTTAAGTTGCTGTTTCCATAGGAAGAGCACTTTTTTGGGTGGCTTATAACTTCGCTCCCCCTGGATGAATCCACACCAAACTTTACAAGAAACGTATATGGCCCACTCTGAATGTTATTGCAAAGTTTGGTGAGGTTTGGTCCAGGGGGGGCAAAGTTATAGGGGGGGTTCCACATTTTTTTTCCCCATAGACAGAATGGGAAAGAAATGTTGCTCAAGCCTACAGCCCAAACTGCTGGACGGATGTTCACCAAATTTGGACCAGGAGCAGCGGCTTGGTCCCAAAAGCGTGTTTTTGCAAATTTGGTGAAAATCCGTCCAGTAGTTTTTTAAAAAATGACCAAAAAGTAGATCAGAAAAAATTAGTGATATCTGTGCCCGCTTCGCGGACACACTTCCCTGTTTGCTCCGCGGACAGGACGGGGATTGGGCAAGCGGCTTGCGTGATGTCCGCAGACATCTGACGTGCCCTCTCATTGGCTGCAGTAAAGCAGGCAGTGTGTCTTATTTTCAGAGACGCCCGCCATTTTTTTGATCGTTTCAGGAGCGGGATCTGTCGCCTACATAATAAGCTCAGGCCCCGTGTCTTCCTCCCGTTCCCCCACCCCGCTCATGCCCATGTCTTCCTCTCATACCCCCCACCCCCCGCTCATGCCTGTGTCTTCCTCTCATTCCCCCCACCCCCGCTCATGTCGCGTGTCTTCCACCTGTCCCCCCTCATGCCCGTGTCTCTCTTTTGTTCCTCCACCCCCGCTCACGCCATCGGCACACGGTGGCCTGCGGAGGGCCGAGGAGTGGGATCTGCTGCCTGCACAGTTAGCTCAGGCCCCGTGTCTTCCTCCCGTTCCCCCTGCTCATGGCCCGTGTCTCCCCTGTTCACCCCCACCCCCGCTCATGGCCCGTGTCTCCCCTGTTTACCCCCACCCCCGCTCATGCCCCGTGTCTCCCTTTTTTCCCCCACCCCCCGCTCATGCCCCGTGTCTCCCTTCTCCCCCCCACCCCCGCTCATGCCCTGTGTCTCCCTTCTTTCCCCCCACACCCCGCTCATGCCCTGTGTCTCCCTTCTTTCCCCCTCCACCCCCTGCTCATGCCCCATGTCTCCCCTGTTCCCCCACCCCTGCTCATGCCCCGTGTCTCCCTCCTGTACCCCCACACCCCGCTCATGCCATGTGTCTCCCTCCTGTATCCCCCACCCCCTGCTCATGCCCCGTGTCTCCCTCCTGCCCCCACCCCCTGCTCATGGCCCGTGTCTCCCCATTCACCCCCACCCCCCGCTCATGCCCCGTGTCTCCCCTGTTCTACCCCCACACCCGCTCATGCCCCGTGTCTCCCTTCTTTTCCCCCTCACCCCACCCACTCATGCCCTGTGTCTGCCCTGTTCCCCCCACCCCCCGCTCATGCCCCGTGTCTCCCTCCTGTACCCCCCACCCCCCGCTCATGCCCTATGTCTCCCTCGTGTTCCCCCCACACCCCGCTCATGCCCCGTGTCTCCCTCATGTTACCCCCATCCCCCTTCATGCTCCATGTCTGCCCTGTTCCCCCCACCCCCCGCTCATGCCCCGTGTCTCCCTCCTGTACCCCCACCCCCGCTCATGCCCCGTGTCTGCCCTGTGCCCCTCAGCCCCCGCTCATGCCCCGTGTCTCCCTCCTGTTCCCCCTACCCCCTGTTCATGCCCCGTGTCTCATTCCTGTTCCCCCCACCCCCCGCTCATGCCCCGTGTCTCCCTCGTGTACCCCCCCACCCCCTGCTCATGCCCTGTGTCTCTCTCCCTTGTGTACCCCCCTACCTCCCCGCTCATGCCCCATGTCCCCCCACCCCCGCTCATGCCCCGTGTCTGCCCTCCACCCCCCGCTCATGCCCCGTGTCTGACCCCCCGCTCATGCCCCGTTCCCCCCACCCCCGCTCATGCCCGTGTCTCCGTCGTGTTACCCCCACCCCCGCTCATGCCCCGTGTCTCCCTCGTGTTCCCCCACACCCCCCGCACATGCCCTCTGTCTCCCTTCTTTCCCCCCCACCCCCCGCTCATGCCCTGTGTCTCCCTTCTTCCCCCCCACCCACCGCTCATGCCCCGTGTCTCCCTTCTTTCCACCCCCCACCCCCCGCTCATGCCCCGTGTCTCCCTTCTTTCCCCCCCACCCCCTGCTCATGCCCCGTGTCTCCCTTCTTTCCCCCCCACCCCCGCTCATGCCCCATGTCTCCCTTCTTCCCCCCCACCCCCCGCTCATGCCCCGTGTCTCCCTTCTTTCCCCCACACCCCACTCATGACCCGTGTCTCCCTTCTTTCCCCCCCACCCCCAGCTCATGCCCCACATCTCCCTTCTTTCCCCTCCACCCCCGCTCATGCCCCGTGTCTCCCTTCTTTCCCCCCACCCCCCGCTCATGCCCCTTGTCTCCCTTCTTCCCTCCCACCCCTCCCCTCATGCCCCGTTTCTCCCTTCTTTCCCCCCTGCTCACGCCCCGTGTCTCCCTTCTTTCCCCCCGCCCCCTGCTCATGCCCCATGTCTCCCTTCTCCCCCGACCCTCCGCTCATGCCCCGTGTCTCCCTTCATTCCACCCCCACCCCCTTCTCATGCCCCATGTCTCCCTTCTTCCCCCCCACCCTCCGCTCATGCCCTGTGTCTCCCTTCTTTCCCCCACCCCCAGCTCATGCCCCGTGTCGCCCTTCTTTCCCCCCACCCCGCTCATGCCCCTTGTCTCCCTTCTTTCCCCCCACCCCCTGCTCATGCCCCGTGTCTCCCTTCTCCCCCCACCCCTGTTCATGCCCCGTGTCTCCCTCCTGTTCCCCCCACCCCCAGCTCATGCCCGTGTCTCCCGTCTTTCCCCCCACCCCCACTCATGCCCCGTGTCTCCCTTCTTTCCACCCCCTCCACCCCCCACTCATGCCCCATGTCTCCCTTCTTTCCCACCTCACCCCCCGCTCATGCCCCGTGTCTGCCCTGTTCCCCCCACCCCCGCTCATGCCCCGTGTCTCCCTCTTGTTCCCCCCCACCCCCGCTCATGCCCCATGTCTCCCTCGTGTACCCCCACCCCCCGCTCATGCCCCATGTCTCCCTTGTGTACCCCCCAACCCCATGCTCATGCCCCGTGTCTCCCTCCTGTCCCCCACCCCCGCTCATGCCCCATATCTCTTTCCTGTTCCCCCACCCCCGCTCATGCCCCGTGTCTTCCTCCTGTTCCCCCTCCGCTCAAGCCCCGTGTCTTCCTCTTGTCCCCCCTCCTATGATGCCCCTTGTTGACCGCTTGTTCCCCACACCCACCGCTTGTAAGCGATATTCAATCAACACTACAGCTAAGTCAATGCCTAGTCTGGGATGCTGAGGAAAACCCTTATTGATGTATTTTTATATTCAGTTCAGTACTCTGGATGACAACCCTTGTATAACACCCCCCTCTTAGAATCCCCCTGACCCCACTGAGCCAAGAAGTAGGTTTGTTTTGCAAATTAAAAGGTTTATTTGAAAATTTAAACAATATATATATATATATCACACTTCTATAAATAAATTGATAATGGATACTACACTTGTGAATATGAGCAGTAGTCAGCATGAGGTAACTTATGAATAGGAACAGAAGAATAAGGTGGGAAAGTATGCTTTATATGGTTCAAGGAAACACAAGGTGGAATAAAATGCAGTACAGAAATAACTTGTTATGATTTTAGCAAAGGTAATATGATCACTTTTTCTTTTGACAATTCACTCCCCCCTATGCAATACAAGAAATGGAAGGAGAGCACACAGTCTTCAAGAATCCCAACAAATCACACTTTATAATGCAATACATAGTTCCAGTTCTCCCAGCAAGCTAAGGGAAAACAGGGATGAGTTTTAAACACAGGCGAATTACTTTTATGTGGTTTGCAAGGAAGTGAAAAGGTGCTAAAATTGCTTTTAATTCCCTCTAGAGGTTCAGGATAGGTGATGGCTACTTTATATTAGTTCAGGCTCACTTTAACAATACTCTATGAATGATTAGCAGATTGCAAACAAATTTTAGCAAAGAGAAGCAAAAACCTACTGATTTCTACAGATGAAGAAATCGGGCCAAATCGCAAATCGCGGTAAATATAGGGAAGTCCGTTCTAGGTTCCTTGGAAAGCCTAGATTCTAAGCTTTCAGATGAAAGTTAAATCTCGTTCCTAGCACAAGCGGTTCAAGAGATACGGACAATTTAATAAAGGTAGATTTTCGGATTTAAAGTAAAACTCAAAATGACAGGTGACAGATTGCAGCTGCAGAATTGACAGGTGACAGTTGTGCAGCTTTACAAATGACAGATGACACGATTTCTAGGAGGCTGTTCTAATTGGGAAAAAATAGTTTGGATTAGATTATTTTAACTAAGAGAGTGGGTTCTGCACAGTTCTGCTAGGTACTCACAATATCAATTTGAAATAGGCCTCGTCACGGTTCTGGTCAACACGTCCGGCTGCGGTTCTGTCTGCTCGGCGGGTCAATCAGGCACCGGTTCTGCTCACAGCGATCCGGATCTCTGGTTCTGCTCACAGCGGTCTTTGATGTCCTGGGTGTTAGTCTTATCAGTGCACGGTGGTGGCGCGAGTTATGGTTGCTTAGCTTACCATAACAGGCGAATTTCAAGGGTTTTTCAGTTTTACTTGGAACTATAACGTCCCTTTAACAAAGCTTTTTCACTGAATATAATCAGTGAATCAATATATGTATATAGACTTCAAGTGTAAATTTCTATTTGCATTTTTTCTACAAATCATAATCATTATGATGTATAGACAAAACATGACGTGTTAATAGATTCTGAGAAAGCAAGTAAAGGTGAGCGCGTCAATCTTGCCATTTAATAAATACCACCATTTGGAAAGAAGCGGAACTATCCGTAATGACTTTTTGCCAGAAGGAGAGGTCCTGTTGAGTACGGTAACAGAAGGGCATCCTTTCAACAGTTAAATATTAATCCCAACCAGCTTGGTCTCGGCATCCAGCACCAGCAGCGAATTTCCTGGCCTTGTGAGCGTGTCATCACAATGAGCAAAGGACTGCTCCAGTATACAGATACATATATGAAATTTAGAAAATCTGATAGCATTGTGATTTTTCCAAATGGCTAAGGTCAATATCACAGCTGTCTTGGATTATTAAAAGACATGGGAGCCAAACGTTAAAAGCTTTTTTGCTTTCAAACTCAATTAGATATTTAAAAAATGAAAGCTTATCTGGTCAAAGAAACCACTATTTCCACTTTCTCCAACGCCCCTAGTTCACAGAAACGCCTTCATATATTAAAGTGACATCGTCATGATCTGAGTTTATTAAGTGACATGATTGATTAGTTTCTAACACTTATTTTTAAACATGCGTAAGTGTACCAGCGAAAGAAAGACTATAGTACATCATATACATACAGGAAGCTTGAAATGCACTCAGGGTTGTTTTATAACGTGTTTTCATTTGCGGGGTTCCGTTTTGTTAAGATACAGGATTTCACATGTCCAGCCACCGTTATGGGATTAATTTGATTGGAACTGATTGAAGGTGCTGTGAACATTTCAATTATGTGCAGTTGGGCCCTTTACGTACATTTTCTGTTTTTATTTATTTATTTACATTCACATTTTACAACAAATAAAACCAAATAACAGATCCCAAAACAAGTAAAGCGGTATAAAAACAGCGTCACACGTAATACAGTTCACGATTCATCAAGGCCGCCACAATCTTACCCGAATTACGGACCAACTTCAAGAAAACGTGACCAAACCTCCTCATAAAAATTTATTTTCTTTTGCCCTCCCACAGAACCCTCTAGATAAGTGATATTCTTTGCAATTCCTGCACCCACTATGCTTTAGTGGGTGGGTTCACTGATTTCCAGCCACTCATTTTTACCTTTTTAGCAGGCATAGCAGCTCTGAAAAGCCACCATTTCTGAGGGTTTAACAAGTTTTCTGAGGGTCTGCACCTAACATTATTGTCTCAAAGGAACATTCTATATCTCGTTTTAGCACTGCATTCATCATCATTGCGATCTCCTCCAAAACATGTATTAATGCAACACTCACATAGCATGTCTTCTGTGTTACAGCTCAAACATACATTTAAATCACTCAGGCCCTTTTCCTTCACCTTGTGAAGAGGTCACAATAATCTGCTTAATAGTTTGATTTGCCTATTTCTATCGCCCCAGTTAAGTGAGGTCAGTTTAATATTCTCAAAGAAGCATTTCCATTGCCCTTCGATAACCTCTCTCCCTAACTCCTATGACCATTTTATCAACAGTGCCAGATTACTTGTTCCCATGCTTTGAAGTAACAAATGTGCTGAAGAGGCCAGGCAGGGACCAATTTCAACAAATTGCCAGGGGTAGGGGAAGTGACCTCACATGACCCTTCACTTCCCCGATAACATCACAGGACGTGATGCATTTGACCCATCTTCAAGTGACATCACAGGAAGTGGTGTAATGTCATTTGACCCCGCCCCAAAATGACATCACAAGAAGTGATGGCACATGACCTTTCACCGCTTGACATCATATAAAGTGGCATCACGTAGCATTATGTGGATCTGCCCTGCAATTTCTTCATGACTTGAGAGTGAAATCACATTCTGGGAGGACAAGGGCCGGATGGGAGTTTAGAGGGATAAGGGAAAGCTAGGATAGAAGGAGTGAGGGAGAATATTTCACCACAGAAGACATGTTCTTTTTAGTCGATAGTACACAAAATACGAAATACAGTCTTCAATGATTTGGGAAGTTACCTTTTGCATTCTTTACTGATTTGACAAGGTACCTTCAGGGTAATCTCTCATTAGGACGTGTTCTGTTGTAATGTAGTGTTTGTGGTTGTTTCATGGACATTCGTTTTGCAAAAAAACAGCCAGGCATCTCCAATATGTATTAACTTCAGAAACTAGAACTAGGTTTAAAATGGGTTTGATAAATGCCTTGGCAAATACTGATATCTGATCATATTCCTCTATGTCTTCTAAGGGCTTGCATAACTCAAGATGAACAAAACATTTCAAGCTGTTATTTCTGAACATTACTATTATTGCTCTCTCACAGTTTTAATCAAGTATAATTTATCAATTCCATGTACACATCCTAAAATACATGGTCCATCTCCCTCCTACCACCTAGGCAGTGTGTGCAGTATACATGATGAAGGTGCAATATTCATAATCTAACATGTAATAAGTAGCTAATAAAACCCACTTAATACATAATTACACTTAATACAGACAAAACACAAAGAGACAACAACACATACAAATATGAGTATATACAGGGACAGAGAAGTAAGCAAAAAAGCAGAAGTAGTAGCTTTTCCACTTACTCTACCCCAAAATCAGCTCCTCAGCCCAGCATTAACACAGGCACACACCCATTCACACGCCATTCACACATCCACCATACAATCACAGACATGAACACCCAACTACCCGTACATCATACACTCACTCATTCCCCCAGAAGCTCACTGTCTCCAGAGCCCTGGTTCTCTCCGGGCTGGACTACTGCAACATCATCTTTCTCAATCTGCCTTCCTCTACTCTCCACCCTATGGAACTAATCCTGAACAGGACTGCAAGACTTATCCTTGGCCTCAAGCCCAAGGAACGTATCTCTCCAGCTCTAAAATCACCCAACTGGCTCCTGGTGGCTGCAAGGATCAAGTTCAAGACCCTTTGCATTGTCCTGCAGGCTTTCTGGGGCCGGGGCCCACACTACATCCAATGCTCTCTTCCAAAATGCCTTCCTTCTTGAGCCCTTCACTCAGCTACCTCCAACTCTGTAAGGGTTAGATGCTTTCCCAGGCAGGGAGTGGGGGTAGATCTCTCTCCTCTGCAGGTGCCTCCCTCTGGAATGGCCTCCCTGACCCTCTCAAACTTGAGCTTGGCCACCTGAAGTTCTGGTAGCATCTCAAAACGTTCCTCTTCTCTGCTTTCCCTCCCCTGGTTACCTACCTGACCTACCTGCCTGCTTTACTGGCTCGTTGCTTGGCTACCCACCGAGTCTCACTGGGTAACAGGTTCTTTCTTGATCAGTCACCCTTGCACTGCTTCTGGGCCTACCACACTTAGGGGCTGTAACTGTATCCCTACAGTCCCTTGTTCTCCTTGCACTACCCAGAGCCGTGCAGCCCTGGCTGCACTTACTCAGAGCATTGCTGCCCTATTTCCCCTCCCTTCCCCTTGCACTTCTCGTTCTCGCATCTGCACGATCTGAATCACACAAGGCTTAGTAAGATTGTTTGTCTTGGTCTCCATCCTTTGTCATGTCGCACCCTTAACACTTGTGTACAGGTGCGTTATAAATGACTGATCATATCATATCATATCATATAATTCACAAATTTACAACCCGCACATCCCATCTCCCTCCCCAACTCCCAAAACAGCTCCTCAGCTCAGCATTCACCATACACTCACAGATATGCACACCCAGCAACCCATACATCATACACTCACATTACATTATATATTTATATACCCCCCACGTCCCCTCTCCCTACCACCCCTACTCCAACCCCAAAATCATCTCCAGCCTTAAACACAAGAACACACCTATTCACACACCCGCCATACATTCAGAGACATGCACACCCAGCCACCAATACATTATACACTCACTCATTCACACATATACAACCCCACACACCGCCTCTCTCTCCTCAACCCCAAAACATCTCCTCAGCCCAGCATTAAACACATGCACACAGACCTTTACACATGCACCTACTCACCATACACTCACAGACATGCACACCCAGCAACCCATACATCATCATACACTCACAGTAGATAATATACATATACACCCCCACATGTCCTCTCTCCCTCCGACTCTTTAACCCAAACCCAAAATCAGCTCCTCAGCCCAGCAATAAGCACAAGCACGCCCCCATTCACACATGCACCATATACTCAGACATGCAAACGCAGCCGCCCATACATAATATACTCACTCATTCACACATTTTACATAGTATATATGAACACTCCCATATGTCCTCTGTCCCTCCCCGAGCCCCCAAAGCAGCTACTCAACCAAGCATTAATCTCAAGCAGACATGCACCAATTTACCATAGACTCACAGGCACGCACACCCATCCACCAATACATCAGACACTCGCATTACATAATATACATATATACCCCCACATGTCCCCTCTCCCGCCCACCCCTTTCCCAACACAGTTTGCCAGCCCAGCATTAAACACAAGCACACACATACCATTCACATATGAACCTATCCACCATACACTCACAAACACGCACATGCTGCTGCCCATACATCATACACTCACTCCACACATTGCATCAAATACATATACGCGCAATCTTTCATACACACACCCACAGATAAGTAAAACATATATATTCTCACCTTTTTCGGGGAATACGTAGCTGCAAGGGACTCATTCTCTCCAGGCAGATGTCAAGCCTTCGGCTCCGTGCTGCACGCAAGACACAGTTCATTTCATGAGTAGAGCAATTAATGTGAAGAGAGCTGTGTCTGAGCCCTCTAATTTTATTTTCTCTCTGCCTCTGCAACCCTTAACACGCGGTCGCAGAGGCAGTGCTGGGGGTCGCACATGAGTTGCCAGGGGGTCGCAGATGGCGCCCCTGAGACCATATGTTCAAGACTCTCCATTTGCAACAAGACTTCCCCCGATTTCCTTCTACGTTTCCATAGTCTCTTTCAAACTATATCCTTCCAGTTCCAGTACTGTTCGAGTGAACATACCTCTATCTCCTTTTGCCTTTTTCGCATTGCAGATGAATTCCATCAAATAGCCAACGTATACCAGAAGAATGCCTGTTAGGCTAGTAGGATATTTGTTTTAATTATTATTACGTTTTTGGTTAAGCCAAATCAGTGCCTTTCCTTCTCTCTGTGTTTCCAGGCACAGCAGTCATGAATACTCCCTCCAGCATTTTTAGATGATCTCAAGGCATTGAGGTCTTCTTTGTTTCACCGTATTTGGGGTCACCAGAGCCAAGGGTTCCAAAGACCCTATTCTGTTCATTTCAGTTTACGCCTCTTCCAGTTAGCTAAATTTGCAAGATACAGTGCACAAAATGTGTTTAAACAGTCTTAGTTGCCTAACACCTTGTTTTGTGCTTTGTTTTGCAGAGAGCTTAAAAGACACCTGGCAGATATGCACAACAGGCAGCATTTCTAATTGATTCCTATGCGATACACCTGCTTTTAGTCAGTGAAGATATAGGTTTTTTAAAAACGTGTAATTCTGTGTAAAACCAATGGATTTTGCATTCGGATTATTCTGCAAACTGATGGAAAGTCCCCTAAAGTGTAACCGGGGCGATTTACAAATTGGCCACAAGGTGTTGAGCTTATTACTGTGACCTGGGATGCAATTATTGTTCATGCAAAAAGTATTAAAATGTACAAACAGCACATTTTGACTTTTGCTATATGCTATATAAAATGTCACAGTCACTCACATATATTGCTAATGTTACACAAAAAAAATCTGTAAATCAGTAAAGTGAAAATAACGTTCATGTCGTCAGCATGCAACATCAGGCAGAAAGATATCTTACTTCAATAGCTGAACATGGTCTAGTAAATCTTGCAAAAAGCCATGGGCCGCAGTTTGGCATTAGTGTTCAAAACAGGCTATTTCATGTATAGACTGTTTCATGTATCCGCCGGATTATTGGATTATAACCCCATGCAATTGTACCTAAAAAACTGCAGTAATGGTACCAACAGTATTACCAACTGCGGTAATACTGCCATTGCAATGTGGATTTACAGATGTCTCATATTTAGGCAGAGATGGTACTGTGGCAACCGTTGGTAATGTTAATTCAGTTTCCCAATATTTGCATTAACAATACTGTCACATTCTTAAAGAAGCCCCATGTAAGCACTTTAAAGTAACACTAGACATGAAAAGTAGACGAGTTTAAAAAAAGGTATGGGAGCATGTATACACAAAAAGTATATGCAGAAGTCATTATTTTATAATGTTGGTTAAAGTACTGGAACTCCCATTAACCCTTAGCCAACTCAATTGAGGGCACTGAGGATGTGTGTCCCCTGCAACCAAGTTCTTCCTTGTACACATGAGTCTGTCACGGGGGTTAGAGTGACAATTCGTTTTGCAGCATTGGCCAGTTTTAAATGATGGCTCAATGTGTTTATTTAAATTTTTTAAGTACCCCACCCCTTTTCAAGGCATGTTCCGGAACACAGCTTCAGGCCGATTCATGGAATTAATGTGCGCTGAAAATTTCGGCGCAAGCGTGCGAAAACGTGCGATTCTCAGTGAAAGAGCCAAAATCGTAGTGCAGGGAAACCAGCGCACATCTATTCATGGAAGTCCGTGCGCGAGTAAAATCAGGGATGTGCGCTGAAAAAGTGCGCAGCGCACGCCGGCGCACAGGTCATCTAACGGCGTGCGCTAAGGCCACAGCGAAAGCGCACATAGCGCTGTGCACATAACAAAAGTAGGCGGAACACGGGGCGTAACACTCGGAATTGGGAACAACTCGTGAAAATGTGGGCCTTACGGGGGAAGTACAGGAGGCAAGTGGGCGGAAGGCCCACATGCTCGCCTACAACACGTATTCATGGAATCGAATAGGGCAAACCAGCGCACAGGCAAAGACGCGCACTGACCCAAACCCGTCCGCCACACGAAGGCAGGCAGCAGCATCAATGCGCTGGAAAAAAATGTGCGCCAAAATGTGCGCTAACAAAAAGCACGAATATACAGCTCTGATGAATGTCCCATACTGTGGCCCCCTAGGACAAATGATGTGCAAAGGGGTACGCGACAACCAGCGACACCCGCTGTGTGAATAATTAGCTTGTGCGTGTATTTCGTGTGTGCGCGGGAAGTTTTACACGCAATCGGGCCTGGGGGAGCATGGTACGTGTATTTCAGGGGTGCGTGTGAAGTTCTACACGCGATCGTGCCTGGGGGAGCGGGATACGTGCATTCCAGGGGTTCGCGGGAAGTTTTAAAAGCGATTGGGCGTGGGCGAGCGGGGTACGTGTACTTCAGGGGCTCGCGGGAAGTTTTACACGAGATTGGGCCTGGGCGAGCGAGGTACGTGTACTTCGGGGTGCGCATGAAGTTCTACACGCGATCGTGACTGGGGGAGTGGGATACGTGTATTCCAGGGGTTTGCGGGAAGTTTCAAACGCGATAGGCCCTGTGCGAGTGGGGTGCGTGTATTCCTGGGGTTCGCGTGAAGTTGCACACGCAAATGGCCTGGGTACGTGTGAATCTCAGCTTCACGAGAAGTCTCACACACGATAGGCCCTGTGCGAGTGGGGTGCTTGTATTCCTAGGATTCGCGTGAAGTTTCACATGCGATTGGCCTGGGTATGTGTAAATCTGGGGTGCGCGGGAAGTTTCACACCTTGGTCGAGCGGGGTACGTGTATTTCAGGGGTGCATGGGAAGTATCACATGCGACAGGCCCTGTGCGAGTGGGGTACGTGTATATCTGGGGTGCAGGGGAGTCCTACACGTGAATTGGCAGTGTGGGTCCTCCCAGATGTTCCCTCTGCACCCTCCACGGCCCCTGCAGGCAGCCCACTCCACAGGGGACTTCATGTCCCGCAGGCAACCCATCCACCATGGGCATGCCCCCCAGGCAAGCCACATATCTGCTTGCACTACTGATCACCAACGCATGACGCCCCAGCAGTGCAGGGCACCTGCCAGCAGGCCCCCACTCATGTTCCCTTGCAACCTACCCCCAGCAGTGCAGGGCACCTGCCAGCAGGCCCCCACTCATGTCCCCCAGCACCCCCACCCACCAGCAGTGCAGGGCACCTGCCAGCAGTCCCCCACTCATGTCCCCCAGCACCC
Organism: Ambystoma mexicanum; assembly: GCF_040938575.1. Lineage (NCBI taxonomy): Eukaryota > Metazoa > Chordata > Amphibia > Caudata > Ambystomatidae > Ambystoma > Ambystoma mexicanum. The sequence goes on along the minus strand of NC_090933.1, from coordinate 1,060,963,823 downwards.
CCACCCCCCAGCAGTGCAGGGCCCCTGCCAGCAGGTCCCCACTCATGTCCCCCAGCACCCTCACCCCCATCAGTGCAGGGCACCTGCCCGTAGGCCCCCACTCATGACCCCTTGCACCCCACCCACCAGCAGTGCAGGGCACCTACCAGCAGGCCCCCACTCATGTCCCCTTGCACCCCCACCCCCCAGCAGTGCAGGGCACCTGCCAGCAGGCCCCCACTCATGTCCCCCAGCACCCCCATGCCCCAGCAGTACAGGGCACCTGCCAGCAGGCCCCCACACATATCCCCCAGCACCCCCACCCCCCAGCGATGCAGGACACCTGCCAGCAGGCCCCCACTCATGTCCCACTCATGTCCCCTTGCATCCCCACCCCCAAGCAGTGCAGGGTACCTGCCAGCAGGCCCCCACTCATGTCCCCTTGCACCCCCACCACCCAGCAGTGCAGGGCACCTGCCAGCAGGCCCCCACTCATGTCCCCCAGTACCCCCACCCCCCAGCAGTGCAGGGCACCAGCCAGCAGGCCCCCACTCATGTCCCCCAGCACCCCCACCCCCCAGCAGTACAGGGCACCTGCCAGCAGGCCCCCACTCATGTTCCCTTGCACCCCCACCCCCAGCAGTGCAGGGCACCTGCCAGCAGGCCCCCACTCATGTCCCCCAGCACCTCCACCCCCCAGCAGTGCAGGGCACCTGCAGCAGGCCCCCACTCATGTCCCCTTGCACCCCCACCCTCCGGCAGTGCAGTGCACCTGCCAGCAGGCCCCCACACATGTCCCACTCATGTCCCCTCGACCCCCACCCCCCAGCAGTGCAGGGCACCTGCCAGCAGGCCCCCACTCATGTCCCTCTCAAGTCCCCTTACACCCCCACCCCCCAGCAGTGCAGGGCACCTGGCAGCAGGCCCCCACTCATGTTCCACACATGTCCCCTTGCACCCCCACCCCCCAGCAGTGCAGGGCACCTGCCAGCAGGCCCCCACTCATGTCCCCTTGCACCCCCACGCCCAGCAGTGCAGGGCACCTGCCAGCAGGCCCCCACTCATGTCCCCCAGCACCCCCAACCACCAGCAGTGCAGGGCACCTGCCAGCAGGCCCCCACTCATGTCCCCCAAGCAACCCCACCCACCAGCACTGAGGGGCACCTGCCAGCAGGCCCCCACTCATGTCCCACTCATGTCCCCTTGCACCCCCACCCCCCAGCAGTGCAGGGCACCTGCCAGCAGGCCCCCACTCATGTCCCATCATGTCCCCTTGCACCCCCACCCCCCAGCAGTGCAGGGCACCTGCCAGCAGGCCCCCACTCATGTCCCCCAGCACCTCCACCCCCCAGCAGTGCAGGGCTCCTGCCAGCAGGCCCCCACTCATGTCCCCCAGCACCCCACCCCCACAGCAGTGCAGGGCACCTGCCAGCAGGCCCCCACTCATGTCCCCTTGCACCCCCACCCCCCAGCAGTGCAGGGCACCTGTCAGCAGGCCCCCACTCATGTCCCCCAGAACCCCCACCCACCATCAGTGCAGGGAACCTGCCAGCAGGCCCCCACTCATGTCCCCCAGCACCCCCACCCCCCAGCAGTGCAGGGCACCTGCCAGCAGGCCCCAACTCATGTCCCCTTGCACCCCACCCCCCAGCAGTGCAGGACACCTGCCAGCAGGCCCCCCACTCATGTCCCTTTGCACCCCAACCCCCCAGCAGTGCAGGGCACCTGCCAGCAGGCCCTCACTCATGTCGCACTCATGTCCCCTTGCACCCCCACGACCCAGCAGTACAGGGCACCTGCCAGCAGGCCCCCACTCATGTCCCACTCATGTCCCCATGCAGCCCCACCCCCCAGCAGTGCAGGGCCCCTGCCAGCAGGCCCCCACTCATGTCCCCTTGCACACCCACCCCCCAGCATTGCAGGGCACCTGCCAGCATTCCCCCACTCACGTTCTCCAGCACCCCCACCCACCAGCAGTGCAGGGCACCTGCCAGCAGGCCCCCACTCATGTCCCCCAGCACCTCCACCCCCCAGCAGTGCAGGACACCTGCCAGCAGGCCCCCACTCATGTCCCCTTGCACCCTCACCCCCCAGCAGTACAGTGCACCTGCCAGCAGGCCCCCACACATGTCACACTCATTTCCCCTTGCACCCCCACCCCCAGCAGTGCAGGTCACCTGCCAGCAGGCCCCCACTCATGTCCCACTCATGTCCCCTTACACCCCCACCCACAGCAGTGCAGGGCACCTGGCAGCATGCCTCCACTCATGTTCCACACATGTCCCCTTGCACCCCCACCCCCCAGAAGTGCAGGGCACCTGCCAGCAGGCCCCCACTCATGTCCCCTTGCACCCCCACCCCCAGCAGTGCAGGGCACCTGCCAGCAGGCCCCCACTCATGTCCCCCAGCACCCCCACCCACCGGCAGTGCAGGGCACCTGCCAGCAGGCACCCACTCATGTCCCGCTCATGTCCCCTTGCACCCCCACCCCCAAGCAGTGCAGGGCACCTGCCAGCAGGCCCCCACTCATGTCCCCTTGCACCCCCACCACCCAGCAGTGCAGGGCACCTGCCAGCAGGCCCCCGCTCATGTCCCCCAGTACCCCTATCCCCCAGCAGTGCAGGGCACCAGCCAGCAGGCCCCCACTCATGTCCCCCAGCACCCCTCCCCCCAGCAGTACAGGGTACCTGTCAGCAGGCCCCCACTCATGTTCCTTTGCACCCCCACCCCCAGCAGTGCAGGGCACTTGCCAGCAGGCCCCCACTCATGACCCCAGCACCTCCACCCCCCAGCAGTGCAGGGCACCTGCCAGCAGGCCCACACTCATGTTCCCTTGCACCCCCAACCCCCAGCAGTGCAGTGCACCTGCCAGCAGGCCCCCACACATGTCCCACTCATGTCCCCTTGCACCCCCACCCCCCAGCAGTGCAGGGCACCTGGCAGCAGGCCCCCACTCATGTTCCGCACATGTCCCCTTGCACCCCCACCCCCCAGCAGTGCAGGGCACCTGCCAGCAGGACCCCACTCATGTCCCCTTGCACCCCCACCCCCAGCAGTGCAGGGCACCGGCCAGCAGGCCCCCACTCATGTCCCCCAGCACCCCCACCCACCAGCAGTGCAGGGCACCTGCCAGCAGGCCCCCACTCATGTCCCCCAGCACCCCCACCCAAGCACTGAGGGGCACCTGCCAGCAGGCCCCCACTCATGTCCCACTCATGTCCCCTTGCACCCCCACCCCCCAGCAGTGCAGGGCACCTGCAGCAGGCCCCCACTCATGTCCCACTCATGTCACCTTGCAGCCCCACCCCACTGCAGTGCAGGGCACATGCCAGCAGGCCCCCACTCATGTCCCCCAGCAGCCCCACCCCCCAGCAGTGCAGGGCACCTGCCAGCAGGCCCCCACTCATGTCCCCTTGCACCCCCACCCCCCAGCAGTGCAGTGCACCTGCCAGCAGGCCACCACTCATGTCCCCTTGCACCCCCACCCCCCAGCAGTACAGGGCACCTGCCAGCAGGCCCCCACTCATGTCCCCCAGCACCCCCACCCACCAGCAGTGCAGGGCACCTGCCAGCAGGCCCCCACTCATGTCCCCCAGCACCCCCACCGCCCAGCAGTGCAGGGCACCTGCCAGCAGGCCCCAACTCATGTCTCCCTGCACCCCCACCCCCCAGCAGTGCAGGGCACCTGCCAGCAGGCCCCCACTCATGTCCCCTTGCACCCCCACGACCCAGCAGTACAGGGCACCTGCCAGCAGGCCCCCACTCATGTCCCACTCATGTCCCCATGCAGCCCCACCCCCCAGCAGTGCAGGGCCCCTGCCAGCAGGCCCCCACTCATGTCCCCTTGCACCCCCACCCCCCAGCATTGCAGGGCACCTGCCAGCATTCCCCCACTCACGTTCTCCAGCACCCCCACCCACCAGCAGTGCAGGGCACCTGCCAGCAGGCCCCCACTCATGTCCCCCAGCACCTCCACCCCCCAGCAGTGCAGGACACCTGCCAGCAGGCCCCCACTCATGTCCCCTTGCACCCTCACCCCCCAGCAGTACAGTGCACCTGCCAGCAGGCCCCCACACATGTCACACTCATTTCCCCTTGCACCCCCACCCCCAGCAGTGCAGGTCACCTGCCAGCAGGCCCCCACTCATGTCCCACTCATGTCCCCTTACACCCCCACCCACAGCAGTGCAGGGCACCTGGCAGCATGCCTCCACTCATGTTCCACACATGTACCCTTGCACCCCCACCCCCCAGAAGTGCAGGGCACCTGCCAGCAGGCCCCCACTCATGTCCCCTTGCACCCCCACCCCCAGCAGTGCAGGGCACCTGCCAGCAGGCCCCCACTCATGTCCCCCAGCACCCCCACCCACCGGCAGTGCAGGGCACCTGCCAGCAGGCACCCACTCATGTCCCGCTCATGTCCCCTTGCACCCCCACCCCCAAGCAGTGCAGGGCACCTGCCAGCAGGCCCCCACTCATGTCCCCTTGCACCCCCACCACCCAGCAGTGCAGGGCACCTGCCAGCAGGCCCCCGCTCATGTCCCCCAGTACCCCTATCCCCCAGCAGTGCAGGGCACCAGCCAGCAGGCCCCCACTCATGTCCCCCAGCACCCCTCCCCCCAGCAGTACAGGGTACCTGTCAGCAGGCCCCCACTCATGTTCCTTTGCACCCCCACCCCCAGCAGTGCAGGGCACTTGCCAGCAGGCCCCCACTCATGACCCCAGCACCTCCACCCCCCAGCAGTGCAGGGCACCTGCCAGCAGGCCCACACTCATGTTCCCTTGCACCCCCAACCCCCAGCAGTGCAGTGCACCTGCCAGCAGGCCCCCACACATGTCCCACTCATGTCCCCTTGCACCCCCACCCCCCAGCAGTGCAGGGCACCTGGCAGCAGGCCCCCACTCATGTTCCGCACATGTCCCCTTGCACCCCCACCCCCCAGCAGTGCAGGGCACCTGCCAGCAGGACCCCACTCATGTCCCCTTGCACCCCCACCCCCAGCAGTGCAGGGCACCTGCCAGCAGGCCCCCACTCATGTCCCCCAGCACCCCCACCCACCAGCAGTGCAGGGCACATGCCAGCAGGCCCCCACTCATGTCCCATAGCACCCCCACCCAAGCACTGAGGGGCACCTGCCAGCAGGCCCCCACTCATGTCCCACTCATGTCCCCTTGCACCCCCACCCCCCAGCAGTGCAGGGCACCTGCAGCAGGCCCCCACTCATGTCCCACTCATGTCACCTTGCAGCCCCACCCCACTGCAGTGCAGGGCACATGCCAGCAGGCCCCCACTCATGTCCCCCAGCAGCCCCACCCCCCAGCAGTGCAGGGCTCCTGCCAGCAGGCCCCCACCCATGTCCCCCAGCACCCCCACCCCCCAGCAGTGCAGGGCACCTGCCAGCAGGCCCCCACTCATGTCCCCTTGCACCCCCACCCCCCAGCAGTGCAGGGCACCTGCCAGCAGGCCACCACTCATGTCCCCTTGCACCCCCACCCCCCAGCAGTACAGGGCACCTGCCAGCAGGCCCCCACTCATGTCCCCCAGCACCCCCACCCACCAGCAGTGCAGGGCACCTGCCAGCAGGCCCCCACTCATGTCCCCCAGCACCCCCACCGCCCAGCAGTGCAGGGCACCTGCCAGCAGGCCCCAACTCATGTCTCCCTGCACCCCCACCCCCCAGCAGTGCAGGGCACCTGCCAGCAGGCCCCCACTCATGTCCCCTTGAACCCCCACCCCCAGCAGTGCAGGGCACCTGCCAGCAGGCCCCCACTCATGTCCCACTCATGTCCCCTTGCACCACCACCCACCAGCAGTGCAGGGCACCTGCCAGCAGGCCCCCACTCATGTCCCCTTGCAGCCCCACCCCCCAGCAGTGCAGGACCCCTGCCAGCAGGCCCCCACTCATGTCCCCTTGCACCCCCACCCCCCAGCATTGCAGGGCACCTGCCAGAAGGCCCCCACTCATGTTCCCCAGCACCCCCACCCAACAGCAGTGCAGGGCACCTGCCAGCAGGCCCCCACTCATGTCCCACTCATGTCCCCTTACAACCCCACCCCCCCAGCAGTGCAGGGCACCTGGCAGCAGGCCCCCACTCATGTTCCACCCATGTCCCCTTGCATCCCCACCCCCCAGCAGTGCACGGCACCTGCCAGCAGGCTGCCACTCATGTCCCCTTGCACCCCCACCCCCAGCAGTGCAGGGCACCTGCCAGCAGGCCCCCACTCATGTTCCCCAGCACCCCCACCCACCAGCAGTGCAGGGCACCTGCCAGCAGGCCCCCACTCATGTCCCTCAGCACGCCCACCCACCAGCACTGAGGGGCACCTGCCAGCAGGGCTCCACTCATGTCCCACTCATGTCCCCTTGCACCCCTACCCCCAGCAGTGCAGGGCACCTTCCGGCAGGCCCCCACTCATGTCCCACTCATGTCACCTTGCACCCCCACCCCCCCAGCAGTGCAGGGAACATGCCAGCAGGCCCCCACTCATGTCCCACTCATGTCCCCCAGCACCCCCACCCCCCAGCAGTGCAGGGCTCCTGCCAGCAGGCCCCCACCCATGTCCCCCAGCACCCCCACCCCCCAGCAGTGCAGGGCACCTGCCAGAAGGCCCCCACTCATGTCCCCTTGCACCCCCACCCCCCAGCAGTACAGGGCACCTGCCAGGAGGCCCCCACTCATGTCCCCCAGCACCCTCACCCACCAGCAGTGCAGGGCACCTGCCAGCAGGCCCCCACTCATGTCCTCCAGCACCCCCACCCCCCAGCAGTGCAGGGCACCTGCCAGCATGCCCCCACTCACGTCCCCTTGCACCCCCACCCCCCAGCAGTGCAGGGCACCTGCCAGCAGGCCCCCACTCATGTCCCACTCATGTCCCCTTGCACCCCCAGCAGTGCAGGGCACCTGCCAGCAGGCCCCCACTCATGTCCCCTTGCAGCCCCACCCCCCAGCAGTGCAGGGCCCCTGCCAGCAGGCCCCCACTCATGTCCCCTTGCACCCCCGCCCCCCAGCATTGCAGGGCACCTGCCAGAAGGCCCCCACTCATGTTCCCCAGCACCCCCACCCACCAGCAGTGCAGGGCACCTGCCAGCAGGCCCCCACTCATGTCCCCTTGCACCCCCACCCCCCAGTAGTGCAGGGCACCTGCCAGCAGGCCCCCACTCATGTCCCCCAGCACCTCCACCCCCAGCAGTGCAGGGCACCTGCCAGCAGGCCCCACCCAATCCCCTTGCACCCCCACCCCAGCAGTGTAGTGCACCTGCCAGCAGGCCCACACACATGTCCCACTCATGTTCCCTTGCACCCCCACCCCCAGCAGTGCAGGGCACCTGCCAGCAGGCCCCCACTCATGTCCCCTTACAACCACACCCCCCAGCAGTGCAGGGCACCTGGCAGCAGGCCCCCACTCATGTTCCACACATGTCCCCTTGCACCCCCACCCCCCAGCAGTGCAGGGCACCTGCCAGCAGTCCCCCACTCATGTCCCCTTGCACCCCCACCCCCAGCAGTGCAGGCCACCTGCCAGCAGGCCTCCACTCATGTCCCCCAGCACCCCCACCCACCGGCAGTGCAGGGCACCTGCCAGCAGGCCCCCACTCATGTCCCCCAGCACCCCCACCCAAGCACTGAGGGGCACCTGCCAGCAGGCCCCCACTCATGTCCCCTTGCACCCCCACCCGCCAGCAGTGCAGGGCACCTGCAGCAGGCCCCCACTCATGTCCCACTCATGTCACCTTGCACCCCCACCCCACTGCAGTGCAGGGCACATGCCAGCAGTCCCCCACTCATGTCCCCCAGCAGCCCCACCCCCCAGCAGTGCAGGGCTCCTGCCAGCAGGCCCCCACCCATGTCCCCCAGCACCCCCACCCCCCAGCAGTGCAGGGCACCTGCCAGCAGGCCCCCACTCATGTCCCCTTGCACCCCCACCCCCAGCAGTGCAGGGCACCTGCCAGCAGGCCACCACTCATGTCCCCTTGCACCCCCACACCCCAGCAGTACAGGGCACCTGCCAGCAGGCCCCCACTCATGTCCCCCAGCACCCCCACCAACCAGCAGTGCAGGGCACCTGCCAGCAGGCCCCCACTCATGTCCCCCAGCACCCCCAAAGCCCAGCAGTGCAGGGCACCTGCCAGCAGGCCCCAATTCATGTCTCCCTGCACCCCCACCCCCCAGCAGTGCAGGGCACCTGCCAGCAGGCCCCCACTCATGTCCCCTTGCACCCCCACCCCCAGCAGTGCAGGGCACCTGCCAGCAGGCCCCCACTCATGTCCCACTCATGTCCCCTTGCACCCCCACCCACCAGCAGTGCAGGGCACCTGCCAGCAGGCCCCGACTCATGTCCCACTCATGTCCCCTTGCACCCCCACCCCCAAGCAGTGCAGGGCACCTGCCAGCAGGCCCCCACTCATGTCCCCTTGCATCCCCACCACCCAGCAGTGCAAGGCACCTGCCAGCAGGCCCAACTCATGTCCCCTTGCACCCCCACCCCCCAGCAGTGCAGTGCACCTGCCAGCAGGCCCCCACACATGTCCCACTCATGTCCCCTTGCACCCCCACCCCCAGCAGTGCAGGGCAGCTGCCAGCAGGCCCCCACTCATGTCCCACTCATGTCCCCTTACACTCCCACCCCCCAGCAGTGCAGGGCACCTGGCAGCAGGCCCCCACTCATGTTCCACACATGTCCTCTTGCACCCCCACCCCCCAGCATTGCAGGGCACCTGCCAGCAGGCCCCCACTCATGTTCCCCAGCACCTCCACCCAACAGCAGTGCAGGGCACCTGCCAGCAGGCCCCCACTCATGTCCCACTCATGTCCCCTTACACCCCCACCCCCCAACAGTGCAGGGCACCTGGCAGCAGGCCCCCACTCATGTTCCACACATGTCCCCTTGCATCCCCACCCCCCAGCAGTGCAGGGCACCTGCCAGCAGGCTGCCACTCATGTCCCCTTGCACCCCCACCCCCAGCAGTGCAGGGCACCTGCCAGCATGCCCCCACTCATGTCCCCCAGCACCCCCACCCACCAGCAGTGCAGGGCACCTGCCAGCAGGCCCCAACTCATGTCCCAAGGCACGCCACCCACCAGCAGTGCAGGGCACCTGCCAGCAGGCCCCCACTCATGTCCCCCAGCACCTCCACCCCCAGCAGTGCAGGGCACCTGCCAGCAGGCCCCACCCAATCCCCTTGCAACCCACCCCCTAGCAGTGTAATGCACCTGCCAGCAGGCCCCCACACATGTCCCACTTATGTTCCCTTGCACCCCCACCCCCAGCAGTGCAGGGCACCTGCCAGCAGGCCCCCACTCATGTCCCACTCATGTCCCCTTACACCCCCACCCCCCAGCAGTGCAGGGCACCTGGCAGCAGGCCCCCACTCATGTTCCACACATGTCCCCTTGCACCCCCACCCCCCAGCAGTGCAGGGCACCTGCCAGCAGGCCCCCACTCATGTCCCCTTGCACCCCCACCCCCAGCAGTGCAGGGCACCTGCCAGCAGGCCCTCACCCATGTCCCTAAGCACCCCCACCCACCTGCAGTGCAGGGCACCTGCCAGCAGGCCCCCACTCATGTCCCGCGCATGCCCCCTTGCACCCCCACCCCCAAGCAGTGAAGGGCACCTGCCAGCAGGCCCCCACTCATGTCCCCTTGCACCCCCACCACCCAACTGTGCAGGGCACCTGCCAGCAGGCCCCCACTCATGTCCCCCAGTACCCCCACCCCCCAGCAGTGCAGGGCACCAGCCAGCAGGCCCCCACTCATGTCCCCCAGCACCCCCACCCCCCAGCAGTACAGGGCACCTGCCAGCAGGCCCCCACTCATGTTCCCTTGCACCCCCACCCCCAGCAGTGCAGGGCACATGCCAGCAGGCCCCCACTCATGTCCCTCAGCACCTCCACCCCCCAGCAGTGCAGGGCACCTGCCAGCAGGCCCCGCTCATGTCCCCTTGCACCCCCACCCCCCAGCCGTGCAGTGCACCTGCCAGCAGGCCCCCACTCATGTCCCACTCATGTCCCCTTACACCCCCACCACCTAGCAGTGCAGGGCACCTGGCAGCAGGTCCCCACTCATGTTCCACACATGTCCCCTTGCATCCCCACCCCCAGCAGTGCAGGGCACCTGCCAGCAGGCTGCCACTCATGTCCCCTTGCACCCCCACCCCCAGCAGTGCAGGGCACCTGCCAGCATGCCCCCACCAATGTCCCCCAGCACCCCCACCCACCAGCAGTGCAGGGCACCTGCCAGCAGGCCCCAACTCATGTCCCTCAGCACGCCCACCCACCAGCACTGAGGGGCACCTGCCAGCAGGGCCCCACTCAAGTCCCACTCATGTCCCCTTGCACCCCTACCCCCCAGCAGTGCAGGGCACCTGCCAGCAGGCCCCCACTCATGTCCCCCAGCACCCCCACCCCCAGCAGTGCAGGGCTCCTGCCAGCAGACCCCCACCTATGTCCCCCAGCACCCCCACCCACCAGCAGTGCAGGGCACCTGCCAGCAGGCCCCCACTCATGTCCTCCAGCACCCCACCCCCCAGCAGTGCAGGGCACCTGCCAGCATGCCCCCACTCATGTCCCCTTGCACCCCCACCCCCCAGCAGTGCAGGGCACCTGCCAGCAGACCCCCACTCATGTCCCACTCATGTCCCCTTGCACCCCCACCCCCCAGCAGTGCAGGGCACCTGCCAGCAGGCCCCCACTCATGTCCCACTCATGTCCCCTTGCAGCCCCACCCCCCAGCAGTGCATGACCCCTGCCAGCAGGCCCCCACTCATGTCCCCTTGCACCCCCACCCCCCAGCATTGCAGGGCACCTGCCAGAAGGCCCCCACTCATGTTCCCCAGCACCCCCACCCACCAGCAGTGCAGGGCACCTGCCAGCAGGCCCCCACTCATGTCCCCTTGCACCCCCACCCCGCAGTAGTGCAGGGCACCTGCCAGCAGGCCCCCACTCATGTCCCCCAGCACCCCACCCCCAGCAGTGCAGGGCACCTGCCAGCAGGCCCCACCCAATCCCCTTGCACCCCCACCCCCTAGCAGTGTAATGCACCTGCCAGCATGCCCCCACACATGTCCCACTCATGTTACCTTGCACCCCACCCCCAGCAGTGCAGGGCACCTGCCAGCAGGCCCCCACTCATGTCCCACTCATGTCCCCTTACACCCCCACCCCCCAGCAGTGCAGGGCACCTGGCAGCAGGCCCCCACTCATGTTCCACACATGTCCCCTTGCACCCCCACCCCCCAGCAGTGCAGGGCACCTGCCAGCAGGCCCCCACTCATGTCCCCTTGCACCCCCATCCCCAGCAGTGCAGGGCACCTGCCAGCAGGCACCCACTCATGTCCCGCGCATGCCCCCTTGCACCCCCACCCCCAAGCAGTGAAGGGCACCTGCCAGCAGGCCCCCACTCATGTCCCCTTGCACCCCCACCACCCAGCAGTGCAGGGCACCTGCCAGCAGGCCCCCACTCATGTCCCCCAGTACCCCCACCCCCCAGCAGTGCAGGGCACCAGCCAGCAGGCCCCCACTCATGTCCCCCAGCACCCCCACCCCCCAGCAGTACAGGGCACCTGCCAGCAGGCCCCCACTCATGTTCCCTTGCACCCCCACCCCCAGCAGTGCAGGGCACATGCCAGCAGGCCCCCACTCATGTCCCTCAGCACCTCCACCCCCCAGCAGTGCAGGGCACCTGCCAGCAGGCCCCACTCATGTCCCCTTGCACCCCCACCCCCCAGCCGTGCAGTGCACCTGCCAGCAGGCCCCCACTCATGTCCCACTCATGTCCCCTTACACCCCCACCACCTAGCAGTGCAGGGCACCTGGCAGCAGGTCCCCATTCATGTGCCACAAATGTCCCCTTGCACCCCCACCCCCCAGCAGTGCAGGGCACCTGCCAGCAGGCTCCCACTCATGTCCCCCAGCACCTCCACCCCCGCAGTGCAGGGCACCTGCCAGCAGGCCCCACCCAATCCCCTTGCACCCCCACCCCCTAGCAGTGTAATGCACCTGCCAGCATGCCCCCACACATGTCCCACTCATGTTACCTTGCACCCCCACCCCCAGCAGTGCAGGGCACCTGCCAGCAGGCCCCCACTCATGTCCCACTCATGTCCCCTTACACCCCCACCCCCGAGCAGTGCAGGGCACCTGGCAGCAGGCCCCCACTCATGTTCCACACATGTCCCCTTGCACCCCCACCCCCCAGCAGTGCAGGGCACCTGCCAGCAGGCCCTCACTCATGTCCCTAAGCACCCCCACCCACCTGCAGTGCAGGGCACCTGCCAGCAGGCCCCCACTCATGTCCCGCGCATGCCCCCTTGCACCCCCACCCCCAAGCAGTGAAGGGCACCTGCCAGCAGGCCCCCACTCATGTCCCCTTGCACCCCCACCACCCAGCAGTGCAGGGCACCTGCCAGCAGGCCCCCACTCATGTCCCCCAGTACCCCCACCCCCCAGCAGTGCAGGGCACCAGCCAGCAGGCCCCCACTCATGTCCCCCAGCACCCCCACCCCCAGCAGTACAGGGCACCTGCCAGCAGGCCCCCACTCATGTTCCCTTGCACCCCCACCCCCAGCAGTGCAGGGCACATGCCAGCAGGCCCCCACTCATGTCCCTCAGCACCTCCACCCCCCAGCAGTGCAGTGCACCTGCCAGCAGGCCCCACTCATGTCCCCTTGCACCCCCACCCCCCAGCCGTGCAGTGCACCTGCCAGCAGGCCCCCACTCATGTCCCACTCATGTCCCCTTACACCCCCACCACCTAGCAGTGCAGGGCACCTGGCAGCAGGTCCCCATTCATGTGCCACACATGTCCCCTTGCACCCCCACCCCCCAGCAGTGCAGTGCACCTGCCAGCAGGCCCCCACTCATGTCCCCTTGCATCCCCACCCCCAGCAGTGCAGGGCACCTGTCAGCAGGCCCCCACTCATGTTCCCCAGCACCCCTACCCACCAGCAGGGCAGGGCACCTGCTAGCAGGCCCCCACTCATGTCCGCCAGCACCCCCACCCACCAGCACTGAGGGGCACCTGCCAGCAGGCTCCCACTCATGTCCCACTCATGTCCCCTTGCAGCCCCACCCCCAGGCAGTGCAGGGCACCTGCAAGCAGGCCCCCACTCATGTCCCACTCATGTCCCCTTGCACCCCCACCCCCCAGCAGTGCAGGGCACCTGCCAGCAGGCCCCCACTCATGTCCCCCAGCACCACCACCCGCCAGCAGTGCAGGGCTCCTTCCAGCAGGCCCCCACTCATGTCCCCCAGCACCCCCACCCCCCAGCAGTGCAGGGCACCTGCCAGCAGGCCCCCACTCATGTCCCCTTGCACCCCCACCCCCCAGCAGTGCAGGGCACCTGCCAGCAGGCCCCCGCTCATGTCCCCCAGCACCCCAACCCACCAGCAGTGCAGGGCACCTGCCAGCAGGCCCCTACTCATGTCCCCCACCACCCTCAACCCCCAGCAGTGCAGGGCACCTGCCAGCCAGCCCCAACTCATGTCCCCTTGCACCCCCACCCCCCAGCAGTGCAGGGCACCTGCCAACAGGCCCCCACTCATGTCCCCTTGCACCCCCACCCCCCAGCAGTGCAGGGCACCTGCCAGCAGGCCCCCACTCATGTCCCACTCATGTCCCCTTGCAACCCCACCCCCCAGCAGTGCAGGGCACCTGCCAGCAGGCCCCCTCTCATGTCCCCTTGCAGCCCCACCCCCCAGGAGTGCAGGGCCCCTGCCAGCAGGCCCCCACTCATGTCCCCTTGCACCCCCACCCCCCAGCATTGCAGGGCACATTCCAGAAGCCCCCCACTCATGTTCCCCAGCACCCCCTCCCACCAGCAGTGCAGGGCACCTGCCAGCAGGCCCCCACTCATGTCCCCCAGCACCTCCATCCCCCAGCAGTGCAGGGCACCTGCCAGCAGGCCTCCACTCATGTCCCCTTGCACCCCACCCCCAGCAGTGCAGTGCACCTGCCAGCAGGCCCCACACATGTCTCACTCATGTCCCCTTGCACCCCCACCCCCCAGGAGTGCAGGGCCCCTGCCAGCAGGCCCCCACTCATGTCCCCTTGCACCCCCAACCCCCAGCATTGCAGGGCACATTCCAGAAGCCCCCCACTCATGTTCCCCAGCACCCCCTCCCACCAGCAGTGCAGGGCACCTGCCAGCAGGCCCCCACTCATGTCCCCCAGCACCTCCACCCCCCCAGCAGTGCAGGGCACCTGCCAGCAGGCCTCCACTCATGTCCCCTTGCACCCCATCCCCAGCAGTGCAGTGCACCTGCCAGCAGGCCCCCACACATGTCTCACTCATATCCCCTTGCACCCCCACCCCCCAGCAGTGCAGGGCACCTGCCAACAGGCCCCCACTCATGTCCCCTTGCACCCCCACCCCCCAGCAGTGCAGGGCACCTGCCAGCAGGCCCCCACTCATGTCCCACTCATGTCCCCTTGCAACCCCACCCCCCAGCAGTGCAGGGCACCTGCCAGCAGGCCCCCTCTCATGTCCCCTTGCAGCCCCACCCCCCAGGAGTGCAGGGCCCCTGCCAGCAGGCCCCCACTCATGTCCCCTTGCACCCCCCACCCCCCAGCATTGCAGGGCACATTCCAGAAGCCCCCCACTCATGTTCCCCAGCACCCCCTCCCACCAGCAGTGCAGGGCACCTGCCAGCAGGCCCCCACTCATGTCCCCCAGCACCCCCACCCCCCAGCAGTGCAGGGCACCTGCCAGCAGGCCCCCACTCATGTCCCCTTGCACCCCCACCCCCAGCAGTGCAGGGCACCTGCCAGCAGGCCCTCACTCATGTCCCTAAGCACCCCCACCCACCTGCAGTGCAGGGCACCTGTCAGCAGGCCCCCACTCATGTTCCGCGCATGCCCCCTTGCACCCCCACCCCCAAGCAGTGAAGGGCACCTGCCAGCAGGCCCCCACTCATGTCCCCTTGCACCCCCACCACCCAGCAGTGCAGGGCACCTGCCAGCAGGCCCCCACTCATGTCCCCCAGTACCCCCACCCCCCAGCAGTGCAGGGCATCAGCCAGCAGGCCCCACTCATGTCCCCCAGCACCCCCACCCCCCAGCAGTACAGGGCACCTGCCAGCAGGCCCCCACTCATGTTCCCTTGCACCCCCACCCCCAGCAGTGCAGGGCACATGCCAGCAGGCCCCCACTCATGTCCCTCAGCACCTCCACCCCCCAGCAGTGCAGGGCACCTGCCAGCAGGCCCCACTCATGTCCCCTTGCACCCCCACCCCCAGCCGTGTAGTGCACCTGCCAGCAGGCCCCCACTCATGTCCCACTCATGTCCCCTTACACCCCCACCACCTAGCAGTGCAGGGCACCTGGCAGCAGGTCCCCATTCATGTGCCACACATGTCCCCTTGCACCCCCACCCCCCAGCAGTGCAGGGCACCTGCCAGCAGGCCCCCACTCATGTCCCCCAGCACCTCCACCCCCAGCAGTGCAGGGCACCTGCCAGCAGGCCCCACCCAATCCCCTTGCACCCCCACCCCCTAGCAGTGTAATGCACCTGCCAGCATGCCCCCACACATGTCCCACTCATGTTACCTTGCACCCCCACCCCCAGCAGTGCAGGGCACCTGCCAGCAGGCCCCCACTCATGTCCCACTCATGTCCCCTTACACCCCCACCCCCCAGCAGTGCAGGGCACCTGGCAGCAGGCCCCCACTCATGTTCCACACATGTCCCCTTGCACCCCCACCCCCCAGCAGTGCAGGGCACCTGCCAGCAGGCCCCCACTCATGTCCCCTTGCACCCCCACCCCCAGCAGTGCAGGGCACCTGCCAGCAGGCCCTCACTCATGTCCCTAAGCACCCCCACCCACCTGCAGTGCAGGGCACCTGCCAGCAGGCCCCCACTCATGTCCCGCGCATGCCCCCTTGCTCCCCCACCACCAAGCAGTGAAGGGCACCTGCCAGCAGGCCCCACTCATGTCCCCCAGCACCCCCACCCCCCAGCAGTACAGGGCACCTGCCAGCAGGCCCCCAATCATGTTCCCTTGCACCCCCACCCCCAGCAGTGCAGGGCACATGCCAGCAGGCCCCCACTCATGTCCCTCAGCACCTCCACCCCCCAGCAGTGCAGGGCACCTGCCAGCAGGCCCCACTCATGTCCCCTTGCACCCCCACCCCCCAGCCGTGCAGTGCACCTGCCAGCAGACCCCCACTCATGTCCCACTCATGTCCCCTTACACCCCCACCACCTAGCAGTGCAGGGCACCTGGCAGCAGGTCCCCATTCATGTGCCACACATATCCCCTTGCACCCCCACCCCCCAGCAGTGCAGGGCACCTGCCAGCAGGCCCCCACTCATGTCCCCTTGCATCCCCACCCCCAGCAGTGCAGGGCACCTGTCAGCAGGCCCCCACTCATGTTCCCCAGCACCCCTACCCACCAGCAGGGCAGGGCACCTGCTAGCAGGCCCCCACTCATGTCCGCCAGCACCCCCACCCACCAGCACTGAGGGGAACCTGCCAGCAGGCTCCCACTCATGTCCCACTCATGTCCCCTTGCAGCCCCACCCCCAGGCAGTGCAGGGCACCTGCCAGCAGGCCCCCACTCATGTCCCACTCATGTCCCCTTGCACCCCCACCCCCCAGCAGTGCAGGGCACCTGCCAGCAGGCCCCCACTCATGTCCCCCAGCACCCCCACCCGCCAGCAGTGCAGGGCTCCTTCCAGCAGGCCCCCACTCATGTCCCCCAGCACCCCCACCCCCCAGCAGTGCAGGGCACCTGCCAGCAGGCCCCCACTCATGTCCCCTTGCACCCCCACCCCCCAGCAGTGCAGGGCACCTGCCAGCAGGCCCCCGCTCATGTCCCCCAGCACCCCAAACCCACCAGCAGTGCAGGGCACCTGCCAGCAGGCCCCCACTCATGTCCCCCACCACCCTCAACCCCCAGCAGTGCAGGGCACCTGCCAGCCAGCCCCAACTCATGTCCCCTTGCACCCCCACCCCCCAGCAATGCAGGGCACCTGCCAACAGGCCCCCACTCATGTCCCCTTGCACCCCCACCCCCCAGCAGTGCAGGGCACCTGCCAGCAGGCCCCCACTCATGTCCCACTCATGTCCCCTTGCAACCCCACCCCCAGCAGTGCAGGGCACCTGCCAGCAGGCCCCCTCTCATGTCCCCTTGCAGCCCCACCCCCCAGGAGTGCAGGGCCCCTGCCAGCAGGCCCCCACTCATGTCCCCTTGCACCCCCACCCCCCAGCATTGCAGGGCACATTCCAGAAGCCCCCCACTCATGTTCCCCAGCACCCCCTCCCACCAGCAGTGCAGGGCACCTGCCAGCAGGCCCCCACTCATGTCCCCCAGCACCTCCACCCCCCAGCAGTGCAGGGCACCTGCCAGCAGGCCTCCACTCATGTCCCCTTGCACCCCACCCCCAGCAGTGCAGTGCACCTGCCAGCAGGCCCCCACACATGTCTCACTCATGTCCCCTTGCACCCCCACCCCCCAGCAGTGCAGGGCACCTGCCAGCAGGCCCCCACTCATGTCCCACGCATGTCCCCTTACACCCCCACCCCCCAGCAGTGCAGGGCACCTGGCAGCAGGCCCCCACTCATGTTCCACACATGTCCCCTTGCACCCCCACCCCTCAGCAGTGCAGGGCACCTACCAGCAGGCTCCCACTCATGTCCCCTTGCACCCCCACTCCCAGCAGTGCAGGGCACCTGCCAGCAGGCCCCCCACTCATGCCCCCCAGCACCCCACCCCCAAGCAGTGCAGGGAACCTGCCAGCAGGCCCCCACTCATGTCCTCCAGCACCCCCACCCACCAGCACTGAGGGGCACCTGCCAGCAGGCCCCCACTCATGTCCCACTCATGTTCCCTTGCACCCCCACACCCCAGCATTGCAGGGCACCTGCCAGCAGGCCCCCACTCATTTCCCACTCATGTCCCCTTGCACCCCCACCCCCAGCTGTGCAGGGCACCTGCCAGCAGGCCCCCACTCATGTCCCCCAGCACTCCCACCCCCCAGCTGTGCAGGGCTCCTGCCAGCAGGCCCCCACTCATGTCCCCCAGCACCCCCAGCCCCCAGCAGTGCAGGGCACCTGCCAGCAGGCCCCCACTCATGTCCCCTTGCACCCCCACCCCCCAGCAGTGCAGGGCACCTACCAGCAGGCCCCCACACATGTCCCCCAGCACCCCCACCCACCAGCAGTGCAGGGCACCTTCCAGCAGGCCCCCACTCATGTCCCCCAGCACCCCCAGCAGTGCAGGGCACCTGCCAACAGGCCCCAACTCATGTCCCCTTGCACCCCCACCACCCCCAGCAGTGCAGGGCACCTGCCAACAGCCCCCCACTCATGTCCCCTTGCACCCCCACCCCCCAGCAGTGCAGGGCACCTGCCAGCAGGCCCCCACTCATGTCACACTCATGTCCCCTTGCACCCCCACCCGCCAGCAGTGCAGGGCACCTGCCAGCAGGCCCCCACTCATGTCCCACTCATGTCCCCTTGCAGCCCCAGCCCCCAGCAGTGCAGGGCCCCTGCCAGCAGGCCCCCACTCATGTCCCCTTGCACCCCCACCCCCCAGCATTGCAGGGCACCTGCCAGCAGGCCCCCACTCATGTTCCCCAGCACCCCCACCCACCAGCAGTGCAGGGCACCTGCCAGCAGGCCCCCACTCATGTTCCACACATGTCCCATTGCACCCCCACCCCCCAGCAGTGCAGGGCACCTGCCAGCAGGCCCCCACTCATGTCCCCTTGCACCCCCACCCCCAGTAGTGCAGGGCACCTGCCAGCAGCCCCCCACTCATGTCCCCCAGCACCCCCACCGACCAGCAGTGCAGGGCACCTGCCAGCAGGCCCCCACTCATGTCCCACTCATGTCCCCTTGCACCCCCACCCCCAAGCAGTGCAGGGCACCTGCCAGCAGGCCCCCACTCATGTCCCCTTGCACCCCCACCACCCAGCAGTGCAAGGCACCTGCCAGCAGACCCCCACTCATGTCCCCCAGTACCTCCACCCCCCAGCAGTGCAGGGCACCAGCCAGCAGGCCCCCACTCATGTCCCCCAGCACCCCCACCCCCCAGCAGTACAGGGCACCTGCCAGCAGGCCCCACTCATATTCCCTTGCACCCCCACCCCCAGCAGTGCAGGGCACATGCCAGCAGGCCCCCACTCATGTCCCTCAGCACCTCCACCCCCCAGCAGTGCAGGGCACCTGCCAGCAGGCCCAACTCATTTCCCGTTGCACCCCCACCCCCCAGCAGTGCAGTGCACCTGCCAGCAGGCCCCCACACATGTCCCACTCATGTCCCGTTGCACCCCCACCCCCCAGCAGTGCAGTGCACCTGCCAGCAGGCCCCCACACATGTCCCACTCATGTCCCCTTGCACCTCCACCCCCCAGCAGTGCAGGGCACCTGCCAGCAGGCCCAACTCATTTCCCGTTGCACCCCCACCCCCCAGCAGTGCAGGGCACCTGGCAGCAGGCCCCCACTCATGTTCCACACATGTCCTCTTGCCCCCCACCCCCCAGCAGTGCAGGGCACCTGCCAGCAGGCCCCCACTCATGTCCCCTTGCACCCCCACCCCCAGCAGTGCAGGGCACCTGCCAGCAGGCCCCCACTCATGTCCCCCAGCACCCCCACCCACCAGCAGTGCAGGGCACCTGCCAGCAGGCCCCCACTCATGTCCCCCAGCACCCCCACCCACCAGCACTGAGGGGCACCTGCCAGCAGGCCCCCACTCATGTCCCACTCATGTCCCCTTGCACCCCCACCCCCCAGCAGTGCAGGGCACCTGCCAGCAGGCTCCCACTCATGTCCCACTCATGTCCCCTTGCACCCCCACCCCCCAGCAGTGCAGGGCACCTGCCAGCAGGCCCCCACTCATGTCCCCCAGCACCCCACCCCCCAGCAGTGCAGGGTTCCTGCCAGCAGGCCCCCACTCATGTCCCCCAGCACCCCCACCCCCGGCAGTGCATGGCACCTGCCAGCAGGCCCCCACTTATGTCCCCCAGCACCCCCACCCACCAGCAGTGCAGGGCACCTGCCAGCAGGCCCCCACTCATGTCCCTCAGCACCCCCACCCCCCAGCAGTGCAGGGCACCTGCCAGCAGGCCCCCACTCATGTCCCACTCATGTCACCTTGCACCCCCACCCCCCAGCAGTGCAGGGCACATGCCAGCAGGCCCCCACTCATGTCCCCCAGCACCCCCACCCCCCAGCAGTGCAGGGCTCCTGCCAGCAGGCCCCCACCCATGTCCCCCAGCACCCCCACCACCCAGCAGTGCAGGGCACCTGCCAGCAGGCCCCCACTCATGTCCCCTTGCACCCCCACCCCCCAGCAGTACAGGGCACCTGCCAGCAGGCCCCCACTTATGTCCCCCAGCACCCCCACCCACCAGCAGTGCAGGGCACCTGCCAGCAGGCCCCCACTCATGTCCCCTAGCACCCCCACCCCCAAGCAGTGCAGGGCACCTGCCAGCAGTCCCCAACTCATGTCCCCCTGCACCCCCACCCCCCAGCAGTGCAGGGCACCTGCCAGCAGGCCCCCACTCATGTCCCCCTGCACCCTCACCCCCCAGCAGTGCAGGGCACCTGCCAGCAGGCCCCAACTCATGTCCCACTCATGTCCCCTTGCACCCCCACCCCCCAGCAGTTCAGGGCACCTGCCAGCAGTCCCCCACTCATGTCCCACTCATGTCCCCTTGCAGCCCCACCCCCCAGCAGTGCAGGACCCCTGCCAGCAGGCCCCCACTCATGTCCCCTTGCACCCCCACCCCCCAGCATTGCAGGGCACCTGCCAGAAGGCCCCCACTCATGTTCCCCAGCACCCCCACCCAACAGCAGTGCAGGGCACCTGCCAGCAGGCCCCCACTCATGTCCCACTCATGTCCCCTTACACCCCCACCCCCCAGCAGTGCAGGGCACCTGGCAGCAGGCCCCCACTCATGTTCCACACATGTTCCCTTGCACCCCCACCCCCCAGCAGTGCAGGGCACTTGCCAGCAGGCCGCCACTCATGTCCCCTTGCACCCCCACCCCCAGCAGTGCAGGGCACCTGCCAGCAGGCCCCCACTCATGTCCCCCAGCACCCCCACCCACCAGCAGTGCAGGGCACCTGCCAGCAGGCCCCCACTCATGTCCCCCAGCACCCCCACCCACTAGCACTGAGGGGCACCTGCCAGTAGGCCCCCACTCATGTCCCACTCATGTCCCCTTGCACCCCCACCCCCCAGCAGTGCAGGGCACCTGCCAGCAGGCCCCCACTCATGTCCCACTCATGTCACCTTGCACCTCCACCCCCCAGCAGTGCAGGGCTCCTGCCAGCAGGCCCCCACCCATGTCCCCCAGCACCCCCACCCCCCAGCAGTGCAGGGCACCTGCCAGCAGGCCCCCACTCATGTCCCCTTGCACCCCCACCCCCCAGCAGTACAGGGCACCTGCCAGCAGGCCCCCACTCATGTCCCCCAGCACCCCCACCCACCAGCAGTGCAGGGCACCTGCCAGCAGGCCCCCACTCATGTCCCCCAGCACCACCAGCCCCCAGCAGTGCAGGGCACCTGCCAGCAGGCCCCAACTCATGTCCCCCTGCACCCGCACCCCCCAGCAGTGCAGGGCACCTGCCAGCAGGCCCCCACTCATGTCCCCCAGCACCCCCACCCACCAGCAGTGCAGGGCACCTGCCAGCAGGCCCCCACTCATGTCCCCCAGCACTCCCAGCCCCCAGCAGTGCAGGGCACCTGCCAGCAGGCCCCAACTCATGTCCCCCTGCACCCGCACCCCCCAGCAGTGCAGGGCACCTGCCAGCAGGCCCCCACTCATGTCCGCTTGCACCCCCACCCCCCATCAGTGCAGGGCACCTGCCAGCAGGCCCCCACTCATGTCCCACTCATGTCCCCTTACACCCCCACCACCTAGCAGTGCAGGGCACCTGGCAGCAGGTCCCCATTCATGTGCCACACATATCCCCTTGCACCCCCACCCCCCAGCAGTGCAGGGCACCTGCCAGCAGGCCCCCACTCATGTCCCCTTGCATCCCCACCCCCAGCAGTGCAGGGCACCTGTCAGCAGGCCCCCACTCATGTTCCCCAGCACCCCTACCCACCAGCAGGGCCGGGCACCTGCTACCAGGCCCCCACTCATGTCCGCCAGCACCCCCACCCACCAGCACTGAGGGGAACCTGCCAGCAGGCTCCCACTCATGTCCCACTCATGTCCCCTTGCAGCCCCACCCCCAGGCAGTGCAGGGCACCTGCCAGCAGGCCCCCACTCATGTCCCACTCATGTCCCCTTGCACCCCCACCCCCCAGCAGTGCAAGGCACCTGCCAGCAGGCCCCCACTCATGTCCCCCAGCACCCCCACCCGCCAGCAGTGCAGGGCTCCTTCCAGCAGGCCCCCACTCATGTCCCCCAGCACCCCCACCCCCCAGCAGTGCAGGGCACCTGCCAGCAGGCCCCCACTCATGTCCCCTTGCACCCCCACCCCCCAGCAGTGCAGGGCACCTGCCAGCAGGCCCCCGCTCATGTCCCCCAGCACCCCAACCCACCAGCAGTGCAGGGCACCTGCCAGCAGGCCCCCACTCATGTCCCCCACCACCCTCAACCCCCAGCAGTGCAGGGCACCTGCCAGCCAGCCCCAACTCATGTCCCCTTGCACCCCCACCCCCCAGCAATGCAGGGCACCTGCCAACAGGCCCCCACTCATGTCCCCTTGCACCCCCACCCCCCAGCAGTGCAGGGCACCTGCCAGCAGGCCCCCACTCATGTCCCACTCATGTCCCCTTGCAACCCCACCCCCAGCAGTGCAGGGCACCTGCCAGCAGGCCCCCTCTCATGTCCCCTTGCAGCCCCACCCCCCAGGAGTGCAGGGCCCCTGCCAGCAGGCCCCCACTCATGTCCCCTTGCACCCCCACCCCCAGCATTGCAGGGCACATTCCAGAAGCCCCCCACTCATGTTCCCAGCACCCCTCCCACCAGCAGTGCAGGGCACCTGCCAGCAGGCCCCCACTCATGTCCCCCAGCACCTCCACCCCCCAGCAGTGCAGGGCACCTGCCAGCAGGCCTCCACTCATGCCCCCTTGCACCCCACCCCCAGCAGTGCAGTGCACCTGCCAGCAGGCCCCCACACATGTCTCACTCATGTCCCCTTGCACCCCCACCCCCCAGCAGTGCAGGGCACCTGCCAGCAGGCCCCCACTCATGTCCCACGCATGTCCCCCTTACACCCCCACCCCCCAGCAGTGCAGGGCACCTGGCAGCAGGCCCCCACTCATGTTCCACACATGTCCCCTTGCACCCCCACCCCTCAGCAGTGCAGGGCACCTACCAGCAGGTTCCCACTCATGTCCCCTTGCACCCCCACTCCCAGCAGTGCAGGGCACCTGCCAGCAGGCCCCCACTCATGCCCCCCAGCACCCCACCCCCAAGCAGTGCAGGGAACCTGCCAGCAGGCCCCCACTCATGTCCTCCAGCACCCCCACCCACCAGCACTGAGGGGCACCTGCCAGCAGGCCCCCACTCATGTCCCACTCATGTTCCCTTGCACCCCCACACCCCAGCATTGCAGGGCACCTGCCAGCAGGCCCCCACTCATTTCCCACTCATGTCCCCTTGCACCCCCACCCCCCAGCTGTGCAGGGCACCTGCCAGCAGGCCCCACTCATGTCCCCCAGCACTCCCACCCCCCAGCTGTGCAGGGCTCCTGCCAGCAGGCCCCCACTCATGTCCCCCAGCACCCCCAGCCCCCAGCAGTGCAGGGCACCTGCCAGCAGGCCCCCACTCATGTCCCCTTGCACCCCCACCCCCCAGCAGTGCAGGGCACCTACCAGCAGGCCCCCACACATGTCCCCCAGCACCCCCACCCACCAGCAGTGCAGGGCACCTTCCAGCAGGCCCCCACTCATGTCCCCCAGCACCCCCAGCAGTGCAGGGCACCTGCCAACAGGCCCCAACTCATGTCCCCTTGCACCCCCACCACCCCAGCAGTGCAGGGCACCTGCCAACAGCCCCCCACTCATGTCCCCTTGCACCCCCACCCCCCAGCAGTGCAGGGCACCTGCCAGCAGGCCCCCACTCATGTCACACTCATGTCCCCTTGCACCCCCACCCGCCAGCAGTGCAGGGCACCTGCCAGCAGGCCCCCACTCATGTCCCACTCATGTCCCCTTGCAGCCCCAGCCCCCAGCAGTGCAGGGCCCCTGCCAGCAGGCCCCCACTCATGTCCCCTTGCACCCCCACCCCCCAGCATTGCAGGGCACCTGCCAGCAGGCCCCCACTCATGTTCCCCAGCACCCCCACCCACCAGCAGTGCAGGGCACCTGCCAGCAGGCCCCCACTCATGTTCCACACATGTCCCATTGCACCCCCACCCCCCAGCAGTGCAGGGCACCTGCCAGCAGGCCCCCACTCATGTCCCCTTGCACCCCCACCCCCAGTAGTGCAGGGCACCTGCCAGCAGGCCCCCACTCATGTCCCCCAGCACCCCCACCGACCAGCAGTGCAGGGCACCTGCCAGCAGGCCCCCACTCATGTCCCACTCATGTCCCCTTGCACCCCCACCCCCAAGCAGTGCAGGGCACCTGCCAGCAGGCCCCCACTCATGTCCCCTTGCACCCCCACCACCCAGCAGTGCAAGGCACCTGCCAGCAGACCCCCACTCATGTCCCCCAGTACCTCCACCCCCCAGCAGTGCAGGGCACCAGCCAGCAGGCCCCCACTCATGTCCCCCAGCACCCCCACCCCCCAGCAGTACAGGGCACCTGCCAGCAGGCCCCACTCATGTTCCCTTGCACCCCCACCCCCAGCAGTGCAGGGCACATGCCAGCAGGCCCCCACTCATGTCCCTCAGCACCTCCACCCCCCAGCAGTGCAGGGCACCTGCCAGCAGGCCCAACTCATTTCCCGTTGCACCCCCACCCCCCAGCAGTGCAGTGCACCTGCCAGCAGGCCCCCACACATGTCCCACTCATGTCCCGTTGCACCCCCACCCCCCAGCAGTGCAGTGCACCTGCCAGCAGGCCCCCACACATGTCCCACTCATGTCCCCTTGCACCTCCACCCCCCAGCAGTGCAGGGCACCTGCCAGCAGGCCCCAACTCATTTCCCGTTGCACCCCCACCCCCCAGCAGTGCAGGGCACCTGGCAGCAGGCCCCCACTCATGTTCCACACATGTCCTCTTGCCCCCCACCCCCCAGCAGTGCAGGGCACCTGCCAGCAGGCCCCCACTCATGTCCCCTTGCACCCCCACCCCCAGCAGTGCAGGGCACCTGCCAGCAGGCCCCCACTCATGTCCCCCAGCACCCCCACCCACCAGCAGTGCAGGGCACCTGCCAGCAGGCCCCCACTCATGTCCCCCAGCACCCCCACCCACCAGCACTGAGGGGCACCTGCCAGCAGGCCCCCACTCATGTCCCACTCATGTCCCCTTGCACCCCCACCCCCCAGCAGTGCAGGGCACCTGCCAGCAGGCTCCCACTCATGTCCCACTCATGTCCCCTTGCACCCCCACCCCCCAGCAGTGCAGGGCACCTGCCAGCAGGCCCCCACTCATGTCCCCCAGCACCCCACCCCCCAGCAGTGCAGGGTTCCTGCCAGCAGGCCCCCACTCATGTCCCCCAGCACCCCCACCCCCGGCAGTGCATGGCACCTGCCAGCAGGCCCCCACTTATGTCCCCCAGCACCCCCACCCACCAGCAGTGCAGGGCACCTGCCAGCAGGCCCCCACTCATGTCCCTCAGCACCCCCACCCCCCAGCAGTGCAGGGCACCTGCCAGCAGGCCCCCACTCATGTCCCACTCATGTCACCTTGCACCCCCACCCCCCAGCAGTGCAGGGCACATGCCAGCAGGCCCCCACTCATGTCCCCCAGCACCCCCACCCCCCAGCAGTGCAGGGCTCCTGCCAGCAGGCCCCCACCCATGTCCCCCAGCACCCCCACCACCCAGCAGTGCAGGGCACCTGCCAGCAGGCCCCCACTCATGTCCCCTTGCACCCCCACCCCCCAGCAGTACAGGGCACCTGCCAGCAGGCCCCCACTCATGTCCCCCAGCACCCCCACCCACCAGCAGTGCAGGGCACCTGCCAGCAGGCCCCCACTCATGTCCCCTAGCACCCCCACCCCCCAGCAGTGCAGGGCACCTGCCAGCAGTCCCCAACTCATGTCCCCCTGCACCCCCACCCCCCAGCAGTGCAGGGCACCTGCCAGCAGGCCCCCACTCATGTCCCCCTGCACCCCCACCCCCCAGCAGTGCAGGGCACCTGCCAGCAGGCCCCAACTCATGTCCCACTCATGTCCCCTTGCACCCCCACCCCCCAGCAGTGCAGGGCACCTGCCAGCAGTCCCCCACTCATGTCCCACTCATGTCCCCTTGCAGCCCCACCCCCCAGCAGTGCAGGACCCCTGCCAGCAGGCCCCCACTCATGTCCCCTTGCACCCCCACCCCCCAGCATTGCAGGGCACCTGCCAGAAGGCCCCCACTCATGTTCCCCAGCACCCCCACCCAACAGCAGTGCAGGGCACCTGCCAGCAGGCCCCCACTCATGTCCCACTCATGTCCCCTTACACCCCCACCCCCCAGCAGTGCAGGGCACCTGGCAGCAGGCCCCCACTCATGTTCCACACATGTTCCCTTGCACCCCCACCCCCCAGCAGTGCAGGGCACTTGCCAGCAGGCCGCCACTCATGTCCCCTTGCACCCCCACCCCCAGCAGTGCAGGGCACCTGCCAGCAGGCCCCCACTCATGTCCCCCAGCACCCCCACCCACCAGCAGTGCAGGGCACCTGCCAGCAGGCCCCCACTCATGTCCCCCAGCACCCCCACCCACTAGCACTGAGGGGCACCTGCCAGTAGGCCCCCACTCATGTCCCACTCATGTCCCCTTGCACCCCCACCCCCCAGCAGTGCAGGGCACCTGCCAGCAGGCCCCCACTCATGTCCCACTCATGTCACCTTGCACCTCCACCCCCCAGCAGTGCAGGGCTCCTGCCAGCAGGCCCCCACCCATGTCCCCCAGCACCCCCACCCCCCAGCAGTGCAGGGCACCTGCCAGCAGGCCCCCACTCATGTCCCCTTGCACCCCCACCCCCCAGCAGTACAGGGCACCTGCCAGCAGGCCCCCACTCATGTCCCCCAGCACCCCCACCCACCAGGAGTGCAGGGCACCTGCCAGCAGGCCCCCACTCATGTCCCCCAGCACCACCAGCCCCCAGCAGTGCAGGGCACCTGCCAGCAGGCCCCAACTCATGTCCCCCTGCACCCGCACCCCCCAGCAGTGCAGGGCACCTGCCAGCAGGCCCCCACTCATGTCCCCCAGCACCCCCACCCACCAGCAGTGCAGGGCACCTGCCAGCAGGCCCCCACTCATGTCCCCCAGCACCCCCAGCCCCCAGCAGTGCAGGGCACCTGCCAGCAGGCCCCAACTCATGTCCCCCTGCACCCGCACCCCCCAGCAGTGCAGGGCACCTGCCAGCAGGCCCCCACTCATGTCCGCTTGCACCCCCACCCCCCATCAGTGCAGGGCACCTGCCAGCAGGCCCCCACTCATGTCCCACTCAAGTCCCCTTGCACCCCCACCCCCCAGCAGTGCAGGGCACCTGTCAGCAGGCCCCCACTCATGTCCCACTCATGTCCCCTTGCAGCCCCACCCCCCAGCCGTGCAGGGCCCCTGCCAGGAGGCCCCCAGTCATGTCCCCTTGCACCCCCACCCCCAGCAATGCAGGGCACCAGCCAGAAGGCCCCCACTCATGTTCCCCAGCACCCCCACCCACCAGCAGTGCAGGGCACCTGCCAGCAGGCCCCCACTCATGTCCCCCAGCACCCCCACCGCCCAGCAGTGCAGGGCACCTTCCAGCAGGCCCCCACTCATGTCCCCCAGCACCTCCACCCCCCAGCAGTGCAGGGCACCTGCCAGCAGGCCCCACTCATGTCCCCTTGCACCCCCACCCCCCAGCAGTGCAGGGCACCTGCCAGAAGGCCCCCACTCATGTCCCCCAGCACCTCCACCCCCCAGCAGTGCAGGGCACCTGCCAGCAGGCCCCACTCATGTCCCCTTGCACCCCCACTGCTTAGCAGTGCAGTGCTATTGCCAGCAGGCCCCCACACATGTCCCACTCATGTTCCCTTGCACCCCGACCCCCCAGCAGTGCAGGGCACCTGCCAGCAGGCCCCCACTCATGTCTCACTCATGTCCCCTTACACCCCCACCCCCAAGCAGTGCAGGGCACCTGGCAGCAGGCCCCCACTCATGTTCCACACATGTCCCCTTGCACCCCCACCCCCCAGCAGTGCAGGGCACCTGCCAGCAGGCCCCCACTCATGTCCCCTTGCACCCCCACCCCCAGCAGTGCAGGGCACCTGCCAGCAGGCCCCCATCATGTCCCCCAGCACCCCCACCCACCAGCAGTGCAGGGCACGTGCCAGCAGGCCCCCACTCATGTCCCACTCATGTCCCCTTGCACCCCCACCCCCAAGCAGTGCAGGGCACCTGGCAGCAGGCCCCCACTCATGTCCCCAGTACCCCCACCCCCAGCAGTGCTGGGCACCAGCCAGCAGGCCCCCACTCATGTCCCTCAGCACCTCAACCCCCCAGCAGTGCAGGGCACCTGCCAGCAGGCCCCACTCATGTCCCCCAGCACCCCCACCCACCAGCAGTGCAGGGCACCTGCCAGCAGGCCCCCACTCATGTCCCACTCATGTCCCCTTGCACCCCCACCCCCAAGCAGTGCAGGGCACCTGCCAGCAGGCCCCCACTCATGTCCTCCGGTACTCCCACCCCCCAGCAGTGCAGGGCACCAGCCAGCAGGCCCCCACTCATGTCCCCCAGCACCCCCACCCCCCAGCAGTACAGGGCACCTGCCAGCAGGCCCCCACTCATGTTCCCTTGCACCCCCACCCCCAGCAGTGCAGAGCACATGCCAGCAGGCCCCCACTCATGTCCCTCAGCACCTCAACCCCCCAGCAGTGGAGGGCACCTGCCAGCAGGCCCCACTCATGTCCCCTTGCACCCCCACCCCCCAGCAGTGCAGTGCACCAGCCAGCAGGCCCCCACTCATGTCCCACTCATGTCCCCTTAAACCCCCACCCCCTAGCAGTGCAGGACACCTGGCAGCAGGTCCCCACTCATGTTCCACACATGTCCCCTTGCACCCCCACCCCCCAGCAGTGCAGGGAACCTTCCAGCAGGCCCCCACTCATGTCCCCTTGCATCCCCACCCCCAGCAGTGCAGGGCACCTGCCAGCAGGCCCCCACTCATGTCCCCCAGCACCCCCACCCACCAGCAGTGCAGGGCACCTGCCAGCTGGCCCCCACTCATGTCCCCCAGCACCCCCACCCCCCAGCAGTGCAGGGCACCTTCCAGCAGGCCCCCACTCATGTCCCCCAGCACCTCCACCCCCCAGCAGTGCAGGGCACCTGCCAGCAGGCCCCACTCATGTCCCCTTGCACCCCCACCCCCCAGCAGTGCAGGGCACCTGCCAGCAGGCCCCCACTCATGTCCCCCAGCACCTCCACCCCCCAGCAGTGCAGGGCACCTGCCAGCAGGCCCCACTCATGTCCCCTTGCACCCCCACCACCCAGCAGTGCAGTGCAATTGCCAGCAGGCCCCCACACATGTCCCACTCATGTTCCCTTGCACCCCGACCCCCCAGCAGTGAAGGGCACCTGCCAGCAGGCCCCCACTCATGTCTCACTCATGTCCCCTTACACCCCCACCCCCAAGCAGTGCAGGGCACCTGGCAGCAGGCCCCCACTCATGTTCCACACATGTCCCCTTGCACCCTCACCCCCCAGCAGTGCAGGGCACCTGCCAGCAGGCCCCCACTCATGTCCCCTTGCACCCCCACCCCCAGCAGTGCAGGGCACCTGCCAGCAGGCCCCCACTCATGTCCCCCAGCACCCCCACCCACCAGCAGTGCAGGGCACGTGCCAGCAGGCCCCCACTCATGTCCCACTCATGTCCCCTTGCACCCCCACCCCCAAGCAGTGCAGGGCACCTGCCAGCAGGCCCCCACTCATGTCCCCAGTACCCCCACCCCCAGCAGTGCAGGGCACCAGCCAGCAGGCCCCCACTCATGTCCCTCAGCACCTCAACCCCCCAGCAGTGCAGGGCACCTGCCAGCAGGCCCCACTCATGTCCCCCAGCACCCCCACCCACCAGCAGTGCAGGGCACCTGCCAGCAGGCCCCCACTCATGTCCCACTCATGTCCCCTTGCACCCCCACCCCCAAGCAGTGCAGGGCACCTGCCAGCAGGCCCCCACTCATGTCCCCCGGTACTCCCACCCCCCAGCAGTGCAGGGCACCAGTCAGCAGGCCCCCACTCATGTCCCCCAGCACCCCCACCCCCCAGCAGTACAGGGCACCTGCCAGCAGGCCCCCACTCATGTTCCCTTGCACCCCCACCCCCAGCAGTGCAGGGCACATGCCAGCAGGCCCCCACTCATGTCCCTCAGCACCTCAACCCCCCAGCAGTGCAGGGCACCTGCCAGCAGGCCCCACTCATGTCCCCTTGCACCCCCACCCCCCAGCAGTGCAGTGCACCAGCCAGCAGGCCCCCACTCATGTCCCACTCATGTCCCCTTAAACCCCCACCCCCTAGCAGTGCAGGACACCTGGCAGCAGGTCCCCACTCATGTTCCACACATGTCCCCTTGCACCCCCACCCCCCAGCAGTGCAGGGAACCTTCCAGCAGGCCCCCACTCATGTCCCCTTGCATCCCCACCCCCAGCAGTGCAGGGCACCTGCCAGCAGGCCCCCACTCATGTCCCCCAGCACACCCACCCACCAGCAGTGCAGGGCACCTGCCAGCTGGCCCCCACTCATGTCCCCCAGCACCCCCACCCACCAGCACTGAGGGGCACCTGCCAGCAGGCCCCCACTCATGTCCCACTCATGTCCCCATGCTCCCCCACCCCCCAGCAGTGCAGGGCACCTGCCAGCATGCCCCACTCATGTCCCACTCATGTCCCCTTGTACCCCCACCCCCCAGCAGTGCAGGGCACCTGCCAGCAGGCCCCCACTCATGTCCCCCAGCACCCCCACCCCCCAGCAGTGCAAGGCTCCTTCCAGCAGGCCCCCACTCATGTCCCCCAGCACCCCCACCCCCCAGCAGTGCAGGGCACCTGCCAGCAGGCCCCCACTCATGTCCCCTTGCACCCCCACGCCCCAGCAGTGCAGGGCACCTGCCAGCAGGCCCCCACTCATGTCCCCCAGCAGCCCAACCCACCAGCAGTGCAGGGCACCGGCCAGCAGGTCCCCACTCATGTCCCCCAGCACCTCCACCCCCCAGCAGTGCAGGGCACCTGCCAGCAGGCCCCCACTCATGTCCCCTTGCACCCCCACCCCCCAGCAGTGCAGGGCACCTGCCAGCAGGCCGCCACTCATGTCCCACTCATGTCCCCTTACACCCCCACCCCCCAGCAGTGCAGGGCACCTGGCAGCAGGCCCCCACTCATGTTCCACACATGTCCCCTTGCACTCCCACCCCCCAGCAGTGCAGGGCACCTGCCAGCAAGCTCCCACTCATGTCCCCTTGCATCCCCACCCCCAGCAGTGCAGGGCACCTGCCAGCAGGCCCCCACTCATGTCCTCCAGCACCCCCACCCACCAGCACTGAGGGGCACTTGCCAGCAGAACCCCACTCATGTCCCCTTGCACCACCACACCCCAGCATTGCAGGGCACCTGCCAGCAGGCCCCCACCCATGTCGCACTCATGTCCCCTTGCACCCCCACCCCCAGCAGTGCAGGGCACCTGCCAGCAGGCCCCCACTCATGTCCCCCAGCACCCCCAGCCCCCAGCTGTGCAGGGCTCCTGCCAGCAGGCCCCCACTCATGTCCCCTTGCACCCCCACCCCAGCAGTGCAGGGCACCTGCCAGCAGGCCCCCACTCATGTCCCCTTGCACCCCCACCCCCCAGCAGTGCAGGGCACCTGCCAGCAGGCCCCCACTCATGTCCCCCAGAACCCCCACCCACCACCAGTGCAGGGCACCTGCCAGCAGGCCCCCACTCATGTTCCCCAGCACCCCCACCCCCCAGCAGTGCAGGGCACCTGCCAGCAGGCCCCAACTCATGTCCCCTTGCACCCCCCCACCCCCCAGCAGTGCAGGGCACCTGCCAGCAGGCCCCCACTCATGTCCCCTTGCACCCCAGCAGTGCAGGGCACCTGCCAGCAGGCCCCCACTCATGTCCCACTCATGGCCCCTTGCACCGCCACCCCCCAGCAGTGCAGGGCACCTGCCAGCAGGCCCCCACCATGTCCCCTTGCACCCCCACCCCCCAGCAGTGCAGGGCACCTGCCAGCAGGCCCCCACTCATGTCCTACTCATGTTCCCCAGCACCCCCACCCACCAGCAGTGCAGGGCACCTGCCAGCAGGCCCCCATTCATGTTCCACACATGTCCCCTTGCACGCCCACCGCCAGCAGTGCAGGGCACCTGCCAGCAGGCCCCCACTCATGTCCCCCAGCACCCCCACCCACCAGCAGTGCAGGGCACCTGCCAGCAGGCCCCCACTCATGTCCCACTCATGTCCCCTTGCACCCCCACCCCCAAGCAGTGCAGGGCACCTGCCAGCAGGCCCCCACTCATGTCCCCTTGCACCCCCACCACCCAGCAGTGCAAGGCACCTTCCAGCAGGCCCCCACTCATGTCCCCCAGCACCCCCACCCCCCAGCAGTGCAGGGCACCTGCCAGCAGGCCCCAACTCATGTCCCCTTGCACCCCCACCACCCCCCAGCAGTGCAGGGCACCTGCCAACAGGCCCCCACTCATGTCCCCTTGCACCCCACCCCCCAGCAGTGCAGTGCACCTGCCAGCAGGCCCCCACACACGTCTCACTCATGTCCCCTTGCACCCCCACCCCCCAGCAGTGCAGGGCACCTGCCAGCAGGCCCCCACTCATGTCCCACTCATGTCCCCTTACACCCCCACCCCCCAGCAGTGCAGGGCACCTGGCAGCAGGCCCCCACTCATGTTCCACACATGTCCCCTTGCACCCCCACCCCTCAGCAGTGCAGGGCACCTGCCAGCAGGCTCCCACTCATGTCCCCTTGCACCTCCACTCCCAGCAGTGCAGGGCACCTGCCAGCAGGCCCCCACTCATGTCCTCAAGCACCCCCACCCACCAGCACTGAGGGGCACCTGCCAGCAGGCCCCCACTCATGTCCCACTCATGTTCCCTTGCACCCCCACACCCCAGCATTGCAGGGCACCTGCCAGCAGGCCCCCACTCATGTCCCACTCATGTCCCCTTGCACCCCCACCCCCCAGCTGTGCAGGGCACCTGCCAGCAGGCCCCCACTCATGTCCCCCAGCACCCCCACCCCCCAGCTGTGCAGGGCTCCTGCCAGCAGGCCCCCACTCATGTCCCCCAGCACCCGCACCCCCCAGCAGTGCAGGGCACCTGCCAGCATGCCCCCACTCATGTCCCCTTGCACCCCCACCCCCCAGCAGTGCAGGGCACCTACCAGCAGGCCCCCACACATGTCCCCCAGCACCCCCATCCACCAGCAGTGCAGGGCACCTTCCAGCAGGCCCCCTCTCATGTCCCCCAGCACCCCCACCCCCCAGCAGTGCAGGGCACCTGCCAGCAGGCCCCAGCCCATGTCCCCTTGCAGCCCCACCACCCCCCAGCAGTGCAGGGCACCTGCCAACAGGCCCCCACTCATGTCCCCTTGCACCCCCACCCCCCAGCAGTGCAGGGCACCTGCCAGCAGGCCCCCACTCATGTCCCACTCATGTCCCCTTGCACCCCCACCCACCAGCAGTGCAGGGCACCTGCCAGCAGGCCCCCACTCATGTCCCACTCATGTCCCCTTGCAGCCCCAGCCCCCAGCAGTGCAGGGCCCCTGCCAGCAGGCCCCCACTCATGTCCCCTTGCACCCCCACCCCCCAGCATTGCAGGGCACCTTCCAGCAGGCCCCCACTCATGTTCCCCAGCACCCCCACCCACCAGCAGTGCAGGGCACCTGCCAGCAGGCCCCCACTCATGTTCCACACATGTCCCCTTGCACCCCCACCCCCCCAGCAGTGCAGGGCACCTGCCAGCAGGCCCCCACTCATGTCCCCTTGCACCCCCACCCCAGCAGTGCAGGGCACCTGCCAGCAGGCCCCCACTCATGTCCCCCAGCACCCCCACCCACCAGCAGTGCAGGGCACCTGCCAGCAGGCCCCCACTCATGTCCCACTCATGTCCCCTTGCACCCCCACCCCCAAGCAGTGCAGGGCACCTGCCAGCAGGCCTCCACTCATGTCCCCTTGCACCCCCACCACCCAGCAGTGCAAGGCACCTGCCAGCAGGCCCCCCACTCATGTCCCCCAGTACCTCCACCCCCCAGCAGTGCAGGGCACCAGCCAGCAGGCCCCCACTCATGTCCCCCAGCACCCCCACCCCCCCAGCAGTACAGGGCACCTGCCAGCAGGCCCCCACTCATGTTCCCTTGCACCCCCACCCCCATCAGTGCAGGGCACATGCCAGCAGGCCCCCACTCATGTCCCTCAGCACCTCCACCCCCCAGCAGTGCAGGGCACCTGCCAGCAGGCCCAACTCATGTCCCCTTGCACCCCCACCCCCCAGCAGTGCAGTGCACCTGCCAGCAGGCCCCCACACATGTCCCACTCATGTCCCCTTGCACCCCCACCCCCAGCAGTGCAGGGCACCTGCCAGCAGGCCCCCACTCATGTCCCACTCATGTCCCCTTACACCCCCACCCCCCAGCAGTGCAGGGCACCTGGCAGCAGGCCCCCACTCATGTTCCACACATGTCCTCTTGCACCCCCACCCCCCAGCAGTGCAGGGCACCTGCCAGCAGGCCCCCACTCATGTCCCCTTGCACCCCCACCCCCAGCAGTGCAGGGCACCTGCCAGCAGGCCCCCACTCATGTCCCCCAGCACCCCCACCCACCAGCACTGAGGGACACCTGCCAGCAGGCCCCCACTCATGTCCCACTCATGTCCCCTTGCACCCCCACCCCCCAGCAGTGCAGGGCACCTGCCAGCAATCTCCCACTCATGTCCCACTCATGTCCCCTTGCACCCCCACCCCCCAGCAGTGCAGGGCACCTGCCAGCAGGCCCCCACTCATGTCCCCCAGCACCCCACCCCCCAGCAGTGCAGGGCTCCTGCCAGCAGGCCCCCACTCATGTCCCCCAGCACCCCCACCCCCGGCAGTGCAGGGCACCTGCCAGCAGGCCCCCACTCATGTCCCCTTGCACCCCCACCCCCAGCAGTGCAGGGCACCTGCCAGCAGGCCCCCACTCATGTCCCCCAGCACCCCCACCCACCAGCAGTGCAGGGCACCTGCCAGCAGGCCCCCACTCATGTCCCCCAGCACACCCACCCACCAGCACTGAGGGGCACCTGCCAGCAGGCCCCCACTCATGTCCCACTCATGTCCCCTTACACCCCCACCCCCCAGCAGTGCAGGGCACCTGCCAGCAGGCCCCCACTCATGTCCCACTCATGTCACCTTGCACCCCCACCCCCCAGCAGTGCAGGGCACATGCCAGCAGGCCCCCACTCATGTCCCCCAGCACCCCCACCCCCAGCAGTGCCGGGCTCCTGCCAGCAGGCCCCCCACCCATGTCCCCCAGCACCCCCACCCCCAGCAGTGCAGGGCACCTGCCAGCGGGCCCCCACTCATGTCCCCTTGCACCCCCACCCCCCAGCAGTACAGGGCACCTGCCAGCAGGCCCCCACTCATGTCCCCCAGCACCCACACCCACCAGCAGTGCAGGGCACCTGCCAGCAGGCCCCCACTCATGTCCCCCAGCACCCCCACCCCCCAGCAGTGCAGGGCACCTGCCAGCAGGCCCCAACTCATGTCCCCCTGCACCTCCACCCCCCAGCAGAGCAGGGCACCTGCCAGCAGGCCCCCACTCATGTCCCCCTGCACCCCCACCCCTCAGCAGTGCAGGGCACCTGCCAGCAGGCCCCAACTCATGTCCCACTCATGTCTCCTTGCACCCCCACCCCCCAGCAGTGCAGGGCACCTGCCAGCAGGCCCCCACTCATGTCCCACTCATGTCCCCTTGCAGCCCCACCCCCCAGCAGTGCAGGACCCCTGCCAGCAGGCCCCCACTCATGTCCCCTTGCACCCCCACCCCCCAGCATTGCAGGGCACCTGCCAGAAGGCCCCCACTCATGTTCCCCAGCACCCCCACCCAACAGCAGTGCAGGGAACCTGCCAGCAGGCCCCCACTCATGTCCCACTCATGTCCCCTTACACCCCCACCCCCCAGCAGTGCAGGGCACCTGGCAGCAGGCCCCCACTCATGTTCCACACATGTTCCCTTGCACCCCCACCCCCCAGCAGTGCAGGGCACCTGCCAGCAGGCTGCCACTCATGTCCACTTGCACCCCCACCCCCAGCAGTGCAGGGTAACTGCCAGCAGGCCCCCACTTATGTCCCCCAGCACCCCCACCCACCAGCAGTGCAGGGCACCTGCCAGCAGGCCCCCAATCATGTCCCCCAGCACCCCCACCCACTAGCACTGAGGGGCACCTGCCAGTAGGCCCCCACTCATGTCCCACTCATGTCCCCTTGCACCCCCACCCCCCAGCAGTGCAGGACACCTGCCAGCAGGCCCCCACTCATGTCCCACTTATGTCACCTTGCACCTCCACCCCCCAGCAGTGCAGGGCTCCTGCCAGCAGGCCCCCACCCATGTCCCCCAGCACCCCCACCCCCAGCAGTGCAGGGCACCTGCCAGCAGGCCCCCACTCATGTCCCCGTGCACCCCCACCCCCCAGCAGTACAGGGCACCTGCCAGCAGGCCCCCATTCATGTCCCCCAGCACCCCCACCCACCAGCAGTGCAGGGCACCTGCCAGCAGGCCCCCACTCATGTCCCCCAGCACCCCCAGCCCCAGCAGTGCAGGGCACCTGCCAGCAGGCCCAAACTCATGTCCCCCTGCACCTGCACCCCCCAGCAGTGCAGGGCACCTGCCAGCACGCCCCCACTCATGTCCCCTTGCACCCACACCCCCCATCAGTGCAGGGCACCTGCCAGCAGGCCCCCACTCATGTCCCACTCATGTCCCCTTGCACCCCCACCCCCCAGCAGTGCAGGGCACCTGCCAGCAGGCCCCCACTCATGTCCCCTTGCAGCCCCACCCCCCAGCAGTGCAGGGCCCCTGCCAGCAGGCCCCCAGTCATGTCCCCTTGCACCCCCACCCCCAGCATTGCAGGGCACCTGCCAGAAGGCCCCCACTCATGTTCCCCAGCACCCCCACCCACCAGCAGTGCAGGGTACCTGCCAGCAGGCCCCCACTCATGTCCCCTTGCACCCCCACCCCCCAGCAGTGCAGGGCACCTTCCAGCAGGCCCCCACTCATGTCCCCCAGCACCTCCACCCCCCTGCAGTGCAGGGCACCTGCCAGCAGGCCCCACTCATGTCCCCTTGCACCCCCACCCCCCAGCAGTGCAGGGCACCTGCCAGCAGGCCCCCACTCATGTCCCCCAGCACCACCACCCCCCAGCAGTGCAGGGCACCTGCCAGCAGGCCCCACTCATGTCCCCTTGCACCCCACCCCCCAGCAGTGCAGTGCAATTGCCAGCAGGCCCCCACACATGTCCCACTCATGTTCCCTTGCACCCCGACCCCCCAGCAGTGCAGGGCACCTGCCAGCAGGCCCCCACTCATGTCTCACTCATGTCCCCTTACACCCCCACCCCCCAGCAGTGCAGGGCACCTGGCAGCAGGCCCCCACTCATGTTCCACACATGTCCCCTTGCACCCCCACCTCCCAGCAGTGCAGGGCACCTGGCAGCAGGCCCCCACTCATGTTCCACACATGTCCCCTTGCACCCCCACCCCCCAGCAGTGCACGGCACCTGCCAGCAGGCCCCCACTCATGTCCCCTTGCACCCCCACCCCCAGCAGTGCAGGGCACCTGCCAGCAGGCCCCCACTCATGTCCCCCAGCACCCCCACCCCCAGCAGTACAGGGCACCTGCCAGCAGGCCCCCACTCATGTTCCCTTGCACCCCCACCCCCAGCAGTGCAGGGCACATGCCAGCAGGGCCCCACTCATGTCCCTCAGCACCTCAACCCCCCAGCAGTGCAGGGCACCTGCCAGCAGGCCCCACTCATGTCCCCTTGCACCCCCACCCCCCAGCAGTGCAGTGCACCAGCCAGCAGGCCCCCACTCATGTCCCACTCATGTCCCCTTAAACCCCCACCACCTAGCAGTGCAGGACACCTGGCAGCAGGTCCCCACTCATGTTCCACACATGTCCCCTTGCATCCCCACCCCCAGCAGTGCAGGGCACCTGCCAGCAGGCCCCCACTCATGTCCCCCAGCACCCCCACCCACCAGCAGTGCAGGGCACCTGCCAGCAGGCCCCCACTCATGTCACCCAGCACCCACACCCACCAGCACTGAGGGGCACCTGCCAGCAGGCCCCCACTCATGTCCCACTCATGTCCCCTTGCACCCCCACCCCCCAGCAGTGCAGGACACCTGCCAGCATGCCCCCACTCATGTCCCACTCATGTCCCCTTGTACCCCCAGCAGTGCAGGGCACCTGCCAGCAGGCCCCCACTCATGTCCCCCAGCACCCCCACCCCCCAGCAGTGCAAGGCTCCTTCCAGCAGGCCCCCACTCATGTCCCCCAGCACCCCCACCCCCCAGCAGTGCAGGGCACCTGCCAGCAGGCCCCCACTCATGTCCCCTTGCACCCCCACGCCCCAGCAGTGCAGGGCACCTGCCAGCAGGCCCCCACTCATGTCCCCTTGCACCCCCACCCCCCAGCAGTGCAGGGCACCTGCCAGCAGGCCCCCATTCATGTCCCACTCATGTCCCCTTACACCCCCACCCCCCAGCAGTGCAGGGCACCTGGCAGCAGGCCCCCACTCATGTTCCACACATGTCCCCTTGCACCCCCACCCCCCAGCAGTGCAGGGCACATGCCAGCAGGCCCCCACTCATGTCCCCCAGCACCCCCACCCCCAGCAGTGCCGGGCTCCTGCCAGCAGGCCCCCACCCATGTCCCCCAGCACCCCCACCCCCAGCAGTGCAGGGCACCTGCCAGCGGGCCACAACACTCATGTCACCCTTGCACACCCACCCCCCAGCAGTACAGGGCACCTGCCAGCAGGCCCCCACTCATGTCCCCCAGCACCCCCACCCACCAGCAGTGCAGGGCACCTGCCAGCAGGCCCCCACTCATGTCCCCCAGCACCCCCACCCCCCAGCAGTGCAGGGCACCTGCCAGCAGGCCCCAACTCATGTCCCCCTGCACCTCCACCCCCCAGCAGAGCAGGGCACCTGCCAGCAGGCCCCCACTCATGTCCCCCTGCACCCCCACCCCTCAGCAGTGCAGGGCACCTGCCAGCAGGCCCCCACTCATGTCCCACTCATGTCCCCTTGCAGCCCCACCCCCCAGCAGTGCAGGACCCCTGCCAGCAGGCCCCCACTCATGTCCCCTTGCACCCCCACCCCCCAGCATTGCAGGGCACCTGCCAGAAGGCCCCCACTCATGTTCCCCAGCACCCCCACCCAACAGCAGTGCAGGGAACCTGCCAGCAGGCCCCCACTCATGTCCCACTCATGTCCCCTTACACCCCCACCCCCCAGCAGTGCAGGGCACCTGGCAGCAGGCCCCCACTCATGTTCCACACATGTTCCCTTGCACCCCCACCCCCCAGCAGTGCAGGGCACCTGCCAGCAGGCTGCCACTCATGTCCACTTGCACCCCCACCCCCAGCAGTGCAGGGTACCTGCCAGCAGGCCCCCACTTATGTCCCCCAGCACCCCCACCCACCAGCAGTGCAGGGCACCTGCCAGCAGGCCCCCAATCATGTCCCCCAGCACCCCCACCCACTAGCCCTGAGGGGCACCTGCCAGTAGGCCCCCACTCATGTCCCACTCATGTCCCCTTGCACCCCCACCCCCCAGCAGTGCAGGACACCTGCCAGCAGGCCCCCACTCATGTCCCACTTATGTCACCTTGCACCTCCACCCCCCAGCAGTGCAGGGCTCCTGCCAGCAGGCCCCCACCCATGTCCCCCAGCACCCCCACCCCCCAGCAGTGCAGGGCACCTGCCAGCAGGCCCCCACTCATGTCCCCGTGCACCCCCACCCCCCAGCAGTACAGGGCACCTGCCAGCAGGCCCCCATTCATGTCCCCCAGCACCCCCACCCACCAGCAGTGCAGGGCACCTGCCAGCAGGCCCCCACTCATGTCCCCCAGCACCCCCAGCCCCAGCAGTGCAGGGCACCTGCCAGCAGGCCCAAACTCATGTCCCCCTGCACCTGCACCCCCCAGCAGTGCAGGGCACCTGCCAGCAGGCCCCCACTCATGTCCCCTTGCACCCACACCCCCCATCAGTGCAGGGCACCTGCCAGCAGGCCCCCACTCATGTCCCACTCATGTCCCCTTGCACCCCCACCCCCCAGCAGTGCAGGGCACCTGCCAGCAGGCCCCCACTCATGTCCCCTTGCAGCCCCACCCCCCAGCAGTGCAGGGCCCCTGCCAGCAGGCCCCCAGTCATGTCCCCTTGCACCCCCACCCCCAGCATTGCAGGGCACCTGCCAGAAGGCCCCCACTCATGTTCCCCAGCACCCCCACCCACCAGCAGTGCAGGGTACCTGCCAGCAGGCCCCCACTCATGTCCCCTTGCACCCCCACCCCCCAGCAGTGCAGGGCACCTTCCAGCAGGCCCCCACTCATGTCCCCCAGCACCTCCACCCCCCTGCAGTGCAGGGCACCTGCCAGCAGGCCCCACTCATGTCCCCTTGCACCCCCACCCCCCAGCAGTGCAGGGCACCTGCCAGCAGGCCCCCACTCATGTCCCCCAGCACCTCCACCCCCCAGCAGTGCAGTGCAATTGCCAGCAGGCCCCCACACATGTCCCACTCATGTTCCCTTGCACCCCGACCCCCCAGCAGTGCAGGGCACCTGCCAGCAGGCCCCCACTCATGTCTCACTCATGTCCCCTTACACCCCCACCCCCCAGCAGTGCAGGGCACCTGGCAGCAGGCCCCCACTCATGTTCCACACATGTCCCCTTGCACCCCCACCTCCCAGCAGTGCAGGGCACCTGGCAGCAGGCCCCCACTCATGTTCCACACATGTCCCCTTGCACCCCCACCCCCCAGCAGTGCACGGCACCTGCCAGCAGGCCCCCACTCATGTCCCCTTGCACCCCCACCCCCAGCAGTGCAGGGCACCTGCCAGCAGGCCCCCACTCATGTCCCCCAGCACCCCCACCCCCAGCAGTACAGGGCACCTGCCAGCAGGCCCCCACTCATGTTCCCTTGCACCCCCACCCCCAGCAGTGCAGGGCACATGCCAGCAGGGCCCCACTCATGTCCCTCAGCACCTCAACCCCCCAGCAGTGCAGGGCACCTGCCAGCAGGCCCCACTCATGTCCCCTTGCACCCCCACCCCCCAGCAGTGCAGTGCACCAGCCAGCAGGCCCCCACTCATGTCCCACTCATGTCCCCTTAAACCCCCACCACCTAGCAGTGCAGGACACCTGGCAGCAGGTCCCCACTCATGTTCCACACATGTCCCCTTGAACCCCCACCCCCCAGCAGTGCAGGGCACCTTCCAGCAGGCCCCCACTCATGTCCCCTTGCATCCCCACCCCCAGCAGTGCAGGGCACCTGCCAGCAGGCCCCCACTCATGTCCCCCAGCACCCCCACCCACCAGCAGTGCAGGGCACCTGCCAGCAGGCCCCCACTCATGTCACCCAGCACCCACACCCACCAGCACTGAGGGGCACCTGCCAGCAGGCCCCCACTCATGTCCCACTCATGTCCCCTTGCACCCCCACCCCCCAGCAGTGCAGGACACCTGCCAGCATGCCCCCACTCATGTCCCACTCATGTCCCCTTGTACCCCCAGCAGTGCAGGGCACCTGCCAGCAGGCCCCCACTCATGTCCCCCAGCACCCCCACCCCCCAGCAGTGCAAGGCTCCTTCCAGCAGGCCCCCACTCATGTCCCCCAGCACCCCCACCCCCCAGCAGTGCAGGGCACCTGCCAGCAGGCCCCCACTCATGTCCCCTTGCACCCCCACGCCCCAGCAGTGCAGGGCACCTGCCAGCAGGCCCCCACTCATGTCCCCTTGCACCCCCACCCCCCAGCAGTGCAGGGCACCTGCCAGCAGGCCCCCATTCATGTCCCACTCATGTCCCCTTACACCCCCACCCCCCAGCAGTGCAGGGCACCTGGCAGCAGGCCCCCACTCATGTTCCACACATGTCCCCTTGCACCCCCACCCCCCAGCAGTGCAGGGCACCTGCCAGCAGGCTCCCACTCATGTCCCCTTGCACCCCCACCCCCAGCAGTGCAGGGCACCTGCCAGCAGGCCCCCACTCATGTCCTCCAGCACCCCACCCACCAGCACTGAGGGGCACCTGCCAGCAGAACCCCACTCATGTCCCACTCATGTCCCCTTGCACCCCCACACCCCAGCATTGCAGGGCACCTGCCAGCAGGCCCCCACTCATGTCCCACTCATGTCCCCTTGCACCCCCACCCCCAGCGAGCAGGGCACCTGCCAACAGGCCCCCACCCATGTCCCCTTTCACCCCCAGCTGTGCAGGGCTCCTGCCAGCAGGCCCCCACTCATGTCCCCTTGCACCCCCACCCCCAGCAGTGCAGGGCACCTGCCAGCAGGCCCCCACTCATGTCCCCTTGCACCCCCACCCCCCAGCAGTGCAGGGAACCTGCCAGCAGGCCCCCACTCATGTCCCCCAGAACCCCCACCCACCACCAGTGCAGGGCACCTGCCAGCAGCCCCCCACTCATGTCCCCAGCACCCCCACCCCACAGCAGTGCAGGGCACCTGCCAGCAGGCCCCAACTCATGTCCCCTTGCACCCCCCCACCCCCCAGCAGTGCAGGGCACCTGCCAGCAGGCCCCCACTCAAGTCCCCTTGCACCCCCAGCAGTGCAGGGCACCTGCCAGCAGGCCCCCACTCATGTCCCACTCATGTCCCCTTGCACCCCCACCCCCCAGCAGTGCAGGGCACCTGCCAGCAGGCCCCCACTCATGTCCTACTCATGTTCCCCAGCACCCCCACCCACCAGCAGTGCAGGGCACCTGCCAGCAGGCCCCCATTCATGTTCCACACATGTCCCCTTGCACCCCCACCCCCCAGCAGTGCAGGGCACCTGCCAGCAGGCCCCCACTCATGTCCCCCAGCACCCCCACCCACCAGCAGTGCAGGGCACCT
The DNA here is from genome assembly GCF_040938575.1 of Ambystoma mexicanum. NCBI lineage: Eukaryota > Metazoa > Chordata > Amphibia > Caudata > Ambystomatidae > Ambystoma > Ambystoma mexicanum. Next base: position 1,060,920,708 of record NC_090933.1, on the reverse strand, counting down.
GCCAGCAGGCCCCCACTCATGTCCCCTTGCACCCCCACCCCCAGCAGTGCAGGGCACCTGCCAGCAGGCCCCCACTCATGTCCCCCAGCACCCCCACCCACCAGCAGTGCAGGGCACCTGCCAGCAGGCCCCCACTCATGTCCCACTCATGTCCCCTTGCACCCCCACCCCCAAGCAGTGCAGGGCACCTGCCAGCAGGCCCCAACTCATGTCCCCTTGCACCCCCCCACCCCCCAGCAGTGCAGGGCACCTGCCAGCAGGCCCCCACTCAAGTCCCCTTGCACCCCCAGCAGTGCAGGGCACCTGCCAGCAGGCCCCCACTCATGTCCCACTCATGTCAACTTGCACCCCCACCCCCCAGCAGTGCAGGGCACCTGCCAGCAGGCCCCCACTCATGTCCTACTCATGTTCCCCAGCACCCCCACCCACCAGCAGTGCAGGGCACCTGCCAGCAGGCCCCCATTCATGTTCCACACATGTCCCCTTGCACCCCCACCCCCCAGCAGTGCAGGGCACCTGCCATCAGGCCCCCACTCATGTCCCCTTGCACCCCCAACCCCAGCAGTGCAGGGCACCTGCCAGCAGGCCCCCACTCATGTTCCACACATGTCCCCTTGCAGCCACACCCCCCAGCAGTGCACGGCACCTGCCAGCAGGCCCCCACTCATGTCCCCTTGCACCCCCACCCCCAGCAGTGCAGGGCACCTGCCAGCAGGCCCCCACTCATGTCCCCCAGCACCCCCACCCCCAGCAGTACAGGGCACCTGCCAGCAGGCCCCCACTCATGTTCCCTTGCACCCCCACCCCCAGCAGTGCAGAGCACATGCCAGCAGGGCCCCACTCATGTCCCTCAGCACCTCAACCCCCCAGCAGTGCAGGGCACCTGCCAGCAGGCCCCACTCATGTCCCCTTGCACCCCCACCCCCCAGCAGTGCAGTGCACCAGCCAGCAGGCCCCCACTCATGTCCCCTTAAACCCCCACCACCTAGCAGTGCAGGACACCTGGCAGCAGGTCCCCACTCATGTTCCACACATGTCCCCTTGCACCCCCACCCCCCAGCAGTGCAGGGCACCTTCCAGCAGGCCCCCACTCATGTCCCCTTGCATCCCCACCCCCAGCAGTGCAGGGCACCTGCCAGCAGGCCCCCACTCATGTCCCCCAGCACCCCCACCCACCAGCAGTGCAGGGCACCTGCCAGCAGGCCCCCACTCATGTCACCCAGCACCCACACCCACCAGCACTGAGGGGCACCTGCCAGCAGGCCTCCACTCATGTCCCACTCATGTCCCCTTGCACCCCCACCCCTCAGCAGTGCAGGACACCTGCCAGCATGCCCCCACTCATGTCCCACTCATGTCCCCTTGTACCCCCAACCCCCAGCAGTGCAGGGCACCTGCCAGCAGGCCCCCACTCATGTCCCCCAGCACCCCCACCCCCCAGCAGTGCAAGGCTCCTTCCAGCAGGCCCCCACTCATGTCCCCCAGCACCCCCACCCCCCAGCAGTGCAGGGCACCTGCCAGCAGGCCCCCACTCATGTCCCCTTGCACCCCCACGCCCCAGCAGTGCAGTGCACCTGCCAGCAGGCCCCCACTCATGTCCCCCAGCAGCCCAAACCACCAGCAGTGCAGGGCACCTGCCAGCAGGCCCACACTCATGTCCCCTTGCACCCCCACCCCCCAGCAGTGCAGGGCACCTGCCAGCAGGCCCCCACTCATGTCCCCCAGCACCTCCACCCCCCAGCAGTGCAGGGCACCTGCCAGCAGGCCCCCACTCATGTCCCCTTGCACCCCCACCCCCCAGCAGTGCAGGGCACCTGCCAGCAGGCCCCCATTCATGTCCCACTCATGTCCCTTTACACCCCCACCCCCCAGCAGTGCAGGGCACCTGGCAGCAGGCCCCCACTCATGTTCCACACATGTCCCCTTGCACCCCCACCCCCCAGCAGTGCAGGGCACCTGCCAGCAGGCTCCCACTCATGTCCCCTTGCACCCCCACCCCCAGCAGTGCAGGGCACCTGCCAGCAGGCCTCCACTCATGTCCTCCAGCACCCCACCCACCAGCACTGAGGGGCACCTGCCAGCAGAACCCCACTCATGTCCCACTCATGTCCCCTTGCACCCCCACACCCCAGCATTGCAGGGCACCTGCCAGCAGGCCCCCACTCATGTCCCACTCATGTCCCCTTGCACCCCCACCCCCAGCGAGCAGGGCACCTGCCAACAGGCCCCCACCCATGTCCCTTGCACCCCCAGCTGTGCAGGGCTCCTGCCAGCAGGCCCCCACTCATGTCCCCTTGCACCCCCACCCACAGCAGTGCAGGGCACCTGCCAGCAGGCCTCCACTCATGTCCCCTTGCACCCCCACCCCCCAGCAGTGCAGGGAACCTGCCAGCAGGCCCCCACTCATGTCCCCCAGAACCCCCACCCACCACTAGTGCAGGGCACCTGCCAGCAGCCCCCCACTCATGTCCCCAGCACCCCCACCCCACAGCAGTGCAGGGCACCTGCCAGCAGGCCCCAACTCATGTCCCCTTGCACCCCCCCACCCCCCAGCAGTGCAGGGCACCTGCCAGCAGGCCCCCACTCAAGTCCCCTTGCACCCCCAGCAGTGCAGGGCACCTGCCAGCAGGCCCCCACTCATGTCCCACTCATGTCCCCTTGCACCCCCACCCCCCAGCAGTGCAGGGCACCTGCCAGCAGGCCCCCACTCATGTCCTACTCATGTTCCCCAGCACCCCCACCCACCAGCAGTGCAGGGCACCTGCCAGCAGGCCCCCATTCATGTTCCACACATGTCCCCTTGCACCCCCACCCCCCAGCAGTGCAGGGCACCTGCCAGCAGGCCCCAACTCATGTCCCCTTGCACCCCCCCACCCCCCAGCAGTGCAGGGCACCTGCCAGCAGGCCCCCACTCAGGTCCCCTTGCACCCCCAGCAGTGCAGGGCACCTGCCTGCAGGCCCCCACTCATGTCCCACTCATGTCCCCTTGCACCCCCACCCCCCAGCAGTGCAGGGCACCTGCCAGCAGGCCCCCACTCATGTCCTACTCATGTTCCCCAGCACCCCCACCAACCAGCAGTGCAGGGCACCTGCCAGCAGGCCCCCATTCATGTTCCACACATGTCCCCTTGCACCCCCACCCCCCAGCAGTGCAGGGCACCTGCCAGCAGGCCCCCACTCATGTCCCCTTGCACCCCCACCCCCAGCAGTGCAGGGCACCTGCCAGCAGGCCCCCACTCATGTCCCCCAGCACCCCCACCCACCAGCAGTGCAGGGCACCTGCCAGCAGGCCCCCACTCATGTCCCACTCATGTCCCCTTGCACCCCCACCCCCAAGCAGTGCAGGGCACCTGCCAGCAGGCCCCCACTCATGTCCCCTTGCACCCCCACCACCCAGCAGTGCAAGGCACCTGCCAGCAGGCCCCCACTCATGTCCCACTCATGTCCCCTTGCACCCCACCCCCCCAGCAGTGCAGGGCACCTGCCAGCAGGCCCCCACTCATGTCCCCCAGCACCCCCACCCCCCAGCTGTGCAGGGCTCCTGCCAGCAGGCCCCCACTCATGTCCCCCAGCACCCCACCCCCCAGCAGTGCAGGTCACCTGCCAGCAGGCCCCCACTCATGTCCCCTTGCACCCCCACCCCCCAGCAGTGCAGGGCACCTGCCAGCAGGCCCCCACTCATGTCCCCCAGCACCCCCACCCACAAGCAGTGCAGGGCACCTGCCAGCAGGCCCCCACTCATGTCCCCCAGCACCCCCACCCCCCAGCAGTGCACAGCACCTGCCAGCAGGCCCCAACTCATGTCCCCTTGCACCCCCCCCACCCCCCAGCAGTGCAGGGCACCTTCCAGCAGGCCCCCACTCATGTCCCCTTGCACCCCCACCCCCCAGCAGTGCAGAGCACCTGCCAGCAGGCCCCCACTCATGTCCCACTCATGTCCCCTTGCACCCCCACCCCCCAGCAGTGCAGGGCACCTGCCAGCAGGCCCCCACTCATGTTTCACACATGTCCCCTTGCACCCCCACCCCCCAGCAGTGCAGGGCACCTGCCAGCAGGCCCCCACTCATGTCCCCTTTGCACCCCCACCCCCCAGCAGTGCAGGGCACCTGCCAGCAGGCCCCCACTCATGTCCTACTCATGTTCCCCAGCACCGCCACCCACCAGCAGTGCAGGGCACCTGCCAGCAGGCCCCCACTCATGTTCCACACATGTCCCCTTGCACCCCCACCCCCCAGCAGTGCAGGGCACCTGTCAGCAGGCCCCCACTCAAGTCCCCTTGCACTCCCACCCCCAGCAGTGCAGGACACCTGCCAGCAGGCCCCCACTCATGTCCCAAAGCACCCCCACCCACCAGCAGTGCAGGGCACCTGCCAGCAGGCCCCCACTCATGTCCCACTCATGTCCCCTTGCACCCCCACCCCCAAGCAGTGCAGGTCACCTGCCAGCAGGCCCCCACTCATGTCCCCTTGCACCCCCACCACCCAACAGTGCAAGGCACCTGCCAGCAGGCCCCCACTCATGTCCCCCAGTACCCCCACCCCCCAGCAGAGCAGGGCACCAGCCAGCAGGTCCCCACTCATGTCCCCCAGCACCCCCATCCCCCAGCAGTACAGGGCACCTGCCAGCAGCCCCCCACTCATGTTCCCTTGCACTCCCACCCCCAGCAGTGCAGGGCACATGCCAGCAGGCCCCCACTCATGTCCCTCAGCACCTCCACCCCCTAGCAGTGCAGGGCACCTGCCAGCAGGCCCCACTCATGTCCCCTTGCACCCCCACCCCCCAGCAGTGCAGTGCACCTGCCAGCAGTACCCCACACATGTCCCACTGATGTCCCCTTGCACCCCCACCCCCAGCAGTGCAGGGTACCTACCAGCAGGCCCCCACTCATGTTCCATTGCACTCCCACCCCCAGCAGTGCAGGGCACATGCCAGCAGGCCCCCACACATGTCCCCTTGCACCCCCACCCCCCAGCAGTGCAGGGCACCTGCCAGCAGGCCCCCACTCATGTCCCCTTGCACCCCCACCCCCAGCAGTGCAGGGCACCTGCCAGCAGGCCCCCATTCATGTCCCCCAGCACCCCACCCACCAGCAGTGCAGGGCACCTGCCAGCAGGCCCCCACTCATGTCCCCCAGCACCCCCACCCACCAGCACTGAGGGGCACCTGCCAGCAGGCCCCCACTCATGTCCCACTCATGTCCCCTTGTATCCCCAACCCCCAGCAGTGCAGGGCACCTGCCAGCAGGCCCCCACTCATGCCCCACTCATGTCCCCTTGCACCCCCACCCCCCAGCAGTGCAGGGCACCTGCCAGCAGGCCCCCACTCATGTCCCCCAGCACCCCCACCCCCCAGCAGTGCAGGGCTCCTGCCAGCAGGCCCCCACTCATGTCCCCCAGCACCCCCACCCCCCGGCAGTGCAGTGCACCTGCCAGCAGGCCCCCACTCATGTCCCCCAGCACCCCCACCCCCCAGCAGTGCAGGGCACCTGCCAGCAGGCCCCCACTCATGTCCCCCAGCACCCCAACCCACCAGCAGTGCAGCGCACCTGCCAGCAGGCCCCCACTCATGTCCCCCAGCACCCCCACCCCCCAGCAGTGCAGGGCACCTGCCAGCAGGCCCCAACTCATGTCCCCTTGCATCCCCACCCCCCAGCAGTGCAGGGCTCCTGCCAGCAGGCCCCCACTCATGTCCCCTTGCACCCCCACCCCCCAGCAGTGCAGGGCACCTGCCAGCAGGCCCCCACTCATGTCCCACTCATGTCCCCTTGCACCCCCACCCCCCACCCCCCAGCAGTGCAGGGCCCCTGCCAGCAGGCCCCCACTCATGTCCCCTTGCACCCCCACCCCCTTGCACCCCCACCCCCCAGCATTGCAGGGCACCTGCCAGAAGGCCCCCAGTCATGTTCCCCAGGACCCCCACCCACCAGCAGTGCAGGGCACCTGCCAGCAGGCCCCCACTCATGTCCCCTTGCACCCCCACCCCCCAGCAGTGCAGGGCACCTGCCAGCAGGCCCCCACTCATGTCCCCCAGCACCCCCACCCACCAGCAGTGCAGGGCACCTGCCAGCAGGCCCCCACTCATGTCCCCTTGCACCCCCACCCCCCAGCAGTGCAGGGCACCTGCCAGCAGGCCCCCACTCATGTCCCCCAGCACCCCCACCTCCCAGCAGTGCAGAGCACCTGCCAGCAGGCCCCCACTCATGTCCCTTTGCATCCCCATCCCCCAGCAGTGCAGGGCACCTGCCAGCAGGCCCCCACTCATGTCCCACTCATGTCCCCTTGCACCCCCACCCCCCCTGCAGTGCAGGGCACCTGCCAGCAGGCCCCCACTCATGTCCCCCAGCACCCCGTCCCCCAGCAGTTCAGGGCAACTGCCAGCAGGCCCCCACTCATGTCCCCCAGCACCCCCACCCACCAGCAGTGCAGGGCACCTGCCAGTAGGCCCCCACTCATGTCCCCTTGCACCCCCAGTAGTGCAGGGCACCTGCCAACAGGCCCCCACTCATTTCCCACTCATGTCCCCTTGCACCCCCACCCCCTCAGCAGTCCAGGGCACCTGCCAGCAGGCCCCCACTCATGTCCCCCAGCAGCTCCACCCCCCAGCAGTACAGAGCACCTGCCAGCAGGCCCCCACTCATGTCCCACTCATGTCCCCTTGCACCCCCACCCCCCAGCAGTGCAGGGCACCTGCCAGCAGGACCCCACTCATGTCCCACTCATGTCCCCTTGCACCCCCACCCCACAGCAGTGAAATGGCGATCCCATGACACAAACCAAAAGTCAACTATGTACATCAACACATGTCCGCCACACTTGGGGTGGGGCCAAGCCTGATTTGCATATGGTCTTTCCCTTCTGTAATGGCTTGGCAGGCGAAGAATGGTGGTCTGGAGGGTTGCCCAGAGCGTTGCCAGTGGTTAAGATTAATTCTAAACCTTCCAGCCATCACCTCTTTGTTTTTGCTATGTCACCCCGAGTGGGACGGGTATGCCCAGACGTGGGTCCCGTGCCTGCTGGGCCTAGAGACCCAAGCTACTCCTCACTGATGAGCCCCAACAAGGGCGAAACATGTTTGGGGATGCTTGTGGTCTCGTGCAGAGGGGATGTGGCCTAGCAGTTCGGGCTGGACTGCCCCTTTTGGGGTGGGGCCAAGCCTGATTTGCATATGGTCTTTCCCTTCTGTAATGGCTTGGCAGGCGAAGAATGGTGGTCTGGAGGGTTGCCCAGAGCGTTGCCAGTGGTTAAGATTAATTCTAAACCTTCCAGCCATCACCTCTTTGTTTTTGCTATGTCACCCCGAGTGGGACGGGTATGCCCAGACGTGGGTCCCGTGCCTGCTGGGCCTAGAGACCCAAGCTACTCCTCACTGATGAGCCCCAACAAGGGCGAAACATGTTTGGGGATGCTTGTGGTCTCGTGCAGAGGGGATGTGGCCTAGCAGTTCGGGCTGGACTGCCCCTTTTGGGGTGGGGCCAAGCCTGATTTGCATATGGTCTTTCCCTTCTGTAATGGCTTGGCAGGCGAAGAATGGTGGTCTGGAGGGTTGCCCAGAGCGTTGCCAGTGGTTAAGATTAATTCTAAACCTTCCAGCCATCACCTCTTTGTTTTTGCTATGTCACCCCGAGTGGGACGGGTATGCCCAGACGTGGGTCCCGTGCCTGCTGGGCCTAGAGACCCAAGCTACTCCTCACTGATGAGCCCCAACAAGGGCGAAACATGTTTGGGGATGCTTGTGGTCTCGTGCAGAGGGGATGTGGCCTAGCAGTTCGGGCTGGACTGCCCCTTTTGGGGTGGGGCCAAGCCTGATTTGCATATGGTCTTTCCCTTCTGTAATGGCTTGGCAGGCGAAGAATGGTGGTCTGGAGGGTTGCCCAGAGCGTTGCCAGTGGTTAAGATTAATTCTAAACCTTCCAGCCATCACCTCTTTGTTTTTGCTACGCCACACGAAGGCAGGCGGTAGCGTCCCCGCGCATGAAAAAAATGTGCGCTAACAAAATGCTGTATATACAGCTCTGATGAATGTCCCATACTGTGGCCCTCTAGGACAAATGACCTGCAAAGGGGTATGCGACAAACACGGACACCTGCTGTGTCAAAAATAGCATGTATTTCGGGGGTGCGCAGGAAGTTTCACACGCGATTGGGCCTGGGCAAGTGGGGTACGTGTACTTCAGGGGCTCGCGGGAAGTTTTACACGCGATTGGGCCTGGGCGAACGTGGTACGTGTATTACTGTGATGGGCGTGGAAGTACAGGAGGTAAATGTGCAGAACGCCCACACGCACACGCCAAAAAAGACACGCTAATCCAGAAACACGCACGCCAGCAGGAAGCAGGCGTACGTCGACCCGTGCAGCATAAAAGTGTGTGCAAACAACAAACAAGCTCAGACGCCAGGATGAATATACCGTTCCTAGACGCATTGGCCGTGGGATACCGCAGGACGAGGAGGAGGATAGTCAGGGCCAGAATTTTTACACCCAGAACCAGCCTTTTTGGGATGCCTGATGACCACGTGTATGGGAGGTACAGGTTTCCACCTCACATAATACTTGACCTGGTCAGTGAGTGGGAGGATGACCTCACATCACCCACCCTCTGCTCCCAAGCACTCAGCCCCCTGGAGAAGGTCCTTAATGTACTGCACTTCTTGGCCGCTGGATCATTTCAGCGGACAAGTGCCATAGTGGGGGGGTGTCACAGGCCACGCAGTCACGCTGCCTACACCAGGTCTTGGCCATCATGACTGCATGCCCATCAGTACGCAGGCACATATACCTGCCCAGAACACCTGCAGAAAGGCAGGCTGTCGTCCAGGATTTTTACGGGGTGGCACACTTCCCCAAGTGCTAGGTGCCATTGCCTGCACCCATGTGGCTCTACGTCCCCCCAGGGCAGCTGAGCACATCTATAGAAACCGCAAGCACTGGCATTCCATCAACGTCCAGGTAGTATGTGATGCCAAGGGAATCATCACCTCAGTATATGCCAACTATCCAGGGTCCACCCACGAAAGTTTCATTTACAGAATGTCAACCCTAAACCGGGACCTAGAATCTGGGCGGCATGGCGATACATGGCTGATCGGTGAGTATAAATGCCACAGCACATGCATGCATGTCAGATACTGAATAATGTCACAACCCCACTAATGATAGCCATCACCACCTCCCCAGGGGACAGTGCCTACCCTCTGAGCACCCACATGATGACACCAATTCGGAACCCCACCACGCCACCCGAGGTAAGATACAGCACAGCCCATATTGCAACCCGGGGCACAGTGGAGCACACATTCGGAGTGCTCAAGTCACGCTTTCGCTCCATTGACCGTTCTGGCGGGCAGCTGTTATACGCTCCCCCAGTAGTGGGCAGGATCATAGTGGCAGCGTGTGTCCTGCACAACGTTGCAACACGCCGGGGCCTGCCCGTGACATGGTGGCGCCCCCACATCCCCAACCACATGCACGCCCACTGCGCATGGGAGGGGAAAGGGCACGGGGTGAGGCAGCCCGTACGCAGCTGGTGGCTAATTACTTCACCTAAAATCGCAGCCCTGTGGAGTGCACACAGCCCTGGCACATACCAGCTGACTATCAATGATGATGAGTCAAGTGACAGTCAACTGTCACAACCATACCAGCCTGAGATTGTTCACCTGGAAGTGTTCCATTGTGTGCATCCCTACCTACACAAACACCACCAATGCTGTTTCATCAAAAGACACACTTGTATGCTGCCAAAATCATTACCCCCTTGCAAGATAAAACATGACAACAGTGCCATGTCACCCAACACCTCCCCAGCACCGCCACCCAACACACCATGGCATGTCATGCTATGTGAGAGCAAACAAAGGAATCCCCAAAACATGCCACAAGTGTAACAAAGTACAGTGTCCCGAATGGAAAATGGTCACACACAATATGCTCCCATTAATGTAGAACTGACAACACACATGACCAAAGACTTACCACAATACAATGCAGCTAGCCAACCCCAAACATAGCATTTACATGACAGTACTAAATTTAAGGATACGTAGTATTACAACCTGGTGATGCTAGCACATTGACCACAGTGTTGGTGCCACGCAAATCTGAAAGTGCACTGCTTACAACATGAACTCCATCTCCAAAGTAGACGGCCCTGTGAAGACATGAGGAATGAACCTGCAAATTAGGAGGGAGACATGGATGCACAAGCACACATCAATACACCATGCAGTGTACAATACTACAACAATATGCTCTAGGAATGTATACACAGTATTGACTATAGACTGCCCACACATGTCATGGGAGTCCAACGTCACTGTGTAAGTCACTGTCACTTGGGCACACCCTTTTCAAGCCCATGGAAATGGGAAGCAGGAGGGGTGTGTGTCTCACGAACCCAAGCATCTAACCCAAACTCAGGACAAGCCTGCATGTGCCCAGCCGGAATACAGTGGATGCCCACGGGAGCCACACAAGGCAACACACTGTAACAAAAACTCAAAAATCAAAAACCAAAAATCAAAAATCAAAAATCAAAAATGGCCATGTGGGGGCTAGGGGTGGGGGAGGCCACCCAGGAGGTCCGAGGACAGGGTGCACACCACCAGCCACCTGTGTGGATGTTGCGAAAAAAAAACACCTCCATGGGCTCATGGCCTGCACAGCTATGCTATCGTGAGAGATTCAGAATCGCTGTGGTCGCTCTCATCACCCTGTGCTGCTGCCGCCACAGGAGATGGTGGTGCTATGGAAGGCAGCCCACGCAAAGCCCTAGTCTGGTCCTCCATGGCAGCAAGCATGCTGGTGTGAGGGTCTCGTTCTGGAGGAATATGGTGCGGAGATCCCCATGCACCAACTGACGTGATGCCCGGACCTCCTCCCGAGTTGCCTGCATCTCTGCTGAGAGCGTACGTGTGACCCGCTCCAGCAGCTGTTCTGTCCACGTGACAGTGGAAGCCTCAAGGTCCACAAGAGTCTGCCTGAGGTGATGGACTTCTACCCTCAGGGCTTCCCTCTGGCCCTGGGACTCTAAAGAAATGGCTTCCCGCAGAGTGTCCAGGGACGCCCGTCTGTCCCTGTTGGATGCCAACATGTCCTCCCTGAGTGATCGGCAAATGGAGTCTGTTGCCTGCTGTAGTTTCTCCATCTGCCTTTCTGGGGGGGACAATGGAAGTGGCCACCCTCTCCATAGCTTGAGCCATCATCTCAGATGCTGCTGCCTGTTGGTTTGCCATACCGTATATGGATTTCTCCCATGCGGTATTGCCTGGTGGCGTACGGCCACCGCGTTGGCGGGCACCACACCTGTCTGGAGCAAGTCGAACTGTGCCTTGCTGTGTCGGCACTGCCTGAGGCTGCAGGACTGCATTCCCCCTCTGATCTGCTGGCCCAGGAACAGATCAGATGTTGCGGAGTGTGGCCCTGCATCCGTAACCACCAAAGGTGGACCTACCAAAACTGACATCCCCATAGTGGGCTGTACCCCTGGTGCAGGTGGGTTGGACAGAACAGAATCCCTCCCAGAAACACCTACCTGCGAAGCCACATAGGTCTCATCAACACCTGAATAGAGGTCTGGGGAGGTGCACACAGAGACACCCCTGGAGCAAGAGTGGGTTTTCACCCACCACCACACCCCGTCCCCACTGGTGCCCGGTCCTGCCTGAGATCCCTCCTGGGTCTGCACCATCTCCTCACCCTCAAAGCATCAAGTGCGTCATCCCCTGCAGAAACATGAAAGACAAAAAATGGAAACAGGCATTAGCACCATGGCACACAATTAGGCCTCACATGATACAGAACCAGTACTTGATTGACACCACATGTCCCACATGACTATAACCCTCCCATGCATGCACTGTCACTGAATTTGAAGGGGAGGAAAATGTCAGACACTGATGACACCAAGATGGAAGAGCAACACATTTGCTGCATGCTGGCTAGCAGAGCCATCACACATTGGCCTGTGATTGGCATGTCACACAGATGGCATGTACCATAGGCATGTCACATATCGTTTGACAATAGGGCTGAGAAATGCATATTGAAAGTGGGGGGATCGAAACAATCAGCCTGAATGAACAATGAGAAATACGGAACAATGTTGTTGCAAGATGCCACTTCAAGGGCAACTGGCGTGATGCTGCACAAAATGTCTACTGTAGGCAGAAGGGATACTGTAATACCCAAATCCAGGGGTGCAGAATGTTTTGGATGAAGCACACGGGTGACCCAAACCACTCAGGCACACACACCCTCACCTGGCACTCGATCAGAACCCCTCACACATACAACATACACATGGATCACACACACATGCATGTGCACTCACCGGACAATGCCTCGTAATCTGGCAGTTCTCCCACACCTTGGATCTGTTCCTCTGTGACGTAGGTCCCAGCAACAGACTCATGTACAGTTTGTTCAATGTCCTCTTGTGGAGACCCACCTCCAGTCACCAGAGTAGCGGCATGACTTGAGGCCAGCTTTTTCTTTGCCCTGTGCTTAAGGTCATTCCAGCGCTTGTAGCACTCACCAGCTGTGCACCTCACTAATCCAAGGGCGCTTATGATGTCCGTGACGGGCTGCCAGTGTGCCTGACGTTGAGCAGGTGTGGTCTTGCACCCTGAAGTGATCAACATTTCGCTGTCATGTGCGGACACATACTGCACAAGTGCATCACTTTCGGCATCATTTAAGCTAGGCCCTGTCTGGGGTATCAGCCTGTAGTGGACGAGCACTCTTCCTCTTTTTTTTGGAAGGGTGTGGGGATCCTGAGTGGCCTACACCACTCTGGACACTAGGGGCAGGAGCACCGGTAGACTGGCTAGTTGGAGTGTGGGAATGCACACTGAGCATGGGACTTGGTGCAGGCATTGGCTGAAGTGTTACGTAGTCAGGGGGAACGTTAGCAAGATGGACTGGGACCAACACTGCCCTGGCTGGGAGAGTCAGAGCTGGGGTGGATGGAGCTGCAGCTGCCCCTGCAGCCTCCCCACCTTGCCTACTCGGGGCAGCAGATAACATAGCTGCCCCTGATCCACGTGGCCTGGTGACACCAACTTGCACCGCCACACATGGCCTAGACTTGGCGACCTGGAAGTCAGCCTGGGAGTCACCCTCTGCCAGGTCAGGTGCCACAATGGGCTGGTCCAACAAGGGCTGAGCAGAGATGGTGTCAGCCACGTTTCCCTCAACTATGGGGGGGCATGGGTGTCCCTGACTGGTCCTCCACACATGGGGGGCCAGGGGTGTGATGCTGGAAATGCATCCGAGGGACAGGGCCTCTGAATCCTTGTCCTTTACTGCTTTTTATTGTGTGTTCTGTCGTGTTTTCTGCCCAGGAGTCCATGTGGGACTCCTGGCAGTGCAGCTCTCTCTTTTGGTTTGGTGAACAGACCCATGGGATACCCTTATGGCACTCATGGGTAGGGGTACAACCCTGTGCCCCTAGTGTATGTTTTTGGGCACCTGTGGGTGGCCCACAGAGCAGGGTATGGGCTGGTGGCAGCTCCATGCTGAATTTGACAGGTGCTCTGTGTGTCCTCCATTTTGGGATACTCAGGCCCTGCCATTGGGATCAGTTGATTCCTGATAGGAAACAAGATGGCCCCTGTGGCCTCTTGCTTTCTATTGCCTGTTACCTTGTTTTCCCAAAGTCCTGGGAAGCCCTGACTCTGTCCCTTCCCCCTGACTGGCTGTTGGGTGGAAGTTCCATATATGGTGTTGTTGTGAAGGCCCAGCTAGACTGACTGGAGCCTTCCCAGTGACTGTATGTTGTGGGTACCTCCTGTGGGTGGGACCTGGGTGAATGGAGCGTGTGACCAATATACACTCCTTGTTGTGGTTGTCTGGTTTCTGGCATGAGAGACAAAGACTGAGACAGCCCTGCCCGAAACTGGCCTGAATGCAGTGTGTAGTGTTGAATGGCTGGGTACTTGTCCCAATCCACATTCCTTGTTGTGAGTGTCTGAAAGGGAGGAGTGTGGCCTGAATGCACTGTGTGCCTGATTGGCTGACTGACTGCATGAATGCCCTTCTGTATGATTGGCTGCTGAGTGTGTGCCAACAGTGTGGATGAGAGACAGAATAGTATATCTGGGGACCTCTCACCACTGGTAATTGTTCAGAAGCGTTCTGGAGCTGAGTCTCCACTCTAAGAGTAACTGGAACTGCTGATCCTCGACGCCCAGCTGGAAGAAGAAGACTTGCTGTTGCACTTGCTTCTACCGATCTGAAAGCTGCCGAATTCGTCGAGGACTGACCCGAGAGAGGACCTGGTAAAACGCCCTCTTCCCGTGCTCCGAGGGATCATCGAGTACCGCTCCATCTTCGCCAAAGCACCCTGGAAGTCAGACCCTCGAAAGGCTGCCGACCCGAGACGGGACCGCCGAGGAGATCGAAGTGAAGCACCCGGACATCGCCGCCGTCGAAGTCCATTGCCATCGACCAGGGTTCGCAGGTCTGTGTAACCGCTGGAGGCCCGTCGAAGTTGTGTTGCCCAGCCGTGGGAACCACTTGACGCCGTGCCGCCGATGACCGGAGCCGTCCGCTCCTTGCCTAAGAACATTTGAATCGAAGGACTCCCTCGTCCGCACCCTCGACCGCTTTATCCTGCCAGAGAAAGTCGAGGACGACCAACGCGCCGAGGAGAAACCTGCCGGTGGGTTTCCCGCCACCCGGAGACTACAAAGACTCAGCGACTCGACGCCCTTGCTGGGCCCCCGTCTTCACAAATCTTTGCAGTCCAGACCAATTGTCGTCGAGGTGCCCCGCACGCCTCTGCCTTGCAGGACGCCAACGCTCCGTCGTCGACAAGCACCACTTGGATCGAAGCTGCCGCCTCATCGACGCCGATATACCCTGTTTGTTGTCGGACGTTCGACGCCCCGTGTCTCCCGCTTGAAAGGGAAGGCATTCAAGAAGGGCCGTCGATTCCCCGACGCCGAACGCCGAGTTCCTCGACGGACGTTCGACGCCCCGTGTCTCCCGCTTGAAAGGGAAGGCATTCAAGAAGGGCCGTCGATTCCCCGCCGCCGAACGCCGAGTTCCTCGACGCTTCTCAAGGATTCTCGACGATCCGTGACTCCCGCTTGAAAGGGGGTCGCTCAAGAAGGATCTGTGGACGCCTCTTCGAAGAACTCAACTCCACCAGGTACATTGGGGGGGGTAAAAACATTATAGGAGGGAATAAGACTTGCAGAACAATATATGGACTGGGCTTGTGCTATATCTTTATTTTACAGGTTGCCCAGGTGGGGGGATCTCCACACAGAACTGTGTCTAGTGGTAGGGGCCAGTATTCTGCCCATTGCTCAACCATCTTATTTTCTCTCCTCTCTCTATTGCTGGTTTCACTCTATTGATCTGTGTGACATTGTTACAGTATTGTTGATGCACTTTAATGAGATCTAATACAAAGGGTGGTACCACTTTAGAATTGTATATATTTGCCATTGTTGATTTTCCTAAGTACAAAGTGAGTTATTATGATAAGTGTACATAACCTTGAATATTGATTACATAAAGACTGTGTATAACCAATACAGTGTGTGGACGACATTCCTTTGCGGGGGCTTGGGGACTATACTGTACATAAGAACCAGCCTGCATCACCTCCTGAGAAGCTAGGCCTTGATTGCTCGACCATAGCTACCGAATAGAGAATCTAGGCTGGGGTCCTCTGTGCCTCCCCTCTACCATATTGTCATGATCACTGCTTCCAAGGAGCCAGGACCAGCCCAACGTCCTTGGAAGCAGGCCCCTAACCTTAATCCTAGGCACCAGCCGGTCCCCACTGGGAGGTTTTAGACCTTGTCCTGGCGCCGGTGGCGCCAGGCTCATCAATGCCATCGGTCCCAGCACTGGAAGCGCCGGGCTCATAATCTATATGAAGATGCTTGGGTGGACTTACCTGCAGCAGACCATGCTGCTTACTTATCAGCTGCATAGGAATCCTCAGTAAGCCGGAACTACTTTCTTACCTGGGTGGGGCAAGCTCCACTCCCTGGATACAACACTGGAACTCTTCTGGATCAGGAACTCTTTTCTTACCTAGGCGGGGCCGTGGAGGAAGACGCCTCATCACTCCAAGGCTATTTAAACCACACCCGATTGATGAAACGTGCTTCGCGTTATTCTGCATCTGCAGCAGAACGCTCACCGAGTCTGTTCCAGCTTCTCTTCCTCCGATCCTGAACCTGCAAGAACAATACTTACCACTCCTGTATCCAGTCTTCAGCAGAACCTGCAAGAACAATACTCACCATTCCTGAATCCAGTCCTCAGCAGCACCTGTAAAGATAAGAAACAACAGGTTAGCACGGCAACCTTCACATGCGTCGCATTCCTCACCTGATTCATCGGCAGCGACCATTTCTTCACGCTGCATCTCCGCCTGTGAAAACAGAAGCATAGTTATTACTTACCAGCACTCCGTGCATTCCGGATGTTTGCAACGCTGCAACCCAGCATCTGAAATACAAAAGAAAAGACATTAGACAGGTATTTACTTACGCCCATCGCGCTTGCCACAATAGAACGCCTGCAAATACTCCGGCGATTTCTAATAACTCTTCAGCACGAACTCACAGCTGCAAGAGAAAAGAGACAGTTAGAGCGCTTGAAATTACTTACGCATCTCCAAGCGCTTCGTCCCAAGGCTCTGGCTCCAGCTTCGGCTCTCTTCACACCATCTTCTATTCCAAGAGCCCTGCAAAATAATTAGGAGAAAGCATCATATCAAGCCCTGTTCTATATTACGTGCCCACGCACCTAAAGACTATAAGGACTAAAAAGGTGTCCGGAAACTCACCGCTCATGCAGTTAACTGCGGTAGCGATCCTCTGATGTCAAGAGGCCTACGTTTCACCCAGTGAAGGAACTGGCAACGGCACCCTGCACCAGACGCAGATGGAGAGTCCAGCATTCACCTATCTAAGGTGAGCACGTTGACCTGGGGGCTCTACGGAGAAGCTAGGAAGAGAGAGGGAGTGAGAGAGGGATACTCAACAGCCCAGATCATTAACCCCCATATTCTTTCACCTGCAGGAATCTCACCCTTCGAGTTCGACACACAGTGCGAAGAGGCTCAGCCCCAGAAGCCAATCGAGTCCTGCACATCACTTTTCGAGTCACAGACACCTTCCTGCCCAGACCAGCGCCTCCGTGGGAATCAAGTGAGCGTTACAGAACACGAAGCTCATCACAAAACTCCTACCCAGGCGCAATGGAAACCTCGGACAATGATCAATTGGCCCAATTGCTTGGGGAACTCAGAGCGGAAGTACATGCGGCTCGTCAGGAAACAAACTCTCTAAGAAGAGAGCTGATAATATCCAAGGAGCGAACAGAGGACCTTGCTAGGCAATTGCTACAAACGCAGGTAGGGCAGACACCTTTGCCCGCTCCAGGAAGAAGTTATCCTTCAGCATCCTCAAATCCAGTGCAAATCAATCTACCTGGTAATGTGCCTTTGGCTCCGCCCGAACGCTTTTCTGGTGACCCAAAGAAATTTGCAGTGTTTATTAACCAGTGCCGCCTACACTTCTTATGTCGACCAGCTGCCTTCCCAACAGATCAGACCAAGGTGGCTTTCGTGCTTTCTTATCTCAGTGGCAGTGC
This sequence comes from Ambystoma mexicanum, assembly GCF_040938575.1. NCBI lineage: Eukaryota > Metazoa > Chordata > Amphibia > Caudata > Ambystomatidae > Ambystoma > Ambystoma mexicanum. Next base: position 1,060,903,089 of record NC_090933.1, on the reverse strand, counting down.
CGCAGATTGGTCGATCCCTTTAGTTACTCAGGACGATCCGGTTCTTCATGATTTCCAGGCCTTCCAGTCCAGCATGGAGAAACTGTTCGCAAGACATGCACAAGGGCAGGCCTTGGACAATGAACTCCTTTCGTTACGACAGGGTACTCAAGACCTCTTGACTTATATTGCTTCTTTCAACAGACTTATAGTGGAAACTCAGTGGCCTGAGGATAAAAGAATAACGCTTTTCTACAGAGGCCTGCGTGGAGAGCTCAAGGATGTTTTAGCTCAAGTTGTGAATCCTCCACAAGAATGCTCAGACTATATCGATTTAGCTGTCCAATTGGACCACAGATTACAGAACAGGAAAGCTGATCGTTCCAAATTTGATACCCGAGTGTTTTCTTAACCACAGACCTCTACTAGGGGAGCTGACAACGTGGAATCCATGCAAATAGGGGGCATGAAAGGACCTTTAACCCAAAAAGAGCGGGAAAGAAGAAGACAGCTGCAATTCTGCCTCTATTGCGGAAACTCGGGGCACTTTCTTCGAGACTGTCCAGTGAAACCAGCTAAGAAGGCTGTAGGAGCCGCTGATACCAGTATCACAAATTCTGAGCAGGGAAACGACCTAGCCCGACAAGTGTAGAGGTCCTCTTGCCGAGCGTTAAAATCTGTCCCGTGACCTCGCATTTCGTGGTGCCTATGGTCCTCATTAGCCCTGAACGTCCGGATCGTTTACATGCAATTGAAGCTTACATCGACAGCGGCGCAATCGGTAATTATGTGGACCATGAAATGGTATCAAGGATGAATCTACCTCTTGTCCCTAAGGCAGTAAAAGACGTCATTACTACAGTGGATGGCACGGAGATAGCCTCCGGACCAGTAACGCACGCCACCCAAGAAGTGACGTTAGTGAGCCAAGATGGACACCGGGAGAAGATCGTGTTCGATGTGATCAAGGCCCCTCAGTTCCAGATCATTCTGGGAATTCCTTGGTTAGAGAAGCACAATCCTCAGATCGATTGGCGAGCAAAGACGGTTCAGTTTCCAGAATGTTTTACCACTTGTTATCCTCGGCCTGATGTTTCACTGGCGGCGATCACTTCCGAGGTTCCCAAATTACCTCCCGAATACCAGGAATTCCAGGACGTCTTTCGGAAGGACCAAGCTAACACCCTGCCTCCTCATAGGTCTTACGACTGTCAAATAGATCTGATACCCGGAACAACTCCTCCTTGCAGTAGGATTTATGCCCTCACCGAGCCAGAGAATCTTCACCTCAGACAATATCTAGACCAATACCTAGCTAACGGGTTTATCCGTCCTTCTAAATCCCCAGCTTCCTCGGCTTTGTTCTTTGTTCCGAAAAAGGAAGGAGACCTTAGAACTTGTATAGATTACCGCGCCCTGAATCAGATCACCGTTAAAAACAGATACCCGTTACCTTTGATCCCTGAACTCCTGGACCAAGTCAAAAACGCATGTATATATACAAAGTTGGATCTCAGAGGAGCCTACCACTTGGTACGAATAAAGGAGGGCGATGAATGGAAGACGGCCTTCCGCACCAAGTATGGGCTGTTTGAGTATCAAGTTATGCCCTTTGGACTTTGTAACGCTCCTGCCGCCTTCCAGTATTTTATGAACGATGTCCTTAGAGAACTCATAGATGTGTGTGTTGTTGTCTACATTGATGACATCCTCGTCTATTCATCATGTGAAGAGGAACATCAGAAACACGTTAAAGAAGTCCTCGAGAGATTACGTCAACATAACCTTTTTGCTAAGCTTGAAAAATGCGTTTTCAACGTAACCGAAGTTGAGTTCCTGGGATTCATATTGTCACCTAACGGAGTCCATATGGATACAAAAAAAGTCGATGCGATCATCAAGTGGCATTTACCAACCTCTGTAAAAGGAGTTCAAAGCATGTTAGGCTTCGCTAACTTTTACCGTAGATTCATTCCTGAATTCTCTCGAATTGTCCAACCCATCACCGCTCTGTTAAAGAAGAACAAACGTTTTGAGTGGTCTACCGAGGCAGAACAAGCCTTTCAGGACTTAAAAGCTAAATTCATTTCTGCACCTGTTCTAAAACATCCTCGCCCAGAACTACCCTACATCGTGGAAACGGATGCTTCTAGTCTAGCCATGGGGGCAGTTTTATCACAAAGAGACCCGGTTACAAACCAATTACATCCTGTAGCCTTTTGGTCTCGCAAATTCTCGGCTCCCGAGATCAACTATTCAATTACAGACAAGGAACTTTTAGCTATCAGATCGGCCTTTAAAGTCTGGCGGCATTATCTTTTGGGAGCCAGACACACAGTCACCGTAATGTCAGATCACCGCAACTTACAATATCTGAAGACGGCCAAAGCTCAGTCTTCCAGGCAACTTCGCTGGGCTCTATTTTTGGCTGAGTTTGACTTTATAATTACTTATCGACCAGACAGTAAAAACGGAAAAGCAGATGCCCTCTCCCGGATGGGAATAGATGAACACTTGACTAATCCAGAACCAATACCCATAATTCCAGAACAAAGGATTTTGGGCTGGGTCAGCGCTCAATCCTTTGAAGACATCAAGACTACAGTCAAATCAATCATAACTCCGGACGAATTACAGGACTGGCAATTAAAGGGAAAGGAATTCTCTGTGGATCAAGACCTTCCATATTTCCGAGGACGATTGTACTTGCCCAGTGAGAAAATACAAAAACAAGTGATCTCCTGTTATCACGACTCACTAATGGAGGGTCACCCTGGCATTAGCAAAACCATGGAAAAGGTCAAAAGACATTTCTGGTGGCCGTCATGGAAGAAGGATATTAGAGACTTCGTAATCTCCTGTGGTGTATGTGCCCAAAATAAAAGTCAGAAGGAGAAACCAGCCGGCCTCTTACATCCACTTGACATCCCTCCCTGTCCATGGCATACCCTGTCCATGGATTTCATCACGGACTTACCTCCATGCTCAGGGTATAATACCATTTTAGTAGTCGTGGATCTATTCTCCAAGATGGCTCACTTCATTCCCCTGAAAGGTCTACCTTCAGCTTCAGTATTGGCCCGAGAATTCTTAGAAAACATCGTTCGGCTACACGGTTTTCCCTCGGTTTTGGTCTCCGATAGGGGAAGTCAATTCATCTCCCACTTTTGGCGAAGTTGCTGTCGTTTCGCCCAAATTGATGTGAGACTTTCAACCAGTCACCATCCCCAAACTGACGGACAAACCGAGAGGACAAATCAAACTCTAGAGCAATATCTACGTTGCATGCTCCAACAAACTGAAGACCCTTGGAAGGACATTCTTTGGATCGCGGAGTACGCTTATAACAATTCGACTCATTCTGGAACCGGGAAGACTCCCTTCTTCCTATTATATGGACACCATCCTAGAACCTCGAACCTGGATCCTCCCCAAGAAATTGAAGCACCTGCTGTGGATCACTTGCACTCTGAGATCACTCGTGCTTTTAAGGAAGCCACTGCCCATCTGCAAAGAGCTAAAGCTCAATTCAAGAAAGGAGCAGATCAACACCGTAAAGAGGCCCCTCACTACGCAGTAGGAGATCAGGTCTGGTTATCAACTAAGCACCTGCCTCTAAAAGGACCCCGCACCTTCATTCCGAGATACCTTGGACCCTATCTCATCTCTGCTATAATTAATCCGGTGGCTGTCAAATTGGAATTACCTTCGCATATGAAAATACATCCCATATTCCATGTCTCCTTACTAAAACCAGTACAACCAGAAACCCGATTGACCGAACTCCCGGAACCCGTTTTAGTAGATGGAGAACTCGAATTCGAAGTAAAGAACATCCTAGACTCCAAAATCTCCAAATCTAAATTATATTATCTGGTTGATTGGAAAGGATACGGCCCCCAGGAAAGGTCTTGGGAACCCTCAGAATATGTCCATGCACCTCGTCTGGTCAAGAAATTCCATCTGAATCACCCCGACAAACCAAAAACCCCGGAGAAGACACGCTTGGGAGGGGCCTTGAGGGGGGTACTGTCATGATCACTGCTTCCAAGGAGCCAGGACCAGCCCAACGTCCTTGGAAGCAGGCCCCTAACCTTAATCCTAGGCACCAGCCGGTCCCCACTGGGACCTTTTGGACCTTGTCCTGGCGCCGGTGGCGCCAGGCTCATCAATGCCATCGGTCCCGGCACTGGAAGCGCCGGGCTCATAATATATATGAAGATGCTTGGGTGGACTTACCTGCAGCAGACCATGCTGCTTACTTACCAGCTGCATAGGAATCCTCAGTAAGCCGGAACTACTTTCTTACCTGGGTGGGGCAAGCTCCACTCCCTGGATACAACACTGGAACTCTTCTGGAACAGGAACTCTTTTCTTACCTAGGCGGGGCCGTGGAGGAAGACGCCTCATCACTCCAAGGCTATTTAAACCACACCCGATTGATGAAACGTGCTTCGCGTTATTCTGCATCTGCAGCAGAACGCTCACCGAGTCTGTTCCAGCTTCTCTTCCTCCGATCCTGAACCTGCAAGAACAATACTTACCACTCCTGTATCCAGTCTTCAGCAGAACCTGCAAGAACAATACTCACCATTCCTGAATCCAGTCCTCAGCACGAACTCACAGCTGCAAGAGAAAAGAGACAGTTAGAGCGCTTGCAATTACTTACGCATCTCCAAGCGCTTCGTCCCAAGGCTCTGGCTCCAGCTTCGGCTCTCTTCACACCATCTTCTATTCCAAGAGCCCTGCAAAATAATTAGGAGAAAGCATCATATCAAGCCCTGTTCTATATTACGTGCCCACGCACCTAAAGACTATAAGGACTAAAAAGGTGTCCGGAAACTCACCGCTCGTGCAGTTAACGGCGGTAGCGATCCTCTGATGTCAAGAGGCCTACGTTTCACCCAGTGAAGGAACTGGCAACAGCACCCTGCACCAGACGCAGATGGAGAGTCCAGCATTCACCTATCTAAGGTGAGCACGTTGACCTGGGGGCTCTACGGAGAAGCTAGGAAGAGAGAGAGAGTGAGAGAGGGACACTCAACAGCCCAGATCATTAACCCCCATATTCTTTCACCTGCAGGAATCTCACCCTTCGAGTTCGACACACAGTGCGAAGAGGCTCAGCCCCAGAAGCCAATCGAGTCCTGCACATCACTTTTCGAGTCACAGACACCTTCCTGCCCAGACCAGCGCCTCCGTGGGAATCAGGTGAGCATTACGCATATAGAGAGCAGAAGTACAGACCACCCCCTACCGGTCCTTTACAGCTGGTGGCAGCGGTGGGATGCTTATGGTTTTAAGAATCAGTGTATAACCGTGCCACTTACAAAAGATATCTGCACTTTATTAAATTATGGTTTAGTTGTGTACAAGATAACTGCATTACAAACAATGGAGTCTATTGCAAATGGCAAATTGACTCGGATGAGCTTGAAGGCTCTCCAGAGTGCTTGTGAAGCCAGGGAGTTAGACTTTGTGGATAAGTCTAGGGCTGAGCTGATAGCTGCCCTGGTGGACTACCAGACTGATGGTGAAACTCTTGATGAGGGGGGGAATGCAACCAATGAGGACTCTGCCCCTGGGGTTTCTGCTGAATCTGTTTCTGGGAATGCCGCCATTCCTGCTGCCTCTGTTCCAAACCCCAGCAATTCCTTGGAGCTTGAGATATTAAGGATGGAATTGGCCTTTGAATACCGCAAGTTGGAAATAGATGCTGAACTTAAGAAAGAGGAGTTGGCTCAACAAGTGGAGCTCAAGAATAGGGATCTTGAACTCAGAAATAAGGACCTTGAACTCAAGGCCCAGGACACTGAATGTCAGAGAATCCAGCTAGAGAAAACTAGAGTGGAGACTTCAGCTAAAACCAGTGAGAGTGTCAGGTCCCCAGCCACCAAGTTTATGAAAGATTTGGTTGGTGTATTTGTGGAGGGTTCAGATATCCTCCAATGGATTGAAGCGTTTGAAATGGCTTGTGCGATTCATGATGTTGATAAAAGAGATTGGGCTAAGTGTTTGTTAAGCAGAGTGCCTCAAACTGGATATGACTGTATTCTGAAGCTGAGTGTGGAAGAAAGGGGTCAGTATGAGTGTATGAAGTCTGCTTTGATTGCCAAGTTTGGCAAGACACCTACCCAATACCTTAAAAGGTTCAGGGATTTTAAGAAAAGAGAGAATGTGTCTTGGGTTGACTGGGTGAGTGCTGCACACATGAACATGATGGGGTGGAATGATGGATACAAGGTTAAGACTTTTGTTGAATTGTCCCACCTCTTGTTTTTTGAGCATTTTTCTGAAGCCTGTTCACCAGAGCTGCGTCAGTATGTGGCTGACCAGAACATTTTGGACCCCTTTAAGCTGGCTAGGTTGGCTGACAAGTGGGTCTCCCACCGGGTGTACCCTAAGGACTCCAGTGGGAAGGACAAGGACAAAGAAAAGGGGGCCTCTCAGAAAGCTGAGGAGTCCCACAAGCAGTCACAGTCGGGTAAACCTAAACCTTCCTCTCCCAAGACCCAAAAATCTAGTGGGGATAAGTCATCTGTGGGTGGGAATAAGAGTAGTGGTCCACCTGCTGCAAAGCAGGCTCCCAGTGGTTCCAGTACCGTACCCCACACTCCTGGCACTTGTTGGGACTGTGGGGCTCTGGGTCACAGAAGGGGTGACTCCAAGTGTAAAGGTAAGGCACTTGGAGTACAGGCTGTCAGCCTGACCTACCCTTACCCCGTGTCTGAGGTGGAGGCCACTGTCCTCCCCTCCTCTACCGGGATAACATTTTGTGATCCGGTAGAGATTTCCTTAGTGTCCCTTGGGGCCTGGGACCAGTATGCAGAAGTACTGGCGACTATCCCACAGAACACCCGTAGGTTTTTGAGAAGTGTTCTCTTGAATGGCCAGCCTTCTACTGGTTTGAGAGACACTGGGGCAAGCATGACAGTGGTGGACAGGACCCTGCTCAAGCCAGAGGACTATGTAGGTGCTCCTCTGAGAACCACCAGGTTAGCTGGTGGGCCTCCCAAATTATCGCCTGAAGCCTTAGTCACACTCATGATTGGAGACAAGACAGCAAAGCTTCCTGTCCTGGTTCAGGACAATGTCCCTGCTAACATTATGTTAGGAAATGATCTAGTAGAGTCGGGGTTGATCTTGGATGGTCTTCCCATGACTGCTGCTGCAGTCACTAGGTCACAGGTGACACCGGGTCTGGCTGTGAGTCAGGTACCCGAGCCAAAGGCGAGGCCTACGGCAAGAAGAAGGAAGACCAAGAAGGCCACCTCTGTGGAGGGAACACCTTCTCTTCCTGCTGTTCCGACAGCACCCATTGGTATCCATGCTCCGGACGGGCTGGGTCCAGTGGAAAACCCAAACTCAACTCCTGTGGGAGAAGAGACAGAAGACTCTCCTGTGGGAGAGGTTCTCAACCCGGAGGATCATCCAGACCTTCAATGCTTGTTAGCTGAAGGGGGACCCCCCCGGGCAGACTTCTGCAAGGGACAGAGAGAGTGCCACTCTCTCGAGGGACTGATGAAACAGGCCCTGTCCCAGGCACAAGGAGAAGTGCCTAGGACATTCCGGATTTATTGGGAGGGTGAGCTCCTTGTTAGTGAGCCCACTAAGCCTGAACCTGGTGCCCTCAAGAGGTTGGTGGTACCCCAGGTTTACAGGCCCTTCCTACTGCAGTTGGCGCATGAGGTGCCCTTGGCTGGTCATCTTGGGACCAAGAAGACTAAGCAGAGGCTCTCTGCCCATTTCTACTGGCCACGGATGGGAGTAGAGGTGGAGTCCCACTGCAGGACCTGCCCAACTTGTCAGTTGTCTGGCAAGACTGGAGGCAGTGTCATTGCCCCACTGCAGCCATTGCCAGTGGTTGGCACACCATTTGAGAGGGTGGGCATCGACATTGTCGGTCCCCTTGACCCTCCCACTTCAGGTGGACATCGATTCATCCTGGTCTTGGTAGATCATGCCACCAGGTACCCTGAGGCAATACCCCTTCGGACTGTTACTGCCAAGGTGGTTGCCAGGGCTCTCCTGGGCATTTTCACCCGTGTTGGATTCCCCAAGGAGGTTGTCTCTGACAGAGGATCCAACTTCATGTCTAGTTACTTGAAAACCATGTGGAAAGAGTGCAGAGTAACCTACAAGTTCTCCACCTCTTACCACCCCCAGACCAATGGTCTGGTTGAGAGAGTTAATAAAACACTCAAGGGCATGCTAGGGGCTTTGGAAGAACCCCTAAGGAGGAAATGGGATCTCCTCCTGCCATGCCTGCTGTTTGCTTACAGAGAGGTACCTCAAGAGGGTGTTGGTTTCAGCCCCTTTGAGTTACTCTTTGGATATCCCGTGAGGGGGCCCCTCGCCTTGGTCAGAGAGTGGACTGGATCCTTCAGGATCATCTCCAAGATGGGCGAAGTCAATTATCTGGTTGACATGGGAGCCTCTGGGGTAGCCCCTCAGGTATTCCATGTCAACAGGCTCAAGCCTTTCCACCGGCGAGCAGAAGTCTCATGTCTCTTGCTAGCTTCAGGGCAAGAAGAGGATGAGAGTGAGCCCCTTCCTGATTTGCTGCATAGCAACCCTCAGGATGGCTCAGTGGAGGGAGTACATCTCTCTCCGGATTTGACAACAGAGCAACAGAGGGCCTGCAGGGCTTTGCTCCAACAGTATGCCTCTCTGTTTTCACTGACGCCAGGCCTTACACCGTGGTGTAGGCATGAAATTGACACTGGTGACAGTGTACCTGTCAAAAGCAGGTGCTACCGTATGTCAGATACCGTCAAGAACCACATCCAGGCTGAGGTCGCCAAGATGTTGGATCTGGGTGTTATTGAACCCTCAACCAGTCCCTGGTCCAGTCCAGTGGTCCTTGTCCCCAAGGCAAGTTCCCAGGCGGGTACCAAGGATTGGAGGTTCTGTGTGGACTACCGAGGAGTCAATGCCGTCACCAAAACTGACGTGCACCCATTGCCCAGGGCTGATGAGCTCGTGGACACCATAGGTGCTGCCAAATTTGTGAGCACCTTTGACCTTACCTCAGGCTATTGGCAAATAGCTCTGACGGACCATGCCAAGGAAAAGACGGCCTTCTCAACACCTGAGGGACTCTACCAGTTTAGGGTCATGCCTTTTGGGTTGAAGAATGCCCCTGCCACCTTCCAGAGATTGGTCAACCATGCGCTCAGTGGGCTGGAAGCCTTTTGTGTGGCTTACTTAGACGACATTGCCGTCTACAGTTCCACCTGGGAAGAGCATTTGACACATCTGGATAAGGTGTTGCAGGCCTTGAAAAGGGCTAACCTCACTATCAAGGCCACCAAGTGCCAGATAGCTCAGGGTAAAGTTACCTATCTTGGTCATGAGGTAGGAGGGGGTCAAATCCAACCTCTCTCCAGTAAAGTACAGGATGTACAGAACTGGGAGACTCCCACTACTCAAACCCAGTTGAGAGCCTTTTTGGGCCTCACTGGGTACTATCGCAATTTCATGGCAGACTATGGAGCCATAGCTGCACCCCTGACAGCTATAACTTCACCCAAACAGCCTAGGAAGGTTAATTGGACCGAAGACTGTCAGAGGGCCTTTGATGGCTTGAAAGAAAGTCTGTGTAGGGCACCTGTGTTGTGTGGGCCTGACTACAGCCGACCCTTTATCGTCCAGACGGATGCCTGCGACACCGGAATTGGAGCTGTCTTGTCCCAGTTAGATGACAAAGGGAGAGAACATCCTATCATATTCATCAGTAGACAACTCAAGGGTAGAGAACTTAGGTGGGCTACTGTTGAAAAGGAGTGTTTTAGCATAGTTTGGAGCCTTAGGCGTTTTAGGCCCTACCTTACGGGGTCTACCTTCAAAGTCCAAACAGATCATAAGCCCCTGAAGTGGCTTATGCAAATGAAGGGTGAGAATCGAAATTGCTCAGGTGGTCCATTAGCCTGCAAGGGCTAGACTTCACCATAGAGCACAGACCAGGGAAGAGTCACGATAATGCAGATGGCCTTTCCAGAAGGTATGTTGACCGTCTGGATGAGGGTGTCTATCCCGTGGGAGATTAGACACCCTCCACCTCAGTCTGGGGGGGGCGACTGTGATGCTGGAAATGCATCCGAGGGACAGGGCCTCTGTATCCTTGTCCTTTACTGCTTTTTATCGTGTGTTCTGTCGTGTTTTCTGCCCAGGAGTCCATGTGGGACTCCTGGCAGTGCAGCTCTCTCTTTTGGTTTGGTGAACAGACCCATGGGATACCCTTATGGCACCCATGGGTAGGGGTACAACCCTGTGCCCCTAGTGTATGTTTTTGGGCACCTGTGGGTGGCCCACAGAGCAGGGTATGGGCTGGTGGCAGCTCCATGCTGAATTTGACAGGTGCTCTGGGTGTCCTCCATTTTGGGATACCCAGGCCCTGCCATTGGGATCAGTTGATTCCTGATAGGAAACAAGATGGCCCCTGTGGCCTCTTGCTTTCTATTGCCTGTTACCTTGTTTTCCCAAAGTCCTGGGAAGCCCTGACTCTGTCCCTTCCCCCTGACTGGCTGTTGGGTGGAAGTTCCATATATGGTGTTGTTGTGAAGGCCCAGCTAGACTGACTGGAGCCTTCCCAGTGACTGTATGTTGTGGGTACCTCCTGTGGGTGGGACCTGGGTGAATGGAGTGTGTGACCAATATACACTCCTTGTTGTGGTTGTCTGGTTTCTGGCATGAGAGACAAAGACTGAGACAGCCCTGCCCGAAACTGGCCTGAATGCAGTGTGTAGTGTTGAATAGCTGGGTACTTGTCCCAATCCACATTCCTTGTTGTGAGTGTCTGAAAGGGAGGAGTGTGGCATGAATGCACTGTGTGCCTGATTGGCTGACTGATTGCATGAATGCCCTTCTGTATGATTGGCTGCTGAGTGTGTGCCAGCAGTGTGGATGAGAGACAGAATAGTATATCTGGGGACCTCTCACCACTGGTAATTGTTCAGAAGCGTTCTGGAGCTGAGTCTCCACTCTAAGAGTAACTGGAACTGCTGATCCTCGACGCCCAGCTGGAAGAAGAAGACTTGCTGTTGCACTTGCGTCGACCGATCTGAAAGCTGCTGAATTCGTCGAGGACTGACCCGAGAGAGGACCTGGTAAGGCGCCCTCTTCCCGTGCTCCGAGGGATCATCGAGCACCGCTCCATCTTCGCCGAAGCGCCCTGGAAGTCAGACCCTCGAAAGGCTGCCGACCCGAGACAGGACCGCCGAGGAGATCGAAGTGAAGCACCCAGACATCGCCGTCGTCGAAGTCCATTGCCGTCGACCAAGGTTCGCAGGTCTGTGTAACCGCTGGAGGCCCGTCGAAGTTGTGTTGCCCAGCCGTGGGAACCACTTGACGCCGTGTCGCCGACGACCGGAGCCGTCCGCTCCTTGCCTAAGAACATTTGAATCGACGGACTCCCTTGTCCGCACCGTCGACCGCTTTATCCTGCCGGAGAAAGTCGAGGACGACCAACGCGCCGAGGACAAACCTGCCGGTGGGTTTCCCGCCACCCGAAGACTACAAAGACTCGAACGACTGGACGCCCTTGCTGGGCCCCCGTCTTCACGAATCTTTGCAGTCCAGAACAATTGTCGTTGAGGTGCCCCGCACGCCTCTGCCTTGCAGGACGACAACGCTCCGTCGTCGACGAGCACCGCTTGGATCGAAGCTGCCGCCTCATCGACGCCGTTCTACCCTGTTTGTTGTCAGACGTTTGACGCCCCGTGTCTCCCGCTTGAAAGGGAAGGCATTCAAGAAGGGCCGTCGATTCCCCGACGCCGAACGCCGAGTTCCTCGACGGACGTTCGACGCCCCGTGTCTCCCGCTTGAAAGGGAAGGCATTCAAGAAGGGCCGTCGATTCCCCGCCGCCGAACGCCGAGTTCCTCGACGCTTCTCGACGCCTCTCGACGATCCGTGACTCCCGCTTGAAAGGGGGTCGCTCAAGAAGGATCTGCCGACGCCTCTTCGAAGAACTCGACTCCACCAGGTACATTGGGGGGGTAAAAACATTATAGGAGGGAATAAGACTTGCAGAACAATATATGGACTGGGCGTGTGCTATATCTTTATTTTACAGGTTGCCCAGGTGGAGGGTTCTCCACACAGAACTGTGTCTAGTGGTAGGGGCCAGTATTCTGCCCATTGCTCAACCATCTTATTTTCTCTCCTCTCTCTATTGCTGGTTTCACTCTATTGATCTGTGTGACATTGTTACAGTATTGGTGATGCACTTTAATGAGATCTAATACAAAGGGTGGTACCACTTTAGAATTGTATATATTTGCCATTGTTGATTTTCCTAAGTACAAAGTGAGTTATTATGATAAGTGTACATAACCTTGAATATTGATTATATAAAGACTGTGTCTAACCAATACAGTGTGTGGACATTCCTTTGTGGGGGCTTGGGGACTACACTGTACTTAAGAACCAGCCTGCATCGCCTCCTGAGAAGCTAGGCCTTGATTGCTCGACCATAGCTACCGAATAGAGAATCTAGGCTGGGGTCCTCTGTGCCTCCCCTCTACCATATAGAGAGCAGAAGTACAGACCACCCCCTACCGGTCCTTTACAAGGGGTACCCTGCAAATCCCGGCCAAGTCCCCTACCGCGCCCACCACGGCCACCTCTTGAGGCTCGGCCACCTTTGCCACCCTTACCGCTTGGTCGCCTCCCAACCATGGCACTGATGTTGTTGTGCATATGGGAGTTGCAGTAAACTATTTTCCTGGCCAATTGGGGGTCAAAGGGGTAGGGTACTAGATGGAATTCATACCCTAGTGCTCTAGCAAGGCTGTATGTGACCCCTGGGGAAAGATGACGGGTCACGCAACGCACAGGCACCACAAAAACAGAAAATAACGTGCACGCAACCCCTCGTAGACCAGGTGCGTGGAAAAATGAACCTGCACTACGCTGTGGCACCCAGAAACACAAAAATGAACGTACGCATGTTACACGCAGCCTACAATGACCTCTAAAGGGGTACGCGACACACGGGGCAAGCACAGTTGGTAAATACGTGCGCGACTCACCGTCTGCCTGGAAAATGAGCGTGAAAAATACGCGCATGTGTGCGTTGGCAACACCCCTGCCAAAAGTGGAATTGTACACTGTCTGAGGAGACAGGACAAAAGAAGAAGTGAACGCTGTTTGAGGAAACAAGGCCAACAGAAAATCAGAAAAAAGCTGTCAGAGGTAACAGGGAGTACGAACTAGAAACACAGTGAAGTAAATCGCGTGTGAACCGACAAGAAGTACAGAACTCACCCACTCGCTCTCCATGAAAAGCACGAAGAAGGAAATGACGTCCTACACGCACCTTTTGAACCGGCCCACACGTCCAACGTCACTTCCGCATATACGTGCTAAGGCCCTAACCTCCAATTACACGAACTGACAATCGGACGTGCAGTTCTTGGACGTGTAACATGCACCCGGGTTCAGGGAAACGCTCGCGCGTGCACGTCACAGATGCGCTTACGCGCTAAGGGCCTTTCGTCCAATGAAATCGCGTATGCGTGCTGACGCGCTTACGCGCTAAGGGCCTTTCCTCAAATTACATGCTGACGTGCTAGATTTTCAGGTGCCAAATCACTCCGTATCAAGCTGGCCACGCGTACGCACACGGAAGACCACGCTCCTGCCCAGAAGGCCGAATTACTGCCCCCCAGAGCCCCGAGCACGCTCCCACCTGCCTTCTGCTGCTGCCTGATTGCCTGCTGCCCACGTGCCCTGCCATTTGCTGCCTGCACGTCAGCTTGGGGTGCTGTTGCTGTGACCACCCCTGCTGGAACCGAAGACTCCCGACTGCTATTCCATCGCTCCACAGCCCAGCCCCAGGACTCAGTTGCCCACCCACACCTGCCTCTGGGGTTGCCATGTTGGGCACTACACCATCTGGCACCACTGGCAACCCCCAGCCAGAGAGGCAGAGGGCCACCATCTTCACTGCCACCGAAGTTGGTATCCTGGAGGAGCAAGTCCTTGGGCAGTATGATGCCCTATTTGGAAGGTCGGCTGCCGACAAGGAAGGACGGACTCGGATCTGGACGGACATCATGACTGCCATCAACACGGAGGGAGTGGCAGTCCACGACTTCCAACATGTCAAGAAGCGCTGGGAGGACTTCAGGTCCACGACCCGCAACAAGGCCTGGTGCCTCTTGAAGGCAGCGGATGCTAAGGGGCGCCGTGGCCACCTGTTGGAACATCAGATGAGGGTCCTGGAACGCATACGCCCAGCACTCCACGTCCAGGTCCTTGAGAGGCAGACCCATCTGGAGTCGAGCGGTACGTGTACATGCATACTGAATGGAAGCTGTGCGTGTGGTGGTGTGCCAGTAGTGTGCAGGTTGTACATGTGGTTTTGTAGGGCCATGTATGGATGTGTATGTACAGGGCTGTGAGGCTGACACATGCAAGTCCTTTCATGTGTGAGACACATGGATGGTGTATGTGTGGGTAAGCATGCAGGCCAAATGCAGAAGTGTGAGCACACATGTTTTGATTACTGTGTATGTAAGTTGGCATGGTTGTGGTGTCACACATGGATGTTGGTTCCAGCTGCATGTATCTGCACTGTGTACATGTGCATGTGTGTGTATTTGACATGGGCGCAACAGTGATGCAACATGGATGCATGTGAGACTGATATGTAGAAGACTGATTGCCAGATGTGAAATGGATGCCAATCTCGTCACTGCGACAGTTGGCAGAGGTGTACACATGCATGTAATTGTGGTGGCGTGTGTGCATGTCTAGTGCACTCCCTGTGTTTCATGTGATGTCTGGCTCACCTTTGGCTGCTCATGCTGTATGTATGTGTATGGATGGTGCTGGCTGTTGCAATATGGCTGTGGAATAGCTCATGTGTGTGAGTTGCAATGACATGTGTGTTGGGGATTGTGATGCCATGTCTGAAGTTTGACAATGCCACTCATGTACAACTGTCATGTGTGTATGAGTCCATTGTACAGTGCCCTGATGCCTGTCTCCTATCTCTCCCTGTCTGCAGCGTCAACTGATGAAGAGGGCGGAGAACGTGCTGTGGAACACAGCGGCAGGGATCGCACCGCCAGCCGGAGACGTAAGGCCCGGCACCCCTCCCAGGTTGTCATCTCGTCGGGGAGTGAGGAGTCCGGTGCCGCGTCCCAGGTCGCAGCTACCGAGGGGAGGTCCAAGAGGTGGAGGTTGGAGTTGGACTCCTCGGCAGCCGAAGGGGCAGCTGAGACCCCACAGGGCCCAACGGAGGAAGATGGCACGGAGTCATCCAGGTTGGTGGGGGGTTTGATGGAGGAGGAGGCCGTGCAAGGGACAGAGACGGGGTCTGGAGGTGGGGATTCCACAGGTCCTACTGGTGCAGTGCAGGGGCATGGACAGGAGGCAGCACAGGCCGCCGCGGAGGTGCCTGTGTGTAATCCTGTCCCCGATCCTGTGACTGCATCATCTTGCACCAGCAGGGATACCTATGTCCAGACCGGTTCTCAGGGAGGGGATTGGCTTACACCAACTGCCCTTTCTCTCGCTGCAGATGTGGCTATCCGGCACCGGGTTAAGCCTGTCCTGGGTGGGGTGGCGTTCAGTCAACGTGCCATGCGAGCTGACCTGCAGTCTTTTCATGAGGAGACTGCACGTCTTCTCGCATGGCTCGTTGACAGCATTGACGCACTGGGACAGCTCACCATGGTCAGATTCCTCCATTTTGTGGACCTTGTTCCGACCCCCTCCTCAACTGAACCCCCTATGCGCCAGTCATCCTCCGTGCCATCTTCCCACCCATGTGTCACCTGTGTGCCCTGTGGAGCTGCCTCTGACCCTGCGGCCAGGCTGGTGGAGGACACATCCCTGCCACAGTCGGGAGTCGGACGTCCAGCAGGGGTGGGCACCTCAACAACTGCACCCCAGCTGAAGGAGAATGTGCAGGCAGCAGGAGCCAGGGCATAGGCAGCGGCACAGCAGCAGCAGCAACAAGGTGGGAGCCATAATGGCTCGGGGCCTTCATCATCGGAGGGGCAGGAATCGGCCGGAGGGCAGGAGGACCCTGGACGGGAAGTGTCTTCCGTGTGGCAGAGGTTGGGGCCATGCGATAGATGCGGAGCGGCAGTAGGCGGAAGAGGCACGGCTCACAATGGTCAGGGTGGAGAACTCCATGCGTAGGGCCCTGATGTGGGCAGAGTGCCTCGAGGCCATTCGCAGGGACCTGGAGTTCCAGATGTCATCGTCCCTGCGAACCCTCGGGGCCATGGAAGAGGACCGCCTCGGGAGATTGAGCAGGAGTTTGAAGATGCCCTGGCCCGGAACATCAACATGTGAGCCGTTGGACTTGCCCGCTGTCCTTGTACATAGTTAGATAGTGTTAGGTTTCCTTTGCTTTTTTCTTTATTTTGGTTGCGCTTGGACAATGCACCACCTTTCTGTATATAGTTTTTCATTAGGTAGTATTTTCTATAGGTTTCATTTCTTCAGTTGGGATCATGGACCCTGGATTGTTCTTCTGTATATAGTTCACTATTGGATTCATCTTTTTTATTATTTTATTTACCCATGGAGCAATGGTTTTCACATTTGTTTTTCCCTTGGATTTGATTTTTTGAACTGAGACTTTGCACACCTTTCCTTTGGATTATGATTTGTTGTTTTTCATTATTTTACGGACATGCAGCTTTTCGTTTTTAATTCCCATTGTCGTTTCTTTGTTTTTAATTCCATTCATGTTACTTTTAATACATTTATTTCTTAATACTTAGATGTGTGGTATTATCTCATTGGTTTCATGCGTGTCATGATATGGGTTTTGACATTCACTTGCACCCATGGTGTGTGTGTGACAGACATGTGTTCATTTACGTACTTGCCATTGGGGTTGTATCATGAAATTGGCATTTCGATGTGGGTGGATGGAATACTTGGGTGGGTCTTTGGCATGTGGAGGCTGGCCATAAGGGCCAAGGATCTAGATTGTGATGACGTGTTGGCTGGGGGACATGTGTCGGGCCTGCTGGCAGGTGCCCTGCACTGCTGGGGGGTGGGGGTGCAAGGGGACATGAGTGGGACATGAGTGGGGGCCTGCTGGCAGGTGCCCCACACTGCTGGGGGTGGGGGTGCAAGGGGACATGAGTGGGGGCCTGCTGGCAGGTGCCCCGCACTGCTGGGGGTGGGGGTGCAAGGGGACATGAGTGGGGTTCTGCTGGCAGGTGCCCCACACTGCTGCGGGGTGGGGGTGCAAGAGGACATGAGTGGGGTTCTGCTGGCAGGTGCCCCGCACTGCTGGGGGGTGGGGGTGCAAGAGGACATGAGTGGGAGCCTGCTTGCAGGTGCCCCGCACTGCTGGGGCTGGGGGGTGAGGGTGCAAGGGGACATGAGTGGGACATGAGTGGGGGCCTGCTGGCAGGTGCCCCACACTGCTGGGGGGTGTGGGTGCAAGGGGACATGAGTGGGACATGAGTGGGGGCCTGCTGGCAGTTGCCCCGCACTGCTGGGGGGTGAGGGTGCAAGGGGACATGAGTGGGGGCCTGCTGGCAGGTGCCCCGCACTGCTGGGGGGTGGGGGTGCAAGGGGACATGAGTGGGACATGATTGGGGGCCTGCTAGCAGGTTCCCCACACTGCTGGGGAGTGGGGGTGAAAGGGGACATGAGTGGGACATGAGTGGGGCCTGCTGGCAGGTGCCCCGCACTGCTGGGGGGTGGAGGTGCAAGGGGACATGAGTGGGACATGAGTGGGGACCTGCTGGAAGGTGCCCCGCACTGCTGGGGGGTGGGGGTGCAAGGGGACATGAGTGGGACATGAGTGGGGGCCTGCTGGCAGGTGCCCCGCACTGCTGGGGGGTGGGGGTGCAAGGGCACATGAGTGGGACATGAGTGGGGGCCTGCTGGCAGGTGCCCCGCACTGCTGGGGGTTGGGGGTGCAGGTGGACATGAGTTGTTGATCAATGGTGCAAGCAGACAGGTGGCTTGTCTGTGGTGCATGGCCATGGTGGATGGGCTGCCTGTGGGACATGACCAGGGGTGCGTGGTAGTCCCCTGTGGTGTTGTCTGCCTGCAGGGGCCGTGGAGGGTGTGGAGGGAACAACTGGGAGGGCCCACACTGCCAATTCACGTGTAGGACTCCCCGTGCACCCCCGAAATTCACGTACCCCGCTCTGACAGCTAAATCGCGTGTGAAACTTCCCTCGAACCCGTACCCCACTCGCACAGGGCCTATCGCGGGTGAAACTTCCCGCGGGTTAGGGAGAATTCTCTCTGTAGGCTAAATTTCCTAACCTAGTGAGTCCCCCAGCAGCTTTGCTGGATTTCTGGAGTTTGTTTTTTTCATCCTGCCAAGAGTGAGACTCTTTTTCTCCCACTCTTGGACATGTTTTGTGGTATTTCTTTGAATGTTAATGTGTTCTATGGGCTATGGGGTCTTTTACTCCATAGGGTCTCATGTGTTTTGCTATGTTTGTTACACAGCACCCTCCGTGCCGTAACACTGGGGTGTCCTAGGTGACCCCCACCATAGACTCCATACCCTGGGACTGACTACTGTCTCCCAGGGCAAGTAAAGTCACAATTGGCTTTACTAGACCTAAATTTACTAACAGAGCCAGTACAAACCATCCTATTGTGGACGTACTGGTAGGGGTAATTCGATTTCCCCTGGGTCTGTTGTTCGAGGGGGTACTGTCCCGTCCCCCCTCGTCGAGTTTTGGCTGGTGGCAGTGGATACTACTTTTTATATTCAACCGCGAATATATTCCTATGGGATTTTCCCATTGTTCGAGGCTAATACTTTTTCACATTAGTCTCTAACATACCGCTGGTTTATTTATATTAAATAAATTCACCGGTTGGTATTTTCTGCCAGAACTCGGTTTTTAAAATGGCGTATGTGTTCACCTCTGTAACTCCAAACCAAAGGTTGAGCCCTTTGTTCCACTTTTGGCGGGCTTCTGCACAGAAGCCCTCCAGAGTGGTGCCATTCTGTCTGGGTACCACAGGGGGTGCGGGAGGGGGTTTAGGCACCCTGGACTCAGTTGCCTTGCCAACTCAAGTCGCACTCTGGTGTGATTGGCCCAAGTGGTGAGCCGCCCCGCTCACCACTTAGCATGTTTGATTGACAGCTAGGCTGAATGAATGGGGGTTTTCTGCATAAAAGCAGGGCTTTGGGGACTGGAACTTCAGAAGTCGCCACAGGACCTAAGAATCCGACGACGGTAAAGCTGAGCCAACCTGCAAGGACGACACCACCGGTGGAGCCCTGCTGAACCGACTCACCACTTCCCAACGACAGAGGAGATCTCCCTGCTGGAGAGTCTTCTTCCCTTGACTGGTGGGAACAACCAGTCCCTTGCTTTTTCTTCGCCTCCGGACGTCTAGTGGGCGAATTGCCTGTGCTGAGCACCCCGACAACCGGATAGCCACTAACCACTGTACCGCGACCAAAAGGTGGTGCTTTGTGACTGAGCACCCCACGGCTGGTCTCTTCCCTGGTGGTGCAACGATCTTCAACTTTCCTCGACGACGAGATCATCTCTTCTTCTGGCAAAGCCCCGACTTGCATCCACCACCAGGAACAACTGCCCCCGTCGGATCTGTTTCTCCACTTTTCAAGGTACTGTGTCCGCCTGGCTTCCCTTGAAACGGTTAGCGTGAGGTGTCTTAAATCCTTACCTTTCCACTGGGTCGCCTCCAGACCTTCTTAACTTTTGTTCTAAAACTGGTCCAACCTTTCTGTGACATTTTGCAACAAAGACTTGAAGTGCATTTCCACTGTGGTATTTTTGGGACATACCGCCTTGCCTCTCTCCGAGTGGGCCTGGCCTCTGAACTTTGTGATCTGCAGTAGACCCTGCCTTGCTTGCCTTGCATTTGCTTTGTAAAAATGTTGATACTGAGTTGGTTTCAAACCCTGCCTTTTCCTCTCCCTTTCTAACAAATACTAGAGTGCCATCTAGGTTAAAGCACTCACCTCTGTCTGCAAATAAGTGGTGCCGTTGAACCTAGACTTGTCGAAATATTGTTATGGGATTGATATATACTTATCGTAACTGTGATTGAAGTTGTTTGCCATATTAGTGCCAGTGTGTTTTTCATAGATATGTTTTAAAATAAATAATTATATATCGTTACACCCAAGCTCTGATCAGTGTCTGCTTGTTCTACTGTGTAAATTGCCCTATTTTGTATACTCTAAATACTTGCGAACTCGTCTTGAGAGAAGTCTGACTGCTCAGCCACAGCTACCAGGTAAATCTGGGTGGTGCAGACTGCTACCAATTGGGATTACTGCTAACTCCTGTAGTCTTAAACTTTTTGCAGTGGTCCCAGAGGGAACTGCACAGGTTTCTGTCTAACACTGGTGGCAGCGGTGGGATTTGTATTGAGTATACAGTTTAGAGTGCTTTTCAACACTTTAGGATAACTAACCACAAAGCTTAGCACTAAAAAGCAACTTTCTAAAAACATGTCTACTATGAAAGTTTACAGTCAAGAGTCCTTGTCAGGTGAAAATACTGAGAGTTTGAGAGCTCTCTGTAGACAAGAAAACCTTTCTGTAAGAGGCAAGAAAATAGAACTGATAGCGAGATTGCTGGAAAACCAAAGTCTGGGTACTGGTTCAGAGGAACCAACTTCTCCAGCAAATGTAGATAACAGTAATGGTGTTGATCTAAATCAAAGTTCTGATGATAGTGATGAAGAGGAAGGAGAGGCTAATGAAACTGGCTCCCTTACCCCTCTGTCTGCCTTACCAGCTGTACCTACTGGGCTTATAACAGGCCCCACACTAAGTCCTCAAGTCCTTGAACTAGAAAAAATAAAAATAGACTTGGAATTCCGAAGGATTACTGCTCAAACTAAACAGAAACACCAAGAAATGCAATAAATTCTAAGGCTCAGAGAAATGGAGCTCAAGCATGAGTTGGAAATGAAAAAGTTGTCTGTTGAAACTGCTTCTGTCTCTGGCTCCTCTTGAAGTTCCAGTCCCAAAAGACCCCGGATGCCTAAGGAATTAATTGGTATGCATGAACCAAAGTTGGATGTGTTGGATTGGCTGAGTTTGTTTGAGTATAACCATGGGCTCCAGAACATCACAGGTAATGAGCTACTTACCTGGTTGTTCTCTAGGCTCCCCCCTGTTGCAACTGATGCGGTAATGGAGTTGGGGGAGGAGGATAGGAAAGAGTATGAAAGTGTGAAACTAGCTCTGATAGCTAGATTTGGGAAGACCCCTTCCCAGTATCTTAAGAGGTTTAGATCCCTCAAAAAGCATGATGGTACCCCTTGGGCTACCTGGGTGAGTGAAGGGTTGAAAAACTTAGAGGGATGGATTAAGGGTTACAAGGTGAACACTTATGAGGGTATGAAAAATCTTTTTATGTTGGAGTCAATTTATGATGCCTGTTCTCCTGAGCTCAGACAGCACTTGGCTTATTCAAAGGAATTGGATTCCAGGAAGCTAGCTAAGGCTGCTGACTTGTGGGTTGCCAACAGGGCTACTCATAAGGATTCTGGGGCAACTCAGAAAAAGTATGAGGGAAAACAGCCTAAAAAAGACTCAAAAGATAATTCTAATAACTCAAATTCCAAAGTGGGCCCCAAACAAAACCATAGGGGTAAGCCACAAGGAAAACCACAGCAGAATAGTGTACCTTCTGGTGCCAAACCAGCGTGAGGCCAGAACAAGCCACGATTCCAGAAAGCATTTGGAAAATGCTTTGTTTGTGGCTCTACTGACCTGTGAAAGGAGATCCCAGATGCAAGGGTAAACCTTCAGGGGTCCAGCTTGTCTCCTTACCCTTCGCTCCAGAGGAGGAAGTCCAAATGGCAAGTGGAAACTTTCTACTGCTGGCTGATGAACCCATTGGAGTCTCAGCCAGTGTTTCTTTAGTGTCTCTGGGTTTGTAGGAACAACAGAATTTAGATGTCTATAATTCTATCCCAGATAATACTAAAGAGTATTATAAGGACAGTGTCCAGGTGAATGGTCAGGAGACTCCTACCATTAGGGACACTGGGGCCAGCATAACTGTGGTGGATACATCTTTTTTCAGGCTGAGGATGTTGCTAAGGCACCCAAACGCCTCACCAAGTTAGCTGGAGGGCCTGTGCAGATGCTTCCCCAATTACCAGTTCTCATCCAGTGTAATGACATGACTGTGAAGATACCTGTCAGCATACAAAGTGATGTACCAGGACGAGTTCTGTTGGGTAACGATTTAAAAACTCTTGGAGTTGTGTCTCATACCCCCAGACCTCCTAGTAAAAGGTTACAGGAGCTAACCAGACCTGCAAGGGAGAGAACCATGAGAGGTACTCCCGAGGAGATGATGAAGAAGGATATCACTCCTGCTCCACTGGATTTGTCAACTGCTGTCTCAAAGAAATCGGAAGCGAAAGGGAAAACTAAAACTTCTAAACAGAAACCAGCAGCCAGCACTTCAGTGCAGCCAACCAGGACTTCCCCTCGGTTGTCCAAAGTTACACCAGTAACTCCCCCTCCAGCTGAGGCTGAAAGGGTGGTACAACCCTGTGGGGTAGAATTAGACTCTGAGGAAGAGCTAATGGAAGGCCAGGAACTCATTAGAGATCTGGATCCTGTTGACCATCCTGAGCTGCAGTCTTTACTGGCAGAAGGTGGACCCAACAGGGCAGACTTCAGTAAGGAACAGAGAGAATGTACAACTCTGGAAGGTCTTCGCCACCAGGCAGAAGCTTAGGCTGAAGGGCAAGAGCCTGGGAAATATAGCTTGCACTGGGAAGATGGCCTCTTCTACAGTGAACCGACCAGGTCTGAACCTGGAGACTGCAAACGACTTGTAGTACCCCAAGAGAACAGACAACAGTTCTTGCAATTAGCCCACGAGATTCCTTTGGCTGGTCACTTGAGTTTCAAGAAGACTAAGTAAAGGCTCTCTCTCTACTTTTATTGGCCAAAGATGGGGGCCGAAGTAGAAAAACACTGCAGGAGCTGCCACACCTGCCAGACCTCTGGTAAGGTTGGCTCCAAGAATGTGGCACCTTTAGTGCCTCTCCCAGTTGTGGGAGTCCCATTTGAGAGAGTAGGGATTGACATTGTTGGTCCCCTCGATCCTCCAACCTCCTCAGGCAGCAGGTTTATACTTGTTGTAGTAGACCATGCTACTAGGTATCCTGAGGCCATTCCTATGAGGACTGTTACAGCTCCGGCTTTGGCTAAGGCCCTCCTTGGTATTTTTACCAGGGTTGGGTTTCCTAAGGAAGTAATCTCTGACAGGGGGTCAAACTTTATGTCCCACTACATGAAAGCCATGTGGAAAACCTGTGGAGTTACTTACAAGTTCTCAACATCTTACCACCCACAAACCAATGGATTGGTTGAAAGGTTCAATCGAACCATGAAGAGCATGATAGGTGCTTTAGAGGACCCCCTTAAACGAAAGTGGGATCTTCTACTGCCATGCCTTCTCTTTGCTTATAGAGAAGTCTCTCAGGAGGGAGTAGGTTATTCTCCCTTTGAGCTTCTCTATGGTCATCCCGTCAGAGGTCCATTGGCCCTGATTAAGGAGGGGTTGGAGAGTGCTCCATCCCCCAAGCCAGTCAGAGTGACTGACTATGTGATAGGTCTCCGGAGAAGATTGTCACACATGATGGCAGAAGCAAGTGATAACTTGAAAGCTGGACAAGCATTGGTCAAGCACTGGCATGATCAAAAGGCTAACATGGTTGAGTTCACTCAAGACCAGCTAGTTCTCTTTATGATCCCAACAAGGCAGAGGGCCTTGCAAGACAAATGGATGGGACCCTTCAGAGTTGTGGGTAAACTTGGAGAGGTCAACTATCTGGTGGACTTGGGCAATCCCAAGGAGGCTCCAACAGTCTTCCACACCAACCGACTCAAAGCGTATGTCTCAAGACCTGATGTAGGAGCGTTGCTTCTAGCATCTTCAGAGGAAGAAGAAGAGAGTGAAGCTCTTCCTGATCTCCGCAGAGGCTTAAATTTAGACGAAAAGATTGAAGGAGTAAATCTCTCTTCAAATCTGACACCTGAGCAGCAAGAAGAGTGCAAATCTATGTTGAATCAGTTTGCCTCTCTATTCTCACTTTCACCAGGCTTGCCACTTGGGGCCAGCATGACATACTCACTGGTGACTGTCTGCCAGTCAAAAGCAGAGGATACAGAATGTCAGAAAATGTAAGAACCCACATCAAAGGTGAGGTCAGCAAGATGCTTGATCATGGGGTAATAGAGCCCTCTACTAGTCCATGGTCTAGCCCAGTTGTGTTAGTACCAAAGGCAGGTTCTAAAGAACTTAGATTCTGTGTGGACTATAGAGCTCTTAATGCAGTCACCAAGACTGATGCCCACCCTTTGCCAAGAACAGATCAGTTGGTGGATAGACTTGGTTCAGCCAAGTTCCTCAGCACATTTGACTTGACGTCAGGCTATTGGCAAATAGCCCTGACAGACCATGCCAAGGAGAAAACTGAATTTTCTACCCAGTTGGCTTATACCAGTTTAAGGTAATGCCTTTTGGATTGAAAAATGCACCTGCTACATTTCAACGGATGGTAAACCAGGTTCTGAATGGGATGGAGGACTTCTGCATGGGATACTTGGATGACATAGAAGTGTTCAGCAATTCCTGGGAAGAACATTTAGACCACCTAAGATATGTTTTGCAGGCTCTTGGACAAGCCAATCTGACCATAAAGGCGAGTAAATGCCAAATTGGACAGAGTAAGGTAGTCTATCTTGGACATGAGGTAGGAGGTGGAGAAATAAGGCCTTTGCTCAGTAAGGTTGAAGTTGTGCAAAATTGGACAACACCTACTACTCAGACCCAGGTGAGAGCCTTCTTAGGTCTCACCGGGTATTACAGGAATTTCATTGAGAACTATGGGACCATAGCTTCTCCTCTGAATGTCATCTCCTCTCCAAAATTCCCTAAGAAGGTTAGATGGAATGAGGAGTGCAATCAGGCCTTTGAAAACCTGAAAAAGGCTCTTTGCCAAGCCCCAGTACTCAGAGCTCCTGATTACCACCAAACTTTCATTGTGCAGACCTATGCTTCAAATGTAGGAATAGGTGCAGTACTCAGTCAACTGGATGGGAAAGGTAGGGAGCACCCCGTTTGCTTCATCAACCGCAAGCTGAAAGATCCTGAAACAAGGTGGGCAACAATCGAAAGAGAGTGCTTTGCTATTGTGTGCGCTCTGAAGAAGTTTAGGCCATACTTGTATGGTTCTACTTTTGTCATTCAGACTGACTACCAACCCTTGAGATGGTTAATGCAGATGAAAGGGGAAAACCCAAAACTACTGAGATGGTCAATCTGCCTGCAAGGGTTTGATTTCACCATTGAGCACAGGTCAGGGTGTCACCACCAAAATGCTGATGGTCTCTCTAGGATGTATGTCATCGACTAGAGGTATGAGATTCATCCAGGAGTGGATTAAATCCGCCTGTCCCTTAGTCTGGGGGGGCGAGTGTTAGGGAGAATTCTCTGTTTAGGCTGAATTTCCTAACCTAGTGAGTCCCCCAGCAGCTTTGCTGGATTTCTGGAGTTTGTTTTTTTCATCCTTCCAAGAGTGAGACTCTTTTTCTCCCACTCTTGGACATGTTGTGTGGTATTTCTTTGAATGTTAATGTGTTCTATGGGCTATGGGGTCTTTTACTCCATAGGGCATCATGTGCTTTGCTATGTGCGTTACACAGCACCCTCCGTGCCGTAACACTGGGGTGTCCTAGGTGTCCCCCACCATAGACTCCATACCCTGGGACTGACTACTGTCTCCCAGGGCATGTAAAGTCACCATTGGCTTTACTAGACCTAAATGTACTAACAGAGCCAGTACAAACCATCCTATTGTGGACGTACTGGTAGGGGTAATTCGATTTCCCCTGGGTCTGTTGTTCGAGGGGGCACTGTCCCGTCCCCCCTCGTCGAGTTTTGGCTGGTGGCAGTGGATACTACTTTTTATATTCGACCGCAAATATATTCCTATGGGATTTTCCCATTGTTCGAGGCTAATACTTTTTCACATTAGTCTCTAACATACCGCCGGTTTATTTATATTAAATAAATTCACTGGTTGGTATTTTCTGCCAGAACTCGGTTTTTAAAATGGCGTATGTGTTCGCCTCTGTAACACCAAACCAAAGGTTGAGCCCTTTGTTCCACTTTTGGCAGGCTTCTGCACAGAAGCCCTCCAGAGTGCTGCCATTCTGTCTGGGTACCACATGGGAGTGTGGGAGGGGGTTTAGGCACCCTGGACTGAGTTGCCTTGCCAACTCAAGTCACACTCTGGTGTGATTGGCCCAAGTGGTGAGCCGCCCCGCTCACCACTTAGCATGTTTGATTGACAGCTAGGCTGAATGAATGGGGGTTTTCTGCATAAAAGCAGGGCTTTGGGAACTGGAACTTCAGAAGTCGCCACACGACCTAAAAATCCGACGAGGGTAAAGCTGAGCCGACCTGCAACGACGACACCACCGGTGGAGCCCTGCTGAACCGACTCACCACTTCCCAACGACAGAGGAGATCTCCCTGCTGGAGAGTCTTCTTCCCTTGACTGGTGGGAACAACCAGTCCCTTGCTTTTTCTTCGCTTCCAGGACGTCTAGTGGTCGAATTGCCCGTGCTGAGCACCCCGCCAACCGGATAGCCACTAACCACTGTACCGCGACCAAAAGGTGGTGCCTTGTGACTGAGCACTCCGCGGCTGGTCTCTTCCCTGGTGGTGCAACGATCTTCAACTTTCCTCGACGACAAGATCATCTCTTCTTCTGGCAAAGCCCCAACTTGCATCCACCACCAGGAACAACTGCACCCGCCGGAGCTGTCTCTCCACTTTTCAAGGTACTGTGTCTGCCTGGCTTCCCTTGAAACGGTTAGCGTGAGGTGTCTTAAATCCTTACCTTTCCACTAGGTCGCCTCCAGACCTTCTTAACTTTTGTTCTAAAACTGGTCCAACCTTTCTGTGACATTTTGCTACAAAGATTTGAAGTGCATTTCCACTGCAGTATTTTTGGGACATACCGCCTTGCCTCTCTCCGAGTGGGCCTGGTCTCTGAACTTTGTGATCTACAGTAGACCCTGCCTTGCTTGCCTTGCATTTGCTTCGTCTAAGTGTTGGTACTGAGTTGGTTTCAAACCCTGCCTTTTTCTCTCCCTTTCTACTGAATACTAGAGTGCCATCTAGGTTAAAGCACTCACCTCTGTCTGGAAATAAGTGGTGCCGTTGAACCTAGACTTGTCGAAATATTGTTATGGGATTGATATATACTAATAGTAACTGTGATTGAAGTTGTTTGCCATATTAGTGCCAGTGTGTTTTTCATAGATGTGTTTTTAAATAAATAATTATATATCGTTACACCCAAGCTCTGATCAGTGTCTGCCTGTTCTACTGTGTAAATTGCCCTATTTTGTATACTCTAAATACTGCCTAACTCGTCTTGAGAGAAGTCTGACTGCTCAGCCACAGCTACCAGGTAAATCTGGGTGGTGCAGACTGCTACCAATTGGGTTTACTGCTAACTCCTGTAGTCTTAAACTTTTTGCAGTGGTCCCAGAGGGAACTGCACAGGTTTATGTCTAACACCGCGAATAACAGTAATGCACGTACCCCACTCGCACATGGCCTATCGCGTGTGAAACTTCACGCGAAGCCCTGAAATACACGTACCCCACTCGCACAGGGCCTATCGCGGGTGAAACTTCCCGCGAACACCAGTAATGCATGTACCCCACTCGCACATGGCCTATCGCGTGTGAAACTTCATGCGAATCCCTGAAATACACGTACCCCACTCGCACAGGGCCTATCGTGGGTGAAACTTCCCGCGAACACCAGTAATGCATGTACCCCACTCGCACATGGCCTATCGCGTGTGAAACTTCATGCGAATCCCTGAAATACACGTACCCCACTCACACAGGGCCTATCGTGGGTGAAACTTCTTGGCCCTGTGCGAGCGAGCGGGGTACGTGTATTCCTGGGGTTCGCGTGCAGTTTCACCCGCAATTTCAGCAGGGTACGTGTATTCCCAGGGTTCGCGTGAAGTTTCACCCACGATTTCAGCAGGGTGAGTGTATTACGGGGTTCGCGTGAAGTTTCACACACGAAAGGGCCCTGGTCGAGGGAGTACGTGAATTTCAGGGGTGCGCGGCAAGTTTTACACGCGAAAGGGCAACTCCCGTGCACAATACGTCACAGACGCGCCTATGCGCTAAGGGCCTCTGGTCCAATGATATCACATACGTGTGCTGACGCGCTTAAGCGCTAAGGGTCTTTGGTCCAATGATATTGCATACGTGTGCTGACGCGCTTACGCGCTAAGGGCCTTTCCTCGAATTACACGCTGACGTGCAAGATTTTCACGTGCCAAATCACTCCGTATCAAGCTGGCCACGCGTACACACACGGAAGACCACGCTCCTGCCCAGAAGGCCATTTTCCTGCCCCCCAGAGCCCCGAGCACGCTCCCACCAGCCATCTGCTGCTGCCTGTCTGCCTGCTGCCCATGTGCCCTGCTTTTTGGTGCCTGCACGTCAGCCATCTGCAGGGGTCCAGTTGCTGTGTCCACCCCTGCTGGAACAG
This sequence comes from Ambystoma mexicanum, assembly GCF_040938575.1. Classification (NCBI taxonomy): domain Eukaryota; kingdom Metazoa; phylum Chordata; class Amphibia; order Caudata; family Ambystomatidae; genus Ambystoma; species Ambystoma mexicanum. Next base: position 1,060,874,550 of record NC_090933.1, on the reverse strand, counting down.
AAGACTCCCGACTGGGATTCCATCGCTCCACAGCCCAGCCCCAGGACCCAGTTGCCCATCCACTCCTGCCTCTGGGGTTGCCATGTCGGGCACTACACCATCTGGCACCGCTGGCAACCCCCAGCCAGAGAGGCAGAGGGCCACCTGCTTCACTGCCACGGAAGTTGGTGTCCTTGTGGAGCATGTCCTGGGGCATTATGATGCCCTCTTCGGAACATCACGCGCCAACAAGGAAGGACGGGAGAGGATCTGGGACGACATAGTGGTTGCCATCAACGCGGAGGGGTGGCAACCCGCAACATCAAGCACGTCAAGAGGCGCTGGGAGGACTTCAGGTCCAGGACCCTTCACAAGGCCTGGCGCCTCGCGGAGGGGGGCCGGGCACGCCCGAGTTCCATCCAGATGAGGGTCCTGGAACACGTAGGCCCAGCGCTCCACGCCCAGATCCTTGGGAGGCAGACCCGTCTGGAGTTGAGCGGTAAGTGGCCATGCATTGCTATGTGAGACAGTGCATGTTGCAGTGTGCTGGTAGTCTGATGCTTGCCTGTATGTGTGACATAGGCCATGTATGGATATGTGTGTGTGCAGGGACATCATGGTCATGCATGTGAGACCAGTTATGTGTGAGCCACATGGTTGGTGCATGTGTTTTAAAGCAACATGGGGAGCTCTATGTGGAATGCACACATGAATGCATGGCTGTCTCTGTTCCTGGACATGGAGGGGGGGTGAGGAATGGGTGCTGATGTCATGTACATGTATGGTGCACATGTGTGTGTGTGTGCCTGAGAAGTGTGTGTGTGACTTTGAAACACCATGGATGCATGTGACTTTGAAGGCAACACCTTGGTTTACAGGGGCCCTTCTACATGGATGTTCATGTTGATTGCAGGCGCCCGGACTGTTTCTGCATGTGTGTTGTGTGCATTCACCCAAGTGTGGTGGAATGACAGGATGGAAGTGACATTTGACAGTGCCACTCATGTGTTATTGGTTCCTGTCTAGGGTATTTTGTACTGTACCCTGATGCTTGTGTTCTATGTCTCCCTCTACGCTGCGTCAAGTGAAGAAGAGGGCGGAGACGGCGCTGTGGAGCCAAGCGGCGGGGATGCCTCCACTGGGAGGCGACGCAAGGCCCAGCCACCCTCCCAGGAATTACCATCATCCGGGAGCGAGGGGGCTGGTGCTGTGTCTGCCACAATGGCTGTGGCGGAAGGGCCGGGTGAGCCCCCACAGGGGCTTCCAATGGCGGAAGATGGTGTGGAGACATCCAGGTTGGTGGTCTCCACAGAGGAGGAGGAGCCCGCTACTGAGCCGCACATGGGGCCTGGTGGGGGTAGTACCACTGGTGCAAGTGGTGCAGTCCAGGGCCAGGGTCAGGAGGCAGCACAGGTCACCGCGGAAGGGCCTGTGCATGTCGCTGTCCTTGACCCTGTGACTGCACCATCATGCACCAGCAGGGAGGCCCCGTCCCAGGCCCATCCGCAGGTAGGGGAGAGTGCCATATCACCTGCCTCTCCACTACCTGCGGGCGAGGGGTCCCGCGACCATATGGGATCCGTCCTGGTGGGTGTCACGTTGCGCACGCGTGTCAATCGTGATGACGTGCGTTCTTCCTGGGCGGAGAACGCACGCCATCACGAAGAGCAGCGTCGTGATGTGGCACTGCTGGGAGGGGCCCTGGTCGGAGGGTTCCTACATGTGACGGGCACTCTGGCGGACCTCTCCTCCTCTGTGGAGGCTGTGCGCCGGTCGTTCTCCACATCGTCTTCTGGTCCAGATTCCACCAGGGCCCCCTGTGGACCTGGCCTGACCAACACAGCCAGCTTGGTGGAGATCCCATCCCTGCCACAGTCGGGAGTTGGCGGTCCAGCAGGGGTGGACACCACAACTGGAGACCAGCAGATGGAGGATGTGCAGGCACCATCGGACAGGGCACATGGACAGCAGCAGCAGCAGGAGCAGGCTGTAGGTGGGAGCAATGATGGCTCGGGGCCATCAACATCGGAGGGGCAGGCATTGGCCGGAGGGCAGGAGGACCCTGGACGGGAAGTGTCTTCCGTGTGGCAGCGGTTGGGCCATGCGATAGATGCGGAGCGGCAGTGGGCGGAAAAGTCACGCTCACGATGGTCAGGGCTGAGAACTCCACGCATAGGTCCTGAGGCGGGCCGAGTGCCTCGAGGCCATTCGCAGGGACCTGGAGTTCCAGATGTCATCGTCCCTGCGAACCCTCGGGGCCATGGAAGAGGACCGCCTCCAGGACATCGAGCAGGAGTTCGATGATGCCCTGGCCCGGAACATCAACATGTGAGCCGTTGGACTTGCCCGCTGCCCTTGTAAATAGTTATTTAGTTAGTATCAGGTTTCCTTTGGTTTTTTCTTTATTTTGGACCTTTTGGACAATGGACCACATTTTTGTATATAGTTTTTTTTATTAGGTAGGAGTTTTTGATAGGTTTCATTTCTTCATTTGGGAACATGGACCCTGGATTGTTCATCTGTATATAGTTGACTATAGTTGACTGTTGGATTCTACTTTTTTGTTTGGATTTCCCCATGGAGCAACGGTTTTCACTTTTGTTTTTCCCTTGGATTACATTTTTTTAACTGTGAGTTTGGACACCTTTCCTTTGGATTATGATTTGTTGTTTTTCATTATTTTACAGACATGCAGCTTTTCTTTTTTAATTTCCATTGTCGTTTGTTTGATTTTAATTCCATTGATGGTGCTGTGTCTGCAACAATGGCTGTGGCGGAAGGGCCGGGTGAGCCCCCACAGGGGCTTCCAATGGCGGAAGATGGTGTGGAGACATCCAGGTTGGTGGTCTCCACAGAGGAGGAGGAGCCCGCTACTGAGCCGCACATGGGGCCTGGTGGGGGTAGTACCACTGGTGCAAGTGGTGCAGTCCAGGGCCAGGGTCAGGAGGCAGCACAGGTCACCGCGGAAGGGCCTGTGCATGTCGCTGTCCTTGACCCTGTGACTGCACCATCATGCACCAGCAGGGAGGCCCCGTCCCAGGCCCATCCGCAGGTAGGGGAGAGTGCCATATCACCTGCCTCTCCACTACCTGCGGGCGGGGGGTCCCACAACCATATGGGATCCGTCCTGGTGGGTGTCACGTTGCGCACGCGTGTCAATCGTGATGACGTGCGTTCTTCCTGGGCGGAGAACGCACGCCATCACGAAGAGCAGCGTCGTGATGTGGCACATTAGTACATTTTTTTCTTCAAACTGCGATGTCTGGTATTATCTCATTGGTTTCATGCATGTCATGATATGGGTTTTGAGATTCACTTGCACCCATTGTGTGTGTGTGAGGGACATGTCTTCATTTACATACTTGCCATTGGGGTTGTGTCATGTAATTGGCATTTCTATGTGGGTGGATTCAATACATGGGTGGGTCTTTGGCATGTGGAGGCTGGCCATAAGGGACAGGGATTTAGATTGTGATGACGTGCTGGCTGGGGGACATGTGTCAGGGCCTGCTGGCAGGTGCCCCGCACTGCTGGGGGGTGGGGGTGCAGGGGGACATGAGTGGGACATGAGTGGGGGCCTGCTGGCAGGTGCCCCACACTGCTGGGGGGTGGGGGCGCAAGGGGACATGAGTGGGGGCCTGCTGGTAGGTGCCCCTCATTGCTGGGGGTACAAGGGGACATGAGTGGGGGCCTGCTGGCAGGTGACCCTCAGTGCGGGGGGTGGGGGTGCAAGGGGACATGAGTGGGGGCCTGCTGGCAGGTGTCCTGCACTGCCGGGGGGTGGGGGTGCAAGGGGACATGGGTGGGACATGAGTGGGGGCCTGCTGGCAGGTGCCCCACACTGCTGGGGGGTGGGGGTGCAAGGGGACATGAGTGGGACATGAGTGGGGGCCTGCTGGCAGGTGCCCCGACTGCTGGGGGGTGGGTGTGCAAGGGGACATGAGTGGGAGCGTGCTGGCAGGTGCCCCTCAGTGCTGGGGGTGGGGGTGCAAGGGGACATGAGTGGGGGCCTGCTGGCAGGTGCCCCTCAGTGCTGGGGGTGCAAGGGGAGATGAGTGGGGGCCTGTTGGCAGGTGCCCCACACTGCTGGGGGTGGGTGTGCAAGGGAACATGAGTGGGGGCCTGCTGGCAGGTGCCCTGCACTGCTGGGGGGTGGCGGTGCAGGAGGACATGAGTGGGACATGAGTGGGGGCCTGCTGGTAGGTGCCCTGCACTGCTGGGGGGTGGTGCTGCAAGGGGACATGAGTGGGGGCCTGCTGGCAGGTGCCCCTGACTGCTGGGGGGTGGGGGTGCAAGGGGACATGAGTGGTACATGAGTGGGGGCCTACTGGCAGGTGCCCTGCACTGCTGGGGGGTGGGTGTGCGAGGGGACATGAGTGGGGGCCTGCTGGCAGGTGACCCTCAGTGCTGGGGGTGCAAGGGGACATGAGTGGGGGCCTGCTGGCAGGTGCCCTGCACTGCTGTGTGGTGGGGGTGCAAGGGGGTAATGCGTTGGTGATCACGAGTGCAAGGTGACATGTGGCTTGGCTGGGGGGGGCATGCCCATGGTGGATGGGCTGCCTGCGGGACATGACCAGGGGTGCAGGGTAGTCACCTGTTGTGTGGTCTGCCTGCAGGGGCCGTGGAGGGTGTAGACGGAACACCTTGGAGGACCCACACTGCCAATTCACGTGTAGGACTCCCCTGCACCCCCGAAATACATGTACCCCACTCGCACAGGGCCTATCGCGTGTGAAACTTGCCCGCAACCCAGTAATACACGCACACTGCTGAAATCGCGTGTGGAACTTCCCGCGCACCCCAGTAATACACGCACCCTGCTGAAATCGCGTGTGGAACTTCCCGCGCACTCCAGTAATACAGGTACCATGCTGTGATCGCGTGTTACACTTCCACACACCCCAGAAATACACGTACCCTGCTGTAATCGCGTGTGGAACTTCCCGCGCACCCCAGTAATACAGGTACCCTGCTGAAATTGCCTGTGAAACTTCCCCGCACCCCAGAAATACACATACCCTGCTGGAATTGCGTGTGGGACTTCCCATGCACCCCAGTAATACAGGTACCCTGCTGTAATCGCGTGTTACACTTCCACGCACCCCACAAATACACGTACCCTGCTGTAATCGCGTGTGAAACTTCCCCGCACCCTAGAAATACACGTACCCTGCTGGAATCGTGTGTGGGACTTCCTGCGCACCCCTGTAATACACGTACCCTGCTGTAATCGCGTGTGTAACTTCCCGCGCACCCCTGTAATACACGTGCCCTGCTGAAATCGCGTGTCAAACTTCCCTGCACCCCAGAAATATACGTACCCTGCTGAAATTGCGTGTGGAACTTCACGCGCACCCCAGTAATACTGGTACCCTGCTGAAATTGCGTGTAAAAATTCCCTGCACCCCAGAAATACGCGTACCTTGCTGGAATTGAGTGTGGAACTTCCAGCACACCCCTGTAATACACATAACATGCTGTAATCGCGTGTTGAACTTCCCCGCACCCCAGAAATACGCGTACCCTGCTTAAATCGCGTGTGGAACTTCCCGCGCACCCCAGTAATACACGTTCCCCGCTCGCCGTTTGCTGTTTGGCAGCCCTGTATACTGGTCCAGGGTTAGCGCAGCCCTTTGCGATGAATTGGGAAGTTTGATGGCTTTTCCTTACGCGAGGGCGTTCTTGGGGGCGTAACTGGCGCAGCTGCAGGGTCGCTGCGCCACGGCTGTTTTTGGAGGCTGAAATCCATGAATACGCTGTGAGCGGATATCGATTTTAGCGCACGCGGCTGGCGCAGACATTCGCATGCGCACACTGTATGAATGACCCTACTTATATCTTTTGTATTCTGTTACTAGGCCCCTGATGGACCTCTTAGCCTGGATTCGTCAATCTCTTGGAACTATCATTGAAATAAATGTTGTCAGACAAAATAAACCTTGCTCTGCCAAATCAAGAGAATTGTTATCTGAAAAAAGCTCTTGCGCCTCCTTAATGAACATTGCCATTAGCTCGCTGTTGGAACTGCTATCTTTGGACTGATCCCTGCCCACTTTAGCTCTCTGCCTGACACAAGCGTATAGTACTTGATGTCTGTGAAGTGAGTACTGCCTGCCAAACATACCCGGCCTCTTCCAAGTTTCTGTGTCTGCTTTCTATGAGCTGACAAGGTCTTAGCCTGATTTTCTTCACAAGTGTAAAACTTGGAAACATTATCTATGGACTGATTTGATTCAACTGCGTCAGAGTTCTCTTCACTTCTCATACGTCAGAATCCACAGCATACAACCTCCTAGCATGTTTCTGGGATGTCCCGGCATCGTATACCAAGAAATCCATGGGACAGTGATAAGAACTATTCATTGTATCTTTTCATTTTACCATACAGAAATCAAATTATCTGGCCGTAGACCGGCCGGTACAAGCCATCTATTGTCATTGTCTATTTCGGGGAATGAACCACATTGGCTACAGAGCTCGTTTTTCCATCTCCTCTTACCTTTCTATTTTTCAATTGGTATGTCACTCATACCTCGGGATGCATATTATTTGCATCTCAATACAATCTGGAAGCACACGTTTCTGGGAAAGTGCAGTGCCAAGGGATGCTGTAGAGGCAAGGCATGTGATCAAATTTGCAAGTAGGCTAGCCGGATGTTACAGGGTTCCTTAATTAGTAATGTCACTGACCTACCCAATGTATGCAATCACCATAGTTGGAAGACCCCAGAGAAAATAACTAAATGCTTCTAGAGCTAGGGTTAGGACAGCCATCATATGATGTATAATCTGCAGTGTGAGAATTGTAGGTGATGCAAGAGACTCAGAGCACTTTGAAGAATTTCAGTATTGCAGTGACACGATGTGACAGAGGCAATCCCAGATTTTCTCTAGAAATGAACCATATGTGTTATGTTAAAAAAATCCTGTGAACACCACATAGCTGCATTGGTCCTTCAAAGAAAGTGGATCATGTAAACAGTTTTTATTATCGTTGCCACAGAATAGTTGCCATCATGCATTGTATTAATTATCAAAATATGCTTGCTTAAGTTATCTACTAAACCAAGAGTCAGATATGTAATCTTTCAAATACATAGATACAATTTGTTAGCATTTAGCTAGGTGCTTCATGTACCAATTTGGTAGCAAATGATGGGTTACCTTAAAGGCAATACAAATGGTCTAGGGACAGGTTAATGTAAATACAACCTGAAGAAAGTTAAAACCTTTCAGCAGGTCACCAAAAGGGTGAATACAATTGTTAAAAAAGGAGAGGGCAGAGAAACCTGTGTGCCCCTTTCCCCACTACTGCAATTCATTTGTTCCCTCATGATTATTACAGTTAAATTACTAAGGCTAACTAAAAAGGTATCTTTTGGAGAGTGAGGAGAAAAGGTCTACATTGTGGATCCTATAAAGGTTTGAGTACATCAGATAAAAAGATGAATACATCAGGGCTAGGGTTGACAACCACAGCCAAGGCAGCATATCTATTACCATCCTCCATTCTGAAGGTCACATTGTGTATTTGTATTTCAGGGCTATGTACATAGCAAATGAGGGGTACAATCTCAATTGAATTGTGTCACTTTCTTGATAGGATTAGATGGGCCTGTAGCTACCAAGGAACATTGGGCCTCATTACGACCCTGGCGGTGATGGTATGAACAGTGCCGGTAAGGCACCGGCGCTGTTCATACCATCCCGCAGCATTAGGAGTTCTGCTCGCGGGTTCCTGACAGCCTGCCAGGTCTGGTGGGCTGTGCGGCACCCGCGAGCAGAACCCGTGATTGCACCGGCACCGTTATCAACGGTGCCGGTGCAACCATGCTCCCCACCCCCATTCTGCCCTATGGGCAGAATGTGGATGGGAGTCCAGTAATACCACCACCCGCGAATGGGCAATTACCGGCCCATTCAACTCGTAATGGGCCGGTTATTGCCCAATCGCGGGTGGCCAGGCCGGTAGCGAGCATGGCGGTAGCCGTGCCTGCCACACAGGCACGGCTACCGCCATGCTCGTAATGAGGCCCACTATTTTGTCATCATAATTTCACTTAACCGTTGACAATAATGGCATTTGACATTAGGGTGTACATTTTCTATAACTATCATGTCAAGAGAAGTATACACTTATGCCTATACTTATAGATTTTATTTTTAGTCATTGTGGTATACACGAATATGTTGGCAATTGATTTGATGATTTAAAATAAATATGCATGATTCAACACCTCCAAAAGAACACTTGATAGGCCCTCAAGTTTTAAAGGTGGAGTTGTATCGGTCCTGCTAGATCCCCATGCGTTTTCCTGATGCCCAAACTTGCCACGATATAAGGCACCAATTAGGAATATCAAATTTAAGTGAGCAAATTTCAGCAGACCATAAGAAACATTTACTCTCCAAAAGTAAATTTGAGGCACTGTAAAGTGTTATTCACTAACTGAACCTTGGTATGTTTGGATAGTCTGACGGAGGTAGATAACAGGGAAAGCCAAAAGTAAGATGACAGAGAGGATTTCGTTGGGTTTTTGGAGTGGCTTTGAACATGTTTCTGCTCATTAGTGGGAGTGCTTTTTGTACTGCTTTGTTTTGTTTTTTGTCTGTTTTTCAAGCTATGCCTGTGTGTTAAAGGGGGTTGAATTTCTGATTACAAACATTTCTTACCTTTAGTTTCCTTGTCCCCATTTCCTCTTTTGTGTTTCCTCAGTTTAATCAGTTATCCTTCATTTCTTTTATTTTGGACCCATTTTCAGTCATCTGATGGGGAATGAGGTCTACATGCCAAAAGGGCACAAGCGAAAGAATTCGATGTAAAGAGGTGTTTCAGGTGCAACAGCACATTTCATTTTGCATGCAAATGTGGGATGCCCTGGTCTCACGGCACTCTATCACAAATGAGGAAAGCAAGGGTATTTTTCCAGATGTTGTTTAAACCTTTCTACGAGTGGTGTTAGGGAGATTGCAGAGTGTGAAAGTGAGGATGTAAAGGATAATGTTGAGGAACAGGCTGGTGAAGATGTAAGCTGGTCGGTCAGCCAAGTTGGTTCAAAGATAAAGAGAGTCTAGAAACAGCATACTGTGGTGGTAATGAATGGTGTCAGTGTATTAATGGTGCTAGATACAGGTTTCGATTGTACCATTTTAAACAGTCGTATTTGGGAAGAGAAATTCAAAGGCGCAAAACCCGAACGTCCTTTGGCCAGGGCTAATGCCTATAGTGGTTCACACGTAGATATACTAGGAGCTTTCCAGGCCAAGTTGGAATGTAAGGGGAACGTTGCTGTTGCCAAAGGTATATCTCTCCAGGAAAGGAGGATGCTTTTTGGGCTGGTTTGAGCAGAGTGAGATGGGAATTGTATTGGACACAAGCGTTCCGGGACACATTGCAGTTGTTAGTGAGTTTGTGACAAGCATACCAGAGGAAGTGTGCAAAGGAGTGTTGGGGGGGGGGTTCGGATGCCTAAAAGGGTAGCATCACTGCATCAAATTAAAAGGAGGCACCAAGCCAACAGAGGCAAAGGTCAGAACAAGTCTGATTTCCTTGAGGAAGGCTATAACCTTGGAGTTAAAGAGGTTAGACAGTGAGGCCGTGATTGAGCCAGAAGAAGCTTCTGAATACGGTTTCACCCATTATTGTTATGCGTACACCACATGGACAGGTTTGGCCATGTATAGGTCTGAGAGCTCTCAACAGGGAGGTTGTGGTAGACTCGTTTCATCTACCCCTAGTTGGGTAGCATGGCAGATGGTGAAAAGGTGTTCAACACACTAAACTTAGCTTCTGCATACCACCAAGTGATGTTACACCTGGAATGTCGAGATCTCACCACGTTTGTGACTCAATAGGGAGGTTGTGGTAGACTCGTTTCCTCTACCCAATATTGGTTAGCATTGCAGCTGGTGAAAAGGTGTTCAGCACACTGAATCTAGCTTCTGCATACCACCAAGTGATGTTACACCTGGAACGTCATTATCTCACCACGTTTGTGACTCCAGAAGGGACCTTCTGGTGAAAAAGAATGTCATTTGGCCTGGTGTCAGCTGCAGCGTTTTTTCAAAGGGCCATGCATCAGAAGCTTTAGGGAATTGTACTGGTGACAAGGAGAAATATGAGGGAGCATGACCGCAGGCTTGGTAGGTTACTTGCCATACTAGCAGAGGCTGGAATGACTCTCTGCAATGAGAAATGTACATTTAGGGAGCGGTCAATTGGCTATTTGGTACACAAACTCAGTGAGAAGGGGCTTGGACCAAGAAGCGAGTTGCTAAAAGTGCTAATGAATGTTGAGGCCCCAAATAACAGACAAGAAGTAATATCATTTTTGGGGCTCATAGAATATTATGCATATGTTCTGATACACTTTACAGACAGGTGCAGTACGATAAGGGGATCGTGCAAGAAGGGTGCAGTGTTTTTCTGCAGTGAGGAAGATCAGACAGAATTTGAGAACATAAAGTGCAGTATGGCTGAGGCTGTGTGGGACTCTACTAGCATATTGATCCTGCTGCAGTGAGAAGCGTTTTTAATGACTGCTAATCCTTTAATTCAGATTTTGTTTAAAGACACCCTTCAGCGCAAAGTGCTGTGCACGTGCCAGCAGTAGTGCAGTCTGGCTGCAGTCGCTCGTAAGGAAGATGACAAAGACATTTGCAGGAATCTTCTGTGTGGCATGGGTCCCTGCAACACAAAGACGTGAGCCTCTTGGTGCAACCTGGTGAAAAAGTTCACGAAAACAAGACAGGCTGGCAAGAAATGAGGGGAAGGTAAACGTGCATGACCCAGAGTATGAGACTCTTCGGGAGCACATGTTGTGAAATCTGGCACGGATGGAACAGCAGGACATGGCCGTGGTCGATAAGGTTATTGAAACTGTTGGCAACACTTAGGAGTTAGTCACTGTAGATATAAATGACTGTTTTGACCACTTGTGTTTCTATGGATGGCAGTGACTGTATGGAGGGTGGAGAGAAAAACTGTAATCCTCCTACCCCTTTTGTAATAGCTGTCCTAATTACCGCGAATATGGCATATATAGAGGTGCAAGCAGGAAAACTAAGGAAAAGTTTCTGCCCAGAAAAAATTGATGAACTTACATCGATATATACGGAGCCATTATTTGGAGTTACTAAGGAAAATTTGAAACTTTGTGGAGCTTCAGAGGCTCAAAAGGTGAAACCGGCAAAAGCGGTGCAAAATTGTGCACTAAAAACAGAGAAAAACTTGCTGAATGTGGTTCTACCAAATCAACTACAAATGCTGCTCTTGTAGGGTTAGCAACCACTCAGAGCTCTCTCGCTACAAATAACATAATGAAGTCTTTTGAATTTAATTTGAATCCCCATGTGATGAGGGAGGATGGGTGAGATTTGGGAGGCATTCATGCAACCGCTCAATCAATTACTTACCAGCCGGTTGGTTCCTGTAAGAAATGTAAAACCCTTAAACATTATAAAGGCAGGTCGACTTGCCAACCTCCATATGCAGAGGACTTAATGAGTATTTAATGAGGACTTCCATAAGCAAAGCCTTTATTACCAAAAGCCGCTTTTAACTGTGAATATGGTGATAGAGGCAACCACAAGGCAAAACAAAAAATGCCCAGGAGAAGTAGAAGATGCAGTTCTTTTGGAAAGTCTTGATACATTAGAGCAGAGCCACACATAAGACGTTTGTGCAAACCTCGAAACATCATATAAAATCAATCCGAGGGAGAATGTGAGAAGCTGAACAACTCAGAAATCCAACTCGGTAACTTTAGGGAACCGTGATGAAAATGTTGTCTTTCAGATCAAATCGCAAAAATCAGTAGAGGATGATAGCCAACTTTGCCTACGCCGGACCATACGGACGGAAGAATCAGCTCACTAACCAACTTAATACAGTGAAAGCTCTGGAACCTGCGCGAAGATCAATTGTTCAGCGAAAACAAAAAAGAAGAAGGACCGAGCAGGATAGTTCCATGAGCTCATCTTCCAGTGGATCAGCGACAACAAATCAACAAGATAGATCTGACCGAACATCTAGACCAATAAGAGGATGAAAACAATCTGTGACTGACATGCAGGCCACAGGTATTCAAACCAGAACCCTGGCAGCGCTAAACATTTCAATGGCCTGATTTACAAAATGATATGAAAACATAAACAATCATCTGAAAGATCAAACTACGCTGATTGCGATGCTCCACTCAAAGATGTTTTTTGTGGAAGGCTTTGTGACTGCAGTTCATGGAATCCTGGGCAAAAACATGGAACAAACGGCAAACATATTTCAAAGCACTTTGGAGCCATTAAATGAGGAGCAAGACACAAGAAGACAAACAAGGAGTAGAGAAGAACCAGGCGATCAAACCACTTTGGGGGAAGCACCTCCATTGAGTATTGATATTAACATTAATATTGATATTTTACTTCTATCGCGCTCGTACACAAGTGTTTCAGAGCGTGAGATAGGAAGTGAATGTAAAGGCCTCAGAGGGCTGTGACCAGTGTAAACCTGAAAATAGGCCAATTAAAGTAGTAAACAAATGGAGTCACTGGAGATCATGGACCAACCTTTGAGGGTGGTGGAAGTCAGGTTGCTGGTGGAACTTTAATGAATCAGTAGAAGAAATTGAAGAGGGATCTCCTGTACAGGAGCCTGATGTGCAGAGACCCTTCACTAAATCTAGAGAGCACATTAATGAATACCCAATTGTATAAACGAGGAAAACAAGTAACAAAGATACAACAAAAACAGCAATTACATCTGCAAATAAGAAAGAAAAAAAATCAACGATTAGTTAAGATTTTTAAATCTAACGGCTCCTGAAAGTTCTTGAGAAGCCTGAACATCTTAACCAGCTCAAGGGATTCCCTTAAGTGAAAATCACAAGCCTCGGGGGATGCTCCAAGAGGAGGTGAAGAAAGACAAGGTAATATGCCCCTAGAGAAAGGGCAAAAACTCAAGAGGGGATATTAATAAAACTCCTCCACATTTATCAACGTATTCAGTTGAGGATGAAGAAGAAGAAGACATAAGAGAACACAGCTTATCACTGGGACTTGGAAATCCAATCAATGTATTTGACTTCTACAATAGTATCTGATTACCACCAGAGTGTGCCTACAGTCAAACATTTTGATATCTTTCAGACATGGGAGCAAAAACGCCTGGTGATGACTATGGAGAAGAGACATCTAAATGGAAGTAGCAACGCACAAGTTCCCAACTTGCTTGTGAGAAAGAAAAGCGATGATCCACGGCTGAAAAAGTAAATTACAACTCAATTTCTAACACTAGAGCAAAACTGTTTGACTATGTCCTCAAAAGCAACATGGAAGACTATGGAATATGAGGCTATGCCTTTATTAGAAAAATTAGAACCAAAGACAAACTCTGCCCAGGCATTCAAGAACTTGAATAGAAATAAATGTGTCACAATCAAAAGAATATTACATCTTGATGACAAGGTGGTTGTCTACTTTGAATGTAACTTATTCAATCTGGCCATACTAGAAGAAGCACAGTTGTTTTTGCAATTGGGCTTTGATTTGGTAGATGCGCTGGTAGAAATAGCAAGTGGCTGCAAATGGATAAATGACAAAAGTCCAAGATTGGGGAAAAAAACATAAAGGTCAGAGACAAGAGTTTAAGATCACCCTCTAAGACAACAAACAGACAAACAGTTGAAAATACCAGAAGATCTAACTTGGTAGAAAAACCAACATTTCCATTTAAGATGGCCATAGGAGAATTTGAACCTGTGGACAGGAAAGTGACAGTTCAGCAGGAAGAACATCATGAAGCTGAACATACAGACTCCTGGTCCTGGTCGGCTGAATCACTAGTAATCAATGAAAGGAAAGCTTAACTAGACAATCCAAAGCAATTGTGGGCAGCTGAACACAAGAGGGCGTTGACAGCTTTTTGGAAACAATGAACTGAAATGGGCTGACTATGACCTTATATGTCTACAAGAAACTTGGCTACGATCTATGTCACTTTTGCACGGGTTCACATCAAGCCTGAATCAGGCTCTTAAAGGATGTAAAGGCAGACTGTTATCTGGATTATTGACCCTGAACAAAAATGGAAGACCATTAAAAATAACACAAATAAATAATCCATATGCATATATTCAAGTGCTTCAGATTCGGATGAGAGGGATACGATCTAGATCATCAGAATGGTTGATTGTATGCAACCGCTATTGGAATTGAATGGGAATTGATTGCCCATTATTTATAAACACGATCATGGCCATAGTTGATGAGTGTTGTGAGTCTCTGTCAGACCCAATGATAATTATTTGTGGTGGCCTCAATACGAATTGTCCAGATTGTGCATAGATTTATTCATGAAGTGATTTTTTCTTTCTCCACCAAGGCAGAAAGGAAAGCTTAAGCCTGGTTGGAGAGACAAGCTTGAGGAGTATTCATCTCCTAAATGGTCAGACCAAGAGGGACATCCCAGCTAAACCAACATGGAAACGTGGGGCACAATGTCATGTATTGGATCTCACCTTCTTATCAGGTCACATGTTGCCGTGGGTGTCCACATTGGAAGTACTGGCGTCCAAAACCAGTAATCATAACATTGTAAAACTAACATGTAGTATAATAGGGAGAAATCTGACTAAAACATTGGATATTTCGCAATGTAGAAACCGGTTGATTATAGATAATTGTTCTTTTATAACGCACTTAATACCAACTAGTGGTTTCCTAGCATGGGATCGGGATTCAAACCTGTGTTGCACAGTGTTGTCTCGCCTCCAAGGCAAACACATTGGCCCTGAGCTATACTTCCTCCCCAACCCTAGTAAAACAACATACATGACAGAGAGATTTTTAAATCATATACAAAGAGCCGCAAACTGTGACCATCGAACAGCTCTTGATTATTCAAAATATTTGATGGATTTTGGTGATACGCAAAGTGGGATGAAACCAGTTTTCTCACATAAACACTGTTATGGCGCTGAATTGGTGGGGGTAAAAAGGAAATCAAAAGCAGATCGAAAAAAATTAAAACATGGACATCCCAAGATCCACTCCCAAGTTTAAAAGATAGAAACCGGCAATATAAAAACCGGATGAGATCAAGGAAAAGCAAAATGCAGCAAAAGGATGCTAAGTTGATGTTGCAGAAACTGGCAAACAAAAACATTGGAGATATCTGGAAATGAATAAACTAAATGAATGTACTGCAGCAAGCTTTGCAGATAAATGTGGTTCCTGAAGTTACATGGATGCAGCACTTTGCAACCTTATTTACCAAAGAAAATCAGGATTTAAAGTAAGAACGCAGGGGTGGCCATGAGGACTTTTCATGTGTTATAGACAAGGAAGATATGTTGATGCTAATTGGGAACTATTTGCCCCACTAATTCTGAGACGCCATGTAGACTGGAAAAGAGATTCAGGTCATTCTGACTTTTTCCAATCGGGATTTGTAAAGGATGTCTTTTTGATTAACATTCTGAAAAGGCAGGCCCTGAGAAATGGTCCAAAACTACACTTGCCATTTATCGATTTGGCCCAGGCATTCCATCGACAGAAGGCTTCTTTGGAGCAAACTGCATAATTAGGGATGCCTGGAATATCTCCTGGAAGCAATTAAAGATCTATACTCTGAGACCTCTTTGAAAATAAGAAAATAATATTGTATACAACCGGATCACTGTCAGGTCCTATCAAAACGAGAAAGGGCCTAAAACAGGGTTGCCCGCTTGCACTAGCCTATTCAACCTATTGGACTTGTCTGAGTAGGGCAAGAAGCTTCTTTCCTAAAATCAATGGGGAGTACCAAGACTGATTATTATATGCAGATGACTGTAAAGTTTAAAGGCACCATGCAAAGTACGTTTCCAAACTTGTTTATTTAGGATTAACTCCAGTGACAGCAGGCACCACCTCGGAAGGCAGGACCCAACTGAACCATTCAGAACTTCACAAGTAAACACTCTAATCAAAACACTCTAAGAATTCTAATGGAATATCACAAAGAACACATGAACTGAACATTTGACTATGTAAGTTCCATACTCATAGCTCATAGGTTTGTTGGTGTAAGTGCATTCCATGTTTACCTAATAAATTTATTACATGTAAACACAACACACCTTCCCCCTTTCAATACTTGGTTCTCTCTAGCACATAATCTCTCAACCAAAGAGGTTTATCTCTCTTTCTTTCTGTGCTAGTACCAGTCATTATGTCCTGTTGACCACTCCTTTTTACTTCCCCAGAATGTTGCACCAATTCATTATCATTCCCATCATCAACTTCCTCACAATTTTCTCCATCCTCCACTGCTTGACCATTGTTGTTGCATTTAACTAGTTTCGACATGGACCAGCACTCCCCACCTTCCATTATAACCACATTCTTTCTCACCACCGCTATTTTCTTAGGGCCAACAAATTTACTCTCAATACATTTAGGAGAGACCCTGGGGTTTTTTACATACACCATCTCACCTTCCTTCCATACCACACTTCTAGGTTTCTTTCTTAAATCAAATCTTTCTTTGTATGCATTTTGAGCTTCCTCGATCAATGTAACAATTTTTTCCCTGTTAATATTAACACTCTTGGCCAAGTCAAGCCAACCTGGACACAGTTTTGTAGCCGGCTGCCTGCCCTTGAGAGACATAAATGGTGAAACTTTAGTGACAATGTGAGGCGTCGTGCAGTAATTCCAAACCATTTCTCTCAACACTTTCTGCCATTCTAGACCTGCCGCCATTGCCAACTGCAGCCCCCCTTTTATAAACCTGTTAGCTCTCTCTACCAATCCATTGGCCCTGGGTTGATAGAGTGCTGTTCTATAATGCCTTATGCCAAACTTTTTGAAAAATTCCGTCATTTTGTCGGAACAAAATTGAACACCATTGTCTGAAATTAATTCCGTGGGGAAACCTTCTCTGTAAAATGTCTCTTCAAAAAATGTTATCATTTGTGCCGTGGTTGCCTCACCAATAGCCTTCCACTCTATCCACTTTGAGTGATAGTCTACTAACACAATCAAATATTTAAGGTTCTCTCCTAAATTCTGTATTGGGCCCATCAAGTCCACAGCCACCTTTTTCCAGGGTTCACCCGGAACACAAACCGGTCTTATAGGTGCTTCCCTCACCACTTTACTTTTATCACTCCTCTCACACTCTCTACAATTTCTTACACAGCTCTCTATTTCGCTGTCAACTGCTGGCCACCAATAAGATTCTCTGATATATCTTTTGGTTCCTCCCATGCCTAGATGACCCTGATGAGCTATACCCACCAGCTTGGCTCTAACATTACTAGGTGGAATCACCTTAGTGCCCTTCCTGAGCTTCATGCCATCTTCTGATAAATTTAGCTCATCCTTTATACAATGGAAACACTCAAATTGTTTCCCTACCTCGTTTTTGTGGGGCCAACCTGCTCTAGTCCACTCCTTGACTTGACTTAATATGACATCCTCATTATGAGCAATTTCCCACTCCTCTTTGCTAATGGCATTGTATTCAACCTCAGCAATGCTCACTCCCTGCTCCATTGGTGCTTCCTCAAGATCCTTTCCTTCAACCGGTAGTCTAGATAAACAGTCCGCTACCACATTATCTCTACCAGCTATGTACATCATAGTGAAGTCATAAGCTAGTAATTCAATCATCCATCTCGAAATTCTGGGTGATCCTTTTGCCCACTCTACACTACCCAGGAGTTGAACTAATGGTTTGTGATCAGTTTTTATCGTGAACTTCTGACCCCATAAATAAAACTTGAAATGGGCTACACCCCACGAGACCGCTAATGCCTCCCTCTCAATTACGGAGTAGTTTCCTTCCGCTCCCTTCAACGGCCTTGAGGCAAATGCAATTATGTGTTCCGTCTTACCCGAATCCAATTGAGATAACGCTGCGCCTAACCCCATGTTGCTAGCATCAACTGATAACACGGTTCTCCTTCCCGACACAAAACCTCCCAAAGAGGGTGCCTGTACTATGCACTCTTTTATTTTCCTGAAGGCTTCCTGGCATTCACCCGACCACTCAAACTTAACATTCTTCCTTAGCAATTCTCTTAATGGAGTGGATATGGTGGCAAAACCATTGACAAATTTGTGATAGTACTCCGCCAGCCCCATGAATGAACGTAACTGATCTTTATCACGTGGCTGGGGAGCACTGCTGATGCTTTCAATGAGAGATTTCTTTGGAGCAATTCCATCACCAGAAATTCTATGTCCCAAATAATCTGCTTCTCTAACAGCTATTCTGCATTTTTTCCTTTGCACAGTTAAACCAGATTCTTTAAGTCTCGTTAAAACAGCCCTCAAAACTTCATTATGTTCTTCTTCATCTTTGGCAAACACTAGTATGTCATCTTGGAACACTGTCACATTTCTTAACCCCCTTAGTACTTCCTCCATCACGCTTTGAAAGACAGAGGCTGCAGAGGCTAAACCGAAAGGCATGCGATTGTACTCGAACACTCCCTCCGGAGTGATAAATGCTGTGAGATGCCGGCACTCTTTGGACAACGGAACTTGATGATATGCCGCTGACAGGTCTATAATGGAGAATACTTTCGGTTCCCCCAGGGTAGAAAGGGTCTCTGATATGTTAGGAAGGGGATGTCTCTCCACAATTATGTTCCGATTAAGACTGCGCAAATCCACACAAAGTCTCAGATTTCCATTTGCTTTGGCTACCAGTACAACCGGCGACAACCATTCCGTCGCTGTTATGGGCTCAATCACTCCCTTTTTCACCAAGTCATCCAATTCAACACGAAGCTTGCTTCTCATCTTCAATGGTACTTGCCTGACCTTGTGTATTACTGGTTGTGCATTATTCTTTAATTTGATATGGTGTTCAAAGTTTACGAGTTTTCCCAATTTCTCAGAGAACACTTCAGGAAACTCTCTAGTCCAGGAGTCTCCTTCTACTTCAGCAATGGATATAGGCTGAGAGGCATTCACTTGTATCATCATACCCAGGTTCTTTTGTTCCTCCCATCCCAGAAGAGAGGCACCTTTATTCGCCACAAGAATTTTTGCTTGGCATTCTTTTCCTTTGTAGCTGACCGATGCAGAAAATTCCCCCAGGATTTCTATTGTGGATTCTCCATATCCACATGCTCTGATATTAGTGGATTTAATTTCCTCTTCGCTCTTCTTCAATATTTTTATCAGAGTGTCTTTGGATATTATAGACCACGGAGAACAAGTGTCCACTTTCATAACTAAACTGCGGCCATCGATAAGAAAAGTATCTGCCGGTCCACTTGCCTCGCCGGAAATGGCTGAAATTTCAAATATAAACTTGGCGCTGGGCTCCTGGTTGATTGACACTTCTTGAATGTTGTAATCTCTCCTAACCGATTCTTCGACACTGGCTCTGTTCTCCATTCTAGGCTCAATGCAATTTATGGATGCAGCTTTACATACATTTGCAAAATGTCCTCTATTCTTGCACTTAAAACACTCGGCGAACTTTGCAGGGCACGACGGAAAATTGGCACCATGTCTGGGATTACCACATCTGGTACAAGCATTTCTCACAGTCCAATTTCCTTTCTTTCCGCTGATGACATTTGACCTTTTCCTCTGATCTATAGTACATACTGACATGTTGGTCATGTTTTGTTTGTCCCCCTTTAGTTCTTTCACATGTAATGATGTTCGTTCGATGCTCCTGGCTAATTCGAGTGCCTCATCCAGTTTCATGTCTTTAGCCAATAGCTTCTCTTGAATTCTTGCATTGTTGGTACACCTGAGTAGTTGATCCCTGATCAGGGAATCCGTTAGATTCTCAAATTCACATGAGTAACTCAATGACCTTAAGCAGGCTACATATGATTCCACCGACTCTGACTGTTCCTGTACTCGCTGGAAGAATTTGTGTCTTTCAAAACTGATATTTTTCTTGGGCTCAAAGTGGTCTTTTAATTTTTTTAGAGCTGCTGCATATTCATCAGCCTCTTCAGCCTCATGTATATTTTCTCCAGACAGTCCATCAAATATTCTGCGTCCTTCTGTGCCCAAATTGTGAATCAACAGAGCCTTTTTCCGAGCTGAAGAAAATCTATCACCACCCATTGCCACTAGATAGTTTTCGAATGTATCCTTCCACTTATCCCACCTGAGGGGTGGGTGGCCAGGCTCATTGAGAAATGAAATGGGTGGAGGAATTGACGTTGCCATGGTGATGTGGAAGCTGTGAGGCAGTGAACCTTTGATTAATTTGCACAGTTGTTCAAATGTACCACTTTGTCCACAGTATAGTCTTTTGTTTTTTTTTTTCTTATTTGTGCAACACTTCTGTGTTTGGTTTAACACACGTGCTGGAATGGCTATTGTACACCTCCCTTCTTTTTTTTTTTTTTTTTTTTCACAATGGAGACCGGGGTTTCTGAGTAAGAATGCTTCGTTTCTTATGCAGAATGTCACAATGGGGACCGGGGCTCTTTTTCTTCCAGCGTATTATTACGCATGCATAGAACGTCAGATCAGCTGAGCCGCCTACTCTGGCTCGCGAGTGGGGGCGTGACTATTGCGTGCAGCCGCGAGCGTCAGGGAAGTAGCTCGCGAAGCCCGCTGTGCAGCTTGGATGCACGCGGCTCCTCGCGGCCTCCCTGCGACGCTCGCGAGTCTCGCTGTGCCAGCTGACTGCACGCGGCACTCGCAGCGCTCGCGAGTCCCGCTGTGGCAGCTGATTGCACGCGGCTTTCCCCAAAATTAATCACTTGCCTGGCATTGGCCTCCTCCTCGCATCGATCGCGTGCAGGTCCCCCGCGGCTCTCTTCTGCCCACAAGACGGCACAGTTGGTGTCGGAAACAAGGCACCGCCGTCGATCTGCCTCACCTCTTCCTTTCTCCGCCGTCGGTCCGCCTCACCTGCTGTCACTAGCGGCGGAGAGTACACGGCAACCCAGGCGCCGCTCACGGTCCTCTGTATGAATCCTCGTCGCCAATGTAAAGTTTAAAGGCACCATGCAAAGTACGTTTCCAAACTTGTTTATTTAGGATTAACTCCAGTGACAGCAGGCACCACCTCGGAAGGCAGGACCCAACTGAACCATTCAGAACTTCACAAGTAAACACTCTAATCAAAACACTCTAAGAATTCTAATGGAATATCACAAAGAACACATGAACTGAACATTTGACTATGTAAGTTCCATACTCATAGCTCATAGGTTTGTTGGTGTAAGTGCATTCCATGTTTACCTAATAAATTTATTACATGTAAACACAACAATGACCTGGTCTTAATTGGTCGAACACCCTGTCGGGGGGAAATTCTGCCGGGGTCGGCCGGGCCGTCCGCAGACCTCCGGGCAGGGAGGCCCCAACTCCTCCCGTATATCCCAGATGAGATAGAGTATGAGACACACACAAGGAGCAAGGTGACTCTGCTGTTTATTTAGACAAAACGGCAGGGATGGGTCAAGGAGCGTACGCGTTCGTCCTGACACACACACAATCGTGGGGCTCGCAGGCCCTTTTTACTGCATTATGACGCGCTACTTGCGTCACTTCAGAAAGTTAACAAAAAACCTATCGCCACTCTTAATTGGTTGCTCGAGTGGTAGGGTTAGTATAGTACACATATAGAGAATGATATTAGTGGACAAGGTGTAGTCAGGTGGTATATCTGGGTTGTCCCTACAATTAGATACATAAGAATTGTTACATGAAGACTCCTGAGGATTGGCTAATATTACTGACGTCTGAGATAAGAGCCCCATATTCTGATTGGTGCACTCGTGAGCTTCCCAGCCTGGGACCACCGTTGTTCCCAGCTCTCGGTGTACCTGTGATTGCAACAATGTTTCAATATGGGTACGTGCAGACAATGTGAGGATTTATTCATAGGTGGAAGGCTGACCGCTCCCACTGTAGCAGATGTCCATTGATCCTTTCAAGTGTATCGGCCTGTGTCTCGTAGCGAGGGACCCAGACGCCTTTTCTCTCCTGGGTTTTGGCATCTCGTCAGGTTCGGCTTGGTCACGTGGGGAGGGACCGTGAAAGAGGCAGAATTCTGCACAATTAATATTGTTTTTTCTACTGCGCGTCTGGTTTAATTTGCCGGCTTGACTTTATCGTTTGGGGCGCGGAGTGCGAGGTTGCAACATCGTGCCTTTGATGATTTGTTCTTGGAATGTGGGTTTGCAACATTGCGACCTTGGCTGGTTGTTCCACCGGGTTCTTTCTGCAGGATCAGCAACCTGACTCTTGCTTTGTTAATGTCCACGGGAGCTCTTGGTTGAGGCCTACTCGGGCCTGGTGCATAAGTAGTCCGTTTGGTGCATAGGTGCTTTTAGGTTATAATAGCATATATTTCCATGACCAGTATCGTGTTTCCATTATACCTCTCATGGTGGTAACGGGTTTCAAGAGAAGCGTGAGCAAGCGTTATAGATGAGTTCATGATGCGTCTTGCGTTTCTGCATTCTGAAAGCCTATGTAAAAATAATAAAGATGCACGTCCGTGAATATGCCTGTCGCCTACGTCAGAGCACTGAGTATGTTCTTCGTGTAGATTGGTGTGGAGATGTTCAGTGTGTATATTTGTACAGATGTGCTTCCCGTTGTCTAGGTCGTCATGGCATCTCTAACGACGTGTGGATTTTAGTCTAGCTGATCCGAGCCGCAGGTGTCGGCACGGCCAGTGCGGGCTGCTGGGCAGGCAGATGGACACATCCGTATGTTCCTGTACCAGGGTACCTGGTCGTCTGGTAAATGGACAAACTCTTCTTGCGGCGGGTGTCTGGGCCATGACCCTCTAGGCCAAGCGCGAGAGGTGAAGGACGGGAGCCTGGTCTTCCATTCTCCCACTTCAGTCCCCCCTCTGGTCGACTTGTCGACCACAAACATATCCTTCTCGTTATCTCCTCTTACCCTCCATATCTTAGTTATCCCTCCGAGATGTCCATAATGGTTTACATGATCTTCAAATGACCAATACATATATTCACATGTTCCTCCAGGAGTACAGTATACCCATCTTCCTATGTAGCTCCTGGGGTTCCTTGGGTTCTCGATCTACACTGATGGTGGGTCTAGATGGTTGGTGATGATTTGGGTGCGCAACTTCTCCCTCTCTTGTATTATCACACCTGTATGCTGGCCGTCATTTGCTGGCATTAAGGGGTGCATTCCCACCATTTCCAGCAACTCGTCAGTCGTGCGTGCCTTCCGGGCCTTCCAAAACCTAATTATGATCAGAGTAGCTCCAGCCAAAATAGTACACCCCACTATTATTTTCAGTCCATCTGACAGCCAAGATGGCATCCATGACCATAATAGTGAAAACCAGCTCTTATCCTTGTCTACACCGTTACTTTCATCCATCATTTTGGAGTGCATCTGGGCCAATTGTGAAACTGCTTCTGTCAGTGTACCATTGTCAGCATCGTTGGCAGGTATGAACGTGCAGCAAGATTGTCCTATCTTTGCACAAACTCCTCCTTCCATTGCTGTGAGAAGGTCCAATACATATCTGTTCTGGAGTGCTACCATCCTTACAGCTCGCAGCTCCTCTTTAATTGCGTTGAACCCATTTACTGTTGAATTGATGGTCATCATTAGTTCCCATCTGGTTATTTGGAGCCATTTTGCGTTTGCGTATGCCTGCAGTCCCGGATGTATTATTGAGGAGAAGAACATTGCTGCTCTGCTGAATAGTCTGTGTTCTGGCGGTATTGATGTTAGTTCCGTTTCCGACCTTCCCCACAGGTAATTTCCTGTCAGTGGCTCTCCTTGTCTTTTTCTCCTATTTAGGACAGTATCATTGCTGTTGGTCCTGTTCTCTTGCTCCTTCTGAAGTGGTGCAGATCTCTTTTTTCTCTTATCCCCTTCATCCATTTTAGGAAATTTCGCCACATCGACATTCTTCTTAGGTACCACTAGTGATGGTACATTGACGTGTACCATTGTGCACACACCATTCCACAGGGGAGGCAGTGTATGATATGCCTTTTCTCCACAGGCCCAATAATGGTCCATTATTACTGCTGTTCCCGCTCCCCCCTCAGGTAACTCCATCACGCTTGCACAATTGGTGTTATATCCTACGTCCACCTCTCCTTTATGCTGGTAGCATACTTTGGGCGCCGTCAATGGTAGTATTGTTATTGGGTCTTCATCTTCTTCTACCCACGTGAGCATTGGTACATACTTGATCCACGTCGTCCAACATCGATGATTGTGTGTCTCGATGGTTGAGATAGTTTCTTTTGTTACCATGTTGCTGCCAATCACTCCTATCTCCCAGCTGTTGCCCAGATACACCTTTCCTGTTATCGTCAGTAGCGGCCTCTCCCAGCATCCTTGTTTACCCGGAACTTCAGTGGCGTACCAATCACATGGTAGATACTGCAGTGTTACCTTCTTTGTTTCTCCTTTTGCAGGGCCACTTGTTATGTATCTGAATGCTTCAGCATGTAAACTGGTCTTGTGATAACTCAGATAGGTCTTGAGGAAGTTGTTTTCATATGGGTATGAGTCTCGTGTTTTCCATGTCATGTGCACTACTGTTCCTTGAAATCTTCCTTTCGTTTGGAACAGGGCCAAATATATTATGCACTGTGCTGTCTTTTCATCTATTTCTGTGGCAACAAATGTTCGTGAAGCGCTCATGGCGTATGGTATTAATGAGCAAACGTAACAGCTATCCTCAGTTGTCTGCTTACCAATGCGGGTCATGTGCTGGTACCATATGTTGTTTGCGACGTGTGCTGAATCTTGTACATAATTATCAATACCTTTATTGTCTGAGTATGTGCTGCGTTTAACTCTAATTTGCTTGGGTGCAATGTTACTATTACCACCTGACGTAACACCTGTTGCAGCAGGGAACGGGGGTATATTAGGTTTGGGTGCAGCAATAAAATTGATAGCATAGCTGTACTGCCAGACAGAGGCAGCCAAGAACCCGGTGATCATAAAAATCCCTATTATTTTTATTACATATGCTAATCTCACCGGCATTTTGCTCTTACCTTGCTGCAGTCCTGGCAGCGTATTCTTGTGACGTTAAAGTTGCCCGCCTAAAAATTCTCAAAAGTGCTCGTTATTAAATGTTAGTTTTGTTTCCTTTAAGCTCTCCCTATCAAGTAGTCATTCAGTGCCCAGGCGAAGAGCTGCTCCCACGCTACTCTAAGTGATCGGTCTCTTAGGACCGGCAAGTATGGGCGGAGGTGGGGCATGTAATATTCTATGGCCAGGAGGAAGGCTGTGTAGTAGACACGTACCCTTCTCCTTTTTAGGTATGTTGGCCTTTTTATTTCGTATACAAATTGGTGTGACAATTCTTCTGGGTAGTTATCGTCTGGCAGCACCATCTACGCCTGTACACTGAACTTGTTAATTAGCTTTTCTTAACAATACAATATTACGCAGTTCCTGTATGTGCGAGAGAAAAAAGAGAACATTCACGTGTTTACATGTGTATTGGTGCAAGCAATGTCCTTCAGTTTTAGTTACAACTGTACTTAGGAGTCAATGGGGGGGGTTTGCGCTCAGATGGCGGAAGTATTTTTACTCTTTGAGCGTGTGACCATGGGGTGGGCAGTATGGGGATCACCCCTTTCTTCGTCAGTTATCGTCTCCGAGGGGACAATTGGGTCGTTGTCTGTGGTGGAACTTTCTTCCGCTGTCGGGGATGTTGTTGCTGTTCTTCCAATGGACCTGTCGTTGGCGCTGGGGCGGGTCTGCAGTTTGTAGATCTTTACGTCATGTAGGTGGTTCCAGGCACGCTTATCCTTTAGTTTTACTGCTCTTGTTGATACGTCCTCTACCAGATGGGGGCCAGTGAACCTCTTCTCGTTCCACTTTCTATTGAAATTGCAAAGTAGTACGTGGTCACCTTTGGCAAGTTTGCACAAGTTCTCCTTTCCCAATTCTGTACTTGCGCCTTTTTCTTTATTGCTGGTAGACCCGCCCCGTGTGCGCTCAAGCTGTTGAGACACAAACACGACACTAGTAATCAAAGAAGACACATATTGATACATTTCATCACCTAACACACTCGCTGAACTTTCGTGGTCTGTGAATGCCCTTGACGTTGGGGTTAGGGGAAGGCGCATTTGACGTCCAGTAACCACTTCGTGAGGGGTGAGGTGGTGGTCGGACCCTGGCCTATTTCTCAGTTCAAATAAAGCTAACGGAAGGCAATACAACCAACTTTTCTTTGTTGTTTGTTGTATTTTTGCAATTGCCTCCTTCAATAAGCCATTCAGGCGTTCACATACACCATTAGCCTGTGGGTGGTATGCACATGCAAATTTGTGTTTAATGTTCAGCAGGGATGTGATATGCTGGAACATTTCGTTTGCGAAATGTGGGCCGTTGTCTGATCTTAACACCTCGCACACTCCCCACCTGGGGAAAACCTCCCTTACTATGAATTTGGCTGCTCTAAACGCATCAGGGTGTGAACAGGGCCCTGCTTCAATCCACCTGGAAAATGGGCATACTACTACAATCATATACCTATTACCTTGACATATGTTGATCATATCAACATAGTCAATGTGAAGGTGCCGAAAAGGTCCTTCTGGCCGGGGTATGGTACCTCTTATCACTTTTAGAGTATGACCGGCCGTAAACTGTTGACATGTGAGGCAATTGCTGATAAAATTTGACACATGAGAGTTTAACTCAGGACAAAACCAATCTTCTCTAATTCGTGCTGCTATTATTTCCTTGCCTGTATGGGCAGGGTGATGTAATTGGCTCAGGGCGGTATTTAACAGTGCTAACGGTATTACAACTTTCCCAGTGCCACCCTGGCGCCATAGTGCGTCGGTTGGTGACATTGTACATCCTCTTTTCACCCATACTTCTTTTTCGGCCATTGGTGCAGCCGCTTGTAGCTCCATAATCTGTGTGGCTGGGAGATGGGTGTACCCTTCTCTTATTAACATCTCCCTAGCTATTCCCCTCCCTCTCCCTCTCTGTGAGTCTGTGGGGTTCCATATCTCACCAAAGTATGCAGCATATTTCGCATGTGCGTCTGCTGCTGCATTCCCTTTTGAGACGTAGTCTTCACCATTGGTGTGTGCGGTGCATTTGACTAGGGCTAGTTCTTGGGGGTCGTTTATTACTTCAATTAGTTCAGCCAACAAGAGGGCATGTTGTACTGGAGTGCCATCAGCTCTCCTAAACCCTCTTCTTCTCCATTTTGATAACCCTGAGTGGACAGTGGATGTAACATATGCACTGTCGGAATATATGGTTACTCTTTTATTAAAACTTTCCTTTAATGCCAATATTAGTGCAACCAGTTCCGCGGCTTGAGCAGAGTAATGCTGTGGTAGTTGTACACACTTCATAGCCACACACACCGGCGCCTCCATCATTTTTACTACTGCTGCCCCAGTCCTTCGTATCCCATCTCCTTGATCAATAGTTGATGACCCATCAATAAACAAAAGCTCACCTCCCTCTAGTGCGTTTTCTTCAACTTTTCTAGTACATGAGTACATTTTAGTTATTTGGGTGCAGTCGTGGGCGTAATCTCCCTCTTCAATTACTTCTGCTAGGAACCTTGCAGGGTTAACCGTGCTACATCTAACAATTGCTAGTTCAGCTTTAGACAAAATAATCTCATAACCTGATGCCCTCTGTGTCGTTAGTGTGGACTTAGGTTTATTCAATATCGCAAATAGTGCATGTTCCACAAACAGTGTAGTTGGACACCCCATAGTTATTGCTGATGCTTTTTCTACTGCAAAAGCAGCTGCAGCAAGACCTTGTTCACAAGGGAAGTGGCCTAACATCACAGGTTCTAAGTGCCCGCTGTAAAATGCTACTGGTTTATAGCCCATGCTCGTTTTTTGTGCCAATACTGCTTTCATCACTGCTGAGTCGCAATGTGAAAATATAAAAAAGCGTCGCTCATAGTCTGGGGATGCCAGTACTGGAGCAGTTGATATCGCGTCTTTCAATTCGTCAAATGCCTCCCTCATTTCCATAGTCCATCCCAACTTTTTCTCCCCTTTATTTGCTTCCTTCAAACCTTCAAACCCTCAAGCAGGGGTCCTATGTATGAGCTGTAATCAAATACCCATGCTCTACAGTAGTTGCACAGCCCCAGAAATTGCTGCAGTTCTCTCACAGTCTGTGGCACGGGAGTGCTTGAGATGGCCTGTGCTCTTTGTGGTGCAATCCTTCTTCCATGTTGGGATATCAGTTGGCCAATGTAAAGTACCTGTTCCTGACAGTATTGTATCTTTTCCATGTCTACCTTGTACCCCTTTTCAGCCAATATTGTCAACATTTTTAAGGAGTCCTCTCTACATTTACTTTCGTTTGTACTGCAAATTATTATGTCATCCACATACTGTAACACTGTGCTTTCCACCTCAACGTTACCCAAATCCATCTGTATTACTCTATTGAAAATTGAGGGTGATTCACAATACCCCTGTGGTAATCTGGTATGTTTCCACTTTGTATTTCGGTAAGTGAAGCTTGTCAAATCTTGTGAGTCTGGGTGTAATGGTATTGAGAAAAAAGCATTTTTAAGGTCAATCACTGTAAATCGTGATGCTTCTGCTGGAATGCCACACAATATTGTGGCCGGGTTTGCTGTTACTGGATACTCTGCTTCTACTATGTTGTTCAAGGGTCTGAGGTCCTGTATGAAGCGCCAAGACCCCCCTTTAGCCTTGCGCACCGGGTACACAGCTGTGTTACATGGTGATTCTGAGGGGACCAATATGCCATAGTCCATAATGATTTGGGCACCTTTGACATATCCTCCTTAAAAAATGGGACTGGGGTGCCTGCGGGTGCCTCAAGTGCCATTGCAATTTTCTGTGCTACTTGTTTGTGAGCCACTCTTAGCCATATTTCTACACTCATCATGAACACCATTTCATCTTCCTCCTTTTCTTCTGAGAACAGCTCTTCATCTGACACCTGGGTCAGCCTACATCCTTCTGCTAGTGCTATCACCGCCCTCCATGCTCTCCCTTCTTTATCTTGGGCGTGCACAGCAACATAATCAGCTGTTGCAATAATGCTCTCAATGTCCATTACAAACACCTTCCCTTCCAGTTCATTAACTGGTGTTTCTGGTCGGAACAGATAGGCTGCTGGCCTCCTCCATATTTTCCCTTCTATCCCTGGCATCCATGCAAATGCCATGTCTGTGCCATACTGGAATAGCTCGCCATCTACTGGCTCCGCCCTAATCGCTGTCTGTCCACAGTATGCTTGCAAAATCTGTCGTGCTGCGAGCATGTTAATCCCTGGAGTAGAGCAAATTATGCCATCCTCTGTAAAGGAGATCGTCATATTCAACCTGTTCATTATGTCTCTCCCCAGTATATTTACTGGTGAGGCACTATAATACAAAAGTGGGACTGACAGATCATAATCTCCAATAGATAAGGGAACGTTATCAGTAAATGGAACCAACCCTTTAGCCCCAGAAAATCCTTGGGTGTTCATGGCTTCGCCTGACATCTTAAATTTACCTTCCCTTATGCAAGACCGGGTTGCCCCGGTGTCAACAAGGAATGATAATTTTTTGTCACCTATCGTTACCTCTATGCGTGGTTCCTCCGCACTATTAGGTGTTACTGACAGGATGGGACACACCAAGGCCGTCTGTGGGCTGACCTATTGGGGGTACAATGATTGGCCATTCCCTGTGTACGGGTTGTGTCCCAACACCGTCACCCTACCCAATTGCGTTTGTTGAGTTTGGGGTGGTGGTTGTATTAACGCTACTTGTTGTTGTGGCGGTGGCAGTTGCTGTGTTATTTGTTGTTGTGGCAGTGAATAGGTTTGTGGCTGTTGTGTTGTTTGTTGTTGTGGGTCACTCCCTTGTTGTGACATCTGCTGTTGTTGTATGCCCTGCTGTTCTTGTGAGGTCCTAGGTTGTGCTTGTTCATTCCATGCTGGTGTTCCTGGCCTGACCCTACATGTACGTGACATGTGTCCTAATAGTCCGCAGCTCCAACACACGGGTGGTTCCCTGCTTTGCCATGGGAAGCTCCCTGTGTTGTCCTGGTATACGGGTTGCCCTGTGGGGTAGTAATTTCTAAGTCCCCCAGCCTGTTGTTGGGTATTATATCCGTATCCTCTCCCCCTCATAAACCCTCCTCTCCCTCTGTTATAACTATAATGCCCAGTTCCTTGCATTGGGTACCCTCCTCCCATGTTTGGTGCGTGTAATTGCAGAGGCGGCACTTGCTGTATTACACCTTGTGGAGGCGCTATTTGAGCGGGATCTTGTGCAGCCACTACTTGCGTTGGGCTTTGGGCCACTGGTGTGGGCGTAGTTATTAGTGCCCCTTCCATTGTGTATTTAGTAAGTTTTTTCTGTACTAGTTTGGCCTCTTCTGTTTTCCTGTCCTCTCCCTTTTGTTTCATTTTTCCTTGCCATGTCCTGCAGTGATGTACTATAGTCAGTTGTATTTCTGGCCATGGTTTTGCTTCCATCCCCACTACTTTCTTTAGTTGTTTCTGAACTCCTTCTGGGAGCCCTTGTACTAGTATATGATAACATATGGCTGGTGTTTTGTCCCATTGTTCTCTAGTTTCCATGCGCCACTTCTCTTGAATATCCTGGATATAATCAACAGGATCCTCATTTTCACCCATCTTACGGGAAGTAATGGCTCCTATGTCTGATGTGTCTGGGTACTGCACTCTCAGTGCCTGCCATAGCGCATGTCTGCAGTTTGCAAATGGTGCCCCATCATGCGATGTGTTCGTTATTGTTACCCCATGGAATCCCGCTCTTTTCCAAATGTCATCCGCTCTATCCCCTAATATTGATATTAACAGGCCCTTCACATCTCCTACTGCTAGTTTCTGTCCTGCGGTGTGTTTTTCCATTTCATATATCCACTTACCCGCAACTCCACTTAGTGATGGGAGCCTACATTTTATATTTTCTTTATCCGTATGTTTCCAAGGTACATACTGTGGTCTAACCCCTCCTCTCTCCAACAGTTGCATTAAATTCTGTCTTGTGTCACCCTTTACGCTCCATAATATTGAGTCTTCACACCCCTCCTCTTCCCCCGTTTCCTTTACTACTTCAAATTCTTCCTTACTACCTCTGCTCCTACCTCCCTCTTCTTCCTTTCCCCTTTTTTCGTCATTTCCTGTGTTCAATATGGGTATGTTTATTTGTCTGTCTTGCCTGCGACTAGGGAGGTCCCTAAGCCGACATGCATAAGGTGTAAGTTCGTTCATGAAGGGCGCGAGCTTTATTCTGTGCAGTGAGCGTGCGGTGGTTGAACATGTAGGGTGTGACGTGGGAGGGCGTGATGGGGATGTGGGTGGCGTGGTTTCATGGGTTTGTGTTTCCCCTATTCTTTTCACTCCCTCCTTACTTCTCTCCAGCTCCTCCCATCTTCTACTCATCCAGGGCGAATCTATGTTTGTTCTAGTGAGGTATAGCTTATCTAAGCTTTCCCTTTCACTCTTTCTTCCATCCTTCTCCACTCCTTCTTCCTCCTCACTGCAAAAGTCATTCATAAATGGCACCCCCCACTCTGCCTTTTTTCCTTTTATTGTTACTGTTTTTAAGTCTATTAGGTCTCTTTCTCCCCTTTCGTTGTTACCAACTGTTCCCCCTAGTGCTGATGTTGTTGCTACCTCTCTACTTTTATATACATCTCCCCATCTTTCACTCTCCCTACTCCTCCCTTCTCTTCCCCCTTCACTTCTCTCCTCCATTTCCCTACTATTTTCCTCCCTTTTCCTTTTCAATTCCTCCATTACTTCGTTGCTCATCTGTTCCAATATTCTTTCATCCTCTTTCTTCCTTTCCCATTTCACCCTTTCTCTTTCTACTATACTCTCTATTACCTTCCCCTCTTCATATTTCTTAGCTGTCTCTGATAGTACCCTCCTCCTCCATATTTCCATTTCCTTTTCCTTTTCTTCTTCTTCCTTCTTCTTCTCTCTCAGCACTACTCTTGATACCCTATCTGCTGCTGCTTTTACCCTTTCAGCTTCTCTCTTTTGCTCCTCATTTCGTTCCCTTAATTTTTCCAATTCGTTCTTACCTTCTTTCCTTTTCCTCACTCTCTCTCTTTCCTCCCTCTCAAGTTGTTTGATCAATTCATTCTGCTCATCCCTTAGTTTTGCTAATCTTTCCTCCAAAATCTCTTCCTTCTGCCGTAGTAGCTCCTCTCCCCTCATTTCACTCTCTCTGGCACTATCCTCGTTTGTTCTCTTTACCGCCTCCCTTTCTTCTCCAGTTAGTGAGCCTCGTAATTTCAATAATATCTGTGCAGCTACCCACTCATCGTTTCCTATCTCTACAGTCTGCTCTTCTCCAATCCTCCCTTCCCCCATTGGTATCTTCCTATGAGCCACATATGGTGGAGGGCTGTATGCCGGGTTCGAGTATCCTTCAGCCGCCCTGAACTGTCCTTCTATTTCTCCTAATTCTCTTAAAGGGTACAACCCTCCTCCCTCTGTTTTCACTCCCGGTGTTATGGGTATCTCATTGTTCGGTTCCTTTTTTATGTCATTTGATTTATCAATCTTTTCTCCTCCCTGTCCTTCATTCCCCGTATTCTTTGTCCTTTCACACCCCTTTTCCCCATCCGTTCCTTCTTTCTTAATCTCCTTTTCTTCCGGTGTTTCCCCCATAGTGAACATTCCATTTGGTCCTGGTCGGGACCCCTGGAACATCCTCCATAAGTTAAACACTTCCACATGGTTTGCCAACTTCTTCCCCTTGTACGTATTGTGCAGATGGTTTAGTAGTGAATGTTGGGCATATGGATCGAAACTACCATTAGGCGGCCATGGTGTTAACATTTTGTTGTCCGTCCCCTGGGTCCACTCTATGCTGTACTTAATTAATTTCTCCCTATGTGGTGGCAGTTTGGTGCATATGTGTTGTAGTGGGGTAGTGAGGGTATTCCCCCACCCTCCCGACCCTCTCCCGTATGACATAATGGCACTCCCCTTGTTACCCTTCCCTTTACTAGCAGTTTACAATATACAACCTTATATTGCTTACCTTGCCCCGCAAGTGTGGGGACTTACGACAATCCTTTGACAAATTATGCAATAATAATAATAAAAAATAAAAATAAAAAATAAAAAATAATAATAATAAAAACAAATATATATGTATATATGTATGATGTTATATTATATTCCTTCCCCTACGGCCCCCTGCGGCCGAAGCGCACGCAGCCCCCCGCGGCTGCGTACCCCTTACGACGATCTTATACAGTCGCCCTGTTTCTCCGTTCTCCTCCCCCTTTTACACTTGCCGTGGCCGGCGTTCTCTGTGTGCAGCCACGCCCCTTTCCCCTTCTCCTCTTTCGATCCACTCATTTATCGTTTATCTCCGTATCCGCTCCTTTATCATTTTTCTCTTCCCCACCACTCTCAAACCCAAAGTTTCTTGTGCTCGCGATATCTTATTAAATCCCTACTGGTGACGTCACCGATTTCTTCGAGCTACTGGTACATTCTTGTTATGTTCTTTAAGTTCAAAATACACTTGCAATCTACCCCGCTAACCCTACAGCTGTCTTCCTGTCTCTCCTGGAACAAGGTAATCTCATCAATAATATAACCGGACTGCGCACGCTGCGTCGCCTCGCATGTTATACGCCCCTCAACAGGAGGGCTTAACCAGCCAATTATCTTCCGTTTTGGGCAACTATGTAACTAGCTACCGCCCACAGGGAAACGTCATCTACCTATCGAGTTTCTTGCTCGAACAATAGGGAACCTCATCTACTCATTGATCAATAAATGTCAAATCGTAGGAAACCACACACACCCACCCTCACACGTAGTCGCAATCTAGGCCATCAATGTCTTACGAGCGGCTGCACGTGATGTTTTCGTGCCCCGCCCCCCTCTTTCGCGTAACTTAGCCGACTGCTCTCGCACTCGTCCGCTACCATTCATTCCATTGGCAACCCTCAGTTAAACCTTCGCCGCACATCTGTACAATACCTCCCTCCTCCCTTATTTACTTCCTCCCCCTCCCTCACAATTTCGCATTGCTTGTTGTGCGTGTCATGCTCACCAAGTTCTCTCGATGCAGGGCCGCTCGACTGCGTGCACCCCTCCAAGCGGCTCGCCACCTCCCCTCGTCTGGACCACGTCTGGACACTCGCCGACCGCGGGCGGGATACTTCTCAACCGGCTCCCGAGGGCCAATATCCGGATTGCGCTGTCCGGTCTTCTCGCAGCTCCGCGATGGTCCTGTAGTCCTCAGAAGGGGGCAACGGCAGAGGGGGCCGCGCCGCCGGGCCTCCTCGCAACGGGAGTGCCTGGAAAAATTAAAAATAAAAGTCGATCTTAAACAGATCTCAGCAGTGCCTCCAACTTGTCGGGGGGAAATTCTGCCGGGGTCGGCCGGGCCGTCCGCAGACCTCCGGGCAGGGAGGCCCCAACTCCTCCCGTATATCCCAGATGAGATAGAGTATGAGACACACACAAGGAGCAAGGTGACTCTGCTGTTTATTTAGACAAAACGGCAGGGATGGGTCAAGGAGCGTACGCGTTCGTCCTGACACACACACAATCGTGGGGCTCGCAGGCCCTTTTTACTGCATTATGACGCGCTACTTGCGTCACTTCAGAAAGTTAACAAAAAACCTATCGCCACTCTTAATTGGTTGCTCGAGTGGTAGGGTTAGTATAGTACACATATAGAGAATGATATTAGTGGACAAGGTGTAGTCAGGTGGTATATCTGGGTTGTCCCTACAATTAGATACATAAGAATTGTTACATGAAGACTCCTGAGGATTGGCTAATATTACTGACGTCTGAGATAAGAGCCCCATGTTCTGATTGGTGCACTCGTGAGCTTCCCAGCCTGGGACCACCGTTGTTCCCAGCTCTCGGTGTACCTGTGATTGCAACAATGTTTCAATATGGGTACGTGCAGACAATGTGAGGATTTATTCATAGGTGGAAGGCTGACCGCTCCCACTGTAGCAGATGTCCATTGATCCTTTCAAGTGTATCGGCCTGTGTCCCGTAGCGAGGGACCCAGATGCCTTTTCTCTCCTGGGTTTTGGCATCTCGTCAGGTTCGGCTTGGTCACGTGGGGAGGGACCGTGAAAGAGGCAGAATTCTGCACAATTAATATTGTTTTTTCTACTGCGCGTCTGGTTTAATTTGCCGGCGTGACTTTATCGTTTGGGGCGCGGAGTGCGAGGTTGCAACATCGTGCCTTTGATGATTTGTTCTTGGAATGTGGGTTTGCAACATTGCGACCTTGGCTGGTTGTTCCACCGGGTTCTTTCTGCAGGATCAGCAACCTGACTCTTGCTTTGTTAATGTCCACGGGAGCTCTTGGTTGAGGCCTACTCGGGCCTGGTGCATAAGTAGTCCGTTTGGTGCATAGGTGCTTTTAGGTTATAATAGCATATATTTCCATGACCAGTATCGTGTTTCCATTATACCTCTCATGGTGGTAACGGGTTTCAAGAGAAGCGTGAGCAAGCGTTATAGATGAGTTCATGATGCGTCTTGCGTTTCTGCATTCTGAAAGCCTATGTAAAAATAATAAAGATGCACGTCCGTGAATATGCCTGTCGCCTACGTCAGAGCACTGAGTATGTTCTTCGTGTAGATTGGTGTGGAGATGTTCAGTGTGTATATTTGTACAGATGTGCTTCCCGTTGTCTAGGTCGTCATGGCATCTCTAACGACGTGTGGATTTTAGTCTAGCTGATCCGAGCCGCAGGTGTCGGCACGGCCAGTGCGGGCTGCTGGGCAGGCAGATGGACACATCCGTATGTTCCTGTACCAGGGTACCTGGTCGTCTGGTAAATGGACAAACTCTTCTCGCGGCGGGTGTCTGGGCCGTGACCCTCTAGGCCAAGCGCGAGAGGTGAAGGACGGGAGCCTGGTCTTCCATTCTCCCACTTCAACCCATTGGGATCCAACACCAAATAAACACCCTGCAAGACTTTGTGAGAGTGAACAGTCTGAAGGTAAACACAGTGACATCAAGAATATGAATCCTCCAGTCAGCAAAAACAAATAAAACTAATAAAATATTGTGGTACCTAAACAAAGAGAGACTGGATAGAGTCGACTCAATTATATATTTGGGGATATGCTTGAACAGAATTGTGAGAGACAGGTCGCAGGAAGCACTATTAAGAGCAAAGATGAAAGGTTTGGCTGCACAGGAAGGCTTACTCTTGAAAAAATATGGCAAATACTCTATTTCACCTGTGGTAACCTTCTTCAGAATGAAGGTAATTCCCATAGTAGACTTTTTCAACTTACCAAGTAATACATGACTGATCCTAGAATGCTTATTTTGGAAAAAAGTCCTCAAGATCCGAATTATGTACCGATACAGATCATAAGGCTAGAACCGGGTTTGATCTCCCTTCACGCCGTGGTCATTTGGAAAATGTTGTCTTTCTATCGTAAATGTATATCAGTGACCCCTACAAGAGGTTTTAAATTGGTGCAGGGAGCATCTTCAAAAACAATGATCTGACCTTGCAGGAGCAGAGGGGTGCTTGCTCTGGAATTTTAACTAATTTAGACACTACGGAGGAGCAGTTGCTGGTAAATACCATCGCCATGAAAGTCAAGTTGTGGCGGAAAGATTGGATAGAGACGCAAGAACAGAAACAAACTTGCAAGCTCTACACCCAAACTTTCGCAGTGAGCAGGAGATATAACACCCTCCCAAAAATACTTGTTGAAGTTCCCAAACAGTTTTTATAGAACACAATATATGAGATATCATCTAAATTTAAATCCTACGAACAAATTTGTACCCGTCAGTAACAGAAGGGGAATATACAGCACTAAATGCAGGCTTTGTACAAGTAATAAATATCAGGAAACTGTAAGACATCTGCTTTTGCTCTGCCTGTAATTAATATAAGAACACGTTTTTTAGGAAAAACGTTCAATGAATTATCAGTGTCAACTTTGAACGATTGGTGGACACATTGTATGTGTGGTGAACCAATGTCTCTAATCATAGCTTTGATTAATTTTTTAGCAGAGGTTTTTATGACATGAAAAACCCAACACAAATTCTCAACGTAAAAATGACGAGAAACTGATTAATGGACTTTTTTTTAGATCGGGGAGGGTTGTATATAAATTGTTGTGTTTGATGTAATATTTGTTTTCATTGCAAGAATGATGTGTAGCAGGGATGGTTACACAGTACATAACATGTTTTATTTTTTAACAAATAAGCAAAGGTGAAAGGTTTATACTAAGCCAACCACCAAATAAAAATAAATTAAAAGACAAATAAATAGTAGCACACGTATCATGGAAAGATAATACCGTGGCAGATTATTTTGTCAAGTATGACCGATGTGGATGATGAAAAAGAACATATGAATCTAGATAGTAAGGTGGAGGATTAAGGGTTTGTGGTGTTTAAAACCACTGTAGAAAGGTAGCAATGGATAGACGTGGTTGATGGAGATGAGGAACTCAGTGCTGTCAAGGGACGTGTTGAAACAGGGTGGAGGAGTTGGACAGAAGGCGAAGGGTTAGGAGCTTTCAAAGTGAGAGATAAACTGAGGGTACACTGTTATGTAAGGCTGGTTGCATTGTTTTGCCCATGGCCATGAGAAGGAAGATTGTAGAGGCAGTCCATGAGGGCCACTTGGGTTTGACTAAAACTAAAGGAAGGCTTAGGGCTGATTACTGGTGGCCAAGCTTGGATGGGCAGGTTGAACAGATGATAAAGGAGTGTGCCATTTGTGAGGAGGAAGATAAAATGCTAAGGAATTATATGCAACTGCTTAGACCATTGGAGTTGCCTAGCATGCCATGGGAATTTGTTTCATTGGATATTTTTGGGCTCATCGAATGTGAAAGGGGCCAAAGGATGATGTATCATTGTAGTAATGGATCTCTACTGTAAAGGGGTGGAGGCGGAAATAGTGTTGGAAGCAGACACACAAGTAGTCATTGGTTTTCTTGATGGAGTGTTCCACAGAGGAAGATGTTAACAGTCAATGGTGTGCAAATAACATCTCACATGATGGAGTTGTTTCTAGAAAGGGTTGGAGTAGTGCATCAGAGAACATCCTGTGTTATTCCAAAACAAATGGCGCGGTTCAGAGTTTCAATCATACTCTTATGGAGGGCATCAGGATGGCCCCATCAGCTGGGATTGCGTGGGAGAAGTTAGTGAAGGAGAGGGTTTGTGTCTACAAGTGGGACCAAAGGTTTTGTGCCGTTTTAGGTGCTGAGGAGGAGGAAAGCTCACACCTCTGTTTTTCCAAACTGGCTAGGGAGGTCAGGTTACGTGGAATGGGACCAACAGAGATTGAGGGAAGTAGTTCAGTGCAAGGCCAAAGAATAAAGGAGAGGTTTGATGAGTTAAAATGGGTGAGGAAGTATGAGGTATCAGAAGGAGAAAGTATGTGTGAAGAAACTAGGGCTGGTTAAACATGGGAGGGGTTTACTGGGGTGCGCAGCAGGTGAGGAGAGTGCTCGATGATGCTGTAATGTTGGAGGATGGCAGAGTCTTATACAAGTCCAGAATTGTGAAAGGGAATGTAGGATAATAAACTCTTAGGTCATTGTGTGGAAGTGAAATGGGGAGGTGTATTATACGGTACTGGATTTCAATCTATGAAGTGTACATAGCGCCTGCGTGCGGCAGTGTGTTTCATCTACAGAGGGAGTCTTTCTCTTGTTTCAGCTTTCATTCAAAACTCCCATCCACAGCGGAGCGCAGCTGTGTGCTGTAGTGTGTTTCGTCTTCTGTGGGGCAGTCGTAGGTTGTAGGTCTACAGCGATTTAACCAGCTTTGCTGCAGCCCTAGCATATGCACGGTGAGTAACTGGCCAATGAACTGAATTGAATTCCATAGTAGAAATCAAGGATGGATATTACGACTTGCAAAGTGAGTGTGATACCTTTTGACTTTACCCCTCCCCCTCTCCAACAACTTTGTGTGTTTTACTGCACTTTGTGGTCGGTTTCGACTGCAAAAAAAACTGTTGGTGATTGCAGGGGAGGTCCCCTTCTGTGTTGCTTTTGCTCCCTGGTCCTGCGACTTCTCTGCTAAAACACTGAAGCAGCGGGCAACAGGGGGCGTGGCACAGCTCCTAAAAGACTTGCCACTGCAAAACAAGGGAAAATGAAGTCTTCAAATTCCTCTGCGTCATTTTATCTGTCCTATGCTTTTACTGCAAACAGGGAGAGTAGCCTCCAAGGGGACAATGCTTACGTCAACGTGCATGCTCATGGGGACACAACCTCGCTGGCAGAGAATTTGGATTTCTCTGATTCATTTGATTCAGGAAAAAAAGAAAAGCTACCTTGGCCAGGGTGCCCGATGTTGCCAATCACTTTGTCGCTGATCCACCACATCCTAATAACACTTCGATTACTACCACTGTTTGTGGCCCACTTAAGAAGGGTGCTACCTCGATTAATTGTGTGTCCACAATGCAACATCGATGGAAGAAGACCGTGAGCTGTCAACTAGGGTCTCCAAACCCCCAGCTCCTAAGACAAGACCCTCTAGATGTTTGACTGTTCTGACACCAAAGATCAGCCCGATCAATAAAGATCCCTCTAAGGCCAACAAATGCAATGCGGGCCAGAACCAGCGAAAAAAGGAAATAAAATTCTAATGCAATGCGGGCCAGAACCAGCGAAAAAAGGAAATAAAATTCTATCAGTTGAGTGTGCGGCAGAGGAGCAGGTCTACAATTTAGGGGATCTGTTCACTTGCACCAAGACAGCAATAAAGGTATCTGACCAAGGCTACACTACAGCCAACGTTATGGTTCAAACTGACCTAAGCAGAACTGATTAAGATGTCTTACAGCTATCCATGGAAAAAGGCATGTTTGGGTTTAACCAAGTCATTATAAATACAAAGTCTCTTTTGCAAAGCCAAGTCTTTTTATTTGAACCATTCAAAACTACTGGAACTATTCCACTCTATCCTACTGTTACGCTTCATTCGAAGTGATGACCTGAGAATTATGGACATCTGCGAAAATGCCAGTTGTGCCACTTCAACTGTGTACTTTAGAAATGAAAATACCTTGGCATATGTTATGGACTACTGTTCTGCATTCAATAGACTCGGCTACGAATGTAGGGCAGTGGAAGTTGATGTGTGCTCTGATATGGTATCCTGAGGTAAATTCCCAGTTAACTCCCAATGGGCCAATGGGTCTTCTTTTATTCAGTGAGAGGTGGGAGCTACATGTGCCCACGCTTCTCCCATAATGCGGAAACAAAGTGGCCTGCCTGGGTTATTGGGGGTTGATGTTGCGCTGTGACTTTCTCCAAAGTCAAATGTGCTATGCGACTTTCCCAAACAAGGGTAACAGCATTATTTGGGCAGGCTGGCTGGTCGGAATGGGAACAAGGATGAAGAATGTCACTGGGATTGGTTAGTAAGTTTGGTCAACCAAAGGAGGTTGCAGCACTCCTAGCGCCCCTTTTCTCCTCTTGAGCTGGAACACGCGAGGTCACCTGCACTTATCTGATCACAATGCTCTACTTGATAGCATTGATGATTTCAACATCATTGCTCTTCAGGAAAGCTTGCTTACAAATAAACTGATTATTGATGGGTGGAACACTCTGTCTTCACTGGCAACCCAGGGCCCTCTTGGCCGTCCCAAGGGTGGCCTGGCATTGGGAGTCACGGCCTGGCTGCTATGCCTAATGCCTCTCCAAACCTAATAATCTTCATCTTGGTGGGTACGACACCTGTTATCATCTGTAGGGACCTTAATTCTAGGGTCCCACATGACGCCCTGGAGGGAACCGGTGTTGGATCGTTCATCTTCCCCTCCGTTGGGCAATAGGTTAGACCAAGCCTGCAACCGGGGGCTACATTGGGCTAATCTGCTTTACTTGGCTGGGTTTACCATGGCTAACAGTGCTTACCATTCTGACCCCCCCCTACCCAATTCACTAGAACGGGCCAAAACATATTTTTTTGCAAATGCCATGCAACTGTGTACAGATATGTGTGTTTTCCAAAGACAGGGAAGTGATCACTTTCAAATTATAGCTAGCCTGTGTTTGCAGTCTTGTTTCCCGAGTGTAGAGCTTGCACTGGAATGCTGTGGGTTAGCTCGCAATTAAATTGTCTGTCTTGGAATGATAGTAACTTTGAGGTTGCTTCCTCTTTGGCTCAGAGTACTCTTGAGGGCTACATATCAGCCTGCTTGCTCTTGGATACAAAACCTACACCTGAGGCTGTTACTCCTCTTATCAAAACCTATGAAAGATCTATTGAAGCTATTATGATTAACACTTCTGCTAAATTGGTGACACGATGCTGAAATGGAATTGGTACACAGAAACTGCACCGGCACGCCTTTGATAAAGACATAATGGCAAGGGCTGTGCGTAACGTTCTTCGCAGATTGACATATGCTGAAATACACTCTTTCACCTGCGCCACTAAGGCAGAGGCCATAAAAAGTGGTTACTGCAAATGGCTTAAATGGCACAAGTTTCAGGTCGAGTGCACTCAATGGCGGGATTTGGTCAATACTAACTTTTCCTTTCCCATGCACTTGCGCGTTTTCAAAGTCACTGAGCCTAGTAAGATCGTTGTTTTGCTCTCCCCTGCCCTTCCCTTGCCTTGTCACGCTTTGAAACACTTGTGTACGAGCACGATATAAATAGAATATCAAATATCAACAAAAAAAACAACAACACAGCCTTGCTTTGGAAAATCCTTAATGGTAACAAACCTATGATTAGAGAAATTAATGGGGTCTCGGAGCAGGCATAGAATAACTATGTCGAATCCTCTCTAGGGGCAGATGAAGCTCCAAATACAGTGGTTGGTAATATCTCAGCTGATTGGCACTTTTTGAAAAGGATTAATGACATTCAAAGATTTATTACAGCAAGTAAATCATTCAGAGCCCCTGGGACTGATCGCATCTGTAACCAACTACTAAAAACGGACCCATGAATATGGGCAACTGCACTACATTGGCTTTTCCTCGGGATTAGTGTGACCCAGAAAATACCATCTTCTTGGCGAAACAGTATTATTGTCCCTGTCCATAAAAAAAGGGATTAGCGTGGACCCTGGCAACTATCGGCTGCTGGCTATGCTGGACGCTCCGGCCAAGATCTTTGCCAGGGTCCAGTTGGAGACCCTGAGAGTAATAACATCATCCCATATAAACAATCAGGGTTTCGGAGGAGCCTAAATACCACCACTAATGGTCTAGCCTTCATTGACTTTTGTGCTGCCCTCAACACCATGGATCTGTTAAAAATGATCATTGGCTACCTTGTTCTTGATCAGCCAATCAGTGAGAACGGGAGGCGGGAGCCGGCCCACTGTATCAAAGGCCCGCTTCTGGGCCCCGGACTTTCATTTCTTCACCTCAGCCTTCCTACAGCTGATCTTGCACTCTCGTTCGCATCCCTCATTCCTATCAGCTGTTCCTGGACTTCGGATTCTTTCTTCTGCCATGCATCGAACTGAAGGTAAGCCTTGTGGCCCCCTCCATTGCCACAGGCTTCATTACATCGTGTAAAGCTGTGGAATCTACACCCGCTGAATTTTTGTCAAGCATTTTCTTTTTTGCTCATTGCATTTAACGCTGCACATGCATTGAAGCATGTGTGCAAACCTTGTGTTTTTACCCTGCATTGTGCTGCGTTTTGTTTCTTTTCTGGGCATATTGCAATCCTAACAGCCCTTGCCCCTTCGAAGATGGTGGCATGCTTTTTGCTGCTACTTGACTAAGCCTGCCCGGTCCCCCCAACGTTGGCTACCTTGTTCTTGATCAGCCAATCGGTGGGACTGGGAGGCAGGAGCCGGCCCACTGCATCAAAGGCCCGCTTCTAGGGCCCCTGTCTGCTCCCTGTCCGCTTCATGTATGCTGCCCCCGATCACCTTTGATGCTGTGTGAGCCCCCAACCACCCTTGTATGCCTTTGATGCTGTTTGACCCCCCTCAACCTCCCTTGGTTGCTGTGATGCTGTGTGAGCCCCGCACCCCATCCCTGGTCGCCTGTGATGCTGTGTGAGCCCCCCACCCCCCTTGGTCACCTAAGATGTTGTGCGAGCCCCCCTTGGTTGGCTGTGATGCTGTGTGAGCCCCCACCCCCTTCGTCGCCTGTGATGCTGTGTGAGCACCCACCCACCCTTATTTGCCTTTGATGCTGTGTGAGCCCCCCTTGGTTGGCTCTGATGTTATGTGAGCCCCCACCCCCCTTGGTTGCCTGTGATGCTGTGTGAGACCCCCACCTCCTTGGTCACTGGTGATGTGTGTGAGCCCCCCACCACCACCCCCCTGATCACATGTGATGCTGTGTGAGCCCCTCCTTTGGTCACTTGTGATGCTGTGTGAGCCCCCCCCTTGGTCACCTGTGATGCTGTGTGAGCCCCCCATTCCACCCCTTGGTCACCCTGTGATGCTGTGTGAGCCCCTCACCCCTTCTAGCCCTTGATGTCCTCACCTCCTCCCCTCTTCCCATTCCTCCAAACCTGATAGTGTCCCCGAATAAATGTGTGCACCTGCATGATGCTGCTGCCCTTCAACATGGGGTAGGCACCATGTATTTGCCCACTGATTTGACTTTTGCATCTGTGTGCTGCTGCCGCCCTGCAATTTGTGATAGGCACCATGTATTTGCCCACTGATTTGACTTTTGCATCTGTGTGCTGCTGCCGCCCTGCAACATGGGGTAGGCAACATGTATTTGCCCACTGATTTGACTTTTGCATCTGTGCGCTGCTGCCGCCCTGCAACATTGGGTAGACACCATGTATCTGCCCACTGATTTGACTTTCGCATCTGTGTGCTGCTGCCGCCCTGCAACATGGGTTAGGCACCATGTATTTGCCCACTGATTTGAATTTCGCATCTGTGTTTTTCTGCCGCACTGCAACATGGGGTAGGCACCATGTAGCTGCCCACCAATTTGACTTTTTGCATTTGTGTGCTGCTGCCGCCCTGCAACATTGGGTAGACACCATGTATCTGCCCACTGATTTGACTTTCGCATCTGTGTGCTGCTGCCGCCCTGCATCATGGGTTAGGCACCATGTATTTGCCCACTGATTTGAATTTCGCATCTGTGTTTTTCTGCCGCCCTGCATCATTGGGTAGACACCATGTAGCTGCCCACCAATTTTACTTTTTGCATTTGTGTGCTGCTGTCGCCCTGCAACATGTGGTAGGCACCATGTATTTGCCTACTGATTTGATTTTTGCATCGCTTGTTATTTTGTAATTGCCCATTATTGGAATTCTGTATCTGCATGCTGCTGCTGCCCTACAACATGGAGTAGGCACCATGTATCTGCCCACCAATTTGACTTT
The DNA here is from genome assembly GCF_040938575.1 of Ambystoma mexicanum. Classification (NCBI taxonomy): domain Eukaryota; kingdom Metazoa; phylum Chordata; class Amphibia; order Caudata; family Ambystomatidae; genus Ambystoma; species Ambystoma mexicanum. The sequence goes on along the minus strand of NC_090933.1, from coordinate 1,060,830,287 downwards.
CACATCTGTGTGCTGCTGCCACCCTGCAACATGGGGTAGGCACCATGTATTTGCCCATTGCTACAACATGGGGTAGGCACTATGTATTTGCCTTCTGATTTGACTTTTACATCTTTTGTAATTGCACATTACTGGACTTTCATATCTGTGTGCTGCTGCCGCCCTGTAACTTGGGTAGGCACCATGAATTTGCCCACTGACTTGACTTCCGCATCTGTGTGTTGATGCCACCCTGCAACATGGTGTAGGCACCATGCATCTGTCCACCAATTTGACTTTCACATCTATGTGCTGCTGCCGCCCTGCAACATGGGGTAGGCACCATGTATTTGTCTACTGATTGGACTTTTGCATCTTTTGTAATTTTGTAATTGGCCATTTCTGGACTTTCATATCTGTGTGCTGCTTCTGCCATGCAACATGGGGTAGACACCATGTATATGCCCATCAATTTGACTTTTGCATATGTGTGCTGCTGCCGCCCTGTAATTTTGGTAGGCACCATGTATTTGCCCACTCATTTGACTTCCTCATCTGTGTGCTGCTGCTGCCCTGCAAATGGGCTAGGCATCATGTATTTGACCTCTGATTTGACTTTCATCTGTGTGTTGCTGCCGCATGCAACATGGGGCCAGGCTCAACGGATGTGATCACCATGTACTTGTCTTTTGCACTTTGCGTATGATGTATTACCGTGCATGTTCCATGATGTTGTAATTCTCCTCTTACGCTTCCTTTTCTGTAACCTGAAGCACTGAAACCAATCTCTTAATTTGAAGCACCTAGATACCTCAGGGTTTTGAGCGCTATTTAAATAAATAAATTAATTAAAATAAATATATCTCCCTCCATGAGCAGACCAGAGTCAAAGTTCGCCTTGACCAGCTGGGTACATCAACTAGCTGGCTTCCTAGCAAAAAGGGGGTCAAGCAAGGGTGTATTTTAGGCTTTATGCTGTTTAACCTCTATTTGTCTGACCTTGGAGATGAATCACTAACTCCTCCACTATAACACCTAAACTAGGAGAAACTCCTATTTAATGGATGGATTATGCTGATGACCTTGTGCTCCTCGATCTCACAACTGGTGGGCTGCAATCCTTACTACATTCTCTGAAAGCATACTCTGAACCAAACTCACTTAGAGGGAACGCCTCTAAAACAAAAATCCTGATCTTCAGACCGACTAACAAGAAGGTACAGAGAATGAATTGGCATAGGGATGGGAGTGGAATCGAGGTAGTCTCTGACGTTACCTGTTTGGGCATTAACGTGGACTCCAAATTACGTGGTGCCACACATTTACAACTCACCAAGATTAACATTTACCAGATAGCTGGTACCATTGGCTCTTTTGTTCACTGGGGTGGGGATTACTCGATTGGAGCTTTGCTCAAATCGTACCATTCTAATATACTGCCCATTGCTCTGTATGGGGCAGAGATTTGGAGTTTAAGAGATTAAACCTGAGCTGACTAAATTGACGTCATTAATTTTAAAGAGACTTCTGAAATTGCCCCCCTCATTACTCCTTGGAAATTATCCACATGGAAATTAAGATTGTGCCTAATCTTGTGTGTTATTACCTCTTTGTCCTAATTTCATTCTGGAAGCTTGTTAACATTCAAGAAGTTTCACTGCAGACTAAAACTAGTCTTATGTCCTCCAGTTGCCTGGGCTCATGGCAGATAGGTGGCTTGGCATGGCTCCGGAAGATGTGGTAGTACTGCCACTTAACCAGTACAAGATCATCATGAAGAAAATCCTGACCAGTCAGAGCAAGGAACAACTGACTGTGAACTTGGCTACCAAAAGTAATGCTGCAGAATTTATTGAGTACATTCAGTTGTGCAGTGATTTTCGAAACTATATCCACCACTCCTTGGTTTGAGATTACCTCAGAATTAAATTAATTGTGACTAAAACCTTTGAGATACTTGGAGCCTGGAGAAACATTCCTAGCAGCGTCGCCTGTGTGGTTAGATGCAGCTGGAGACTGCTAAGCATCTTTTGACCGAATGCCTATCTCTATTAAAGCCCTGACTCTTGGCGCTATGCTCTGCGGTCATGGAAGGGATCTATACGAGTGAAGACTTAGGGACTATCTTCGTGAGCTGGTGTGATGAAGCTCGTATTGCACATTTTACCATATTATGGAAAAAAGATCAGTCAGGTTCTGACTATTTTGGATTGGTGACGAATGTCCACAATCATGTGTTAGTGACTTATGCCAGAACGCCCAAGCACTCTCTTGTGCTGGGATTGTAACTATGAATGATTGATTTGTGTTATGGATATGCATAATATTAAAAGTGTACTTATGTTAACTATGTAATAACGAAAATAAAATGTAAAACAAATAAAAACATTGTTTACTGTATTGGAGAATGTCAACATATATATAGTGGAACAGTTTTTCATGTTCCAAATTTGAGGATGATAGAGTACGAATGCTGAGAAGTTTAGTTTCGAGCAGAATGGGAGAAGGGGCAAGTGAGAGTGAGGAGGAGTGAAGCTGAAGGCTTCAGTAGACACATCTTTTCATACATTTCAATAAAAGAGTTCCTGTTTCTGGGAGATTGACATGTAGTACATATTCGAATACAGACTACAAAATGGGAGGGTATAAGAGGGTGTGCTAAAGCAGTAGTTTATAAGTCCTCACTGAGGATCTCTCATTTAGACCTTCTGGAGTGGGATTGGGTGTCACATGGGCCAGATGGTCATATGGACTAATCCCTCCTCCTCCTTGAAAATTGTCTTTGGATACAGACCCACCAGTCCAGCCAAAGGTTTTATAGAACAGCTGGATCTGTTCCTTTCTATACCTGGAAGTAAATAAAAAGACATTCTCTTTCTGGGAGATTTTAATATTTAGCTAGACGATCAAACTCCTTTGGACACCAAAGATCTCTTAGAGATCTTTGATCATCATAGCCTTTATCCCTTGTCCACTTCACCCTCCCATATTAAGGGTCATTGCCTAGACATTCTATTGTTACGTGGGTATATAGTGACTTTGAAGGATAAGTTACCAGTAAGTTGGTCAGATCACTATGCTCGGTTGTTTGCGCTGAAGCATGTTGTAGGGAAGCAATGGCCACCTATCGACATACCCACAGTGTTTGTTTATAGAGCAAAGGATTTAGCAAATTTTGCGGTCGCTGACGTACAGCAAGTTTTAGCAGCAGTTGCTTCAAAGCTGCAATGTGATGACTTCTTTTCCTGTGGGGACTCCATTTTGGGTGATATTTGCTCTTTGGTGGCACCACTTCAATTTTATTAAGGCCATCTGTTTAGCTAAATCTGCCCATATTCATGTTAAAATTGATGCTGCAAAGAACGATCCCAGAGAGCTCTTTTCAACCATCTCAGATTTCTGTCACCATAAGGGTACCTCCTCCTCCATGGAACCATCACAGAGGCAGGCTAATATATTTAATGTATTCTTTAAGGAGAAGATAGAAAAGATCCAAAGTAAAATTGTTGCAAATCGCCAACCCTCTGATAAGGGTCCAGATCTGGTGGCAAAGGATTCTTTGGGATGCCTATCATCGTCAGAGTGTTCAGTGCTCAGTATTGGCACTGATCGCTCAGCTTAAACCTATCAATGATCTTCTATTTCCTCTGCCAGCCTGTGCAGCAAAATGTTTAGCCTTGGAGATCTCTCCCTTTATGACAAATTTTATTAATAAATCACTAGAGCAAGGTTGTGTGCCCGTGAATTTGAAGAAAACTATCATCATGCCACTTTTGAAAAAACAGATCTGGATATATCTGTACTGCAGAATTACCACCCGATTGCTGGTATCCCATGGCCAGGCTAGCTACTGGAGAAGGTTGTCATCAACCAACTGCAAGGCTTTCTTGAAAGGGAGTTTCTGTCAGAGGTTGCTCTGCTTGGACCAAAACATTTTCTCACGGCAGGAAAATGCCCCCAGGAGTCACATATTTTGGAGGCTGATCTTAAATTTGCCTCCAAGGTACAAAATATTGGATGCATTTGGCAAAAAAATCTTGCCAGTGAAAGTCAGGTAGTGCCAAGGTCCACTCAGTTGTTTATTCTCTGCGTATGCTGCGTCAAGTCATGTCTGATGTTCCAAGCAGTGGCCATGCTGTGGTAGTGGGGTCCCTGGTAAATTCACACTTAGACTTTTGCAATAGTGTTCTTGTTGGAATTCCTGCAAAAGAACTTAAGAGACTGCAAAGAGCCCAGAATCCAGCAGTCAGATTAACCTGCAGCCTGAATAGACATGATCATGTCTCAAATGCACTCCGTACTCTTCCTTGGTTGGCAGTCGATGACAGGATCAAATGTAAGAATGCCTGTTTGATATATATGAGCTTGAAGGTGCTTGCTCCAGCCTACCTAGCGGATAAGCTTAGTCAATACCAACTGTCTAGGCTGTTATGCTCTGGGGACCATCTGCTATTGAATATCCCTCCTTCACGTTGTGTCACCACGAGTGATAGAGGATTTGCTCTGTATGGTCCCAAGATCTGGAATAGCATCCCCCGAGCAATTAGGTCCCTGGAATCACTCTATCAATTCCGTAGAGCCCTGAAAACTTTCCTTTTTAACTAATAGGAATACCACAAGCTGTCCTCTTATAGTAGGTTTCCCCTGATGAGTTAATCCTTTCGTCTAATTCTATGTAGTTCCTTTTCGCCTTCTGTGTTACCATCTGTGCCTCCATGCAATTTGGTTCATCTTTGTGTGCGGTATAAATAATTCATCCTCCTCTCCAATTACAACTTTCCCTCATGTAGGAGGCTGACTAAAATGAAGCAAAGGGGGGAAGAGAGAAGCAGTTATGAGGGAATGACTGACATCTGAGGGAGAGCTATAAAATTCAGCAAGAGTAAGCTAATCTCTAAGGCGTGCTAGATGCATTAAGGGAGTGTTTCCATTATGTGGAGAGCCAGATACATTGTGGAGGTGACTCTGCTCTAACTGTAGGGCTGGACAAATTTTGGCTAAGCGCTATGAGAAAGATTGAAGAACATTTTATTTTGCTATTGTTATGGGCATGTGTTGGGTTATAGTCAAATTTAAATAGAATATTCCCAGCTTGAGTTATGTATTGTTTACCTGTCCTTTTGTTGGCCTCCTCTGTCCATATACACACAGATTACCTGGGAGCTAAAAGAATATATGTTACTCATGTCCCTTACACCTTGAAACAATGACCAACTTGTTTTACCTAAGAAGTCCTATTCAATCTTGACCCTAGTAGAGGCCATCGTTCATCTAGACCCAAGGGCAAACAAATTTCTTAGCTCACAGGGGCAGGGATGTCCAGCCAGCTACTCGAGAGAGCCCACCAGACTTCTGCAGTGGAAGAAATAATGCATGTTAAGAAAAACTGAGCTCTGATCTGATATGAATATATGTCCTGCTGTCTTGAGAATTAACCCAACACCATGACTAATGCTGCTTTATTAGCTTAGGTCAGGAGTACCCAACCCGCAGCTTACGAGCAACAAGTTGCTTGCAGCCCCCTTTCATGTTGCTCGGCAGCTCTTCTATAAGGGCCTGGATTGCTCATGTCTGCAGGTGTGAACCACGGGTCAAACGTGTTTCCCCCCGTTAGAAGTTTCATTGTGATTTTCACTTGAATGAACACTGGAGACCTTGCAATTCAAACCCAATATTGTATTGCACACCGTCTATGGAGAAAAGGCTACATTTCTGACCCAACATTGAGATAATATGTTGAAATGAGGTTAATTTGTAACCCAGGATCTTCATATCCCATGACTAAGCTATTGCAGTCTTCAGTCAGACATCATGGATGTTCTAGGACAGCTAAGGGGTCACTTAAGGATGGCCTAGGAAGGGCATGTGACATAGGTCACTCAACGTTGGCCCTTAACACCTAAAGGTAGTTGTTTCTGGCAGTGAGATATTAACAACTCCCAACAGTGGTCAAGGGGGGTAATGAACACCCAAAGAGGCATAGGGAACCCAGAACTGCCAAAAGCCCCCTTTGTGTGCTTGTTGAGGGGCAGGGGTGGAGGTCCCAGGCCCCTCAGTGATTTAGGATGAGGAAATTGTATAAGGAGATGTTGTAGGGGAGCTGGGAGAAAGGGGGAGGTACGGGGGTTACCCATAGAAGTTGGACTTTAGTGGAAATGTAGTGAATCCTCTATGATATGATATGATAAGATATAATATGATACGATATATGACATTTATAACGCGCCCATACACACGTTTTTCAAGGTGTGATGAGGCAAGGGAGGGGGAACAGAGGGAGGACAGAGGCACCGATCTTACTAGGCCAGGCGACATTGAGATCGTGCAAACGCAGGGTAAGGGGGAAGGGAAAAATGCAGGGGGAAGGGGAAGGGGGCAGTGCAGTACATGGGATCAACAGTAAAAAAATAAATACAATAAATAAAAGCAATAAAAGCAATAAGTAAAAAGTGGGGCCAGCAGGTGGCAAGTGCAAGGGTAAGTGCAGACATCAGGTGTCAAGTGCTGGTAGGGACTGTAGGGATACAGAAAAACAGTCCCCAAGTGCGGGGGTTACCAGGGTGGCAGTGCAGGTGTGCAACTGGTGGGGGAATGGACCTGGGTCCGAGATCAGAGGGTGGCTAGGTGACCAGTGCAAATTCAGTTTCAGCCAGGTGTTCAGCAGGGGAGAGGAGGAGAGAAAGCAGAAGCAAAGAGGAAGGTTTTGAGGTGCTTCCGGAACCGGAGATGGTTCTCCACAAGTTTCACGGAGGCAGGGAGGCTGTTCCAGAAGGAGGCCCCAGCCGAAGAAAGAGATCTACCACCCACTTGTTGCTTGGAGAAGCGACTGACCCTGAGGGAGTTGGAGGCGGATGAGCGAAGAGCTTGAGAAGGAAGATATGTAGGAAGAGAGAGTTGAAGGTATTAAGGCCCCAGACCCCAGAAGGTCTTGTGGACAATGCAGAGGGTTTTGAACCTTATCCTCGCAGTTACTGTGAGACAGTGCAGAGATTTCAGTCATGGAGAGATATGATCCCTGTGCTTGAGGCCAAGGAAAAGTCGCACAGTCCTGTTCTGGATAAGTTGCAAAGGGCCGAGAGTAGAAGCAGGCAGATTTAGAAAGAGGCTGTTGCAGTAGTCCAGCCTAGTGAGAACCAGAGCTCAGGAGACAGTGAGCTTCTGGGGGATGGAGAGGAATGGAAGAATACCTTTGAGAAGGTGCAGCTGGTAGTGCGACTTCTTAGAGACTTCAGAGATGTGAGGAGAGAAGGAGAGTGTGGAGTCGAAGATGACCCCAAGGTTTTTAGCCTCACAAGTTGGAGCAGGAAGAGGGCCAAGAGAGGCCGGCCAGAGAGTGACAGGAAAGGAGGGAGCAGGTGTGCCGATGAGGAGACTCTCAGTCTTAATGGCATTAAAGCAGAGATCATTGCCGGCACACATCTCCTGGATAGCAGACAGACAGTGAGAGATGGGAGAAGGAGAAGAAGTGGCAGAAGGGAGCCTGAAAATGAGTTCAGTGTCATCCGCATAGCACTGAAAGTTGGGACAGAGAGCAGCAATGCAGTGGGCAAGAAGTGCCAGGTATTGGTTGAACAGCCAGGGAGAGAGGTTAAACCCCTGGGGAACACCACAGGTAGAGATAGAGAAAGAGTAGAGGAAGGACCCAAGTTGGACCTGGGAGGGTCGATCGGAAAGAAAGAGGTCAGCCAAGCCAGGACCTGATCAGTGATACCCAGGTTATCATGGAGACGGTTGAGCAGGATGGCATGGTTGACAGTATCAAAGGCAGAAGAGAGATCAAGTAAGATGAGGACACAGGGGGAGTTGGAATCGAGGTTGGAGAGAAGGTCTTCACGGATGTTCAGGAGAGCAGTTCTGTGCTTCTGGAAGCTCTGAAGCCAGCCTGATGGTCATGGAGACAACCAACAGATTCAGTGTGAAGATTAAACTGGGAGATGGCCAGCTTCTCCATGAGTTTGTACAGGAAAGGAGTACTTCAATTTTGTGTGGAATGAGACTCCATTGTAGAAGTTAGACACCATCTTGAAATTGAGGTCTAGTGCCATAGCTATGCCATATGCCTAATCCCATATTGAGAGTTAGAGGGGTGTGCATGTGTTCTTTTCACACAGCCCTGGCAGTCCTGCAGAAGGTTAATTCACTGAAGACACACAGTTCTCTATTGTGTCCTATCATTAGAGCATGTAACCCAGAAGGAATGTGCCCAGCAAGGCCAAGGGAGGGCGGGAATTGTTTTTTGGAGAGCTAACCCATAAGAAGGGTGGTGAGGCCCGTCCAAATCTTTAAGTTATAGCGGCCAGGCACCCTCAAGCCGAGGCCCCAAGCATTTGAGTGCACTGACCAGCCCAAGACCCCTAGCCATAAAACTGTAAATTGGCCAATTGATCAGGAAGATCAGAGATTGGTAACGGACTGCCCCCACCATCGGTGTATGTGATTTGTGGTGCGAGGTGTCAGGGGAGAAGGTAACAAATTTAGGCTGCATGTGGGAACGTTGTGGAGGCACCGGTGTGTCTTGGATGGAGCAGGAGTTTGCGTAGTTCTGAGGAGTTATCACAACCTCAAAAGTGTTCGCCTCGCTCTTGTCCTTTGTACCAGGTGCACACTAGAGGTATGAAATAATGAATTGTTTAACTAAATTGCCAATTGGAATCTTTGTACCTGATGTCGGATGAAGAAGATCCCCACATGGAAGGAGATGGACAGAAGATGCTGGCACCAATCACCTGTTACTCCATATGGAACAGGCTATATGTGCATAAGGTCGTACCAACTAGCTACACGGATTTGTAACCTATGTAATATACATCACTTGTGACGTTGTGTATCTTTAAAAACCATTGTGTATGCTGTTTTTGTCAGAGCACTCCATGGCAGCAGAGTTCTTTGCAGGCACATACTTGCATTTGTGTGAGATTAAACCTTGATTTCCTTGCAAAATGTGTGCTGGGCCTTTTTTCCTAGTGTTTTTTTTCTGGTTTGTGCATTGAAGTGTTACTCTACATACTCAACAGCATTCACATGTATGCCAGGGCAACAGTACATTTTCATTGCCACCCAGAATATCTGAAAGATAAAAGAATCAAACAACTAATTTATTTTTACAATTAGTTTTATTTGTATGTGCTCCATGATTCTATAACACTGCTCAGTAGAATAATATGTAACGTAAGCGGTCTTGTACAGCTGCAACCATTGGTAGCCTTGATGCATTTCATATGTCAGAACTGCTCTGAAGAAGGGAGTCAATGAGTTGGAAAACATATGTAATAGACTAGTGATGGTGATGAATGTGATAGGTGGGCTGCTAGTAGTAACCAACAAGACAAAATGGGCCATCGTAAATATGGGCATGGGGGTGCGAAGAAAGTAGTCAGTGACAATCAGTCTTTTTTTTGTCCAGTTATTTTACACAGCTGAGGTGACTCTACTTCTACCTCCCAACTACTGAAGAAATCAAAATAACATAGTCATATACTTTTAGAGATGAATGGGAAACTTTTAAAGGGAAACTTATATGTTTATTTTGCCAAGCAAGTCTTTCAGTTGGGAAGAAATGCAATTTGGAAGGGCATTTTACCACAGATCATAAGTCATGTGACTTGGAATACCTGACCAACATTAATCTAAGATGAGTGCGAGTTGAAGAGGTTGCAACAGCACTGAGCTTTCAGCATTTAATTTTTTATTAAACAGGTTTTCATTCAAAACCAGCAACTCTGGCATCATTGAAGGTGACCTATATTCTTGCAAAAAGAAGAAAAAAAAACTTTTGAAGATGGTGAAATAGTAAATGAAGCTATGCTTGCAACCACTGATTCACTGTTCCAGGACTTTTAATTACCCTCAAATATTAGTTGCCATTAAAGATGTCTCAGGAAACACAGTGGTTTGTAGAATTGAGGTAAGGTCAGAAGATGTTGACCTTGAGTTTAGGAGCGATTTAGAAAAGTGTGATTTTATGAGTTTGCAGTTTGATGAATCAACTTATATAGAAGATACTGCCCAGCTATCTATGCTTATTAGAATGGTGTTTGAAGATAGCAGTGTGAAATAAGACCATTTGAGCAGTTCTTCCACGAATAGGGAAGTCAAGAGGAGAAGACATTTTTCAAGCTTTCAAAATGTTTATAAAAGCATGAAAAAGTCACTTCAAAGACTAGTGGCAATAACAAGAGATGGTGCACCAGCCATGATAGGGCGGAATATTGGTTTTGTTGCCCTTTGCAGACAAGATCCAGTCTTTCCAGAATTCAGAAGTTATCACAGCATTATTCACCAACAGTCACTGTGTTCCAAGTTACCCAATTATCATCTTGTCATGACTGAGTTTTAAATAAAATGTCAATTCTATATGTGCAACGTTATCATTGAAACGCATACTTTTTAGATCATTTCTAGATGAAATGGATGTTCAATATGGTTGTCTACTCTTACATACAGATGTATGATGGCTTAGCAGGGGTAATGTGCTGCAACGATTTCTGGATCTCCTGGCTGAAAATATTCAGTTTTTGAAAGGACCAGGGGAAAAAGTCGAGCAACTCAGTCACCATAAATGGCTATCCAATTTGGCTTTTCTTAATGTTTTGACATCTAAACTGCATGCTCTCATCCTTGCACTCCAAGGCAAGGTAAAGCAATAGCAGACATGTTTGGGTCAGTTAATAAATTTAAAGTCAAAGTGAATGGATGGATGACTGAAATGGAAAAGAGTATCTTGACTCACTGTCCCAGTCTGGAAAGGTTAGTCAGGGAGAGTGTTGTTTATGACAAATATATGTATGCTGACCTGATCAGAAAAGACTTTGAGGCACATTTCCAGTGTCATTGAACCTCTGGCAACTTTTACAACCAACCCATTCCTCGAAACTGATGTCACTGATACTGCAGCTCAAATTGCAAATGCATTCAGCTTAAGCATTCCAGAGTTTGAAATGGAAATCATTACTCTGAAAGCAGACATGCATATAAGAGCAGGATCATCAGACACAGAATTTTGGGCCATCGTTCAAATGTTCAAATAGTTACTTCTTAATGCAATCCTCTAAGTGTTTGCTTGATTGTTTTGCATCAACTTACTTATGTGAGTCTGGACTTTGAAGATTCTGAAAACAAAATATGGATCTGGATGACTGCACGAAACTTGCAGTAACCCATTACACCACCAACTTTGACAAATTGGCCAAACATATGCAGCGTCAAGTTTCACACTAAATTACATTGAACTGGTGTTACAATTGCCGTAAAACATCTTAAATTCAAATGCACTCACATTTGTATAACTTGACCTGGTCCATGTTTATACTTTACTCATGGCAACATATTCATTCATTAGAGCATGATTGCTAAGTGACTTAATATTCAAACTGAATTCTCTGAAATTGTTAATGAATGAATTTAAATTACACTTACATTTAAGGATAGCTGAAAAGACATTTGAAATCACTTTCCAAACCTGAGAAAGTTAGCAACTGGAAATATGGGTATTATGCCACAGATGTGGACACAGATCTGGACACTAACATCAATGACTTTGAAAGAGTTTTTTTTCCATTTCATACCTTTGAACCAGCAGCTACTTTCACATACATCAGTTACTGATACGTGCTTTGAAATTGCAAATGCTTTGTTGCTAAACACAGCTGAAAATGGGAACCACCACTCCATGAGATGACATTCTATATTGCATGAAACATCTGAAATCAATGTATGGATCCTGGTTGAGGGATATCAGTTTGATTAACTTTCATGTGTAGAGTCTCTCTTATGTTAATTTAAAAGACATTTGATAGTAAAACTTATCTGATTAAAGTGTTATGAATTTACTGTTTATAAATGTCAAAGTCCATGCCCAACGCTCACCCCCTATAAGAGTTTTTGGCCAAGTTAATTTTCTTGTGTGCTTAGATGTGCTCCTTCTGTGACATTTCAAAAGAAATCCTTGGGGAGGGTGTCCCTCAACTCTCTCTATCCCTATAAAGTGCTGTTTAAATCCTACAAACCTTTGACGACACTTATTATTCTCATGATCATCAAAGTTCTCAATGTGTTTGCCAATTCTCAAAAGAATCCTTAGGTAAGAAACATCGAGCCCACCAGTTAAGAGGCATTTAAATCCTTAATGGTGTTTACTTATGTTACTGTCATTGTGTGTGTTGATGTGCTCCATTGCTAAACATTCTGCACATTTCTTGAAGCTCAAGAATAAAGGAAAGCCTGCAAAGAGGTAAGTAAATTGTAGTTTGTTTTGACCAATGTTCTTTTGCTTTTGTTCGGGGGGGGCTCATTCATAAGTGTTAACAGGCTGCGGACCTCCCAAGCATTATGGATGAGCTAGAAGCAAGCTTAGTGAAAACATAATCCCTCCCTCTGAGGGAGAGCTCCTGCACTGGTTTCCATGACACTAAACTACAGTATCCCAGCACACCTGCTCAATGAGCCATGGACATCCAGGAGCCTTTTGTTTCCCCTGCCTTGCATGGCCCATTTGGCTTGCAGGCTGGAGTGCTGCAGTTGAAGTGTGTGCACTCCTGCACTGCCCCTACTTTTCTTTGGCCTGGGGTGACAAAATGGCGGGGCTCTGGCCCCACCAAGTGTCAGAACCAGGACACTCTACATGCTTCCTGGTTCCTGTCTGTGGGGTGAGCAGTAGCCAGACATGCAACATGAGAGCCTACAACAGGAGTTCCCCGCTTGAGCCCGGACGACAAAAAAAGCATCCTTGCTATGTGTATAAGTATGAGTGTTCATCTGATAGGAAAGTGTCTGTGTGACATGTCTAAGTCTGCATATGAATGAGATGGGCCTGGTGTGCTTGTAGTAGTCATCAACTATGAGAGTTGTGTCATTGGTGGTGTATAAGGCTACATTTGTGAAGCCTCTATTTATGAACAGGTTTTCTTAAAGGGGCATGTCTACATTGATGCAGTCATAATAGATATGCTTATGTATAGATATGGCAAACTCAACATGAGTGTTCATATGTGGCCATACTGGCATACATTGGTGCAGCCAGCAGGGGCATGTTGGGGGAGAAACATTGTTAGGGAGAATTCTCTGTTTAGGCTGAATTTCCTAACCTAGTGAGTCCCCCAGCAGCTTTGCTGGATTTCTGGAGTTTGTTTTTTTCCATTCTGCCAAGAGTGAGACTCTTTTTCTCCCACTCTTGGACATGAGTGTGTGTAATTCCTTTGAAAGTCAATGTGTTCTATGGGCTATGGGGTCTTTTACTCCATAGGGTCTCATATGTTTTGCTATGTGTGTTACACTGCACCCTCCGTGCCGTAGCACTGGGGCGTCCTAGCGGACCTCCATCATAGACTCCATACCCGGGGACTGACTACTGTCTCCCCGGGCATGTAAAGTCACCATTGGCTTTACTAGACCTAAATTTACTAACAGAACTAGTACAAACCATCCTCTTGTGGACGTACTAGTAGGGGTAATTCGATTACTCCTGGGTCTGTTATTCGAGGGGGCACTGTCCTGTCCCCCCTCCTCGAGTTTTGGCTGGTGGCAGTGGAAACTACTTGTTATGTTCGACCCCGAATATGGGATTCTTCCCATTGTTGGAGATTGATACTTTTCCTCGTTAATCTCTAACATACCACCGGTTTACTTATCTTAAATAAGTCTATCGGATGGTATTTTCTGCCAGAACTCAGTTTTTAAAATGGCGTCTGTGTTCGACTCTGTGACTCCTAAACCAAAGGTTGAGCCCTTTGTTCCACTTTTGGCGGGCTTCTGTACAGAGACCCTCCAAAGTGGTGCCATTCTGTCTGGGTTACCACAAGGGTGCGGGAGGGGGTTTAGGCACCCTGGACTGAGTTGCCTTGCCAACTCCAGTCGCACTCTGGTGTGATTGGCCCAAATGGTGAGCCACCCCGCTCACCACTTAGCGTGTTTTGATTGACAGCTAGGCTGAATGAATGGGGGTTTTCTGCATAAAAGCAGGGCTTTTGGGACTGGATCTTCAGAAGTCGCCACAGGACCTAAGAATCCGACGAGGGTAAAGCTGAGCCGACCTGCAACGACGACACCTCTGGTGGAGCCCTGCGGAACCGACTCACCACTTCCCGACGACAGAGGAGATCTCCCTGCCGGAAAGTCTCTTCCCCTGACTGGTGGGAACAACCAGTCCCCTTTGCTTTTTCTTCGCTCCAGGACGCAGTGGTCGAATTGCCCGTGCAGAGCACCTCGGCAACCGGATAGCCACTACCCCTGTACCGTGACCAAAAGGTGGTGCCTTGTGACGGAGCACTCCGCGGCTAGTCTCTTCCGTGGTGGTGCACCGGACTTCACTTTTCTTCGACGACGAGAACAAGCTTTCTTTAATGTGTTGTTCTGAACTGGTCCAATCTTCCCATAACAATTTTGCGATAAAGACTCGAAGCGCATTTCCACTGAGACACTTTTTGGGACATATCGCCTTGCCTCTCTCCGAGTGGGCCTGGCCTCTGAAATTTGTGGTCTGCAGTAGACCCTGCCTTACTTGCCTTGCATTTGTCCGAAAAGTATTGGTACCGAGTTGACTTCATAACCTGCCTTATTTTTCTCTCCCGTCCTAACGAATACTAGAGTACCATCTAGGTTAAAGCATACACCTCTGTCTGCAAATAAGTGATGCCGGTGAACCTAGACTTGTCAAACTATTGTTAGGGGGATTGATCTTTTTCTTCGTATAGTAATTGTGATTGAAGTTGTTTGCCGTATTAGTGCCAGAGTGTTTTCCATAGATGTGTTGTTATAAATAAATACCTTTATATCTTTACACCGAAGCCTTGTTCCATGTTTGCTTGTTCTACTGTGTAGATTGCCCTATATTGTATACTCCAGATACTGCCTAACTCTTCTTGAGGGAAGTCTGACTGCTCAGCCACAGCTACCAAGTGAATCTGTGTGGTACAGACTGCTACCAAGTGGGTTTACTGCCAAACACCTGTAGTCCTAAATCTTTTGCAGTGGTCCCAGAGGGAATTGCACAGGTTTCCGCCTAACAAACATGAACATGTTTCTTTACATTGGCATAATACTGGTATGTATGGTGGGGAAAGGCATCATAAAAATATTTCAGAACATGCTCCTGTGCACTGTCAGTGACTTGGTATCTAATGTACCTTTACATCTGGTTATTTTTTGTAAATATTTTGAAGAGAAGCGAATACAAAGCTTTGGTACCACGAGAGTTGGCACTATCGCGTTAGCTAGGGAGTGGTTCTGGACCACTTGTATTGGGAAAAACATCACTGTGATCCTCTCACTATCAAGATTCCTATTACATATAAATGATGCACTTACATGTAAATTACAAACCGTGCTCAACCCGATGCTGTAGAAGAATGAGTTTGGTAGGCACCTTTTTGCATATCCATCAGAAGACGCTTTACTCACTTGATCAGATAATGTAATTTGGAGATAGGATATTTCATGTGAACTGCTCAGTCAGTTATGTGTTAAGGACAAATACCACGTTCCCGTGTGGCAAGAGCAAATTTTAACGTTTTGTGATTCGAACAGATGTGTAAATCATGCTTAAAATCCTTGCTAATTTTGTTAATGTACCATCTTGAAATTATTCAGTGCATGTGCTATACATTATGATAATTTGTGGTGGTTAGGTATGTTGGTCAAATTCACATTTTGTTCAAAACAAGCACTACACTTCTTGGTGAATCATATTCAGGCATATGCGGATTTTAATCCTATGTCACAAATAACAAATGTGATTTTGCGTATTTATTTCCATTATTATGTATTCACAAAAAAGAATTGAAAACTGAACATGTATGTTGTAAAAGTTTGTTGACAAACTATAAACAACTAATAACATTACACAAAATGTTGCTCTACAAAACAAGTAAACTGTGTGTTTTTCTGCCCAATTTTTCACAGTCAGTGTGCTGTAAAATGTACCATTTGAACACATTATTTAAAAGAATGTCTTGGGGAAAACTCCTGTAGGGTGTTTCAAGCTCCCTCGCTACACTGGTCGCTTATGCCCATTTCTTAGAAAAATGTATCCCCATGTTTTAAATTGCTTGGGGGGGACATTTGTGTGGGAGCGAGGGGCCAATGGGACCCTCTCTGCCATCGCTTCTCAGTATAAAACTCGGACTAAGTGCCTCTAGTGGTGGGTACGCCCCTCGCCCTTACGCGATGTTAATTTTGGGTTACATTCGCGTAGATGGGACACGGGGCATCCATTTTTTGTACTCCCTTTCGACTCCATCTTGGTGACCAGGCCTCACTGCGATAGTACAAAATGCCTCTCTCTCCCTTTTACCTGCCGCAGCAGCTCGGAGCACATGGCCCCCACCCTTGTTCCCACTCTGACTGGAGAACTCCGCAGCTCCATTCTCACGCTGAAAGTTGCCGGAGATGCTTGCAACAAATAATAAATGTAACACATCTCTTTTCCTCTGAGATCACTGTCCTGCATGTGAACCAGCATTAGCCGAGCTCATAGCTCGTCCATCTCCACAAAAGTGTCCTTGCCCTCTCACCCTCACCAGTTGAAACTTATTGCCATTCTAACCCTGTGTTCCGGCAAGTTATCTCTTTCATGTGCCAGACCGCTGACCATGCTATGAAGCCCACCCAACAGACCCCCAACTAACATTAGACCCCTGCTGCAGTATACGTGCCCAATACTAACAAATGCCACATACCTGAGATTCTTGTGAGACTAACCCTACAGTTCAATGACAGTAGTATAGTGGTCAAGACTCGTAAACCTGTGATCCGTATAACCCAAACGTCACAGATGTTATAGATACCTGTATGATTTGTATAGTGACATGATAAACTACTGAGTGTCTTTTGATCAGCCATTATTTAGTGCATGCATTATTTCGAATGTATTTTCTTAGCTTAGATAGTGACCACCATGTTTCACAGAGACCTGACCTTCACCCATCCGGAGTACAGATGTCTGACGGCAATCCTCCCACCAAGTAAGCAACCAACCCGGAGGAAGAGATGATGCCCACACCTAAGACACCACCCTGGCTGACCAATCCGAGTCCAACGTAGCATCATATGTTAAATATGCCAATGTACTATATAATATGGTATAACTTTGATGTGTTCAGAGCGCTCTCAGAGATCTAGATAAACTTTTCCTTGAACTTTCGCAGCCTGCTCTTTTGTGCCTTATTCCCTGTCCAGGGAGTGTCTGTTTTATTCATTTCTACATGTATAAGTCAGGGAGGGCACAAACATTTGGTGACCCCGACGTGATCGGAGAGGTGCCTCGAGGCCGGCTCTGTGCAGCGAGATCCGGGACACCCCCCAGCAAAACCATTGCCTCCGTGGCCGACCAGCCTGTGCGCACTACGAAGAAGGGTCAAGCTTTCCCGGTTGACGAATACCCGACTGAAAAGCTGCTCACCGAGGCGGGCCACGGCTTAGTTGGGGTGCGAGCCTGACTGGGGTCAGACTGCGAGCGGCGAACCTCGAGTCACCTGACTGAACACGTGAGTGCCGGTTGCGAAGGTTACGAAGGAAAGGTAAGGGGGAAATATGGGGGACAGGTGGTAATGGGTTATAGGGAAGAGTAGGGCCTGTGTGAGTGATGATGAGGCTTTTCTGAGCTGTCCTTTATATGGCCATTAGGTTTTTGTAAGAAGTGAATAGAAAAAAGAGAAGTGGTATCCTAGCCCGAACGGGGTAGAAGGCGGCACCGCATAGCATTGTCTCGTCCAGTGCAGAATAAATAAGTGAAGATACAGAGAAAATAGTAGGAGTCTCGCATATTGAGTAGACTCGGAGTAGTTATTTAGAACATTCTTTTTCTGGGTATGAAAGGATTCTTGGAAACAAGTAAAAGGGTGTAAGAGGTGGGGAGTGAATGAGAAGAGTAGGCGAAACGGGGAAGGGGTGGTAAAAGAACAGATGGGAAGAAAAAGCGCGCAGGTAGTGCATGTGCATGATATGTGTTATATGTCTTTTGGGTTCTGTCCATTTTTGTCAACGATATCCAAGTACTGTGATTAATTTGTGGTTAAAGTGGCAAAATATGCAAAAATGAACTGTCGAATTTGAACATGCAACAACCATAAGGTTAACGTTGAAAAGTGATTCATATATCTATCTTGATACATATGTGTGCAGACAACCTATAAGTAATTGAAAAGATTCAGGGTATATTGTTCAGCTAGAAGGAAAGAAAGGCAAGTGGAGAAGTGATTAGAGGGAAAGAGAGGTTGAAGGACAAGTATAGACAAAGGGAAAGAAGAAAAAATATCATCATAGGGGGAATAACACCACTAGCACATATTTGTCAGCACCTTCCGTTATACATTGAGAAGATACACAAATACCACGATCAATGGTTGACGGAGATAAAAGGAGGCAATGTGATGCCAATTTGGCCAGAAGGTGGGTCATTCGATAAAAGGGTGTTAGATTTAGTATCCACACACGTGTTAGCAAGGTATAAGGGGAAACAAATACAGAGAAGTACTAGACCTGTGGCGAATGTTTGAAGAAGTTACGCCTACAGCAGAGGTAAATAAAGAAAGAGCGAACGAAAACCAGAAAACGCAGGAAGAGGTAAGTGGAACGCCAAAGGGCGAGTGCACAACCACTACAGCTGAAGGCGATACAACAACAATATATCCTTTAAGGTCAAGGCCAGCAGTAGGATACAGTGAGCCCCTGTACATAACAGCATGTACCACCCCCGCACACTCAACCGGAGCAGTTGCCACGGCGCCGCCACCCTACGATAGAGGAGGTTTGTATGGCCCAACAAGCGCACCCCCCTCTGAATTTGGCACACTTAACTGGAGAATTAGACCGCCAGCTAGCGCATGCACAGATGGAAATAATGCGGCTAAGAGCATTGTGTGATAGAGGTCAAATGCTGCCAGGGGGAGGAGAGGTGCTACCATTATCCATGGGGTATCTAACACCAACATTGAGCACAGCAGGGGAAGTGGCGCAAGCAATCTCAGAGCCAGCGCGATCAGTATCATCACAAGGAACACGCATACAAGGGCAAGAGAAAGAGTGGCGGTCAGGGGAGTTCCTGTTTCATCTAAATGACAAACCCGTGAGGATTATACGCCCACCCACCCCAGAAAGTGAGAGAGGGGAAGGATGTGAAGGAAACAATGAGCAAGAATCAGAAATAGAAGAGGTGTGGAGTGACTTAGACGAATATGAAGAGGCAGCTGCCGAGGCCGGGTCCCCACTGCCAAACCGCCGTTGCCCAGATACACCATCGCCACCACTATGGCAGGGTAGACTAAGACATTGAGGGGGAAATATGATGGTAAGTAAAATAAAGAAAGGTGCGGTAAGTAAGGTAGGAAAGAAACACAAGTTACAAATGCCATTGATTCATAAAGGAGCAGGTAGACCACACTACATTCCATGGGCTCAAATGGATAAAAACAACTTGCTAAAGGTCCTCCCACCACTATCAGGAGGGGCTGGGAAATGGATACACGCCTTTGAGAAAAACACAGCAGGAGTGCCTCTCGCAATAGGGGATGTGAAAGGTTTATCAGTGTCAGCAATTGGTGACCAAGCAGACGCAGTGTGGGAAAAGGCCTGATTCCCCGGGGTAACGATGAGTTGTGACCGCCACGATGGGTCGGCGTTCAACAACGTTCGAGCACAAGTATGGGATGCATTGAGGCGTACGTTTCCAGATATTCCAGATTTACATTTAGTGATGCAGTGCACAATGGAGGAGAACGAGGATCCTACGCAATTCATACTACGGGTGCAGGATTTATGGAGAAGCGAAACTTGCACTGTGTGGACCCAGACCACTGCCTTGTTTTATTTTAACATCAAAATGGGGCTCCCGAAGGAAGTGCAGAAGGCCTTGGACAAAATAGCTGGGATAGAAGCCAAGGGCTGGCCTGAAATACAGAGCATAATTGTACACCACTGCAGGAGGATCAAAGAGAGAGAGAAAGAGATAGCTCAAAAAAGGCTGGCAGACGAGACGAAGCTGGTACAGAACAAATTAGTGAAGGTCACCACCATCAACGCCAGCGTAGCCACAGACAGAGAAAACGAGGGGGATGAAGGAGCGGGAAATAGACCAGTCACAATAGCGGCACTGCGGGCAACAGGAGGACAAGGACCGTAGAACGGAGAAGAGCAGTACGGTGGACAACAGTGGCAAGAAAGACCAGCAAGAGGAAGAGGTGGGTACCGTGGCCAGAGAGGGGGGTTTGGAGGTATGGGGAATAGAGGATTTGGTGGTCAAGGAATGAGAGGCGGACCACAAGGGTCATGCTTGAATTGCGGGAGATGGGGACACTATTCCAGAGATTGTGGAATGCGGCCTTTAGGGTATTTCCAGGGGCAACAGCCCATGGATAACGAACAAGGTTGGGGGGCCCACACCCAGGTAGCCCCTATGGAGTACTGATGGGAGGAGGGAGACAGCAGGACCAATGCTATAACAAACCTCAGATGCAGCAAGGACAGCAACCCCCGCCACAACCTATGGCAAGACAAAACGCGGTAGGAAACGCAAACAGCAATTGTTTTGCGACAGCCGCAAACGGTGCGCCCGCACCATACCGTGGCGTAACAGTGGTTGGAGACAATGTCTTTTCAGTGCCAGGGCAAGAAAGACATTCAGATTAGGACAGCCCACAGGGAACACTTGCGTGTCCAGTCCTATCTACCACCCTACGTGCAGAAGAGGAACCACTAGTGGGGGCAGAGATAGGAAATAAGCAGTTTATCTTTATGGTAGACTCAGGAGCGGAGAAATCATGTCTTATGGAAGGGCGGTTTCCGCTCTCAGGCAGGAATTTAGAGATGCAGGGGTTCTCTGGGGCTATTTTAAAAGTTCCTTACACTAAAGATCTTGATAGAATGGTGGGGGGAAAAACCGTGCGCGCACCCTTACTGTACCACGAAGACGCGCCGATCAATCTGTTGGGGAGAGATTTGTTAAGCAAATTAAATATGACCATCTCGTTTACAGAATGAGGACTAGTGTGTTCAACCCCAGGAGTGTGCCCAGTACGAGCTATGTTTATGATCAGCACAGTAATGAACGAAGTTGTGGTGCGAGGAATACCCATTGATATAAGCATGTTTATTTATGGCATCAAGGTATTAGCACGAGCGGAGCCAGAGATAACGAGAAAAGAATGGAGAACACCATCAGATTTCATATTCCGCCCAATTGCACACACAGATGTCGTGCCAGGCACGATAATGTCCATAGACATCGAGGCAGTTCAAGTATCCAGCAGACGTATTGTGGTCATTGGACTGGACGCGCATGGGTGCGAGTGGAGAAAAGAATGGAGAACACCATCAGATTTCATATTCCGCCCAATTGCACACACAGATGTCGTGCCAGGCACGATAATGTCCATAGACATCGAGGCAGTTCAAGTATCCAGCAGACGTATTGTGGTCATAGGACTGGACGCGCATGGGTGCGAGTGGAGAACTGTGTTATGCATAGACCCAAACATAATGCTATGAGACATAACAGACAAGGAATTATTTACTGATGGTGAAAATGATGGAGAAATAATAATGGAAATAAGTATACCATGTGACATTATGATCCAGTACAGAGAGGTACACAACCCACTCATGGCTAGCATTAATGCCCCACTGACTATATTTGAGGAGGACATTGCAAAGGTAGCACCTGAAATTTGGACCACAGGGCCACACAATGTAGGGTTACTGCATGAGGTGACACCAATAAAAATAAAACTCAAGCCAGGTGCAATACCACTGAGGGTAAAGCAATATCCCTATCAAGAGAAGCAGAGGAGGGAATTAGGGAAACCATAAATGCACTCCTGAAACAAGGCATCATAGTGCCATCAAACTCCCTATGTAATACAGCAATTTTCCTGATCAAAAAAACAAAAGGAGGGGCGTGGAGGATGATCCAGGATCTCCGCCCACTCAATGACGTCATTCAAAAAGAGTTCCCATTAGTGCCTAACCCGGCATCAATATTGTGCAGCGTACCAAAAGAATCAACATGTTTTACTGTAATTGATTTGAAAAATGCTTTCTTCTCCATACCACTTGACCCAGGATCCCAATACCTGACAGCGTTCACATTAGGGAACAACAGGTATGAACATCGCAGACTCCCAGAAGGGTACTGCGAAAGCCCAGCATTTTTAACAGGGTGTTACGTGAGGACATTGGAAACATAGATGTAGAGAGTACCATCATCCAATACATAGACGATTTACTCGTCTGCAGCCATACAGAAGAAAAGTGCAGAGAAGACTCGATAGCACTACTGAATGTGTTAGCTACCAAGGGATACAAGGTGGACAAAGGAAAATTGCAATACGGTCTCGCCGACGTTGTAAACCTCGGACAGCTAATATCAAAAGATGGGAAGAGAATACTCCCAGACAGAGCAGCTGCTATACGGAACATAATAATCCCAAAAACTGTGAAAGACATGCAAAAGTTTCTTGGCATTTGTAACTATTGCAGAGCATTGATCCTTGATTACGCAGCATACGCACGCCCCTTACTACAAGCGTTAAAAGAGGCACAGAAAAATAGAGCTGCAATAAAATGGATGCATGAAATGATGACACAGGCCCTCATTAGGACCCTGGCGGTAAGGGGTTTACGCTAGCGTTAGCTGCGCCGACCCCTTACCGCCAATTCCGAGTTCCCAGAGCGCCATGGTCATTTTTCCGCCCGCTTTTTGCGGGCGTAAAAATCCATGGCGCTATGGGACCTTGGTGTTAATTACGCCACCGTAATTTACGGTGGCGTAATTAACTCCTTCCCCACTCCCATTATACCCTATGGGGCCGAAATGGGAATGGGGAAGGGTAAATGGGTCAATGGGGACTTACCGCCCCGCCGACCTCGGAATGGGGCGGTAAGTCCACCATCCGCCATGGCGTAAACGGACTTTACGCCATGGCCGAAAAGTCCGTCGATGGCGGAAAAAATCCGCCAGGGTCCTAATGAGGGCCACAGTATTTTAAATTAAAAGACCTAATTGCTGATGCCCCAGTTCTCGCAAACCCAGATTATGAGAGGGAATTTTTCTTGTTTTCGCACTGTAATGGGACATTGATGACGGCAGTACTGACACAGAAAACATCACTAGGTCACAAACCAGTGGCTTATTACAGTGGGACATTAGATCCAGTAATGCAAGGCCATTTCGCGTGGGAACAGGCTCTCGCAGCTGCGGCCTTTGCGATTGAAAAGAGCACCACCATTGTCATGGGATGTTCAGTAACTCTATATGCGGAGCATTCCTTATTCGCCATCCTTGAGCGATCAAAATCAACGCTAACAACCCAGAGAGCAAAAGCATATGAAATAATAATTTTGAGCCCCAACGTACACGTTGTAAGGTGCAAAACAGTAAACCCAGCAGCATTCATTACAGAGCCATGCATGACAGAGGACATACAGGAACACGATTGTGCCACATATGAGGGGGAAGGTGATGACATCCCAAAAGCAAGTGAAAATGCCCTACAGGAGGGAGAAATATATTTCATAGATGGGTCAGCATCAATAAACCCCGAAACAGGGGAAAAACACGTAGGGATGGCTGTAGTGCGCATGGAGGAAGATGACTATGAGACAATTGTGCAAAAGCGCCTCCCATCCCATTACTCAGCACAGGGAGCCGAACTAACTGCCCTGATCGAAGCACTGCACACAGCCAAGGGCTGTGCGGTGACAATATTCTCAGACTCAGCATATGCAACTACCACAGTGCACTCAGGGTTGTCACGGTGGCATAGACAGGGATTCAGGAAGGCAGACGGTTCTCCAGTACAGCATGCGACATTGTTGAATGAGTTAATAGATGCATTAGCAGTACCATCAGTAGTGGTGAAATGCCAAGCCCATACCAACAACACAGATGCAATCTCATGTAACACCAACACTCTAATGCATTGTAAAATCAACCACCACAAACCCACTAGAAGAAGCCTACAGTAATACCCCAATATCGCAGATAATAGAATTACGAAGAAGAGCGCCACAGGAGGAGCAAGAACTATGGAGCAAACGGGGATGTAAACAATCAGCCACAGATCCCATTTGGAGACAGGAGACAACAGGAAAGATTGTAATGCCCATAGAGTTACTAGAAATAGCATTCCAACAGCTGCATTTCCCCGGCCATGTAGCAAAACAACACATTGCCGCAGACATCCAGGAACACTGGTTCATCCCCAATTTGCAAAAGCACCTGTCAAAATTCATTGTAGAATGCATAACATGCCAAAAATATAATTTAGGAATGACATTGAGACCATTGCACGGTACCCTGCCCCAACCAACAGGACCATTTAGAGAGCTCCATATAGACTATGCTGATATGGGAGAGCGGTGTAATGGAGCAAGATATTTGATTGTGGTGGTGTGCCCCTTTTTCGAGATGGGTGGAAGCGGGCCCATGTCCCCACCCAGACGCGAAGTGTGCGGCCAAGTTCCTTGTTCGGGAAGTGTTTTCCCGATGGGGAATATGCGATATGATAAGATCAGACAACGGTACGCACTTCGTGAATGACCTCTTTAAGGAAGTGACATCACTCTTGGGGTAAAACACAAACTATGCTCAATTTATCATCCGATGGCGAATGGGCTGGTGGAAAAGATCAACGGATTGCTGAAGAGTAAGTTATCAAAGTTGTGTAACACACTGAAGAAGAACTGAGTGTATTGCTTGCCCCTAGCACTGTTCCAACTCAGGACGCAACCATGTAAAGACCACCTTCTGAGCCCCCACGAAATTGTAACTGAGAGGTGAATACACACGCCAGTATCCCCGATTAGAAGAGCATCGGATGCACACAGGGCTGCCACAGTGCTGGGGAAAGAGTTCAAGGAATACCTGACCCAGTTAACACGCACAGTACGCAGCATTGCATGACAAATAGCACCGCCTTTTACTGAAAATGTGGCGACTGATACTACCAAACCGGCCACAGACAGTTCAAGCGGGCCCCTGATGCCAGGAGCACACGTGTACGTCCGCAGCTTTGTAAGGAGGTGGAATTCACCCAGGTTTCATGGCCCTTTCGAGTTCATCTATAGTACACCCACTGCGGTGAAGGTGAAAGGATTGAAGTATTGGGTGCACTTATCAGACGTGAGGAGGGCACATGATAGTACAATTCCCCAAGATGAGCAAGATGGTGCCACTGGTACCACAAATAAGGTTGAAAAAGGATAACCAAATTGTCAGTAAAGAGAACATGCAGAGATAAAAGTTATGATATGTATTTTGTTCTGCACGACTTATCTCCTACTTCCTTCTTTTCTATGTTTTCCTTCTTTCCTTTTTGACTGATCGATATCCTCTCCATACACCTCAACTCTCTCTATCTCCCACCTTTGTTTCGATTATTGTTCCACGCTTTTCTCCATCACTGTTTTACTCTCCTTCCCTCCATAGCAAAAGTAAATGTGTAATAGAGCAAATGAACAAACATGACTAAAAATAATGATTAAACATGAAGTTGAACAAAAAATGTAAATACATGTACATATTGTGGTGATTTAACAAATTTATATCGCCCCTCCAGGTGACAAATGGCCCAACGAACTACAATCACGGAGAACCAATTAATGCTAGATAGTGATAGGGACGTCATTAGGGCTAAAAGGTTCAGTAACGTTGAATGTGTTTTGAAATGTGCTGCAGTTTTGATGTCAGTAATGTTGTTTTTCGCGGCTTGGTATTATACCCTTTTATCTTTGGTTAATGACATGCACAGGGGAGGAAGCGGGGCTAACATGATACGAGAAGGGTCGCACTTGATATGGACTAGGGTGAAGACTATGTGGAAAGAATCACATGAAATTAACATGAACAATACAGACGTGATGCGACCTTCAGAACACACCACTGTAGGATCAACAAGTGTATCATTGTTATGTCTGAACAAAAATATGAGTGATGCTTATGAATTTAATGAATACGATGGAGATTATTATTGGCCAAATGATTTAACTAACACGTGTACACATTCACAGACAATCACACACCCTACCTCACGCCACATTTCTGTTACTGATGAAGAAACACATGTCATATTTAATAACAATGATGCAGCCTGGGCTAGCATGTTTCCAATACATTACAAAAAGGTGAAAAACAATGACAAGGAAGGGAGAAGGAGGAGAAAAAGGGAGGCGCGAGGGAAAAGATTCAACATTTATCATGACCTGGGGTTAGACGAAATAGAAGATCCCCGCCACCCTGATCAATCAAATAAATGGTATTCTGACATGAGTGCCACGGCGAAGCAAGCAACAAATGAAAGCTGCTACATCTGTTCACTCATCCCACATGCATCAGGAACACCGAAAATGTTAGTACCTCAGGAAGTGCCCTTGTCAGAGGCCCAATGTTTAATTCATCTGGTTTTATGCAGAATAAAAAGCACGTTCCAAGCGCACACCGTCACATTGAAAACACTGGAAAATGAGAGAATGTGCACAAGTAGACGCCAAGGAGTAATTTGCCTCAAGGAACCATTTCTTGTCATCAAGGGGACGCGATATGCAGAAAATAAGTGGCACGAAGAAACTATCGAAAGCAAAGCAGAAGCACTTCAAGGCCTATCCATTGACACTTTCCAATGGAAAAAGGAGGTATGTGACCCCATCTGGTCGTGACATGTCACAAAGCTAACGTGGGTCACAGCATTAGAAAAGCCTATCAAAATACAGAAAGAGGTGCCACATGAACTGTGTTTCCATGGGGAGGGAAGAGTGATTATGAGAGAGACAAGGAACCGTAACAAGACGGTCATAATACCTGACATGAAGAAAGGCACCACTGCACTAATGGATATGTACTGGATTTGCGACAAACAAGCTTACCTGCACCTCCCCGCATCGTGGAAAGGAACTTGTGCTCTAGCCACTCTCCACACAGCCCTGATGGTAATACCAGAGAGCCATATCCAAGGGTCAGCAGGGCAATTGGCTGGCATATCGGCAGCAGAGCAATCGGCTGGCATATCGGCAGCAGGGCAATCGGCTGAACCATCGACAGCGCCCCAACTAATAATAACAGAAGCTCCAGCGTATGAGCTATTGTCAGAATATGAACTAAAGAAAAGATTGACACGAAGTAAAAAATCCTCCAATTACATCTCATCCGAATCATCGAAACTCTTTGCTAAGATCGCGCAGAAATACAAGCTCTTTTCATCAGCAGAGACATTCTTCGCCTCACTTCTTGTCCCGGGACTGCAAGCACGAACCAACACCAAATGGTTGCAGATAGTGCGCTGGGAGCTCATCCAACTGGCTAACGACACTGAAGAGGGGTTCAACGTGATAAAAATAGAGCTTCGCGCACTGCGCCTAATGACAATGCAAAACAGATATGTCCTAGATCTCCTCACAGCGATGGACGGTGGTGTTTGCTGAAAAATTGGGGGGGCGTGTTGCATATTCGTGCCAACTGAAGATGCTGATAACAGGACACTCTCACATGTGATAACAGCAGTACACAATCTAGGGGAAAGGATGAGAACAGAAGGAGGCTCAGAAGAAAGCACGCGGTTCGACAATTTTTTCAGTTGGATACAATCATGGGTAAATGTGGCAATGAAAATACTGGTCCCCATCATCGTCTTTGTGCTCCTGTTCTTTTGTGTGTGCTAACTTGGACTACAGTGTTGTGAGAAAAGCATGCCCACCTCAGCTATGATGATGGTAACAATGGGCCGACAGACAACGGTAGCTACCATGATAGATGCACAAATGCAAAAAGGGGAGTACACTACACCACAATACAGGATGACAGCAATTTACAGGCAATATGGGGATATAGTTGATAATTTGCACCATACAACGATAAAAGAACCAAGGGAGTTGCAATGGTACCAAGAAGTATGGGTGGATCTAGATGGGGATGGAGGAATTTACTTAATGTGTACACCAGACGAATATGCCAGAAGAGGAAATAGCTTAAGAAGTGTATGTAGAGCGTGGATGCCAATAAAAGGCACCCCCGCGTGGAACAAGGCTGTGGCGAAGGCTGAGTACTACCGAAGGGAGAATGAAAAGAATAAAAAGTAGAAGTATTTGTTACTTTAGATGTAACGAAAGGGGGGAATGTGTGGGAGCGAGGGGCCAATGGGCCCCTCTCTGCCATCACTTCTCAGTACAAAACTCGGACCAAGTGCCTCTAGTGGTGGTACACCCCTCGCCCTTACGTGATGTTAACTTTGGGTTACATTTGCATAGATGGGACCACCGAGCAGGACACGGGGCATCCATTTTTTGTACCCCCTTTCGACTCCACCTTGGTGACCAGGCCTCACTGTGATAGTACAAAATGCCTCTCTCTCCCTTTTCCCCGCCGCAGCAGCTCAGAGCACATGGCCCCCACCCTTGTACCCACTATGACTGGAGAACTCTGCAGCTCCATTCTCACGCTGAAACCGAAGCTGCTTGCAACAAATAATAAATGTAACACATCTCTTTTCCTCTGAGATCACTGTCCTGCATGTGAACCAGCATGAGCCGAGCTCATAGCTCGTCCATCTCCTCAAAAGTGTCCTTGCCCTCTCACCTTCGCCAGTTGAAACTTATTGCCATTCTAACCCTGTGTCCCGGCAAGTTATCTCTTTCATGTGCCAGACCGCTGACCATGCTATGAAGCCCACCCAACTGACCCCCAACTAGCATTAGTCCCCTGCTGCAGTATATCGTGCCCAATACTAACAAATGCCACATACCTGAGATTCTTGTGAGACTAACCCTACAGTTCAATGACAGTATTATAGTGGTCAAGATTCGTAAACCTGTGATCCGTATAACCCAAACATCACAGATGTTATAGATACCTTTGTGATTTGTATAGTGACATGATAAACTACTGAGTGTCTTTTGATCAGCCATTATTTAGTGCATGCATTATTTAGAATGTATTTTCTTAGCTTAGATAGCGACCACCATGTTTCACAGCAACCTGACCTTCACCCATCCGGAGCACAGATGTCTGACGTCAATCCTCCCGCCAAGTAAGCAACCAACCCGGAGGAAGAGATGATGCCCACACCTAAGACACCACCCTGGCTGACCAATCCAGGTCCAACGTAGTATCATGTGTTAAATATGCCAATGTACTATATAATATGGCGTAACTTTAATGTGTTCAGAGCGCTCTCAGAGCTCTAGATAAACTTTTCCTTGAACTCTCTCAGCCTGCTCTTTTGTGCCTTATTCCCTGTCCAGGGAGTGTCTGTTGTATTAATTTCTACACGTATAAGTCAGGGAGGGCACAAACACATTCTACAAAAAGACACCTGTAAAGACGTATTTAAATCCTAGGTTTTGACACAAAAAGTAACTCATATCATGTGCATACAAATGCACCATTATCTCTAAAATTCTAAAGAAATAAATATCTTGGGGGGAGCAGGAGATAGGAAAGTACACTAGCCCCCATGTGAAGATGTATTCAAAGCCAAGCGTTAGGAGCTTCGGGTGGATAGAAACGTACACTCTCTGTTACTAAATAAACAGAGCTCTTATAGGGGAGAACGTACTACACCAATGCAAATACTGTTTATTGTTGCACAATAACCTGCCTCATTTGCAATATTAACTTCAGTTGAATTGTACTTTGATTAACAATCTGTTTGCGAACACCTGAACACCAATATATTACATTGAGGTTCACCTGGCGGTACGGAGTGAACGTCGCTGTAAAAGGTGCCGGCGCCGTTCACTCCGTACCGCCGTATTACGAGGTCCCCTCGCGGGACACGGTAAACACGCCTGGGAAAACCAGGCGTGCTTACCAGGACCTGCGAGGAGAAGAGGGAGCAAACAACGGGCCATCTCGTAATGGCCCGTTGTTTGCTCCCTCGCCCATTCCCATTCAGCCCTATGGGGGCTGAAATGGGAATGGGGAAGGACCGTGTCTGGGTCGTCGGAGGGAGGAATTACTGGGACTTCCGAACTGGGAATAGCGGCATGGTTACCGCCAGGGGCGTTGCTAGGGGGGGGCAAGGGGGCTATAGCCCCTGATCTTTTGGTTGTAGACCCGGATAGAATCTCAGGAGCTATAGCCAAAAGACTAGCTAGCCCCCAGTCCCAACAGTTCCGACATCAGCTTAGCCCCGGGTCTTTTCCAGACCTAGCAACACCCCTGGTTACCGCCAAACTCGTAATGAGGGCCAATGTGTTGAAAGGTTTATAGTACATACTGCATTATGCGAGGGGCAATTTCGTGTTGAATTTTTTCTAGGGGCCCTGTCCTGTTGATATACGTTTTGCTTTTGCTTTACCTTTAAAACATTAAGCAATCAAACCCATTCATTATTTGGATCTTGTAACTGGGTTTTTCAGCTACACCTTTTACCCCAGAGATGGAAAACGTTTCTTGGAGGATTCGTTAAGAGACAGAGAGGGGTACGAGAGACTTAATTCAAAGGTCTAGCCTAGCGTTTGAACCAGACAGTTTTACATTTCCATTAATGGGACAAGCTTAATATTCCAGAAGGATTTTTATTTTTAGAAAAAGCAACATTAGAGAGTTCTTCTATTTATTTGTTGGGATTTTGAAGCAATCTATTTCTAGTTCAAAGTAGGGGTTGCTGGCACCCCTCCCAAAAAATAAGTGAATGAGTAGTTATACATATTTGTCACCTACCACTACCCATACCAATAGTTTTGCTCCACTAGGTGTCAATAAAATGACACGTGAGCCAAAACATAAACATAGGAGTGAATGAGCCACACCCACATGACATGGGTCTGGTTGAGCAGTCTTGAACTGTTGTCCACCTCCCCCATAACAACAGATAAACTAAAACGTCTGTTTTCACATTTGAAGATTTCCAACGGTTGCACAAAATGGCCTTATCTAGCACGACCCCTCAACCTCTTCCCAGCCAAAGCTAAACTACCATTAGTTCTTCTTATACAGTCCAGCTGTTGGCTCACACACACAGACGCTGAGAGAAAAGAACATGCCAGGATTCCAGGAATGAGTTCTTTCCGATATCAGTCTCTTTCAAATATCATAAAGTGATGTATATACTAGCTCGTGGTGAGCGGCCCTAGATGTTGCCACCCGGGTTGATTTTTTTGTGTTTATATTATCCTCTTTTGACTGCACTTAATGTCCTCTCCTAACCAGCTCTGATGTCTCCATGAAGCATTCGGATGTTTTCGTTTAAGCTCCGCTTAAGTGCTTTTTGTAACCAGAGCAAGTGTGCAGTTATTGGATTCGATGGAGGTAGTGTCACATTTCGGTCAGACCAAGCAGCTATTCCGCATGTAAATCCCAGGTATTTATTTCCAGTAGTGATTAATGGAAGCCAACTGGCTCGGAGGCTGAGGCTGACCTGGAGAACGCAGGGAGAAGAAACCCACGCCGTATCGTTCCTCGATAGCACAGCTTTCATACTCTGCAGCCCTGCTTCAATGGGATTGCCAATCGTATTATCCTGTTTGCACAAACCGGTATCCTCAAAAAGTGTTCATCTACAAATCCTTCTATGACTTGTGGCTTTGCTTCTCCTATTTTAAACCCAGGGCCACACGTCTGAGAAGGCAAAGAAAAACTAGAATGGCGGTGTAGCATTAGGCATTTTGCAGATACTGGCATGGCTGCCCATAGCGTTAATGAGAATGCATTAAGAAAAAAAAAAAGTTGTGAAACTCAAAAACATAGCACCAGATTCTCAAAAAATAGCGTAAATGCAAGCTAATGCGCTCGTTCATGTGGGCTGTTTCCGGAAATGCGCAGGTTCCCTCATTTACAAAGGAGACCTGAGCATTTCAGGAGGGGTGGGACAATAACTCCAAGATGTGCTATCCAGCCCCCTTGCATACATTCTCCTGGCACTGATGTAATAACAGCTCCCAGCAACCACCTGGAAGCGCATTCCACTGAAAGGGACCATTAAAGGGCCTGTTTCCATGAAATGTCTAAACAAAAAAAAAATGTGTCAAACTTTCCGTCCCAGTTTGGGGGATGGAAATGCTAGTCTGACAGGGTCAGAAAAAAAACATGTCATTATTTGTGACTGATCTTGAGGGGATGGCCATTGTTTATGGGCATTTGAAAGTGTAAGCGATTTGCGATTTCGGGATGCACTTTTAAGTGCCCAGACACGACCCGTTATCTGCGCAAATGGGAATAAAGGACGTCTGAATGAGCGCGTCCTTGATGCCCTTTGTGAATTGGGCTGCTCCTTTTTTTGCCGCAAGTGAGGAGATGTGCTAGCCCATCATCTCATTTGCGCCAACAAAAGCTTTGAGAATCTGGCCCTTTGTTAATGTTTTCACCCGGGAATGTTTGTTCAGAGTGGCTGAATGACTAGTATACATGGCAACAAGCCCCATGCCATTCTGGAGCTACTCACCCCGTACTGAGTATTCTGGGATATCTACTGCGAGATTTAACATTGGAAAAGCAAAACTGCAAGTTTCAGAATGCTGAGCGAGGACGAAGACAGGATGGGCACCTCCTGAATGACATATCATATCTGCCAACCCTACCCGTGATCTGTGGCACTACTCCTGCCCCTGAGAATTCAGCTAGCTCTAGACTCTACTCTTACTCCCCCAACCCCATCAACTACACCTAGCTCTCTCTTCATGTGCATGCCTGGCCAAGTTACCAATTTTCATGCTTCACACATGGCATCAAGACCCCACCTTTTCTTTTATAAGCCAATACTTTTAATAGGGAAGACAAACTACAAATGTCAGTTTTGAAAGTGATTAGCCAGAAATGACTCAGAGTCACGCGATTTGGAGCCACGTAAGCAACCCCTAAACTGTCATCTTCTTACCAGATGCACCTTCCTACCGCAACCTCTCTCTAGACGTACAGGCCAAGGTCATGTGTGGGTAAAATGTCCAATCCTAGACTTATTTCGTGCATTCTGGGGTTTGTCGTTTTGTTTTCCCCCTTTAAACTAAGTTCTACACTTCCAAGAATGGAAAGAGCAATGAGGTGGTGGTCTGGGGGCGTTCTCGAAACTCTGTGATCCTGCGATTACAGTCCTTTGCTTTCAATTTACAAATCATTTGTTTAAGTTAAATGAGTCCATTTAATTTTGACAAAGGCTTCATTCCAGAGAATATATTTGTTTGTGAAATCCCAGGACTGTATGAATGTCGCCCCTCCTCCCCAGGAATTGATATTTTAACTGTTATTCACAGTAGCCAATCCCACGTGCTTATTTATGTGGCAATGGGATTTCTGTTAAGCTCTTTGCTGCTTCTTTAAGTCAGGCGTGGACATGCATGCCAACATGTGCAATTCCATTCTGGAGAAGCCAGACCAGCCTCAATTTCAACTTTTCATTATGGGACCTGAAGTCCTTGGTTTATAATGGAGCTATCAACGACTATTCGTCCCAGAATGAAAAGTCAAAGCCATTGCCTGCATGAAGCCAGACAAAGCACAGACTTGTTGACCAGTGAGCTGTGTACTCTTCTTGGGTGCACTTTGCATGGGCCTCTGCCTAAATACGCTCCTTGCTTAGATCAAGACGTTGGCGAACAGATGTCAAAATGCTGAAAGATATGCACTTCCTACCGATTATGGAATTTTTTCCCAGGCTAAAACCCATGTTGAAATTTCCTTTCTTTTAGGCATATTTTCAAAGCCTTACCCCTTTTTGTTTTTTTAAATGTAGCTATTTACGGCTAAAGGGTACATTTTGATTTTCTTCTGCAAAGTGACTTTTTCCCAGAGCTCTTAATGCTGGCAACTATGAAGTTGAAACCAATTGATGTATTTGAACTGATTTAAATATGTGATGGATGGAAGACAAACAATGCCAACAAATTGAAAGAGGTGCTTTACAACATAACACTGGCGTGTAAACTGTTGATAACCGCGACCCACACACATGAACATGCTTATATGTTGGCAA
This sequence comes from Ambystoma mexicanum, assembly GCF_040938575.1. Classification (NCBI taxonomy): domain Eukaryota; kingdom Metazoa; phylum Chordata; class Amphibia; order Caudata; family Ambystomatidae; genus Ambystoma; species Ambystoma mexicanum. The sequence continues at coordinate 1,060,796,424 of NC_090933.1, read as the reverse complement.
TCCCCTTGAGCAGGTGATGCTTATGGGTCCCTGAATGGTAATGCACAATGGAAGGTGTCCAGACATTTGGTCGACCTAAAACTGGTCGAATGACATTTGGTCGACGCAATTTGGTCGAAAACCAAATGGTCGAATTTTTTTTTTAATTATATATTTATTTTTCGGGTTTTCGTTTTTTACAAAAATGGGTTTTTAGAAAAAAAAGGGGGTTGGGGGGGACCCCCCCAAAAAAAAAAAAGGTGAAAATAAAAAAAAATAAAAATTCGACCATTTGGTTTTCGACCAAATTGGTTCGACCATTTGACTGGTCGACCAATTTTTTTCGACCAAATGTCTGGTAACCCAGTGGAACTTGTGCTAGTCTTTCTTTTAAACTTGTATTCCAAAAGAAAGCTGACTTCAAGCGTAAATTGTGCCAATCAGCCTCATCATAAATTGGGCGGTGCAGGTAAAAGCAGCAGTAATACTGGGTAACGATGCATTACCGCACCACCCAACTATGTGCCTGATTCATGGAATTATTTGCGTGAAAAACGCAGATTTGCGCGCCTTTCTGACTGAAAATCCCTGTTTGAAGTATGGGGATTTTCGGGCAGAAAGGCGTGCAAATTTGCATTTTTCACGCAAATAAATCCATGAATCAGGCAGTATATGTTTGACAGAAATGTGGAGGATTCACTTCCAGCTCTGAGTTAGAGGTAAATCCACCCCCTGTCAGCCAAATGTCAGTGGAATTACCACTGGTGGAATTACTGCCATGGCAATTTCACCATAATCCCCCATGGAGTCTCATGGACTCCAATTAAATGGGGACTAACATGGCCAACGCTACTTGTAATCCAACATTAATACCACCGGAACAAGTGGCGGTATTGGTATTACAGTTTGGTGGTATCTCCACAAATTTGCCGCTGAGGTATCACCACACTCGTAATGAGGCCTAATGTCTGGTTTTAACGTTTCAATGATAAAGGGATTAAAAAAATGTCCTCAGTGAGTCTAGGAGTAATTTAAACCTTGTGTAAAAAAGAGTGTGAGTTGTGCTAATTCATAAACAAGAGCACTTATTCTATGCATGCCAACATGGCCCATATCATTGAGGTGATTCTACTTCCATCCTGGCTTGGAATTTGCTTTCTAGGACGTGTAGTTCTGAATTTCCTCATTATAAACCTAGGACTACAAGTTTCGGAATGAAAATTTAAAACCAGGATCGGACTGGCATCTCCTGGATGGAATGAGGCAATGCTAGCATGTGCCTTACACTTGTTTAGCGGGGTTCTGGGAAGTGCAGAGTGTGACTGAGAAGCTTATACCTTTGTTGTCCAACGTGAAACAAAAGACTTTATTCTCCAATTAAAGGATAGTTCCGGGACTTTTTTTTATTGTCCCTACGGTTCGGCCATGCGTTTTTAAGCATAAATCGGTAGATCGTAGAAAACTTTCCTATGGACCTTACCCGACTTTTCGTTCATTAACGCACTCGAAATCAGCCGCCATTTTGTGATAATCCTATCATTTCCCCCCATCGCCCTGGCTCACCTGCGTTTGCGGCACTAAATCAAATCCCCCGCCCCTGAAACAGACTTTATCAAAACATTCATATTCCCCGCCTCTCTCTGTGACGTTTCTGTGCTGCGTAGGCAAACGCGCCCAGGCGTCTTCTACGCGACTCCACACAGAACCCGGAAACCAACACAGATCAGCTCACAACACAGCGCGCCACAATTCGGAATATGAAACTGTACTTTAAAATGAAACAGCAATACAGTACATTTGGTAAAGTACATTTATTGGACATCAAATGTTTAGAGAATATTCAGCGATTTGCATTTTTCTTTGCTCTCGATCCAAAATAGTTCGTCTTGAGGCAAGCGATGTTCGTGTGCGGTACACAGGGTGTTGGTTTACGATAAAATAAGCTCTTCGGTCGCACTGATAATCGCATGGCTGTTCCAACAACGAGGCACTAGGCCACCACAACGGTATGTATGTTGCATCTAGCCATTAGTACCGCGTAAGGGCATACTTGTACTTGGCGATCGTCCCATAAAATGGTCAGGGTGGTAACGTTGTTCACGCGGAGAAGCAACTGGCGGCTGTAAAAGCCATCCGCCGGTGTCTGGTACTCGTGACATGGACAATAATGAAGGATGTACCTGTTTTAAAAACATAAAAAATGAAATTAGTCTCACCATCAGATCTTTATTAAAATTATTCATTTTATATATTAGGTCGGGAAATTATTTCATAGCTAGGACAGTGCAACTGGGTATTATACGTCATTTCCAGTAACCCACCCCCTCTCCTCCGCCTTTTTCAGACCCGCCTGAGCGCCAGTGGACCACTTCGTCACTGATATGATATAATATGGCATTTGCAGGGCCAGCTGGTGGCGAGTGCAAGGTAAGTGCAGAACAAGTGCTGGGAAGGGGGGGCTGTAGGATACTGAGACAGTCCCCCAGTGCAGGGGTTGACAGGGAGGCAGTGCAGGTGGAGAGTGGAAGGGCCCAGGACCGAGGTCGCAGACAGTGGACCAGTTGTAGCAGGGGAGAGGGTGAGAGAAAGCAGAAGCAAAGAGGAAGGTTTTGAGGTGCTTCCGTAAAAGGAGATGGTTCTCCTCAAGATAGTGCGCGGTACAAAACAATATGCCACATAGAACGAACAAGTACAACTTAACCCGTCTTTAAAGCTACTGTATATTAATGAAATTGCAGTATAAACTCATCTAAAGAGTTACTTACATTATATTTGCATTTTCCATTGTGTCTATGCGTAGGGCAGCCCCGAAATACCACTCCTTCTATGCCGACGTTATTTCTTCTAATGAACGAACATTAAATGGCTTTCGTTTCTGAAATTTTATTCATTATCGTTTCTTACGTTATTGCACCACACCCCCAAAAAGAAGTCTTTCGGGATGTCAAGGTCAAATAACAATAGAACCTTATACTGAGTCGTGGGCCATTCCGGCACCCGAGCAAAAAATCAAAGCAGCTGACCTTCACTTTGAACGAGCACACATTCCTAGTTAGCTACATTCAGTGTAAGGCCATCTCACAGGACTTGAAATTTACACTCCATCTTTGCATTTTGTCTGCGTGCTTTCCAGCCCCAGAGAACCATAAATACGGAGACATTCTATATTTTTTGAAAAATGATTTATATTACTGTTTGGTTTAATTTAATGCGCAAATGAACAAGGTTGGATAGACACATTGCATGTACACTGAGCAATCACTTTTATTTACACAATACATAGCTACACATATTCAATGGGCCTGCGACATGAGGAGACTTGAAAGCAAAGTCACAGGTGACACCCGGGTGGTTCGCACTACTGCACGGTGAAGGGAGGGGCAAGGGTGGAGAGACACATTGGATGTACACTGAGCAATCACTTTTATTTACACAATACATAGCTACACATATTCAATGGGCCGGCGACATGAGGAGACTCGAGAGAACAGACAATCAAATTACAATCATTTAAACCGTGATGTGTATTTCTCAATGAGCTCTGCTTTAGGTGGACATGGAACAGAGGCAATGTTGGGTGGCAATGCAGTTGTCCCCTGCACAGGTTTGTTCACAACTCCATGTATGTGCCTATCTAGGACATCAACAATAAGTCTCTCAATAAACTCATATTGCATATCCTCAAACACTGGTTTGATCACCCATTGTTTACTTCTTTTAGTGAAGGCCTTATTGTAGCGAAGCGTCTCTAAAGTTCTGGTCGTCCTACTTTGTTGACGGCCAACATTATGGTTATGTGCCAAGACTGCTAGAAGAGTCCGATTTATCATGCCCTCCATGCCAAAATGCAATCGTTTTGGCCTGTACTTTAGGCACATATTGTGGAACACCTCCAAATCTCCGGTGTGGCAGAATTCCGTGAGTCCCCTCAAATCTCTTGTTATAGTTTTATCAAATAGAATCTTTTCAATGGCTTTGTGAGTGGGTGATGAAGGAATCAACCACTTCTTCTTCCGTGCCTCCTCTGTGGACAAATGGCCATGTTCACAATTGTGGAAATGTTGGTTTGTGGTCCAGCGCTGAACGTTGCTACAGTGTAGCATTACTGACCGCCATTTTTCCAGTAGACTTTCCAACGACCCTTCACATGTTTTTGAGCTCCACCAAAGATGGTTGCTGATTGACTTGGACCACTGTGAAATACCTTGCATATCTTTTTTTTACCTGCAGCCGACATTTTTTTATTGATTGTTTTTGCAAGATGCCATACATCAAATTGGTGATTTATATTTTTGTACTCTTCTCTCATTGTCTTGGCAATTGAAACGTGTCTGTCCGTGGCTATCAGGTCGATCACCATTCCCCGCGATTGTAGTTCTTGCAATGATGCTACAAAGCCAACTTTCTTCATGGCCACTGAGGATGTACTTTGTGACACCTGCAGGACCACCGAACTCACAATTTTCTTACTTTCCATGTCCTGAAAGTGGTAGGTGCAGTACTTGGCTGAAAATCCTGGGCTGTCGCACTGTCCATCACCGGCTAGCCTGAACCGTTTGCCCGCGAATGTACTTTCAATAGACATTTTTTCCATTCTCCAAGCTTCGCTAATGGCTGGAAATAGATAATCGGTTTGGTATTTGTAGAACTGAGTTTTCGCAATGAAATGGATTCCCACAAACTGAAAGAAATACTCTAACTTTTTAAAACTTGAACCACTAAAAAGTGCGGCCGCTGCACAAAGTAGATTGCCTGCTGGCAGTTGCCCCAGCATGGGTTGTGCAGACCATGAGAACGGATGATATTGTGTACAGGTGGCATGTATTTTAAGGTTAGAGCCTCGAATGGCACGAGTCACATTAATCAATGGCTCCCCACATACTTCCCCACCAACCGAATGCCCACATTTCATCATAACAATAATATCAATCAAACAACTATCGAATACAATGAATTTGGCCTCTTTCCTTATACTGTCACTCTGCATCCCAGCTGGTTCGGCCTGTAACGTTGAGGACATGTCACTCACATTAAAGGTACAATCTCTGATATTGTCTTCCGCTATGTTCAGTGATATTGATGGTGTTTCATTGTTGTCCATTTCATTCTCTTCCATTGCAACATCTGTTCCTTCTCCGCCGATGGGAGAATAAAACAATTTCTTCAACTTTCTCGCGTTCTTATTTTTTGCGGGTGTGGATTATGTGAATTGATCTCCGACTGCATCCGAACTACCAGGAGGACATTCACTATCAATGGCTGGTGGTGGTATAGCTCCGTTGTCAATCACTTCATATTCTTCCCATTGGCACGATGCATCTCCAGTCTCAAGTCCCTGCCAAAAGGTTTGACAAGCAACATCTCTCGTTCGCTTCACTGTCTGTGTAGATCTAGTTCGTACACCCACTCGCAACTAGAGGACAGATTGGAAAAGGGATGTTCAGTTTTACACAACTTACAGTATTGAACTATTAACAGTGAAAAACAACATAATATAGTGACCAGGACACTAACCTTCTTTTGCTTTCTTTTCTTTGAAACTTTCTTGCCTCGAACTTCAACATCTGGACGCTGTTGCTCCGACTCGTGTGTGCATGTCTCCACTTCCTCTTGCGCTGCAACGACTATATTTTCATGATAAGCACATCCATCACGCACTGACGCTCCATCGACTCCCTGAAACCTAGAACTTTCATTACTATGTATAATAATATTGAAAACACAAAATGTACTTGGGGACCAATACCCACGTACATCTCAATAGCAAAACGCGAATGAACGCATTGTGTAGAACATTCAAACGACAATTATTCACGCATTGTTGATCTAGTTAGATGGAACTGTCAAGATCCATACCTCGGGCTCCGCATAGACTTCCATTGATGATGATATTGAAGATGACGCTTCAGCAACTCCCTGAAACACAGTAATTGCATTTGTATGGTTTTCTATTTTGTTAAAAAGAACATAAACTTTGTGCAGGCGTCAACAGCTCATCTAAATAGACCTGCACAAATGATCAGTTGTCTAAAATAAATAATGGATATCTAAATATGATTTGATTTGCTCGATCGTTGGAAGTGTCACCACCCAGAGATCTGCATCAACTACTAGGGGTGATGTTCTTGTAGAAGAAGCTCCGTCATCTCCCTGAAACATAGTACTTGCGTTAATAAAGAAGGAAGTATAGCGGATGTAATCACGTCATATGATCTCGCTCGATCGAACTGTCAGTATCCATACCTCGAAATGCATAAGAACATCAAGGGACGCTGTAACTGCGCTGCACACTTCTGCAAGCTGTTGCGCCGACCCGTAACTGCATGCTCCCCCTTCTTCTTGGACTAATGCTCCATCGACTCCCTGAAACATAGGACTTTCATTAGTAATGAACACAATATTGAAAAAAGAAGACACATAGGAGGGCGACGACAGAAGGACATATCAATGGCTAAAAACGAAAGAAACATTCAAGCCGATTCATGGAAATACAGCCAAAAGTATCGCACGGGGCTGGCGCAGAGTGTTCCCGTGCGAATGTCTGCGCCAGCCGCGTGCGATAAAATCCATTTCAGCGCACATCGTATTCATGGATTAATCCTCCAAAACAAGCCGTGGCGCAGAGTATCGCATCGACCCTGCAGCAGCGCCAGTTACGCCCCCAAGAACGCCCTCGCACAAGGAAAAGCCATCAAGATCGCAAAACCATCGCAAAGGGCTGCGCCAACCCTGTACCAGTGCGAGAAGCAACACACGCGACCTGGGGGAGCGTGTGCGTGTAATTCAGGGGTGCGCGAGAAGTTCCACACGCGATTGTCCTGGGCGCGTGTATTTCAGGGGCTCGCGGGTGCTACCACACGCGATCGGGCCTGGGGGGAGCGTGTGCGTGTAATTCAGGGGTGTGTGAGAAGTTCCACACGCGATTGGCCTGGGCGCGTGTATTCCAGGGGCTCGCGAGAAGTTCCACACGCGTCCGGCCTGGGCGCGTGCATTTCAGGGGCTCGCGGGTGCTTCCACACACGATCAGCCCTGGGGGGAGCGTGTGCGTGTAATTCAGGGGTGCGCGAGAAGTTCCACACGCGATTGGCCTGGGCGCGTGTATTTCAGGGGCTCGCGGGTGGTTTCACACGCGATCGGCCCTGGGGGAGCGTGTGCGTGTATTTCAGGGGTGTGTGAGAAGTTCCACACGCGATTGACCTGGGCGCGTGCATTTCAGGGGTGCGCGGGAAGTTCCACACGCGATTGGCCTGGGCGCGTGCATTTCAGGGGTGCGCGGGAAGTTCCACACGCGATTGGCCTGGGCGCGTGCTTTTCAGGGGGGCGCGGGAAGTTCCACACACGATTGGCCTGGGTGCGTGTATTTCAGGGGTGCGCGGGAAGTTCCACACGCGATTGGCCTGGGCGCGTGCATTTCAGGGGTGCGCGGGAAGTTCCACACGCGATTGGCCTGGGCGTGTTTATTTCAGGGGTGCGCGGGAAGTTCCACACGCGATTGGCCTGGGCGCGTGTATTTCAGGGGTGCGCGGGAAGTTCCACACGCGATTGGGCTGCGTGCGGGTATTAGGGGTGCGCGCAAAGTTCTACACGCGATTGGGCTGCGTGCGGGTATTAGGGGTGCACGTGAAGTTCTACACGCGATTGGGCTGCGTGCGGGTATTAGGGGTGCGCGCGAAGTTTCACACGCGATTGGGCTGCGTGCGGGTATTAGGGGTGCGCGCAAAGTTCTACACGCGATTGGGCTGCGTGCGGGTATTAGGGGTGCGCGTGAAGTTTCACACGCGATTGGGCTGCGTGCGGGTATTAGGGGTGCGCGCAAAGTTCTACACGCGATTGGGCTGCGTGCGGGTATTAGGGGTGCGTGCGAAGTTTCACACGCGATTGGGCTGCGTGCGGGTATTAGGGGTGCGCGCAAAGTTCTACACGCGATTGGGCTGCGTGCGGGTATTAGGGGTGCGCGCGAAGTTTCACACGCGATTGGGCTGCGTGCGGGTATTAGGGGTGCGCGCAAAGTTCTACACGCGATTGGGCTGCGTGCGGGTATTAGGGGTGCGCGCAAAGTTTCACACGCGATTGGGCTGCGTGCGGGTATTAGGGGTGCGCGCAAAGTTCTACACGCGATTGGGCTGCGTGCGGGTATTAGGGGTGCGCGCGAAGTTTCACACGCGATTGGGCTGCGTGCGGGTATTAGGGGTGCGGGCAAAGTTCTACACGCGATTTCAGCAGGGTACGTGTATTTCAGGGGTGCCGGGGAGTCCTACATGTGATTTGCCAGTGTGGGTCCTCCCAGGTGTTCCCTGTACACCCTCCACTGCCCCTGCAGGCAGCCCACACCACAGGGGACTACCCTGCATCCCTGGTCATGTCCCACAGGCAGCCCACCCAACATGGGCATGCCCCCCAGCAAAGGCACATGTCTCCTTGCACCAATGATCACCAACTCAAATCCCCTTGCACCCCCACCCCCAGCATTGCGGGGCACCTGCCAGCAGGCCCCCACCCATGTCTCCCAGCACCACCACCCCCCAGCAGTGCAGGGGCACCCACCACCAGGCCCCCACCCATGTCTCCCAGCACCCCACCCCGCAGTCACCAGGGGCAGCCTCCACCAGGCCCACACCCATGTCTCCCACCACCCCCACCCCCCAGTAACCAGGGGCACCCACCACCAGGCCCCCACCCATGTCTCCCACCACCCCCACCCCCTCAGTCACCAGGGGCAGCCTCCACCAGGCCCCCACCCATGTCTCCCACCACCCCCACCCCCCCAGTCACCAGGGACAGCCTCCACCAGGCCCCCACCCATGTCTCCCAGCACCCCCACCCCCCAGCAGTGCAGGGGCACCCACCACCAGGCCCCCACCCATGTCTCCCAGCACCCCCACCCCCCAGTCACCAGGGGCAGCCTCCACCAGGCCCCCACCCATGTCTCACACCACCCCCACCCCCCCAGTCACCAGGGGCAGCCTCCACCAGGCCCCCACCCATGTCCAACTCATGTCTCCCACCACCCCCACCCCCAGCACTGTGGGGCACCTGCCAGCAGGCCCCCACCCATGTCCAACTCATGTCTCCCACCACCCCCACCCCCCAGCACTGTGGGGCACCTGCCAGCAGGCCCCCAACCATGTCCCCCTGCCCCCAGGTCCTGACGATACACAATCATGGCAGTAATGGGCAGCATACCCGGCACAAACACCCAGCCAAGGATTGCATCCACCCACATAGCAAATGCAATTACATGATACAACCCCAATGGCAAGTATGTAAATGAACACATGTCCGTCACACACACATACACAATGGGTGCAAGTGAATGTCAAAACCCATATCATGACATGCATGAAACCAATGAGAAAATACCACAAAAGAAAGTTATAAAAACATGTATTCTCGAAGAAAATGAAGTAAACAAATCACACATACAACAATGGGGATAACAAAATAAATTGTCTATGTCCGATAAGTAATGTACTAATCCAAAAAACAAAGGAATCCAAAAACTAATGTTGTCCAAAGCAAAATCATGGTGAAAAAAAATAAGGGAAAACCATTGCCTCATGGTGAACACAAATATAAATCAAAAAAATGTATTTTAAAAAATCCAACTATACACAAGAATATTCCAGGGTCCATGAGCCCAACACTATAAATGAAACCTACTACTAACTAATAAAAAAACTATATACAGAAAAGTGTCCATTGTCCGAGCGGTCCAAAAAAATCTCACAAAATAAAGGAAACCTAACACTAACTAACTAAAGAACTATATACAATGGCAGCGGGCAAGTCCTGCGGCTCACTCTGTGATGTTGCCGGCCAGGGCATCATCGAACTCCATGTCGATGTCCTGGAGGCGGGACTCTGTCCTGGCCCCGAGGTCTCGCAGGGATAACCCCATGTTCACCTCAAACTCCCTGCGAGCTTCCTCGAGGCACTCAGCCCGCCTCAACGCCCGACGCATGGAGAACTCCGCCCTGACCATGGTGAGCCGCTCCTCTTCCGCCCGCTGCCGCTCCGCACCTATCTGCTGGACCAACTGCTCCCACACGGAAGACACTACCATCCCAGGGTTCTCCTGCCCTCCGGCTGATGCCTGCCCCTCTGATCTTGATGGCCCCGAGCCATGATGCCTCCCACGTCGAGCCTGCTGCTGCCTCCGACGCCACTGCCTCTGCCAGCACGACGGCATCCAGGCTGATGGAAACCACCGACGCCGTCGTGCACGTGCCCTTACCGATGATGCCGTCACATCCTCCATCTGCTGGGGTCCAGTTGCTGTGGTGTCCACCCCTGCTGGACCTCTGACTCCCGACTGTGGCAGGGATGGGATCCCCACCGAGCTGGCTGCATTGGTCAGGGCAGGTCCACAGGGGGCCCTGGTGGCATCTGGGCCGGAAGACGGCAAGGAGAACGACTGGCGTATAGTCTCCACAGAGGAGGAGAGGGCCGCCAGATTGGCCGACACATGCAGGAAACCCCCGAACATGGACGATCCCAATTGGGCCACGTCGGCACGGTGCTCTTCGTGATGACGTGCGTGATCCTCCTGGGAAGCACGCACGGCATCACGAATCACAGCCGTGCGCATCGCGACCCTAATAAGGACCTTCTCCACACGGCCAGGGGTCCCCTCGTCCGCAGGTGGAGGGGAGTCAGATGACATGGACATCCCCTCTACCTGCGGACGGGCCTGGGACGGGGCATCCCTGCTGGTGCAAGGTGGTGCACCCACAGGTTCAGGGACAGCGACATGCACAGGCCCCTCCACGGTGACCTGTGCTGCCTCCTGCCCCTGCCCCTGGACTGCACCACTTGCACCAGCAGGGATGCCCCCACCAGGCCCCATGTGCGCCTCAGTGGCGGCCTCCTCCTCCTCTGTGGAAACCACCAACCTGGATGGCTCCTCACCGTCTACCGCCGTGGCAGGCCCCTGTGGGGGCTCACCCACCCCTTCCGCTGCAGCCATGGGGGCATCCCCGCCGCCTTGCTCCACAGCGCCGTCTCCGCCCTCTCCTTCACTAGCCGCTGCGTAGAGGGAGACATAGAACACAAGCATCAGGGTACTGTACAATGGTCCCCTAGACAGGAAGCAATAGCAGATTAGTGCCACTGTCAAAGTACACTTCCATCATGTCACACCACAACACATGTGTCAGTCCAGGCAAAACACACACAGTGACAGTCATGGTGCGTGCCATGGACATTTCAATACATGTCCAATGGACTCTCCAATCATACAATGTAATGGGACTCACATGCATCATGGGTCATGCCTATCACATGCACACACTTCACCTCAGTCACATCCATCTGGCCCCGTACACCCCAATCAAAGTGCATACAAGGATGACTAGGCTGCATCAGTGAATCTGTACATTGTCACAGACATGTGTCATGCATCCATGGCACTCACAAGTCACAGACACGCAGGTCAGGCACACAGACATGGATACCACATATGTATCTGGCATCAGCACCCATCCCTCGCCCCCACCCATGACCAGGAACAGAGACTGCCATGCTCTCAGGTGTGCAATCTGCACAGGGCTCCCCATGTCGCATTCAAACACATGCAACAACCGTGCGGTTCACACATTGCAGGTCGCACATGCATTCCCATGATGTCCCTGCACACATACATGCGTACATGGCCTATGTCACACATGCAGGCAAGTATCAGACAACCAGCACACTGCAACACGCCCTGTCTCACACAGCAATGCTTGGCCACTTACCGCTCAACTCCAGACGGGTCTCCCACTCAAGGACCTGGGCGTGGAGCGCTGGGTGTACGCGTTCCAGGACCCTCAACTGGATGGAACTCATGCGGCCCCGGCTCCTCTCCACGAGGCGCCGGGCCTTCATGAGGGTCCTGGACCTCAAGTCCTCCCAGCGCTTCTTGACCTTCTGGATGGTGCGGGTTGCCAGCCCCTCCGCGTTGATGGCAACCACACAGTCGGCCCAGATCCTCTCCCGTCCTTCCCTGTTGGCGCGGGACGATCCGAAGAGGGCATCATACTGCCCCAGGACTTGCTCCACCAGGACACCAACTTCAGTGGCAGTGAAGCTGGTGCCCCTCTGCCCCTCTGGCCGGGGGTTGCCACTGGTGTCAGATGTAGATGTGCCCGACATGGCAACCCCAGGGGCAGGAGTGGGTGGGCAACTGGGTCCTGGGGCTGGGCTGTGGAGCGATGTTATTCGAGTCGAGAGTCTTCTGTACCAGCAGGGGTGGACACAGCAACTGGACCCCTGCAGATGGCTGATGTGCTGGCACCAAATAGCAGGGCACGGTGGCAGCAGGCAGGCAGGCAGGCAGCAGCAGATGGCATGTGGGAGGCTGCTCGGGGCACTGGGGGGCAGTGATTCGGCCTTCTGGGCAGGAGTGTGGTCTTCCGTGTGTTTTCGCGTGGCCAGCTTGATACGGAGTGATTTGGCACGTGAAAATCCTGCACGTCAGCATGAAATTCGAGGAAAGGGCCTTAGCGCGTAAGCGCGTCAGCACGCGTACGCGATTTCATTGGACCAAAGGCCCTTACAGCGTAAGCGCGTCTGTGCAGTTTCGCGCACGGGTGTTGCCCTGGCAGGGCTTCTCTGTACGTGCTTTTCGTGCGGTGCGTGTGTTTTCCATCCGTTGGGGTTCACTCGCTATTACTTCGCAGCGGGTGTTGGCTACGCATTCTTCTACATGCAAGGCAGACGGTGAGTGGTACCCCGCCCCCCAGGCCCCATCGCGTGTGAAACCACCCGCAGGCCCCTGAAATACACGCACCCCACTCCCCCAGGCCCCATCGCGTGTGGAACCACCCGCAGGCCCATGAAATACACGCACCCCACTCCCCCAGGCCTCATCGCGTGTGGAACCACCCGCAGGCCCCTGAAATACACGCACCCCGCTCCCCCAGGCCCCATCGCGTGTGGAACCACCCGCAGGTCCATGAAATACATGCACCCCGCTCCCCCAGGCCCCATCGCGTGTAGACCTTCTCGCGCACTTCTCGCGCACCCCTGGAATACACGTGCCCAGGACAATGACCTGTGCGCCAGCGTGCGCCAGCGTGCGCCGCGCACTTTCTCAGCGCACATCCCACATTTCGCGCGTGCCCGTGCTTCCATGAATGGATGTGTGCTGTTTTCTGTGCGATTTTCTGCGATTTTTTCTGTGCCACTGCGAATCGCACGTTTTCGCACGCGTGCGCCGGTTTTTCCGTGCACATTATTTCCATGAATCGGCCTGATTGTGTGTAACAATCACGCTACAAGAATGCAAGATCTGATGATCTCCATCGATGGAACTGTCCGGAAACGTACCTCGAGCATCTGAGTGACATCAACGGTTGTCGTCAATGCGTTGGACTCCTCAGCATCTCCCTGAAAGACAGTACTTGCTTTATTTTGGATAACAATAATTATAACTGAAAACAAAGACTAGAGGACGAGTACTAGGCTGTACCATTAGGTAAAATAATTACACGATAAATTAAAACTATTGATTTACATGCCTAAAACAAGTCAGTGGCAGAATAGCTAAGTAAGATTACCCGATAGGCGCTTGAAGTGGCTGATGACTGCAATAACGACACGGATGGAGAATCTTCCGCCTTCATATTGAGTGGATACATAAATGGGGAAATTACTGTTAGCTAATGCTACACACTACCGCTAGGTCGAGAGCTAAATCCGTAAACTTGACTCACCAGTGGAGGGATGTGGACGAATAGAGTGGGAATAGCGGTTGAGAGCAATTTTCGCGTCGCTCGCGGTGTTTTCTTCTTTATTAGCAATGATGTGGAGTACGTGTCTGAGCTAAAGTGCCTGCTGCAGATGCAGTATCGATCACCCCTCTTGTCCGCAAAGACTTCTAGGACTCTACTTTCAAGCTCAGACGGTGGATATCCGCAATATCGGACCCATTCTCTTATCTGATCTATTGTCTTAGGGAAAACATGCATTATAGTACCTTCAGATTTATTATGGGTCTTCGAAGGGCAACCGACAACGGAACAGGCAGGCATTGTGGAAAGTTCTGAAAAGTAAAGATCAACAATTCTCAATGAATACCAATGTGTTAAAAAATTAAATGACACATAAAAGGTCCAATGCAAGGTTCGTTTTGGTTCTTGGAACTACATGGCCTTACCTTGACGAACAAACAGTTAGATGCAGGGATCAGAGTAGTTTCTTGTCGTAGAACAGGGAGCAGTTCACAGGTTTCAAACTGACGAGTTTGCTCGAAGTGGTCACGGAAGTTCACAGAGACGAAGAGCAGATAACCAGCACCTTCACGGGTTGACTAGCAAAGCGCAAAGAAGTTCTTATTAGAAATATGAAGTGGGTTATAAAGAATTCGAAACAGGGGTGTGTTTGTGAATGAATGACGTGTATATGTCGTGGCATTATGCGGTTTGCAGGGGGGCGTCCAGCGTGAGGGGGGATGCTTGGCAGGAGACACGGGGTCTGGAGGTAGACATGGGAACAACAACCCATGCTCTATAGACCCCTTTGAAGTGTACATGGTCTTTGGCACCTCTTGGCCTTTATCGCTCCCGACAGATCCGTTTGCCAGTTCAAGTACCCCGGTGCGAACTGCCTTTGATAGGGCGGGGGGTGGATTGGGGCGGTGGTCGTGCAGACAAAACACAGGAAGACTCGTGAATGGAGACACACTTATGTGGATTGAAGGTGGGCGGCCAGCGTGAGGGGGGATGCTTGGCAGGAGACACGGGGTCTGGAGGTAGACATGGGAACAACAACCCATGCTCTATAGACCCCTTTGAAGTGTACATGGTCTTTGGCACCTCTTGGCCTTTATCGCTCCCTGACAGATCCGTTTGCCAGTTCAAGTACCCCGGTGCGAACTGCCTTTGATAGGGCGGGGGGTGGATTGGGGCGGTGGTCGTGCAGACAAGACACAGAAAGACAACCATTGTTAAAATATATGTTGGGTTTTATTTTAGATCTTAATTTCAATTGAACATAAATAATAAACATTACACATTGTAAAGTTCCGGTTGCAGCACATCCAGGGAAAATCCGCGGTATTGTCCACTGTCGCTGGGGAAATGTTGTCTAATGGCAAGTACCGCACAGTCAGGTATTACTCGCCGAACGCGGTGTCCGAGCCTCCCGTGAAGCCACCAAGTGAAGCAACGATAGGCCACCAGCCTGTACCACCTGTGAAAAAGAAAGAAGCAAACTGTATTAAAATGACAAAACTTTCTTATCAATGTCGAATCAGGTAAAAAATGTCATTCTGCTTTGAAAAAAATTCTATCTAGAAAATGCACAATATGGAACCAATTTACATGCGTTCGAATGATATGTAGATGTAATTTTATATGTGGGAGACGACCATGAAATAGTAGTGGCATCATTGACATCACAACCAGAGTATACTTACTCGTTACTCGGATTACGCAGACGAACAGTGCCGCGAAGTTCGTGCATAAGCACCATCATCATCCTCAACACGGTCCGTGAGAGGCAGGCTTCCCTGAACTCTGGCAGCTCGGAGATGCATTGCGGACTTGGCTCGCCTTCCAAAATGTAGGCCAAGCACCCGGAATTTTCACGGCAGCAGCAGTTCTCCTCCTCAGTTGGCATTAGCTCGCACCGATTGCACGTGCACCAGGTGGAGACGCGGTCCATGCGACATGGTCCAGGCTCTTCATCCGTTGACTGGTCCTCCCAACTGCCGTCCGAATCCCCATCGTTTTCGCTTGCTTGCCTTTCCAGTAGTTCCTCCTCGGTGTACTCGGGCTCGTACATATACGGCATTATTGTAGCCATTGTGTGGTAAAGAAAGTAAAATAATTTACCGAGATGGTACAGGTGTTCACAAGGCCTAGAAGCGGCGAAGGTAGCTGACCAGAGCACTGAAACGAGTCACAGAATACTCAAAGTAACACAGAGAGAGGAATGGAATCGAAAATCTGCTGCTGTGTGTTGTGAAACGGTGTGTTTATACTTATTGAGGAAAGAGGCGTCCTGCCGTTTCCATGGCGACACATCATTAGCTGAGGCGCAGCGATTGTTGACACGAAACGTGCTTTGGCGTTGGGAAATGGGCGGTACGCGTCTGCTGATGTCTGTTTCAGGGGCGGGGGATTTGATTTAGTGCCGCAAACGCAGGTGAGCCAGGGCGATGGGGGGAAATGACCGAAAATCCCTGTTTGAAGTATGGGGATTTTCGGGCAGAAAGGCGTGCAAATTTGCATTTTTCACGCAAATAATTCCATGAATCAGGCAGTATATGTTTGACAGAAATGTGGAGGATTCACTTCCAGCTCTGAGTTAGAGGTAAATCCACCCCCTGTCAGCCAAATGTCAGTGGAATTACCACTGGTGGAATTACTGCCATGGTAATTTCACCATAATCCCCCATGGAGTCTCATGGACTCCAATTAAATGGGGACTAACATGGCCAACGCTACTTGTAATCCAACATTAATACCACCGGAACAAGTGGCGGTATTGGTATTAAAGTTTGGTGGTATCTCCACAGATTGGCCGCTGAGGTATCACCACACTCGTAATGAGGCCTAATGTCTGGTTTTAACCTTTCAATGATAAAGGGATTAAAAAAATGTCCTCAGTGAGTCTAGGAGTAATTTAAACCTTGTGTAAAAAAGAGTGTGAGTTGTGCTAATTCAAAAACAAGAGCACTTATTCTATGCATGCCAACATGGCCCATATCATTGAGGTGATTCTACTTCCATCCTGGCTTGGAATTTGCTTTCTAGGACGTGTAGTTCTGAATTTCCTCATTATAAACCTAGGACTACAAGTTTCAGAATGAAAATTTAAAACCAGGATCGGACTGGCATCTCCTGGATGGAATGAGGCAATGCTAGCATGTGCCTTACACTTGTTTAGCGGGGTTCTGGGAAGTGCAGAGTGTGACTGAGAAGCTTACACCTTTGTTGTCCAACGTGAAACAAAAGACTTTATTCTCCAATTAAAAGATTTTTTTCTCACAATGCACAATATAATTTCAAGACATTTTTCCACTTTCTCCAAACATCCGCTGACATGCATGGTATCATTTTACCTTTCACATTTCTCATATCATGCATTTACAAGAAGAATCGCTCAGTGTGTCACAAAATGACTACTGCCCTGCCGCAGTACAGGATGCCCGGCCTACTCAGCCCTCACACTTCTAAAAAACAACCTTAATCCCAATCAAATAATTGAAACGGGTAGAGATAAGTACAGATAATTGATATACTTCCTTTGCCTTTTGTGGTAATGTGCGTCGAGGACAGGCTATACTCTTAAATTGATTGTGAATGATGGACAGTAGAAACCCGGACGGAAATAGTACGCAGTTCAAACTAAAGGACTGTCCACTTAAAGGTTCAATATAAATATCAGCTTTAATTAAACACACTAATGTGCAATAGAAACTGTATTAAAAACACTAACAAAAACCCACACCTGTAAAGGAAGACAGAGAAATAAAGAACGTGAAGATGCAAACACGCTGATACTTACAGGAAGGAAAAACCAATCAATCACTTCAATTCTGCTTCAAATGATATGCCTTTTTGGAAAGTTGGAAGAGATGTGAAGAGGTTCCAAAAGGCAGTACCACAGGTTACATTGCATCAAATGTGCTCAAATACAGTTGCAGATGGTTTGATGGTGGTTCAATGTGGTAGAATGCAGGAAACCAACTGCTTTGCTTCTCCAGTTACTGTGAATCCCATTCCAGGGGCTCAGAGACAAGGTGAGTCCTTGTTCTCATTCTCCCACCTCAGTGCAGCCGGGATAACACCTGCAGGAGTCCATCCTCAGTGAGGTCCTGAGTAGAATATGGGCCCCCCTTTTTTGCAATGTTACATTTTTGTCAGGTCGGAACACCCCCTTCTTCCGGCCTTAGTCCCACCTTCCCATTTTTGATATGATATGTTATATCAATTTAATATACATTTTATATAAACTATCAAAGAGGATATCTATTTTATATCAAATGTATATTTCTTGATATAAAGTGTTTATGTAGTTTGGTATGATGTTGATTTTATTACCTACCATCAAACTATCAAATGTGTATGCAACCAACACACATATTTTGAAAGTGTATTATATCTTCAATTGTTCAAAATATTTCAAATATTTCAAACAGAAAGTGATTCAAGCCTCTAAAAGATTCAAAAGGGAAGCACCAAAACAAGGATCCACAAATCTAATTATAGATTCCTTGACAGAATTAAAAGAACTATTTATGAATCTTAAAAAAGACATACAATCAATGAAAAATGATATTGAAAATGTAAGACTAATCATGCACAGTAAAAATCCAGATAATTTGTCTGCAGAAGAAGATATATCATCTATTTTACTAAAAGAAAAAGAAAACCAGATCCCCTCCCAAATAAACCTGTTTTGAACAAACTGTGTTTGAATATTTATTTACTGTTTTCAAGTATATACATGTATATGCATTGTTAATGATTTAAACGTATTTCAAATATTACAATACCTGTTTGCAAACAGTACACTTAAAACATATTAAAGAAATGTTCCACGTTTCATTTTTTTTCCTAAAAATATGTATAGCCGCGGTTACCAAAAAATCCAAATTACACCCCAAATCGTATAACTGCAGCTATTTCATTACATGTCTTTCTTTCCATAAATTTAAAGCAAAATATTAATAACAAAAGACACAGTAAAAAGGGAGCACATAAAGAATGCACTTTTCACACATTACAGCTATAGCCGCGGGTATGTGTCATCAAAATAATGCCTAGGACACCCCCATTCGTTGCTGTGGCTACCTACGTATCCAAATGCCAATGGCACATTGAACTAGACCGTAGCCACGGTTATACATCTATGTTTAAAAAAATATAATATCCTTCTACCTGAAAAAAAGAAAACAGAATCAGTTCAATGACACAGACACTTGAATAAACACACTTTAATACGCACATGTTTATGACCCTATTTTATATGCAGTGCATCATATGCACTATATAAAAGATACAAAATTAGTGCATAGTACACTGTTGTTCTCTTTGCACATACTAATCATTGAGTCTTAGGGAAAAAACATCCAACCTGGATTAAAATAAAACATGCAATATAACAAACTATCAGACAATACCACTACAAAAAATAAGCAGGGATATATAAACTGGGTGAAAATAAACAAAGAACATTATACTAGTTGCATGCAGGACAAAGGATGGGAAGGTTAAGTAAACTTGGAGAACACAAGAAAATAAGGTAGAATAAGTAAACTTGGAGAACCAGAGAAAATAGGGTAGGATAAGTAAACTTGGGGAAACAAGTCACCAAACAGATCTAGTTTATCAGACTACTTTTACTTTTTTTAATATTTCCATTTTTTACCGCATTGTCTTTTTTTTAGTTTTGTCTTTTTGAAAGTTTTACTTTTTCCTTCCTACTAAGACAGTCCAACATGTCTGGACAGGACAGGTCAAGTAGTGACAACATCATCATTTGCGTCGACAACAATCCTTTGCCACCAAGGAAGAAGCACACAAACAGCAGACACTTGGCGCTTCTTCAAAGTAAATAGACACTGCTCCAGCAAAGAAGCAGAGTAGGTACTGTGCACCTTCTGCAATAAATCTCTACGCCGTGGGCCTGCAGATGTTCCCTCTCAAAGCTTGGGAACATCTATTATGATTAACCATCTAGTGTGAAGACATTGGAATGAGATTGATGATGATTATTGTAAAGCACATGAACATCACAAAAGAAAATGCATGGGGCCCATTCCTCGCTTAGAAGGTGATCAGCACCACCTACACAACCCCCATCCACCAGTGCATCAACAACTCTAACTGCAAATGAAGCCTCTACATCAGCAGTGGTATCCAGTACAGAAACTCCTCTTACCGACACCCAATCTAACCATGATGAAAGTCATGTGTACAAAATGCTGCGACTCTGTAGTTAAGGAAGATGCCACATTTGGCAGAATTTAATCACACAACACCAGATTACCTGCCATTGTCCATTTTCTTTAAGTGGCAATTTATTTTACCCCTTTTTTCGCTAAACATCAACAGTGGTATCATAACCAAGTTCGCATTCAGTAGGTGCACTCCCTCATAACACTTCCCAGATTCAGTAATGAAAGTCCTGTGTGGACGATGCCTCAAATATAGCCAAGGGAGATGTCATAGTTAAGGAATGGGAGGGATTCCACTATAAATGAAAAATCATTATGAATAATACAAAGGTCACTAAGAAAGATTTCCATCCATCTACTGCTTCTGCTTCTATCTGCAGCAGTACCACTATATTTTGAATATAGGTTTACCTTTTTTACGGCAGTTAGCTGTACAATATCTAGTGCAAATCCACTGGGATGATACCAATAAAGCTACAAGAAAATATTAAAAAAACACATTACAAAAATGAACTTGCACAACTACAGCAATTTAAATACCTCACAAAACACTCCAAACACCTACAAGCATTGCATACCTCAAGATACATTAAAAGTACAAGAACAACAAATGAAGAAAATAATAATTAACACAAACTGATAGCAATCGTCACTACAACTAACACACACAACACTGCAAATACATTTTCAAATGTGTAAAAAAAGACTAACACTTACTTTCACATCAGCCACTCTCCTGCCATGTGCATAGTCAGAGTTCAGGAATCGAAAGGATACAACTGCAGAAAATGTTGGCTTTATACTTTCCAAAACAAACACCAAAAAAAGAAGACTATATACTAATAAAACTACTAAGATGGCTGACACATTTTCAGCAAAGCTTATCACTAAGCCCTACACAAATGCAAAAGTAACAACAACCAATAACAAACAATGAAACTGACAGAATCCCATTTTTACCCCACCTAGCATCTTTCATAGCTGTGGCTACTCGACGTGGCTACAGATCTTGATTTGTATCCATGGCTAGTAGCACATTTTTCTACAAGCCCCGAATCAAACGAAATTGGCCTTCAAAACTTCAACTCAAATAAGTGAACAACTAAGTTCATAAAATAACACACACAAATAAAATTCTGTACTGTATCATCCACATGAACATGATTATTGCACAGATAATTTATATTTATAGACGCGACTTTCAATACACCTGTGGTCCAGCCACAACAAATGAAACGCAGAATAGTATCAACGCGCCTATGCATGTAATTTAATAGACACAGCTATACAAGTGCCCCTCCTGGACGTTTGCTGATAACAGCGGCTATTTGCAAATACTACAAATTCAAAATTGTATTTCCACTCCACAAAACTCTAAAATCTGTCCTCAACAGGCCTAGCAGCACCCCCTCCACTCCACTTGGACCTCCTCCACTCCCCTAGTCTCTTACAATCCACCCAAAACACTCAATGCATATAAGATACCACCCCACCCAAAATTTTGGATAGCTGCGGGTATCACACATCCACAAACACACAACGACGTTACTTGATAAAATATAGCTGTGGCTGCGATGAGGGGGTTTAAGGATCTACCCGTGATAAGCAATGCTGCACGCTGGGCAGCTGTTGTATAGCCGCAAATACTAACAACAGCACCATCCTCCAATTAAAAAGTACAACACACACACACACATCAAACATACACTGCTCATACAAACTACTAGAAATCCAAACTAGGAATCATTTTACTGAAAGCAGAGAAATACAGCAGATATCATGGCTGGTTTGAAAATTGTGTGGCTGATTGGAGACAGTTGACTGTTCTGGTTGCTGGCTTTTTGTGAGAAAAGAAATATTATATGGACATAGGTTTGAGAGATTTTACAATTAAATGGTTTGGATCACGGGGAATGCAATGGTTCCAGGTTTTTCCAAAATTGTTATGTCTGAGAAGTACAAAGCACCCAGACGTCATACTAATTCATTGTGGAGGCAATGATGTGGGGAATGTTTGAGGGGTGTCCCTTACTTTAATGATGAAACAAGACATGTTAAAACGTATGGAACTATTTCCTCACACCATCTTTTCCAATCTCACTCACAGGCATACATGGAGATGGACCACCAGATTAAATGGTAAAATTCAGAAATCCCAGAGAAATGTTAACAAAGCAGTTTCAGCATTCATGACAGACCAGAACCAATTATGGATTGCAAACAACAACATACAGTTCTACATGGCCAATTTCTATAGACATGACGGAGTAAACCTAGCCAACAAAGGAAATGCAGTGTTCCTTCATAACATCAAAACAGTACTCCTGATGTGCTCAAGTTGGACACTCGGTGTACCCAAAAATAGTCCTTTTAAGGACTACTCATCACACATAAATACACAAATACAATAAACAGTAACAAAAAACATGTGTTATTATACACAATGCTTCAGTTCATTGACTTTCACCATAACCGTGGCTACAAAAAGTGAGTTAAAAGGGGGAATGGCTTAAAGTTTTATTCTACAATCCAACTTAAATGATGAATACAGAACAACACTACTCATGTATTTATGTAAAGAAACTGAAAAATAAGAATCCATAGAAAAATATATAACAGTAAACTAGACAGGCAAACTAGGCAAACATTGCACACCCACACAACACAATACCATATGTGAGAGGCACAACCTAAAATGCAATGCATAGGGCTTCTAAAACTAGACAACAATTGCTCATTTTTCTATTAATTTTGTTAAACTAGTTTCTTCTATCTTTCTCCAAAGTCTCACAGGCTCAAAAGTCGGAAAAACACACATCCAAAATAATAAAGACTGTCTAATACCTACCAGGTCACTGACCATGATATTTCACCCCCGACATCACTATACCTAAACAAAGTACTTTAAAAAATCATAGAACACTGACAACCCAAACTATATAGCCGTGAATACCGAACTACACATACCCTCGGCTATCTGTAGTCCTTTGTAGCCTCGGATATAGCTGCGAATATCGGCAAAACAGCCTAAAAAGTAAATGCTTTCCTGCCCCCTCCACACCTCCGCAAGTGCCCCCTCATCTGTGCCAGCTCCCCCCAATCCCTAGATGACCCTCTCTCCTCCCCTGCCCTCTCCCTTTCCCCCCACAACACACGCTGCTTTTATGACGCAGTTTGCTATTAGATGTCAGCTATTCACGGCTATAGTGGAGGCTGCGGAAAGCTTGCTACTGCGTTTCATTTTCCCATAACCTCCACTATAGCTGTGAATATCTCTCGCATAGAGAGAAGAACTAGATTCTTTTTTGTGCTATTTTTTAACTGTGAAAGGTGGTTTCTAAAGGAACCTTTTATTTGTTGTTTTTTGATTATCTTTTTTTGCACGAGAGTTTAGAAAGTAAGGTGGGGAGGAAAATGAGAGAAGAGGCACCAACCACAAATGTGGAGCAGCAGGTGGATGGGGGAAGATGTTGCAGGTGTGTTACATCTAAGGTAGGGGGCAGTGTTTCTCATGTTCCTTGATTACAGCTACAAAAGCAGTTTGAAATTGCTCCCCCCTGCAGAGTGGTGTGTTGCAGTATTTACAGAGTACTGTTGTCTTCGAAAGATATGGATCAAAAACCTCTTTTATCACTTGAACAGTAACTGATGGTATATTGTGTCCCACAGAAGTAGGCTTTGTGGTTATAGTACTGATTGAGGAAGATGCTAAGAAAGGAACAGCCTTTCTGCGAGCATTGTAGTGGTTGGATTGGGTGTGGCGGCACATTGAGGTGGTCCCGTAGGAGTACTGTCCCGGTAGTCCGCGACGGAGTACAATGTTGCACTCAGTGCATTTCACTTTGGTAGGTTTAGCCTTTGGTACATTCCCCACAGTGGTAAAGAACAGACACAAAGAGTGGAAAAGAACTGCCACCCCCATGATTCTCTCTTGGTGCTAGAGATAGGCACTTCCTCTACGTCATCTTCTTTGTTCTTTGCATTTTCTTTGGAAGTACTGCGCTTTTTTCGTTGTGTAGGTCCTGCAGCTGGTGGTGGTATGTGCTGTGTACTAGATTGTTAAGGGATAATGAGTAAGAGCTTGAAAGTTCCTAGATCAGTAGAAATTGCAGTTCCGAACAGTCCGCGAAGCACAGACCCGATTGCGAAGTGTGGACGCGTTCGCGAACACGTCATCATGCCGTTATCGAGCGTGCGGTCATGTGACATTGTCCAGAAGGTCCGCGATGACGTCAGATGTTTGCAAGCATCGACGGATGCAAAAAGCACTGGAAAAAGTTGCAGAAAGTGTATAGAAGTGTTACAAATAATGCTAGCAGGTGGGAAATGGCAGAGTTTTACGGGGAAACTTTGTAAACTGGACAAACATGTTGCTATATTGGGGGAGGTATGATTGTATGAAATTAGTATGGACTGGTAAAGCCCCTTTAAATTCACTTAAAAACCTTTGTTACAGGTACGTTATGCTTAAATTGTACTAATAAAAACCTATGAAATTAATTGAAAACATGTTGTTAAAGGGACGCTATGGTTACAAGTAAAAATGAAAAATCCCAGAAATTCGCCAGTTATGGTAAGTTAAGCAACCATAACTCGTGCCACCACCATTTGTGATGTCATTTTTGATGCCCTGGGTGTTAGTCTCAGCAGTGCACGGTATTGGCGCGAGTTATGGTTGCTTAGCTTACCGTAACTGGTGAATTTCTGAGGTTTTTTGGTTTTATTTTTCTTTGACTTTCATAGGTTTTTTCAGTGAATATAAATATACATGCCTGACATTGCAGTGCCATACTGGTGGCAACTCCCTCCCCTCCCCACTGATGGCCAATATTGAAACATGGGGGGGAGTTTGATCCTGGCTGGCTCTACACTAAAGTTACCAGAATTCCCTGCTATATATATTCACTGAAAAGACTTTGTTGAAGCGACGTTATGGTTAAGTTGTACTAATAAAAACCTATGCAATCTTCAGGGAGGCTAATTGGATTCAGATGTGCAGGGTTGAATTCCTCTGATAAGTACAAGGTTGTAGCAGCATGGAATTCTGGTAACTGTAGTGAAGACCATCCAGGATCCATCTCTCCCCATTTTTCAATATTAGCCCTCAGTATGTCACTATTTTTTGTACTTACATTTGTACACTTTGGAAAAATAAAACGCAAAAGCATGCTTCAGGACCTTAATGATACCGCTCGCGCACGTTTGTTGCAATTCAGTAGAGCACTTCAGGCTGTAGCCACAAGCAAAATATTTGTCTCCATTCAAACCTAGGGCTTCGGCCATGGCGCATGCCCCAATAATCAGAGTGCACAATTATCAAGTCATTGCAGAGTGGCAGAATAAGTAGAACACTGACCTTCATCTAGTACTTTAAATGGACTACCCCACTGCTAGTGATGAGGTTCCTTTGTGAAGGTGCCCTTCCTTCTTCAAGTGTTTCGAATAGCAGACTGAGCCCTGTTCACCTTAGTGCTGGGTTATTCAATAATGATCTATTGTCGTAATAAAGCAGTCTTGAAAACAATTGTTTGTGCTATATTTATTGTTGGAAGTCAGCCAACACGTTTTTATTGTTAGAAGTCATCCAAGACGTGTTTCAAATCTCTAGGGTCTTTCTCAATATGTGTGCATTGTGGGCCAGTCATTGCTGTAAGGTTGTCGAAATGAGTCCGGCATGCAATCCCAATATCTTGTCCCGGGTATGGTTGCAAAAAAAGGTGGTTAATGATTTGAAGTGGTGGCCCGGTGACCACGTGTGCACCTGGTTCTGCATCCTCTGTAATTATCTGCTGATTAGCATTGACTCTGAGTTTATGCAGCAGTAGTCACAGCAATCTGTGCAGCACTTCGAGCTGTAGCCATGGTGTAGAATTTTAGCTGCAGTGAAAAATAAATTCCCATTCAAACCTATCCCGATTTTGAAAAACTTTACCACATAGCCATTCCCTGGTGCCCATGCCCACTTTAACCCCATTGCCAGTCCCTCGTGGTCATGGTCAGTACCCATATTGTACAAGTCATGGCCTTTGCCCATGACTCAGACATTCTGGCCACTGCCCATGGCCACAGTCCATGACTCGTACAATCTAGCCACTGTCCACGGCCACAGGCTGTACCTCAGTCACCAAAAGTATATCACAATTTTTTGTACCTACATTATGACACTTTTAAAAAAAAAATAAAACACGGACACATTTGCAAAACCATGCTCCTTGCATGACGTTGCTGCAAATCCGTCCATGTTTTTTTGTTGGTGAAAAGTGTAAAAATGTGCATACATAAAACAGTCATATAACTTCGCTCCCGCTTGAAAAACTCCATTCAGACTTTGCACAAACATTGAGGGGTTGATTCATGGAACAAACGTGCACCGGAAATCCCAGCACAACCAGGCGCAAGGTGGCACAAGCGTGAGAAATCAAGCGCACGCGCACGCGTGCGATACAAGGAAGACGCTGCGCTAGTTTCCCGCTGGTCGTGCGCCAAATCCATGCATGTCGCACACGGGCACACACGTCATCAAACGGCATGCGCTACACGCACAGCAACAGCGCACATAGCGCGGCGCACACAACAAAAGTGGGCGGAACAGTGGGCGGAACATGCGGAATGGGGGAAAACGCGTGAAAAAGAAGTCGTAACTGGGGAAGTACTGCAAGGAACTACACGGAACGCCCACACGCACACGAACAACCCGTATTCATGGATTTGAATACAGGAATCCCGCGCACGGCAAAAGACATGCACAGGCATCAACGCGTCCGCCACACGAAGGCAGGCGGAAGCGTCCTCGTGCACAGTATAAAAGTGCGTGCAAACAACAAACACGTATATACAGCTACGATGAATGCCCCATTTGTCACAGCACTGATCGTGGGACACCGCAGGAGGAGGAGAATAGCCAGGGCACGCATTTTCTCACCACAGACAAGCCTTTTTGGGATGCCTGACGACCAGGTCTACGGCAGGTATGGGTTTCCACCCCATATCATCCTAGACCTGGTCAGGGAGTGGGAAGTTGACCTTACATCCCCCACCATTTGCTCCCAAGCATTGAGCCCCTTGGAGAAGGTGCTCAATGTCCTGCATTTTTTGGTCACTGGGTCATTTCAGTGGACCACTGCCATAGTGGTGGGGGTCTCACAGGCCACGCAGTCACGCTGCCTACGCCAGGTCTTGGCAATCATGACAGCGTGCCCCTCAGTCCGCAGGCACATATACATGCCCAGAACACCCGCCGAAAGGCAGGCCGTTGTCCTGGATTTTTACAGGGTGGCACACTTCCCCAAAGTGCTCGGTGCCATAGATTGCATCTATGTGGCCCTACGTCCACCTAGGGCCACTGAGCACATCTACCGAAACCGCAAGCACTGGCATTCCATCAACGTACCGGTGGTATGTGATGCAAAGGGAATCATCACCTCTGTCTATGCAAACTACCCTGGTCCACCCATGACAGTTTCATATACAGAATGCCCGCCCTGAGCCGGGCCCTGGAAGCTGGGCAGCATGGTGACACAAGGCTCCTAGGTGAGTACAAATGCCTGTGCACATGCATGCAAGTCACACACAGACAAATACCCAAACCCTAATAATCTCAACTATTATCACCTACCCAGGGGACAGTGCCTACCCTCTGAGCAACCACATGATGACGCCAATCCGGAACCCCACCACACCACCCCAGGTTAGATACAACGCGGCCCATATTGCAACCAGGGCCATAGTGGAGCGCACATTTGGAGTGCTCAAGTCACGCTTCCGCTCCCTTGACCGCTCTGGCGGGCAGCTACTCTATGCACCCCCAGTAGTGTGCAGGATCATTGTGGCAGCATGTGTCCTGCACAATGTTGCAACACGCAGGGCGTACAGGTGGACATGGTGGTCTCCCCACATCCCCAACCACAGGCACAGGCGCTGCCCATGGGAGGGGATAGGGCACGTGGCGAGGAAGCCCGGACCCAGCTTGTGGCCACATTTTTCACCTAAACTCCCACCCCTGCGGAGTGCACACAGGCCTGGCACATACCAGGTGACAATCGATGATAACAAAGAGACAGTCAACTGTCACAACCTTACCACCCTGAGATTGTTGCCATGAAAGTGCCACATTGTGTGCATCCCTAGCTACTTAAACACAAGCTATCCTGTGTGACCAAAAGGCACACATATGATATATGATATGATATGATATGATATGGCATTTGTAACGCGCCTATACACAAGTTTTTCAAGGCGCGACGAGGCAGGGAGGGGGGAACAAGGGAAGACAGACAACGATCCTACTAGGCCAGGTGTCATTTAGATTGCGCAAGTGCAGGGGTAGGTGGAAGGGAAAAGTGCAAGGGGAAGGGGGGGAGTGCAGTACAGGGTAAGTAGAATACAAAATAAATAAATAGGCCAACTGGTGGCAAGTGCAAAGGTAAGTGCAGACAAGTGCTGGGAAGGGGGGGCTGTAGGGATACAGAGACAGTCCCGCAGTGCAGGGGTTGCCAGGGAGGCAGTGCAAGTGGAGAGTGGCTGGCTAGGGACCGAGGTTGGTGAGAGTGGCCCAGTTGCAGATTCAGTGCAGTTTCAATGAAGAAATTAGCAAGGGAGAGGGAGAGAGAAAGCAGAAGCAAAGAGGAAGGTGTTGAGGTGCTTCCCGAACCGGAGATGGTTCTCCTCAAGTTTCAGGGAGGCAGGAAGGCTGTTCCAGAAGGAGGCCCCTGCCACGGAGAGAGATCTACCCCCAGCTCGTTGCTTCGAGAAGCGGCTGACCCTGGCATGCAAGGTGTGAATCACACACACCTGCAAAACAGGCCATGACCATCACTGTTATGTCACTCAAACCCTCCCAAACCACAACATGACATGCCAAACAATAGCCATACACCAACACAGTACCAATAAGGTACACATTGCCATGTGAAAAATGTAAATTGCCATCAGACAATGATGCCTGACATGGAATCAGATGAAATGACTGACCAACAACCTCCCACCCAAAATAAGTCATTCCCAAATGCATCACAAAAGTAGTAGCCGCAACATAACAATGAATGCCTGTCTACATGCACATTGTGCATTGCAAAATCAGCACTGCAGCTTCTGCGTGCTGTGTCCAACTCCTGCAACACACTGCTCAGCACACAGCACAGTGAACAGCCATTGTGTGTGATGCACACCCTGAAAATCACATCTAAGCGACAAGCCACATCAAAAAGCAAATTAGGCATGTACAGGATCCATAATTGGTCACAGAACATGTGCTGCAGGGACACAGTGGGCAGCAGAAGGCAAACAGAGTGTACATGTGGATATCGAAGGGTGGTTGTACATGTAGTGCATCATAGTGCGAGTGTGCGGGTCAGCAAGGACATGCACTCAACATATCCATGTGCAATCAAGTGACCACAGTGTCCTCTACACATCACATGTGAACATTCACCATGTGTGCACCCCAGCATGTCAAACCACAACTATCCCCTCACACCTGAAAGGTAAACACAACACATGAACATACATTGATCAGCAGAACACATCATGTACATAGGATACCACAATTACAATGTCAGGGTTCCCATCACACTGCAGGGCAAGGAAACTATCAACAACAAAACACCCCCCCCCCTCCCTCGCAAATGACCATGACCCACTGAACAACTGCACCTGGGTCATGGAGCCTTCAACCCTCAATTTCACATGGCCACAGGATCACCCTTCCCCTTCGTCACCATCTCTCACCTTGTGTGTTAAAAGTTGCCTGCACCCTCAGAGTCCACCTTCATTTGCAAAGACACAAAATCCAAGGCAGAAAAACGAACCAGAACAGCCTCCATTAGATTTCTTGAAGTAGCAGTACCTCACAAAGTCCAAGTACTACCACAATGATGTAACAACCAAGGTAGCACAGTAAAACAATGTCACAACAGGATGTGAACCATGTGTGGTACATAACATAGAATGATGCACCACGAACAGATGTGTACTGTCACAGCTCCTGTCTACAGGCGCAGGAGTGGCACGAACCAACCACCCCCACCATGGCCTGGGTGCCTGCAAGGTCAAACTCATACATATTATATGCAAATGGATATTTCCCATCTGTGAAAGGCACAGTGAGTAAAAGCAGTGGCTGCGAACTCTCAAGTGGTTAATAACCACTGAACAGGTTATCAGGCCTTGTTCTGTCGAGAGAGGGGCGCCCGCTACCTTTGCAAACTAAATTTCAAGGAACCTGGGATTGGTAACCCTAGGTCTCCTGGGGGCAACCCGACGTGGTCTCCCTCTCACTGTGCTTAGAGAGCCATCAGCTTCACCTCACTGATGATCCCCAACAAGGGTGAAACACGTGTATGGGGTTGCTGGTGGTACTTTTGTTCAGGTTGGAATTGCCATTGCATTTCGGTGCTGGACTGCCCCTGGGCAGGACAAAGACTGATATGCAAATGGATATTTCCCATCTGTGAAAGGCACAGTGAGTAAAAGCAGTGGCTGCGAACTCTCAAGTGGTTAATAACCACTGAACAGGTTATCAGGCCTTGTTCTGTCGAGAGAGGGGCGCCCGCTACCTTTGCAAACTAAATTTCAAGGAACCTGGGATTGGTAACCCTAGGTCTCCTGGGGGCAACCAGACGTGGTCTCCCTCTCACTGTGCTTAGAGAGCCATCAGCTTCCCTCACTGATGATCCCCAACAAGGGTGAAACACGTGTATGGGGTTGCTGGTGGTACTCTTGTTCAGGTTGGAATTGCCATTGCATTTCGGTGCTGGACTGCCCCTGGGCAGGACAAAGACTGATATGCAAATGGATATTTCCCATCTGTGAAAGGCACAGTGAGTAAAAGCAGTGGCTGCAAACTCTCAAGTGGTTAATAACCACTGAACAGGTTATCAGGCCTTGTTCTGTCGAGAGAGGGGCGCCCGCTACCTTTGCAAACTAAATTTCAAGGAACCTGGGATTGGTAACCCTAGGTCTCCTGGGGGCAACCAGACGTGGTCTCCCTCTCACTGTGCTTAGAGAGCCATCAGCTTCACCTCACTGATGATCCCCAACAAGGGTGAAACACGTCTATGGGGTTGCTGGTGGTACTCTTGTTCAGGTTGGAATTGCCATTGCATTTCGGTGCTGGACTGCCCCTGGGCAGGACAAAGACTGATATGCAAATGGATATTTCCCATCTGTGAAAGGCACAGTGAGTAAAAGCAGTGGCTGCGAACTCTCAAGTGGTTAATAACCACTGAACAGGTTATCAGGCCTTGTTCTGTCGAGAGAGGGGCGCTCGCTACCTTTGCAAACTAAATTTCAAGGAACCTGGGATTGGAAACCCTAGGTCTCCTGGGGGCAACCAGACGTGGTCTCCCTCTCACTGTGCTTCGAGAGCCATCAGCTTCACCTCACTGATGATCCCCAACAAGGGTGAAACACGTGTATGGGGTTACTGGTGGTACTCTTGTTCAGGTTGGAATTGCCATTGCATTTCGGTGCTGGACTGCCCCTGGGCAGGACAAAGGCCCTCATTACGACCCTGGCGGAAATCGAAAAACGATGGCGGAAATGCAATACCGCCATCGAATAGCGCTCGGTGCGATTATGACCCGTCACCGCAAAGTACGATGCCATTAGCGACACCGCAGTGAACGCCAACGCTAACTGCACCAAGTACGCGCGCGCGCGCCATGCCAAGCCGCAATTACCACCATGGCGCAACGGTACGCGAATTCTGACCCCAGCGGACATGCACCTAACGCCATCAAGCACGGCGGAAAGTACCATTCCGCCATGGTGAGAAGTACGGCATCGCGAACCAACCGTAAACGGCCCTACTGAGTGCCTGTACACCGCTCCCTGGCCACATTGTACAACTCCCCGTAGGTGCAATGAAGCCACACAATGTAACCAGTGAAATGTACAAGTCATCCATGCCTGCCAACGAACAAATGAATCTCAAGAGGGGCCAATGGAAGCTGCAGGGCACAGATGGCACGAATACAGAAGCCACACAAATGGACATGACCTCAGTCTCCCTCCAAGAAACGCACGCAAACACAGGCACCTGTGACCAGCCATATTCTGATAATCACATCATACCACCAATCCAACTGGCTGACCGGCATCTGTTACACAAAAGCCATTCCCCCGCCCCTGAGCATCACATCACCAAAACAGTCACATTGGCAGCCCACATCCCTGACCTCACTGGGCTTCGTAGGCAAACGCGCCCAGCACAGTACCACGCAACTATACTCCGAAGCTGGAACCCAATGCAGATCTCCTCACAATACATCGCTCCCCAAATAGGAATATGACACATCACCTGCAAAGAAGAACGCTACACGGTTCATATCAGAATAGGAATTTAATGCACAACAAATTCACCAAGCCCATACAGCCATCAGGCCATGAACTCCAAAATACATTTCACCATTGTGGCCTGCATCCGCAATAAATGACCAGCTACTTCTTGTGTGACGCCCTGTACCCTCATGGCACACAGGGGCTACATTCTCGTACGAAAAGGCAACATGGAAGCGCCTCGACCCGCAGGGCCGTCCCAATAGGGAGGCACTAGTCCAGCTGAAAGGCCGAAATGTTGCTCCTAGCCACTAGTACTGCGTAAGGGCATGTGGCCCATTGGCGATCGTCCCATAAGATCGTAATGCTGCTCCACTGATTAACACGAAGCAGCAGGTGTTGGGAGTAAAATCCATCTGCAGGAGTGGCATACAGATGGCAGTGGCAAAAGGGGAGGAGATACCTGTCACCCAAACGAAATGAAAAAGAATAGAATGGCCATCAGAACTACATTTGAATAACTCACTTCAATGATCACACCAAATCCACAGCCATATGCATGCTAGCCCACTCCAAAGGATCATCACCAACCAAAAACCACTAGCGAATCATAACTATCTATATCGAGGTGAAAACACTATCACAAACGCCTGCTTCCATACTCACATGACATGTGAAACTTCCATTGAGTCTGTGCGTAATGCAGCCTGCAAAATCCACTGTTCCCCCAGCCCGTAATTCCAGTGTTGTGAAGCAACATGTAATTGGGAACGTCCGGCCTTATCGCCCACTTCGCTATTGCGCATCCCATACTATTCATATCAATCATTGCATCCTCGCCATGGCCCCTGTCCCAAGGACATTGAACAATAGAACGTTAAATTCGCAGTCAGACCTGTGGGCATCTCCTCGCCGCTAGCTGAAAACCGAAAGCGCCGTCCTTCGAATTCCTCATTTGCAACATCACGTCGAAAAGGCATCTGTGGCCGCTTGAAATCACAAATTAATCCATCTAGTGCGGCTGTGTGTGAAAATGGCAACTGCCTTCACTCACAAATGGGACGCCCCGCCCGTCGGTGAACCTCGGTGCAGTGTTGCATGAGGGTCCACCGTTACTCGAGTACTACGTTCCACTGACCCTTCACAAGTCTGTTCGCGACTGCAAAGATAGTATGTGAAACAATGGGACCAAAGCAGAATGAACATATCAACCAATGCTACACTGCCATCGGGTACAAATACATGATTGTAATGGCAAGATGCCATTCGTCGAATTGCAGCGTTGTGTGCGGGACGTGCTCGCCCAAAGGGGAGAGCAGCTTGCACAGGTGGAATGAATCACCACAGGTGGAGGCCATACAGCCTGGAAACACATTAATTGCACACCCAACCCCCTCCCACAACCACACCCACTCCGAAATGCTACCGGCAGGACTAGCCATGTTGGCCCTGGGGGACCTGATAGCACTGCAAGTACTCCAACTTCAAGAAGAAGACGAACACCGACTACAACCGGCCGCACGGAGGAGACGCAGGAGGAGTAGGAGGAGGAGGGCAAGGCAGGGCCAGCAAGGGCCGCCAGCACAGCCACTAACACCACGCAGGCAGCCCGCTATCCCACGCCTCCGAGCACATCCGTTCAACCTCACTGATGAGCAGATCCACACCCTCTACCGTTTGGACCGGGACACCATAACCGCCATTGTGGACATGACACAGGCTGACCTTGTCAGCATGATAGATAGCCCAACCGCCATCCCACCCCTACTGAAGGTGGTGTCTGTACTCCACTTCCTGGCCACAGGGACCTACCAGCACACAGTCGGACAGTTGCATGGCATTTCACAGCCACTGTTCTCACAGACACTATTGCAAGTGCTCGATGCCCTCCTGCTGCACGCAGACGACTACATCTCTCTACCACGCTCGGAGCAGGAAATTACGAACGCAAAAGTGGGATTCCATGCACTTGGCGGCATACCGGGTTGCATTGGTGCCATCGACTGCACCCATGTGGAATTGGTTGTCCCACATGCCATGGAGGCCCAGTACCGCAACCGAAAACAATTTAATTCCCTGAATGTACAAATGGTGTGTGACTCCAACACGATCATTACACATTGTTGTGCCCGATTCCCAGGATCAACCCATGATTCTATGGTCTTGAGGAACTCTACTATACCACGCTACATGGAGCGACACGCAGGGAACAGATCCTGGCTACTCGGTGAGTCTCATTTCAAGCATGATAGTGTGGGGTATGTGATGCGGCAATGACCTGGCAGGAAGGGGGGGGGGTGCGTACGTAGCAATGGCATTCCTCAAAATACCTTCATTGTCCACATACAGGTGATGCCGGGTATCCACTGAAGAGATGGCTCCTTACACCAGTCCGCAACCCACGGGACCAGCATGAGGAGGACTACAACCATGCCCACTCACGTACCCGTTGAGTCATTGAACAGGCATTCGGCCTACTGAAGACTCGTTTCCGCTGCCTCAGCAGGTCTGGCGGGGCACACCTGTACCGCCATGAGAAGGTTGCAAAGATGGTCATGGCATGTGTCATGCTACACAACATGTGCGTACGTAGAAATGTGCCCATGCCCCCTGACGCAGAACTGCAAGCACCTGAAGATGGTCATGATGAGGGTGGGGATGTGACAGCACCTCAAGGAGTCTGCGAGGCACAGGAGGGCCGTGACATTCGTCAGCATATCATAGATGCATGCTTCTAGCACTCACGCCTGGTGGCTGATACATGGACACGGGACTTGTGGCACTGTGTGTGTCTGGAACATGCACTATATGGACTGTACGCCTATAATGGCCTCGTACACAAAGATCAATGTCCACGCATCTCATTGTATGATCGTGCATTGTTCATGGCATATGTGATATCATGTTAAACACCCTATCGACCCGCCACCCAAGTAAGCCCAACACACCCCCTCCACCCTCCTACCTCCCCCCCGAACACCAGTGTCCAAAGATGCTCATTGTCAGTGGGCAGTCGCTATTGCAAGCCCCCTCTCCGGGTATCAGGGGCACCCCTGCCTGTGGAGCGCAGGTTCCTCCCAGATCTACGTTGGGGGCTGCCCTGGACGGAACTTGCAACGGATGATGTCTCTGCCTGCTCACGTCCATGCATGTCCCTAAGGGTTTGTGAGAGCTCAGTGAGCAGACGGCGCACAGCGGCAAGTTCAGCACATACGTCTTTGGACGTCGCATGCAGTTCCCCCCTCAGGCTCTCGGTGCTTCTCTCCATTTGTACTCTCAGGCTCTCGGTGCTTCTCTCCATTTGTGCCCTTAGTGTCTCTGTACTTCTCTCCATTTCTGCCCTAAGTGTCTCAGTTGATGTTTCTATGGCTGCCTTAGTACCCCCACATTCATCAGCATGGTCCTTGAGGAGCGTGGCCAGTTGCTGCTGTTGCACGATCACCTGGTCGAGGGACTGTTGCCTCTGCTGTGCCATGGCCATTTGCGGTGGTGTCACAGAGGGGCTGCTCACCTCATGTTGCCTTGCCACAGGGCTTGTGGGGGATGGCCAGTCGTCGTCTTGTGGGTGCCCCTGCGTGGTATCCTCATGGTGTACGGGATGAAACAGACAGGGGGATTGAGACAGGTCATGGATGGATCTAACTTCGACATCCCCGTTTTCTGTGTCGGAGCATGCTGCCATTAATGCAGTGTCACCTATGGTGCTGCTGCCACCAGAAGCAGTGCCTACTGTGGCATCCATTGGGGGGACCTGTGGTGGTGCTGTTGTGTGCATGCTGGCTGCTGGGGTGCCTGTTGGAGTTCCCTCCTGTGTGCTGCCACTCGATTTGTGCTGCTGCCGTGTCTTGATGCGTGCAGCTGAGGTGGAGGGTCTTTGGCCGTTGGTCTTGGCCCTCTTTGCAGGTGTGCTGGTAGGGGTGTCCTGGAGCTCGTCGTTTGAATCGGACCCTGTGGTGGAGTAAAGGAGGGCGAGCGTTATTAATGGGTCTGTGGAAATTGGAATGGCAATGTATCACATGCATTGGGGTGGTACCTGAGGGTGATTTGGGTTGGGGCCTTGGAGGTGGTTTCATTTGTGTGTGGAGTGAGGGTGCAGTTGTTTTGCAGCCTGCAGTTAGGGTGTGCCTGCTGCACGTGTAGAGGGTGCTTTTAGGATTTTTAATTATTTATGTATTTAATGTGACTTTTAAAGTGTGCTATCAGGCCTATGCATGTGGCCGTTCTCCTGGACATGTGTTACTGTTGCACTATGTGGACACGTGGTACTTCACATGATTGGACATTGTGGTTATGGCATTGTTTTATTTGGGGCACCTACCTGATTCTTCGGTTGTCTGCACTCCTTTCTCCATCCCTCCGACTCCCTCTATACTCTCCATTCCAATGGTGGAGGCACAGATTTCTTCCCAGGGGGTCAACTTGATGGGTGATTCCGATCCCCCACCGGTAGCTGTGGCAATGTTGCGGATGGCAGAAAGTATGCTACGGACGCGGATCCGCAGGTCGTCCCATCGCTTTCTGCATTGCTGTGGGTTGCGGGGTGCGGTCCCCACCGCACTTACCCGCTGTGCCACCAGGGCCCATATGGCCTTCTTGTTCGCAAGTGCCGTCCTGGTCATTTGCGTGGAGAAGACGGCGGCAGCATTCTCCTGGAGGGTCTCTGTGAGCACGGTGAGTTCCTCACGGGAGAAGTGGACCTGCCGCTTGCGGTCGCACGCTTTCTTCGCTACTTTTCCCATTGTTCTTGGTTTCACTAGGGTGGCTGACGGGTTGGGATGTGTCTCAGGGTAGTGTTTTTAATGGTTGTGTGGAAATAGTGTTTTTATAGGTGTACGGCGTGATGTTTCCCATTCCGGGACCATGTTTTTACTTCCGTTTCCGTATATTTCCGGTCACCGTACTTTCCGGTTGCCGCTCATTGCGGTGACCGCTAAGATGGGTGGCGGAATTGCACCTAGGGCGCCGTACGGCGGCGGTGTGGGCCGTTTTGGGGTCATTTCCGCCATCGCGGACTTTGCACTTCCGCCATGGCGTGGTGCTCGTGCCCGATGGGTCGGAATGAGCCGCACTTTGCTCCGTCGTGCAATGGCGGAAACGCTATTTACGCTATGGCGGTCCGGTCGGTCGATTTCCGCAAGGGTCGTAATGAGGGCCAAAGACTGATATGCAAATAATTCTCAAGTGGTTAATAACCACTGAACAGGTTATCAGGCCTGGTTCTGTCGAGAGAGGGGCGCCCGCTACCTTTGCAAACTAAATTTCAAGGAACCTGGGATTGGTAACCCTAGGTCTCCTGGGGGCAACCAGACGTGGTCTCCCTCTCACTGTGCTTAGAGAGCCATCAGCTTCACCTCACTGATGATCCTCAACAAGGGTGAAACACGTGTATGGGGTTGCTGGTGGTACTCTTGTTCAGGTTGGAATTGCCATTGCATTTCGGTGCTGGACTGCCCCTGGGCAGGACAAAGACTGATATGCAAATGGATATTTCCCGTCTGTGAAAGGCACAGTGAGTAAAAGCAGTGGCTGCGAACTCTCAAGTGGTTAATAACCACTGAACAGGTTATCAGGCCTTGTTCTGTCGAGAGAGGGGCGCCTGCTACCTTTGCAAACTAAAAATCAAACTCACACAGGCCTCTGAGACCCTGGTGGGGAAGGAGGGTCAGGGATATGCAGTCGGGACAGCCGTTGGCATATTGGATAACTGGAATGAGGGGCAGGAGAGGGGACTAGGAATGACACGTGAAAGTAGGGAATGCACTAAAATTTAGTACTTGCATTAACACATACACAATCATAACAAACTTGTACATCATTGTCAGGGCCTTCCGGAGTCCAGGCGCAGGAGTGGCACGAACCACCCACCCCCTCTAGTGTTTTGGCGCCTGCAAGCTTGGGGCTTACACAGGTATCCGCAACTTCAGAGGGGAAAGAGGGTTAGGGAAAGTTGGTTGGATAGGTACGGGAAGCAGGAACACCGGGTAGAGGGTACAGGGTTTAGAATTGGATAGGACTTGGGGTGATTAGGGAAAAAAAAAACATACCAAATTGAATTACACATTCATCCATGCATCAGTGCACCCCCCAGCAAGCCTATGTAGAGCAGTTTGAAAGAAAAACAACAAGACACTCAGCTCTGGTTTTGAGTGCTGGCCTCCTGCCTGCGCACTCTCAGGTCCGGTTACAGAAGCACTTCAATGCTGCAAAGAGAGCCACAGTTAATAATCTGTGCATGCCCATAACACACAAACACACCACCAAATATGCCCCATAGCAACAAACTACTCTACAAACAGACAATCTGGTGTGGATGCTTCGTACCCATACGTAACATTCCCCCTGTGATGGTTCATACACAGTCAATGCAGTAAGTCAGGCGCCGGTGGGTGCGTGGCAAATGGAACACCAATGTGTCACGATTCACACAACATGCAATGTTCCCTGGGTAAGCAGACAGACGCATATAGCAAGGTATGACTTCAGAAAAAGTCGTGTCCCACCATGACCGGAAAAAAATAGGCAGTGCATGTTTCAAAATGTACATGGAAATGAAATGCACTGCTCCCGAGTCTGTCCCTTGCTGTATGTCCCTGTGAGCTGCTCCTTTCCATGTCTCGGAAGGCTACATGGGTGATACAAGTGCCTCCATGGCCCATGGTGGACCGGAGGGTATGTGCCACTGCCCCTGCAGGTGCCCCAGACAACCTTACAATCAGCCATCAGTCCACCAACACATCTGAGCTGTATTGTGCGCTTCAACACCAATATTCGTCCAAGCTCACCGTCAGTGCTGCTACTAAACCTGCAAATGCAACTGGCCTGGTGGAAGCTTTGCTGTGTTGTGGCCCCCTGTGCTGCTCACCTTGCCTGGAGTCCCTTGAAACACGTCAGCAGTTCTAGGAAGTATGTCTGCAATCCCTCTGCCTCTGCTTGCACACGCATGTGCATGTCGGCAACAACAAACCTGTCCAGAATCCAGACGTCCAATGGGCCATGTCTGCTGGCAAAGGTGGTCTGGAGGGTCATCCCCCTGCAGAAAGGGCATGAAACACATGATTAATGCTTTAGAGTCATCTGTGTGTCTCTTCAGGCATCTCATTACTGGACCATGTCAGAGACGTACATCAGAAATCACACCATCAGTCCGTCTTTCACATCCAAAGTGTGGAACACACTATCTACAGCATGAATTGGAACAAGCACGTGTACAGTAAAGATAAGAAACATACTACGCAATGCATAGCAATGAATGTACACATTAATCATGAAACACCCCATCTAGCAAAAGCAGAACAGTGGTCAATAACACCGCAATCATCCCCACTAGGGGTGTTAACACAAGTTAGACAGAACCAGACATGCCACAGATATGACAGTCCAAAGCCCTTGTGTAATAGGCTGTTACACCGAACCATCCTTGCGAGCCCATGGATAAGGGAAGCAGGCATGGCAAATGTGAGTCAAGGACCCCAAGCAACAAACACATACACAAGACAAGCCTGAAGGGCCCAGCTGGAACAGACAGTGGATGCTTTCAAATGCCACAAAGCACCGCACCGTCACATGAAAGCACAATAGACAAGCAATTTTAAACTATATTAACTAATTACACTAACTATGAAAAACCTACATTACCTAATTAGACTAACTATCAAACAGAAACTTAACTAACTTTTCTAAAAAAAAATCAAAAATGGCCACATACGACCCGGGGGGGGGAGGCACTCAGGAGGCGGGAGGTACAGGGTGCTGCTCAACACCCACAAGCGATGATGCTGAGCCAAAAAAAAAAACCTCCATGGGCTCAACGCCTGCACAGCCCGACCTATGTGGGAGATAGATGGTCGTCCGAGTCTGGCTCATCCTGGAAAGGAGGACGTGGCACAGTAACCTGGCCACGCCTAGTCGAAGCTTGCCCGTCGACGGCAGCAAGTCTGCCGGACGGGTGAGCCTGGTTCTGTGTGGCGATGTGACATAGGTCTGCATGCAGAACCTCACGTGATACACGTGCTTCCTCTTGCAAGGTAGCATGTGTAACACGGAGTTCCACCTGCAAGGCCTGGCTGGACAACCGCTGCACCTCCCGGCAAGCCTGTAGCTCAGCCGAGATGGTACGCTCAAGCTGTGCAAACCTCTCCTCTGCCCGCTGCCTCTGGGACATCAGAAGGACACCCAGAGTGGATTTGAGGGAAGCATACTCCTCCCTCAGGGCATCCATGTGCGCCTCTGCATGAGCAGCAATTGCTTGACGCAGAGACGACATTTCAGCCTGGCATGCCCTGTCTGAGGCCGTCATGCCCAGCCTGAGCGAGCGGGCCGTGGACCGTGCCGCCTGCTGCTGGAGAAGCACCTGCCTAGCAGGGGGGAGCACAGATCGGGCCACATGCTCCATGCTCTCAGCGATGTTCTCCATTGCTGCCCCCTGCCGTTCTGCATTGGCAGTCATGTCTTGCTCCCACTCAGTATACTGCGGTTGCACGCAGCGACCTCGTTGCTGGGCTTGATGCCTGCGGGACCCAAGGACCGGGTGTCCTCGCTGTGTTGGCATCGCCCGCGGCTGCATGACTACATGCCCCCGTTGACGTGATGTCCCAGGCACATCAGTGACTGGTGTGGAGGGTGACCCTGCGTCCCGATCCACCACGGGCAGAGGTACCAAGACTGTCTGACCCCTCAGTGCAGGTGTCGCGGACAGAAGAGTGTCCACATCAGAATCACTCACCCCTGACACATGGACTTGATGCCCGTCCAACTCGACATGGACATCAGAGTCGTCATCAGGGCTGGACTCATAGGCAGCCAGAGTCAAGATGGACTGTATCACTTGGGGGTTTTCGTGGCTTACCACCCCACAACCCCCACTTGTGCCGGGTTGATGTAGTGGTAACAACCCTGTGTCTGGCATGACAACACCATCCTCTGGCTCCATTGCGTCATCATCTCAAAAATATAGAGAAAAAAGGTTATTACACATGTCAGAAGCACACAACACACACACACACCGACAACAAACACATCAGGCAGACATGTGACAGACAAAATAGAACCTGGCATGCATGCTGGTTCAACTTTGAATAGCTTCTGTGATCAGACCTGTTGAAAGGTGGCAGTTTGCATAGAAGTGGGTCTATGCAGTGCAGCAAATGTGTATGTCACTCACTACCTACATGTACAAGGACTTCATGGTGTGTGTCAGGAAATGTGAAGGCAGAGCAAGGTCAAATTCAGGCATCACGTGCAATGTGCATTCAATGGGTAGCATATCTACAAGCAAAGCACCCCTCTACCCAAGTGCAAAAGCAGGGATGCCTAGAATGGTATCAAAAGGCTGACCATAGACCTGTGTATTGACAGGCAGTGTTGACTGGCATCAACAGATTAATGTGATTCAAGTGACACCACCGCAAATGATGATGGGACAGTAAGCAGGACACATGATGAAAACTCTGGAGGCCGCCCACGTGTGAAGAAGACACTACAACAGT
Source organism: Ambystoma mexicanum (assembly GCF_040938575.1). Classification (NCBI taxonomy): domain Eukaryota; kingdom Metazoa; phylum Chordata; class Amphibia; order Caudata; family Ambystomatidae; genus Ambystoma; species Ambystoma mexicanum. Next base: position 1,060,754,796 of record NC_090933.1, on the reverse strand, counting down.
CGGACAAAGTCATTGGCCATTAAACAGGCTGAGGCCTATGACCCACACAGATTGTCAGACCCTAAACATGTGTGCAACGCAGTACTGAGCCACAGTTGACATGGGAAGGCTGTTGAGATGCCATGCAATGTATGTCACCCAGGACTTGTATTACAGTGATCATCCAGTCAAGGACACATAGGGGCATGTGTGCAATGCACAAGGAGCATGAATTGGCATTCATGTCCCTGCAGGGCATCTGACCTATGCACAGTACAAGTGAGATACCCTGCATCAAGTACTAAGGCTGTACCACACAGCATATGTCTGGCAGATTGTCCGCTGGATGTTAGCATGTACACAGGACACATGAACAGGAAAGTACCCAATGGCAAGATTGAAGCAGACCAGTGCAAAGGTGGAACTGGGGTGCAGAGTGGCGGAGGAGGGGCAAGGGAGCATGCCTACATGGAGTACCCGCATGCAGGCAGAGGACACATGCACGTCAGTCATGCTATGACATTGTGCCTGGGCTGAGAGGAAGGTCACCCCAAGCCACATGCAGAAGGGCCAGTGAGCTGGAACATGGACCGGAGGGGTATACTGGTAACCAGCATGTGAGTAGGGTGCAATAGTGGTGATGTGGACAGTCCCCGTCTGCTCCACATGTCCACCATCCAGCAGAGCAGACATGCATCACGGAAGAATTGCATTACTTGCACATCAGAACCATGTACACATCACATGTAGTGGCAATCATGCACAACACATCCCACAAGTAAAACACACACGTCCTCAAAAAATACGCATCAACACTCACTGGACTGGGCATCTCTCCCACGCCTTCGACCGATTCAGGTGGTATGAACTCTGCAATGAGTGACTCATGCGGAGTGAGCTCTTCCTCCTCTGGTGCAGGCCCATCGCCAGTCACCAGAGTCAAGTTGTAATTTGAGGCACGCTTAGCCTTTGCACTGCGTTTGAGGTCATTCCAACGCTTTTTGCACTCTTGTGCCGTCCGCTCCTCATGGCCCAATGAACTGACATGTTCCGCAACTTGCTTCCAGTGGGTGTCATGGTGGGCAGCCGTAGTCTGACTATTGGCCCCCACTAGCATGTCACGGATGTGGCCCTGCACATAGTCCACGAGGAAGTCCAGTTCCTGCTTGGACTATGAGGAGGTCGTGGCTGTGTGTGGGGTCCAAGCCTGTGCTGCAGGTGCAACCTTCCTCCTCTTGGACTGTGGCGCAGACCCTGGCTGGCCAATGCCGCCCTGACCAGTATGGCCAGTGGGTTCGGTGGATTGAGCCAAGGGAGTGGCAGGTGGAGGGACGACCAAAGGCCTGACTTGTGTCAGTGGCAGTTGGGTGCCCTCTAATGGACCCTGCGCAGCAACATCCGCTATGGGGGCAGCAGATGACATAACTGCCCCAGGGACACGTGTCTTGGTCAGAGCAGCCCTGCATGCCCCTACGGATTCCCTCCTGACCTATTGGAAATCTACCAAGGGCTCCTCAAGTGCCAACGCAGCCTGCGCTGGCAGACCCTGAGCCTGGGTGGCGGTGTCCACAGCTGCACCTGCAGCTACCACTACCCCTGGGCCTGTGGCAGTCGATGGAACGGACTGCTGGGTCACAAGGGCGCCAGTGCCAGATGTAGAAGCTGCATCTCCCAGACCCACAGGGAGTGGTGGCATGACTGCACCGACACATGGCACAACATTGTGCTCAAGTGGCGCACCCCTTGCCTCTTCCCCCTCTGTGGCCGCCGTGGACACCCTGGAGTCCCCCTACTCCCTGGTCACCATGGCCACGTCCCCGACCACGCCCGCCACGATGTGTATGCCTAGCTGAGGCGCCCCTCACCTTTGCTGGCCTCCCAACCATGGCACAGATGTAGTAGTGCCGGCACAGATGGAGTAGTGCCAATGGGAGGTGTACAGCACTATTGACCTGGGCGTTTGGGGTGAAGGGGGTGGGAAGCAAGATGTTAACAGCCCCCCTGCACCTGCAAGGCTGTATGTGACTCCGGTGATGTAGTGACGGGTCACGCAATGCTCAGGCACCCCAAAACTGCAGTAAAACCGTGCACGTAACCCTGCAGCCTACGTGCGTGGAATCAACCTCCCGCAGTACGCAGTGGCACCCAGTAACACGAATAATGCGTACGCGTAGGACACCCAGGCTACTATGACCTCGAAAATGGGTGCGATACACAGGGGCACCCGCAGTGGGAAAAATAGCGTGTGCGACTCACCGTCTGACTAGCGTGATGCAGAAAAACACGCGTAGCCAATACACCCACCAAAAGAAGAGATACGTCCTTGATAGCTGTGAAGTTGTGATGGCGCGCGAAACAACAGGAAGCAGCAACACATGTTGGTTACGAAAGGCACGTACAGTGAACTGCTGCCCCCGCTCACCTTTAACCTGTGCTGAGGGAAACACCCCCGCGCATCACATCACTTACGTGCATAGGCCCTTTCCTCGGATTACACGCATTCACACGCGTACGTGCAGTTTTTTCACGCGCGCTGAACCACTATGCTTACGTCACGAGGGAAACACCTGCGCACGCCCGCGTGCGTCACGTCACAGAGGCGCTTACGCTTGAAGGGCCTTTGCTCCAATGAAAGCGCATACGAGTGCTGACGCGCTTACACGCTAGGGGCCTTTCATCTAATCACACGCTGATGTGCACATTTTTCATGTGCCAAATCACTCCGTATCAAGCTGGCCACGTGAAAACACACAGAAGTCCACGCTACTGCCCAAAAGGCCGAATCACTGCCCCCCAGAGCCCCGAGCACGCTCCCACCTGCCATCTGCTGCTGCCTGACTGCCTGCTGCCCATGTGCCCTACTATTTGCTTCCTGCACATCAGCCAGGGTTGCAGTTGCTGTGACCACCCCTGCTGGAACTGAAGACTCCCGACTGGGATACCACCGCTCCACAGCCCAGCCCCAGGACCCAGTTGCCCACCCACACCTGCCTCTGGGGTTGCCATGTCGGGCACTACACCATCTGGCACCACTGGCAACTCCCAGCCAGAGAGGCAGAGGGCCACCAGCTTCACTGCCACTGAAGTTGGTGTCCTGGTGAAGCAAGTCCTGGGGCAGTATGATGCCCTCTTCGGAACAAGATGCGCCAACAAGGAAGGACGGACTCGGATCTGGACGGACATCGTGACTGCCATCAACGTGGAGGGGTGGCAGTCCGTGACTTCCAACATGTCAAGAAGCGCTGGGAGGACTTCAGATCCAGGACCCTCAACAAGGCCCGGCGCCTCTTGAAGGCAGCGGATGCTAAGGGGCTGGGGCCACCTGTTGGAACATCAGATGAGAGTCCTGGAACGCATATGCCCAGCGCTCCACGTCCAGGTCCTTGAGAGGCAGACCCGTCTGGAGTTGAGCGGTAAGTGTACATGCATACTGATTGGAAGCTGTGCGTGTGGTGGTGTGCCAGTGGTGTGCAGGTTGTACATTTGGTTTTCTAGGGCCATGTATGGATGTGTATGTACAGGGCTGTGAGGCTGACACATGCAAGTCCTTTCATGTGTGAGACACATGGATGGTGTATGTCTGGGTAAGCATGCAAGCCAAATGCAGATGTGTGAGCACACATGTTTGGATTACTGTGTATGTCAGTTGGCATGGTTGTGGTGTCACACATGAATGTTGGTTCCAGCCGCATGTATCTGCACCGTGTACATGTTCATGTGTGTGTATTTGACAAGGGTGCAACAGTGATGCAACATGGATGCATGTGACACTGATATGTGGAAGACTGATTGGCAGATGTGACATGGATGCCGATCTCAACACTGTGACAGTTGGCGGAGGTGTACACATGCATGTAAGTGTGGTGGCGTGTGTGCATGTGTAGTGCATTCCCTGTGTTTCATGTGATGTCTGGCTCACCTTTGGCTGCTCATGCTGTTGTATGTGTATGGATGGTGTTGGCTGTTGCGATATGGCTGTGGAATAGCTCATGTGTGTGAATCGAAATGACATGTGTGTTGGGGATTGTGATGCCATGTCTGAAGTTTGACAATGCCACTCATGTACAACTGTCATGTGTGTATGAGTCCATTGTACAGTGCCCTGATGCCTGTGTTTTAATTCTCCCTGTCTGCAGCATCAACTGATAAAGAGGGCAGAGAAGGTGCTGTGGAGCACAGCGGCAGGGATTGCACCGCCAGCCGGAGACGCAAGGCCCGGCTCCCCTCCCATGTTGTCATCTCGTTGGGGAGTGAGGAGTCCGGTGCAACGTCCCAGGCCGCAGCTGCCGAGGGGAGGTCCAAGAGGCGGAGGTCGGAGTTGGACTCCTCGGCAGCAGAAGGGGCAGCTGAGACCCCACAGGGCCCAACGGAGGAAGATGGCATGGAGTCATCCAGGTTGGTGGGGGGTTTGGTGGAGGAGGAGGCCGTGCAAGGGAAAGAGATGGGGTCTGGAGGTGGGGATTCCACTGGTGCTAGTGGTGCAGTGCAGGGCCAGGGACAGGAGGCAGCACAGGCCGCTGCGGAGGTGCCTGTGTGAAATCCTGTCCCTGATCCTGTCACTGCATCATCTTGCACCAGCAGGGATGCCCACGTCCAGACCCGTTCTCAGGGAGGGGATTGGCTTACACCAACTGGCCTTCCTCTCCCTGCGGATGTGGCTATCCGGCACCGGGTTGAGCCTGTCCTGGGTGGGGTGGCGTTGCGTCAATGTGCTATGTGAGGTGACCTGTAGTCTTTTCATGAGGAGACTGCATGTCTTCTCGCATGGCTCGTTGACCGCGGTGACCCACTGGGACAGCTCACCAGGGCAGGATTCCTCCGTTTCCTGGCCCTTATTCCGACTCCCTTCTCAACTGAACCCCCTACACCCCAGTCGTCCTCCATGCCATCTTCCCACCCATGTATCAACTGGGTGCCTTGTGGAGCTGCCTCTGACCCTGCAGCCAGGCTGGTGGACAACAGATCCCTGCCACAGTCGGGAGTCGGACGTCCAGCAGGGGTAGCCACCTCAACAACTGCACCCCAGCTCGAGGAGGATGTGCAGGCAGCAGGAGCCAGGGCACAGGCAGCGGCACAGCAGCAGCAGCAACAAGGTGGGAGCCACGATGGCTCGGGGCCTTCTTCATCGGAGGGGCAGGCATCGGCCGGAGAGCAGGAGGACCCTGGACGGGAAGTGTCTTCCGTGTGGCAGCGGTTGGGCCATGCGATAGATGCGGAGCGGCAGCGGGCGGAAGAGGCACGGCTCACGATGGTCAGGGCGGAGAACTCCGTGCGTAGGGCCCTGAGGCGGGCCGAGTGCCTCAAGGCCATTTGCAGGGACCTGGAGTTCCCGATGTCATCGTCCCTGCGAACCCTCGGGGCCATAGAAGAGGACTGCCTCCGGGACATCGAGCAGGAGTTCGATGATGCCCTGGCCCGGGACATCAACATGTGAGCCGTTGGACTTGCCCGCGCCCCGTGTAAATAGTTGGATAGTGTTAGGTTTCCTTTGGTTTTTGCTTTATTTTGGACCTTTTGGACAATGGACCACATTTTTGTATATAGTTTTTTTATTAGGTAGGGGTTTTTGATAGGTTTCATTTCTTCAGTTGGGATCATGGACCCTGGATTGTTCATCTGTATATAGTTAACTGTTGGATTCTACTTTTTTGTTTGGATTTCCCCATGGAGCAATGGTTTTCACTTTTGTTTTTCCCTTGGATTTCATTTTTGGAATTGTGACTGGACACCTTTCCTTTGGATTTTGATTTGTTGTTTTTTATCATTTTACAGACATGCAGCTTTTCTTTTTTAATTTCCATTGTCGTTTGTTTGATTTTAATTCCATTCATGTTGCTTTTAAAACATTTTTTTCTTCAAACTTTGATGTGTGGTATTATCTCATTGGTTTCATGCATGTCATGATATGGGTTTTGACATTCACTTGCATCCATTGTGTTTGTGTGACGGACATGTGTTCATTTAGATACTTGCCATTGGGGTTGTATCATGTAATTGGCATTTCTATGTGGGTGGATACAATACTTGGGTGGGTGTTTGGCATGTTGAGGCTGCCCATAAGGGCCAGGGATCTAGATTGTGATGACGTATTGGCTGGGGGACATGTGTTGGGGCCTGCTGGCAGGTGCCCTGCACTGCTTGGGGGGTGGGGGTGCAAGGGGACATGAGTGGGGGCCTGCTGGCAGGTACCCTGCACTGCTGGGGGGTGGGGTTGCAAGGGGACATGAGTGGGGGCCTGCTGGCTGGTACCCTGCACTGCTGGGGCGTGGGGGTGCAAGGGAACATGATTGGGGGCCTGCTGGCAGGTACCCTGCACTGCTGGGGGGTGGAGGTGCAGGGGGACATGTGTTGGTAATCAGTGGTGCAAGCGGACAGGTGGCTTGTCTGTGGTGCATGGCCATGGTGGATAGGCTGCCTGCGGGACATGACCAGGAGTGTGGGGTCATCCCCTGTGGTGTGGTCCGCCTGCAGGGACCATGGAGGGTGTAGAGGGAACACCTGGGAGGACCCACACTGCCAATTCACGTGTAGGACTCCCCGCGCACCCCCGAAATTCACGTACCATGCTCTGACAGCTAAATCGCGTGTGAAACTTCCTGCGAACCCCTTAAATACACGTACCCCACTCGCACAGGTCCTATTGCGGGTGAAACTTCACGCGAACCCCAGGAATATTGGCCCTGTACTAGCGAGCAGGGTACGTGTAGTTCTGGGGTACAGCGTGAAGTTTTACACGTGAAAGGGCCCTGTTGAGCGGAGTACATGTATTCCTCGGGTTCGCGTGCAGTTTCACCCGCGTTTTCAGCATGGTACGTGTATTACGGGGTTCGAGTGAAGTTTCAGCCGTGTTTTCAGCAGAGTACGTGTATTACGGGGTTCGAGTGCACTTTCACCCGCGATTTCAGCAGGGTACGTGTATTCCAGGGGTTCGCGTAAAGTTTCACCCGCGATTTCAGCAAGGTACGTGTATTACGGGGTTCGCGTGAAGTTTCATACGCGAAAGGGCCCTGATCGATGGAGTACGTGAATTTCAGGGGTGCGCGGCAAGTTTTACACGCGAAAGGGCAACGCCCGTGCACAATACGTCACAGATGCGCTTACGCGCTAAGGGCCTTTGGTCCAATGATATCGCGTACGTGTGCTGACGCGCTTATGCGCTAATGGCCTTTGGTCCAATGATATCGCGTACGTGTGGTGACGCGCTTACGCGCTAAGGGCCTTTCCTCGAATTACACGCTGACGTGCAAGATTTTCACGTGCCAAATCACTCCGTATCAAGCTGGCCACGCGTACACACACGGAAGACCACGCTCCTGCCCAGAAGGCCATTTTCCTGCCCCCCAGAGCCCCGAGCACGCTCCCACCAGCCATCTGCTGCTGCCTGTCTGCCGGCTGCCCACTTGCTCTGCTATTTGGTGCCTTTACGTCAGCCATCTGCAGGGGTCCAGTTGCTGTGTCCCTGGGGTTGCCAGGTCGGGCACTACACCATCTGGCACCACTGGCAACCCCCAGCCAGAGAGGCAGAGGGCCACCAGCTTCACTGCCACTGAAGTTGGTGTCCTGGTGGAGCATGTTCTGGGGCATTATGATGCCCTCTTCGGAACATCATACGCCAACAAGGAAGGACGGGAGAGGATCTGGGACGACGTAGTGGTTGCCATCAACGCGGAGGGGGTGGCAACCCGTGACATCAAGCACGTCAAGAAGCACTGGGAGGACTTCAGGTCCAGGACCCTCCACAAGGCCCGGCGCCTCGCGGAGGGGGCCGGGCACGCCTGAGTGCCATCCAGATGAGGGTCCTGGAACGCGTAGGCCCAGCGCTCCACGCCCAGATCCTTCAGAGGCAGACCCGTCTGGAGTTGAGCGGTGAGTGGCCAAGCATTGCTGTGTGAGACATGGCATGTTGCAGTGTGCTGGTAGTCTGATGCTTGCCTGTATGTGTGACATAGGCCGTGTATGGATGTGTGTGTGCAGGGACATCATGGTCATGCATGTGAGACAGTTATGTGTGAGCCACATGGTTGGTGCATGTGTTTTAAAGCAACATTCGGAGCTCTATGTGGAATGCACACATGAATGCATGGCTGTCTCTGTTCCTGGACATGGAGGGGGGGTGAGGAATGGGTGCTGATGTCATGTACATGTATGGTGCACATGTGTGTGTGTGTGCCTGAGAAGTGTGTGTGTGACTTTGAAACGCCATGGATGCATGTGACTTTGAAGGCAACATCTTGGTTTACAGGGGCCCTTCTGCATGGATGTTGATGTTGATTGCAGGCGCCCGGACTGTTTCTGCATGTGTGTTGTGTGCATTCACCCATGTGTTGTGGAATGACAAGATGGAAGTGACATTTGACAGTGCCACTCATGTGTTATTGCTTCCTGTCTAGGGTGTTTTGTACTGTGCCCTGATCCTTGTGTTCTATGTCTCCCTCTACACAGCGTCAAGTGAAGAAGAGGGCGGAGGCGGCGCTGTGGAGCCAAGCGGCGGGGATGACTCCACAGGGCGGCGACGCAAGGCCCAGCCACCCTCCCAGGAATTACCATCATCTGGGAGCGAAGGGGCTGGTGCTGCGTCTGCCTCTACGGCTGTGGCAGAAGGGCCGGGTGCGCCCCCACAGGGGCTTCCAATGGCGGAAGACGGTGTGGAGACATCCAGGTTGGTGGTCTCCACAGAGGAGGAGGAGCCCGCTACTGAGCCGCACATGGGGTCTGGTGGGGGTAGTACCACTGGTGCAAGTGGTGCAGTCCAGGGCCAGGGTCAGGAGGCAGCAAAGGTCACCGTGGAGGGGCCTGTGCATGTCGCTGTCCTTGACCCTGTGACTGCACCATCATGCACTAGGAGGGAGGCCCCGTCCCAGGCCCCTCCGCAGGTAGGGGAGAGCGCCATATCACCTGCCTCTCCACTACCTGTGGACGAGGGGTCCCACGACCGTATGGGATCCGTCCTGGTGGGTGTCGCGTTGCGCACAAATTTTATTCGTGATGACGTGCGTTCTTCCTGGGCGGAGAACGCATGCCATCACGAAGAGCAGCGTCGTGACGTGGCACTGCTGGGAGGGGCCCTGGTCGGAGGGTTCCAACATGTGACGCGCACTCTGGCGGACCTCTCCTCCTCTGTGGGGGCTATGCGCCGGTCGTTCTCCACATCGTCTTCGGGCCCAGATTCCACCAGGGCCCCCTGTGGTCCTGGCCTGACCAACACAGCCAGCTTGGTGGAGATCCCATCCCTGCCACAGTCGGGAGTTGGCAGTCCAGCAGGGGTGGACACCACAACTGGAGACCAGCAGATGGAGAATGTGCAGACACAATCGGACAGGGCACATGGACAGCAGCAGCAGCAGCAGCAGGAGCAGGCTGTAGGTAGGAGCAATGATGGCTCAGGGCCATCAACATCGGAGGGGCAGGCATCGGCCGGAGGGCAGGAGGACCCTGGACAGGAAGTGTCTTCCGTGTGGCAGCGGTTGGGCCATGCTATAGATGCGGAGCGGCAGCGGGCGGAAGAAGCACGGCTCACGATGGTCAGGGCGAGAACTCCATGCGTAGGGCCCTGAGGCGGGCCGAGTGCCTCGAGGCCATTCGCAGGGACCTAGAGTTCCAGATGTCATCATCCCTGCGAACCCTCAGGGCCATGGAAGAGGACCGCCTCCGGGACATCGAGCAGGAGTTCAATGATGCCCTGGCCCGGAACATCAACATGTGAGCCGTTGGACTTGCTCGCTGCCCTTGTAAATAGTTATTTGGTTAGTATTAGGTTTCCTTTGTTTTTTTCTTTATTTTGGACCTTTTGGACAATGGACCACATTTTTGTATATAGTTTTTTTATTAGGTAGGAGTTTTTGATAGGTTTCATTTCTTCAGTTGGGATCATGGACCCTGGATTGTTCATCTGTATATAGTTAACTGTTGGATTCTACTTTTTTGTGTGGATTTCCCCATGGAGCAATGGTTTTCACTTTTGTTTTTCCCTTGGATTTCATTTTTTGGAATTGTGACTTTGGACACCTTTCCTTTGGATTATGATGTGTTGTTTTTCATTATTTTACAGACATGCAGCTTTTCTTTTTTAATTTCCATTGTCGTTTGTTTGATTTTAATTCCATTCATGTTGCTTTTAATACATTTTTTTCTTCAAATTTCGATGTGTGGTATTATCTCATTGGTTTCATGCATGTCATGATATGGGTTTTGAGATTCACTTGCAACCATTGTGTGTGTGTGAGGGACATGTCTTCATTTACATACTTGCCATTGGGGTTGTGTCATGTAATTGGCATTTCTATGTGGGTGGATGCAATACTTGGGTGGGTCTTTGGCATGTGGAGGCAGGCCGTAAGGGCCAGGGATCGAGATTGTGATGACGTGTTGGCTGGGGGACATGTGTGGGGGCCTGCTGACAGGTGCCCCACACTGCTGGGGGGTGGGGGTGGGGGGCGACATGTGTCGGGGCCTGTTGGCAGGTGGCCCGCCCTGCTGGGGGGTGGGGGTGCAAGGGAACATTAGTGGGACATGAGTGGGTGCCTGCTGGCAGGTGCCCCGCACTGCTGGGGGGTGGGTGTGCAAGGGGACATGAGTGGGGGCCTGCTGGCAGGTGCCCCTCAGTGCTGGGGGGTGGGGGTGCAAGGGGACATGAGTGGGGGCCTGCTGGCAGGTGCCCCTCAGTGCTGGGGGTGCAAGGGGACATGAGTGGGGGCCTGCTGGCACATGCCCCTCAGTGCTGGGGGTGCAACGGGACATGAGTGGGGGCCTGCTGGCAGGTGCCCCATACTGCTGGGGGGTGGGTTTGCAAGGGGACATGAGTGGGGGCCTGCTGGCAGGTGCCCTGCACTGCTGGGGGGTGGGGGTGCAGAGGGACATGAGTGGGGCATGGGTGGGGGCCTGCTGGCAGGTGCCCCACACTGCTGGGGGGTGGGGGTGCAAGGGGACATGAGTGGGGGCCTGCAGGCAGGTGCCCCTGACTGCTGGGGGTTGGGGGTGCTGGGGGACATGAGTGGGGGCCTGCAGGCAGGTGCCCTGCACAGCTGGGGGGTGGGGGTGCAAGAGGGTAATGCGTTGGTGATCACTAGTACAAGGTGACATGTGGCTTGGCTGGGGGGGCATGCCCATGGTGGATGGGCTGCCTGCGGGACATGCCCAGGGGTGCAGGGTAGTCCCATGTGGTGTGGTCTGCCTGCAGGGGCCGTGGAGGGTGTAGAGGGTACACCAGGGAGGACCCACACTGCCAATTCACATGTAGGAATCCCCTGCACCCCCAAAATACACCTACCCCACTCGCACAGGGCCTATCGCGTGTGCAACATCCCCGCACCCCAGAAATACACGTACCCTGCTGAAATCGCGAGTTAAACTTGCCCACACCCCAGGAATACACGTACCCTGCTGAAATTGCGTGTTAAACTTCCCCGCACCCCAGAAATACACGTACCCTGCTGAAATCGCGTGTTTAATTTCCTCGCACCCCAGGAATAAATGTACCCCGCTGAAATTGCGTGATAAACTTGCCCGCACCCCAGAAATACACGTACCCTGCTGAAATCGCGTGTGGAACTTCCCGCGCACCCCAGAAATACACTTACCCTGCTGAAATCACGTGTTAAACTTCCCCGCATCCCAGAAATACACGTACCCTGCTGAAATCGCGTGTTAGACTTCCCTGCTCCCCAGGAATACACGTACCCTGCTGAAATTGCGTGTTAAACTTCCCCGCACCCTAGGAATACATGTACCCTGCTGCAATTGCGTGTGGAACTTCCCCCGCACCCCAGAAATACACGTACCCTGCTGTAATCGCGTGTTAAACTTCCCCGCACCCCAGAAATACATGTACCCTTCTGAAATCGCGTGTTAGACTTCCCCGCACCCCAGGAATACACGTACCATGCTGAAATCGCGTGTTAAACTTGCCCGCACCCCAGAAATACACGTACCCTGCTGCAATCACGTGTGGAACTTCCCGCGCACCCCAGAAATACACGTATCCTGCCGAAATCCTGTGTTAAACTTCCCCGCGCCCCAGAAATACACGTACCCTGCTGAAATCGCGTGTTAGACTTCCCCGCACCCAGCTGAAATTGCGTGTTAAACTTGCCCACACCCCAGAAATACACATACCCTTCTGCAATCGCGTGTGGAACTTCCCGCCCACCCCAGAAATACATGTACCCTGTTGAAATTGCATGTTAAACTTCCCCGCACCCCAGAAATACACGTACCCTGCTGAAATCGCGTGTTAGACTTCCCTGCACCCCAGGAATACACATACCCTGCTGAAATCGCGTGTTAAACTTGCGCGCACCCCAGAAATACACTTACCCTGCTGCAATCGCTTGTGGAACTTCCCGCGCAGCCCAGAAATACACATACCCTGCTGAAATTGCGTGTTAAACTTCCCCGCACCCCAGAAATACACGTACCCTGCTGAAATCACGTGTTAGACTTCCCCGCACTCCATGAATACACGTACCCTGCTGAAATCACGTGTTAAACTTGCCCGCACCCCAGAAATGCACGTACCGTGCTGTAATCGCGTGTGGAACTTCCCGCGCACCCCAGAAATACACGTATTCTGCTGAAATTGCGTGTTAAACTTCCCCGCACCCCAGAAATACACATACCCTGCTGAAATCATGGGTGAAACTTCCCGCGAACCCCAGGAATACACGTTCCCCACTTGCCGTGTACTGTGTGGTGGCCCTGTATACTGGTCCAGGGTTAGCGCAGCCCTTTGCGCTGGATTGGGGATTTTGATGGCTTTTCCTTGCGCGAGGGGCGTTCTTGGGGGCGTTACTGACGCTGCTGTAGGGTCGCTGCGCCACTCTGCGCCGCGGCTGCTTTCGGTGGCTAAAATCCATGAATACGCTGTGCGCCGAAATGGATTTTGGCGCATGCGGCTGGCGCAGACTATCGCACATGCACAGTGTGCGCCAGCCGCGTGCGCCACTTGTGCGCTTAATTCTGTGAATTATCCCCTCAATGTTTGGCCTATAATATTTCTAAAATCTTTGGTAAACATTTGCCAAATGGCAACAAAGTTATAAGCCATCGAAAAATATTGAGAGCCCCCCTCTAATTTTGCCCCCTCTTGACAAAACCCCACCAGACTTTGCAAAAACTTTGAAATCTGGGTCTATAATCGTTTTGCATACTTGTGTGTAGATTTGTGAAATGGCACTACATTTAAAAGCCTTTCAAATAATTTGGGACCACCCCTCTGCCTTTGCTCCCTCTTGACAAAACAGATGCACACTTTCCAAATCCATTCAGAATTAAGTTGTGAATGAAATTCCAAACTTTCATGCAGTTTCATTGAGTGGCGCCAAAGTTATAAGCCATCCAAAAACTGCTTTCAGCAACACAGTAATGCAGAAATAGGCATAGATGTTCCCTAACATCTGGAGTTTTCGCGAACATCACAGGACTGTACCCGAACATACAGACTGTTGGCTGACTTCAGGAATGAAAAACGCCTGTGTTTTGGCTTCTTATAGCCATATCCCATCCCATCCTCATACACCCCCACCTCCCCAGAGAGTGTTTGATAAGTTTCACAAGCGTAATGTTGTATCTTTCAATCGTTTTTTACTTCGATGTTCACAGACACAGGCGGATGTCCACAAATCCAACATGGCAGGCGTTTCCAAAGGTCTGACGCACTTCATGCTTTTCACCATCCTATCTGTGGGAATGTCCGATGTCTGCGGACATCACTTCGCCCTCTTGGCCAATCGGATGGCCGTCGGCAAATCGAACAGGGAAGTGAGTCCGCGGACCGAACCCAGATATCACTATTTTTTTACCTACTTTTGGCCTGTTTAAAACAAACTACTTGATGGATTTACACCAAATATACCAAAGCACCCCTTTGGCACCAAGGTGCTGCTCCTGCTGCAAATTTGGTGAAATTCCATCCAGCGATTTGGGCTGTAGACGTGAGCAAAAAATGTTTTCCTTTGCGTCTAAAAACAGACATTTTGGGACCCCCCTACAACCTTGCCCCCCCTTGATGAATCCTCACCAAACTTGCCAGGAAATTTCAGAAGGGCCATATACTTATTTTGCAAAGTTTGGTAAGGATTCGTCCAGGGGGAGCGAAGTTATAAGCCCCCCAAAAACTGCTCTTCCTATGAGCAACTTAACCATAACTACAGGGCTGCTACCGTAGGCCCTGTAATTCCATGGATGTCCCTTGGGTTATTGAGACACTTTCTATTTTTTCTATGTTTCAAACAATACATAACCATTTTTTAGGGGTAGGGCAGGTAACCCACACACTTGCGAACAACAAATCGTTCTTTGTGTTGAATAGGCCTTTGTGGATTTGGATAAATCCAAGTCGGTGGGCCCTTCCAAAGTTTTGTGATAATTCCTCCATTACCGCAGGTATCAGATGGATTTTTGGCACTGACGAATCATGGGTCAAATTCGCAGAGGCCATTTTGGGCTGGCACAATGATTTTTCACTCAATCAGGAGCATCACATCTCATGTTAAATCTCACATTTGTGTGTCAGGTTCACACAGTCAATCAGAGTCCGCCTAGTCAAGATTGTTGAGTTGGTTAGCCAGTCAGACCTATTAAATGTCATTAAAAAAGTTTGACCCTCTACTTATGGCACAACACATGCCCTGTTCAATTGTGCATTTTTCTAGATTGTTAGGGTGGATGCTTGGGGAAGGATTTGGAGCAGGGATTTGAGGATTTTTGTGTAGTTCATGATCTTTGTGTTTTTTTGTCTTGCTTCTTGGTCTCTAGCATGTTTTTGTAGAGCATATGTATGCCCCTTTATTTTAGCGGTTGGTGAGTGCTTTTTAATGTGTTTTTAGTTTCCACCATATATTGTTAGTTTCCCCAAATTAACAATCATTACCCTTTACTATGAAAAAATGTGTAACTGTGATGGGCCATGTTGGAGGTCCCAAGCGCCTTCAAGGTGTCTGCACCCTATAAATGAATCGTCAAACGAAAATGCGTTCTTGTGCCCTGAAAGAGAACCTGAGAAACATCTGGATGGCTTTACACTGTGGGAAAATTAGAGAATAATGGTAGGAAACAGAATTATGTGAGAGAGCTCAAGAAACCTAATAGCGACTGTTTTCTGTGAGAGAACCTTAGAGTGGTTCTGCCATGTGGGAGAAAACAAGATATTTAGTTGACACTTATGTCCTGTGAGGAAATGTGAGAATCTTATGAGACGTTGTGCACTGGAGAAAATCAGAAAACTTTAGTGGGAAAATGCACTCTGTTAGAGGTATTATGGCTGGTTGTTTCCTTTATCAGAGAGCTAGAGAACCTAATGAGGGGGTGCCCTGTGAAGTAACCTGAGAAATGTAAGGGGAGTCATCTTCTGATAGAATCCAAGAGCGTTAGGGATACGCTCTGTGGGAAAATCTGAGAAATGTAGTGGGCAGCTGTGTCCTGTGTGAGAACATAATAACCTAAGGTGTGGCTGCGTCCTGCAGGAGAGCCAAAGAACCTTGAGGGTGTTTGCACCCTGTGAGAGAAACCAAGAATCTTAGTGGTGTGTGTGCCTTATATCATTAAGTGGTGGCACCACAGTATGATGGAACCTGCAAATCTTAATGTGTGTCTGTGCCTCCTGAGTGAACCCTAGAATCTTAATGGTAGGTACACCATGTGGGAGAATCCAAGAATTGTTTTAATGTCACTGCACCCTATGAGAGAAAACAAGACCTTTAGGAGATGCTGTGTCGCAGAACCTGAAGTGGTGGCTGCACCATGTGAGGGATCCTGAGAACCTTAAAGGTAGCTGCATGCTGTGGGAGAACCCAATATATTTAGTGGGTAGCTATGCCCAGAGAGAGAATCTGAGAACCTTAGGAGTGGCTGAAACCTGTGCCAGATCTCAATAACTTTAGGTTTAGCCAATTGGGTCCAATGGACCCAATGGGGAATGGGGAATAATGTTTACAGAACAAACCATGATCCGGCAGTAATATCGCCAGACGGTGGGCGGTAACGCAATAAAGTTGGGCAGTATCCCAGTCGGGATACCGCCCAACTCGTGATGAGGCCCTAAATCTGTTAAGTACACTAGATCTTGGAAGTCGTCTGAAGGAGTGTGGGAGGTGTAAGGGTGCATTGTACTTTTAAGAGGAGAACAAGATCAAATGCTTCAGAAAGTTAGTAAGCCAGTAATATCAACTTGAAAGCAACAGATGTCTACCTCTACACAAAGCCTGAATGTTGACTAGCAGCGCAATGAGGCCTCAACCATTATGTTGCTGTTTAATAAAAAAGCACCCCCTTAAAATGATTGCCTTGATCCCCTGGATATCTGCTCAGCAGAGGTTTTCTATAAATACCAACACCACACAAAACATATAAGGTGCAGCACTGAAATTAAATGTATTTAAAGTGAAAAATTATGGAATATATTGATTCACATTTTTGAACCCTTTGTTCAGATCAAAAACCAAGACGAGAGTTGAATTGAGTGAAGCAATAATAATAATAATAATAATAATAATAATAATAATAATAATAACCTTATATATATATATAAACAGAAAATATGTGTGTTTGTTTGTTCCTCATACAATTCCACACTGTTGCACCAATCTGCACCAGAGTTTGCACAGTTCTCTGTTAGGGCCAACTAGATGCCACTGGCTACATTACATGTGGACACCCCACCCCATTCCCCGGATTTCAGCCCCTGCACAGATGAGACTGTTACCTGGAAGTGGCGAAACATCAAGGTGGTCATAGAAGGACCAGACAGAGCTCATTTCAAGTGTATGGATGTGTGGAACAGGAGTTGAAGGCCCTAGGGAGCACCATTTCTGAGATATTTGCACTGCAACATGCAAAACATGTGGTCATAGAAGGACCAGACAAAGCTCATTTTAACGGTCTTGATGCCAGGAACAAAACTTGAAGGTCCTTCGCTATAAATACACTTTTCAAGGACACACCGTGTGTGAGATATCTGCAAAGCAAGGCACTGAAACATGCTGCACCATGCCAGGGTGTCACGACAGGTGGGGAGAGCACACGGAAGGTCCAATTATACTGCAGCATGCCAATTCTCATCTCCCCTCCATGTCTGCTCTGTGATTGTCAACAATTGATGACAGTGTTATCATGTCTGGCTACAGAACCCGTGTGATGTACAGGCACTTTTTGCTGTACGCATATCAAATGGATATATTACAATGTATTCATTATTAATCACTTCACAGATTTGAATATCTCTGTTATGCCTGTATAAACCACAATATGAAGGATATCTCTGAATTCAGGGTTGTCTTGTGATTCTGAATATATAGATCTCATTAATGGCACAGATCCCTACAAGAAACTGACAATTCATGATAATGTTTATAGTTATATTGGAGATGATTTTACTTGGTTGTCTAGAGTAGTTATCCAGATGTCCTTTTATATGTATGGCTGTTTATGTGTATTCTGAATGTAAATATGAGAGACATAAAATCAGGCAGGTTATGTTTCTTTTCTGTGGACAAGCGGCATGTATTTCTGCGCAATTGTGTTGGTGACTCTTCCAGCATTGAACATTAGGGGACCACCTTTAATTTCTCTTGTTATGGTGGGAGTTCTTGATCAGGTATATTTCTTTGTAAATGGTGCACCTGTCTATCATATATTATATAGTCAGCAGTTGTTATTGTTACTGTTACATATCTGCCTAACGTAGAAATATAGAAAGTAAAAGAACTGGTTATGTCATGTGCAAAGCAGCATATATGAACTGTCCTTCAAAACTGTTAATAACTTAAGGATAAGAATCTAACAAAAACATAGAGTAATCGGGCAGCCCTAATGTCATAGCGCCAAAGCTGCTTTTCAGGGAGAGTGCATTATTTACTTAAAATGACTGCTAAGTGCAGAAACATATATACACTACAGTAAAAAATGCATGAACATATTGTTTTGTCTGGTATAACCGCTTGAAATACCACAAAGGGTACATACCTGGCAACCAAATGTAGTTTGCCTTTACATTTTTAATCTGCAACATGCACCAAAACAGGATTATGGCCAATTGTACATTTATCATTTTTTAAATTCATAGGGGAAAGTCTGAAGTTGTTTTTCAAGTTAACTTGCATCGGCTATTTAAATTGACTCTACTTATTGTAAAGATTGTAGCCTCCTATAAATTGTTAAATAATATGCATATCAAGCAAAATGAAATGATATTTGTAATAGTGTGACAATTTAATGTGTTTCACTTTATTTGACTCTTTTCCCAACAAATCTTTAACTGCTCAGCAGAAAGAGACATACACATAATATATGTCCCTCTTACCTGAACTGACAAGTAGATGGCAAGGCCACACCCAGGAAGAACATTTTATCTTTTATTGAGAATTTGATACCCCACACCTAACATCCTAACTTACCCCTGTTTCTACATGAAAGGGGTTGCAGTCCTGGAAAAGGCTGAACGGCATCAAAGGAACCTGCTTGCAGTGAGTGAGCTGGTAAGGGAAAGATATTTACAACTGAGATTCTTTGATCTACCTATGCTAGGCGAACTCAAAGCAGCAAAGAAACAAGTGGCACAGAAAAGAAGCACTCCCTCTCTTTGAAATTCCTGACAACACTCCCTTCTTCTGCACATGCATGCTCAGCCCTCTGGGTACAACAAGCAAAAGAGGAAGGCTCTTTATTAAAATGTGGTTATGATTGGTCTATAGACATGGATTTCAAAGCACACCAATCACTTGCTAGGATTCTGCGGTACAAGAGATGATTAGCAGTCACTCTGGTGAAATCTTGGAGGATCTGTTGACAATATCACTCCATTGAGTATGGGAAGAGAGATTTAACCATTTTAAGCATGCTGGAGCACCTGGGGAAGAAACACATAATCTGTTGTCTCTGGTGCCTCAGTGTTAGGGCTGACTTTCTATACTCTTGTTCTTCAGAGGTGGTAGCTTGAGGTCACACAATGGGAATCACAAATTACACTTAGGCAGGATGTATAACAATACAGTTATTTATTTATGGCCAAACCACACTATAAGAAATTACTACTAGCAAGCAGAGTTATCGCACAAAGCTAATATAAACAATAGATACATATATACAGTCATGTATTATAGGGCATAATACATATCAGAAACTCCTGTAAAGGAATGTTTAGATTGGTATTATGCAGTCAAAGTCGACAGAGATGATCCCTAACTAAATGTATCCAGCCCCAAGTTGTCTGGGGCCTTTTGTCCAATAGTTCAGGTAAACGTTGCACAGAAGTTATGAAGCAGGAAAAAATGTTGGTATGGCTCTGGGGTCCAGTGAAGGACTCTTAGGGTTAGGGTATGAGTTAGACTAACTACCAAAAGTAGCCCCAACTTTCAGAGGTTTTGCACAAGCAAGCAATGGCAAAGCCAATATTGTTAGAATTAAGGTTTATTATACGCCCATTGACTTATAATGGGAGCATAGGGGTAGGTTAGAAGCTCTGTAACTTTCCCCCGTAATCTGATTCTTCCTCAGACTTGGCATGACAAAGGAAGAGGTTTTGAGGTGGCTTTTCCAACCAAAAGGTTCAGTCCTCAATTTGCAGGGGTTGCAGGCTTGAGCTGATCCCCGGTTGGTGTCTTTCACTGTTGCAAGGGCACTTGATTGAAGAATGCAGCAAAACTTGATATAGGACCCCTCTCAGGACTGGACTCAGGTCAGGTAAGTGATTTCAGATGGTGCTCACCACAGCACAGTGACGCAAAAGGACTCAGCAGCCACAGTCTGACTTTCCCTCCTATCTCGGGTCCCCTCGATGCTAGGATGCCAACATTTCGCAGGCTTCCGAAGGCTTCCTTTGGCAGGACACCGAGCAGACATCAGGAATGGATGTTCCCTCCACTCCAAGGGTCACAGCAGGAATGCTAAAGATCATGAGCAAGACAGGGCTCCTCCAGGGCAGATGCAGAAGTTGGTTGCCAGGCCTCCCTCCGT
Organism: Ambystoma mexicanum; assembly: GCF_040938575.1. NCBI lineage: Eukaryota > Metazoa > Chordata > Amphibia > Caudata > Ambystomatidae > Ambystoma > Ambystoma mexicanum. The sequence continues at coordinate 1,060,734,873 of NC_090933.1, read as the reverse complement.
CAGGTCTCAGGTGTCTTTGTGGATCTTACAGCTGGACAGGATACTTGGCTCCTTCAGGTTTCTCCAGGATCTCTTAAGAATGGGTGCAGGGGTCCTCGTCTTATCATAAAAGCCAGGTAAGAACTGCTGCCCTCACTAGCCAATAGTAGGACTATGAATCAGACACATTGAAACCAGTTTGTGGATTGGAACCAGACAGTCCCGCCCACATCCTGCCAGCAAACACACACAGCCCTCCAGTAGCCCGCCAAAAGCTTCTGATTTCCCGGCACAGGAAGCCCTAATAAGGATTTTCCTGGCCTCTAAGGCCAGGAAGAAGGCTGAAGAACAAGAAGCTAAAATGACAATCAAAAAATCTCATAGCAGGGCCATGTTTGACCAGTAGCCACAGTTAGTAGCCAAAGGCGGAAAACACGGTAAGGCTAAAATGAAAATTCCCAAAAAGCGAGAAAAAGTCACTGCTGCCACTAGCTTATCCTTTTAGCACAACTAGAGTAACCAAAAATCCTCTGAGTGTGAGTATAGGGCAAAACAACAATGTACCCCATTGTACTGCCGTGTAAGCTGCATTGTACAGAGATAAAAAGTTACCACAAGTTATACAACAGTAACCAAAAGCAGTAACACAGTAACACGATAAAGGGAAGCAATGTTTTCCAGTACTGACAGCCTGAAGGACATGTCAGTTTCCCCTTGACATATGAGCAAAAGCAGTGTAGTCACTGCACTGCAAAAAGTACAGGTCAGATTAAAAAATAAAAGCAAAATGTTTTGGGGTTCCATAAAGATGGAAGGAAAGGTGCAGTAAAGAGAAATCCTTCCTAACACTCAGCAGCCGTAATTTTTTTCCACACAGAGGTCAGCAGCAGCTGGCAAGGAGGTCTTCCCATCTGAAGGCTCGATGGAACGGCTGCTGGCATGGGACTTTTTCAAGCAGGTCTGCAGTATTTCCCATTCTGTGGTGTCAGGATCCAAAGCAAAGAGGAGGGGTGATAATAGGGTGGCAAGCCTCATCAAATACAATCCCGCCACATGGAGCCAGGCTTATTTTGCTTCGGTTTATTTGGCCAAGTTTACAATCTTAAGTTTTGAAAAAATACATTCAAAATTGAAAACACCCATCAAAAAACGATTCCTAGTTTATACAGCACATTATGCTGCATTCTAATGCTACTAGTACTTCTTGTCCAAGGTGTATGTGTATGAAGGACGCCCCTGCATTACTTGCATATGTTGTAAGAATAGTACAATCACTGGTGATAAAAGATTCCTAGGGTAGGTGCTTGAGCAATGCATTCTTTGATGTGATTGACTATCTGCTCATGTTCATTTGGCCATTTAAATTTAATATGCTTCTTCAGTAGTTCTCTCAGGGGAACACAATTAGCCACAACATTTTCTACCAACTTTGACTAATATTCTGCTAACCACAAGAACACTCATATAGCCTCCTTGTTATTGGGAGAAGGATTAGTTTTCACGGAATCCAGAATGCTGGATTTTGGTCAGATCATCTCATCACTTATTACATGGACCAGATATGTGACTTAGAAAAGAATTGTAGTGGGTGGACTGGACGCGCTCATGTAACACAAGTAGTCAAAGTTGTATTATATCTACATCTAGAAATGTCCACAAGTATATTATCATGGGTATTGAAATTTATTCTGCAAGTTGGACAGCCGACACGTGTTTCGACCAACGGGTCGTTTTCAAGGCGAATGCTAAATTCTGTGCATATCAATGCTTGTGTTGATAACAATACAGATTGCCAAATTTATGGTTCAAGTTCGGACTATCAAGTCATATTGACCAAAATTAGGATTGCAGATTGCCAGAAAATGATCAGCCTTCAATGGCTGTCTGCTAATTAGTCACCCGTCGGAGCGGGATCCAAAGGAAATTCAGGGGCCCAATCCCCACGTCAGATTATGCCAGATATGTGACTTTCCTCACTATAAATAGACACATTAAATAATGTTCAATGATTAGCCCTGCTTCTCTTAGGATGGTCAGTACTTCTCTATGGTATCTGTTGTGAAGATATGGGCGCTCAGCAAATACTCCATCCTGGGAACATCTCATGTTTGGGATGATAAGACATTACTTTTCCATGACTTTCTGGAATGCAGCAGCAGCTGGAGCTACATCAAATGTCATCTGTCTGAATCTGCATTCACCAAAGGGTGTCATAAGTATTGTGAGGTTTCTAGAATCATGGTGGGGTTCTATTTGATAGTATGCGTTGTATAGGTGTAATATGGAGAGGTGTGTTGCCCCCCACAGTAGGGACCATCATCTCATTGGACTCTGGGAAAAGAGTGTCTATCTAACGCTTATCATTCAAGGATCTGAGGTCTACACACACTCAAATCAAGCCATACTGCTTCCTGCAAATGACAATCGGGGAAACCCATTCTGCATCCTCCAGTTGCTCTATAATTTTGTTACTACTTAAGCATGAGGGGAACTGGTCTCACTTTGTTTTCTATGGGTTTAGCAATATTTTGTGTTGAAATATTTTGTGGTGAATAGACACCCTATCCATGAGTTAATATTATCGAGAATAGTGTCACTTATGTTTCATTCCACTTGCCAACCGGTTTGATTGCACTGTGATATAAGCATATCTTAAGGTATTTTTGGTGGTGACAACTTAATAGGCGTATGTCTTTCTTCACTACATACAGATTGCCATGTATGTTCTTTTCCGTGAACTCTATGGCCCTAATATTTCAATTGTGATTCCCTTGTAGGCTTTGGGGTTGATCTCTTGGGCTTTCAAATCTGTGAGGTCCCACCACAGTCTGTTATAGGTATCTGCTACTATAACTGTATATTTGGACTCATAGTGGGCCTTCATTTGTAAATTGTGTCTCTCTATTTTCAATTCTCACCAGAATACTTCAGTAACGTCTTCATCCACTGTAGCAATTATCAAATCACTCATGACCTCTCTAACACGTTGCATTTCATCATCTATATATCTGATGGCGTTAGTGTTGGTCCTGCACTTTGGCTAGATGATTTCTTCTCCAGCACTTTTTGCAAATGGTTCCTCAGACAGGATACTTGGTGTTATTGGCGAAGTGGTCAGTTTTGCCACAAGCATAGCAACTAAATATGTTTCTTATATTGGATGTTTTGCCCTCGTTGTCTGTTCTCAGACCTTAAGTTCTGGGTTTAGCTGCTTGTCTACTACAGTGTATTGCGTTGATTCTGTTGAAGAAATTTGGTATTGCTATGACTTGTTCCAGACTAAGATCTTTAATTAGCAGTAGTCTTTCTTGCTTTGTTTTATCATTCGTACAATGCACTACTTGATTACGAATTATACTCTGAAGGGGAACCAAATTCAGTCCCTTAAGGTTACTACATTTGTGTTAATTTCTTCATTCATCCCTTGGTTGCAGGAGAAAAAGAAAAATGGCGCTCCATCACAACATTTTTTGCTTGTTTTGTAGTGTCCATTTAATGTACTCTCTGTGGGCTGGTAGATTCTCAAATATACTGCATCTTTCCACACATAAGTAATTCAAAAGAATAGATTGTTTGTGTTCTACATCAAAGTTCATGCCACCAAAAGAAATCTAATATGTGTTGAGCAGGTGTTTCTTTTTTTTTTCAGTGAAACCACATAATGGTTGGTTTGTTTGTTGTAGGTTCAAAGGTAGGGGGATTCAATGTTCGCCACCATGTTTTGGAAATATAATTAAATAAAACAATTAACTAACATAAAACACTAATCTAATCATAACAAGCTAAAATAATGACTTAAAATATCTAAATATCAAAGAAGTTAAAACAATTAGCTAAAATAATTACTCACAGGAGCTAGAGGTCTCTGTTGATTTATGTGTGAATACTTCAACTCATTTTTTAGCATTCATAGTTTCTCTTTCAATCTGAAGCTTACTGGGCGCAGGTCCACTGAATCTGCATGCTTCTGTTATTTCTTTCTAATCATCCCTCCATTGAGGTCCATTGCTGGCAATATCCTCGGTGAGGCTGTTAGTCCTCTTTCGCTGTTTGCACCTGTAGTCACTTCCTATGTCTTTCATTTTGTTCCTTCTTTGTCGGTGGTACGTTCAGTGACGTCTTTATGGGAGGGTAAATGGGGGCACTTACACTGGGCCCCACAATGGAGGGGGGCCCCCACAAGGGTGTCTAATCTAAAGAAATGAGTGACCATTGTTTACAAAACTTAAATAGCACACGTCAAGATATTGTATGGCATGTTGCTGAGGCTCTGAACCTATTGCCTGTCTGTTGTAACATATGCTTTCTGCTCGGATCAATTCATCCTGTAATGCTTTCTGTGTTCACTGTCCCACACATAGTTTGTGTGTTCACTACGACAACTCCTGTAGCAATCGCACCTTTCTATGGGAATTATATTGATCATGTGTAATAGCCAAAGTTGAAATGCATACTGATAAATGTGAGTGCCGCATTGGTTTAGAAGATAGCTCAGTGTGTTAAGCACTAATTGCAGAGATTTGTGTTCATATGCAAGATTATAATACTGAATTCCAGCAAAGCCAACTCAGCTTTTCCTATGTTTGAAGTTGATAAATCTGCAGGTATGTGTACTTTGCTTTGTAGCACAACAGGAGCTATTTTCAGCAGTATACCTATACCTGTGGTTGCTATAAAAAGAACTAATATAGTATCAATATGGTGAAGGTCTCGAAATTGGTTTTTGCAAATGGAGGCTTGTAAAACCTAGGCAGCCGCCTCAAATGAAGACTATAAATTGTTAGTCCGAGAAGTGATTAGGTATGCAAATTCAAGACTGTGGAACCAACGCGTTCATGCTTCTATCCTGGCTTCCCGTCAGATGATACAGTGAACCTGGACAAATCAACGTATTTCACTGACATTACTGTCCTGGCTTCCTTGAAAAGGTTGGCTTCTTACATGCAGGGGGTATTTTTTAGAGCATTCATTACCAAATCTGACTTTTAATGTAGGTCGTTTGAGCAGAAGGGACCTAAATAGAAGAGAGCGGATCACATATTGCAGTCCTCTGGCAAGCATATTTCAAGGACTGCTCATTTGGCACAAAAACAGTTCACTTTTTTGAACAACTGAAAGCTTTTTGTGTATGTTTATAAATAACAATTTCACAAGCCTGTGATTTGGGCTATGTTAAAGCATTAAAATACAAACGAGAAAACCAGATGTAATCTTTTAGGATCACATCAAATAGTATGTTGGCACCTAAATCCTTCCCTTGCTGTTCGAGACACGAAGCTGGTGGCTGCTAATGATGAAGAGTGTCCTGTACCTTCCTGGTGGCTGCTTATGATGAAGAGTGTCCTGTACCTTCCACATGGCTGCTAATGATGAAGAGTGCCCTGTACCTTCCACGTGGCTGCTAATGATGAAGTGTGTCCTCTACCTTCCTGTTGGCTGCTAATGATGAAGAGTGTCCTGTACCTTCCTTGTGGCTGCTAGTGATGAAGAGTGCCCTGTACCTTCCTGGTGGCTGCTAATGATGAAGAGTGTCCTGTACCTTCCTCGTGGCTGCTAGTGATAAAGAGTGCCCTGTACCTTCCTGGTGGCTGCTAATGATGAAGAGTGTCCTGTACCTTCCTCGTGGCTGCTAGTGATAAAGAGTGCCCTGTACCTTCCTCGTGGCTGCTAGTGATGAAGAGTGCCCTGTACCTTCCTTGTGGCTGCTAATGATGAAGAGTGCCCTGTAACTTCCTCGTGGCTGCTAATGATGAAGAGTGCCCTGTACCTTCTTGGTGGCTGCTAATAATGAAGCGTGTCCTGTACCTTCCTCGTGGCTGCTAATGATGAAGAGTGTCCTGTACCTTCCTGGTGGCTGCTAATGATGAAGAGTGCCCTGTACCTTCCTCGTGGCTGCTAATGATGAAGAGTGCCCTGTACCTTCCTGGTGGCTGTTAATGATGAAGAGTGCCCTAGAATGCAAGTTGCCTTGTCGTGGACTGCTGATGTTGGCCTTGAAATGCTACTTATTTATCAGTTTTATTACAGCTAGAATGAAGAGGGTAAGGGGACTGAAAGGGAGTACCATTGGCCATTTTAATCGCTGCAAGTTAACATGCCAAGCTATGTGTTGTGAATGTGATGAGGGGGACACGACCAGATATTCTGGATACCTTAATTCCTTTGCCTCGATGGAGGGGGTCCCCAAAGGTGTCCGTGCCCCAGGCCCCAAAAGTGCTTAAAATGGCCCTGGGTGGGCTTTCACTGAATAGAAACAGGACTGCTTGGAGTCAGCAGGGGTTTCAGCAGTATCAACGAGCGAACAGACGGCGCTTGGTGCTTCTCCTCACCACTTTGTTGAGGAATGATCTCCAGAGCCAACTACAGCTCAAGCGAGTTCATTATTTGTTTAGGCAGAGGGCCGGCTCGCAGGCAGGCTTTGGTGCTACCTCTGCTTGCCTCTGCGTCCTTCCTGAAAACACAGAGAACGAGTGGATTTCAAGCGCCACGTTCAGCGGCACAGGGTGAGCACACAGAGTGTGAGCCTCGCTCACCACAAGGACCGCTGACTCGGAGGACGTTGAGGTGACATGTCTGGGCTTCCCCTTTTCAGTCTTTCTGTCCCTGGTTGCCCAGAGACGTTCCCACAGACACTGGCACATCTTCAATATCTCTCTGGTCTGCGCATTATAAATCGCTCACTGAACACTGTCACCATGGCGAAAGACACTTTGATACCTGAGCAGTTCTCAACCATGCCTGCACACACTGAGAGGAGTAACGGCCATATGCACATGTGTGAGAGTTACACACTGCTTCTCCATGCATGCACTCAGAGAGCTGCTGTTGCAACCAGGTCCACCTGCACAACACCAAGGATGGCTTTCACTCCCGATCCTTATGCTCATAAATACTCTTTACAGAGCCTGATCAGATCCCAACATCCAGCTCATAGACCATGCTCGTCGATAATAAGGTTCCACTCTCCCTCACAATCTGGCCCAGCACAGACCATCACAGATCCAGCATCTGCATCTGTCTTGCTGCATCAGCCCACAAAAGACCACAGGATGGCTTTTTCTTTATGCCTCTGCATCCCCCGGGAGCCTGTATCACGGAATGCCAGTCAGCAGACATGCCAAGGGAAATCTGTCACACTGCAGGAAAACCAGGAAGATTGTGAGTAAAGGCCCCCCCTTTTATGGGGAGTGGCACTGGGATGCCGAATAAATTGAAAGGGATAGTATTTGGGAAGGTCTGGTGGAAGGTGGCTTGCCTTGATGTTAAAGTACTGGGACGAGGAAGATGGGTTTAGGTGCAATGGGTCCAATTATTCTAGAAACAATATCTACAACTTCTAACATGTTAGTCAACAATTTGGGTTATTTTCGACACATATACAATCTTCATTATCACTTTCAATAGATTCTAGTGACCAATTCATTGTTTGAAATATCTATTTCAGCAGAGGATCAGTGAGACCTATGATGTTTAGCTTGTGGACAAAGAGTGAAACAATGTGCTTAATGGGCACGATTAACAATGGTGAAACACCTCCAGGAATGAACAGCACTCTCCCTTACTCTTACCTACGTCATTCGTTCTCTCTCGTCTTACTTTCCACTCTCTCCTTTTTTTGTCAGTTTGTATGTTTCTATTCCGCCCTCTTTCTTTGTCTCTCACTCCCTCTTGCTCTGCCCGGCAGGGGCACCGTCCAGACGGCGTTGCCCGGCAGGCCACCGTCCTTAAGCTGGGCCCCGTCCGTGGGCCCAGCACCTACATCGCAGCACCAGCATGGTGCAACAGGAACAACGCTGGAGCCAGAATGGGAGTGGCTCCTGAGCCAGAAGCAGCTCAGTTCTTTTATTAGGTTGGTCATGTGGCTCGGCCACGTGACCCATTACAACATCCTGGGAGCTACCATGCTCCCAGGAGGGGTCACCATACAACACCACTCCATTTTTTAATAAACAACAAAACAAACGTAAACCGCTACACACTACTACTCCTATCAACACTCTACTCATTGTACACCACTTTATTAGTCTGGGTGAGTAGGTTCAACTAATACACAGCCCGCTGGTGCGCGCCACTGGCCCCACATAAAGCAGTCTTTGTGTACAGAGGTACACCACCCAACACTGTCCACCCGCTGGGCCACCGCCCGCACAACAGTGTCGGCCGACTTCCGGGGGCCATCGGTGACGAGGCTCCTCTTCTGCACAGATGGAGCTGCAGGAGACCAATTAGGGTCCTCATTAATGTTCCCCTTGGCCACCATTCACCAGAGTCACAAACGGGCTGGCAAAGCCGCACCTGGGGAAACCCAGGGGCCACATAGGCCAAGTCCAGAGTCAGGGGGCAAGCCCGTAGCAGGGCACCGATGACGGACAAACAGGCACCCTTTCGCACCTCCCCCTTCACATGGGGGCTGCTGGCGTTATGTTTGGCCAGCATCACAGTTTTTCCATTCACCGCCGTGGGCCCAGTTGTTTCAATGCAGCCACCTCGCTGCTCTTCGCCTGGGGCGGGGGAGGGGCCGGCGGCTCACTTCTTTGTTGCGGCAGAGCCGCATCTTCCTCCTCACAGCAGGTACGGGGAGGCGGCACCGGTCTTATTTCGTTTGCGGGCCCAGTTGGAGTCGGGCCCGCATCTGTTTTCCCATGCGGCGATGTATGCCGCTCTTCATTGTGGCAGGGCAGAGACCATCACATGCGGCTCCTGACTGTGGGGGGGGGAGCAGCTCCTCTTCATCGCTGCAGCCTCTCCCTTTGTTCTTGCAGGCGCAGTTGGTGTTGGGCCCGCCTCCTTTGTTCCTTTCATTTGCAGGCCCCGTTGGATTTGGGCCTGCAGCATTGTTTTTTCTTTGCGCGCGGGCCCAGTTGTTGTTGTGCCCGACTCCCATGGGGCCGCGTCAGCTGTTTGGCGGCCCCTTTCTGTTTTCGGGGCATTCCCGCTTTCGCGGAGCCGCACAGCGCGTGTTGCGGGTGGAGGAGGGGCAGGCAGCTCACCTCGTTGTAGTTGCTGGGGGAGAGGCTGGTAGCTCACCTCCTTGTTGCGGCCTCAGCCGCCACAACACTTCTTGGGAGGGGGGGCACCCCGCTGTGGGGCGGCACCCGATGCTGGACCGGGGCCGCCTCGCTCTTGGACCGAGGCCGCCTCAGCTGTGCGGCGGCCGCCACCTCTTTTCCTGCTTCTCGCGGGCAGTCCCGTCAGATGGGGACGAGGGGCAGCTGACCTCCCCATTGCGGCAGATGCCGCTCCATTGCCTGTTGTTGGGGTGCAGGGCCTCACCTCTCTCCCCAACGCGGGCATCCGTGTGTTGCGGTCACGCCTCCTCTCATTGCGGCCAACGCCACCCATTTCTTTCTCCCCTCCCCTGATGCGGCAGAGTCCGTGTCCAGGATGGGGGGAGGGGCGCAGACACCCACGCGGCCGACGCCGCGGACTTCCTCCGTCTCCCTTGGGGGATGGGCAGGCAGATCGCCAACCATGTTCTACGCCGGCCCAGTTGGAGTTGGACCCGCCTCACCATTTCCTTTCGGGGCACGCGGGGCCCCTCTCCCTCCTTAGCGGGCCCAGTTGGAGATGGGCCCGCATTCATCTCTTGTGTGCGGTGATGTTTTCCGCACATTGTCTGTGCGGCCGATGCCGTGGGGCACTCTCACTCCCCCCGGGAAGGGGAGAAAACAGTTTCCTCCTTCCTGGTGGCGGTGGGGGCAGACGCTCCTCCACATGCGGCCGACGCCGCTTCACACGCAGGGCTCCAGCCCTCGTCGCCATTCTTGGGGGCTGCTCCGGATCACCGTGCAGCCCCATGCTCGGGTCGGGTGGCACCCGACAGTATACACACTTAGGCGACGCCCATGAGACCATCACATGCGGCTCCTGACTGTGGGGGGGGGAGCAGCTCCTCTTCATCGCTGCAGCCTCTCCCTTTGTTCTTGCAGGCGCAGTTGGTGTTGGGCCCGCCTCCTTTGTTCCTTTCATTTGCAGGCCCCGTTGGATTTGGGCCTGCAGCATTGTTTTTTCTTTGCGCGCGGGCCCAGTTGTTGTTGTGCCCGACTCCCATGGGGCCGCGTCAGCTGTTTGGCGGCCCCTTTCTGTTTTCGGGGCATTCCCGCTTTCGCGGAGCCGCACAGCGCGTGTTGCGGGTGGGGGAGGGGCAGGCAGCTCACCTCGTTGTAGTTGCTGGGGGAGAGGCTGGTAGCTCACCTCCTTGTTGCGGCCTCAGCCGCCACAACACTTCTTGGGAGGGGGGGCACCCCGCTGTGGGGCGGCACCCGATCCTGGACCGGGGCCGCCTCGCTCTTGGACCGAGGCCGCCTCAGCTGTGCGGCGGCCGCCACCTCTTTTCCTGCTTCTCGCGGGCAGTCCCGTCAGATGGGGACGAGGGGCAGCTGACCTCCCCATTGCGGCAGATGCCGCTCCATTGCCTGTTGTTGGGGTGCAGGGCCTCACCTCTCTCCCCAACGCGGGCATCCGTGTGTTGCGGTCACGCCTCCTCTCATTGCGGCCAACGCCACCCATTTCTTTCTCCCCTCCCCTGATGCGGCAGAGTCCGTGTCCAGGATGGGGGGAGGGGCGCAGACACCCACGCGGCCGACGCCGCGGACTTCCTCCGTCTCCCTTGGGGGATGGGCAGGCAGATCGCCAACCATGTTCTACGCCGGCCCAGTTGGAGTTGGGCCCGCCTCACCATTTCCTTTCGGGGCACGCGGGGCCCCTCTCCCTCCTTAGCGGGCCCAGTTGGAGATGGGCCCGCATTCATCTCTTGTGTGCGGTGATGTTTTCCGCACATTGTCTGTGCGGCCGATGCCGTGGGGCACTCTCACTCCCCCCGGGAAGGGGAGAAAACAGTTTCCTCCTTCCTGGTGGCGGTGGGGGCAGACGCTCCTCCACATGCGGCCGACGCCGCTTCACACGCAGGGCTCCAGCCCTCGTCGCCATTCTTGGGGGCTGCTCCGGATCACCGTGCAGCCCCATGCTCGGGTCGGGTGGCACCCGACAGTATACACACTTAGGCGACGCCCATGCCGCATACTCAGGGGTGGGGGTTCAGCCCACCCCGCTCCAGATCACTGGAGTTCCGCACACGCGGTGTTGGATTCCGAATGCGTTCAGAATCCAGGGCAATCCAAAGCCCGTGAATAAATCAAAGCAATTAATGAGACGCGGGAGCCGGGGTAATGCGATGCACTTCGCTTTATTCTCGGCGCCAGAACTGGCGTCGGAGGCGGTAGCCCCGCCTCTTCCTCTTTCCGTGGCTACGCCACAACCTCTGCATGAACAAAGAGGAAGGACACAAAAAAATAACTGTGAAACAAAACATGTCCATGGAAATAGGACACAACATCTCCCCCCCACTCAAATGAGGAGCTCACGTTCTTACATTTCTTCTATCCACCGAGGGGGTCGGCGAATAGTCCTTTTGGATGGGCTTCTCCGTGGTGTCCTCTCCCACCGCACGGGTGTGTCGCGGTCGCTGTCGTCCGCATCTCGCACTTCCATCTGATACTCTGACTCCACATCTGAGGATTCCTGGTCAGACCTCGAGCGATCAGTGATCGGTTCAGAGTGGCCCTCAAAGTTCTTGAAAAATGACAAGTTCCTCGTAATGGTCCCTGTGGGGCTGGCTGCTTTTATCATGGAGCCATTTACGTGCGTCACTTCTAATGGTTCAGGTCTGAACGCCGGGGTGCCTTTGGTGTTTTGTTCTTGCCTCACCAACACCACGTCGCCCACTTGAATGTGACAAGGCTTGGCCTGTCTCTTTTGATCAGTGTAAGTTTTTGTTAGTTCTTTGCTCCGCTTGTCTCTTTTGATGGCGTCACCAACGGCTGTTGGCGACGGACGGGCATGGGGATTGTGTGGCAGTTGCGTTCGTATGATGCGCCCGAACATTAACGTGGATGGACACACCCCTGTGGTGCTATGTGGAGTGTTCCGGTACTCACGTAGGAGGGTGCAAATGGCCTGCATGAATGATCGATTTGTGATGGAACATATTTGGAGGGTTCTCTTGAGAGAGCTCATGAACTTTTCAGCCATTACGTTCGCTTGTGGCCACAGCGGTGTGATTGTTCTATGCTGGAAACCAAGGTGTTCCGCGAACATTGCAAAGTCGTGTCCACTGAATGGTGGGCCATTGTCCGACTTAACTATCAATGGTATACCATAGTCAGCAAAAGTCTTGTCCAGGGCGGGTATAACCGCTTGGGCGCTTGTTGAGTGAATGAGATGCACCTCCGGGAACCGTGACATTTCGTCTACAATTACCAGCACATATTTCCCGTTTGCCAGGGGTCCAAACATGTCTACGGCCACTCGGTCCCACACTTGTGGAGGCATCTCTGATGGTTGTAGGGGTGCCGGGAATGTTCGGGGACCCACCGCTTGGCAGGTGAGGCAATTGCCTAGGATCTGTTCTACTTGTTCATCCAGTTTGGGGAACCAGACCTTTGTTCTCAGTTGTCTCTTGGTGGACACTATTCCACGGTGGCCAGCGTGAGCTATGTCCAGTATTTGCTTCTGCAGGCTGGAGGGTATTACAATTTGGTTCTCTTTGAGCAGCAAACCTTCCGGAGACACGGATAACGTGTGGCGTATCAGTTTGAAAACACGAAGTTGAGCCTTTTCTGCTTCGGTCAGTTCTTTGACATGCCACCGGTCCGTTCGCAGACACTCTTTTATGATGGGCATCATCTTGTCTGTAGATGTGGCTTCCACGAGTTGAGCAACGGAGACGTGCTTAGGGAGTGCATTGTTGACTAGAAAGTTAAGGTATTGGTTTGCTTTTATGGATTGTTGTTCCACTTGAGCTCGTAGTGGGTATCTGGACAGAAAATCAGCTGGGTTGTTCTCTTTCCCTGGGCGATGTATAATCTTGAAGGAATATTCCTGTAAGCGTAGACCCCATCTGGCAATTCGGGGTGGCATTTTGGCCGTGGGTTTGCCATATATCGTTGTTAGTGCTTGGTGATCGGTCACGACAGTGAATGGACGGCCATATAAGAAGAGATGGTAGTGCTCACATGCCCATACAACTGCGAGACTCTCCTTTTCGGGTTGCGAGTACGCGCATTCTGCCTTTGATAGACTCCGACTGGCGTAGGCTACTATGCGCTTGGGTGCATTGGGTGGCGCTCCCGTTCTGGATTGAGCTAGAATGGCACCCAAGCCTACGGGACTGGCGTCCACGGTGAGTTCCGTGTCATAATCAGGGTCGTAGTAGGCCATGCATGACGCTGATGATATGCGTCGTTTGATTTCCTGGAATGCCTTTTCGCATTCTGTTGTCCATTCAAATTCCTGGTCCTTCCCGGTGAGGACTCTTAGCGGGGTGCTCACTGACGCAAAGTCTTGAATGTACCTCGTGCAATAACTTGCCATGCCCAGAAATGATCGTATGCCGGATGATGAAGTGGGAGTGGGGGCATCCACCAGGGCTTGAACCTTTTCAGGGTCTGGGCGCATGCCCTTGTTTGAAAATATGTGTCCAAAGAACTTCAGTGTGGTCTTGTTGATCTCACATTTTTCCGGGTTGAGCGTAAGATTGGCGTTTTCTAGCGCCATGCAGACCCTTCGTAGCGTGTCATCGTGGCTTTCTTGGGAGGTGCCGAAAATAAGAATGTCATCACTGTAATTCAAACAGTGCGGGATGTCTTTAATTATTTGATGTATCTCATTCTGAAAGCTCTCGGCTGCAGACGACACACCGAAGCTTAGTCTCTTGTATCTGAAGAGTCCTAGATGGGTTGAGAAAGTGGTTATATATCGAGAAGACGGGTGGAGTTCAAGTTGGTGGTAACCCTTGTTCAGGTCAGGCTTCGAAAAGACGGTGGCCCCATGTAGAAGATGTATCATGTCAGTCATACGTGGAGCCAGATGCCGCTCTCTTTCAATGGCTACATTTGGAGCACGCATGTCTACGCAGATGCGTATTTTGGAGGTGCCATCTTTCTTGGGTACCGGTACTATTGGTGAAACCCATGGAGTCGGGCCCGACGCTGGTTCGATTATGCCTTGTTGGAGTAGTGAGTGGATCTCATCTTCAACTTGCCGTTGTATATTGAGGGGAATGCCTCGATAGTGTTGAGCGATGGGTTTTACTTGCTGATTAATGTGCAGTTTGATTTGCTTGTTCTTTAAGCACCCTAGTCCTTTAAAGAGTGACGGGAATATCTTTTGTATCATGTCTTTGGCGCTGGAGGTGTATGCAGACATGATCTGATACATGATGCTGATGAGACCCATTTGTATCGCTGTGCGGAAACTTAGGATGCTTCCTCCCGGAACTTCACCTTTGATTACATATATCTTTACTTTCTGGCTCTGCTCCTTGTAGTTGCAGCGTGCGTTGAACATCCCGCTACAGTCTAGCGGTCTGTTGGATCCGTAGGGGTATATTAGCGTGTCGGCTTTCTTTAAGTCTTTCTTGATTTCCAACGATTTGTATATTATGTCATTGATGACATTCACAGTGGCGCCTGTGTCTATCAGAAATTCTAGATTTTGGCCATTCAATTGGAGTAGTAGGGTCGGACTGTATTCAGTCGCTGTGGCATTTCCAATGGCATGTACGTATGCTCGTTTTCTTTCTCCACTGGATGAAGATGACCTAATTGTCTGTCTGTCCTGAGGCGAATCATCCACGTATCTGATCCTATGTCTTGGTCTGCGGTGCGGGGAGTGACGTCTGCTCTCTCGGTGGTTAGACGTTTCTCTCTCTCTCCTTTCTTCTCACCTTCTCGATGAGGGCGCTTGTTCTTTGGTTGTACTGTGAGATCGCCTCCTTCCATGCGTGGAGCCTCGATGTGAGTTTCTGCGCGGGCTTTCCCGTCTAGAGCGTCCGCCTTCTCTGTTGCTTCCCGAGTTTTGGAGGAATTTGATGTTCTTGCAGACGAACTGGAAGTGGTTGTCCCCCCCGCATTTGTCACACTGATGTCCAATCGCAGGGCATGGACCTACATGGGGAAAGCGGAAACCACATCGATAGCATTTCTTTTGTTCCGACGGGCTGACAGGCGTGCGGATGGGGCAGAGAGAGGCTGATTTGGCATTTTGCGTGATGGAAATATTGCCTAGAGATTCTGTTTGTAGGGTTAGTGCAGCATCGGCTCTTGCAATTTGAAGGATCTCTTCTAGTGTCCTGCTCTTTTGTAGCAATTTTCTGCGAAAGTCAGGGGAACCGCACCCTGTGATGGCTTGAGATTTTAGTGCCTCTTCAGTGGAATATTTGTCAAAGTCGCAGTACTTGGCTCTTTTCCTTAGCCTCATGATAAAATTGTCCATGCTTTCATCTTTGTCTTGCGTCGTTGTGTGGAACACGTGTCTCGTAGTCGACATTCCGTAAGGGTGCGAAGTATGCATTTAATGAGTCAATTATGCCTTGAAAAGAGTTGGTGTTGTCCTCGGGCATTTCGAACACGATGTCTCTCACCACAGGGCCCAACGAGTGAAGCAGGATGCCTCTCAAACGGCGTTCTTCTCGCACGCCCGAGGCATCGATGTAGATGTGGAGTTCCTTTAGCCAGCGAGCCCATCTGGGTGCCAGGCTGCTGGTGTCCGTCATGTCAAAGTGAGGGACTGCTTGTAACTGCAGAGATTCAGAGGAAGTGTCTTCTCCATTACTGGCTGCTCTCGGAGTGGAGCTGGTTTGGGGGCTCTGTAAGCCACTGTCAATATTGTCTGTCGACATGTTGATGGATATGACTGGGCTGCGCTGCTGTGGCACTCTACTCACTGGGGTGGCGTGTGCTGAGGGTCCTTCGCCGCTTCCTACACCAGCACGGCCTCGCCCGCTGAACGTAGGTGCTAGCGGTGACTTGGGCTGCATGGGGGCGTCATGAGTAGCAGGTGGCCCTTGGTTGCTGGGCTGCAGAGTTCCCTTCCTGGTGTGTATGTGGGTTGGCGGGAGCTTCCTTCCACCGCCACTGCTGAATCAATCAAAATGAAAAGAAAAAAAAAACTGCCGTGCCTGGGCAGCAGCTTTGCTGTACGGCCCACACCTGACACTGTATCTGCCAGCGGGTGTCTGCAGAGTCGGCGGCAGCGGCGTTGCTCCTCGGCCCACACGCGATGCTGGAACAGTCTGCGGGTGGGCGTGGGCGGGCCGACGATGTGCAGCAGCGCCGGAGGCAGCGGCGTTGCTACGCGGCCCACACGCGCCGCTGGAGCTGCCTGCTGGTGGGCGTGAGTCAGTCGTCCTCGTCGCCAGTGTTGGATTCCGAATGCGTTCGGAATCCAGGGCAATCCAAAGCCCGTGAATAAATCAAAGCAATTAATGAGACGCGGGAGCCGGGGTAATGCGATGCACTTCGCTTTATTCTCGGCGCCAGAACTGGCGTCGGAGGCGGTAGCCCCGCCTCTTCCTCTTTCCGTGGCTACGCCACAACCTCTACATGAACAAAGAGGAAGGACACAAAACAATAACTGTGAAACAAAACATGTCCATGGAAATAGGACACAACACGCGGCCAGGTCCACCTGGCTACCGCGGCCCCGGCTCTGGGGGCACCCAGGCCGGGGTCGCATCCCCAACCCGCCTCACATGGCTGGGGGACCCACAGGGACAGCGTTGCCCGGCAGAGCACCGTCCTTAAACTGGGCCCCGTCCGTGGACCCAGCACCTACAGCGCAGCACCAGCATGGTGCAACAGGAACGACGCTGGAGCCAGAATGGGAGTGACTCCTGAGCCGGAAGCAGCTCAGTTCTTTTATTAGGTTGGTCACGTGGCTGAGCCACGTGACCCATTACAACATCCTGGGAGCTACCATGCTCCCAGGAGGGGTCACCATACAACAACCATTATGGATTTGTTAGCACTCTTTCACTCTCTCTCTCTCTCTCTCTCTCTCTGTGTCTCTCTCGTTCTCCCTCTCAGTGTGTCCCCACTTCCCTTCTCTCCCTCACCCACTGTCCCCTCTCCTCACCCTCGTCACGTCTCCCTACGCAGCCAGAATAAGTGAGTGGTTCATCGCAACTATCAATTGCATCTCACCCCAGCAGTGACTGCACAGCCAATAGCTAACCATTAATGTCCACTTATTCGTTTTCTAGCGCTTTGCCTCTGCCAGGAAATAAGCCAACGTCTATGCATTTGATATGTCTGATGACTTAATAACAAGAGCCAGCCAGCCACCATATGACACCGAGACAACCAGACTAAGCCTCGCCCGGGCATTAACCGGAAAGCAGTAACTCTATTGCCAGCCTCCGGGTTTCTGCCCTCCCATGCCAGAGGATTGGCCCGTTTATATGCCGTTTGCGTTTAAAGAATACAGCAGCTCTTTGAAAGAGAGAGGGGAGGAGGAGGGCTGCACGGCAGTCCCTGAAGCTCGGCCTTCTTACAATGCGGCACAGTGTCTGCACCAACCTACGTGCGGCGTTCCCTATAGCCAAGAATGAAGGGCTTGTACTCGACGGCGTTTATGGACCCGTTCGTAGCACTGCTGTGCAGATGGACTATCCGGTTACAGCCCTGTGCATGAAACACGCATGACATTTAACTAGGACGAACATTAAAATTGTCTTTGCCATTGTCAGCATATTTATCCTTTGTTTTGGTGGGTTTCCATGGCGATTCGTACAAAGAAGTTACACTTTGGAAGGATTAGTTTCCTTGGAGCTGGGGACTTCGCAGTAGTCAAATTGAAATTAGCATGAGCACAGGCGCCCTCTGCTGGACGGTCGTAAAACGTGAGAAAGTCTTCTGAAATTGTTTTTAGAAACTAAGGCCTTTTGGCATAAATGAGTTCCGCAGCATGTGTTTCTAATTTAAACTCTCAAACATAACATTTTTGCAGTGAATTATCATGAATTATTTGAGAAGAAATGCTATATTATTAATGGTTTTCCCCTGGTGAGAGGTTTTTCAGGGATTTCTCACAAGGTGCGTGATTAGAGGAGCTACAATGGAAACGAGCTCATCAAACCAAACGAAGTGGACAGTTGCACATGTGGGACATTGTTTTCTTCGGCTGTGGACTAATACAAGCGATATGTGCACTGGCAATATAGAGCACGACTGGCCAGCCTTGCGTAAATCCCTCCATGTTCCTTTCATTATGGATCCGAGTGTAAGAAGTGGAAAGCCAGACAGTACCTGCAGAAACACCCTTTGCTGAACTGAAATATTATAGCAAATAAAATGCGTACTACGCAACACCCTCTACATTATTAAAGCATTGGAATATTTTAATAGCTATTGGGCATTCATTTTAGTGCTTTGGTTCTGAATAAAAAGTTCACTTCATTTATGGAAAGCAAGGGCGTGATTTACATCATGTTCTGCACACTGAATAGTGACTTTGCGCACTTATCAGCACAACACACCTTTCAGCGATTCATGGAATGGACTTTGCATGCCTTTCCGTGGCCTTGCACGGGCCCGTAACATCTTTGTATGCAGTCGTGCGCTGTGCCTGACACTCCACGCAAAGTGTGGGACAGGCCTAGTGGGGGCGGAGCATGCATTTTCCCCATTTTCCCAGAAAAAATAAGGAAAAACAATGAAAAACGTGGCCATGTTGAGGGACAGCCCGCAGAAAGGGACCACGCGCCCATCCAAGCGAAAACACAACCGAATGTATGGATTTCACTGTGCATCGTCATGTCAGGGAAATGCATTCGCACAGTTCGTGATCTCACGGCCACATGATAGTACACGCAAAGTACAATGCGCAAAGTTAACACCCCGTATAAGCCACGCCTTGCACACCATTCTAAGGTGGGTCAGCCTTGATAAATGCAGTAATACTGGGAGCCATCGTACATGGACACAGGAGGAGGAGGATGTGGAGCCCCTGGATTTTCATCACACTGACCGTGCCGTTTGGGAATCCAGATGACCAGGTAGGTGTATGCAAGGTACCAGTTCCTACCACATATCATACTAAACCTGGTCACGGAGTGGGAAGAAGACCTTGAATCTCACACCATCCGCTCCCATGCCTTCACCCCCCTCAGAAAGGTGTTGATGCACTCTATTTCATAGACCACATGCTCCATTCAGTGCACCACAGCCATTGTTGGTTTCATATCTCAGGCCACACAGCCCCGCTGTCTCCACGAGGTGATGACCAGCATAACATCACGTGCATGTGTGTGTAGGCACATACACAAATGCCACGCACACTGCAGGAAAGGCAGAGAGTGTGCCAGGAGGTCTATGCGGTGGCACACTTCCACGTGTACTTCGAGCTATTGATTGTGCACATGTTGCGCTATGCCCACCAATTGATTCAGCACATTTAACGCAACTAGAAGCATTGACAATCCATCAATGTATGGGTCATCTGGGATGCAAACGGGGTCATCATGCAAGTCAATGCCCATTTTCGAGGAAGCAAACAGGACAGCTACATTTACCACCAGTCACCTCTCTACCGGGAGCTGGCATTAGGAACCTTGGGCAACACCCGGCTCATCAGTGAGTATCAACTGTCTGGCTCATGCATGCATTAACGTGACACACTGAAGAACAGGCTAAAGACTGGAAGGGGTATCTATACTTCTGTGCTCTATTTCGTTGGGGTAAAGGCACAGAGCACCCCATCCAAGGTTCTCTATATGGTAGCTTGAACAAGTAACCAAGGCTTAAGCACTGAGGAGGAATGCAGTCAGGATCTTAAGTACAGTGAGACCCCATTCCCCACAATGGAATGTCCACACACTATGTTAGGTGATAACATAGCTTTTTATATAAATTAAAGTTCAGTAATATGTATACATATAAATAATAACACTTTGTACTCAGGCAGTTCTATTCAAAGAATGACAAATATATACACTCTATGTGGTACCACACACCACTTATATTCAGGAATATATGCACCGACTGCAGACCGTTTAAAAAAGACATTCACATTCTTAAGTGAGGTTTAACAGCATAGATTAGGAAAGAAATGCAGGTTAGTCATGAATTGTGGCAGAATGCTTTCTTTAGACTAGGTACACAATTCTGTGTGAGGATCCCTCCACCTGGGAAACCTGTAAAGGAAAAGTTAGGGAGTAACTTCTCTTGTCTTTTACAGCCAAGTCCAAAAATGTTCAATAACCCTCTACTCTGTTCTTACAGGTTCTACCACCCCCAAAGTACCTGAGAGGCCACAGGAGAACAGGATCCAAGATGAATATGGGACCCCTGGACGACTCCTGAGGCTAAAAGATGCTCTTCCTCATTACATTACCTTTGGTGCCTTGGCAGACTAAGTCACAGATGTTCTCGGTTTCACTCGATGCTTCCCTTCGAGGATGAAGCCCCTTTGGAAGAAGAAGCCACTGGGATGCATGTCCAACATGAAAAATGAAACCAAAGTAATTCGGAAGTTCAGCAGTTTTGCTCTTCGTGGTGCTCTCCGTTGGTCGATGATTTCTTGGGAAGATGAAACTTGCTGTGTGCTTCTTGAAGGCTTGGCCGATGAGAGTAAGACCCCTAGGGACCTTCAACGACTTCGGTCGGTGACGGGTGCATAGGTTACTTTTGGTGTCGGATTTCGGGTTTGTGCCTTTTTCTGTCTTTCGGTTCTTCGGTGCTGCAGCAGCAGCATGAACCTCTGGACAGCTTCTGGTGAGCTGGACTCCACCACTGCAGTGGACCATGGACCGTCACCAAGTCTGTACCCACAGGACATCTTTGTTGGATTCTGATGGTGGGAAACCCACTGACAGACCTTCCTCTGCACTCAGTGACGTTGGACGTTCTCCGGTAGGAAAAAGTGGTCAGTGATGAAGGCAAGGATGTCCCTTGTAGTTCTCTTCAGCAGTTTGGAACTTTTGCAGGTCTGGATGTCAAGCAGCACTATGCCAGGGTACCCCCTCTTCTGAGCGGTAGACAGCAACAGGCTTTCAGCGGACACCAATGGACTTCTTCAACTCGAGATGTCCAGGCATTCCTCTTCAGGACTCACAAAGGCCCATTCTCCAGACAGTAGACACACAGGACTGGCTTCTAGGGTACTTTAAATGAAGAGAAGCAGGTTGCACAATGTTTCCTTGTAGCTTGGGGAGAGGTCTCCTTTGCAGGTCCGCAATTGGATCAGTCCTTGGAGGGTCACATCAGCTTTGAGATTTTGATGCAGGGTAGCAACCACAATCTTCTTCTTCCAGCTGGACTCCAGGGATCAGCTTCAGTATTGACTTCGGCTTCTGAACACATTGGTGAGTGCAGGGACCCTAATTGTGCACATGTGTTCCCCATTTACTCAGGCTGAGCCAGGCCCAGTCAATCAATAACACAGAAGGGTAATCATGCAGGCAGGCAGCCAATCAGGCTCACAGGCATTCAGGCCATTCAGCCCGCCCACACATCCTCGGTTGGATAGTTTAGGGGCAACGTGCTCGCCTTGGGAGCAAAACAACACGGAGCAACACAGGTTTGATCCCAGGGTCCGAGCTTAGAAACCTCTGGGTATTAAGCGCGTTATAAATAACCGATCATATCATATCAGGAATGTGGATTGGTTATGTGGAACAAGTTATGTTGTTAACTACAGTGCATTCATGTCAGTTTCAGTCAGGGCTGTCTCAGGCATTGTGTCACACACATAAACCAGACACCCATAATACAGCATTTCCATTCACACAGGTCCCATCCCAAGGGTGAATCCACAACACACAGCCCCTGGGAAGGCTCCAGTCAGTCTTACAGGAGGCAGCCTCAGGGCCATATTTGGTATTTCCACCCAACAGCCAGTCAGGAGGAAGGAGCAAGGTAAAAGGCAATAGGAACCAAGAGGCCACAGTGGGCATCTTGCCTTTCTTCAGGAATCCATTGATTCCTATAGCAGGGCCTGGGTGTCCCAAAATTAGTGGACACTCAGAGCCACTGCCAAGTCAACATGTAGCTGCCACCAGCCCATACCCTGCTCTGTGGACAATACACAGGTGCCCATAAACACACATAAGGGGCACAAGGGTATACCCCCACCAAGGGGTGCCATAAGGGTATCTCATGGGTGTTGTTCCACAAAAGGAAAACATGTGGAGCTGCACTGCCCGATGTCCATGCTGGAACTCAGTGGCAGAGAACATAGAGAAAACATGCACAGACAAGTGGTAGGGTAAGGGCTAGGAGGCCCTTACCCTCCATAAGGCATTTCCAGAATCACACAGACCATGACAATAAATGCCAATAACAACTTTTGCAGGGGACAATGCCTACCCGCTATGAAGAATCCTGCTCATGCATTCTGGAATCCTGCCACACCCAGACGAGGCAGCACAATGCAGCACATATAGCCACTAGGGGCATAGTGGAGTGCACATTCGGGGTGCTCAAGTCATGTCTCCGATCCCTTGGCCACTCTGGTGGGGTATTGCAATATGCCCCACCAGTAGCATGTAAAATCATTGTGGCAGCATTTGTCCTGCACAATGTTGCCACATGGTGTGGCATACCAGTGGATATGCAGGAGGGTCAGTGCCTTGAGCCACATGCACCACTCTTGCCCTTGGTTGTCCAAAGGACACATGGAGAGGATGCATGCAATCAGATTGTGTAAACAGATTTCTAATGAAAATCAGACTCTATGGAGCACACACAATGAAGCCATATAGCTGGTGCTATTCAATGATGATTTGCAGCCAATCCTACGTACCCATAACATCACCCTGAGGATGTGTGTCTACGAGAGAAAAACCATGCGTGACCATAGCCATACAATCAACTGCAACCAACACTGACACAGTCTTAAACAACTGTAAATCGCAGTATTCATGTTGCACACAAAAAAGCACACAACACAAGCAACGAAATCCCCAACCACTTTCACTTGGACACCACCAACAATAGTGCATGCAGACCAGCAACAACACACAGGAGAACAGAAGTGGGAAGGCACAGCACAAAATGTAAACCACAACCAACAATCATGTGGACTGCCCTGCCACCCTATTCCTAACACACAACAATCTACAGCTAATGTGGCCACACCAGTCCCTCAAAATTTTGCCCACAATACACATCTCCATAAATATAGTCATACAGGATGTGAAAATTACAGGTTCACTACAAGAAAGATGCACATCGCATCTCACACCTTTCCCCTTGTGTGCCTGCTGCACCTTTACCCATGAATGTATCCTTCCTCTCTGTAGGCTTCCAAACCAGCCTACTCTGCTGACGTGTTGAGTGCAGGCATTCGACAGCACTGTTTTCCAGAATATCAACAACCATCTTCCCTCACCGAATGTCTCAGTATACAAAAACAACACAAGGTCAGAGCACATAACATATACATGCACCCAATGACACTTCAACATGTGCTCCCCCGAGTGCAATGCAACAAATGCAAGCAATAACTCTCCAGCCACCCATCACCATGTGCCCCTGCACCCATGAAGCCGGACCCGCTCACATCAGGCCAATGCAATTAAAATACCCCACACAGTGACACCTTACCCACCCACAAAACCGACACTTCCTGCCCCCTTTCATGGCCACTTGCCCAGGATCACAGGAGTGGCACCATCAAGTGGAGGGAGCAGGGAGCATCATGGGTCACACACGTCCCTTTAGAACGTTTATACATGGGGGCCTGATTGGACACAGTTCTGGCGCCTTTGGTGCCAGGCTCATGGAAGAACTTAAACAAGACACTTTCATTATGGGCAGAAGTGCTTAGAATGGAACAGGAACTCTTTTACTATGGGCAAGAATACTCTCAAGAACTCTCATTTGAGTGTAACTAGTCCGGGTGTGGTCTCCATCTGTATCTGCACGTGCAACTTCTAGGAGTGGGAGGGTGTGGCATGCAGGACTGTGTTAGGGGGCGTGGCCTTTAAAGCTCAACTACAAAAGCCAGCCCAACCCCAAGGCACAAGCTTTGCGTTATTGTGCACCTCCGTGCAGCGTAACGCTCATTGTCGCCTGGGATTCAACTTACCTGAAGAGATCCTGCCATCTACATTCATACTCACCATCCGGAGGATCCTGCTCTCACCTGAATGCTTCTTTCTGGGACTGCAGCTCACCTGCAAACATCTCGGAGCGCAGTCATCTTCTTCCAGGCACCGCGGCTCACCTGCAAACATCTCAGAGCGCAGTCATCTTCATCTTCTTCCTGGCACCGCGGCTCTCCTGCAAATATCAGAGCGCAGTCATCTTCTTCCCGGCAACGCGGCTCACCTGTAAACATTTCGGAACGCAGACAGCATGATCTGGGAACCGCGGCATGACACGCTTCATCCGAACTCACAGCACCTGCAAAAGAAAGGCAAAAGACAAGGTTAGACACATAACAGACATTCGTTAAAGGTGCACTCCCATTTAACCTCGCGCCTTCCAAAAGCCATCACTCACCTGCTGCCGGAGATTGCGGTTGCCTCCATCTTCTGCTTAGCCGCGTTCCCCGCCTCCACCGCCGTAGTTAGGCTGCATTTCCATCTATTGGGAGAAAACAGAGAGGAACGTTATTCAGAGGAAAACAACAACGTTGAAAGCAAAAACATCAAGACATCGAGAGAAAGCAGATAGCAGGGAAAAGATGAGAGATACTGAGAGAAAGCAGAAAAAGGGGAAAAGACAAGCGACATTTAGAGAAAGCAGAAAGAGGAGCTTAGTCGCAGCTGGACTGGACTAATACTCTGGAATCAGTGAAGGAACTTGATTCCATTTGCAAGCGCTCCCTGCCAGAAGTAGCAGGACGGAGAGCTCATCATTCACACTTACCAGGTGAGCCTTATGGGCCGGTACATGCCCACTGAAATCGCACCTTGGGTCGAAGGTTTAGGGAGATACCAAAGTCACCTATCAGCGCACTCATGTTTCCCCATATCCACACAGGAGCAGTGCCACCGATTGTCGCCGCCCACAGCTGATCCACAGGGGATGAAACCAGAAGAGGGTGATCTAATTCCAGGGAGGGCTGCAATCGTGCCCCAAAGCCTCCGCAGAGACCAGGTGAGCGTAACACCCCCTCAGTGACATGCAGTGAAGTACCAGGTCCCACATACACCTTGTTCTGGTGTGGGGTCATTGTGAACACTCAGATCTGGCTGGAGTCAGAATGACACTGAGAGGACTCCCAAATAGAGACCACTGAGAGGTTGGAAACCAAGGATCCCCTTGAAAGCACTCCCAATGCCACAATATGGCATCCACTGATTAACGTGGCATCAGGACAGTGCAGTAAATACTGGTAGGGGAGCCGACGAGGGAATGTCCAAGACAACGGAATGCAAACTTCTCATCAATTGCAGTGCCGACAGGATCTGGCAGAAAGCAGATGGGTAAACAGGTAGCAGTCATAGACGAAGGCAGCGGACAGAGGCAACGGGCATAAAAGAGACAAGCAGAAATCAGAAATGGAGGTCAATGAGACTGGCACAGAAACAGGAACAGGCAAGAGGAAGGGAAGGCAGAGTTCAGAGGGACTGGACTGAACAGGGACCAATGATCCGAGAACTGAAGGAAGCGTTGAGATGCACTTTCAACAGGTAGCAAAGCATCTGCTGGTGTACCGTGCATCGTACATGTCCCCATGACAAACAACAACACGACCCTTATGATATGTGACTGGTGTCTGGGGTGAACATAGCAATACCCCAAATGCCCTGCAATGCAGAGCTGTGTGTAGATTGGTCTTGCACCGGCACCCCGAGAAGGATCACAGGTGCCAGGAGTGGACTGCCAGCATGGGTATACATGTCTTCAAAGTCTGAGTAAATGGGATGCTGCGTGGCAGCCAAGACACATGCAAAAACCTCTAGCAACCACTTACCAGGCACCCATCACCATGTGTCCTTGCAACCAAACCGCTGGACAGGCTCACTTCAGGAAAACTCAATAATAAACAGTGCACGGTCACAGCCTCCCTCACAAAAATCACCCCACAACCAGTGTTCCCCAGATTACCATGAAAAAACAGCAAGCAAAGATTCAGCAGGCTACCATCACCATGGGTGCCCGCACCCATGAAGCCGGATCCGCTCACCTCAGTCCAAGGCAATAATAAATCACCCTACACAGTGCCAGACTGCCTGCCACCAACAAGACCACAACAGGCGCCCCCCTCAGTGCTTGTAATTTACCTGCACAAAGTACCCACCTTTCTCACATCAACAGCCTTCCACCTGAAACATTCTAAGCTTGCAAAGGCATGCATTCTATTAAAGTAAAGAAAGTGGACACCATTGGCAATTCCTGTATGGAACAAGGAAACTGCCATGGACCACCCAGTGTCAATGTCCGGAAGTCCAAAAACAGAGCGTGAGCAACTATCAGTCTTACAACATCAAAACCCATTAACAGAGCAATCTCTGGCAGTGAAACAAAAGATGTCAAGCACAGCATCACATGGACTCTGGAAACAGTCAGCCCTGGGATGCAGGCACAAGTTGAGCCATTGATGTCAGGCATACAAGTTCTGCACAACCACTGTCAGGTGTCACATGTGTCTTTGGCTCACCCATGGATGCAGGATGTCTATGAGCAGCATCCTACAAATTGTTGAACTGGCTTGCTCAGACTGAGAACCAGCACTTCATTATCTACAAATCTCATGACACAAGTAGCAACAGCCCCCTCATGCCAAATCTGAATGGGTGATGTTGCTGACAAATCATTCCACATGAAACAGAATTTGTATGTCAGGATGTGTATGTATATCTCAAGGACTCAGACATGCCAATGTTTGTGTGAGTGCAGTCAACAGTCATTCTTCGAGTGCTAACCACATAAAGGCCTTACATGTCAAACTGGTGACACAAAATTGAACTTCATTGACATATTTGCCATTTGAAAATGCGCATACATGACATGCAAAGGAGGCAGGCACACTCATTGACATGTATCAACTTCTTCACATGGGCTGTCAACAGACATATCAGTCGGAGAGTACCAGACTGACCACCTTGGAATGATGACCCATCATCAGCTGAATTCACCTGTGAAATGAATAGTGTGGGCCCTTGCTATTTACACGTTAATTTGTCTGAACATAACCGCATGGCAGTGGTCTGTGGGCACTGGTATCCGATCAGGCTAATCAAACCACAGTGTGTCATAACTGTCAGCTTTGAAATGCGTCCTGACGAGGCATTCTGTAAGTGCAGGTGACATACATGCACCTCAGCAGCAAATGATGAGCGTGGATGAGATATGTTGCTTGTACTTGCTACACAATGCAAAGAGACAGGCTCCATGAATGTTGCAACAATTGATTCATGTGGATGAGGAATTTCTAGACGTGACACATCTTTGCCTTGTGGGTGATGTGTGCCTGTCAGGGGGACACATCATGGGGCCCCGCTATGTGCACATGTTTTTGACATTGCAACTTTCTATGCAAGTGCAGGCACAGCTGTAAGACCCAGTAGATGGTGATGTGTACTGTCACATGAACACGTGCAACACATGTGAACCACACACAAGCCTCCCAGAATGCAGGCCACGTCACAGAATTGAATATGGTAGCAAACATGTATTGACCAAGGATGGTTGACAACTGAAGCCAGCCGTACTACAACACATATATGGGTTGGTCAACCATAATTCTCTGCACATATGATGCACACAAATGCCTCTGACCAGATGTGTCCTCATAGGTCTCCACGCCTGCCACACCTTTCAACTGCGCTCTGCTGATGAGTTGTCATCAGCTCCTCCTCTGCTGGCCCCCTCCAGTGGCCAGTGCAGAGGCCAGATTGTCACTGAGCTTCTGCTTGGTCTTTAGTGTGAGCTCATTCTTCCACTAAGTTCAGCATTGTTTACTTTAACACCACTTACAATGATGCGGACTGTGACCTGCTTCCAATGAGCCATTCATTGTACAGCAGTATTGGTGCTGCCCGCAAATTGGTACATCTCATACTGGTGTTCTGTGACATAGTCAACAAGGATCTGGAGCTCCTCATCAGTGAAGCACCTCTTCCTCTGTGGACCCTTCTCCTGTGCCATGTCTTGGGGTAGAGCCCCTTGCTGTACTGCAGCGTATCCCCTCTTGGACCTAGTGGCCCTGGGTGGTGCTGCTTCACCTCTTTGCCTCTGACCACGTCCACGCCCAGCTGCCGGGTTATCTGTGAGCTGAGGCACACCGCGTCCTCCTGAGTCTGGGGCTAATGTGTCCTCACCACGTCCCTGTCTTCTCTCTTTCCCTTTTGGGGCCCTTGCACTCATGGTGCAGATGAAATGGATGAATGGAATGCACACCAGTGTATTGTTCTGGGCAGAATGAGGAAGGGAACAGTCTATGTGATGTACTACATAGATGAGTGGTCCAGCAAGGCTCCAATGTACCCCAAAAGCAAAGACATGCGGTACACAATACGCAGAGGCACCCCAAAACCAAAAATGACGTACACGATACACTGTAGGCCTCAAACAAGACAAAAACACTTGCATTTCTGCGATACATGCACTTGTATGTGCAGTATTCATAGTTGTAGACTTATTGCAACCATGCACATGCAATGTCAGTTTATAGTTACATGTGCCTGAACAGCAAGGATGCCAGATTACGATATTGTGCCCATGTGCGGGGCATGCATGATGGACACATTGTTGTGTGGTCCATTACAAAGTGTAGCCATCGACCCTCGACATCTGGAAGTGACACGTGTGCATGGATGTTGGTGATTGTCATTTTGGAGCATTGACCTTTCAGGGACATTGATGTGATCTGTCATCCCGCTGCATGTGAAGTCTGAGTTGACGTGGCATCATGACATGTGTATGTGCCTGGGGCAACAGCATACTTGTGTGTGCCTATGCAATTTGTACAAGTATGTCTTGCATGCTTACAGGTAAGACTGTCAGGGAGGCATATTTGTTGATGCAATTCTGTGGACAGATGCCCAAACAGGCGTTTCAATGGCCATTCGGCAGATAGTACAATCATGAGTGGCTACTTGGATCTAGCATTCCCCTGGGTTCCCTCTTGGATGGAGTCACTGGCCTGCAGCAATATATAGATTGCCTGTACTAGAAGAAGTGTCTTCAACATGAACAACCGTGCAGGTCTTGCACTTCGGGCTCGTCTAGATGTAAGGCCATTGATTCCTGTAGAGATAGCTCGTCTCTCAAACTCGGCCTGCTTGGGTCTAGTTACAGACTCAGTTTCTGTTCTTTTAACAGCCCCCACTGCTCCTATAGACAATTTGGAGGGGGGGGGGGAAATGTTGAGGTCTCATTGCATCAGGAGCCTGCCACAAAGCTAGAACTATCCACAGATACCTCACATCTCTAGATGATAAGGGACCCCTTGGCCTTCCCAAATGTGGGCCAAGCCAAGCTAATTGAGCTAATTCATTTAACTAGCATGAGAAAGGAAATTGGCATTGATCCCCCAAAGGCTTTGGTCATGCCTGTAATTGTACATGTCTAACTGTAAATTAGGTGTATGCCACACCTGCTTTCACTGATGTCAATGTTCTATGTCTGCTTTCCTGGGGAAGAGGGTGGAAGCAGGGCTGTGCACCGTGGATGCAGGGCTGTGCACCGTGGATGCAGGGCTGTGCACCGTGGATGCAGGGCTGTGGAGCGTGGATGCAGGGACTGGGCCACCAGACCAAGGCGCAGATCACAGCCACTCCTCCGTGACACCTCTTCCTCTTCAGGGGGCGATGTGGCTGAAGTATTAATTATTTCATTGTTCTGTTTCTCCATGTCTGTCAGTGGCCAGATTATTCTGTAGCAGGCTTTTCCTAAGATCTATACTTTCCGCTCCATATTTTCTTTAAGAACAGAGTGACACATTCCATGTTCAAAACTCTACTATCCTCGTTGAGGACATAATCACTACCTCTCTATGACTCTTTCGTTAAACTGTATTTGGACATGGTGTCAGGTCTTGTCTTGATATCTGAGGGCAGAATCACAGTGTTGTGCTGAAACACTACTGTCCCTTCAATGACTAATTTGGTAGATGGTACAACGTCCTTTCATCGACAGACTTTTTTTGATGAGTTTTTTTACAAAAGTTTTTCAACAGAAAGGGGGTGGTGGGAAAGTGCATATAAGAGGTGGGTGGGACAGGACTAGAGAAAAAACAATAGGGGATGGGAGAACCCCCCCAAAAATAACATTCAATTCGTTTTTTCAAATTAAAAATATTTGTTAAAAAAAATCAGAAAAACCTCAGTCGATGAAATGACTTAGAACCCGGTAGATAATGGTCTGTACGGTTGGAGTTCAGGTGACACTCTACTTCCGTTGGACCCATGCTCAACTTTATATCGCTTTGCTAACTTAAGTATTTTCCCATATCACATTGCTTTATTCCACTTGACTTTACTGAGTGCATCTGTCCCTTCTCTGCATATATCAGGCAACGTGTCTGATACACATTCATATTTCAGGAAGGTATTTTCAGTTGAGTGTTTTTGTCGAAGCCTGCAAATGAGTATTTTTACACCATGGAACATGCTGGATGTCTGAAATATACAGCTTTTTGAATTTCTGTTGGATAGGACAGGGGATCCTCACCCAGTGGCCAAATAGGAGCCACATTATCAATAGTTTTCTCAGTTCTGAGATGTTTTTTGACAAAGACACATCTTTGATGGTACTTTCGCAGCCAAGACAATTTAGAGCCTGTGGCCTCCATTCAGTTTAATCACCTAAGGTGAACACAGAAAAAGAAAAGCAATACATAAATTAAAACATTGAAAAATACCTGGCAAATGGATTTATCCTGTTAATTGTTTAGAATATTAACAAATTAAAAATCAAAGTATCGGCCTCTTTTTGTTAGTGCCTACTGGTGATAATAACCAGAGTCCACTCTCTTGATCATTTTAGTCCGGTGCTTCAAAAATCAAGTTTAAAACCTGCGCTACAACTTCTAACTGTTTCTTAGCAAACCAGTTTCGAAACTAGAAGTTCTAAAAAGCAGTTCTAAAAGTTACTAAACTCATTCCAAAAACGGATTTCATTCATTTTCAGATTCAATCGTACATTGAGCTTAGGTCACAGCAGTACGTCTTTGAAAGTCTATGGCTAAATCAAGTCCAGGGTCAGATGCTGTATATTGATTAAAAACACGATTGCTATTTATTCACTGCAGTCTTCGACTTTATCCAGCCATCCAATTGAAGTAATCAAATGATTACTGTATATAACTGTTGAATGAATGTACAAATGTATTTGCAATGGATTGCATACTTACAAATGTATAACTGCTACCAATCCAGCATTAAATGAATTGCTCAACATGCACCGGTTAACCATTATCTTCTGCACGAGACACCAAGATGATAGATTGGAAAGGTACCTTTTGCTATGAGTATGTGCAGAAGAGTTTGAGTTTTTTTTTTTTTTTTTAATTACTTGTGTATAATCAAACAAGATTTTTACAAGAGCTCAAGAGAAGAAGAAGAGTGAAAAGCATCACCAGGGGAAGAAGGACTAAGCTTCCACCAATAAAGGGATGCTGAGTCAAATGGCAGTGGTCAGAGTACTTTTTTGAAATGCTAAGTTCAACAGTTTAGCTGACGCCGTATGCCATCTTGTCTTGTCCCCAGTAATTAAGCGATTCCACCAGGTGTCTTCATTGCTTGCAAACGAGTTATCAGTCAGGGAGGTGAAAAAGGCCATCCTTTCTTGGTGCAGAGCAGGACAGAGCATTAGCAGGTGTCTGATGGATTCTATTTCTTCAGCGTTTTTGCAAAGTCTACATGCTTTTGACGTGGATCCTGTCCTGATCGCCAGAATTTCCAGCGTCGGGAGAACGTTGAGACGGGCTTTTAAGAAAGTTCTCATTAAGGCTTTGTTGGGATATCGTTTGCAATATGCCATTGGTTCTTTCAATTTGTTGATGTTCATTGGAAGATGGGCTAATAATTTGTTACCAGTTGCTTTTTCAATGGTCAGGATCCAATCTGTACACTGTAGTTTGGTTTTAATCCTAACAGGATTGTGCTTTAATTCTTCTTTGGTACAAGCGATTTCCTCCAGTTTCAAATTTTGATCCTGAGCCCATTTATTCATCATTTGGTTATTGCCCTTCTCGATCTCTTCAGCAATTATTCGATAGATTTCTAGGCTCCCCGGATGGATGGCTTTCCTATACAGATATAGAGTTGCGATATCCACCGCCGCTTTTAGGGAAACAAGACCGAGTTCCCGTTGGATCGGGGCTACAGCTACGGAGTTAGGTAAACCCAGCACCGATCTCCAGATAAAACCTTCAAGTTTAAGCCAGAGGCTCTGAGGAATAGACGGGGTGGCGTCCATGCCGTAAGTCAACGAGGGGATAATCTTGGCCTTGTAAAAGTTGATTGCTGGTTGCAGGGAGAATTTCCCGTATTTCCGATCAACAGCTCTCAATTGCGCGGCTAGATTCTTAGCCTTCGCCCATAGGTCATTTTGCAGGTTCCTGGCCCACTTTGTGCTGTCAAGTTGAATTCCGAGATACTTGAACGACTCGACCACTTCTATTTTGGTGTCGTGGAGGAGCCAATTGAAAGCCACTTTCTTTTTGGTGCCTTGTTTTTGGAGAATCATTATCTTGGTTTTCGATTTATTGATTTCCAAATTATTTTCGGTGGTATAGGTTGATAGGTTGTCTAATTGTCGTTGCAAACCGATCTGGGTCTGATCAAGCAATATTAAATCATCCGCATATAGAAGTCTAGGCACCTGAGTGTTGCCTAATTTCGGTGGAAAGGATCTGGTTTTAGATTGGGACTCTTTGAAGTCTCCTAGGAATGATATGAACAGAGCCGGGGCCAGGGGACAACCCTGTTTTACTCCTCAAAAAGTTGGGATAGAGTTAGACGTTAGGCCTTGGTTATTTAGGCGTACTTTTATACTGGTTTCGGAGTGAAGTTTGATTATTGGGTCCAAAATGGTTGCGGGACATTTCCAACACTTCAGTTTGGACCATAGTTTGGACCTATTCACTCTGTCAAAAGCAGCCGACAGATCAACGAACGCTAGGTAAATCCGTGGAGATCCAGTCATAACTCTATCTTTGAGTAGGTTCAAGCACAGAATATTTGCACTCGTACTTGCATTTTTTTGAAATCCAGTTTGGAGAGAATCTGAGCAGCCCGCAGTGGCTGCCCATTTGCGAAAATGGTTCAGTAGGATTGTAGCAAAAACTTTTCCAATGGCATCTAACAAGGCTATTGGCCTGTAATTCGAGGGATCGTCTCTGGCTCCCTTTTTAAAGATCGGAACGATCAAAGCTTTTGACCATGAGTCCGGAATGGTTTTACTTTCTCGGCAAACTTTAAAAATTGAACAGATAAGGTTCGCCCATTCCTCTGGATTTTGTTTGAGGTCGCAGTTAGCGAGCCCGTCAGGGCCCGGGGCTCTCGATGGTTTCAGTTTCAAAATAATTGATTTGATTTCGTCGATTTCTATCTGGTCGATCCAAGCTGAATCTTTTTGTTGTTCTGATTCGTAGGTGTTTCCTATGACTGGCTCGAACAATTTTCGAAAATGGTCAGTCCATTTAGCTTCTGTAACTGGATTAATCATCTGCGAGTTTTGAAGTTTGTTCGGTTTATTGATTAACGACCAAAAGTCGCGGGGCTTTTTGTTTATCAGAGCCTTCAACATCGCCTCGGCGTCAGATTGATAAAGTAACACTCTAGAGTTTCTCAGCCATTGTTTGTAATGTCTTGTTTCTATGGCAAGGCTTTCCCAGAGTGCCGGCTGATTCTTAGTTACTGCGTCTCTCTTTAGTTTTCTTATAGATCGGCGTTTGGTGACTAAGACTATGTTGTATTCATGGGTGTGCTGAGTGGGAGGATGAGTGCTGAGATTTCTCGGTTTCTTAAACGGAAGAAGGAGCGGAATGTAGCTCGATCTTGCCAGGTCCGTTCTAGATGTAGGATCAGACATTTGGATGGAAAAAAGGACATCGACTTTTTGGACATCAGAATCAGTCATACGTAAGCGGGTGTTTTGAGAATTCGTCTCAATGGCGGTGTCATAGTATTGAGGTGTAGGACGATTGCTTTTGCAGAAAACATTGAGTAGATTGTGGTCACTATACTTTGTTTTAATGACTTCGAAGGCAGTTATATTGTAAAAAACTGATTCAGAGGCAAAGATGTAGTCGAGGATAGCAGAGGACCCGCCGCGTTCCCAAGACGGAATCAGCGAGTTTTGCTGCATAACAGTGGCCGCATTCAACAGGTTTCTGGATTTCATGATGGTGTTCCACGCCAGACCTCTAGTTAAAGCAGAGGATTTTACCGGGTCATATCCATCTGGCTTGCTAGGTGGTAGGCAGTTTGCGTTCAGGTCGCCGCAAATCAGAATGTTTGAGATTTGTATTTGATTGCGATCGCATCGATGATATTTGCCACTTTATCACACATGTTCGCTGTAGAGATCTTTTGCGGATTCCAATATATGTTTATGATAGCTACCCGCTCTGCTGTGTTTGAGTTGTAAAAAACAGATGTAGAGTTCCATGTGGTCATCACAGCCAGAATTTCATAGCTACGGGTTATAACTTCTGTAATGGTTATGCCAGATCCTGTTTTAATCGTTGTTAGTAAGCCAGAAGAAGGACGGCCCAGGGGACCTTTAAATGCCGGGGAGATTTCGATATGGTAGCCATCTAAATCAGGTTTATCCCGAAGCCACGTATCCTGAAGGCATATGATGTTATGTAAGCCAAGATCGTGCGAGTCAGGCCTAGTGAGGTGCACGTGCCCTCTGGTATTCCAGGATGCTATACTTATGGTGTCATTCGCGCCTGTTGAATCTGCTGAGTCGGGGGAGAGTTCCTTCATCAATGTCCCCCCAGATGGTTGCTATCTTTTGTCTCCTGATGTTAAGATGGAGCGGAACCAGGACCATTTGCTTTCCTTTGGAGTTTTTTCGGAAGCCATTGGAGACCGATCTGCATATTTCTCTGTGGTTTTTGGAATAGGTCCTGACAATCTCTCATCTTGGATACGACTTCGATGGCTTGTCGAATAGAATTGTTTATATGCGTAATCTTGTTTGGTCTTGTCGTCCTCTTTGTAGGCTGTTTTCTCGCCTCTCCTTATGGTATGTCTTGAACAAGCATTTGGAGTGAAGCCATGTGGTGTAGAACCGTTGGTTTTTTGCGGTTTATTAGTAATTGGACGTGGACTTCTTTCCCTTCTCGTTGCTCCGTACAGGTCTTCTATTCGGGATTTATATCTATAATATCTTCTTGGAGAATGAGTGTCTTTTTCTTTTAGCCGATCGTTTCGGATTGAGGATGTCATCTCATAGAGGTTAAAGCCCAGGTAGGCGAGCTCCCCATATATTTCTTGTGAGAGTTCGACCATCGCATGGGATTTAATATGGAGAAAGGCTTTTGCTTTATTCATTCTGTGGTAGGGCTCAATAAGGGTAAAGTCGTCTGATTTTAAATTCTTCAGAGATTTCACCTTTTTTAATATTTTAAGGACTGTGTTTCTGTTCAGGATCATATAATGGTCACTAGAGCTTTTTTGTTCAATTTTGAAGAGACGGGTCACTTCTGGACGCCGATCACTGGCGCTTGTATGTTCCTTCCTTGGGTGGGTCACAGGAGGTGTTCTTCTGTTTGATCGATCTCTCTTAAGAGATGAATCCTTTTGCTCTTTCGGTTCAGTTACGAACGATTTTGGTTTGGCGATTTTGTCTGCTTGTGTTTTGGTTGTAGTGTTAATACTTACCCCAACTGGGGTCTGGCTCGAGCTTTTCGGAGTGACTAAGGGCTGATCAATTGGTCTTGTTAGTAGCGTCGGGCTTTCCTCAGTTGCGACCAAATGCTGAGTTATCTCCATCAGAGAGCTTTGTGCTATGAACTCCTCTGTAGTTTTTGGCGACGTAGTGCAGCAAATAACTGATTTGTTAGGGTTTTGAGAACTGGAAGGCGTCTTAACAATTTCTTTCCTCAAGTCTCTTTGTTTGGTTCGTGAGGACATCAGGGGGTCCAAAGCCGAGACAGTCCGTGATCCGTTGGAATTAGATTCGCTGACCGTGGTGATTTTTAACAAAAGCTTGTCTTTTGGGTCTGGTATTACTTGCTGAGCTACAATTTCTGCTCCGTTATGATGTAGAGAGGAAGCCGCTGGATGCTGGGACGGTTGTACCGTTTTGTTTGAAAATATCGGAGCCGCTGCAAGCAGGCTGGAACGTACTTCAGTCTGCGTGACTTTTTCGGAGGTTGATTCCGACAATTGGTTCAGATGCTGAATTAGACCTTCTAGTTTGTTTAGTTTCAAATCCCACAGTTCGTTCTGGGCCTTGTTCCTTTGATCTAATGCTGTAATATAGCCTTCTACGAAGATCAGTTTCGAATGCATCATTGCAGTTAGTACTGAGTTATCCTTCAGTGTATCGTTGATCGATTCGTAGAGTTTTCCGAATGGCGCTAAGGCTATTGTGATTGCAGACATGATTATAGGGAGATCAGTTTTTTTGGCTGGAGAATCCTTGTTTCCCACGCTATTTATTTCGCTAAGTCTGCGATTTTTTGGAGGAGAAGGGGGCCGCGAGGAGTGCTGAATGAACGAATCAAGAGTTTCAGAAAGCACTTCCGTTTGGGTCTGGTCATCGTCAAAATTTAAACGAGCTGGAAGGGGACGAGGCTCTGGTATTGTCAGAGATGGATTCCTGCTAGAATCTTGGCCATAAATCAGTGTTGAGGACAGTTGTTTTTCGTTCAGCAGCCCCGATTCTTTGTTGATGTTCTGACTGTTTGCTTTCGGAGAAGTTTCTGTAGGCACTAGGTTGTTTTGATTGCCAGATGCTGCGGGATCTTCTTCATTTAACGGACGAGGTGCAGTTTCCGTTTCGTTATTGCGATCCTTGATCCATTGCACCTCTTTGTTAATATCTACCGCAGATTTTTGTGGTGTTTTATCCGAGCCAGAAATCTTATGGGTCTCTTTCGATCCTAGTAATTGGGTTTGGATCGCTAATTGGATCTGAGCCTGGTTTGGTATCTCTGTCATTAGTTTCCTTACTTTGTTTACCGGTGGAAGGTCTTGAATTGCCTCCAAGATTTCCGCGTCGGATAATTCGTTTGCGTGATCCAGCTTTCTTTTATATTGTTTGTTGATAAAATCTTTAAGTGCACTGGAGAGCAGTGGTGCCGGTAAATTTTGCTTCCCTGGTTTTTTGAGTTGGATTTCTTCTGTTTCACATTTGTTATGGACTTTTTTTTCTTTTTCGATTTTTGTTTTAAGATCTCGCCACCGTGATTTATTTCACGTTCGGAGCCAGGGCTTTGAGGTGTGTATCGCAAAGGCGGAGTTAGCCTTTTTTCTGGGTGAGAACCGTCGCTGGAGGGACCAGGTTTCACCAGGGGGTCCTTTGGGGTCTCACAAGGCATCGACAATATTTCTGCTTCGTTCGTAGATGGAGAGGCGCTGGTAGGAGCCTCCAAAGGTGGACACCAGGGGGTAGTGTGGAGTATGTCTTGGAGCCTTGGAGAGGTGTGGACGTGGACCTGTGCTTCCACTACCATTGTCGATGCAAACGTTCCCGGGACTGCTGGTGTCAGAAGGACCTCCGTGGGGCCTTCCGGCACTAGCTGCTGCACATCGCAAAGCAGCATAGAGGAGGCAAGAGCGTCCTCCGGGACCCGCAGAGGAGACCCCACTTCCGCGCCCAGTGGCCACGCAACCAAATCCTCCACCTCCTGGCCTCCAAGGACCCCGAGCGTCCCGCCTCCCAGAGGGCTCGCACCCACACCCACGCCCAGAAACCCCCGCTCAGGGGCCCCACCCTGTCGCCCTCCGGCGGCCAGAGCCGAGGCACCCCTCGCCCCGCAAGGGAGACGGGAGTGCAGAGGCAACTGGGCGGGCGCGAGGCCGCCGTCCGGAACTAGGCGCGTCCCCAACAGAGCCTCAGGCCGAGAGGGCGGTCGGAAACCCACCGAGCCCTCCGTGACTGCCGGATCCGCGGAGGCATCTGGAGACAGCACGCCACAACATCGGGGCTTCAAACGGCCAGGTAAAGTTTGCGGAGTTGGCGAAATGGCTGTTGAGGAGTCTGCTTCCTGACTGTTTTTTGTGGAATTTAGTTTTGCCGTTTCTTGTTTAGACAAAGAGGTCGTTGATATGTTCAGGCAGAGTGGTACACCGTTGCCAAACTTTGTGACTACAGCGAGCTCCGCCGTGTTCAGGACCCCGTTTATCTTATCCAAAGATTTTGGGCACAGGGTGTTCGCTATGCTCGAAGGCTTTGTAGATTCTAGCGAGCTCATTACCGAAGGAGAGATAGAGCTAGGAATAAACATAGTTGTCTTAGGGGGGAGTCTTACCTCCTTCAGTTTTTTGACATATGAAAATGCTTTTGACTTGTGACTCTCCAAAGTTTTTGAAGCGCTCCGCAAAGTCCGAAGCGACACTTCTGATGTTGATTCCGATGAGGTGGAACACGACACGTAGGTCGGGGCCTGGGTCTCCTCGATAGGCTCCATCCGCCCCTCCTGCCGCAGACTGTAGAAGACTGCACACCCTCTGCACACGCTCTGCTCACCGCTCTGCGGTGAAAATGCTGGTTTTGAAGAAACTGGCTGCGGTCAACAGAGAGGAAAGACTGCAGAAGACTGCACACCCTCTGTACACGCTCCGCTCACCGCTCCGCGGTGAAAATGCTGGTTTTGAAGAAACTGGCTGCGGTCAACAGAGAGGAAAGACTGCAGAAGACTGCACACCCTCTGCACACGCTCCGCTCACCGCTCTGCGGTGAAAATGCTGGTTTTGAAGAAACTGGCTGCGGTCAACAGAGAGGAAAGACTGCAGAAGACTGCACACCCTCTGCACACGCTCCGCTCCGAGTTTGAATAGCAAGGCATATCCTCTGGGATATGCAATGTCACGTGGCCGTCCGGCACTTCATGGATGAAACGCCATTAGGTTACCTGCACATGTTTGTAATGTATATCAACGCCATCTTGGAATACTAATAAACCGGAAAAAACATGAACCACAAGTGTCCTGGTTATGGGAGCGTTTGCAGGAATTCCAGATGTTTGCGAAGATAGAAAACTGTATGTTGCATGTCATTTGTATCTGCATGTTGCAGACTATTTAACTAAAACGTTTCCTGTATCCCATGGATCGGAGGCTCTCCCATATCCCTTCTGCCCCTTCCCGTCCTCCTGATCTATCCCCCCCTTTCGTTAGCCAACGCCTGGATGCCTTTGTGTTTTATGCACTCTACAAATGCAAAAATTAATTAAATAAATCAATACATTTCATTAAAAGTATTTTGTCTAATCCTGGCACCTGACAGAGTTACCATGAATCGTTATAAGATATGTTGGATTGGTATTTCCCTAAAATGTTCAAATAGATTCAGACTGTAATGGATTTCCATCTGTGAGGGTGTGCTAGCCCAAGCTTTTTATTCTGTTTGCATTTTGTTAACATAAAATAATGCAGGTCAGGTAATTATGTTCCTGAAAGGGGGACTGCTAATCAGGACCCACTGTAGGTGCAACACAACTACTAGGAGTGGAAGGTCAGAACTAAGGACTCACCTTGCATCTGTAATCCCTTAATCCGACCTCCCATGAGTCAATTAATACATTTAGGTCATGATTCCTGCATTGAACTGCTTATGAGCTACACACTGATCTGGACATTGCCCGCCTGTCCCATGCTTATTTGTGCCACGAGCTATTGCTGGTTGGACTGCAGCCAGTCAACCAGCTCACCAATGCGATGCTAAATCACTGGCCCGGGGATCACTGCTGGTTTAGTAGTAGTGTGTGCTGAGTAGGTAGTTTAGCCTCTCCTCATCCCTGTACTCTTGCAGCGCAGTAGTCATTTCAACACAAACATGTCTTTGCTTTGTTAAGGCTGTCATCAGTGTGTAGCCAATATCTTCAAGGTGGTCATGCACATTAACAGGTAGTATTGGAAAAGGTATACTTTCCTTGGATTTCAGATGCTGAGGAGGACTTTCAATATCTAAAACATTGTTTAACACTGCTCTAACATTGGCGAATACTGAAGTTTGTTTACCCTTTGTGGTTGACGCTGATGCCTTTGCTAATGCTCTAGGTATTATCACACATGCTTCGCATTGAGATGCTAAAGTGCTTCACCATGTGACCTCGAATTCCAGGACACTCACCGCATATAAATATAACTAAGGAGTTCCTATAGGGAGCTACCAAGATTAAACTCTGTAGACCAACCATGGGTTACATGGATCACACATATAGACAAATGTCTCAAGACAGCAAACACTCTAAGTGCACAATAACACTACTGTTCACTGCACCTATCTCATTATGATTCCATTACAGCGTATCATTCTGAATCATTCAACGAAAAACTGATAACATATCATTGGTCACAGAGAGAAGTCATGAACCAAGCAGATTATTCCTGCACAGCAAATCATCAGACTAACCACTACAATGGATCTTTCCTAAGGAAAAGGCCTGTATTTGCCAGATGAGGCATTTCAGGAAAAGGGCCATTGAAGTTGCTGTGATTCTCCATTAGCAGGGAATGTCAGCCTGCAAAAAACAAATGCTGCCCTTCTACAACAGTACCTTTGGTGGACAAACATGGTCACTCATGTTAATATATATGCCTCCATTTCTCTCACATGATCCTGTTCAAAAGCTGATCATGAAAGACCAGCAGGTGTGTTAACTGTTAATGTCTGTTCCACCAATTGTGTGATGGCCCTATGAATGAAAAATGTTACTGTATGAGATAGTGATTGTCTATTCACTCATGTAGCTTGTTATGACTATTTAAGGAGAACTGCTGGGCTCATTTATGCAACTCATAATATGGCACACAGTGTGTCCACTTGCGTCAGTCCTACTGGTTGAACGCAATTTACCTTTCGCTTTTGGGCAACTTTAGGGAGTACAGAACATAGATCTTCGTCTGTCCAGGAACGTCCGCCCATAGATGTTCAGATAGAAGGAGATGGTAAATCAGTCAATGGCACAACATTTGTGGTATTTTATAGGTGCTTTTTCTGATGCCTAACCTGACTTGAACTAGCTTGCTGAATTTCCCTATACTACCGTTTAACATCATTCACACTAGCAATCCCCCTCTTATTGTACGTTTGGTCTCAACTATTAGTTATTAGTTATATATGCACATATGAAGGTTTTCTCAAATCTCGCTATAGATGACAAGATGTTTTGAACTATCAATACAAGTGAGACAAATTCGACATATTGCATTTGAGGGATCAGAATGTTACTAACTACATATGTTCTCCCTAGTCTTCAAAAGATGTAGTCTAAACCTCATAATAACATTTTGCATATATGGAGTAGGAAACTATATAAGGCAAAGGGGTTGCACTCCTAATCTTTTATGTGTTTCGTTTAAAATAGGGAAGACCTTATATCTCATATTAACTCTACAGGTCTCACACCAATCAGTCTGCCATACAATCTTTTTTAGATCCTACTAAATTGCTCATGATGTTTTCAAGACAAAGATCTTTATCTATTAAAAGGTGTTCACGTTTTTGCTTTTCCATTAAGATTTTCATAACATTGTTTAAAATTAGAGTTATGAGGTTGGTTGAAGAAGTTCATGCACCTCAATAAATGTTTCCAATCAATTCACATGTTAGCTGAAGAAATACCCAACTCAAAGCAAATAATATACATAGGAATCAATTTGGGTAGGGAGAGCACTGTTCTCCAAATAATATCTTCTAATGGTAAGAGATCAAGATGTTCCAAAATATGTTTTAATTCAAGGCCGTGAATAAGGTAGGGGATACTTTTCCCTTCATACATCTTAATAGAAGGTAACAAGAGAACCTCCCAAATCTGCTTTAAAAATACTTCAATTCAGCCATTAAAGAAAAGGCTTTCTTCATCAACGCCCTCAGAATATATCCTTTATTCGGTCTAGTTATATAGTGAGACCGAGATATTTTAAATCAACTGTCTCCAACTTTTCCTTACCAAACCACTGACATTCACTAACATGAGACTTTCCTGATGTAAAGTGCATGATTTTTTTCAGTTTATTTTAGTTTAGTTTAATATTTGTAATGCGCACCGGACCCGGGGGTATCAGGGCGCAAAAAGGCAGGAAAGAATATTCTCAGCTTGGTTACATTGCTGTACATTCGTATACATAGAGAAAATACAATGAATACAATACAGTAAATAAGTGGGCAAACTTAATATAAAATGGGTCTTTTTCATGCAGGTAAGATTTAAACAGAACATAGACATATGTAAAATATATACAGGATTAGCAGTCTTATGTAAAGGATGTGTGGAATGTGCAGAGGTTAGCTGGGAGAGGTGGGGATGTAGAGGGAGTTAATTGTCATTTTCCTTGATTCATTGGATGTATTTACGCCTGAAGAGTGGGTAGGGTTGGGGGCTCTTACAGAAGAAGAGTGTGAGTTCCAGTGTTGTGCAGTTTGTACTTGGAAGCTAGTGCCTCCGGTTTTAGAGTGTTTGTATCTAGGCACTGTGAGGGTATTGGAATTGGCTGATCTAGTGTCTCGATTAGGGATGTGTCTGGTAATTCTATCTATGAGGTAACACAGTGTAGCGTTATTGATGCATTTGTGGGTGAGAGATGCAACTTTTAAAGCAGTTTTGTCTTTAGTTAAAAGCCAATTGTGAGCTCTTCATAGATTGGATATGTGCTCTTTTTTGGGAGGCTCAGTGCAGCTCTGAGCACGTTGTTTTGTAAGATTTGGATTTTGTCTATGATATATTTATAGGCTCCTAGATATAGGGCGTTGCAATCATCCAACTTTGATCAAATAAGGGCTCTGGCAAGGGTAGTGCAACTTTTGGGGGAGAGGAAAGGTTTGGCTGCTCTAATTAATTTACACGTATAGGCGGTGGAGGAGGCCAGGGAGCTTACCTGTTTTTTGAAGGAGAGGGAGGCATCTAGGTAGAAGCCTAGCGTTTTCACTTTGTTCGCTACCTCAATGATGTTTCCATCAATCAGGAAGCAGGAATAGATATGGCCTAGCTTTTTAATGTTGTAGATAGTACCAAGGATGATGAGCGCCGTCTTGTCATCATTCAGGCATAGTCCATGTGAGGCCATCCATGCCTGAATGATGAGGTACACCCTATTCACCAAGGCCAAATCCTTGTTGTAATGTCCCGTCATCGGTATGAGGATCTGGGTATCATCTGCATAGTTCGTGTAGGTGATACCCAGGCCATCGAGATTGTCAAAAAGGGGCTTTGTG
Organism: Ambystoma mexicanum; assembly: GCF_040938575.1. Lineage (NCBI taxonomy): Eukaryota > Metazoa > Chordata > Amphibia > Caudata > Ambystomatidae > Ambystoma > Ambystoma mexicanum. Next base: position 1,060,691,815 of record NC_090933.1, on the reverse strand, counting down.
AAGATGTTGTACAGGGTTGGGAGAGACGCATGACCCCTGGGGCACCCCGCAGGTGATAGGGGTGGGGTTGGCCACTGCAGATGTGGAGAAGACTCGCATGGTTCTGCCATTGAGGAATGATTGTATCCAACTAATGGCTTCCCGTGAGAAGTGGGCTGAGGTGTTAAGGTGCTTGCAGAGAATGGAGTGGTCCACTAAATCAAATGCCGCAGATAAGTCGAGGAGGAGTAATAGGGCTGTTTTGCCATTGTCTCTAAGGGCATCAATTTGTGCCTTAAGGTCAATTTGTTTTGTTATAGTTGATGACTAAAACATTCTTGATATTATACTCCAGGAACACATTCAGCAGATGCTGTAATCCAATTGCGGTACAGTCAAATAACATAATATAGTCAACGTATGCAATCCACGATATCTTACACCATCCACTTTAAGCAATATTAACACTTTATTTTCCCAAAACTACCCTGCTAAATGTAAATTAAAAAGGTGTGGGGCTAAAATACAACCCTGTCTAAGGCCCCCTAATAGTCTTGATTTCTTCAATAAAATCCCCTTTTTAAGGTTTTAACAAACTTTAAGGGCTGTCTCTTGATGTAAATATAATAAAAAGGTGAGTAAATGTGAAGGAAGACCTCAGTGCTTAGGTCGGGACCATAGTAGGTTTCTGCTAAACTTTGCAAAGGCCATAGCAAAATCAATACTGGCCATATTAACCGAAAGAGCATTTTCCACCCAGGCGGATTGTTGAATTTCATCAACCACATAACCTTTAAGGGTACTACCTATTCCATTAGGAAACCCATATCAATTTATCTGAAGATCAAGGCAGAGTATAGCTTCACATCATCTAACAAGGCTATCAGCCTATAATTCATGGGGTCCAATTTACCACCCTTTTTAAAAATAGGGACGCGGTGAGTTGTCTTCCATGTTTTCAGGGTTAACCTTTCACTTAAGAGTTCAGTAAATAATATATTTAAAATATTTGCCCATGTAAGAGGGTTATTTTTGAAAATTGAATTGCAGGGTCAATTCAGGCCTGGTGTTCGAGAGGTACTGCTCTTTATAATAAAGGATACAACATCCTCTGAGTCATAGGTCAAAAACCAAGCCCCCTTAGAGTCGCATAAAATTACCATCCTATAGTGTGAGGAATAAAGATTACTATAATATTCCACCCAAGTGGATTCCAAGATTGCATTTTCTTGAGAGTTAAATTGAGACATCTCCAACAGGTTAACCGTTTTCCAATAATTGATATTCAGTTTCATTATAATTGCATTCAAAGTTCTTTCCCCATCCAACTGCAAGAGGTTACCCGATGGGCTTTCAGGATATTTATTTAAGTTTGACGAATTAGGTGGATTTATTTTGATTTAAGAACATATCGCATTTGGGACCTCATCTCTTTATTAAGATTTAGAATAGTTAGAACAAAAGCATGAGGACGATTTGCACATACAGTCATAATTGAATGAAAGATCACATTTTGTCAAATGAAAATGGGAAAGGATGGGTGGTAATAGGTTTCATGTTTCCAATTGAGTGAGGAGAGGTCAAATGAAGAAAAACATGTTTTATTAAATTGGTGAATGCTCCTTGCATGCCAGATCAAATGATTGTGACTCATAGAAATACTAATCTCCTGCAAGAGATTCTGTTTTTGGAGGAGTATTCAATCCCTCAAATATTGAACCAAGCATAGTGTGATCACTTATTTGAACCTCCTCGACAATAAAATGTACACATTTAGAAAAAAGTTCTTCTGAAGTAAACATGTAATCTGTACAGGTTTCACTATTATCTCTGTAACAGGTAGTACCACAATACCTATCCCCATTCAAATTCCCAATTAATATATTCCAATCTTCAAAGAACTGCAACCAGTGTTTCCCTTGGATCTTTGTTTCAACTGATAAGTAATAAGACCATTGTCCAAGTTGCCATGATTAAAATGCTCCACCAGAAAGTTACAATTAAAATCTCCTGCTACCGGTATTCAATTGTTTATACATGTATTATTCCACCTTGAAAACATGTCACCAACTTTAAAATCAAACTAATTTAAGGACAATACTACTTAATTACAATATAAATGGATGTTCAGGCATTCCCTCAAATCCCCCAAAGTAACATGAAGAGCCAAAATTCCCTGCGTAGAGTTGTCAAAAATATAAACCTGAGAGGCTAACACGATTGAATCACAATTAATAAACCACCCTGAGGTCTGCGCCTTTTGCCAAGGGAGGCCTTTTGTACAAATATTCTATAATGATCCAATGTAGCTTCTTTTAAGAGGAGAGATTCCTGAATCACTAAAATTGAGAAATCTCTCAATGTATTGCAGAGGGTTGAATCATTGATTAAGTTAAAATGGCCTCTCGAGTTCCAAGAAACAAGCCCCAAGGCTGGGAGACTTCTTGGTCATAGTATTTTAAGACTGAGAGGTCAGAATATTAGCTAGCCGAGACCAATCTCTGTTTGGCTCCTCCCTAAAAGGGGGGCATTTCTTGAAGTGCACTTTTATTGGTCTTGTTGGACCTGGGTCCCATGAGTTCCTGAGAAAGATTATTTAGCTGTAGACACCTGATCCACAGAAGATCGGATCCTCTGATTTAATAAGAATGTCCTGCTGTGAATAATGCCCTCCAGAGCGTACAATTACTTAGTCTGGCAATTGACTCGAACAAAGAGTCCATCTGTTATCTCACCTAGGATGGACACCTCCAAAAATACTGACCCTAGTGAGGAAACTGTTTAGAAGGTGGAAGCGATATAAAGTTTGTCTTCCTGCTCTCAGAAGAAAATTTGATTTCACACGGACAAACAGGCCCTTCTGTCAGGGAACTCAAATCTTTCCGATTAGAGGGTGCTCATATGTTCAGTGGGAGGGTGAGATTTCACTCTGCTTGGCCTTATGTTTGTTCTTTCATTTCAAGGACTTTTGCTGCATATATACTCAAGTGCAAAGTCGCTGAACGAAATTGTTTGGCCTCTAGCACATGCTCTGACAAAATGGCCTGTCACCTGCTCCAAAAGCAATACAGACTCTCTATCCGCTCCAAGAAATAGGCCGACATGCAAGTCTGCATTTCTGGGGCCACAAACAATTCAGCTGAAATGTTCAAAATCTGCAAGTAGCTTGCCAATCCTATTTCTGTCTTTACCTCTCCTCTTCCTTCCGAGGACCTCCGCATGGCCTTAGCCACCCACTTCACTACCAAAAATCAGGAAATCATATTTTCTCTCTCTCTCCCCCCCACAAATCCACCCTGTTCCCCCCCACAAATCCACCCTGTTCCCATGCTTCCCTTGGCCCCTCTCACTCCTTCCCGCTTTCTCTCCTCCTCCACACCCATAGTGCCATATGAGGTCACCAAGACAGTCTGTTCTATGAAAGTCTCATCCAAACAGGTGTTCCCCACCTCCTCTAGAACTATCAAGGACAATATTGCCTCTCTCACTCCCTCCTTGGCTGAGTTCTGCAATCATTCCTTTACCACTGGTTCATTTCGAACACCCCACAAGCACACCCTTGTGCACTTTCTCCTAAAAAAGCTGTCTGCAGGCCCTTACTCCACTACACCTTATTTGGGCAAACTCTTGAAGAAGCTGGTCATCTCCCAACTAATCCATCTCACTGTATCTGTTGGCTGTGTTCACTACTGCCAGTCTGGCTTCAGAGGAACCAGAGGCATGGAAACTGCTCTCCTGAACACCGGTGATGATCTGCTCTCAACCCTTGATTCCAACTCTCCCTATGTTCTCATCCTTCTCGATCTATCCTCCACCTTCGGCACAGTCAATCATTCCACCCTCATAAATTTGCTTTGTCTAATGCCTAGCATCACTGACCAGGGACTGCATTTGTTGAGCTCCTTCCTCTCGAATAGGCCCTCTCAAGTTCAATTAGGCCTTTTCCTCTCCTCTATTTCAGTCACTACCTGTGAAATCCCTCAGGGTTCTATCCTCTCACCTTGGCTCTTCAAGATTTACCTTGTCCCTCGGACGCACCTGATCTCCACCTTCTCTCCTCATTTTCAATGCTATGCCTATGACACTCAGCTCTCCTTTAAGCTTCCTTCCTCTTCCTCCTCTCCTTCCTCTCTCATTCTCGAGGATCTGACTGCTATTCAGACATAGGGCCTCATTCCGAGGTTGGAGTTAGCCATGGCACTATTAGCGCCATGGCTACCCCATTACCGCATACCGGGTCCGGGTTCCCTGAATGGGGAATTACCGGGCCATTCCAACCTTGGAGGACCCAGTATTTCCCCATTCAGGGAACCCATTCCCATTCGAGCCCACATAGGGCTCAATGGGAATGGGGACCATGCTAACAAAGGGCCCATAAATAACGGGTCCATTGTTAGCATGCTGGTCCTTTAGCGGGTCCCACTAAGGGCGCTTGGTAAAACCAGTCGCCCTTAGCGGACCCGCTAAAGGACCTCGTAATGCGGTGGTAAGGGGTTAACGGCACCGGCACCCTTACCAGCACTGTTGACCCCTTACTGCCCACCTCAGAATGAGACCCATTGCGTGCCTCTAACAATCTCTTGCTTAATGCCAGTAAGACTGAGATCCTTCTCATTTGGACACCTGCCCCTTCCTTCCCCCCTACTCTCTGGCCAACTCCTTTGTCAAGAAATCTCACTTTCAGCTTCACCTCCTCAAAGGCATTCTCCCTTTCCTCACATTCTCCCAGAAACTCAATGTCTCCAGAGCTCTGGTTCTCTTTAGACTATTACACCAACCTCTTCCTTATTCTGTCTCTTTTCTCCCTCCGCCCTCTTTAACTAATCCAGAAATGGCCTCAGAGATGTATCCTTGGCCACAAGCCCTGGGTCTGAATCTGTACAGCTCTAAAAACTCTCAATTGGCTCCCTGTGGCTGCAAGGATGAAATGCAAGACCCTCTGTGTCATCCACAAGGCTTTCTGGGGCCTGGGACCACACTACATCCAACTCTCTCTCCCTAAATACCTCCCTGCTTCGCCTCTTTGGTCTTCTTGCGCTAACCCTTTGCAAGTCAGACATTTCTCTTTGTATAGAGTGCAGGGTATATCTCCTTCCTTGGCAGGAGCCTCTCTCTGGAATGGCCTTCCTTCCCCTCTCCGTCTTGAGCCAGATCTCCTTAAATTCTGGAAGCTTATCAAGACCTTCCTTTTCTTCTCTTCCTTCCCCCTCCCCCGCTAGCTCCACCTGCCTCTATGACTGGTGGCCTCCTCCCCTGATGAGTCTTACTGGGGCAGGTCCTCCTTCCACCTGTCTCCCACCCCTACCCCTTACCAGCACTTGACCTCAGGCACCCTTCCCAGACTAGCCTAGATTAGCCTAGTGAATTTGGTGCCCTCCTCTCCCTCGCACTAGTTGGCTCCTATTCGCATGACTGAGTACTTTCCCATCCTCTTGCCCCCTCCCTTGCACTTCTCCCTTCCCCTCTCCCTGCGCTTCCTGTTATTGCAATTGCACGATCTGAATGTCACAAGGCCTAGCAGGACTGTTATTGTTATTCCTCCCCTGTGCCCCTCTTGTCTTGTGGTGCCTGGAAACACCTTTTGAGGCTCCATAAAAATGCTCAATATATGAAATAATTATATAGGGCTCTTGAACTGAGTCAGCATTTGGGCCATGATCTGTTCCCTTCATCTGTGGCAGGGGAGTCATCTTTTCTGTTAAAGATAACAATCAAATACGTTTTAGAATTCATGTTTGTTTGTTCATTTTGTTGGTTCTATTATTTTTTATTTTTTGTTTAGTTGTTTTCGCCAAGGGGACACTGGAACCAATACAAGGGCGTTGGAACCAATACAAATGACGGAAGGTGCCAACAATGTAGACAATTCCTCCACATAACGAAGATTGCTTAATCTCATAAATTAATTTAAGAACGCCTTTGACAGTGGATTGTCACTTGTCATATCCATCTCATTCACATTGGAAATAGTATTGCTCCCCCTCTTTCATTAGAACCTTCAAAATAGAGTAGATCTAGGATGTATTGTGTTGGATTGAAAGGATGCTTTCTGGTAGTTTAGATTGGATGGAGTCCAATTTTGTGGAATGAGTTGAAACCTCGGTACTGATAAGATCATACATTGTAATGAGGGAATTTAATACAAAAATTAATGCCGAGATGGAACACTCACTAAGCTCTTTTAGAGCTCCTGGATCAGAAGGGGGAACGTCCTTCCATGAAGAGCAAGAATAATAAGTAGAATCAAAAGATGAATCCAACTCTTTTGCTGCAGTTGATATAAAGAGCCTTGGAGTGTCAGAAAAGGATACTAAGGAGCGCAAGACATCTTGCGGACAAACCCCAATGCTGTTCTCCTCTGTGTGTCATAGACTAGAATAGATAGAAGCCATATTCAGAGGGCTATGTCTCACAGACAGGGATGCCTAACGTTGTTTTTGAGAAGAAGTGCTAGAGGCAAGTCACCCACACTTGCACTATGGGTTTTTGTAAAAAAGGCAGTAATATTCCTCTTAATATTCCTTGAAGTCATTGTGAAATCTGGTGCTATCTGGCCTTCCTCAGTAGGATCAGGGGAATCCAACAGTTTGCTCATGAATAAGGAGTCAGGAATTGACAAAGGGGTGTTAAACAGAGAGGGCATTTACTAACACCCACTGTTCACTTATAGGGGCAGATTCTGCCTCCCCATGATTACTCCGTAAAACATATGTAACTGCAGAACACTCAGCGAACCTAGCGTGTGAATTCAAGCTTGAAAAACCACAAGAACAAATGCTCACACAGTTGCTCAAATGCAGCGTAACTGCACCTAATGCTACACTTCACGCGCACTTCGTGTGCATACTGCTTATTAAAGGAACCATAACCTTCCTGCAAAATCAAGTCATATCACATTGTAAGACGATAAGGCAAATCCAAGAGGTGGTTCCCTCAGGCAGTACTCTGACCGTAGCCTAACACAGTGAATCCTGCAGAGTAACTGCACTTAATGGCACACTTCACACACATTTTGAGAAAGTAACCCTTTTTAAAGGGTACTGCATCCTTCCTGAAAATTCAAGTCACAGCACACTGTAAGACACGAGAAAGGGCAAATCCAAGAGGCAGTACTCTGATGGTAGCCTAACACCATGAGTCCTGCAGTGTAACAGCACTTAGTGCCGCACTTCATGCACGCTTTACATGTGTAACCCTTTTTAAAGGGACCATACCCTTCCAGGAAAATCAGTCTGTTGTATTTAAGTTGCTTATTAATGCTGTTAAATGTATATTGTGTTTGTGTTAACAGTTTGTTTTTTTATATACATTTTTTATTTGTGTAATCTTCTTGTTTGCAAATTTTTATTATTAAATAAATGTATGTTGCTGTAATTTATGTTTTTGTAGTGAAGGAGATGTACACTTCACTCATAAAGCCCGCCCCCTCACGTCCGTCATATTGGAAGAGCAGCAAGAAAGCACTGTGCATGACACCTAGTATCGTCCCAATACCACATGGAAAATATGAAAGATGTTTTGTACTCAGTCAAACGTACTAATTTGCCCTCAAACTGAAGTGGTAGAAGGAAGTCTGCAGACACCATCGGACATGGAAGAACTATAAGTGAAGTGTGACAGTGTGAAGTGACATCATGAAGAAAAGACATGAGGACGCACTGAAACGATATACGAATACTTAAAGAATGAAGACTTAACTGAAGCACTGAAGAATATACATGCAAAAGAAAAGAAATCATATATACTAAGACGATAAGTAAGAAGAGATGTAGTATATGTATATATGCAGAAATACAAGATAGATGAGAAATGTAGAAGCTTGCTGCATTAGAAAATATGATGCAGGTAAAGCAGCCATGTTGAGAAGATGGACGTCAGTTTCTTGTAATAGTAAGCTGAAAAACTCAAAGGAGAGAGATTGAGGCAGAAGAGCTGACAGGCACTGAAATACAGATTTGTGCAAGAACAAATAATATTTGTTTGGCTAAGGATCAAGGGTGCTACAGTGAGAAGCAACTGCACAGTACAAAGGAGTCAAAGAGGATAAGCCATGTATGTAAGATATATTTCTCTTGGATTAAGCAAAGGAGTAAATATCTACAAGCGCCAAGTATTGGACAATTTAAAAGGGAAGAAAGCATATGCAAGATGGCACAACCAAGTCTCCAGAGGCCATATAGAGTAAAACCACCCAGTATAATTGAATCAAATAGCACTAAATAAAAGGACAGAATGGAAAAATCATGGTCTCCTCACATGTGGTGCAAGACCAGAAAACAAAGCCTATTCATAATGCTCCAGATAAAGATAGCTGTGTACCAGCCCCCCCGCCCTCTTTAAAGTTCTGGGGAAGACAGGTTTAGGGCCGAAGAGATGAGAGATGGTAAGGTTAATTGGCCAAGTGGGCAGTTGTCTGACGTTGTTCCACGCACCTGGGTTTCATTTTGCTTACGTGTACCAAACAAGCCGAATGTGCAAGTTTGGAAGAGGATGCCAACCAATCAGGATGGCCTATGGGATGATGGACCATACATTGTTGCAGAAGCCAATATGCTGCTGTTATTCTACTATTATCTGGTTTATGTGTAGTTAGAGGCTATTTTAGGCGTGCCTATCAGATAAAGGGCAGCCAATGATGTTATTAACACCTAAATAAGCTATAGGTAAAGATGTACCCTTAACCAATCCCTCCACCCAATAGGTTTTTACTATTTGCCATGTAGGATGACATCATAGATGACGCATATTGGGGTATAAAGCTTTTGTATAATGGAAATGTATTTTGAGAATGAGTACGCTGCGACTTGTTATACTTGCCAGATTTCCCTGCTTTATTGAACCAGTAATAAAGTAGTGCTTTGCTATATTCTTATAGTATGTCCGGTTATTTGGGCCCATAATTACTGTTTATGGTAATCCCATCAAGCACTTGATACGCTCCAGGTGCTACTGCAAATTTTCTTTATTACTATTTGTAATTTTTATGATTGTTTCTTGATCATTAATTCTGTTTAATATAAATCCTATTCTGCATTAATATTTTATCATTGTGTTCATTCATTTTTATTAATCTAGGTTATTAATTATGTTTAATATTCATTTTATTATCTGTTTTTATTTAATCAATACTTTTTTATTAATGTATTTGGCAAGCCCGTGGAAGGACTTGTCTTGCTGTTACTGGCAATTCCTTGCCTTCATGTGGCCCAGATGGCCCTGCATTGCCCACAATTTCCAGTTTACAGTTCATTTTTCTCATGTATTTTTGCAAGGAATGCCTGAAGGGTGTGTTGGTGGAGGTGCTGGCATACCTGTTAACTTGGTGTTGCCAGGTTGGCTTTTAATTCTCTTTTCTATGCACGCTGCTGGCTCTTCAGGAACAATCCCCTTACCAGTGCAAACGTTCTCGGTTCTAATACTTCTCCACACAGCTTGCTGAACGTGGCTGCAGCTCCTGCTGCTTTCTCTGTGAGAAAAGGAAACCGATGTTTATATAGTATTATAGTATATATTGACAGGCCGATTCATGGAATCAATGTGCACCGAAAATTCCGGCGCAAGCGTGCGAAAACGTGCAATTTGCAGTGTAAGAGCGAAAATCGCAGTGCAAGTGCGAATATCGCAGGGAAACCATCGCACATCTATTCATGGAAGACCATGTGTGAGGAAAATCAGGGATGTGCGCTGAAAAAGTGCGTGGCGCACGCCGGCGCACAGTTCATCTAACGGCGAGCGCCAAGGCCACAGTGAAAGCGCACATAATGCGGCGCACATAACAAAAGTAGGCGGAACACGGGGCGGAACACTTGGAAGGGTGAACAACTCGTGAAAATGTGGGCGTCACGGGGAAGCACAGGAGGCAAGTGCGCGGAACGCCCACACGCTCGCCTACAACACGTATTCATGGAATCGAATAGGGAAAACCAGCGCATGGGCAAAGACGTGCAGTGACCCCAACCCGTCCGCCACAGGAAGGCAGGCGGTAGAGTCCCTGCGCAGGAAAAAAATGTGCGCCAAAATGTGCGCTAACAAAAAGCACGAATAAACAGCTCTGATGAATGTCCCATATTGTGGCCCCCTAGGACAAATGACGTGCAAAGGTGTACGCGACAAACAGCGACACCCGCTGTGTGAAAAATCAGCTTGTGCGTGTATTTCGTGTGTGCGCGTGAAGATTCACACGCGATCGGGCATGGGGGAGCTGGGTACGTGTATTTCAGGGGTGCGCGTGAAGTTCCACACGCGATCGTGCCTGGGGGAGCGGGATGCGTGTATTCCAGGGGTTCGTGGGAAGTTTCAAACGCGATAGGCCCTGTGCGAGTGGGGTGCGTGTATTCCTGGGGTTCGCGTGAAGTTTCACACGCGATTGGGCTGGGTACGTGTAAATCTGTGGTGCGCGGGAAGTTTCACACGCAATTGGCCTTGGTCGAGCAGGGAACGTGTATTTTGGGGGTGCGCGGGAATTATCACACGCGACAGGCACTGTGTGAGTGGGGTACGTGCATATCTGGGGTGCAGGGGAATCCTACACGTGAATTGACAGTGTGGGTCCTCCAAGGTGTTCCCTCTACACCCTCCACGGCCCCTGCAGGCAGCCCACACAACAGGGGACTTCATGTTCCGCAGGCAGCCCATCCACCATGGGCATGCCCCCCAGGCAAGCCACATGTCAGCTTGCACCAATACTACTACTGATCACCAACGCATGACCCCCTGCACCCCCACCCCCCACCAGTGCGGGGCACCTGCCAGCAGGCCCCCACTCTTGTCCCACTCATGTCCCCCTGCACCCCCACCCCCCACCAGTGCGGGGCACCTGCCAGCAGGCCCCCACTCATGTTCCACTCATGTCCCCCTGCACCCCCACCCCCCGCCAGTGCGGGGCACCTGCCAGCAGGCCCCCACTCATGTCCCCCTGCACCCCCACCCCCCACCAGTGCGGTGCACCTGCCAGCAGGCCCCCACTCATGTCCCACTCATGTCCCCCTGCACCTCCACCCCCCAGCAGTGCGGGGCACCTGCCAGCAGGCCCCCACTCATGTCCCACTCATGTCCCCCTGCAAACCCACCAGTGCGGTGCATCTGCCAGCAGGCCCCCACTCATGTCCCACTCATGTCCCCCTGCACCCCCACCCCCCAGCAGTGCGGGGCACCTGCCAGCAGGCCCCCACTCATGTCCCCTTGCACACCCACCCCCCACCAGTGCGGGGCACCTGCCAGCAGGCCCCCACTCATGTCCCCTTGCACCCCCACCCCCCCACCAGTGCGAGGCACCTGCCAGCAGGCCCCCACTCATGTCCCCCTGCACCCCCACCCCCCACCAGTGCGGGGCACCTGCCAGCAGGCCCCACTCATGTCCCCTTGCACCCCCACCCCCCACCAGTGCGGGGCACCTGCCAGCAGGCCCCCACTCATGTTCCCCTGCACCCCCACCCCCCGCCAGTGCGGGGCACCTGCCAGCAGGCCCCATTCATGCCCCACTCATGTCCCCTTGCAACCCCACCCCCCACCAGTGTGGTGCACCTGCCAGCAGGCCCCCACTCATGTCCCACTCATGTCCCCCTGCACCTCCACCCCCCAGCAGTGCGGGGCACCTGCCAGTAGGCCCCCACTCATGTCCCACTCATGTCCCCCTGCACCCCCACCAGTGCGGGGCACCTGCCAGCAGGCCCCCACTCATGTCCCCTTGCACACCCACCCCCCACCAGTGCGGGGCACCTGCCAGCAGGCCCCCACTCATGTCCCCTTGCACCCCCACCAGTGCGGGGCACCTGCCAGCAGGCCCCCACTCATGTCCCACTCATGTCCCCCTGCACCCCCACCCCCCACCAGTGCGGTGCACCTGCCGGCAGGCCCCCACTCATGTCCCCTTGAAACCCCACACCCCACCAGTGCGGGGCACCTGCCAGCAGGCCCCCACTCATGTCCACTCATGTCCCCTGCACCCCCACCCCCCACCAGTGCGGGGCACCTGCCAGCAGGCCCCCACTCATGTCCCCTTGTACCCCCACCAGTGCGGGGCACCTGCCAGCAGGCCCCCACTCATGTCCCCCTGCACCCTCACGCCCCACCAGTGCGGTGCACCTGCCAGCAGGCCCCCACTCATGTCCCCCTGCACCCCAACCCCCCAGCAATGCGGGGCACCTGCCAGCAGGCCCCACTCATGTCCCCTTGCACCCCCACCCCCCACCAGTGCGGGGCACCTGCCAGCAGGCCCCCACTCATGTCCCCTTGCACACCTACCCCCCACCAGTGCGGGGCACCTGCCAGCAGGCCCCCACTCATGTCCCCTTGCACACCTACCCCCCACCAGTGCAGGGCACCTGCTAGAAGGCCCCCACTCATGTCCCCTTGCACCCCCACCAGTGCGGGGCACCTGCCAGCAGGCGGCCCCCACTCATGTCCCACTCATGTCCCCCTGCACCCCACCCCCCACCAGTGTGGGGCACCTTCCAGCAGGCCCCCACTCATGTCCCCCTGCACACCCACCCCCCAGCAGTGCGGGATACTGCCAGCAGGCCCCCACTCATGTCTCCTTGCACACCCACCCCCCAGCAGTGAAATGGCGATCCCACGACACACACCAAAAGTCAACTATGTACATCAATACATGAAGGCAGGCGGTAGCGTCCCTGCGCATCAAAAGAATGTGCGCTAACGGAAAGACGTATATACAGCTCGATGAATGTCCCATACTGTGGCCCTCTAGGACAAATGACGTGCAAAGGGGTATGCAACAAACACGGACACCCGCTGTGTCAAAAATAGCATGTATTTCGGGTGCTCACGGGAAGTCTCACACGCGATTGGGCCTGGGCGAGCGGGGTACGTGTACTTCAGGGGCTCGTGGGAAGTTTCACATGCGATTGGGGCTGGCCGAGCGGGTTACGTGTACTTCAGGGGCTCGCGGGAAGTTTCACACGCGATTGGGCCTGGGCGAGCGGGGTACGTGTACTTCAGGGGCTCGTGTGAAGTTTCACACGCGATTGGGCCTGGGCGAGCGGGGTACGTGTACTTCAGGGGCTCGCGTGAAATTTCACACGCGATTGGGCCTGACCGAGCGGGGTACGTGTATCACTGTGGTGGGCGTGGAAGCACAGAAGGCAAATGCGTGGAACGCCCACATGCAAAAAAAGTCGTGCTAATCCGGAAACGCGTACGCAAGCAGGAAGCAGGCGTACATGGACCTGCGCAGCATAAAAGTGCGCGCAAACAACATACAAGCTCAGACGCCAGGATGAATATACCCTTCCTAGCAGCAGTGGCCGTGGGATACCGCAGGAGGAGGAGGAGGATAACCAGGGACAGAATTATTACACCCAGAACCAGCCTTTTTGGGATGCCTGATGACCACGTGTATTAGAGGTATAGGTTTCCACCTCACATAATACTCGACCTGGTCAGTGAGTGGGAGGATGACCTCACATCACCCACCCTCTGCTCCCAAGCACTGAGCCCCCTGGTGAAGGTCCTTAATGTACTGCACTTCTTGGCCACTGGATCATTTCAGCGGACAAGTGCGATAGTTGGGGGCGTCTCACAGGCCACGCAGTCACACTGCCTACACCAGGTCTTGGCCATCATGACTGCACGCCCATCAGTACGCAGGCACATATACCTGCCCAGAACACCTGCAGAAAGGCAGGCTGTCGTCCAGGATTTCTACGGGGTGGCACACTTCCCCAAAGTGCTAGGTGCCATTGACTGAACCCATGTGGCACTACGTCCCCCCAGGGCAACTGAGCACATCTATAGAAACCGCAAGCACTGGCATTCCATCAACTTCCAGGTAGTATGTGATGCCAAGGGAATCATCACCTCAGTATATGCCAACTACCAGGGTCCACCCACGACAGTTTCATTTACAGAATGTCAACCCTAAACTGGGACCTAGAAGCTGGTCGGCATGGCGATACATGGCTGGTTGGTGAGTATAAATGCCACTGCACATGCATTCATGTCAGATACTGAGTAATGTCACAACCCCACTAATGATACCCATCACCACCTACACAGGGGACAGTGCCTACCCTCTGAGCACCCACATGATGACGCCAATTCGGAACCCCACCACGCCACCCCAGGTAAGATACAACACAGCCCATATTGCAACCCGGGGCATAGTGGAGCGCACATTCGGAGTGCTCAAGTCACGCTTTCGCTCCCTTGACCGCTCTGGTGGGCAGCTGCAATACGCTCCCCCATTAGTGTGCAGGATCATAGTGGCAGCATGTGTCCTGCACAATGTTGCAACACGCAGGGCGTACAGGTGGACATGGTGGTTCCCCCACATCTCCAACCACGTGCACGCCCACTGCGCATGGGAGGGGAAAGGGCACGGGGTGAGGCAGCCCGTACGCAGCTGGTGGCTAATTACTTCACCTAAAATCACACCCCTGTGGAGTGCACACAGCCCTGGCACATACCAGCTGACTATCAATGATGAGGATTCAACTGACAGTCAACTGTCACAACCATACCAGCCTGAGATTGTTCACCTGGTAGTGTTCCATTGTGTGCATCCCTACCTACACAAACACCACCAATGCTGTGTCATCAAAAGACACACTTCTATGCTGCTAAAATCATTACCCCCTTGCAAGATACAACATGACAACAGTGCCATGTCACCCAACACCTCCCCAGCACCGCCCCCCAACCCACCATGGCATGTCATGCTATGTGAGACCAAACAAAGGAATCCCCAAAACATGACACAAGTGTCACAAAGTACAGTGTCCCGATGGGAAAATGGCCACACACAATGTGCTCCCATTAATGTAGAACTGACAACACACATGACCAAAGACTTACCACAATACAATGCAGCTAGCCACCCTAAACATAGCATTCACATGACAGTACTAAGTTAAAGGATACATAGACTTACAACCTGGTGATGCTAGCACATCGACCACCCCCAACTGTACAGTGTTGGTGCCACACAAATCTGGAAGTGCACTGCTTACAACCTGAACTCCATCTCCAAAGTAGACGGCCTTGTGAAGGCATGTGGAATGAACCTGCAAATTAGGAGGGAGACATGGATGCACAAGCACACATCAATACACCATGCAGTGTACAATACTACAACAATATGCACTAGGAATGTATACACAGTATTGACTACAGACTGTCCACACATGTCATGGGAGTCCAACGTCACTGTGTAAGTTACTGTCACTTGGGCACACCCTTTGCAAGCCCATGGTAACGGGAAGCAGGAGGGGTGTGTGTCTCACGAACCCAAGCATCTAACCCAAACTCAGGACAAGCCTGCATGTGCCCAGCCGCAATACAGTGGATGCCAACGGGAGCCACACAAGGCAACACACTGTAACAAAAAAGCAAAAATCAAAAACCAAAATCCAAAAATCAAAAATCAAAAATCAAAAATGGCCATGTGGGGGCCAGGGGGGGTGGGGAAGTCCACCTAGGAGGTCAGAGGACAAGGTGCACACCAACAGCCACCTGTGTGGATGTTGCAACAAAAAAAAACACCTTCATGGGCTCATGGCCTGCATGGCTACGCTAATGTGAGAGATTCTGAATTGCTGTGCTCGCTCTCATCACCCTGTGCTGCTGCCACCACACGAGGTGGTGGTGCTATGGGAGGCATCCCACACAAAGCCCTAATATGGTCCTCCATGGCAGCAAGCATGCGGGTGTGGAAGGTCTCATTCTGGAGGATTATGGTGCGGAGATCCCCATGCACCACCTGACGTGATGCCCGGACCTCCTCCCGAGTTGCCTGCATCTCTGCTGAGAGCATACGTGTGACACGCTCCAGCAGCTGTTCAGTCCTCGTGACAGTGGAAGCCTCAAGCTCCACAAGAGTCTGCCTGAGGTGACGGACTTCTACCCTCAGGGCTTCCCTCTGGCCCTGGGACTCTAAAGAAATGGCTTCCTGCAGAGTGTCCAGGGCCGCCCGTCTGTCCCTGTTGGACGCCAACATGTCGTCCCTGAGTGATTGGCAAATGGAGTCTTTTGCCTGCTGTAGTTGCTCCATCTGCCTCTCTGGGGGGACAATGGAAGTGGCCACCCTCTCCATAGCTTGAGCCATCATCTCAGATGATGCTGCCTGTTGGTTTGCCATACCGTATATGGATTTCTCCCATGCGGTATTGCCTGGTGGCGTACGGCCACCGTGTTGGCGGGCACCCCACCTGTCTGGGGCAAGGCGAACTGTGCCTTGCTGTGTCGGCACTGCCTGAGGCTGCAGGACTGCATTCCCCCTCTGATCTGCTGGCCCAGGAACAGGATCAGATGTTGCAGAGTGTGGCCCTGCATCCGTAAACACCAAAGGCGGACCTACCAACACTGACATCCCCATAGTGGGCTGTACCCCTGGTGCATGTGGGTCGGACAGAACAGAATCCCTCCCAGAAACACCTACCTGCGAAGCCACATAGGTCTCATCATCCGAATCAACACCCGAAAAGAGGCCTGGTGAGGTGCACCCAGAGATACCCCTGGAGAGAACGGTCTGCAGCAAGAGTGGGTTCTCACCCACCACCACACCCTGTCCCCCACTGGTGCCCGGTCCCGCCTGAGATCCCTCCTGGGTCTGCACCATCTCCTCACACTCAACAGCATCAAGTGCATCATCTCCTGCAGAAACATGAAAGACAAAAAATGGAAACAGGCATTAGCACCATGGCACACAATTAGGCCTCACGAGGTACAGAACCAGTACTTGATTGACACATGTCCCACATGACTATAACCCTCCCATGCATGCACTGTCACTGAGTTTGAAGGGGAGGAAGATGTCAGACACTGATGACACCAAGATGGAAGAGCAACACATTAGCTGCATGCTGGCTAGCAGAGCCATCACACATTGGCCTCTGAGTGGCATGTCCAATCCACATACATGACCATGCCAACACACAGATAGCATGTACCATAGGCATGTCACATATCGTTTGACAATAGGGCTCAGATATACGTAGTGAAAGTGGGGGGATCGAAACAATCAGCCTGAATGAACAATGAGAAATACAGAACAATGTTGTAGCAAGATGCCACTTCAAGGGCAACTGGCGTGATGTTGCACAAAAAGTCTACTGTGGGCAGAAGGGATACTGTAATACCCAAATCCAGGGGCGCAGAATGTTTTGGATGAAGCACATGGTGACCCAAACCATTCAGGCACACACAACCTGGCACTCAATCAGAACCCCTCACACACACAACATACACATGGATCACACACACATGCATGTGCACTCACCGGACAATGCCTCGTAATCTGGCAGATCTCCCACACCTTGGATCTGTTCCTCTGTGACGTAGGTCCCAACAACAGACTCATGTACAGTGAGTTCAATGTCCTCTTGTGGAGACCCACCTCCAGTCACCAGAGTAGCGGCATGACTTGAGGCCAGCTTTTTCTTTGCCCTGCGCTTAAGGTAATTCCAGCGCTTGTAGCACTCACCAGCTGTGCGCCTCACTGATCCAAGGGCACTCATGATGTCCGCGACGGTCTGCCAGTGTGCCTGACGTCGGGCAGGTGTGGTCTTGCACCCTGAAGTGATCAACATTTCGCTGTCGTGTGCGGACACATACTGCACAAGTGCATCACGTTCGGCATCATTGAAGCTAGGCTTCCTTTGCGTGACGGACTGCGTAGCCGTGTCTGGGGTATCAGCCTGTAGTGGACGAGCACTCTTCCTCTTTTTTTTGGAAGGTGGTGGGGATCCTGAGTGGCCTACGCCGCTCTGGCCACTAGGGGCAGGAGCACCGGTGGACTGGGTAGTTGCAGTGTGGGAATGTACACTGAGCATGGGACTTGGTGCAGGCATTGGCTGAAGTGTTACGTAGTCAGGGGGAACGTTAGCAAGATGGACTGGGACCAACACTGCCCTGGCTGGGAGAGTCAGAGCTGGGGTGGATGGAGCTGCAGCTGCCCCTGTAGCCTCCCCACCCTGCCTACTTGGGGCAGCAGATGACATAGCTGCCCCTGATCCACGTGGCCTGGTGACACCAACTTGCACCGCCACACGTGGCCTAGACTTGGCAACCTGGAAGTCAGCCTGGGAGTCACCCTCTGCCAGGTCAGGTGCCACAATGGGCTGGTCCAACAAGGGCTGATCAGAGATGGTGTCAGCCACGTTTCCCTCAACTATGGGGGGGGGGCATGGGTGGCCCCGACTGGTCCTCCACACATGGGGGCCTAGGGGTACCCTGCAATTCCCGGCCACGTCCCCTATCACGCCCACCACGGCCACCTCTTGAGGCTTGGCCACCTTTGCCACCCTTACCGCTTGGTCGCCTCCCAACCATGGCACTGATGTTGTTGTGCGAATGGGAGTTGCAGTAAACTATTGTCCTGGGCAATTGGGTGTCAAAGGGGTAGGGTACTAGATGGAATTCGTACCCTAGTGCTCTAGCAAGGCTGTATGTAACCCCTAGGGAAAGATGACGGGTCACGCAACGCACAGGCACCCCAAAAACAGAATATAACGTGCACGCAACCCCTTGTAGACCACGTGCATGGAAAAATGAACCTGCACTATGCTGAGGCACCCAGAAACACAAAAATGAACGTACGCGTGTTACACACAGCCCACAATGACCTCTGAAGGAGTACGCGACACACAGGGCAAGCACAGTTGGTAAATATGTGCGCGACTCACCGTCTGCCCGGAAAATGAGCGTGAAAAATACACGCATGTGCGCGTTGGCAACACCCCCGGCAAAAGAAGAATTGTACACTGTCTGAGGAGACAGGACAAAAGAAGAAGTGAACGCTGTTTGAAGAAACAGGCCCAACAGAAAATCAGAAAAAAGCTGTCAGAGGTAACAGGGAGTACGAACTAGAAACGCTGTGAAGTAAATTGCGTGTGAACCGACAAGAAGTACAGAATTTACCCACTCGCTCTCCACAAAAAGCACGTACAAGGAAATGACGTCCTACACGTGCCTTTTGAACCGGCCCACATGTCCCACGTCACTTCTGCGTATACGCGCTAAGGCCCTGTCCTCCAATTACACGAGCTGACACTCGGACGTGCAGTTCTTGGACATGTAACATGCACCCGTGTACAGGGAAATGCCTGTGCACGCACGTCACAGACGTGCTTACGCGCTAAGGGCCTTTGGTCCAATGAAATCGCGTACGTGTGCTGACGCGCTTACGCGCTAAGGGCCTTTCCTCGAAATACACGCTGACGTGCAAGATTTTCACGTGCCAAATCACTCCGTATCAAGCTGGCCATGTGTAAGCACACGGAAGACCACGCTCCTGCCCAGAAGGCTGAATTACTGCCCCTCAGAGCCCCGAGCACGCTCCCACCAGCCATCTGCTGCTGCCTACCTGCCTGCTGCCCACATGCCCTGCTATTTGCTGCCTGCACATCAGCCAGGGGTGCAGTTGCTGTGACCACCCCTGCTGGAACCGAAGACTCCCGACTGGAGTACCATCTCGCTCCACAGCCCAGCCCCAGGACCCAGTTGCCCACCCACTCCTGCCTCTAGGGTTGCCATGTCGGGCACTACACCATCTGGCACCACTGGAAACCCCCAGCCAGAGAGGCAGAGGGCCACCAGCTTCACTGCCACCGAAGTTGGTGTCCTGGTGGAGCAAGTCCTGGGGCAGTATGATGCCATCTACGGAAGTTCTCGCGCCGACAAGGAAGGACGGACCCGGATCTGGACGGACATCGTGGCTGCCATCAACGCGGAGGGGGTGGGAGTCCGCCTATTCCATCATGTCAAGAAGCACTGGGAGGACTTCAGGTCCAGGACCCTCAGCAAGGCCCGGCGCCTCTTGAAGGCAGCGGATGCTAAGGGGCGCCGGGAACACCTGTCGGAAGATCAGATGAGGGTCCTGGAACGCATATCCCCAGCGCTCCACGTCCAGGTCCTTGGGAGGCAGACCCGTCTGGAATCGAGCGGTAAGTGTACATGCATACTGATTGTATGCTGTGCGTGTGGTGATGTGCCAGTAGTGTACAGGTTGCATATGTGTTTTTGTCGGCCCATGTGTGTACAGGGCCGTGAGGCTGACACATGCGAGGCCTCTCATGTGTGACACATGGATGGTGCATGTGTGTGTGAGCTTGCATGCAAAATGCTGATGTGTGGGCACACATGTATGGATGACTGTGTATGTTAGGTGGGATGGTTGTGGTGTCACACATGGATGTCGGTTCCAGCTGCATGTATCTGCACCGTGTGCATGTGCATGTGTGTGTATTTGACAAGGGTGCAACAGTGATGCAACATGGATGCCTGGGACACTGATGTGTAGAGGACTGATTGCCAGATGTCATATGGGTGCAAATCTCATTACTGCGACAGTCGTAGGAGGTGTACACATGCATGTGAGTGTGGTGGCGTGTGTGCGTGTCTAGTGCAATCCTTGTGTTTAATATGATGTCTAGCTCACCTTTGGCTGTTCATGCTGTTGTATGTGTATGGATGGTGCTGGCTGTTGCAATATGGCTGTGGAATAGCTCATGTGTGTGAGTTTAAATGACATGTGTGTCGGGGATTGTGATGCCATGTCTGAAGTTTGACAATGACACTCATGTGCAACTGACATGTGTGTATGAGTCCATTGTACAGTGCCCTGATGCCTGTCTCCTATCTCTCCCTGTCTGCAGCGTCAACTGATGAAGAGGGTAGAGAGGGTGCTGTGGGGCACAGCGGCAGGGATCGCACCGCCAGCCGGAGACGCAAGGCCCGGCTCACCTCCCAGGTTGTCATCTCGTCGGGGAGTGAGGAGTCCGGTGCCGCATCCCAGGTCGCAGCTGCCGAGGGGAGGTCCAAGAGGCGGAGGTCAGAGTTCGACTCCTCGGCAGCAGAAGGGGCAGCTGAGACCCCACAGGGTCTGACGGAGGAAGATGGCACGGAGTCATCCAGGTTGGTGGGGGGTTTGGTGGAGGAGGAGGCCATGCAGGGGACAGAGATGGGGTCTGGAGGTGGGGATTCCACTGGTGCTACTGGTGCAGTGCAGGACCAGGGACAGGAGGCAGCACAGGCCGCCCCGGAGGTGCCTGTGTGCAATCCTGTCCCTGATCCTGTCACTGAATCATCTTGCACCAGCAGGGATGCCTATGTCCAGACCCGTTCCCAGGGAGGGGATTGGCTTACACCAACTGGCCTTCCTCTCCCTGCGGATGTGGCTATCCGGCACCGGGTTGAGCCTGTCCTGGGTGGGGTGGCGTTGCGTCAACGTGCCATGCGAGCTGACCTGCAGTCTTTTCATGAGGAGACTGCATGTCTTCTTGCATGGCTCGTTGACCGCGTTGACCCACTGGGCCAGCTCACCAGGGCCGGATTCCTCCGTTTTCTGGACCTTGTTCCGACCCCCCCCTCAACTGAACCCCCTATGCCCCAGTCGTCCTCCATGCCATCTTCCCACCCATGTATCACTTGGGTACCCTGTGGAGCTGCCTCTGACCCTGCGACCAGGCTGGTGGAGGACACATCCCTGCCACAGTCGGGAGTCGTACGTCCAGCAGGGCTGGCCACATCAACAACTGAACCCCAGCCGGAGGAGGATGTGCAGGTAGCAAGAACCAGGGCACAGGCAGCGGCACAGCAGCAGCAGCAACAAGGTGGGAGCCATGATGGCTCGGGGCCTTCATCCTCGGAGGGGCAGGCATCGGCCGGAGGGCAGGAGGACCATGGACGGGAAATGTCTTCCGTGTGGCAGCGGTTGGGCCATGCCATAGATGCGGAGCGGCAGCGGGCGGAAGAGGCATGGCTCACGATGGTCAAGGCGGAGAACTCCATGCGGAGGGCCCTGAGGCGGGCCGAGTGCCTTGAGGCCATTCGCAGGGACCTGGAGATCTGGATGTCATGGTCCCTGCGAACCCTCGGGCCATGGAAGAGGACCGCCTCCAGGACATTGAGCAGGAGTTCGATGATGCCCTGACCTGGGACATCAACCAGTGAGCCGTTGGACTTGCCCGCTGCCCTTGTAAAGAGTTAGTTAGTTAGTGTTAGGTTTCCTTTCGTTTTTTCTTTATTTTGGACCGCTTGAACACTGAACCACATTTTTGAATATAGTTATTTTTATTAGGTAGTAGTATTTTGTAGGTTTAATTTATTGAGTTGGGATCATGGACCCTGGATTCTTCGATTGTACATAGTTCTACATTGGATTCATCTTTTTTTATATTTGTTTGTGTTAATCATGGAGCAATGGTTTTTACTTTATTTTAAACCTTGCATTTTATTATTTGGACTGTGACTTTGGACACCATTCCTATTTGGATTTCTTTGGCTTATTATTTCTTGTTTTTAATTATTTACCGGACATGGACCATTTCTTTTGTTATTCCCATTGTTGTGTGTTTGATTTGATTTACGTTCATGTTATCTTCAATATATGTTTTTTAATACTTCCATTTTTGGTATTATCTCATTGGTTTCATGCATGTCATGATTTGTGTTTTGAGATTCACTTGCACCCATTGTGTGTGTGTGACGGACAGGTGTTCATTTACGTACTTGCCATTGGGGTTGCATCATGTAATTGCCTTTTCGATGTGGGTGGATGCAATACTTGGTTGGGTCTTTGTGCTGGGTAGGCTGGCCATAAGGGCCATGATTTCGGATCGTCATGACCTGGGGGCAAGGGGACATGAGCGGGGGCCTGCTGGCAGGTGCCCTGCACTGCTGGGGAGGGGTGCAGGGGGACATGAGTGGGACATGAGTGGGGGCTTGCTGGCAGGTGCCCCACACTGCTGGGGGGTGGGGGTGCAGGTGGACATGAGTGGGACATGAGTGGGGGCCTTCTGGCAGGTGCCCTGCACTGCTGGGGGGTGGGGGCGCAGGGGGACATGAGTGGGACATGAGTGGGGGCCTGCTGGCAGGTGCCCCTCACTGCTGGGGGGTGGGGGTGCAGAGGGACATGAGTGGGATATGAGTGGGGGCCTGCTGGGGCCATGGAGGGTGTAGAGGGAACACCTGGGAGGACCCACACTGCCAAATCACATGTAGGACTCCCCGGCACCCCCGTAATACACGTACCCTGCATCAATCGCGGGTGAAACTTCCCGCAAACCCCAGTTATGCACGTACCCTGGTGAAATCGCGTGTGAAACTTCACGGGCACCACAGGAATACACGTACCCCGCTCCAACAGGGCCCTTTCGTGTGTGAAACTTCACATGAACCCCAGGAATATTGGGCCTGTGCGAGCGAGCGGGGTACGTGTATTACTGGGGTTTGCGGGAAGTTTCACCCGCGATTTCTGCAGGGTACGTGTATTACGGGGTTCGCCGGAAGTTCTACACGCAAAAGGGCAATGCCCGTGCACAATACGTCACAGACCCGCTTACGCGCTAAGGACCTTTGGTCCAATGAAATCGCGTACGCGTGCTGATGCGCTTATGCGCTAAGGGCCTTTCCTCGAATCACACGCTGACGTGCAATTTTTTCACGTGCCAAATCACTCCGTATCAAGCTGGCCACGCGAAAACACACGGAAGACCACGCTCCTACCCAAAAGGCCGAATCACTGCTGCCTGACTGCCTGCTGGCACGTGCCCTACTATTTGGTGCCTGCACATCAGCCAACTGCAGGGGTCCAGTTGCTGTGTCCACCCCTGCTGGAACTGAAGACTCCCGACTGGGATACCATCGCTCCACAGCCCAGCCCCAGGACCCAGTTGCCCACCCATGCCTGCCTCTGGGATTGCCATGTCTGGCACACCACCACTTGGCAGCACTGGCAGCCCCCAGCCAGAGAGGCAGAGGGGCACCAGTTTCACTGCCACCGAAGTTGGTGTCCTGGTGAAGCTTGTCGTGGGGCATTATGATGCCCTCTTCGGATCATCACGCGCCAACAAGGAAGGATGGGACCGGATATGGGACGACTTTGTGGTTGCCATCAACGCGGAGGGGGTGGCAACCCGCAACATCAAGCAAATGTGGAAGCGCTGGGAGGACTTGAGGTCCAGGACCCTCATGAAGGCCCGGCGCCTCGTGGAGGGGGGCCGGGGCACCATGAGTACCATCCAGCTGAGGGTCCTGGAACACATATGCCCAGCGCTCCACGCCCAGATCCTTGAGAGGCAGACCCGTCTGGAGTTGAGCGGTAAGTGGCCAAGCATTGCCGTGTGATACAGGGCATGTTGCAGTGTGCTGTTTGTCTGATACTTGCCTGTATGTGTGACATAGGCCATGTACGTATGTGTGTGTGCAGGGACATCATGGTCATGCATGTGGGACCAGTAATGTGTGAACCACATGGTTGGTGCATGTGTTGAAATGCAACATGGGGAGCTCTATGCGGAATGGACACATGAAAGCATGCCAGTCTCTGTTCATGGACATGGGTGGGGGTGAGGGATGGGTGCTGATGCCATGTACATGTATGGTGTCCATGTCTGTGTGTCTGACCTGCATGTCTGTGTCTTGTAAATGCCATGGATGCATGACACATGTCTGTGACAATGTTTGGATTCACTGATGCAGCCTAGTCATCCTTGTATCCACTGTGTCTGGGGTGTATGAGTCCAGATGGATGAAACTACAGTGAGGTGCATGTGATAGGCATGACCCATGATGCATGGGAGTTTCAAAGAAACATTGTATGTTTCAAGAGTCCCTTGGACATGTATGCTAATGTCCATGGCATGCACCATGCCTGTTACTGCATGTGTTTTGCCTGCACTGACCCATGTGTTGTGGAGGGACATGATGGAAGTGATGTTTGACAGTGCCACTCATCTGCTATTGCTTCCTGTCTAGGGGACCATTGTACAGTACCCTGATGCTTGTTTTCTATGTCTCCATCTACACAGCACCAAGTGAAGAAGAGGACGGAGACGGCGCTGTGGAGCAAAGCGGCGGGGATGCCCCCACGGCTGCAGCAGAAGGGGTGGGTGAGCCCCCACAGGGGCTTGCAACGGCGGAAGACGGTGTGGAGCCATCCAGGTTGGTGGTTTCCACAGAGGAGGAGGAGGCCGCTACTGAGCCGCAACTGGGGCCTGGTGGGGGCATCCCTGCTGGTGCAAGTGGTGCAGTCCAGGGGCAGGGGCAGGAGGCAGCACAGGTCGCGGTGGAGGGGCCTGTGCATGTCACTGTCCCTGACACTGTGACTACACCACCATGCACCAGCAGGGATGCTCCATTCCAGGCCCGTCCGCAGGTAGGGGGGATGTCCATGTCATCTGACACTCCTCTACCTGTGGACGAGGGGACCCCTGGCCGTATGGAGAAGGTCCTGATTGGTGTCTCGTTGCGCACGGGTGTCATTCGTGATGAGGTGCGTGCTTTCCGGGGGGAGCACGCACGTCATCACGAAGAGCACCGTGCCAACGTGGCACAGTTGGGAGCGACCATGGTCGGGGGTTTCCTACATGTGTCAGGCACTCTGGTGACCCTCTCCTCCGCTGTGGAGGCTATGCGCCAGTCGTTCTCCATGCCATCTTCCGGCCCAGATGCTACCAGGTACCCCTTTGGACCTGCCTCAACCAACGCAGCCAGCTCAGTGGGGATCCCATCCCTGCCACAGTCGGGAGTCGGAGGTCCAGCAGGGGTGGACACACCCGCAACTGGACCCCAGCAAATGGAGGATGTGACGGCATCATCGGGCAGGGCACGTGCACGACGGCGTCAGTGGATTCCATCAGCCTGGATGCCGTCATGCTGACAGAGGCAGTTGTGTCAGAGGCAGCGGCAGGCTCGATGTGGGAGGCATCATGGCTCGGGGCCATCAACATCAGAGGGGCAGGCATCGGCCGGAGGGCAGGAGAACCCCGGAATGGGAGTGTCTTCCATGTGGGAGCGGTTGGGCCAGCAGATAGGTGCGGAGCGGCGGCGGGCGGAGGAGGAATGGCTCACAATGGTCAGGGCGGAGAACTCCATGCAGAGGGCGCTGAGGCAGGCTGAGTGCCTCGAGGGTATTCGCAGGGAGTTGGAGCTGAACACTGCATTATCGCTGCGAGACCTCGGGGTCAGTGAACATGCCCGCCTCTAAGCCATTGAACAGGAGTTCGATGATGCCCTGGCCCATGACATCAAGCAGTGAGCCGTCGGACTAGCCCGCCGCCTTTGTATATAGTTATTTAGGTTTAGGTTTAATTTCTTTATTATTATGATTTGGAGTCCACGGACTTTGCTCCACTTTTTGTATATAGTTGTATTTTAGATAGGGTTTTTGTTAGGTTTCATTTGCTTTTGGGATAATGGACCCTTCAGACTTTCTTTTTCAATTTTCAGGACATGCATATACTTTCTTTTAGTCATATCCACATGGAGTAATGTTTTTTTTATGCTTTTCATCTTTGGATTTCGTTCTATGGACTTTGGGGATGCACCACTTATATTTTTTAATTTTTCTGATTTCTTTTCTTGCTTGGATTTGACTTTCTTTTTCTTGTTTCAAAAATTATTTCTTCTTTTGCATGTGTGCTTTTCATTTTGACATTTGTTGTACTTTTTAATACATTTATTTATTCTACATTATTGGTGTGGTGTACAGTGATGGTTTGGTGCATGTCTCCATGAGCATTGGCACAGTCATGTGTTGCAACTGTGTGGCTCTGTAGGACATTTGCTGATGGGCATGCTGGTTCTTTTCAGACTATCATGGAATGGGTGATTTACTAGGGAGTGGGTGCAGTGGATCGTTGGGTGTTTGCACTGGGGGGTGGAGGGTTGGTGGGTTGGCATTAAGGCCATGGGTCTGTATAGTCATGGCGTGGTATTTGGGGGACATGTGTGGGGCCTGCTGGCAGGTGCCCCTGACTGCTGGGAGGGGGCAGGGGGACATGAGTGGGACATGAGTGGGGGCCTGCTGGCAGGTGCCCCTCACTGCTGGGGGGTGGGGGTGCAGGGGGACATGAGTGAGACATGAGTGGGGGCCTGCTGGCAGGTGCCCCTCACTGCTGGGGGTGGGGGTGCAGGGGGACATGAGTGGGACATGAGTGGGGGCCTGCTGGCAGGTGCCCCTGACTGCTGGGGGTGGGAGTGCAGGGGGACATGAGTGGGACATGTGTGGGGGCCTGCTGGCAGGTGCCCCTGACTGCTGGGGGTGGGGGTGCAGGGGACATGAGTGGGTGCCTGCTGGCAGGTGCCCCTGACTGCTGGGGGTGGGGGTACAGGGGGACATGAGTGGGACATGAGTGGGGGCCTGCTGGCAGGTGCCCCGCACTGCTGGGGGGTGGGGGTGCAGGGGGACATGAGTGGGGGCATGCTGGCAGGTGCCCCACACTGCTGGGGGGTGGGGGTGCAGGGGGACATGAGTGGGGGCCTGCTGGCAGGTGCCCCGCACTGCTGGAGGGTGCGGGTGCAGGGGGACATGAGTTGGTGACCAGTAGTGCAAGGTGACATGTGGCTTTGCTGGGGGGCATGCCCATGGTGGATGGGCGGCCTGCGGGACATGACCAGGGGTGCAGGGTAGTCCCCTGCGGTGTGGGCTGCCTGCAGGGGCCGTGGAGGGTGTAGTGGGAACATCTGGGAGGACCCACACTGCCAATTCACGTGTAGGACTCCCCGGCATCCCGTAATACACGTACCCAGGCCAATCGCGTGTGAAACTTCCCGCGCTCCCCTAAAATACATGTACCCAGGCCAATCGCGTGTGAAACTTCCCGCGCACCCCTGAAATACACGTACCCAGCCCATTCGCACGTGAAACTTCCCACGCACCCCTGAAATACACATACCCAGGCCAATCGCGTGTTAAACTTTCCGTGCACCCCTGTAATACACGTAACCAGGCCAATCGCATGTGAAACTTCCCACGCACCCCTGAAATACACGTACCCAGCCCATTTGCGTGTGAAACTTCCCGCGCACCCCTGAAATACACGTACCCAGGCCAATCGCGTGTGAAACTTCCTGCACACCCCTGAAATACACGTACCCAGCCCATTCGCGTGTGAGACTTCCCGCGCACCCCTGAAATACACGTACCCAGGCCAATCGCGTGTGAAACTTCCAGCGCACCCCTGAAATACACGTAACCAGGCCAATCGCATGTGAAACTTCGCGCGCACCCCTGAAATACACGAACCCAGCCCATTCGCGTGTGAGACTTCCCGCGCACCCCTGTAATACACGTACCCAGCCCATTCGCATGTGAAACTTCCCACGCACCCATGAAATACACGTACCCAGCCCATTTGAGTGTGAAACTTCCCGCGCACCCCTGAAATACACGTACCCAGCCCATTCGCGTGTGTAACTTCCCGCGCACCCCTGGAATACATGTACCCAGGCCAATCGCGTGTGAAACTTCCCACGAACCCCAGTTATACACGTACCCCGCTCGCACAGGCCCTTTCGCGTGTGGAAGTTACCGTGAAACCCGTAATACACGTTCCCCGCTTGGCGTTTGCTGTTTGGCAGTCCGGTAAACTGGTTTTGGGTTGGCGCAGACCTTTGCGCTGGATTGGGGATTTTGATGCCTTTTCCTTGCGCGAGGGCGTTCTTGGGGGCGTAACTGGCGCTGCTGCAGGGTCGCTGCGCCACTCTGCGCCATGGCTGATTTTGGAGGCTAAAATCCATGAATACGCTGTGTGCTGAAATGGATTTTATCGCCTGCGCCACTTTTGTGCGAATTTCCATGAATTACCCTGATAATGTCTAGTATTGCATGATATGTTAGAGCTTATATAGTATATACTTCAGTTTTGCAATACGAGTTTAGATTTCTGACTCTTCAATTTACAATTTAAACTTTAGATACTAGAGTTTCTTCAAGATTTTAAAAAAGCCAACAGGCCTGATTTACAATGTTTTTTCAATCTACTTTTCACATCGGGCAATTTTTCAATTTCACTTGTGTACTTATCACCATCTTGTGCTACTGTTGCAAGTCTCTTTTGAGTTGAACGTTTCCTAGCCTCCCTGACTGCGATGGTATGATATGGTATGATAGGTTACTTATAACGCGCTTAATACCCATAGGTTTCTAAGTGCGGACCCGAGGATAGAACCTGTTACTCCGTGTCGTCTTGCTTCCAAGGCGATCACGTTGCCGCTGAGCTATCCTCCCGAGACATGCTTAGGTTCTCAAGCAGGCCTGGCTCCTGGAGCAACACACCATGCCCGTAAGGTAGCATTTGCTGTGAAGCGCATTGCACACAAATTCCCATCTCCAATTGTGTAACAGCAATGTCTCTCTATTGGCCTTTCTAATTTGAAGAAGGTTTGCCCTAGAACCCCACACCAGTATTCTAAGCTATATAGTTTACCACGTAAAGTATGAGGCAAGCCACCTCCAACAAATACTAAACTCACCATCAGAGAGTGTGAGCAGGAGCAGCCAAACATGCCTTTGATTCTCATGTGTTGTATGTCTATGTTAATTTCGCGTCCGTCTTTGTCATTTGCACTAAAAGGGAATAAAGATCTGCAAATGTGATTATATGTGTTTTGTTTTCTTTAAGTAGTACAATGTTTACAAATTATTATTATTATTATTATTATTGTATTTATTAAGTAGGGGCCTAGGTTCGAGAAGCAACAGAGCACTTTCCAGAGGTATACAACAATACAGATACACAACAGAGCGCTTCAGAGAGGTGTAGAACAGTACAGATGCATAACGGAGTGCTTTTTAGAGGTAACAATAGAACATATAAACAGTGGAGGTAGGATACAGAGGGGCATAGAGGAGGGGTACAGCTGTACAGGGTGGCAAGGAGGAGAGGGGCGAAAGGCATCTAGCGAGTCAGGTTGCTCAAGGGAAACGTATGGCCTAGGTGTTCAGGAGGTAATGTCCCAAAATGTCTGGAAAAAAATGCTGAACGCGCAATTAGTGCGCATTCGGCAGTTACAAAAATGACGAACGCCATTATACCGAACAATGAGAAGAGGTGTTGCAGGGGTGTCCGCAACTCCCCATGTACAGTAGAATGGCATTCGGGAGCAGCTTTATAAAGAAAGCTGAATGAACTAAAAAAAGAAAAAAGAAGAAAAGTGCACCCTGCACCGGAAGTCCCGTCCCACATTAGGGAAAAGGAGCTTCCGTTGCAGGGAGAAATCTAGGCAAGCTGTGGGAGGGAACAAAGGAAGTAAGTAAAGATAAAGGTGTTGTGGGTAGGGGGAATGCAGGGCAGGTTCCTCTGATGCCGATAGGCAGGATTCGCCATTTTCGTAATGTGAAGCTTTGCGCTTCGCTGTATTAAGACTTGTCATTTTCAGCATCTGTCTTTTAACGTAGATGTGTTCATTAGGAAAGAATAGGTGAAGAGGTGGTTCTTGAGTTCTATTCACAATTGTATTAGCGTGGGGGCGAGTATGATGCTAATGGGGATGAGGTTCCATATTGTTGGGTTGTTGGCAGAGAAGGCTCATTTTCTGGTCCTTTCATTTTCGCAGCAGTGGATTTTAAGTCTGCATGTGTCCTGGCTTCTAATGGTGTACTGTCCGCCGATGATGCTGAGTTTCTCCAGGAGGTAGCTGGCTGACTTGAGGGTGACTGCCTTATAATTGATGCAGCAAGACTTCAAGGTGATTTGTGCGTGCAGTGGGAGCCAGTGAAGGTCGATGAGGGCCTGGATGATGTCGTAACTGCGTAGGCCTTGATGAGGCATGCAGCCACATGTAGGACACTTCTTATGGGCACAAGGGAGGACAACACAATGGGAGGCCCTCAAGGTGGGATAGGACCAGTGCTTGAATGGTGGATCCAGAGCTGTCCAAAGGGAGGACAGTCTTGGCATTCCACAGGAGGGAGAGCAGATACAAAGCTGTTTCAGTTTCTTAGCTATGTGTGTCTTAAGGGAGAAGTGTTTGTTGATGTGGAACCCAAGGTACTTGGCGCAGGAGGTGATCTTGGGTGTGAAGTCTTCAGGGTCCATGGTTGATAGCCAGGTCTGTATGTCTAGATGTTTTTTTATTTTTGGTGAGGAATAGGATTTTGGTCTTTGAGGAGTTGAACTTCAAGTATGCATTGGACATCCAAGACTGGATCAGCGAGAGACAGGTTTTGAGCCTGTGGATGTCCTTGATGGAATCAATTTTGAGGTATAGCTGTGTGTTGTCGTTGTATTCATGGATGTGGATGATTTGTGTGGTGAGGAGGGCTGCCAAAAGCTCCATTTATAGATTGAAGACCACTGGGGAGTGGATGAAACCCTGCAGAATTCCACAGGTGATGGGTAGCATTGGTGATCTATCTAGAGTAGTCCATCGGAGCAAACTTCTGGTAATTGGCCAGGTAGGACTTGAACCAGCATAGGACAAGCTTGCTGATCACCATGAGTGGATGTAGGGTGCCCATCAGCACCTGGTGGTCTACTCTGTCGAAAGCATCTGAGAGGTCGAGTAGAACCCGGAGGCAGGGATGTCCATCGTCAAGGATGTTGAGGGCGTTGTCAACCACCGTTATGGTTGCCGTCTCCTTGCTACTACTGGGCTTGAACCTGGATTGGTAGGTTTGGAGGAGATTGTTGGTGCCGATGTGGTGCTGCAATTGCTACTACTTTCTCGATGATCTTGAGTGTCTTGAATCTAGACCAGGTGTAGAAGAGTGTTAGGGAGAATTCTCATAAATGTGCTAATTCCCTTCACCTTAGAGACCTCCAGCAACTTTGCTGGATTTTGAGGACTTGATTTTTTTACCTGGAAAGAGTGTGAGCCATTTTTCCCACTCTTTCATGTATTTTGATGTGTGTTTTACTCTTGTGTTCTTTGATTATGGAGTTTTAAGGCAACTCTATAGGCATCTTTTCATGTGTGTTACACAGCACCCTTTCATAATAATAAAAACAAATACAAAAAATTCTTCCAAAAGCACAAGAGTAATTTGTTGGCTTTTTAGACTTCCAAAAGGGATGAACTACCGTTTCCCAAAGAATGTAAAGTGAAATTGACTTTACTAGTCTTTCCAGATTCCTAGACCCAGCATACAATATCTTACAATCAAATGCTACACTTTCCTATCGAAATGGCTGGTGCCACTGGTTTTACAACAAAGTGCCATGATTTTTCATGACAGCGAACATCGGTAGCTAAAAATCGCGGGTGCCATGTTTTTAGAGATGGCGCCTTAAGCCCCTTTGTTTAAACAGGCCCCGGTCTTCTTTTGTCGCCATTTCTTTTTGGAAAGGTCCTTCTAGAGTTTGTCTCTGCACGCCAAACCAGGTTTGGTCCCTTTGTTCGTATGCCTTTGGCGGGATTCAGGCCTGAAGACCGCCTCTGGCGTCTGAGTGTCTGTTGTGGGAAGGAATTGAGGGAGGTGCCTGAAACTCCCTGTGCTTAGTCTCCTACTAGACTCAAATGCACTCTGGCGTGATTGGCTGGCTGACTGTCTGGCAAGAACAGCCACCCTGCTGTGTGAGAGACAGCTAGGCTGGAATGAAAGGGAAAAAACTGTTTAAAAGGCGAGTCTCATGGACTAGAAAGCAGAGTCGACCACTGGAACGAAAGAACCGAAGACGAGCTGGAAGATGACGGCTGCTGCAATTCCTAAACAGCTGGTTTGCCCCGTGAAGCCCTGCTGCAGGTCCGAATTGCCAAGTTCATCTCGACAGAGAAGCCCCTTCAAGGATACTTTGAGTTGGTGGGACCAATCAACTCGTAAATCACCTGGATACCATTCTCTGAGCTGGTTAGGTTTAACCAGGGAGTGGGACACCAGCTTGTTTGCTTGAACTACAGCTACTGGAACTGAAGTGACTCAATTTTGTCTGCGTTTTTCAATGATCCTGTGCAGTGCAGGAGTCCCCTGACGTCCTCCATTTTGTCCCCACAACTGAGGCTCAGGAACAGTGTGATCTGCAGGAACTGCCAGGAACCAAGGTCTTCAGCTGCATCTTGTTCTTCATAAATGTACTGTGCCAACCCGATTGAAAGAACTTTCCTCTTGCAGTGAAAGTTCGTGTGACTTTCTCAACCTGCAGACCTAATCAGCTTGTGACCCAACAGATGATTCTTTTTCGTACAAACTACTTCTGAGAACTTTTGCAAAGACTTTAATGTTTACTCCAAAAACTGCTCTTTCCTATCCAAGTCACTAGTCCATTGACTTTGGCCTAGGCTTATTGAACTGAATCGAGTCCTTTAGTGAACTGAAGCGATTTGCACTGCCTAAGAAAGTATTTGTGATCTATTTCTATTAATTTGTGCCTTTTACTCCCATTTAAAGTAACTGAAATGCCATTTTGCTCCTATTTCAGGGGAGCCTAATTTACTGAATTGTGTTTGTTTATAAAATTAAGGTGCCTCCTTCTAGTAAATGTTTTCTAAATGATTGTGTAATAAATGAATAAGTGTTTTTACCAAGAGAAAGTGTCTACTTGAACCACTGTGATTGTAAGACCTCTGTGTAACATCCTTGTACTGCTCACATTCCCTCTTGAGATAAGCCTGGCTGCTCAGCTCGCTACCAAAAACTGTGTAGTACAGACATACACCAAAGGTTGGTTTTGCTTACACCTGTAATCTTAATTGTATGTGGTGGTTTCAGAGGGTACTGCATCCAATT
Source organism: Ambystoma mexicanum (assembly GCF_040938575.1). Taxonomy (NCBI): domain Eukaryota; kingdom Metazoa; phylum Chordata; class Amphibia; order Caudata; family Ambystomatidae; genus Ambystoma; species Ambystoma mexicanum. Next base: position 1,060,658,430 of record NC_090933.1, on the reverse strand, counting down.
CTGCCTAACAAAGAGGGAAGGCAGTGCACTGATGATTATGTTGAAGATGTAACCATTCATGTATGTTTGGTCTTTTGTGTGCTGTGTGAGGTTGAGGGTGTCAAGAAGGCTGAAGAGAGCTTCCTTCATCGGTTTGGTGGCCTTATTACCTGGGAGGTTGAATTTGCCTAGAAAGATGCTGTTGGCGTGCGTAAGTTACATGGTGGTGACCAGGTTGGTGAAGTCTCTGATGAAAGCAGTGTTGGGTTTGGGTGGTGTGTAGATGAGATGAAAGATGACTCTGTCCATTGGGGAGAGCGGGAGGTGGCAGGAGAGGACTTCAAGGAGTCAATGCTGTCAACTACAAGTCTGATGCAGGGCCATGAGGCCCTGCCTTATTCGGTCGGTCTCTTAGTTGAATGCTGTAGCCGTCAGGGAGAGGGACGACTAAGATGTGGGTGGAGGTGGGTGTCAGCCAGGTCTCGGTGATGAGGATCGCATCAACATCATGTGTAGTGATGAGGTCAGCAATGTCAGCTGCATTTGTGATAGCTGAGCAGATGTTAGTGAGCATCAATTTGCATGTTGTGAATGGTGAGGGGTTGCTGATAGGCTTGAGGCTGATGTGGGTGAGGTTGCTGCTTTGCCGAGTATATGCCTTTGAGGAGGGGCAATGTAATTGACGTTGGTGTTGCCTGGAGATGGTGGGGATGGTCTGTGGGGACGTAGGGAAAAAATACAAGTAGGCTCTTGCTTACCTGTTGGCTGAGTAGGGGTTTAGGCCCTGGGTCCGTCCGGTCAAAACAGGTCCAAGCAGGAATTGCCCTTTTCTTCATATGCCCTTCCCCTCAGACGCCCGGATGAGAGACGCCCTTGATCTAAGAGTTAAGAGCAGAAAGGATGAGGCAGGTCTAAGAAGGTTGATGGGGCTTAGGCCACAAGACCTAGATACTCTTGCACCTGCTCACCAACTGCAAAGGAAAAGAGGCTGCAGGGCTCCTTAAGTACGGGAAAAAATGAGTCCAAACAGGAAGGCACCAACAGTTAGTAGTGATTGACACATGGGTGGGGTGTAGGCCACGTGACCTAGAGCCACTTGCACCTGCTCATCAACTTCAAAGGAAAGAGGCTGGAGGGGTGCTTAAGTACGTAAACAGGGCAACAAAACAGGAAGGCACCAACAGTTTGTTAGGTGGTGGGGTTTAGGTTATGTTGGAAAGGGGCAGCCCCAACCCACCCCCTTAGGTGCTTTAGAGTTCGGCGATATACATTCGATGCACTATGATGGGCCAGGGGAAGGGGGATATATGAGGGAACTACCTTTCAGTTTAACAGGACTTTGCCAAGCATGAGAATTTAGCTCATGGGCAACAAGACGACGCAGAGCCACACGGGTTCAATCCCTGGGCCTGTGCATAGAAACCTCTGGGTATTAAGCGCGTTATAAATAACCTATCATAAAAATCATAATATAACTCCAATATAATCAAATATCGTCTATCCGTATAGTAAAGCATAATGCGTGAGAAGCATTGCCATTTTGCGCAGATATTAGTACCCACAGGTAGAAGGGAGAGGCTACATGGTAAATGCAGCATTGTATGCACTAGGCCCAAATTCGTGAGACCAGAGAAATCCCCAGCCATGCGAGTTGCTGGGAGGGATAAATTATAGTTCAAAACGAGCGTGGAAACCTTGGAGCCGGATGACGCGGAGGGGAGTGCGTGAAATGTGTGTGTGAAGGTTAGAGTGCCCAGAACCTCCTTTGTGTCCGTCCTAAGGCCTGCCAAGTGCACACTATTGGTGATAAAACAAGTTGTATAGTAGGAGTATGATTAATTTGTTTTCTGACCTTCGATGAGAGAAGAAGATGAGCCACATGATGGAAGACGGATGGTCTGGGCTGGGACCAATACACTGGCCTCCCTTATGGATTAAGGTGGCACATGTACAGGGTCCATTCAATCAGCTGCACAGGCTTTTCCTGTATGTTGTTGCGTCATTATGATGCTGTATACCTTTAAACGTTTCTGCCTGTATCTCTCTTTGGCAGAACGTTCTTAGCAGCAGAGTTCTTTGCTGTTGCTGTCATCTGTGTGTGAGATTAAACCTTGTTATCCTTACAAGATCCACTTGGGCCTCTCTTCCCTAGTGGGTTGTAATCTCTCTGGTGTGAGCGTTTAGGGGAGGGCCTTCAATTGATTACCCTGATGTGATCCCGTGCCCCCGATACCTGCAGAGGCTTCCAGGCTGCTTCTTCAGAAGGAGCCACACCCAACTACAGCGACTAGCCCTGAAAAAACACATGTTCCAATTGGTTTAGCAGGAGACATTTTAGGAAAAGCCCTCTTTGCTCTTTGAAGCGGGCGTGGATTCGAGGAGAGTGAAGGCTGGTGTTGGAACTCCTTAATGGAGGAGTTCGTAGTGATCATGCACATGTGAGTAGACTGTTGAAGAGATAACAAGTAGGGGTCAGATGCATGGGGAAGTGTAAAAGGTGTGAGTATGTGGAGAGTGAGGTCATTGTTGTGACGTTGGATGAGGTCAGGGTTATTGGTTGTTAAAATTTTTACTATGAATATAGTGTTTCAGTAAAGCATAATAAGGTAAGGCAAAGAAGAGGCAAAGAGCCCCTCCTTGGAAGGGGAGGGAAGGTGGTACCACAAGATGGTATATTATTTAAAGGAGGAATATAAAAATAAAAGTGGCGGTCTTCTAATAGCCCTGCAATAAGTAGTGTTTGCTATGTTAGCTTGATATTCAATTGCATTATATTTATGTTTTATCGAATAAAGAGTAGGCCCTAGAAGGGGTGGCAAGGGTGTGCATACCGGTGTGGTGTGGTATTGGATGATTTCGTGGAGTGGTATATGTGTGCAAGGAAGGGGGATAGATAGGGGTGGAGGTTGATTTTCGTCTTCATTTTGTTGTCATTATCAAGCTGCAGCATGCAAGGCACGTTAGAGGGACATTGAGGGGTCAGTAAGAGATAGACATCACTAGCATGGGGGGAAGAACACCAATAGAGCACATGTATAAGGCCACTGTATCATGACAGGGTGGAGAAATGCATAAGCAATGGATCACAGATACAGGAGGAGGGGGATGCCCTGCCCATGGCCCGGGCAGGGGCCACACAACAAGACCATCTTACAACACAAGTCCACATTTTTAGTAGTAAAATATAAGGGAAAGCAGCTACAGAATAGAAAAGAAATTCCCGATCTTTGGCGTATGTTTGAAGACACAGAAAATCAAGGGAATGAAGTAGAGGTGCAGAGATAGATAGATGGGAAGTGCAGAAGAGGAGAAGGAGAAGACTGGGTACCAGTGGAGGGTAGGGGAATATATCCCTTGACAACATATCCCGCAGAAAGGTACACCAAACCAATCCCAAGCTGTGTTCCTATTGCGATCGGGATGACTTCTGCTGTGGTAGGGTCTCCCGCAGCACCAGTTACGCCAAAGGCTACCACTCTACCACCTCTGTATACTAACCCGCCTGAAGTACTGTCATTGGCAGGTTATAGGTCAAGAGAGGTCAAGGATCGGTTGGCAGGATTACTAAAAGTACTGAAAGCGATACAGACATCCCCAAGATCAGTAAGGGATATAGGGGCATCAAAAGAAGGGTCAGGAGAATGGCAATCCTGGGAAGTGCTTCTTAAGATGGATACTGAAGGAATAAGACATGTAGGTGTTGCGAAAGAAAGAAGCTCATATGGGTGGATCAACCTGGGAGAGGAGAATACAGTGTTGGGAGAGAATGTGAAGGAAGAGGACGATGATACATTTGCTGTGGGTCAGAATGAAGGAGAAGGTAGGGGTAAAGAGGCGGCTGAGAATTGTGCCATCTACGTCCCTGTGTAATACAGCAATATACCCTGTAAAAAATTCAACAGGGGGCAATTGGAGAATGATTCAGGACTTGCGCCCCCTAAATGATGTGGTACAGAAAGAATTTCCAGTTTTTCCAAATCCTGTGACAATTTTAGGTAGCATCCCCAAAGGTGCCACATATTTCAGTGTAGTGGATTTAAAAAAAAAATAATTTCAGTACGTCAATGATCTGTTAGTGTGCAGTGACTGTGAACAACACTGCCGAAGGGACACCATTGCACTGCTACAATTGTTGTCCTGTAATGTGTAGAAGGTTGACAAGGCCAAATTGCAATATTGCCAACAGGAAGTGCTCTATTTGGGGCAGCTCATCAGCGAATGGTAAAAGAATACTACCAGACAGGGCAGCGTCAGTACACCACCCCCAGACACGCCTCAGTTAAAGAGATGCAGAAGTTTCTGGCCTGTGTAACTATTGCAGGGCCTGGATCCTAGATTACGCAGCATACACGAGATCACTTCTACAGGCCCTTAGAGAAGCACAAAAGACAAAGGTCCATAAGTTACAGTGGATGACTGAAATGATCAGACAGTTTGACGACTTAAAAGAAGTCATTAGCTTGGCACCCGCACTGGCCACCCCAGGTTGCACACAGGTATTTTATTTGTTTTCAAACACTGATGCTCAGCTTATGACAGCGCTGTTGATTCAGAAAAACTGTATATGGGCCATAAGCCATTGGCCTAACATAGCAGCACTTTGGATGTAGCGATGCAAGGGCAGTTTATGTGCGAACAAGCTTTAGCAGCTGCTGCTTTTGCAATAGAGAAAAGTTCTACAATCGTTATGGAGTGCTCAGTCACGTTGTCTGTGGAACATTCTTTGTTTGCCATTCTAGAAAGGTCAAAATCTACCTTGACTACGCAAGGTCATTGGCATATGAGATCATCATTTATAAACCCCATAATCATGTGGTTAGGTGTAAAATAGTGAATTCTAACACCTTTTTAACAGACATGCCTATTACAGAGGACCTGACAGCGCACGACCGTGCCACATATGAGG